>NC_136256.1:21311500-22588000 GCF_053564925.1 Oryzias latipes | reverse complement strand
ACAATAAGTGTGCATCCTGGTGGCCCTCTCATTTTTGTCAGCCCTCATTGGCATCAACTGTTTGCTTAATTGCAAATCCTAAAGGAAAACACTTTAGAAGCACATCTTTTTTAAATATAATCATCATAATAGGGCAGATGAACAGCTGAAGTTCAACAACAATCTTGTCTTTTCTTAATATTTTAATTGCCTAAACAGCAAGTACTAGATTTTAACTGTTTCTTCTCATTAATGGAGATAATAATGTTTATTATCTTTGACTTGCTTGTT
Organism: Oryzias latipes; assembly: GCF_053564925.1. NCBI lineage: Eukaryota > Metazoa > Chordata > Actinopteri > Beloniformes > Adrianichthyidae > Oryzias > Oryzias latipes. The sequence goes on along the minus strand of NC_136256.1, from coordinate 22,587,730 downwards.
TACACGCCTAATAAACCAAGGAGAGGAAGAGAAAAGTCAGAAGTGTCACATGGATTTTCAGCAGGAAGGAGATGTTGGCAGACACACGAGTTGTGTGTGAAGCGCCTGCAGCACAGGTTAATCAAAGGCAGAATTTCTTCATCACTCCGGGAAGCAGGGTTGAGCCTCCCGGGGGCAAAACAGACATCTTTTCTCCAAACGGTTCCCTCATGTACACATTTGGGCTAAAAAAAGAGATTTCAAACGTGTCTTTTTATTTGATCTAACACATAAAACCAGTAGATTGTAACTCATTGTCAAATGCGATCTCATTCTGTTCAGTGTTACAGAATTTCAAAGCATCAATTTCCACTCTGTTGAGTAGAGAGAAACACACATGCTTGACTGAACACAATTATATTCAGTCATGTAGAAAACTGATGATTCTCTGAACTGATTCTCATATGACGCTTTTAAAACCGGAGATGCATGTTTGTCAGATCTTAACATAATAAAGGTCCAGCTCTCCATACAGGCCTCCTTTGTTTCAATGTCAGTGGAGAAGGCATTTAGCTGCTCATTAAAAGAGCCTCCTGTCTTTAATGCCATACTTTGATCAGCCTCCTACAAACAAATTCCATCTTGATGATCAATACTTTTCTTTTTTTTACTTTAAATTCCATCTTTAAAAGTAATCCTGTTGGTAAATAACGTAGCGCTCAACAGAAAAACTGTGCTTTGGAAAAATAACCGATAGAAACTGAAAAGGCGCACAAAGAAGCCAAAGTTCATTGAGATGCAGCCGCTCCTGTGCTGGTGTGATTCTCAAGCTCCCCTCTGAATAATCCCCGACTGTCAAGTTATGAAGCGTTCTTGCCGTTAAATGAAGTCTTACAAAGAAATTCACAAAAAAGCTGCCGCAGAACTTAGGATCCAATTATGCTCAGCGACTCGACTGCTCTGATGAGCTGATAAAATCACAGTAAGTGAAAAGAGGAGATGTGCTAAGCCTTATCATGAAATGCAGGAGGTGCAACTCTGAGCAATTATTAAACATAGCGGTTACAACTAAATAATTATTATTTATGCGGAATTAAAGTTATGTTACAACAACAGAATTAAAGGGAATCTATCAGATATTATAACTGGTGTTGCCAGATTAAGGACCAACGCATATTTTTATTCAATCCATAAAGAGAGTTCCCAAACTAGCATGAAATAAGTAAGCAGCAAAACAGCAGAGGAGCACATGTCTGGAGTCAAACTGGATGCTTATTTAAAGATTTACTACCTTCCTCTGTCAAGCAGCTTCTCTAGGAAATTGACAGTAAGTCGTACAAACAGGGAGCCTCCGTGACTGAAGTGAATCCCGGCCAGTCTCTGTTTTATGTTTGACCTTTTCTTACATTTTTTTTGGACCATTATTTAGAAATATATGGTACATTGACAAGATCCTTTCATGAAATTTTTTTTCCTTTTTGCTTCATATTTGTGGCACTGTGGATACTTAAAAAGCCAATGCAGAAGCAGCTAAAATGGTAATTTTGATAGTGGGGCCACTATTGCGACCCTGTTATAGTATTACAGAATCAAGGTCAAAGGAAATTCTCTGATTAAAAGTATTTTAATTTAAATGCAGGGGTATAAGCTACTCAAGTATAGTTCATTACTACAAAATTGCAGCTCAAACTCTCAAAGCCATTCCAGTTTTTTTTTTAATAAATTTATCTTGAGGGGGAAAAAAAACACTGTCCTGATTGAAAGTTTACTTTAACTCACATTTGGCCTCTAATCTACCTTTTTAGAAATAAAAATCTCTCCTCCTTAAATAAAAACAATAACAAAACTCAGAAGGAGAGTGAGACAAAAAGGTTACAGTTATCACATCATTTAAAATGTACCTTTTTAAAGACAAGATACTGATAAAAACAGGATTAAAATGTAAAAAATAAAAACGTTGCAAATATGTTTATTCAGCTTTTCTGACTGAATAATAATGGAAAACCACTCAGTTTGCAGAAGAGCTCTGAGAAAACATTTTTGGTCTTTTCGTACAACTAAATACACTTCTAAAAAAATCAAAAATCATTTTTTACATCCCAAACAATCTGTAGTTTCAAACGTACAAGAAAATAGATTTTTAAATGCAGACTTTAAGGTAGCAAACTTTCATAGGCACAGATTTTATTCCACTAAGGGTCACAAAGGTTACAATTTTGCTTAACAAACAAACTAATTTTGCTGAATGTTCGATCTACTGAAAGATCAAAATAAGTCCTCTGAGATGACTGACCTTCCCTGAGATCTAATCACTGTGGGATTTGGGACAGATTTGGATTTGGGACGGCCCTTTTTGAGCACATTTCATTCATAAAATCAACATTTGTGTTATTGTTGCTAAACTGCAGCAAAGAAAGAACTCAAAAGAATATATACAACTGTCATTGCAACTTTGTGGAGCTCAGAGCAGAGATGCAATCGTAATATTGTTTTTAAAAAACTGGTAGATAAAACTCAAGCAGTTGTCTTTTAGCATTTAGCCTCAACTATCTGGGAGACTATTTTTTTTATTATTAGTCTGTTTCTACTCCAGATTGTGTTTTCCTGACATACAATCCTTTTTTTAGCTTGAATAGTTTTGTTTACTTGGTTACGTGCTTTGATCTGCTGGCATCTGTCTCTGAATGATAACAGCCAAGGAGAAGCGCGTTCTAGATTTCTATCTTTAGATTGACGTCGCTGGAAAAGGGATTTTAAAATATGCAGGAAGCACAAAGTGGAGTAAAACATTTAAGCCTGCAAAAGAAGTATGAAATACTGTTTCTAAAGGAGTTGTTGGAGACAAAAAGAAACATCAACAGGCTGGGATTTATCTTCCATCTCAAAAGGGCCACCATGAGTGAAGATTCTTCCGTGGAATGGATTTTTCTTTCTGACACAGAAGCGTTAGAAGGATTTCTGAGGAACAGGCTGCCCTAATTTCTGCAGTGTCTTGAACACATGTTAAATTGAGACAAATCTACACCCGACCAACTGTTATCATCCGGCTTCTCAATCTTTTTCCCCCTTTTTTCTCTCCTCCATATGGGCCTGGCCTGAAGGATCTTGTTTCAGTGACCGGGCAGCTGTCAGAGGAGCAGCCTGCGATGTGAAATGCTATTTCTAGGACTCCACAGAATGCAAAACTGAAGCTCAGGAGAGAATACGTCATGGTGGAGAGCACACACACAGAATGAATGAGTAATCGGGTCATGCTGCTTTATTGTAGCTTCAGTACAAATCAACGCTTTTGTCTCATTGTCTTTCCTGGTTCTCTTTTTGCTGTTTGTATCAAAGACGTACAATGAAAGAGAAAGTGTGTGTCTGTGTGTGAAGTGATGTTTTTATGGGAGACGATGAAATGAGGGAGAGCTGATAGTCGCAACAAAACGAGGCATGACTCATGTTTTTTTGTGACGCACATGGACGGGTCAGGTTAGCACAGCGACCCAAAGCCTGTAGGCTGAGAGGGGATGAGAGGAACATCCTTTGGGTGATAAAAATCTGGATTGAAAACACGCCTCACTCACTCCAGTCATGCTTTTATCATGCCCTCTTGGATGTTTTATTTGAATATGTTGCATTGATAATTCGAAAAAGTGCCTTTTTTTTACTGCTATTCAAAACCTGCAAATTTGTATACTAAGAATTCATTTTTCCATGGTTTACGTGGAGTGAATAAATATTGTCTCGCTACGCAGCTGCCTGTAGCTCTGCACATTTTCCTTTTAATCGATTTAAATGCCTTTTTTGTTCCACCTCATTAAAGAATGTTAGCGAGGTGTTTTCTTTAAAAATGTGCAATTAAATGACTTTTAATGAAAGATGTCCTGGTCCAAAAAGCAGCAAAGAATCACAGATGATAAATCTTTTATGAAGCACAGATTCCTCAGAATTGCACAGATGAGACCCTCTCCAATCATTTTCCTAGCAATTTTAAAATAATTTCCAGTGTTCTTTTAGTTAGAATTATGCAATTCTGAGGAAAAAAACTGAGTGTTTTTTTAAGACAGTTGCTATATTTCGTACAGTTTTGAGCTAAATGACAGCTCAGACCAGAAAAACAAAGACATACATGGATCTATCCAATTTCCCAAGATGGGATCAATGAAGCATCGAAATTTTAATCTTATTTTAACTAGTCCAGGAACCAAGAAGTGGTTTCATCAGAATGGAGCAGAGCAGGGAGCTTGTGGCCCGTATTTTCTGTCACAAATAAGCGCTCCTTTAAACTGAAGCTCTTTTGGTCTGCTCCTGATTCACAACAAATAAAGAAATATAGAAAAATGCCACAAAAACATGTTTAAACCACTAAAAACACAATTTCCGTAATTTAGGTCTGTAAGTCATTTGCAGACCATCAGTAGACTGATAGGAGATAAAGTAGATGACAGAACTTTCAAGGATTCAAGGAGTATTTCTTGCCATTTTCAGTGAACAGAGCAGTTTTACAGAGTAGGAATTTGCTGCAGTGTTAATGTGCGACATAAAACACTTAAGAATAGAGTCTGTTCCTGTAAAAACACACAGAACTAATTTGAAAAGTAAAAATTTAGTGCGCTGTGTTGCTTTAAAAACTAAACATCTTACATATATTGATATTTTTGCTGTATTTAGGAGACAGTGAATTCGTTATTTTAACTTTGTAAAATTATATTTTATTTTATTACCTTATAAGTCATTATATTTATTGATAGAATCCCAAACTTTCAAATTGTACAACCAAATGGTTAGAAATGAGGGATTTTGACATTTTTGAGGAATGATTTTTTTTAAATTAGGAAATATTTTTGTGATGATTCCAATTGTGACTTCTGTTTCCAGATTCGTTTGAATTTTCTCTTATGTTTGTGTTCAAAACTTTTAGTCACCGTCAGTCTCCTGTCTGCTTGAGTTTCAGCCATGTCCTCTGTTTTTTCCCCTTCAATTCTCCTGCACAAAATGACATTTTTGACATTTAAAGCACGTCGTCTTTTTAAAGGGTCCTCAGTATGATGTACTGAAAAGTCGCGTCGTTATTTTTAACCACCGAGTCGCAATGAACATCTCTAGGTTCTCCTGTCTTTTTTGTCAAAATGATCAATGTTTAAAAAAAGATTTTACTTTGGCATTTTCTTAAATTGTTGACACCCTGTCTAGAACAGCCTAGAGCTGATTTACTGCTCATTTACTATAGTCTATTTAAAAAAAAGTCACATTCAAAAGAAAGCCTTTGACTTAAATGATATTGAGATTACTAATGAAAAAAGTGCAGCCAAGCTTGCAAAGTTGTGTAATTTATTCTGATATACAATGTGAGGAAAATGTGCTGCTCCTGAAAACATATTTACCTCTGGAGGGGTCTGCATGTTCCAATTTTAATCATTTTCCATAACACATATTTTTTAAGGATTACGCAGAAAAGATGTTTTAAATAGAAAAGAGAAATGCTGCTGAGTCATGTTCTGACGTTCAGTTAGTTAAGCCGCTTAAGTTCCTCATGAGAGCAGCGAGATGTTTCAATGAAGACAGCAGTGAGTACATTTGAAGTCTGCTCTCATTCTTGAAATTAAGTCCCACTCAGATAAAATCAAATATTTTTATGTATTCGAAGGAAAACAAACTCCCTTAGTCAGGGTTTGCTTTTTTTTTATTTGCACCTTTTTTTCTTTTATGAAGTTTTATGTGTTGTCACTGTTTAAGAAGTGTAAGCTAAAAGCATCAAAAAAAGACCCTTATTAAAGGTCCTTATTTTGTTTAACTAGACGAAAAACTTTTTTTTTTTTTACAGAACTTGTTGATCCACAATAAAAAGATAAAATGAGACTGCAGAGAGTCCTTGTGTGCATTTTGTCCTCACCGTCTTTACATGGTTTCTATGTCTGCTGTCTCCCATCCAACCAGTGGTGTCAGGAACTGGGGGGTCTTGTGACAGACACGCAAACGTTTATTAAATATAGTTAAGCATGAAAAACGATCAAATTGATGGCAAATGGCAAATATATATATGTGGGGGTAGGGGATGGTAACAGGGGAAAAACCTGAAAACAGAACCAGAGGAATCAATAAAAGAGATGAAAGACAAAACTAAAGGCTACCAGCATTCTGTACATGAGGATGTTGTGGCCAACAACTTGTCTCTCTTTTGTGTTTTAACAGATGTTCTGGTGTTTTTGTGTGTTTTTCCTGCCCTTTCTGACTCCATCTGCACACAGCAGATAGTCGCTCATACTGAATCTGGCTCTGCTGTCCTTGTCTTCCACTCAGAGGATGTCCACAATCATCCAATCTCAGTTATCTCAGTACATGATCAATTCTACAATGCAATCTGCTGGTCACTATTTCTAAAATGCATTCAAGACTATAGACTCTTCCAGGAATTATGTAAATGAAATTAGACTCTGACAATCTTGAAATACTTAGAAGGAATTAGATTATTTTACTCTTAATTCTTTTGTTGGGATTGATGAAAATTCCTTTTCAATCTCAAGTTTTTTTATAAAGCACATTTAATACAACAGCAAGTCACTCAGAGTGTTGTACAACAAACATGAATTAATAAATACATAAATGGTTTAATAAATAAATATATAAAAGTTGCAAAAAGGAAAACCAGGCTTTAGAAAGTGGGCGGTCCCAAAGCACGCCTGGTCATCGAGTAGCCTGTAGTCATAACTCAGAAATAAAGTAGCACTTTATGAATAAATTAAATTGAATGTATTGTTTTAGACATTATTATTGGCATTTTTGAAACAAGTACATCTTAGAAACCGTGTTTGTTAACTTAGTAATGAGCTTAATAACATCCATGGCAACTGAGACGGTTACCATTTCTACTCACACGTTGTCAACACCTAGAGGAGTATTCATCACATTTGTTAAGTATTTTTATAGATGTAACTACTTATTACTTTACAGGTTTCTTTTCTGCCACAATTATTCAGGTGAGAGTTTTCATTTCTGCTGAAAAAAGCAGGGGCATGAATTCCACCTTGCATTTCCTATCTTTGGCGTTTATCTCATGTCTCTCTGATTGTGATCCGTGTGTTTTCTTCCACAAATATGCTTCGCCGTGTTTACATGTTCGTCGTGGTGAGTCAACATTGCACCCATTTCATGATTAAATCAACAGAGCAGATAAAAGCCCCTCTTGAAATAAGGAGCAGCGGATGACGGTAACAGCCCTCGGCAGAGCCCTGAGAGCACCGTCATTACTGCAGACAAATCCTGCAGAGTAATTAGCAGGGAGGCAGTCATTTTATAGATCATAACCTCCAGACAATAGAGCCGCAGTTTGATTGCTGTGGACACACGTGACATATTGCAGTGATGTTTTTTTAACTGTGTGTCTCAACATTCACATATTTGTCGCTGATACTAAAGCAAGTTTTTCCCGCTTCGTCTCTGCGGTGCGACTTGACTGTTAGTTTGAATGGAGGGTTTGGATGGACGGAGGTTTCCAGCTCACGGGACTAAGCGTCAAAATCCACATCCAGCTGCTCACACTCCACCTTAACCACATGATTGCTCACTTCTCTCCAAAGCATGTTACCAAAGCAGACCGCATCAATCTGCCAGAGGCAATCACTAGAAAGCAAATGGACACTACTTAGCTTTTCTATCACTTAATTGCCTCTGACTAGCAGATTCTTGGGGTTATCAATGGGTCAGCAGGGAAAGAAATTAGAGAGACCAACAAGGATTTATGATGTTATCAGAACACTGTGGATAAGAATTTATTTTTAAAAGGATCTAAAGGTTGGGTTTTAAAACACTGACTTAAATTTTCACAATGAAATTTGAATTAAAGTGGACAAAATGGGGGAAAAATGCTTGAAGACCCATTTTGATAATCTTTTGATCTATTTTAAAAGGCTTCAAAGTGATCCTTTATGAACGCTCATAAAGAAAATGTGCTTTTTTCTAGGACTGAGTTTCTGCTTTAGTTCATAAGAAATTTGCTGCTGGGTTGTGAGTGGGCACCATCAGAGTGGATAACCCCGCCCCCTCTTCCCATTACTGAGAGATCTCCATTTACACACCTTCCCGCTAGCTTACGGTCCCTCACACTCCCAACCCAACATTATAGATGCAACTAAAATGGCGAGCAATATTGGAGCTGTCTAGCTGTACAGTTTTCAGCCAGATACCAGCTCAGATGAGGAAAACAAAGACGTACATGGATCTATTTGTCTGCAACTGGATGCATCAGAATGGAAAGGAGCAGGGAGCTTTTCTATGTCACAAATGCACTTTTTTTCAGACGGAATTTTTTGTCTGTTCCTGATTCACAATGATTTGAATAAAGAGAAAATCAGAAATGAAATTTTAAGCTTAATTTTCTGCATATATGTCCTCCACTATGACAGAAATGTCATAACACGTACCAGAGTGGGTCTTTAAAAAATTAGAAACTCAACCTCAAGGTTAACAAATGAGGAATTAAAAGCACATTATTCACCGTCATCTGTCCTACTAGATTTGCACTATCAGAAATATCATGATGGGAATCAGTCCAGCGATCTTGCAGAAGGGAATAATCTGCATCTGGTTAACTTCAGGGCACAGAGCTGTATTCCTGCCCACCAAACAAGCTTAATCGTGGTTTACGGGAAAACTTCCAACCATGAACCGCTATATTTGAGAATTGCTGTGATAAAATTCCTTGCATTAACATCTCTGCACACTTACAACTCAATTATTTTAAGAAAGAAAAAAAGGGGAGCAGGGTGCTACAACAAGCTATTCAAAGAAAAAGCAATTTCATGAGTTTCACTGCAGCGATTAAGTCCTACATGGTAATTTGCAGTTGCCATAGGGACAGAGACAAAGCCACCAATTACACTGAACATTTTGGTCTACAGAGGACAGAAATGTTTAAGTAATTAATTAACAGACTGCATGGAATGCATTGTTTCTTTCAAAAAGAGGATTAAACTGGGCACAAACACGCAAAGTACAGTTTGTCTCCATTTACTGACTGAAGACAAAATGTCAAGGGGCAATTATTAAGTCTTATTGGGAAATTCTCCCTTTTTTTGTTGGTGGTTGTTTCTGTCACACATCCATCTGCAGGCGGAGCTGAAAAACCACGAGGGAACGGTGTCAGACATGATCACAGTGGAAACCTCCCACACACACACACATACTGATCTGCACACGTCCATGAGAATACTCGGCGTTGCCTCCAGCTCATGCGTTGACGGTTGATGACTTACTGGCAGACAAGCCATCATCTGGCTCCCCCCTCACTCACCTGTGCTCTCCATTTGTCACGGTCACTGCAGTCACGGGTGGAGGCAGCGACCCCTGCCCACCTGCCACTCTTTGTTTGCCTCTTCCTGGGTAAATACGCTCATCATTCAGCGTGTTGGCTTTGCACAGACATGGCGCCCTCTTATCTGTCTCCATGGACTCAACAAAGATGGATTACACGTCCACCAATGCAAAAACCTGCCCACTCATACAATCACTGCAGTTATGATAAATGGCACCAACAGATGGCTCTTCACGTACGCCTTAATAGATGAGTTGCATTGCAAACGGCTTCAGGATTTGATAGACTCAGGAACAAATTAGTAATGATGAGAAAAAGTAATTGTCTGCATATTTAAAAACAGAAGAGTTTGGCTATGAAATAGAAAAAAAAACATGCGTGATTCTCAAAGAGTAAGTATTTGTGCATCTCAACTGCTTGTTGGGAAGGTGACCGGCGCCTGACCTGATGACAGCACATTTTCACTTCAGTACCCAAGCAGGATGTTGTGTATTTGAAGCTATGTTCACAACGCCCACTACAACCTATGTTTATGCAACCACTTCCAATGAAAAGTCTATGTAAACATGGGCAGATGCACGTTTTAGGCTTCTGCATTCAAATCTATCACATTCACATGTGGCTACGCAAGTTTCTACGACCATTTTTGGGCTCTACGTACAAAACGCGTACCCATTGAATGCGCGTTGAAAGTTAAACCAGGTCAAACTTTGATCAATCAGGGACTCGGCTTTGTCTGTGACACATGGATGGCGGCCCTTTTCATTCATGGTAGTGCCGTTCATTGAAAAATGATAGTGGAGGAGAAACTAATACTTCCAGTTTGAACCCAGACAGAATTATACGACACCAAGTCTTTCATCTATCGGAATAAAGCTGTGAAAGAAAAAGCATTGCTTCAAAATTTTGAACCAAGCCTCTTCCAACAATAGGTGCCGGACACATGCTATTAAATAGTGGAAAAAGAAGAAGAAGTAGCCCCTCCCTGCTCATCCATTGTGAACACAGTTGGCTAAATGCATGTTCATGAATGTGTGCCACATGTCTGGTGTGGTTACTTCTTTTTTTAGCATCCTTAAAAAGAAACTAAACCAAATCTGTGCAGCTACCAACTGAAAAAAACTCCATGTTTGGCTCATTAAAAAATGCCACATTTTCCAAAATCCTCCTCTCTCTGCATACAGCTCCACTGCATTTTTATATCTGTCTGTAACACCTCTCCCTCTAATCCACACGTTTCCCTCTGGCATTTTAAGGTGGGTGCCTCCATTTAGCTCCAAAGAGCTGACACAACCATGCTGGCAGAAGCACCCCCCCCCCCCTTTACAAATCCAGCCCTCTGCCAAGTTGATGGGTTTGACACGAACTGAATGAAACACACGTGCTGCTGTCAGATTCACCTTGGCTCACAGACACAGTAGAGCTGTGGCTTTGTAGCTTATGGCAAAAAGAAAAGTCATGAACACAATCTGGGATCAATTAATTAATTAACAACAGCCAGCTAACATTTCTTCAGAAAACAACACACTTCTGAAACTTAAGTCCATATTTTTACTTATTCAGGTTTTTTGTTATTTCTTTTGAGTCCTTCCTTAATGGACTCACCATGAAAAGAAGATCATTATCTAAAAAAAATACATTTTTTGAGTGGCAATGCCTTCAAAACAGCCAAAATTTTAAAGCCAAACAACCAAGCAGTCCCATTGACAGACTACTCAGTTTCCCCCTGAAAAAATGTGTTTGCTTTGCAAAAACACATTTAACATTGAGGACAAGTCTGCCTGTGAATTGTTGCTTCATAGTTCGTACTGAAACATCTCATCCTAATTCTTACAATCTATCTTTACAAACTATGAAAGTTTATTAGGTTTTTAAACTTTTTAACTTTAAAAAGTTTTTTGGAAGGCCCAAACCAGCTTTTCATTTGTTTATTTTATAAGGATTTCAGTTTCAGGGACATGTTATTCCCAAAATAAGTCATCATGATGAGAAGAAAGAAAATGATGAAACGACAGTCTGAAAGCACGTCATGTCTGACACTGCAGCAGATTTACAGCTGGAGGTGGATCTCTGCAAGCAGCTTAAGTTACCCCCCCTGGAAAACATCAATAAGACTCAAACAGGTATGATCTTTATACCGGAGTCCACCAAGCTGCTGTGATCAGCCCAACACTTGCAGCATGATCTGACAGATCAGAATACACTTGTAAATATATAATTGTTCATTTGCTGCTAAAAATGGGACGTGCTGGCCCTTTTACTTTGGAAGGATGTGATATTTAATGGCAACACTGCCGAGATGAAACCTCACAAATACAATAACACAGCTGTAATCCCTGTCTTTTGCTTGGTTCTGCACTTACTGCCAATGCATTTTAAAGGCAGAGTGTTTTCACCAGATAAGCAGCAGAAGAAGCAGAATGCGGTTTCCATCGCCTCCTTGCATCATGACTTTTTATCAAAAAAAATCCTTGTTGTCCAGAATCCAGCATGTGTCACATCCGCTTATGTTCGGAAAACCGCTCTGTGCTCTCTCTGTCAGCCCTGCGCTGCTGTTTAGGGGTAAATCCTTTTGAAGCCATGCTTATTTGGAGCACATTCAAACACCAGGAGCAGCAGAAAACACACAGCCGGGAGGAACCGACTGCAAGGGATGCAACAACCTCCTATTGAATTCAAGCGCTCACAGTGACAGTCCTCCTGCAGGAGTGAATGTAATTAGGGTCTGTGTGCTGGTGGTCGTGCACACACAGGCACACACTGCTTGAAAAAGCTGGATGGTACATGTATGTGAACACTTAACAGCACATCCAAGAGCAAAGTTATCTTACACAAGCATGGGAGGATTATAAAAACAGAAACATTGCCATTTCTTTTATTTCCTTTAGCTTTCAATTGAATAATTGACATTATTTCTCTGTAAAATTTATATTCCTTCTCTTTTTTTTTAATCAACCTCCACTTACATTTCTATCTGTGGTTCCCTTTTTCAAAATTGGTCACGCTGCAAAGGCGGGCTGAGGCAAGCTGAGCCTCTCAGGAGCTGAGATAAAGCAAAGCTGACGTGTGGGTTCAGCTGCGTCAGTGTCCTCTGAAACTCTCTCAGAGGGAAGAGGCAGCAAAGGCGAGGCACGCTCCTCCAGCAGACCCCCAAGTTTAATCTGGAAATCTCCCCCTTTCGGGGTCCTCCTCGCATCCAGATGCTGGCTTTTGCCTCGGGCTTCCTCTGCAAACAATGCCACTTCAGAGATCCCACAAAGAAGACGGTGGAATCCTGTATTTATGCTAAAGGCAGACAAAAGCACACACCCTGCAATCTCTGTTGATTTATAGGAGAGCGGTTTCACGTTTATTCCCAGATTCTAACGTGAAATGTCAGGCTTATCTGTGGATTCAAAGTCCGTTTGATTCCCTTAAAACCTACAATCCTTCCTCAACACTCTACAGTCAGATGAGCCAGAGGGAAGCATCTCTAAGATCATCCTCTGGAGGAAGAAGATCCATCTTCTTCTTGTCTTTCTTCCCCCACAGGGTTTTTTTGCCCCCCTCCCTCCCTCCACACATATCTAAAAAAGGAAACTGAGGCATATTCCTCCTCTGTTGGACTGTAGCCTCTCAGCTTATTTGCAGCTATTTAAAATTGATACTAATAACCAAATTATGATTATGTATTATGATGCAATAATCACAGTATAAGAAGAAAGAAAAGAACTACTGAAAAGAAGAATAAATTTGGACATTTATATTGAAGAAAATATGCGTATATATATATTCCATTAGATGTTAGTAATATGCATTAATTTTGCAATATAATGCAAAAGTTGAATATAATTTTGTTTATAATAAAATTGCAACAAATATATTTCATCTAATAGTTAAAAATTCCATTTAGATGAAATCTTTAAGACTTTATGCTTCACAGCTCTATTTATTTTCACATTTGTTGAATTTTTTTAAGCTGCCATCAATAAAAAAACTGTTAGAAATGAGGAGTTTGCTGACATCTGCTGTCTGAAAGCATGAACTCTGGAAAAAACATTTTAGAATTGTGATTAAAAAAAGTACGTGCTTCTAGGAGGCAAAACAATGAAAGACCAAATGAGACCCAAATGTAAAAAAGCAGGACTTCTCAGAATGCATGTTGAGCATTTTCTTTTATATTTTTTCTTCCATCCATAGAAATCTATTACACAGCTTCAGTTAAAACCATTTAAAAACAGAAAACAACCAAAGAATGATGAGACTCATCAACATAAATGTAAATCGAAACAGACCAGAAGGCAGGAAGGCGTGTCTGTCAAAAGCCTGAGATTAAAAAACATTATAGCAATGAGGAGAGAATAAAAACAAACCCAACATTCAGAAGCTTAATCTGAGCTACAAATCGCCCCTCGTGGCTTCATACAGTAAGAGCAACAAAGATGCATATTATTCACATTTGTCTTTTTGGTGCAAACCACTTATTATTCTAGCAGGAAAATGTTTTTGAACTATCAGTACTTCATACATTCATGTCGCACTACGGCAACGATGTTTCTCAAAAGTGCAAATGAGCATGCAGCCACAGGAAACGGAGTTCTTCCAGGGACGATAAAGTGACACACAGGTTAGGGGTCTCCTCCAGAAAGCTCCGGCATGTGGCCCGAGTTAAAAGGCCCAACAGAGTCATCTGCAGCCTCTCTGGTGGGAGACGAGTGGCCTGCAGCTGGATCTGATACCTGAATGTCGGCTTCTTCTGGAGTGGAAGCACTTTGGTCCAAATATAATTTATCTTAAAGAACAAAAACAATTTGGCTTTAAAAAAAGTACTTTTTTGTGTATGTTTGGTTAAAATACACTTGCCTAAGCGGCACTGATCACCTGTGTCATCTCCATAATCAGCACACATGGAGCTGTGGTCCTCCTCTGCGTCTGACAGATGCAAAGTCTGGGCTTCAGGGGGAAATTCTGAAAAAAATGTCACCAAGGAAACTTCGGATTTCTGTGTGTGGAGACAGAATTTAAAGAAGAACTATTTCAGCTGTGCTTACCAAGGCTTGTAGGTTGATGAGCGGGTGAGATTTCACTCTGACTGTCCACAGCTGCTTTACTTTGAGTCAAATCTACTTCACTAATCTCAGAACGCACCTAAAATACAGGAAGTAGAAGCCAAACGAACTGGTTTCAATGGTTTGGGGGTCAAACAAAACAAAGGTGTCAGAACTGACCTCTCTGTTGTCAGATGAGGCGACCTCTTCGTTGCTGGTGGTTAGCTCAGGAAGAGAGCCTTCACTTTGTAGAATAAGCGGAACGTGTCGAGTTGGGATCCGATGTAAGTAGCCGTAGCCTATTCCACAGCCTAAACTAAAGTGCAGCACATGGGAAAGAAGGTTAATACTGAAATACTGATGGTACAGAAAATCTCAAACTTTTTACACGCAAGACGCTTTTAAAATATTGACTTGTCATCACAGTTTTACCACAGTTTTTCACACCTTTGGTCAACATATTTCTCATCTAAACTTTTGACAAATTCATAATTTGGGTTTAAAGATTCTCAACATTTCGGGTTTAAAACTTTTAAAGAATTACAATTTCATTTTAAAATTGTAAATACTAAGCTCAAATCTTTTCTCTACGATTTTTATCAAAAAAAAAAATCCTACCCGTCATAAAACAAATATTGTCAAACATAATTAGTAATAAAAAGCGATCATTAGGGATGCAACTATAAACACATGTAAAGCATCAATACTTATTTATTTACCTTCCCTCTCCTCCCCAATCTGCATTAGGAGTCACCACTGCCTCCCTGCACCCATCAGTCTGAGTGTTATAAACCAGCAGCTTTAAGGGTTTGCCTTCGTTGGCTTCAATCAAGGAAAAGAAATCCTCTGACTGCAGAATTACACACAAATATTTATCTGTGTGACTTTCAGGGATTCAAATGGTGCTGAATTTTTTTTTTATTATTGATTGAATTTAAATAAAACACAAACATCCTGTAAAACTTGGTCAGCTCCAACAATAAAGTCAGAGTGAGCTCTGAGGCCGGCTAGCGCTGCAGGAGACCGTGGTTCCACGTCCTGAAAAGGAAAAGAGCTTTTTTTTTTAATCCAAAATCTCTAGCGGAATTCTACTTTAATATATGATAAATACAGAGAGACATTGATTTTTGTTTTAACACAACAGAAAGGCAAAATACTGAGCCTGGAAGGTAACTGAAAAGCGAACGCAGGTTTGACTTACCAAGACATGCCAGACGTTCTCGTTGGCTCCTTCAAAGCAGCAGAATCGAACGCTAGCGCCCAGCAAACCATGACCGCCCCACATGTTGCTGGGTGTCACCTCCAGTTCCCTCACCCGCTGAGTTTTTGAGTTGTACACTTCCAGCTTGACAGCTTTCTCAACATTGGCCTTCAGCATGTCCTTCAGCAAATCACTTTCTTTATTCTAAAGAGGAAAAAAAAACAAAAGAGTGCATCTGTGATCCCAAACATACGACGGAGTTTTAGGGCCACCAACAAAAATAAATAAGAGTAAAATTACGAGATTTTAAGTTGTGAATTTACGAGAAAAAAACTCAAATTTACGAGATTAAAGTGGAAGTAAGCATACAGAGCAGTAAGTGAACGCCACGCAGCAGCAGAGCAGACACATTAAACTCAATTGAACAGGTGAGCTGAATTTATAAATGTTTTATTTATTGATGGGTGGTTTGCAGGCAGCTATCCACTTGAATCCTTTCTTCCTCCGCCAAAGACAAGATCTCCACGTTTTAACACTGTTTACTTCTGCATTGGTGTTTGGATGACAGGTTCATGACGTCAGGTTGACAGATGAACTTCAGGGTGTGTGAATGAAAAGGAGAACAAAAAGGCTGCAGCGGTCTGACATCGATCCCTGGAAAGCCGGCTCCACTGGCAATAGTTTTGTCGCTCAAAGATTACGAATCTCTTTGTTTTTTAAACTTATCCGGAAAGAAAGTTTCACAAAAGGCTCCACATATTTCATCGTCAAACTAGGCTCCGATAAACGGAAAACTTTGGTATTTTTTTCTCGTTAATCTCTGACTTTTTTCTCGTAGATTTACTAGACATTGACTTTCTTATGACTTTCATTCTCGTAAATTTATGACTTAAAAGTCGTAATTTAAAAAAACGTTTTTTTTGTAAACTGGCCCTAGTCAAACTCTGTCGTACAAACAAGATAAAAAAGATGTTTTTGAGTTCTGAATCTATACATATTATTATGAGAGATGCAAAAAGCATTAACATATCATACTTACAAGTCTGGTGTGTCCAATGGAGAGGATAAAGTCAAAGAAAGGCTCCAGTCCTGCCTTCAATGCTGGTGAACCTTCTTGAATCTGAAAGGTGATCCATAGATATGCTGTGTTGTCGCCCCCTTGTGTCCATTTGAAGTATTGCAGTGTACAGAGGTATCTTTTCTTTTTATAAGCTAGCACGCGCTGCATTGACATTTATGCAACTTAAAAAAGCCCGTTATATTCTAAATATGTAATAAAGTTTTTAAAGTGCGTTTTAAACATGTTTTTTTTTTCTTTAAGAGATCTGAACAAATTGGGTTTGTGCCAAATGCCACCTCATGATGATGGGAGGACGACACCACCATCATCAAGGGTGACATTGACATCCCCTTATAGAAAAAAATACATAAATAAATGCGAGAGTTGTTGTTACTTTACACTTCGAGCACATTCGGAAATCCTGTAATGTTAATTTTAAAGCATTTCACTTTATCATTGTTCCAAACGAGTTGGAATAACCTTGTAGTTCAAGTTACAACCTACCCCATGCACGTGATAACCGCAGCTCCTTCCGCCGCCCGACAAAAACGAGCTCTTCGTCAGCCCCATGGCCTCCAAACGCCGACAGGAGTTTAATGCATGACACGAGGTAGAGTCTGAGGGAAAGAGCAAACACCGGGCAGGAGCTGACAGCAGGGAGACGCACAGGCAGACCAAGATCACCGAAAAATCGAGCCTGCGTTCGTCTGCTGGCAGACACGATAATCGATTAGTAGTCCTTCAGAGAATAAACCAAACTGAAGCAAAAAATGAACAAATGTTAGAGGGTTTTTTTTAAACAATCATTAAAAAAAATTCTCCTCCTCCTCCTCCTACTACTAATAATAATAGACAGTTAGAAAAACTGTCTTTAAAATAAACAGTCTCATTAGACAGGACATTTCTTGCCTTTTAAAAATATCGAAATCTGTCTGCTTTTGGTGACATTTGACTCAATGACAATTACTGGACCAATACATTAAGAGAATAAAAAACTCTGATAATAAGAAAGCCATCGAAACATTTGATCTGTATGTCAGTTTCAATATATCTGCGTAAAATGTAATAACCCCCTGGCTTGTTGTTCCTTCGTTGTTGCTGTTTACTGTTTAACATTGCTTTGCATTGAATCTTTACATTCAACAAAGTTTGAAACAAAAAATTACTGGACCATCTCACGTCTCCTATTAGATTAGCAGAAAATGTACACCTTTGTAATAATGTCAGTCAAAATTGCAAATAACAAAAAAAATACTGTAATATAAAATGTTTGGAACTAATACAGACCCTTCATTTGGTGATGAACACTGGATTTACCAGGTTCTACATCAGAAATACTCACAGAAATAGTCACTTAAATGGACTCTATTCAAATGTCCGGGTTACATAAAAATAAGAGTTTTAACAATAATACTATAACAAATGTATTATTAAAAAGGCACAAATGAGTGGTAGCTGTTAATTAAGTTTTAACAGGGATTTGCTTCAAGTCAAAAAACAAGACCACAAGAAACTCTTCAGTTCAAAAACCTCTCCACATGGGGCAGATTTTATGATATTTTCTCACTCAGAAAGTCTAATAATTCACCAAAGTGAATTAAAATAAAATAAATTATGTTCCCATTGAAAGGCTGCAAGGTGGTGTGGCAGTTAGCACAGCAAGAAGGTGGAGTTTGCAGTCCTCCACAAGCATTTATGGGCTTTTACTGGGCACTTCAGCTTCTTCACACAGTCCAAAATCCTGCTTCAGACATTAATTAGCGACTCTAAATTGTGAGTGTGTATGTGTCTCTGTGTGGCCCTGTGATGGATTGGCAACTGTCCAGGGTGTACCCAGCCTTCATCCGTACTAGCTGGGTAGGATCCAGTGACCCCATGACCCCATGACCCTGACTGGTAATGAAGCGGGTTTAGTTAATTGATGGATTGCCATCAACTAATAGAGATGCAATTTTACTTTTTTCTCAAATGAAATGAATCCAAGTTGATTATCCAATTAGTTTTTGTTATTTTTTTTTTTTACTTTATAAAAAAGCTTTGAACGTTGTAGAAACATCATCAATGATTAGCACATTAGACCAAATAGCTTTTAAATGAAACAACTCCTCTTTCTAAATGCTCTTTTTAAGCTGGCTAATTCTATACGTGACAACTGAGATGTGGAGATCGCTGACCTTCTAACCCTGACCAGATGCCACCTCATGGCTTCACCTATCACACCACAGACTGAGGATTGATGGACTCTAAGGACAGCCATGCTCGTCACTCAACATTTGCACACATCACTGGGTTTCCTCTAAAATATCAGAAAACCCCTCTTAACCATTTTACACTTCCAGTTCTTGTGAAAGATAAAAGGTCAACCGTGGGGTTTTCTTATCACTCCATGATCTGATACCTTTCCCGTTTGTCCCAGAGAAGCATCAGAGGTTCACTGAGCTGCTTCAATGTGTGGTCGGTTGTGCAGCAGAGTGTGAAAAATCCAGTGTTCAGTGGAGTCATCTTTTTCTGCCGAATCTAGTTAAAAACAATCCAAGAAGAAAGCTGTTTCAAGGTGACATCCCAACACGAATTCCTGGAATTACTGTAAACATTTCTGAACGTTTTTTTTTTTTTTTCCTTTTTCTTTCTTAGACTAATGATTCAAATCTTAAGAAGGTTCAATCTAAAGAGGTCTTTACATTGTCAAAATAAAATAAAAATGTTTATTTTGTGTCTTATTTCTTTTTAACAGGGCTACATCCTCTTTAACAGGATGCAGATCATCATAGCTCTCCTGAACTTTTCCAGTCTCTGAGGTGCTTTCTTTCCAATTGCATGCCGTGCAGTGTGTTCGGGCCCAGTTAAAGGCTTGGGGGGGTTGGATAACAAAGCGGTTAGAGTCTTGATCTTCTGACCTCCTAAGCTGTTGCTGAGATGATGGAAAATTCCGAGAAATGTTTTTAAGCCAAAGATCACAAGCAGCGGACCTCCACCACACTTAAAAGGCTTGAGTGGCACAGAAGCAGATCTTCACTCATGTTGTTGGGATCAAAGAAATCCAGGAGATTTGTTTAATGCCGGCCAGAAAACTGTCCTAACAAGAACCAAACTTTCTCTGTTGTGGCCAAACACCAGCGAGACAGTCACAGACTCAACATTTCCTCTTTGTCTGGAATTTCTTGCCATGTGTTTGTGAGAGTGGTGAGTTCTCTCAACCGCAGAGGCAAGAAACTGCTGGAAACTTCTATGGACTTCCATGAGAAAATAGTTGTTTCCTTGTATTCTAAGGGAAATTATCTTTATTGACACTTCATTTGGGAAAGTACGCTGTATTAAGCTTTTATCTTTTACACAACAGTGTGCAAATACCCATAAATTCCAAACTAGATTTTTCTTAGCGTTTGGGGCTTTTGAGGAAAATATTGAAACTTTTATATTATACAAATGTCATTACCCCAATTTTTGAGCTAGATTCTTGGCCAAATGTATCTTTTTTATGATAAATGTTTTTCTTCTTAGTGTAATTAACACCAGCAAATGACGGTTAAAAAAATGCACAGAAATATTTCTATGAAAATGTAAAAAAAGAAATTCTACTGTATATTTCACAGTGAAGTTCTGGCAAACAGCTGAAATTTTTTTTAGCGATATGCATTTAATTGCTGAAATTATAGATTGACGATGCTTATTTTAAGGATCAATGCTAAAGATTTTACTGTAAACTGATGATACATTTTCCAATAAAACCTGTAAAAATAGCCATGAAATGTTTTTTTTTCTGCCATCAAAAATACATTTTTATGTGGTAAAATCCCGGCAACCTCAGCTGCCAGTTTTTACCGTAAAAATGAATTTATGTCTTCAATTTTATTGACCGACGTTGCAATTTTTATGGGATAAATGTGATGTTCTTACTAAATATGATGCAATTTTTAACAAATACTGTAATATATAACAATCACAATGTATTTGAACCACAATGTGATAAAAAAGTAACACTGTATATATAAATGTGATTGTGAAATTCTGGCAACCTTAGCTGCCAGATTAACATAATAGTTAATTTCATAGTGTTATATTGACTTTTCAAGGTAAAATACATTGCTCTTGCCGTCTAAATTAGGATTACACTTTTTTTTTTTTAAAAAGCAATTTTTTTACTGTGTTAAAGTAGCATTTACCAGTTTTTTTTTTACCATAAATTTTAAATATTTTTTTACAGTGTTTAGCTCAGTTTCCCCTAAAACCTTCATTCATAAAGCATTTTAATCAACAAATAACCAACAGTCAAGTCATTATAAAAGATTTTTTTTTTAATTATTATCTGGAGGGACCAATTTCAAAATGGCTTGGATGAAAGAAACTGTTTTCAAACAGTAGATTAATGTGGGAATATGTAAAAAATAAAGCAGATTTGTTTGCTCTGCAGGACCTTTCAAGCAGAAATATGCACAACACAAAAGGCAGAAAAAAAGTAAGACACTTCTCTTTTGAAATAAAAAAAATGAACTGTACTGTAATACATTACACTGAAACACTCATGGTTCCCATTTCTTCATCACATTTGAAGTTTTATACAAGAAAATCTGTTCTGCAAAACCCCTGTTGGAGGCATAAAAACATATCAGATGGATTTCAGAGTAATTATAAAGGCAAAAAAAGCGAATAATACATTTCCAATGTGCAATTTTGCACTTTTCAAAGTATACAGTTAATCAGAACTTGTTTTGACAAACCGGACCTGCATGCAGTATTTGTAAAGGGTCCAGAAAGACTGTAGAAACAGCTGTAGAAAGGGTGAGATATGTACATCGACTCTTAGTGTCCCTCAGCTCTTCACCTTGAAAAAGATCTAGCTCTGCAATGAATGAGGCAATTCTTCAAATTCCAGGGCTTGTTTGTGGTAAAAATTGTATAATATATGCAGTTTTTATCCACAAACAACCCCTCACATGTTATAACATTTTTAAGCCAAGTCACAGACTTCCAAAGCGTACAATCAAATTGATCTTTGCAATTTACTTCGTTTTAGTGGCATTTCTCTAAGATAATGAAACTCCCTACAAAAATACTTCAGAATGCAGGAGAGCAATAACGTTCACAAGTATACATTTCTTTATAATTAGTATATTACAAATGCTGTCCCAGATTGAAAATGACTCATTTGTCTTTCTTTAATAAAATATTCAATTTGTCAGCGATTAGAATTTTCTTTCTGATTCTACATAAATTAGTTACAAAACATTAGTGTAATTTTCTATGGTTATATCATAGGCAGAAATATAATAGAGCCATAATTTAGTCTCATTGATTAGGGTGATTTCCACAGTTTTCAGTCCCAAAGCTCAATTGGAAGCACCGTGCTCACACCACTGGCAGGCATGGCTCCCCGGATATACAGGCACATCCAGTAAACTTCACAACAGCCCACCTTATTGCCCAAAATGTGTTAAAATTAAATAACTATTGAAATAATGACAGAATAACTTAGAACAAAAAGGAACATATTAAATACTTGCTGAAGGACTCGTGGTCCCATTTCCCATAACAATGCCTTAATGTGATACAGAAACCAAAGAAAAGGAAAGAAGATTGCACTTTTTGGGTGAGTAAACCACAGTGCTGCTTGAAACAAAGACTTTATCTGCAATAAATAAAAAAAAAAGGAAATTATAAGTTAAAAGCAATAATGATAATACAGCTACAGCATTTAAGAGTATGAGCACTGATTCTTGTTTTCTAGCTAATAAATAAGAAGCTTTTAACTTTAGCGTCAAACTGTTGGATCCGTCCCCTTGAACCAAAACAATGCCTATGCATACATAACGATTTTTTTACAGATAAAGTGCTGATCGAGGAGCTTTCACAGGTGATACTTTTATAAAATATTTTTGTACCATAGAAGACCCTTGGGATAGATTGTGAGGGCGCCGCCTCCGGAGCGCACCCAGCGATCGAGTCGTCTGGTATCCGGCCCGAGCGGACGGCCCAAACAGGACTATCTTGCAATCAGACTCAGGTTTCAGAAGAAAGGCCGTCACAGCAATGGTCACCATACATTGCCTTCAAAAGCTAGAAAGCTAGAAAAAAATCCCTGAGGTGCACATTCAGCTGTGTTCAGATTCCCAACCTGGCCACAGTTCAGCTTCAATCATGTTCAGCATATGGTCGATGATCTTGGTTTGGTTTCAAGAGCTTTCTTAGGAACCGAGAGCCATCAATGGTTTCTATGGGCCTGGTCAAACAGGATCTCCAATTTGGAACTTTTAACACTAGCTGCCATCTCACACAGCGATGATCCCAAACTGCTTTGCTAACATTTTGAAGGCAAGTCTGGAATCAGAACGTTTATTAGGCAGGAGGGAAATCACAGCGTCCTCCAACGTGTTGACATCATATGTGCATTTTCAGCCCACTTTTGACACCCGTCTTTTCTTACAGCACCCCCATTGCGGATCAAACTTTCACAGACTCCATCACAGACAGTTTCATGGCTTCCTCCATCAGCTGATTGTCTGTAAATGTGGCGGGGGGTTCGGGGACAGATTCTGAAAGGCCGATCAGTGACTCCAGAAGGCAGGTCCCGGGATCTGTCGCTGCAGGGAAACTGGGATAACTAGGCATCTGAAATTGAAAAAAGTTGTCCATGTGCTCGTACTCCTTCAGGGAGTTGTAGAGCGAGCTCGGCCCCAAGCAGGGGAAGCCATCAAAGAACTCCAGGTCTGACTCAGACGAGAGGCTCAGGTCCATGCTGTAGCTTGCAGAGCGATCAACGGTGGGCGAGGGGGTGTGTGGCACGCTGCTGCTGTGGAAAAGGGCATTTCCTTGGTTGGCGTTCTCATCCAAGAGTTCTGAAATGGCCGTTGCTCGATTGTCTGTGTGATCGCTCGCAGAGTCCAACAGTTGTGCATCTATGTTGTCATTCTCATCAGCAAAGTCCACCATGCTGAAGCTGCTGAAGGCCTCTGTGGAGGGCTGCTGCTGCTGCTGCTGCTGCTGCTGCTGCTGCTCTGCAAAACTAGTGTTCTTCTGACTGTTCTTATCCTCGCCCTCTCCGCTGCTCCTCGAGCTGTTCTCCGTGTCGCTGAAACAGAGGATGCGGCTCAGGCCTTTCTCGTCCACATCCAGAGAGCTGTGTTGCTGGCACTGGCCCTCGCCTGCATCCGAGTCCTCGCTCTGACCTGAAGAGTCTGTAAAGTCCGTCATATCACTGCTGCAACTGTTCTCTCCGGCTGCCGCCAGCTCTGAGCTGAAGGGGAAGGAGGGCACTGCTGGAAGGGAGGCGACACCTGTCGGGTTCTCCTCCTCCTCCTCCGTGCCAGACTGCTCCTCCAGTCTCTTCTCAAGCTCCAGCTTCATGATAGTGTGGATATAGTGAGTTTGAACCCGGGTGGAGTTGAACTCTATGCGACCCTCCGTGTTCCCGCAGCCATCTTTAGTGCAGCCGCACGGAAAAGAAGAGTGGTCCATCTAAAGCAAGCAAGAAAACCATTTTGAATATGTGAAACACACTTCCAACGTTTGATTATGGAAGATGTGGTGTTTTATTGATTCTTTGGCTCTTACCTGACATTTGATGCCAGCCAGGCTGCAGCTGCACGTTTCTGGCTCGCAGAACCCCTGGCAGTCACATCCACAGTTCTCCCTGGAGATCCTCAACTCATGCAGCTGCCTCTTCTCCTCCTTGTCGATTTTCTTCACGCCAGCTGCTTTGAGCAGAGCATAGCGCTGTTTAGAGGCATAAGGCTGCAGGAAAGAACCCTCATCCAGGTTGGCTGCGCTGATGTCGATGTCCTGCTCCGGAATGTCATCCACCGTCAGCCGATCAGCCTCCTCGTTCTCCTGCGTTCCGTTCTTTGTCAGCTGAAGTGAACAGGAAACATTAGTCCGTGCTCAGCATAAAAAAATTAAAAGTCTGATTGGCCAAATGGGTCAATGCCTCACCTTCATCTTGAGAGACTCCAGTTTCTCTTCCCTGAGCCTGTTGAGGAGTTTTTCCCTGCGCAGGAGTCGCTGCTCCACAGCGAACTCTGCAAGCGTGTAGGTGCGGAGGGTGCTGTGGCGAGGCGTCATGCCCAGAGTGCATCCTCCCCGACTGGGAACACTGGTGAAGCCTTGGCACCGAGGGAAGAAGAACACCGTCACTTGGTCGAAGGTCACATTGCCGCGGCGAGCTCTCTTGGTCTTCTTAAGGATGGACGTTGCTGTGGACAGACAAAGGATAGCAGCTTAAAAAGTGATGTCCCATTCATCTGTGCCACTAGATGGCATAATATCCCAACATCAGAAACATGCTAAACAAGAAGCTGGTAAGCAGACTTGGAAAGTGCACTCTGGCCTTCTCATGTACTCATTTAACAGAAAGTGCCAACATCCTGTCAAATGAAACCTAAACTACTGGGAGTGTGTTTCTAGTTTTTGTCTCGGGCAACAAAACCAACCCAACTCAGGAATTTCCTTTTGGTGACTAGAGCGGTGGATGAATCAGAACCATATAGAAGAACCCCCCCCCCAAAAAAAAAGTGAGTCAATATTATGATGGGGGGTAAAAAAAAGTTGGTGGGAAAAGCCCACCAAGGTTTTTTGAATAAGCTGACAATCCCCAGAATTGACCCAGAGTCAAAGGTCATCTCTCTGTTAAATGATTTAGGACCTACATCATCGAGCTTCCTCTCCATACCCAGACAAATACCATAAAAGACATATGGGAGTCAAAGTAGAACCATATGTGGAGAAAAAGGAAAAAGCCCGACAATTATTCAAGCAAAAGTATAAAATCCATTCATTCCTGACAACGTTTTTCCATTGCTCAAAGAGCAGCAACATTTGATTAAACTGCCAGAGGTATTCTTGATGTCCGTATGCAAGAGAAGGTTGGTAATAATGCATATGGTGGCCATTATAGTTATTATGTCTCGTGTAACCTTTTCTTACCCTCAGCCGAGTAACTTTCTTGTGACACGCCAAGAACAAATGGCCGTGAAAGTCTCAGAACACAAAAATTGATGTTCTCATAGGAGAAAAAGTAACCCTTTGCCTCAATAAAAGTGAGCAGCGCACAATACCTTCACTGTGTCATCTAATCTTCTGCCAAGACTAACACAGATGAAACAAACTGCCAGGTTCAGCTGCACATCCATCAAATCCAGTCAGGCTTATGACAGCCACAGGAGACAAATGACACCCTCTCTGCTGCTTCTGAACAGGCCGCTCTGCAGGCGGCCCCCCCTCGCTTAAATACTTCACAATGGAAAACCACTCTCTTTCCAAGACAAACACTGGATCACAATAGTCCACTCCATCAGCTCCACTAAAAGTGTGCATGCTCCTTTTTTCTCGACTCCCGCCCTCAACCTGGTTTTACCCCTTCACCCGACCTCTTTCAACACCTGTGCTGGGTGCACGCCCGAGCTTCAGACAAGGCGCTGTGTGTTCCCAGATCTGGCATTTCGCCATGTTTCCCTTCCTGGCGTTCTGCCCCATACATACCACCGTGGAGGCTCACAACTGTTTGCCCGTCCTCCCGCATAAAACAATTCTTTTCTGAGCAAACCTCGCTCTCAAGCAGGCCCTGCAGACACAAACACCCTAAATCTGCCCACCTACGTGTTGGCCCAAACGGTGAGGCTGCGAGTGAGGATCCAGGAGAAGGGTGGAGGCAGAAACTAGGTGAGCAAGCCAGACTTAATGTGATTAGCCATTCTGCAGCTCCAGGGCATAAAATCAAAGGATGCATTCATTGAAGAAGTCTGAAATCATGTCTTGTTTCATGGGCTGCCAGCAGCAGAAATTCCTTCACCTCTCCCCCATTTTTATAGGATGTTAGCAGCGCTTCAGCGGATGTTTGAGCCAAGGTAAAGGAATGCACAAAACAAAACAAAATCATTTCAGACATTTAGTGCAACTAGAAGAAGAAACTTACTGTTGAAGTTTGTTACTGGGGAGCTGGGGTTGCTGGGAGTTGAATCTAGGGTGTCAGAGTAGCAGCTATCCCCCTCCGAGTCCCAGGCCGAGCAGGCAGAGGAGAGGGAGGAGGGTGAGGAGTAGCACGGATCATCATCCACCTCCTCAAACTTCCTCTTGAGAAGCCCACTCATGGCGCTAGTGTCAGCAGTCTGTGGAGAATGGCACAGAAACGATGGTTATTCCCATATCATATTTTTTACAATTTTTTTTCTATTCTGCTAAATTACTACATTTGCACCATGGTTGTGCCTAATTGAACACACGAAAGCTTTGTGCCATCCCTTTGGTACAGCGAGTCCTGTGCTCTGCCATGTGAGAGACTGCAAGCATCCAAGTCTCATGCTGCACTCAGCTGAGAGTGGGAGTTAGCCATGGCACAGGAAGCAATCAATCAGTCCCATTTGCCTAAGTCAACAATTACTGGACCCTTCACCCTTTTACAAATCCCATCAGCCCTGGAAATGCATTGATTAAAGTAAGGACCAAACAAAGGTGCTCAAACCATTTCACTGCAGATATTTTAATCACTTTCAGAATGCTACAGCAATCAAATAAGCGGGCGAGGGCCTGGGGATATTCGCCATTCATCTTGCTTATGTGTCCACATTAAATACATATATTGGAATATGCAGACAGCAAATGCAAGGCTTGCATTTCTTCATGGCTCTCATGAGGGGTGCTACTGCAGAGAGCAAAACAATCAATCCTTTGAGACAGATGGGCAAAAAGGAAAAGAAAAAAACTGCAATGGGTTCACGCTTTTGAGAACGCTACGTCGCTTCTACGCCCCTTTTAAAAAGCTGCTTCTGTGCACCAGCTTTTAGTTTTCAGTTGTTTAGCATCTCAAAGTTCAAGGCGTTCTAACGGATCGAAGAAGAAAACCCACAATGTGAAAAATTAACATTCTTTAAGGAAGAAAAAAAACAGCAGCGCTGAAGTGTTTTAGCATTATGGGATATCCTACAGCTTGTGGCAAATTCTGGGAAGTACAAAGCAGTGATGGCTGATAGCTGGGGCAGGTACTCCTAGTCACGGTTTAAGGGGTCAACTTCGGGGATCTCATGCAAGTTTGGACTGAGGGATGCAGGAAGGAAGGAAAGAGCAAAGACACGACTGGGCTCTGGTCCAGACACTCCCATCAATGATGTGGGGAGGAAAAGGAGGCTTTTACTTTGGCCGTAAACAGATCATTTCTCCAACAAACTGTTTACTGTCTGTGGAATTGCAGTCAAATCACTTACAGCTGCTGCAGCTTTTACCCCACTTTGCATGCACCTCAGTTTATGATAATATCCAGACACGCTTCGTTGGGTTTTTTCTTTATAAAACACCTGTAATTATTTGGATTTTGTCGTAATTGCATCCAATCTGCAGGCAGAACATGACACTGATGGTAGCATCTCACCGTCACCATACTGCCATGACAACTCATTAATATGCTAAAGACAAGTCACAGTAATAATGCTCCTCATGACTTTACTGGATCTTGAAACCCTTGTGTGACCTGAATACCTCACTTGTCCTGATTTTCTGCCGGAGTCAGCATTCTTGGAGCACAAAGAAACAAAATCAAAGCAGGTAAGCAAAGCGGGGGGTAATTTAAGTATGCATGAGGAGACGGGTGAGCAAAAATGGTGCTAATTTACAAAAGTTCGGAACAGCAGCTTGCATAGGCAGTGTCACCAGTTCTGCAGCCATATTAAAAGGTTATTGCGATTGCTTCAGTCAGATGTGTTTATCCCTGTGCAGTCATGATGAATGAATCACCTTGCAATAGGTCACGTCTGCAACAAACATAAAAGGATTCAGCCACAGAGAAGCCCCCTCAGTGTTTTACCGTACAGAAGAGGAGCCAATAAATTCCCATCCGTAAATGTACTCGAGTACATTAGAGTAATCTCCAACTGCTCTTTGCAGCTCCTTGATTCACACATCAGGGGATTTGCCTTAGAACAATCCACAAGCACCTGGACGCCGCATCTGTTGCCTATGTGCTCACTTACTTTGCGGACGATGTCTGCGCTTAGCGTCACACTGCACACACTGTACTTTTCTGTCACAGCTCCGGGTGGTGGAAGCACACAAGGGTTCACCTTACATTTTTTTTTTGCCATCATTCCTTCCCCCAATTCACAAGGAAAAGAGGAAAACAAAGCTGTGAGGCATCCTCAAGGGAGCACATAGAGCCAGCTAAGCAAAGTCTTTTTAATTAAAAGCTGCAGTGAGGCAGAAGGGGGAGGAGAAGGAGAATGGGGGGGGGGGCACAGTGGTGTCAGAACTGGGTCATTGTCTCCTGGCTGCAGTCTACCTGACACATTGATTTGTTAATCCTGTTCAACGGGCAGAAACAATGGCGAGAGGTTAATCCTGGCAAGGCGAAGGTTTGTAGTCAATCTGGAGCTTCTCTAGCGTACATGGACGAAGTGAGCGGGGCAAAAAGACTGTCATGCAACGACTCCCCCTTCACAAAGATGAGGGTGGGAGAAAAGAAAAACCAAGATGAAAGGAGAAATTCAGAGGTGGCTGGCTCTCTGAGAGGGCAGTGCCCCGTGAAAGTCGCCTTCAATCCAGGAGGGGATGTGATCGGACAGCTGAGCCAGAGGAGGAGCGCAGGATGTTTTCAGCGCACGCTAAATTATGCATCACTGTCATTCCATCAACCGCACACATGGCAGACAGATAAAGGACGCCGCCGCTGAGGTGCTCCCCAGCCAGTTGCCACAGAGTCGCAAAGATAAATCTCTGGCGAGGAGATTTGTCACCAGAAGTACGACACAGCTCAAGTCAAATGCATAACTGTGTCAGTCGAATACGATTATCCAGATACAGGCTGCTCGTACGACCTCAGAATCCTCACTCTCTTATCTCCGGGCCTTTACAGTTTGTATTAAGGATGCGTGAATTATTCAGGCAGCAGGAAAAAGGCTGCATTTGCATCCACAAGAGAACATTTCATATTAAATCTATAAGTCTTCAAGGTAACTCTTACCAACCAAATTCTTTTCTTCCCAACTTTTTCAAGAGAAATTAGCTTCTCTGGTTTTAATCAGAAGCGACATTCAGAAAAATGAAAAAAATATATAATTTCCTGGCAAACAAATAACACAAACCAGGAAAAAAAAAGTGGTAAATTTACTAGAAGTCCCTTTAAACTGCCCAGCAGCTCAACAGGAGGAGTTGACTTTGCCCCCACTGCAGCTGATAACACCCTGGGTGGGAGCAACATCCTCACCAATCTTAGCCCACTGAGAGCATTTACATGGCACACTGACAACCTAGTACAGTGTCTGAATGACTGACTGAGTGCTCATAAAATGTGATAATGATGAGCCTGGGAGTCCTTCTGTGAGCGCGCACGGAGTCGTGTCTGGGCAGATCATTCCCTGCAGGCCTGAAGGTATCACACCTCTCACTTCCAGCTCAGAATTAACTGATCAGAGTCGGCGAGGTGACAGTGGGCAGTGCTCCTGCTCCTCCGCAGCTGGGGGAACTCTGGCTCATTACTTAAACCCAGCTGTCAGTAAGAAGCGCTCCACCTGCAGGAACAAAGCAGGGAAGGCTCCTGCCTCCGCCTCCTCCTCCTCCTCCTCTCCTTTTTCTATGAGCCTGTTGTTTTCACTCAATCCCAGAGCTCGACGT
Source organism: Oryzias latipes (assembly GCF_053564925.1). Taxonomy (NCBI): domain Eukaryota; kingdom Metazoa; phylum Chordata; class Actinopteri; order Beloniformes; family Adrianichthyidae; genus Oryzias; species Oryzias latipes. The sequence goes on along the minus strand of NC_136256.1, from coordinate 22,557,581 downwards.
GACTGTGCCACAGAAACATTCTGTTCCTTCTCTCCGACCCGTATGCACACTGATTCCAAAAAGAAGAGGTAGTGGAGAAAAGGAGGACGGATTGTACAAAACAAATAAATAATGTCATGTCTGCAGGCCACAGGAATTCCTTTCTGGCAGAGCAGCTCTGGCTGAAACAGTGGGAGAAGAACACAAGCTCTATCTAACCCAGATGTGCTTTCTACCACTAACCACTGCAAAGTCTTCCTGAAAGCACTTGAGCAACTTTTCCTACAGCCACACCTGAAAGGGTATTACTGGGTTGCACGTGGATCTCGCATGCCCTCAGCTGCACTGCTTTGTTGTGCAAGGTAAACACGACGGACCGAGTCCAGTTTGCAGACAACTCCAGCTTTTACAGGTTAAGGGAAAGGAAAAACCTGAGGCGATTAGATTTGGATAAGAAGCTGCACATCGGGTCACCCTCTGCTCTGGATGTGTGTGCGGAAAAGAGAAGGGAACCGTGGGGGTTCATGGGTCACGCTCCGGCCTGGGACACTTGCTGCATGGAATGCTGGGAGAGGACAAAGCCAGATGGGAGTTCTCTGCTGCTGCTGTGCTGAGACTGTCAGCAGGCACCCTATTTTCTCCTCCCATTCCTGCTCCTCCTCCTCCTCCTCTTCTGTCATGTCTCTAGGCACAAAAGCGTGGGGCCATCCTGCAAAACGAAGCAAACAAGGTTCCCCTGAACCCAGCTTTTCTGCCGCTACTGTCGCCTCCCTCAATTGGGGAGACGGACCCTCAACTGAGGTTGGGTGTCACAGGAAGTGGCCCTCCAGATCATCTACTGTGTGACAGCTGCAGGCACTATGAGGTTAACCGAATGCAGCCTCACATGATGGACAAGAGGTGGTTAGAAGACACGATGTAGTACATTCCCTCAAATCTCACACAGAGCCTTTGTTTCCTTATTGTCGCTCACAACAGCTTTAATGGTAAAGCCTCTCAATTATCACATTTTTATAGGAAAAGGTGTTTAAAACATATGATCCAAGAGGTGATAAGAAGTTATTTAGCCTCGTGGAAAAATGCATGGCACATTACATGCACAGCACCAAGTGCTGCATGCCCTCTCAGTAAACAAAGGATCATTCAGCTCCCTGTAGTGCAGAAAACATTCAGAAAATGATCCGGGTGAGGTCGCGCTAGAGACGATTTAACAAGCTCAGCTAAGTGAGAGCTTCAGACTACAGTGTCATAGCTGAGAAACGCACATTTTTGAGAGGGGGGGGGGACAAAAAAATAAACAGATTTGATGCAATTAGAATAAACTTTATAGTTAACTGTCAAAAAGAACCGATTAGGAACAGAAAATGTCCTCAGGGTAAAAATAGGATCAAACAATGAAGGAGATTCTGCACCTGGCGCGCGGCCACCTGCGCGAAAATATTCAACCAAGCGGTCAAGGAAACTGCATTTAATCACAGATGTGATCACGACACGCCGGTGTCAGCGTGCGCGTCTGTCTCCCGCCGCTGACCCGATCATTCCCTCTGATTACGGTTGATTCTAATGACAGCCGCGCCGTCAGCTGTGCGCTCACATGTAGTGCCTTCAGGAGTCGCTCTCGTTACAAGAGGCGCACAACTCCACACGCAGACTGAATACACAAAGCCGACCTCCCCAAACAGTTCACACTAATGAAGCACAACCAGAAAACTACAAAGCGTTTCAAAACACACATCACAACATTAAAAAAAATAAAAAATAAGTACAAAAAAATAGAACCTGGATTTATAACAGCTCGAGCTCCTCACTCAACTACATTTTTTAATATATCAATTTTAAAGTAAAAACAATAATAGATTAAAAAAAATCAATTTATTATTTTATTTTGTAACAAACGTGTTAAAATAGACAGATGATTTTAATGAGCCGTCAAAGTTCCTGCCTTCATGAATACGGTGTACAATAACGCCAGCGGACATAGACTCACCACTTCACCAGTATCCGATCACCATCAGGAAAGAAGTGGCTAAAAACGGGATAATGATAATCCAAATGGCGCGGATGAATGAATCGTGCGCTTCTCTCGCCCCCGCGCCGAGAGAACGCGGCTCTCGGTGCTTTTTCTTTTTGTCTTCTGGCTGCGTGACTGCCGTGCGGGGCTCCGCACCAGCTGAAGCGCTTCCCTTGTCTGGATCAGACTGACGAGAAGCGCAGCCTTTTTCGTCAGTGGAAAACTCCCTCCCGGCGTCTGGTCTGACGCAGGCGCTGACACACTGAGAGGCTGCCCACGCTGCTTCCTGCCTGCCTGCGCGTCCTCCCGTGGACTGCGCCCGCACTTTACCTGAGAAAGTGCATGCTCATTTCTTCCTTTTACGCACCCCATCGGAGCGTTTACTCTGAAAACAACTCAATTGTATAAAATACTTCTCAGGCTTTTTTTTAAAATATGTTTTTTTTTATCAGCTGCAATCAGTGTTTATGACAGGGGGAGGATCAGTTTTATTTATCTCAAACCGAAAGCTCTGACGTCATTTCTCATGAACTGAATTCCAAAGTGTTTTTACATAAAACATAAAAAACATTTTATTATAATAAAGGTGGACATCACAAACTCATCAGCTTCGAGTTATAAAGCCTTAAAGTTTCTTTCATTCTGAAAGGAAAATGGAAACCAAACATAAATACTAAATTTATGGGGGTTTTTTAAAGCTAAATTTTAAATCCCCTATTTATTTTAAATCATTTTGAAACCTATTTAAAAATTGAAAACATTAAGGACAAATAAGCATCTCTAAACAAAAACCTAGCCTTACAACTAAAAGTCTTCAAAATATTAAATATATTTTCACAAATACTTTTTAGAGCTTTTTTTTTCAAATTCAAAAGCAATTTGACCAAAAACTCTGAAATAAGCTTATAGAGAGTGTTTGAGTTTTTTTTTTTAAACAAAACAAAAGCTTAAGCATAAAAAAGACTGCTGTCATACCATATGTTCAACATTAACCTGTTTTTTTAATAGTTAAGAATTCACAGCCAAACCAGCTGGATGATCAAATAAATGAAACAACAAAAAAGCCAAAATGTTTTCTGTTATGTTAAAAAGAATTCTGTTTGCTTCTGTTTTGCTAAGTTTCCAGTTACTTTTCCCCCTCAGGTGTCTAGTTCCTGATAGTTGTGTTGTTAGCAAAGCAGTTACTCTGTGAAGTTATGGGAAAGTTTGTTTTTAAAGGAATTTCCCAAGAACTCAGTTAAAAAAGTTAAGTACAACTCGGTTTGTTTTTAGGTAGGACATGTTTTTAGCTTCTGTGTTTTTGCCGTCTTTCATTGTTTTTTGCTCAGATCAAGAGTGAGTTTCAACATAAATGGTCTGCTCTTTAATGACTGAAACTCCACTGATGGGACCCATTCACGCCAGATTTTGGAGGAAGTCCCGGTCACGCTCTCCTCTCACTCGACATAAGCTCATCTCAGCTGTTTATGAGTTTAACGCACTCTGAGACGCTTTGGTTTCACGTCTCAGCTGGACCCGAACGCCGTGGCTCTGTGTTCTGCCAATGTCAATACAGGTGCTCAGATATATTTTGGGGAGTGGTCTCCCAAAGCTGTGTACATAACTCTATGCTTATTGTCTCCCGCTAATAGAAGGAGTTTTTTCTCACTAACTTGTTGACCCTGAGGGCCCTATTTAGAGCCTCAGTCTCAGTAGCAAAACAAGCACATCCAGCTGAATGACAACAGAACCCGTCCCAGCAGACTCCCAGTGTTTCTGTTTTCCAGTGCTTTTGGAATTAATAAGTGCCTAACACCATATGCAAGCGTGTGGATTTAAATGATGCCAGCCGTATGCTTTTGGAGACAGTAGTTTCACTGGAGGCATAAATTAGCACTCAAACAAGGCTTTGTGATAATGAGAGTGTTAGACAGTGGAGATTATGGGTTGTCGTGAAATAAGGGAGTGATTTGATGTCAGGTTGAGAAAAGAGGACAAAAGGTTAAAAAAATGAGCAGAAACAAGGTTTGTTTGTAAACAGTTACCATCATGGATCAATATTCAACAAATCACACAGTAGGACCAAGAACTGCTCGTTATAGGGCTGTAAAATTCCTCACTACACAATTTACACACTTTCTTCAGACAGATATGAACACATTTTTCGGTGTTTTAAACTTTCAAACTTAAAAAATAACTATTATTAATAATAATAATAATAATAAAAAAAAGTATTAATGAAAAAGTTCTGCTGGCGATCAAAGATTTAAATGGTAAATGTTAGTAGGTGTTAGCGAAACAGACGTTTTTGATACAAAGGTATCGAAACATAGACACCGATTTTGGTATTGGCTACTCGATTAAAGTGTTGATTACTAATTACTAATTTGAGAAATAAAAGTGAATGTCTATCCATCCATCTTCCTAACCCGCTTTATCCCTTTTGGAGTTTTGGGGTTGCCAGAGCCCAAACTGGCTACTGTTGAACGAAGGTAGGATGTCCTGTACCCTGAACAGGTCCTTTGTTGCAGGGCCACAATCACACACCCATACATGTCAAACCCGAGGACAATTTTAAAGTACTAATCAGTCAATGAATGGATCAAGTCTTTGGACTGTGGGAGGAATTCAGTGGAACATGCAAACTCCAAACAGAAAGCTCCCAGTTGGGATTTGAACCTAGGCCTTCTCACTGTGAGGCAAAGGCACTAACCACCGTGAAAGTAGCATTAATCAGTATCGATAACTGGTATCGAATATTAGTATTGATCCTTAAAAGTGGGGTATTATCCATCACTAGTACATGTAGAAAGCTGCACGCATTCTGTACTGTAGACATGGTACTGAGGAGATGATTGACTATGCCAACAGCCAATCAGGACACAGAACACAGTATGCTGTTTTGTTGGAACAACACAGCACACTGTGTTGTTTATAATAAATAAATAAACATCCATATGCAAGTTTGAGAGAATTTGTCAAACGTTTGAACGTTCGACATAAGACCACATCCTTTCATTGAAGTCAGTTTATAACTGGAATAGCTTGAACTACAGAATAAAAGATCAAAACAAAAGAGGATTAACAGGAACATGTTAAAAAAGGTAGCAAGAATGGTTATTCTGACAAATGGAATGACTGAATAAAGGCTGTTCATTTCTCAAGAAGTCTATGGTACTTTGGCTTCCTGGAACCACTGGGTACTTCCTGTTTGGAACGTGAGGTGGGAGGGGTCAGATAGGCCAGATCTTACATTCAATCAATGGTTATGACTGTTTGTTAAGAAATTGTTTCATTTATATCGTAATAATTTATGACAAAAAAAGAGGGGGAAATAAAAGTGAAGTTATTTGATCCTAAACCAACCCAGTTAAAGCTCTTTAAAATCTTATATATCTGTGGATTACAGATGAAAACTACATCACAAATAAATCCTTAGGAGAAACTCTGTCGGCTGCATGAGCAGATAGCGAAACAGTTTGTTTGTTTTCCTGCGTTCAGGGTGTGTTGGGGAAGGTAAGGGTGTGTGACACAGCAGCGCTCGTCTGTGAGAGTCATGGAGCCTGGGCGTCCAGACAGACTCCACCCAATGCGTCTCGCTGTCGCCCGGCAACTCTTTAAGAAGCAACAATGAGCCATCCAGAGCCCAGAGGAAGAGGCCAACAGTCACATGAACAGCAGCAGTCACATTCATTACTGAGGAATTCTGCCCTCTTCACCAAAAAAATAAAAATAAAAAGCACCCCAATGATCACCAAAGTTAACAGCTAGTCCTCTGTCCTGGAGAGCTCGAAGACGCTCACTCCAACTCTGCTGCTGAAGCCTAATTACGGCACCAAGAGTTGGCAAACATCAAATCACTGACACGAGTTTCAGCAGACGCAGGTTATGTAAGCAACTGGGCAGCACGAGAAGTTGTGTGGAGTGTGAATGTCTCCATTGAAGTGTCCCTCCCGAAGTTCTCGTGGGATAAACAGGAAATGTCTTGGCAGCAGAAGTCACGCGTTCTCCGCTCCCCTTTGAAGTCCCTTTGTCGGGCCCATCCATTCCTCTTTTTAAAACAAGGAGAAGTTCCCAGGAATGCTGCAACTCACACATGTTTACCTCTCCACTAAGAAAAGGAGCTATGTGTGCAGGCAGGACGGGGGGAGGGGAGTGCCAAAGCCACTGTGAATCAGGCTTGAATACATTAAGGCCATTCTCTTTAAAAGTGTGCCAAAGAGTTCATGGTGGAAGACGCCCCTCTAGGAGCACAATAATGGGCTTCAAAGCTTTCCATCTGTACATCCAGGAAGGCCTGCGACTGCACGTGTGTGCAGAGTGGCCTCAGCGCAGGATTCATTTACAGCTGTCATAAAACTGCTTCTAAAACACACATGCATTACAGAGGAATGCAAAAATGTCCAATCAACAGCATGAGCTGAGATTTAGACAAACTGGGGGGGGGGGGTCCTGAAAATGAGTGGAATCAAAATGACCAGGCGACGCGGTGCAGTGTTGATGTTGTCCCAGCGGTCCGGCGGAGCAGACGGACACAACAGGGCTCAGGGGCGGCTGATTGATGGCTCCAGCTGTCCCAGCGGAGAGGAACACAGGCAGACAGCTGGTCACCTGTAGCCCTAGACTTGAGAGTGATAGAGGCGCGTGGCATTGTGTTTCACTGCAGAGGGCAACCGGTGCAACAGAGTTCAGAGCCATGTTTGCTCCTCCAACGATAAAGGATATTGTAGACAAAAAACAAACTGAACACTGAATAGGTTTTCTCAAAATTACTGAAGATCCAAGCAGATCCACTCATGATAATAATGCACATTTCTAAATAATCAACTGTCTTCGTGCAATTATGAGCTGATAAGTATTATAGTCAAATCAGAGAGGGAGGGAAACAAAACAAGAGATGAGCTCACTGGAGCGTAGGGATTAATCCAAAGGCAGGAGAAAAAGAAAAAAAAACAAAAATGCCCACCCCCCCATCACAGACAGTCAGCCAATCAGCACAGAGGCGAGCTGGTTTACTTGGAGACTCAAGAATCTGTGTGGTGATCTGACATCTTCAGCTGCCTATTAAAGCAGAGGTCACTTTTGAGCATCTTTTATATCCATCATGTATAACAAACCGTTTTTTTAAGGTGGATTTTGGAGCTGAAATAAACAAGATGTTGTGTTTTTAGCTGAAAGCAAGGATTCTTTTTGGGGTTTGGGTAGTTCAGCTCTGAGACAGGCACGACTTACAAATTCAGCAACTTGCCTCTGCTGTCTTCTTTTGTCACCAGTTCCCTGTAACAAGAAATGTCGACTTTTCAATGCCTCCATTCATTGACTAACAAACAGGCTCTATGCTCGGCTTGCCCAAACTGCATGCAGTATGTGTGCTCTCTGTTATCTATGCTGGTGGATGTGTCTTTAGCTTAAGGGCAAGAAAGCTGCCAGTTTGGGTTTGTTTACTTGGCAACGTCACATGGTTGCCTGACTAATGTACTCTGGATTATCTCTCTGAGGACGCTTGTTATATGATTTATTCATTGGTGCGGTGTGCTATAGACTCGCTTGACATAATGTTATTGATTTCATGATGGAGTATCAAAAGGAAGAGCGCACGCTCGACAAAAGTGGAGAAGTGAAAGATTATGTTTTGTTCGTAATTGACTGAGCAGAATAAAAAAAGGGAAAACGGGGTTCAGTTTAGCTCTTAAGGTTCTGAGTGTCGTCCTTTCTATGCTCATGAATGGATGCAAAAATGGCAATAAAGGAGCTTTGAAGAGAAAAACACAAAAAGGGTTGGATCAAAAAGCTATGAAAACACAAACGGTCCCCCTAGAAAGAGTTGAAAAATTCTTAAAATGTGAAAATTTGTCTATAAATGAGCAAAAAAACTGCTAATGGGCAAGAAAAATGGTCTATTGTTGTAAGACAAAAATTAGTCACCAAGACAAGACACAAGATCATTTATATTGCAAGACAGAAAATAAAACAATATTCTTGAAACATGGGGTCTTTTTTCTTTCTTAAGATTCAGTTTTTACAGTGTAAATCTCAGATGAGGCAGCCAAGTCTGAAACTCTACTTTTGCACAAAGTGGCTCCTCATTTTTCACCTTTAGCTGCATAACCCTTGTGCTATCTTAGATGACCCCACCCTTACATTGACGTGTTCTCCCTACCATGACAAAGGTGGAAAAAGGTGGAAAGATTTCATGTAATCCATGGACACCAGTGAAGATCACAAATCATTGAAGAAAAATGGTTCAGAACACTGTCTAGTGGGTCTAGATGACCCAACTCCCAATGGTAAAGTGCCCAGGACAGCACAAGGGTTAAAGACCCACTCTAATTGCATCTTTGGTGTTTTTAACATGTTCTTATGGCATTTTTCGGATGATAGTGGACATAAATAAAGAAAATTAAGCTCACAATTATTATATTTCTGAGTATTTCTTTACTGAACTTGTTGTGAGCAGATGGGAAACGGGAAGTGGGGGAGGGCTTACTACATGCCAACAGTCCCACCAACAACTTAGAGGGAATAATGAACTGCTGCTACTCTGCAGAAACTATTTTGATTTTGGCCAAAAAATGTCATAAAAGACTATCTGGAACTCTTTTATGATAGATCAAAACTTTTTCTTCATAACGCGAAACAAGAAAATGACTAAATTTAAAGTTTCAAACATTCTAATATTTGATTATTGTAAAGGGTGTCAATTCCACCTCCAGTGAGAAAGAAAAAAAAGTTTGCTGGACTGATGAGTTAAACTTCCATATGTGTAAAGTTTCAACAACTGATGTGAAAATCTTAAAACGACTGATTTAAATCTGCTCTGCTGCTCTCTAAATCGATTCTGACAATCAAAATAGAACGAGGCCTGTAAACATGGCAGTGAAAGGGTACAGGATGACTGACATCCCCAAACAATCACATTATGATTCATAAAAATGAGCTAAACCTCAGCTCCCTTCAAAGGCCACTTCATCACGGGGATCATTGCGGACCTCTAAGCTGCCATCAAACTCTCCTCGATGGCAGTGAAGCGTTGCTGGGACACCTGTCTCCCAGAATTTACAGCTCTTGACGGTTTCCTCCATCGCCGAGAAATCAATACGCGGCGGCTTGTTTTATGGCAACACAACAGTTTGAAAGATGTACTGCAGTAGTCCACGCAGATGTATTAGCGGAGATGTGGGCCAGACAGCAAAAGTGAAACCCAACATCGGCTCATTTTCCTTTTGACTGCAGCACTTCCTCTTGAAATTGTTTACATGCGGCTCACATGCTTTCAAAGGAAAGACAGAGGCTTCAGAGGTAAAAGAGTTACTTCTCTGGTACGGATTCAGAAACAATGATAGGCAGAGCTGCCACTTCCTTAGTAAAATGATGTAGTTTTTTCGATTTTAGCCCTCTGCACATGTACTTTTTTTGAGGCTTTGGAGAGTAAGACTACTTTAGATAAAATATTCAACAGAAAACAGAGAATGGAGATCAAACCGACTGCAATGGAAGTCCCTTGCCGCGTCATATTTTCACTGTCACAAGCAGAGGGAAATCACACACCCCCACGTTTCCCCGATACAAACCAAGCACTTCCTCCTCTGTTGGTTCTCACTGTGTCTGAGGACATTTCAAACCACAGGCTCTGACAGGGAGGCAATGCTAAGAAAGAGCCAACCGGCTCAGTGACAGCAGAAAACCTGAATCATGTAAAGAGTTCTCAGGAAGCTTGTGGTTCCTATTTATGCTTAAACTCTTGAGAAGGCTTCACATGAGAGCAGGCTGCTTATTCATAATTAGCTTAACACAGCAGGAAGTAGTCTTTTAAATAATTTCATACTTGCGGTTTAAGAAGTTTCCATTTACACTTTAACTTTTTTCCAAACATAAAACTTATTTTTGCTTTATGGAATAAAGGTTTTCCTGGAGATTAGATATCAAACACATGACAGTCCCACAAAGACCAGAACTTTGTCCTATTCTGGTTTTATAATCCACTAAGTTGTGTCCATGCTTTGTGTGCACTCAGCTTTGTGAAAGGGGATGAAATTTCATCTCCCTGCGCAGCAGTAGTTGCTGTCGTCAAACCAAATCACATATTTTCTAACGAGTGGATTTTTTTTCTCCCAGGAGGAGGAGGAGGAGGAGGATGGGGTGTTGGTAATGGGGGAACGGCAGGGGAGGAGCAGGTCAGGGGCTGTGAGACATGCAGTGTCTGCGGCTCAGAGAATCAGCATCACACAAGTTGTTGTTGCCACGGCTACGGTGACATGCAGGCCGACTGCAGGTGCCAGGCCGACAACAGGGAGGCTCAATTAGAGCGCATGGGAGAAGGGTGGTAATAAAAACCAGGTGCACACTTACTACAGGAACGGTTCACAGTTATGGGCTTCAGAAATGTTTCAAAAGTCTTGACAGACAAATTAATATTACTTTGTGTCAGGAAAAAAACACACTTTGGGGTTTGATTTTTTACCTCAAAGTTAATTTCTTTTTCTCTCTGGAGAGCTGTGACAGGCACACTTCCCCATCCGAGCACAGCCTCCGGGTCAGCCGGTGCTGAATGGCCACAGAATGTGAGAAAGGGACAAGTAGCAGTGTTTACCGAGCACCACTGTCCACACATCCGTTCTCACAATGGCCCCATTGAGGGTGGGCCCAGGTTAAAGCCTATTTAAAAGGCTTGTTTAACACTGAGAAGTGGGGCCACATACCCGAACCGCAGGGAAGGGGGACGGCTAGGGGGAGGGAATCAGACTCCTCGCCCCTTCCACCTCATGCTTTTTCCTTTAACGCTTCACTTCATCGTTTCTGTCTCTGCACATTTTCTTTTTTAAATGTTTTTCACATGGTGTCCGCGTGCACGTGCGGGAGAGCATGTGAATGTACCACAGTGTGCCGAACAGAGGACAGGGGCCAACAGCAACAGAGGGGGGGAGGGGGGCAGAGGAGACGGGAGGAGATGTAAAACGGGGATAGTTTTTGCTGGAAAAAAAAAAGCAGGATGGATGGGCAAAGGGAGAGAAAAAGAGAGTAGAGGACAGTCAGGGGAAATTTTCCCCTCCGCCCTCCCTCCTTCCCGCCTTTCTCTTCTCATATGAAGGACAAGCCTGGCGGGGCTGCAGTCTGGCCCAGTGATTGTGTACGGTGCCTCGCGGAGCCTCACACAGGAACCCCATTAATCACTGGAGCAGGTCTCTCACTCCTGGACACAAAGACCCCACACGCCGACTCTGCTGCATGCACTTGCACATGCAAACACGCAAACACAATGAAAGCTTTCATATCTGCTTGGGAACATTGTGGGAAGAACGACAGGGGTGAGGAGGCAAAGAAGGAGATTCCAAAGTGCATTCACAGAAGTACACATAATTATTTCTAAAATGTTTTGGCAGGGCCCAGCGGAGAGAACTGAGAAAGGAATGCCAAACAGTTTGGAGTCACACCAAGAGAAGAATTGGTTTAACATTTAGTCTTAGAGGGAATTTGTTCAAATCCTAGTTCTGATATTGAAATTGTTCTGAAGTTCTGATGTGGGGAACTTGTTTCATTCCTTTGCAGCTAAGGAACATTGTCATTTAATCAAGCAACCAAGCTAACGATGAGTCTGATGTGCTGCAAAATTCAATCTCACTGCAAAGAACGTGCAGGAGATATTTCCCACAATTCAAACAGGCAGTGTTTTCCAGGTCATTTGGTAGAGAAATCCCTGCAGCATGTCTATTTCCATCAGCTGCCCTGAGTGTAAGTCTATGTGTGCACAGTCTGTCTATAGCAGAAGCTGAAGAAAGGACATTGCTGAGGTCACCCCCTATATTAAGACTGCAGGCTCCTCTTACCCCATTACATGTGCTGCTATGCTGCAATCAAAACACAAGCAGTTAAATCACGTTTCCCAAATTTTTACATGCTGCTGGGCTGCCCCTGTGCAGCTCTGTGTGCTGTTCTGAAACCAAGTGGGTGGATTGCAAACATAAAAAAAAAACAATGCAGATTGATTGATGGCATATTCTGCAGGTGGAAGAGGAGCCATAAAACTGTAGAGTTGTCTGGCATACAAAGAGAAAATCCTCCATGCGGGAATGCCTGCTCGTGTGTGTGAGTATGCATTTTCTTCCCCTCTGCCTCTCAGACATCCACCCTCTTCTACTTAATCCCAGCCCAGCCTCTATAATTTACTGCCCCGTCGGTAACTAGCCATTGACAGAGGAGGGGATGAGGAAGAGGAGAGGCAGAAGCCAGAAGCAGGCTGAGGGTCAATGGCTATATCGAGCACATAAACCCCCATGTAATGAGCAATATTTGTGTACCAGCAGGAAGGTCGTTGGGGTGAAATAGACAAGCAGTTGCATCTGCGACAACTGAATTCCATCCTTCTGGAGCTTCACTCAGAAAGTTTTTTTCAAAATGTTTGTGCAACCAAATTCAATATTTACTGATATTTTAATCATGTTTCATTTGGGGAAAGTTTCAATTGTCCTTTATCTGACACTGAATACAGCTGTGTTGCAGAAAATCCACAATCTTAGACTAATCATGATAAGCAAAATGTCCAAAAGGACTGTCTGTTTCCCTCTGAAAGCAGGCGTTAATGGTTGTGCGTGAAAAAGGGAATCATTACCCCTAATTATGAGTCGTTAAATAATCAATGTGTATTTGCTTTCAAAGCAGATTCGTTTTTATCCCAGATCTTGCGAAGCGGGGAAAAAACTTGCAAATAAAGGTCGACATTTTGAAGCAAAGTTGTCTATCTGTGCTTTAAATACTTCTGCCTTAAGGCCCGTACACACCGGGACGAATATTCGCCAGGCGTTATTCGCCAGCGTTTTTCGCCACGTTTTTTGTGTTCACACCCAGGCGATTTTCGCTGACGATGAGTGGAGTGAACATGCAATTTCATTCCCTGACATTAGATGGCGCTTAATGTAAAACAGAAATACTCCTGTACACAAGGTGGCGCTGCGCAATTTTACGCTTCTTAAAGTCGCTTTTCACTCAGAAGAAGAGAGCAAGTATTTACACGCTTGTCAGAATCAAACAAAGAAAACATGAATATTTCAAGCACCAGTAGCTCCAACTGGTGCTTGGTTCGGGGATGTTTTAGAATGTCCGTCATTATTGCTTCGCGGCAGTGTAGACGCTACTTGGCGTCTATCTTCTTCGCTGGTATGTGTGCTCAGCAAGGCAGTTTTGTGTTTGAGCGCCCCCAAGTTGTGTTTTACTGTAACTTCAGAAGCTCCAGACACGTGAGCAAAAGCGCCGTTCTTATTGGTCGAGTAGATTTCGACGCGACGCGTCAAAAAAAAAAAACGAACCCGAGGCGTTTTTTTTTTTGACGCTTTAACGCCTGGCGTTTTTTCGCGTCGGTGTGCACACTCTCATTGGGGCCCTTTGTTTAGTCACGAGGCGTTAAACGTCGGCGAAAATCGCCGGCGAAATTCGTCCCGGTGTGAACAGGCCTTTAGCTTTAAGATCCGCTAAAAACACATAAAGTGGATCCAATCAGGACCTGACCTCAGCTTGTGTAAACACATTTTACATCTTTAGAAGGAGTGTGAGAGCTTTTATTTCACTTCAGGGAAAAGCCGAGGCTTTCTGGGGAGATTAAGGCTGCACATCGCATGACGTGCCTGAGATTTGAAGCACATTGTGGCTACTTTAATCATCTCAGGCCTTTACGTGACATCACACTGCACCAGCACTCTCTACATATATATGGAGCTTTCCAATCTGTTTCCCCCACTACCACTCATCCCTTGTGGCAAGAACCCCGCTGGGATTGGCCCAGCATAAGCTCCTGCAAGTGACGAGGCTCCAGAATGTGGAGTGACAGAGTGTTTTATTTTGATTAAAGAGCGAGAGATGCGCTCATCACCAACATAGGCATCTCCACTCCAGGATCTGTTGTTCGTGTAAACAAAACACACCTTCCACCTCATATACAAGTGGTTTAAATACACAAGCAATCAGGCGTGGACCTGTCAGCCATGTGGGGTCAACAACCATGGTGCCACTGAGTGTTTACTTAGCAGGAATAGGTGTAAAGACCCGACCGGCCACCATGCTAATGTGCTAATGAGACCCTGATGCACTAATTACTCAGGAGGCACCACCCTGTTCATTTTTTTTTTACACCTTCCTAGGACAGAAATGTGCAGAAACATCTTTTAATTAAGCCAAACATCACTTGGCAGATCAGATCAGAGTGCGCAGGTGTGCTCTGACAACTCCTTATAAACAGGCATGTCAATTTAACCTCCAGCAATTTACTAGTGTTGCATACAATGGCAGAGGCTTTGGGTTTGATGAGCGCCTTTTTTAAGGGGTGGAAAAGGATGAAATGCACCTGTTAATATTTTATCACCTAACTGCAAGATAGTTTGACAAAATCTTCTGGAAAGCATTTGTGTAGACGGAGGCAGAAATGTCAGAGAGTTTTCTTGAAGAAATAAAACCTGCAACTGGTGTCCAGTTTGCCAAATTCAACAACAGCAGCGGCTTTAGACCAGAGGAGGAATTACAGAAAACATGTTTCCTTTCTGTCTGATTAATGCATCAGTGGCAGATGCTGAGGGGATTACCTTCAGATTAGTATCCTTTCCACTGATTCTGTTTTCCTCTGCTTGCCACATTGCCTTTCCAATGGTCCTTTTTAAGAAACAAACAGGATCGGCTTTCCTTGTTTTTCTTTCCGCCCGCCCGTCATTGTTTTTTTTGTTTTTTTTTACTCTGCTTGTTATAAAAAACATGTTTTTTGCTTCCTCCCACCTGTTATAAAGAGCCGCACATCAAAACATTTCAACTCTCCTGTCAAACCAAACATTTCTCGAAGTCCAGATATTAGTTTGAAGGCATGACTCATCGTTTCACCTTTACTGAGCTGACTCATGCTGTACAGAACAGCTTGCAGCAGGATAGGACAGGAAGTTATCTTCATTTTTCCCTTTTGGAGGGACTTCTGGGCCGGCCGTGACGCCCGCTTTGCCACTCAGAGATAAAGCTATCAGCAGCAGGGTTTGTGCTTCATTGTTGAGAAGAACACTCAGATCTTAATGAAGTGCATGTAATCAGCATGAAGGGACCAGGGTGTGTCGCTTCCCCTCGTAGCAACACCAGTTTTCCCAGTGCTCCCTGAAATTGTATTCACAAGCAGATGTCTGTTGGCTGGGCCTGCCAGATAATGACAAAGGATTTAATCGGCTGATTCCCACACCGCCTGCCTACTGTGTTTGTCTACCCTCTTTAGCCACAATTTATGGGCTCTGCAGAGCCGAGATAGATTGACTACTGGAGTATAAGCCTCTGAGGAATAAAAGAGGCAAGCTAATCGGTAAAAAGAAATTCCAATTGAATGCAGTGATTAGGGATTAGTAAAAATGCAAATTTACTCAGACTGATGGAATGAATTTTTTTTTTTTTGGTCTTGGTGATAATCTGAAAATCTTTGCTTTTGCAAAGGGTGAGTCCTACATGCTGTAAACTGCAATATTGTTGGTCCTCAAATTATATTTGTGCCTCCTTCTCTGGGTTTTGCAAACAAAGGTTTGTGCATATGCACCTTTCAGGCTTCTCCCTAAAAAGGAGCTGTTTTAGTTAGTATAAACACACAGTAAAAGGAAGTCAGCCTAGCTGCTTTGGTGACTAATTTCATTCAAATTCAACAACATGAACATACTTATGCTTAAAAACATCACATTTCAAACACAACAAAAGCAAAACACAAATATTTTTTCCCTTCATGAATCTGAGTAACCCGCTGTGTTTGGCAGGAGCTCGGTGAGGTGTAGGATTTCGCCGATGAGCAACATTGTATAATGATTGTGGTCATTTGTCATTCAAATAAAGATGAGGAACCTCGGACCAGGTATTCTTGTGTGGAGGGATTCCCCTTTGACGCACCAAATCTTTTTTTTTATCACTCAAACAGGAAAATGTGAAAAAATAATGCAAATGTTATGCATGCTCGGCTAGTAAATTATGAGGAAATTTTTTTTTTTTTTTTGTTGCAAACAGTTCTCTAAGTGTCTACAACTAATACATTAATTTAAAAAAAAGCAGAATTAAAAAAATGAACAAAGCTAAACTAATTACATATAATCACCAATTTTTAACCAGAACAAACATTTTTAGGGTTTTATTTACACAAAAAAAGTCAATTTTAGGTTTGAACACAAAGACTCTTTTAGCACTTCCAGTTTATTTCTGGAGCATGAGTTGTGTACCAAACCTGGCAGACTATCATTTGTGCCTTTGAAGAGTCGTACTGACTCCTGCAGTTTGGTGGATCACCCAAAATAACACTGTGTGCTTGTCATTTAGGGATAATGTAGCTGACTGGCACAGACGAGCAGCGCGGCAAACTAACAATTAGAGAGCTGTTCTCTGCGGCCGGCGAACAGGACCTGCGCAGAGCTCCCTGTTTTCATTTGGTCAGGCTCGCTTGGCCACAGCAGAGTAATAATCAACTGGCAAACACGAGACAGAGAGTTGACATTAGGACACACGTAGTCAGTTTTCAAGTAAGGATTTTGAATTTTTTCCCAGCTATTAAGAGAGTCAAGTGACACCTTTTTATTCATACCCGGTGCGGGCGACGAGCTAAGAATCCTGACAATCCTCGTCTCTGTTTGCAGTAAACTACAGCACTCACCTGTGACTGCAAAGTTGTTGGCTGCCTTCCAGATGTGTGTGTGTTTGTTTGTGTGCCTGAGAGTGTGACTATGCGCACAATAGACAGAGAGTTGGCCAGTCAGGCGCCTGTGCATTGGTTTGCCTGTTTCCACATAGTCTGGGCCCCAGAGGAGGATTTGCAGGCCAGATAGGATTAGGCTCCCTCTCTTTACACAACAGTGATGGGGATAAGGACTCTGCAGAGCTCAGGAGCACTCCAAAGCCCCATTAATACACAGCAGCAGAAACCGCACAGATGAGTACCTTAAACAGCTGAGCCTGCTCTCCTCGCGTTTGGCTATCTGCTGCACCACCAGTCATTATACCTGCAAAAAGCAACGCCTGGGAGAGGAGGCAGGATGCAGCCATTATCAGGGGCATCTTTCCAAAGAAGTGCAGCCGCTTTTCATCAGTCACACCTCAACTCGTTCATCACCCCAAATCCTTCTGGGAATCATCTGCTTCAGCCTGTCTTAATTAGCTATTACTCCTTGCATCTCATTAAAGCGCAAAACGATCATAATACAATTATTTAATCAGTATGTAGCATCCTCCACCGAGTGAACCGCTCCCTGCATTTCTCCCTTGAGTGTTGGACATTCAGGCATGATCTTGAAAGCTCATCACTGCCTGCTTTGATGCACCACGATGTGCACCGTTAAAAATGACAGCTGATCTAATGAAAACCGTAAGTCACTTAAGGAGTCTCCTCAAGTGGAAGCTTCCTGGAGCAGGTTAGGGTCCTTGATGTCCTGCGAGGATTCAAAAAGCTCTAATCTTATTAAGACAAGCCACTTATTTCTGCGTTCAACCAAACCGCAAACTGATCTCAGATCAGGCCATTTAGACAAGACAAGCTCAAGGAGCCGACTGTCTCCAACTTTACTGAGTTCACCTCAGTCGGAGGTTTGTGGTAAGGAAATATCCGACTCACTTTGACAACAGGATTCATAAAAGATCTGTCATTGAGTGGTCTTTCTCTAATCCCAGTCATCCATGGTTTAAACCAATCTTTCTAAGCTGTTTTTTGCCTTACTTCCCTCATTTGTTGCCCCCTGCAGAGCACAAAGATCTCATAATCTGCACCCCCATTTTATTCACCGTGTGTCCGTTCTGCTGTTCAGCACTGAAAGTTAAAGAAAGTCTATTGTGGAATAATGATTTCCACACTATTGTTTTGATGTTAACCAATAAGAATTTATTTTTTTGAAATAATCTGCACTTGCACTTTTTATTTCTTCAAGTAAAATGGAAATGCATCTAAATTAATTTTTACCAAAATTACTGTGAATTTCGTATTTAAAGACCAGCAAAAAATGAAGTGAAAATCTGTGGAAATATTTTTTAAATTATTCTTACTACTACTACTATTTTTTCTACTTAAATGCTCATCATAAACTTCTAAATTCCATGTGAACAGGAACACAGTTATCTTAGTCAGAAGTACAAACCACTGTGGTTCTGATCAGAGTTAAAAATAAATCTGATCCTCTTGTTTGGCCCTTAAGGCTCTTCGCTCACGTTCTTGTCATTGTTCACACCTCGCAAATCATTAGTAACTGATCGTGTCAGATCGTGCCTGTGCTTCTGTCACAGGATAATGAAAAAAATCAAAACCCCACTTTTTTTTTTCTCTCTGTTTCTCAATCTCAAATAAAATGTCCCCAATTCTCCGGACAACAATGTTAGAAGCGGTGGTTCACACGGTCAACCTTCCTTTTTATTATTTACAGTTGACATTTAAGAAATGAGCTAATAACACTGTTAATGCAAGGGTCCCACGACAGTGTTGCTACAGGTTTACAATGTCTAGATACAGAATTTGGGAAATTACAACCAAAATATTGTACAAACAGTTCAGAGAAAGTGCCTGCAGGCTGCATTTGGCCCACAGGCCAGACTTTGGACATGCTTGCTCCAGACTTACTGGAAATGCAGAATTCAACTGGAAGAATATTTTTTAGTGTCAGTGTGTTGGTAGTAACCAAGTCCGGCACTCTTAATTAAAGACATACTCAAGTGTTTAAGTACTTTTTGACCATCTGCGTCAATTTCTCCCCACAGGGGCCTCAAGGTGCAATTGCTACCTTTTTCTGCCACAAATGTATCCTTTCAAGCTTAAAAACATAACACCTTAACCCACCTGTGACTAAAAAATGTGCAAAATGGACAGATTAAAACATAGCACAAGTTTCCCAAATAAAATATGATTTATTTTTTTTACTAAAACATTATTTAAATGTCTTATATTTGCTAACAGGTCTCTTTTCTGCCAATAAATTCCATTTGTGCAACACTAAATCCAAAATTTCATGCCACCGAATTGCTTGGTGGTTGCCGAGTGCTGAGGAACAGTTTTCTTTACAATTCAGCCAAAGCCGAGGAGATTGACATGAAGCCAGTTTTGCAGCACTCTCCCACTCTGTTATGCTGGTAAAGAGTTTTTAAAAAAACCACACCCAACTGTGGACAGCTTGGGCATTATTAACTAAGGTGATGCAAAAGGGAGGAATGTGTTTAGCTGCAGCTTTCAGAGATTCTGTTAAAAACGGATCTGGAGCCAAAAAGGCTTAGAGAGGATGGAAGTCTAAACCAAGACGTTGAAGGAGGAGCGGGTTGTTAAAAATGTTGTTTCCGTCTCCACAGAGCGTCCCCGCCGCAGAGGTGGAGCGTCGTCTGTCGACTTGTGAGTGGGGTCAGATCCCGGACATTTACAGAAGAACACGGTCTGATCAAAGCTCACAAGGACTTGCAGCTGTGAGGACATGGAGGAACTGCCCATTATCAGAGTGGACCAAAAGGAGGTGGCTCTACTGTCTGTGAGTAGACCTGTAAGATGGAGAGGAGGAGGAAGGGAAGAGAACAGGGGTGTGTGTGTATGTGTGTGGGGGGGTCATCTGTATTTAGCAGGAGAGGCTTCCTGTGCGTGGGCCTCATGGCGCCAAGCGGGGGACGGGATCCACAATCCAACTTGCTGTCTCCACAAAACACCCTTTGCTACAAAACACACACACACAGCCTCTGGCACGGATTCTGCTCTCAATTTCCTGCCTGTAATTCTGGCTGCTGGTCAAAGACAGGAACTTCCGAACACTGGAGCAGCCCAGACAATGTTTCAGCGCCATCATCACGTGTAAATTATCGAGCTTCACTGTACTACAAGGGTGTTATGTAAGAGGCATGTCAGATTATTTCCTTCTTTACAAATAAACCAAACAGAAATCAGAAATGTTCAACATCAATTTATTCAAATAAAAAGTCTAACCTTCCAAAACATACAAACACCAAAATACTGATATTTGTGATTTATTCAAAGGAAAAGCCACATTTTGTGAACCTAGAGAGAAATAGTTTCAAGACGATATCAATAACATTGTTTCCAATCACTTAAATGATTAAATGACAGAGAAAAAAAGTTCTAAACTTGATATATTTTAGGAAATAAAGCATGAAATAAGTTTGAAAACATTGTACTTTAATGCTGTGACAGCTCGCTGAGGAAGTTAACTGCTCAGTTTACAATTTAGCACATTTCGTCAAAAATGCTTTTATATCACTATAGATTTTACTAGAAAGTTTAAGTATTTGGTTAAATTTAGCTTAAAAAGTGTTTAGCAATACAATCATCTTTGTATGTCAGCCTTCTTATGCATTGCAGGTCATTGTAATGTTGTTTTTAGGCCTTTGTGCAAAGATGTTGTCTATCAAGTCAGTGAGTCATTTTTGTATGTTTTGCTTCTTTTTTTAATTTCACCTTGATTTACTAAGATCTAAAAGATCTGAACTTTTTATATTAAAACTTAAAGAAAACATCATTTTAGTCATAAACGCAAGATAGATCTTTAGTAAGGTTTGTCTTGTGCAGCTTTTTTGTTGTGTGTTTGGTTAAGTATTCTTACCGCATTTTAAGTGAAGACTTTGTCTACTGAAGTGAAGTTGCAGTCACCTGTCAAAGTTAAGTGTCATAACCTGTGAGTGATGTTAATGATTGATCAGAGTGTGCTGGGCCACTGAGGCATGTATCATGACTAAGCTCAACTCTTTGGATTCTGGAGCCTTGACTTTTGTGCAGCTGGATAGAACTAAGAACGGTGTACTGAATGGAAACCAATAAGCTTTATTAACAATTTTAGGTGCAAAGGAAATCAATAAAGGAAGCACAACATTATGTTTACTTCTGGCCATTGCCATCTTCAAAACACTTGACTAAACTTTGCTTTTACTGAAAATAATCAAATACATTGGGGAAAGAAAGCCTGACAACTGTAAAAATGTAGTGCAGCTGAAATTGGAAGGTACTAATCCTAAGACTACTCCTATATTTTGTAGTTTGAAGGTCAAATATAAATTATAAATGCAGAAACAAATAAAAATTAGTCCAAGCACAGTGGTTCCACATTTATCGCTGCAGTTCCATTCTAAAAATGAAAACTTAACACTACATATTTTGTACAGATTAGTATTAAATATGAGAAACAGCAATACTGCAAAAGGTGAACTGCATTATATAGAGGGTATGCTGTGCATTTGTCACCACAAGTGTTTTTGCCGTCATCGTAGACAATCAAACCATGGAAAAAATAGAAACTGACTTGTTTTTGAGGGGGAGAAAAGTTGTGGTTTCTTGGTAAACTGTGCTTGGTTTCAGTTGCTTTCATTATATAATGAGCTTCAATCCGGAAGTCTATGGGTTGCTGCTGGATTACAAGTTTCCCTCTAATTCCTGATACTAAATTAAATCTCGGCACCGTCCTTTTTTCCCAATGTTTTTGGAAAGAACGCTCTCTGTGGGTGTGAACACGTGTGAGAGAGTGGTTTCTTGCAAGCAGAACACGGGTCTGCTCTATTTTGTTGCAGCAGCTGCACTGAAAGTAGCTTCTTTTTTTTTTTTCTTTCAATAAAACAAACAAACAAGTAAACCTCCTGAGCTCCCTGGAGTTGCAGTGGAGCGCTTCAGTATCACTTTGAAGCTCTTTATGCAGCAGCTTGACCTGTACTTCTTAAGAAGACAGACGTCTCTTTGAAGACAGCCTTATAATTAAGCTTGTGTCACTTCACTGACAAAATACATTTTTATTTCAGCACTGTTTCTACTTTTATGTCAGTGGCGGCCATCTTCATACTTAAACAATGGATAATTCATGGACATTACAAGACCAAGAGGACATTCCTAATTACATAGCACGGGCAAACAAACCGAGATTGGTTGCGTGAGGAAGGGCGAGAGTGCCGGAGCTTCAGACGGGATCCAGTTTTACTGGCGTTGCCTGAGCCGAGCAGAAGAGCGTGGGGGAAGTCCTAAATCAATCCCGCTCACTGAGGACCCACAGCAGGAAAGAGGCTGTCATCGACAGGAGGTTGATCTGTCACAATCAATTACAAAACCGCAGGGATTCACCCTAATGAATTTTGATTCCAGCTTTGTTCTCCCACTTGTAGTTTTATTTCCACCATATAAAATGGTTTTCAGCAAGTTTGACGAAATTCAATATTAAACAAAAAAAGGCAGAATTCTGAAATCATTGACATTAAGGTCTCTTTTATGAGTTACCCTCTACTTTAAAGATGCTACACTCTGAATGCAGGACCTTCGTTTGTTGCAGTCTCTATTTCTGTTTACATCAGATCACTTGACTCGCTGACTCCTCTATACATTGCTCGTAAGACGTGCAGCGCGGCTTTTATGACTTTAAAAGGCTGTTTAAGCCGCAGAAGTTCAGACAACATTCGACTGAAACATGTGGGAGTATTGTGAGTGTGTGCAATATGTAGGTCAAATGTAAACGTTTGGGGTTTGTGTGCTGAAACTACAAATGAAGATAGCTGACACAGTTCGATAGTGACAACTCTGCAAAAACCTATTGGCAAACTGAAAAAAACAATAATTTTTGGGGAAAAAAGCTTTGCATTTTGTGAGGAAACATTTGATAACAGGTTGTTGACAAAATACCCATTTTTTTGTATTGTTAAATCCCCAATAATCAGAGCTAATCAAAATTATTAGCTTCCCACAACACAAATAGTACAATTTCTTCCAGTCAAATGGACAGTTCTGCAGCCCAGCACAAGGACATTGTAGATTATTGATCGCTGCAAAGCTTTACCAATGTTCTCTTTAAATGTAGGTCAATAAGGCTGCAGGCTCGCTCAAGTGCAGATACAGTCAGATATTTAGGTCACACCCCAATTACAGCGCAGCAGAGAGATGAGCTTCGGAGGAGAGACATCTTTATGGAAAGCAGCCATTTCTTTGAATGTTATTTTGTAGTTATTTTAAGGCTGAACCCTGACACGGGGCTCAGAGCAACAAGCAGCGGTAGCAGGAAGATGACAGCTCGAGGTTGATTGAGCTTGAAAGTGGACATGTCTGGCCTTTATGCTAATGGCCTGGCTCCTAGACAGTGTTCTGCTGCAAGAGACTGTTTGGGAACAGCGACATGAAAGAGGAGCTGTCATTTTAATACCTTGCGCCGTTCGCGGGCTCTGTTCGCCGTCTCTAACTAGACATTTACTGCATTAAATTTGCATTGTGTCATCTGCGCTGTAGCCTCTGCACCCCGAAACAAATCCAGTAATCCAACCTGTGAGCTGTAACTCTGCAATGATGCTCACTTTACCCCTTCAAGGGAAGGTCTGGAAGAGCAACCGGGCTGAATGTAAAGTCAATACCATCATGAAAAAGCTCTGCATGTGGTCCACATCAGATCAGCCTCAGGAGTGACTCTCAGCAAGGGGCATAGATAGGAGGGCTGATTTAAAAACCCTGGAAAACACCAAAGACTTGAAGTAGAAATTTTGAAGTTGGCAGGAAGAGACGCAAAGATGCCAAAGCAGGTGCAGAGAATAAAACAACCTTCAGTTCTTTCAAATAAGAGGGGAGGAAATGATCAAGACAGTCGTTTGTCAAACAGGAAACTGTGTGCATGACAGATTGAGTGCATGCTTAGCAAAAGGAGGGGCTAATGCTCTAATTGTGGGGGGTTTAGCTTCATGACATTTAAAGTAAGTTTTGTAAAGATTAGGACTCCAGCTTAGGTCTTCCACATATACGATTTTTTGAAGAAAAAAAAAACTTAATTATAAAATACATTTTACCACAAAATAAGCTTTTTCTAATAGCATTTTTTCATCTGCTCCTGATTCACATAAATTTAAATGAAGAAATACTCCAAAATGCAATTCTAAGCTTAATTTTCTTTATATATGAGTCCATCTTGAGAAAAATGCCAAAAGTATGTGTTAAAACATCAAAAACAGAAATTAAAATCTGACCGGGTCTTTAAGTACAAGCTGGGCCCAGGAGGGTCTACAAAGTGCAAAACAACATCTGAGTCTAGAAAAATGCTTTATATTGAGCCCAAACACAAACATATGCTGACAACTGTTCCCTTAAATGACTTTAAGCTACAGCTGAGCGCTTGTGGGCTTATTGTGGGTTTTCCAGTTGTTTTCGTTACCACCTGGCAGCCTGCATCACATGAACTTCACCCTGCAGCTCTGCAGAGTCCATAACAGACCCCCCCCCCCCATCCCGAGTGGTTTTACGCCTGACATAACCGATGAAAACGATAACATGCTTCAACAAGGAGATGCTTTAGTGCGGCTTCCTTAAATTTCATAAAATGGAGTTACACACTTTTATTTTCTCAGATTATTCATAGGAAATTCAGATTCCCTGTGGTTTAAAACTAACACGTTCTCCTCAGCTTGATATGAGAAACAGGGAATTCTATCATGCATTGTTTTGGTCTCTAATTGGGCTACTATAAGTAATCTATAAGAAACACAAAAAAACTGTAAATTAAAGATGTAGTTTGGCATCATATGACGCATGATCTTCACCTGAACTTGCAGCTTCAAACACGTGAGGATGAGTGATCAGAAAAATGTCCTTTTTTTTAAGAGTCCTTTTTTCCACAACAAAACAACATAGAATTGTTTTGTCTTTGAGTATTTTTACTGTCCTCTCAAGAGTTCAGCTTCTCTTGTTCTCCTTTATGTAATCTGATTGAAGACAAATAGATCATGAAATTGTTACATCCATTGTTCAGATTAATCCCCAGTTTATTCGGAATCATCTTTGTCATTACAGATTAAGGCATCAGGTGAAGTCTAATTTGATTTCAGCAAACACACGCGTTAATCTTAATTCAGTCTTTTTACTGCCAGCACCAATAGAAACATTGTGTTGTGTTATTTACGTGAGCTCCCTGATGGATACCCAATGTCTGGAGCATCAAACCAAAAGCACCTCAAAAGCACCTCTGGATGAACCAGCAGATTGATAAAAGTGGTGCTGAGTGCACAAAGAACTGCACTTTTCTTTGTTTTGAGGGAATCAGATGTAACATCAAGCATTTGCAGTAATTTCTTTTCTTTAAAAGACCCACCGATCAATTTTTTCATCTGTTTTAAAAGCGTTTCTAGTGGTCCTTCAATTATGATGATGCGTTTTTTTAGTCCAACAATCTGGATTGTTTACTGGGACACAATTTCTGCAGAGCGGCAGAAGTTTATTAGAAATTCAAATCTGAATCGCAAACACGAAACTACGAGTCCAGCTGTTCTGCACAGAGACATGTACAGCCGGCAGGTCCTGTTTACACTCAGAAGTCTCCCCTGGTGCGCCAAACCATCTACACATAACGTGTAAGCCAGCACAGTAATGGCCCGTTTGCCTGACGCATTCTTAATTCTGGACGGGCGTTTATTCAAATGACTTTTGTCCATTTAACTGCAGCTGCTGACAAATTTCCTGTCTCTAATAAACTATTCTTTAAACTGCATTGATTGCATAGATTTGAGAGCTTTCAACCAACTCTGAGTCATTAATGATGACTTATTTTTACTTGTTTTAAGAACATTTTCATGAAATTTGTTGAAATGTTGCCATAGATAGAATGATTTGCTGCTACGGTTTCATTGACTGTTTGTTTTTCAAAAAGGGTGAAGGTTTTTGCACCCTGTGCTAATAACTGGACTTAAGCTCAACTAAACACAAACTGACAAGGAAACCTAGAAACAGCCCCTGTAGAAAAGTACAACATCCCATAATACATGTTGTGTATATTTGTAGAAACTAAAGATACTGGAATTTTTGTACTTGATCAGACTTGTATTTTATGTTATTTATATTTATTTATTTACTATGCCAAATTAACATTAATTAATTAATCTCCAATTGACTTCAAAAAACACATTTTCTTTTTACAAAGGAACTGAGTTTTCTTTACAAGCAGACACCAGAATACATTTTTGTTTTCCTCTTCTTCCTCAAAAAAGCTGTCCTCGCAGTGATGAAAAGCACAAATATTTCCTCAATCTTAAGCCTGTTGCTCTAAGGCTCTTTCCTTTTGGAAGGAAGACACAGTGGATTACCTTACCCAGGCTTTCCCTTAAATCTTGTGTAAATTATTGCTGGCGTTGGTTTGGCTGTTTCAGCTGTGAAATCAAAGCAACTCACCAGAACACAATGTTCACTCAACAAGCACGAAGGAAACCTGGAAATGTTTAAAAAACAGTTTTTGTGGGAGAAACAGAGAGCCACTCAAAATCCAAGCGACATCATATGGAGATGTTTAATGATGATCTGGCTTTCTATAAGCAGCGCCAAGTTCCTTGCATGAAGGGGCATGAACCGGCGGTGACACACGTTGGCATGGTTTACATCACACACACTTTAAAGACAGCGCCCCTGCTTCAGGAGGTGACTTCCGCAAAATGGAATGCACGACGTCAGTGTGCAAAGGCAGGTCAGGACCAAACACTGGAAACGCAGGAGCGAGGCTTTCAAATGAGTGAGAAATCAACAACATGACAGGAGGAGGGGGGATTTTCCCGGCTAACACTCCCATGTTCAAATGCTTTCCAATTCTGCTGATGCTGCTCCGGAACTTGAAAGAACACGGAAACAGAGGAGAAGGAACACGTTATTCTTTTTTTAAATTCTTTTACCTCTGTTTGCTACTTGGTGAGTTGTCAGACATCCAGGAAAATAGCAGTCAGAGGTGTAACCGTGCAGAAGGACGAGCCCCACCCACTTTCACTCACCCACGATTTGATCTGCCCACACCCAGTCAGTCTGTACAGTCATCATTTTTATCGATCAAGGCAATTTCACATGAAAGCTTTTGGTTATGTGATGTTTTTCTGAATATCTTATCCAAAATTAATGTTATTATTCTGCATAATAAGAAAATATTTGGGGACCACACTCATTTATGATACCATAAACTCATTGCTTTACAGGTTAGGAAAGAGGCAGATGGAAAAAAAAAGAAGATATTTTGATCTTTCTTTTTGGCTACGTTCACACTGCATGCTGAAACGACCGATTTTTTTGCCCCTATGCGACCTGTATCTGATATTTTCATGAAAGTCTGGACAACAAAGATCCGATCTTTTCAAATGCGAGCCAGGCCACTTGGGTATGTGGTCCTGAATCCGATACTTGTCCGATCTTTTCAAATGCGACTGCCGTCTGACCGGCCAGGCCACATGAATCCGACCCGTACGTCATTCACGCTACAAACGTTATAATTCTGCGCTGAGGTAGGCGGGAACTAGAACATAAACAACAACCATGGCGGACGATGCTGCTGAGACCAGTCAGTGGAAGGGAAGCGAGGTCACCGATTGGATTAATATTTGGGTTTACAGCTCTATTCAGGCCAAACTCCAGGGCTGTTATCGCAACCGGGTGGTTTTTGAAAACATTTCAAGCTAAATGGCCGAGCGTGGTGTTGAACCTTCCCCGTGATTACTTTTTTTTTTCTCCCTTTCCGACCGTGGACAGAAGTGCGAGGAACACAAGGCGGATCCTCCTCCGGGGTTCACTTCCCCGTTCGGACCCTTAGATTCTCCAGGATTCTCCAGAACGGGTTAATAAAGAGTCCATAGCATTTATTGTGGGGAAGCCTTCTTTTATTATCCTTCTCCTTCCTCCCTAACACACAACATGAATGCATGCCCACACTGCCCCCCTCATTCTCTACCTCGCTGCACGCGCTCTCTTCTGTCTCATAGACACACACACACACACGCACAGCCCCAGCACATCCCCATTCCATAACAGTGGGTACAGATGATCCTGGCTTCAATCCCTTCTTAAAATGAGAAGATTGTAATTGTGCTGGCTCCTTCGTGAAAATAAATTTAATGATGCAAAAAGAGCTCCGCTTTGACAACACTGTTGTTGACATCCATTGTTAACGTTGGCCACTTCTGCAAACAACCAGTGACGTTGATCACCGTTGAGTACTCTTCTGCGCATGCGGGTCACTTCTGGGTCATTTCACGTTCACACATGAGATCACTAAAATTTGCATTTAATTGGAAATGTGAACAACCTTGCAAAAAAATCGGATTTTTTCAAAAAATCAGAATTGAGCATTAAGCCCTGCAGTGTGAACATAGCCTTAATTTGAACACTAAATAAGACCTTTTGCTTTCTGCAAGACCATGGCAGCCCCTGATCACCTCAACAGATTAAAAAAAAGGGTATTTAACAAACTCGAATTGTGTAGGTTAACACATGAAACACTCAGAAACACTTGTATTTTCAGTATTTTTTTTTACAATATTCTATTGTTTAACAACTTTTAGTAATATTATTATTATAACCTTTGCTTATCTAGGAAGATCGATTGAGATTGATTCCTCATATACAACCACAACCTGAGTCACGTATTATTTAGGTTATGTATCATAAGAAAAGAAAATCACAATTCGTTAAAACTCATTAATTATGCATATTTTTTCCTCAAACCATGTGTGAGTAAAACCTGATTTAAAAAAAGACTTGAACTGTTGTTTGAATAATCAAATATCCTTCAGAGACCTGTATTTTGGTAAAAATGCAACTTTTGCTTTTATTCTGAAAAACAAACTGCTTTTATTGTCTGCAGCTACAGCATGCTTTCATATCAGTTTTAATGAGTCAAGATTATTTGACTTTCTGAACATATACAAAACACAATTTTTTGTACAGTTTAACAACAGCAGAATGTTACTTTTCTATTTCTTTAAATTTAATTTAGGTGCAAAACTTTAGGCATAAAAGCCTTAAGTTTAGACTTTAAGTTCCACTCTGATCCTCTTTTGATCTATTTAAAAAGTGTCCCCAGTGGTCTTTTTTATAATGAATGTGCCTTTTTTAGTTAAAATCAAAAAAGCTGTGTCATTTTACAGGACATATTTTCTGCAGAGCAGCAGGAGTTGTGAATTGTGGCCAGGACTGTTGGTGCAGCGTAGGTCTACCCTCTTTACATCATCCATCTGTTTACTTGCCCTCCTGCTAGCTCACAGCCACTCACACCCCCAGCTTAACATTACTGGTGAGGCATATGCATTAGAATGAAAGAGCAGGGAGCTTGTGGCTTTTTATAGTAGCCACTACGTGACAATTATCCGCTTTTTCAAATGGAATTTTGGGGGTTTGCTCCTGATTCACAATAAATTTGAATAGTAAATATAATTTTAATAATAGAATTGAATAAAGAATTACTCAAATGCTATGCTAAATTGTCCCTAGATGTGAATGTGAGAGTACATGGGTGTGTGATTTGAGGCCCTGCAACAGACTGGCGACCTGTTCAGGGTGTCCCCTGCGTTCGCCCGTGAGTTGCTGGGACAGGCTCCAGCAGCTGAATGACCCAGAAAGGGACTAAATGGATTTAAAAAGGTAAATGAATGCTGTTTTAAAATAAATTCTCTTTT
Organism: Oryzias latipes; assembly: GCF_053564925.1. Classification (NCBI taxonomy): domain Eukaryota; kingdom Metazoa; phylum Chordata; class Actinopteri; order Beloniformes; family Adrianichthyidae; genus Oryzias; species Oryzias latipes. Next base: position 22,528,240 of record NC_136256.1, on the reverse strand, counting down.
TATATGTCCTCTATCATGAGAAAGTGCCACAACAACATGTTTGAAAACACCAAGAACATGATTTCGATTGAGTCTTTCAGCTTTGGTGGCTAAAAGTAAAAAGGAAACTGATAAACACATACACGGATGTTCCTCAAGGCAAATTCCTGCCATGACGACAGCACTGACGCAGACCAACTGTTGTGAAAAAGTATTTCTGTTTCCTGTAACAGCTACCAGTTCTTATCATGTACACAGGTATGAGGTTGGCCTAAATTACTTGATTTTCTTTTTCTGCCGGGCTCTGAATGGCCAAGAGGAGCCTCTCGTTATCTCTTGGCTCACTCACCTCCACAATGTGCAAAAAAAAAAGCTGAGGCAACCGTTTCTCATCTTGTCCCATTTCAACAATTTGCCAATGCAGCAATGAATGAATGTGGCATTCGAGATAAGTCATAATGACTACTTTAACGATGGTAACTGCTGATGAGGGAAAAGTTAAGGTGGCAGATCCACCAGACTGTGAAAGTGTGTGTTAAACAATTTCCTTCTGATGAGATTACTCCCCATTCATTCGGCACAGACACAGAGCTCCCTCAGCCTCCTTTGATGCTTCTCTTTTCACACAGATCAAAGGGAGGAGACCCGGGAACATCCATGCATTAGGGGCAAACAAGCTGCTGCACAGACAGAATGGGTGCATCTCCAGGTTAGGTATTTTAATGAACTCCACCTTTCTCTTTTTTAATACCCAAAAGAGGTTATGATTCACGAGCTCCTGCACTCTAGATAATACCATATTGAATATTAAATTTAACGACTAACAAGTCAAAGGTTTTGGTTGAAAAGCTTTATAACACCAAAACAGGACGGAAATCCTGTCAAGTGTTATTGATACAATTTTGTTTTTTGCATACAGAGTTTGTCAAAACCGATTAAACTGCATGGAATAAATTACAAAATAAAAGTTTATTCAAAGTTTATTTAAGACTGTGGCTTTTTAAAAGGTGTTTCAGGTTTGGAATTTGAATCTAAATGAAATTGTATAAAACAAAAGCAAGAAGAAAATCCTGTCAAGTCCCTTTTTATGCACGCACAGTTGGCCAAAACCGGTTAAACTGCATGTAATACATTTCAAAATAAAAGTTTCTTTAGGGTTTATTTAAGACTGAGGTTCTATAAAAGGTGTTCCAGGTTTGAAATTTGAATTTCCATGAACTTGTATAAAATAAAAGCATAAGAAAAGCCCGTCAAGTACTATTTTTCTGCAAACACAGTCAGCCAAAACTGGTAAAACTGCATGTAATAAATTACAATTTTTTATTTTAATTTTAAAGTCTATTTAAGATCTTGGCTCTTTAAAAGGTGTTCCAGGTTTGGAATTCGAATTTGCATGAACTTGTAGGACACAAAAGCTAGAAGAAAATCCTGTCAAGTACTTTTTTCTGCACGCATAGTTGGCCAAAACCGGTTAAACTGCATGTCATAAATTATAAAATACAAGTTCCTGTAAGGGCTTTTTTTTAAAAAACAAGATGTTTATGAATGCACAATTTTCAAAACCAGACATAGAGCACAATAGAGTTTACAAATAAAAGTTTCTTTATGGTCTATGTTAAGCAGTGTTTCTCCAATAAGTGTTCCAGGTTTAAATTTTGAATTTTCATGAACTTGCAAAAACCAAGGATTTTTTTTCCCATGCACCTTTTCAAAAACTTGTCAAACTACACAATATAGTTTACAAAATGAAAGTTATACTTGAGGCATTTTTGTAGCTGTCCAAAAGCAATTTGCACAAACTAGCACAAAACCAAAGAAAAAAAAATCCATCAAGCATTTATTTTTACGTGTGCATATCTGGCTTAAACAGTGTGCATTGAATTACAAAATAAAAGTTTTTTAAAGGTCTTTTGAAGGCTATTTCTCTTTGAAATGTGCTACTGGTTTGGAATTCCACTTTAAATAAACTTCTATATCTCCCCCCCCCCCCCCCCCCCCAACAAACAAATCTTGTTAAGTACTAAAATCTGGCCAAAATCAACTACATGTAGTAAATAACAAAATAAAAGCTTCTTAAAGTTATATTTTACGGTGTGGCTCTCCAAAAGGTGTTTCTGATTTGGAATTTAAATTTCCATGAACTGGCATGAAACCATGTCTTTTTTCCGCATACACAATTTACAAAACCAGCCGAACTGCAGAATATTGTTTACAAAACAAAAGTTTTACTGGAGGCATCTGTGGGCCGAAGCTCTCCCGAAAGAATTTGCATGAGCTTGCACTGGGATCTGGATCTTTTTGCATTACTGTTTCAGGTTGTCTCACAGCCGCAGGTTACATTTGGTTTTAAGTGAGAACTGCCACTTCCCGTCACACAGCTGCACTGCAGAGATATTGACACTTGTGTGACATTCCTCAATGGGGTTACCATAAGGTCTGCCCTTTCTCGTTCATGGTTGGAAAATTTTAAGTATTTTTATAGTGCTGCTGCTCCAACAATAGTCCTGAAAAGGATGTCTTTTGAAGTACACTTGGTCACATATGAGGTCACATATAAAAGTGAGCTTTTACTGCAACAAACAACACAGGTAACTCAGAGAATACTGGTTCTGAGTATTCCTGTAGGTGTACAGGAATTTTCATTAGCTGTTACTGATGCTTAAAATAAACATTGTTCTGTTGTACTACGGTGGGCTGAAAGCAGTTTTCTTTCAGAACATGAAAGAAATGTTTACTCATGTTGACGTTAAATGTCATCTTTGTTGAAAACACTAAATTTTCCGAGAAAATATATGACTGTAAAATTTAGAACCAAAACCAACAAAAAACATCAGTTTAACATATACTACTTTTTTATTCTTACAATTATTTTTATTTTACATGACTTATTTTAAAAGACATTTTTGCCTATAAACACTAGAAAGTTATCATAAAAATTGAATTTTTTAATAACCACACTTCCAAACAGAACGCTTTAAAAAATAAATTTGTACACAATAATTATCCTCTGATATTTATTGAGACTTCCGGTTCTCACTGTTTTATAGTCCTCAAATTTGAGAGCGCATGTGATCGTTTTTCTGTCTGGCCAAATGCTTGAGCTCTGTCTCATCTCATGCCAGGAACTCCAAGCTCTTCAGATGAGGGGAAATTAGGGGAAATAATTCAAGCAAAAATATATTCAAACCAGAGATGTTCAAAACTCCTCCTGTGTTTCATTTGGTGCAAATCTTGGTTTGCCGGGTGGATCAACTCTCATGACCTTGCTCTGTCTTTCAGATTTTTGGCGCTCCGTGCAAAGAGAGAGGGCAGAAGGAGCTTCACTTGGCATGAGGGGAGGATGATTCCCCGAGCAGCCTGTCGACTTCACTCCCTAATGCTCTTTTGCCTGCCCCACTGACTGAGTTTTTAATAAGTGATGAGATGTGGTATAAATAAACCACAAGGCAGTGCAACTGCCAAAAGGCAGGGAGAGATACCAAGGTAACACACGAAAGGTGTTAAATAAGTCAACAAAGGCTCATTTGCACTACTTAGTTTCTATCACTGTCATTGTGGAACTGCATTCAACTGGAAGTGAAGGAAGGTAGTAACAAGTCTGATTTTGCACGCGCATGAATTCATAATGCAGCAAAAGTTGTGCTGCAAGTTGGACGGATGTCTAAATATATCTCAGAGGGAATGAGCTTCAGTTTTCCTGTAGAGTTTGTTGTCATTTTTGCCAATTAGGCATTGTATGGGTTCTTTTTTTTTGTTTATATGAAGAAAAAGACACAACCATTGCTATGCTTAGTAACCTGGAGACAATGCGGGGGCAATAAATAAAACAGCAGAGGAAATAAGTAAATAAGTATCCCTTGCTGAATTTTTAGGTTTGGCCACCTAAAAAGAAACTGAAGGTCTGTCATCTTGATGGTTGATTCATTGAAGAGTGAAGATAGAAAATCACCCAAAAATTAAAAAATCTACTTTAAAGAATGTATAAACATTTGTTGGCATTTTATTGAAGGACATTCTTAATTGATCCCCTAGTAACCATTAAGAGTTCCAGTAATTTAAAATATTAAATATATTTAGTAATATTTACGCAAGCATTTCTAAAATAGGTGAAAATCAAAAGTGTTAAATAAAAAACAAACAAATGCACTTTAGTAAAAGTAAAAACAGCCATGCTCTTTTTTTTTAAGGGGGACAAATCCACAAAATCAGCAAGGGATCAAATACTTATTTCCTTCTCTGTATAACATACATGAAAATGCTAAACTCTTTATCTACCTGCTACACATCGAATCATTTTAAAATTTACTGTACGGCAAAAAAAAATATTGTTATTTTGTGGTTTAAATATTAAAGAAACAAGGAAAATAAATAAACAAAATTGAGTTTTGCTCTGTGGCTCTTTGGAAAGCTATTAGCTAACACTGCTACTTTGTATCATGAGCACATAAACCACCAGTAACAGGCTGCAATATGAAAGGAAGATAAACTAACATGAATGCCTATTGATTGCACAAACCTACAGCTTTGTCTTCCTCCTGCAAACCCCAAAGTTGGCTCATATTTGCTGCTTCAAATTTGAAACTATCAACAGCACATCCTGTTTCACCAGCAGATCATTGATCTTTGGTCAGGAAGCAGCTTACCTCTTTTTATTCGGGCAACCACTGAGAAAACAATACTGTTGTGCAACAGGAGCGCAGCCGGCGCTCCAGCTCTGTCAATGCCACTTTTGCTCCATTTCCTGTCTGTGAATGAAGGCAAACCTTGTCCCAGATTCTGCAAGTTAGTACAGAGCAAACTTTCAAAGTAGGTGAGTTTACACCCTCACTTTTTCACTAGACATTCTGGTGATTTATTAATAAAAACGAAACACTCCAAAGCAAATGTTTACCAATGAATGTTTATGGATAAACGGGTCAGAGTCAAGCTTGAGCCGAATATTTGCAGGATGTTATCAGTGAGAGTGGAGAAAGTTAGTTTGTGCTTGGCAATGAAAACACATTTCAACCCTGAACATCAAGGACATCAGCATTTCATTGTTTTTACTCCCTGTGCTTTTATATTGCAACGTGTGCACATGTATGTGTTCACTGCACAGGGATTTACAGAACTGCTGCTAGGAGTAAATTTACAGTGGTGGACAAAATTGTTGGTACCTCTCAGTTAAAGAAAGAAAGTCCACAATGCTCACTGAAATGACTTGAAATTTTCAAAAGTAACAATAAATTAAAATGTATTGAAAACTGAATAATCAAAATCAGCCATCACTTTTGAGTTGTTGATTAACAGAATTATTACACTAATGAAATAGGGCTGGACAAAAATGATGGTGCCCATAACTTTATATTTTGTTGCACAACCTTTTGAGGCAATCACTGCAATTAAACGGTTTCTGTATTTGTCAATGAGCCTTCTGCACCTGTCCACAGGTATTTTGGCCCACTCCTCATGCGCAAACTGCTACAGTTGTCTCAGGTTTGACGGGTGTCTTCTCCAAATGGAATGTATCATCTCCTTCCACAGATATTCAATGGGATTCAGATCTGGGCTCATAGAAGGCCACTTCAGAATAGTCCAACGCTTTTCCCTCAGCCATTCTTTGGTGTTTTTGGCTGTGTGTTTTGGATTGTTGTCCTGTTGGAAGACCCATGACCTGTGACTGAGACCAAGTTTTCTGACACTAGGCAGCACATTTCTACCCAGAATGCCTTGATAATCTTGACATTTCGTTTTACCTTAGACAACTTCAAGACACCCTGTGCCAGATGCAGCAAAGCAGCCCCAAAACAGAACTGAGCCTCCTCCATGTTTCACAGTAGAGACAGTGTTCTTTTCATTGTATTCTTCATTTTTGAGTCTACCAAAGTCTACCAGCTGATGTGCCTTGCTAAAATCTCCAGTTTTGTCTCATCTGTCCAAAGGACATTTTCTCAGAAGCTTTGTGGCTTGTCAACATGCATTTTTGCAAATTCCCAGTCTGGCTTTTTTAGGATTTCCTTTCAACAGTGGTGTCCTCCTTGGTCGTCTCCCATGAAGTCCACTCTGGCTCAAACAACAACGAATTGTGCAATCTGACACAAATGTACCTTGATCTAGGAGTTCACCTTTAATGTCTTTGGAGGTTGTTCTGGGTTCTTTGGATACAGTTCCAACTATCCATCTCCTCAATTTGTCATCCATTTTCCTCCTCCGGCCACGTCCAGGGATGTTGGCTACTGTCTCGTGGGTCTTAAACTTCTGAATAATATGTGTCACTGTGGTCACAGGAACTTCAAGCTGCTTAGAGATGCTTTAGCCTTTACCTTTACCATGTTTGTCTATAATTTTGTTTCTAATGTCCTGGGACAATTCTCTCCTTCCCTTTTTGCTGTCCATGTTCAGTGTGATACACACCTTTTCACCAAACAGCAACATGACTATTTGTCTCCCTTTAAATAGGCAGACTGACTCATTATGGGTTTGAAAATAGCAGTGATGTCAATTAAAGGACATACCTGAGTTCATCATGACCCCCTGGGCAATTAGTCTTTTATGGAGGTACCATCATTTTTGTCCAGCCCTATTTCATTAGTTTGTTTTTTTTAAAATAATTTTGTTAATCAACAACTCAAAAGTAATGGCTGATTTTGATTATTTAATTTTCAATAAATTTTTATTTATTGTTAGTTTTGAATGTTTCAAGTCATTTCAGTGAGCATTGTGGACTTTCTTTAACTGAGGGGTATATATATATATATATATATATATATATATATATATATATATATATATATAGTGTTTATCTGATTTATTTTGTTCTTCCCAGCCACCTTACTTCTGCCCAAGCCAGAATAAATGCCCCATCACGCCCTGATGGCCTTTAAGGACACAAAACATTTTAAGAAAAAATCAAAAATTTGAATAAAATTTCACTCAGTTGATCAGAAAATAAAGAGAAAGCCAAAAATGGCGATGAATTAAGAAAGTGTTAGGAGAGGCTGAAAGATTGTAAATTACGGAGCATATCAGGTCCCAGCTTTAGTGGAGCTGGAATGATGAAAAGGATGATGAAAGGCAAGGGTGAAAAGCTGAAATGCAGTGGGGGGGGGGCTGTTTAAAATGTCCTCCATTTCATCAAAGTGATTATTGGGGGTACTTAGCAGCTTTCATATTAAAATGATTAAGGTCTCTTTGAAAAACTAAGAGCTGGTGCGGTTTTAGTCAGTGGGAGGCCAGGAATAAAAGGCTTTGGTGGTAAGAAAAGAATGAGGCTTAAAAACCTTGCAGAGCCAACTGCGTGGCACTTTCAGGTAGCTGCTGCTTCTACTTTTCTGAAAGGAGGGGCACATTTAAACATTTTTTTAATATTGTCCCTTTTTTGACTGAAAATGTCTAAAATACTGTTTTTTTTTTGGAAGAACTGGATTTTTGTTTCAACCTCCTTCACGAAAAGTTTTTATTTATTTATTTTGGTAATTCAATCTGTCAGATTTATTGTAATAATATTGTCAACATAAAACACCTAACCACACTGTTTTATAGTTTAATTATGCAGCAGATTCAAGGTGTTAGATTTGAAATAGCTTTTTTAAGATATGTTACATCTCAGATCCAAACCTAGTGAATTTCTTTATAAAACACTCTATTTCTCCATTATGATGATTGGCAAAAGCATCAATCTTCCAATTTGTGTTAGCTTGCAGCTGATTCTTAGTAAAAGTTCTGCGAAGATAAATCATTTTTCAGACAGCGTGTCTGCAGCAAGCCAGCAGACGACAGCTGCATGTTCGGCCCACCCCCTGAGACTTTTATGTACACTTACTGCTGCTCACATTTACATCCTGAAGAACCTGTACTGCGCTTCTGTGGCATTCCAGCCTAACAAGCCCATCCAAAAAAAAAGAAAAAAAAAGGCATCGCTGGATTCTGGTTCACGATTTGGACCTTTCATGACAAACTATGCACAAGAGAAAACCCAGCAGTCAGCCACTTTGTCAACCGTTCAGCTCCGCATGCAGTAAATGCAATAGAGGAGCAAATATTGATCCATTGATTAGCGTCTGAAAGTGACTTTGCTCAGTTGAATGCTAACGGTTGTGTACAGATGCTTGATGAAGCAAACAAGAAAAAGAAAAAAAATCCCACTTTCCAATTTCAGCAGGACAAGCTGTTGGTGTTGTAAATTCACAAGAAGGAAGGGGGAGGTCATGACCTTTGGCGGTCACCAATTGGACACCAGATTTAATTAAAACACCAAAATAAAAATGTGCCTCCTCTAGAAGGATCAGGAAATCCACAGGTGATCACATGGATAATTTAAGCAGTGTAATCTTAAAGTGAATTTATAGTAGACCCTCGTTATGTCAAGATTCACTGTTCACAGATTTTTTCAGTGAAATATTTGTTTTACTATGCTCTGCGTCCTGATTGGCTGTTGACCTCGCCAATAAATCTTTTCAGTACTAAGATGTTTCTTGTACAGAATGTGTTCAGTTTGCCACAATAAAAAAATCTTTGATAACCACAAATCTTGGTTTTCATTCTCCAATACTGAACTTAGTTTTCTACAAAGGTTTGAACTTTGAGGGTTTCGGCAAGAGAGAAAAGTGCATAAATGTTCATTCCTTTCTGAGAAAAGTCTAAGAAAATGAGAAGTGAGGGCTTCTACAGACTTTAAACATCTGTAGTTTGCTTGTAGAACGTAGCCCCATGATAAATGAGGGAACACTGTACATAAGATTATGAGAACCGAAGAGCTTTTATCCCATTTTTATTAAATGATAATACCTCTCCTCCACCTGGAGCAGATGATTAAATGGTATAAAAAATCAACTTTTTAAAAAATGTTCTTTTTAAAAGGGTTCTATTTTTCTTTCTCGTTGGGGGCCGTAGGTCCGTTTTGATTATCTTCATCACTGATACAGTATTGCCTTATCTTTGAAACTTAACTTGCTTTTTATTCAATTAAGGTTGTAATTTTCTTGGTAAAAGAATTGGATTAACATTTGACATAGTAAGTTAACTTTTACACATAATGTATTTCCAACAAATCATAATTTGTTTCTCCTCTCATCTTCTGACCACTGTGGAAAATGTGGGAGGCAGGAAACATTTCAACTAAATGAAGCTTGTTGCTCTACAAATGCCTCTTTTTTAAATCCGTTTTTTTTTTTTTTTTTTTTTTTTTGCAAAGGTCTTGTTTTTAATTTGGTTACAGACTTAACACATTATTGAATATTTGAACATGACATAACAAACACAAAGGACAAATTTGTAACATTTTACCTTTTTGAAAACATTAGTTGTTTTGCGTACATTCCCAGAACTTGGTTTGTTTTAAGAGATTGCAGCACGTATCCAGATAAAGTAAATCTAACTATACACCTATTAAAACACGTTAACAAACAGCTAAGTCAACAAAATAGAAATTTAATGCAAAATTGTGTTTTGGGAGTTTTTAAAATGTTCTAGCAACATTTACCATGATGATGGAGTTCAAAATTGCCTTTCTGAGTATTTCTTTATCCAAATTATTGTGAATCAGGAGCATATGGAAAATGGCATTTAATAAGATAAGCTAGCAGGAGTGCACATAAGCTCAGTTATGGGTGACAGGAAAGGGGGGTGGGGCTGGTCCACGCTAAGAGTCTTTAAAATACTGTTTTTATTTGTTGGGTTTAATCTCTTTCTGGTTTCAGTTTTCTGGTGTCCTTTGCAAAGTAAGTGTATTAAAAAAAAAAATGACTTTCTAAGATTTTTTTCTTCTAAATGAAGATCCTTTAGATTACAATTTCTCACCACTGTCCAATTTGTGAGCATATTCTCTGGTTTAGAATCACTCATTCCTAATTTTTTTTGTTTTAAAGGTGTGTTTTTTCCACTTAAAAAAACTCTGCTCTTGTCTTAAAGTAATCTTTTATCTCAAATCTGTTCCGCTCTTGTTCAGAATTGAAAATTCCCAACTAGATTTACTCACCTATAGGCATTGTTTTATACAAAGTGCTATCAACGGAGATTATGGGTATTTTTATTTTTTGTAGCTGCTGCTTAATGGACATTATATGTGCTGCAGCACACAGGAGGCTTGTAAAGTGACAACCCTTGAGCAGGACTCCTTGTCCAAATGGGGGTGGAGGGGGGGGGGGGGGGGTCAGGGAGTCCAACATTTACGGTACCTCCAGATCAGAGGAAGTGGGGCTGCAGATGCTTTACCTGCAGGGCTGATATATGCAGGTTTTGCAAAAGCTCTGGGAATCAGAGGACCGCATGTTACCCCCACTTCACACACACATATACTCTCCCGGGAAACAGTGAGACAATCAATCACTCCTGGCAACTAAGGCATCTCACCCTGGCTCTCCCTCTCTGGTTATGCGCTGTTGTCTGGTTTAGTTTCACAGCAGTGTCAATACTGGGAGAGGTGCTGTCCTCAAATGACACAATATGAAGGCAGATTCATAGCTGCTGATGATGATTTTTTCTCTCTCTTTTGTCATATTTTTTGCTCATTTTTTGGCAATATCTGAAAAATTACTTCAAACTTTCCAGCTGTTCATGTTTGTAAAACAGGCTATGATTTAACTCAATTCCAAATTCTGCTCTGTTACTCCTTTTATCATAATATGACCCCCGCTACTCAACTCCCAAGCCCCACCAATTAATCCAACCTTCAGAATTTCAAAACATTTCCGCATGCATTTCCAAATTTAAAGGGATCCATTACAATTTAGATGTTCACATCATTTTTTAGACATTCAGTCTGAAAAAAAAAAAGAAAGAATTAAAATGGGGGGAAAAAAGTCTCTTGACGTCTCATCTCTGTAGCTTTTCCACAGAGAGCATCAGCATTGTCTGGAGACGGTGCCGAGATCTTCTACCAAGGCTTATTAATTCACAACTCTCATCTCCCCGAGCTGGCTATCATTACAGCACTATATATAGAGTCGCGCAGGGAATAGTGAGGGATGCACACACGCATTAACATTAATGACTTTAGGCTCTGCTCATGAGAAGTGTGTGCTCAGACACACATGTAACTGCAAGGAGAGAAAAATCTGCACACGACCCGTGAAATAAAAATTCCTTTGTTTCTAAACAAAAGAGCGACTGGTTTTCTTCTGACTTCTGCCTCATTGTTATCACCATATCTCAAAATGCACCAAGATTTTGTGTTTTTAACCAAGAGTAGAGCTGAGGATCATTTACAGTTTAGTTGCTTCTTCTGAATTTTGCTAATAAGCGATCACAGAAACACCCACTGTGGCTGTGGAGACCACTAAAGGCAGGATTACACTGCCGGCCTCTCAGCAGGAACTCGATACTGGACTCAGCAGGTGTCTGGGCGGACCATTTCATTTTCCACACAATCAGGATCTGGATTCTGGATTGAAACACAGATCTGAACTCGTCGAACAGGAAAGCCTGCATGGGGGCTTCTTCTTCTTCCTCCCCTGCAGCACCCCCAGCTGCCCTTCCTCAGGCCCCATCCTGGGTGGCTCAGTAGTGGGATAGCAGATGGTGCTTATGAGATTGAGGGGGGTTGCACATATACTCGTGTCCCCCTGTGCGAGCCTTGGGGCTGATTGCAGCGCGAGGATCCAGCAGCAGCAGAATGTGACCTCACTCTGTCCTGCGCCGCCCTCAGGCCTGAGCCCCAGCAGCCGTGTGCAAACCAAAGACAACGCCAATGCCATTCTGCCCCCCTCCCCGCTGGAACACAAGGGGTGTAAGGATGGGTCGATTCCTTCCACCCACCCTTATCGAAGATCCATTTGGTGTCTTGTGCATGCGTGTCACTCACACGCTACATCAAGGTGCATGATTTATTAAAAGGGGCTTTTATAATTTGTCAGAGATGGATGGCATCAATGGGGGCTTCTTCCTTGCAGACTAATTCTGGACTTAAACAAATCTATCCTCGTGCCGTTAGGCAAGCAAGGAAGGGAGACGCAGGTCTGATCGGCCAGGGGGGGGCACACGGAGCCCAACTGTATCTCCTAGTGAAACCGCCAACAATGGAATTTATGGGCGACGACATGTTTAAATTATCCAGCCATTAATAATTGAATTGTTTTACGATTGTCGTCAATACATAAAACAAGCATATGGATCCTCTGGGATTAGCTGACTAATTTGCCTAGAAGCATTAAACAAATTTGAATAAGCAACCACTTAGATTATTTAGCAATGGGAATATGCAAATAAACACACAATTGCAAACATCTAATGAGGAGATAATGCACTGTTTAATCAAAATGAATGAAGGAGGTGGAAAATGCCAATGTACTAATATCACTTAGGCATGCAGGTTTTGATTTAATCTACATCATCCTGCAGTGAGCTGGTCCCACATTAGACAGTAGGTTATTACAGTGGGGAATGAGTGCTGTGAAATGGATGCAATGGGCTGAGCTTGTGTTTTCCTGGAGGCGCACTGCCTGCTCTCGTGTCAGTCTCGCTCACTGCCGGCAATGACCAAATCCGTCATGACATGTGGACAACAAAGAGCCACGAGAATGCCTGTCTTACAGCGCGCACGAGCGCACCACACTGCGTCTGGGCGCACTATATCTCTCCAGAACACAAGCCCACCCTCGTGCACGGGGAGCATTACATGTCACAGAGAACGGGGAAATCTTTAAGCACCAAATCCAAATGAAAAAAGCCTCCCGTCAAAATACTGCAGCTCTGCCCGACATCAAATGCAGCCGAGGCGTTGATGGTGTCGGAGCGGAACTAGTCGGCTAGTGCAGGAAATTTTTCAGATGCAGCTTTTTGCTGGAAAATTGTGAGTTCACTCATCAGTGGCTTTTTTTTTTCAGGCAATTTTTTAAAATTAGCCCGAGATTAGGGAGTGCACTGTGATTAAGCTCATTGGAAGTATTGAAGATCCGTCTGGGCATTGGCAAAAGCCACAGTTTAATTAATCTAGTAATGGATGAGAAAAATAAGCACACTTACGTACATATCAGCATTTTGCTTTACAGGAGGAAGTGGAGAAGATGGAGGGGGCTGAGGGGTGTGTAAAGGGTGGGGTAGCATTTTTTTAAAGGCAGACACAGAGAGTGAAATGGAGCATGTTGCCAACAGGGAAATTAGCACTGAGTGGAGTGTGGTGAATGCAGTATTTTGTTGTGATAGGAAAAAAAGACTTGTTTGTTTTTAGTGTCTTATCCCTCTTTTCCCTCTCCAAAAAGAGGTGTACACATTTTTTTATGTACACAGAAAGGCTAAGTGGCAGCTTGACTTGAAACTTGCACCAACAGAGTAAAATAATGGCTGTTTTCATAAAGATGACCTGACCTTCAGATACAATCTGTCATTTAACATCCTCTTCCCAGTCTGACAAATATCTGAGCTCACTCATTCAGTCATTTATTTTATGAAGCTTGACAAAATAGCTGCGTGTGCATAAGCAGGCACCACACAGGACTGCAACAAAAGCAACATTTGGTCCCACAGTCCCTAAACTAAGATGGTGCTTGTTAAATAATTGAGCCCTGGGAAAAAATAAAAAATAAAAAAAGAGGTTAGGAGAGACTGCAAGAGCCCTGACATTCATGCATGGTAGTTGGGAATCCACCAGCATGGAGCCTTCTCACCCAGGACTGCCCCAGGAGTGGACTTCATTTCCTAATTAGGCTTATGTCCCTTTAACATTTAATGATGACCAGCTGGATCTTCACTTGAATGGTTAATCTAAGTTGATACTGAAGGATTTCAAAAAGATTATCAGGATTATGAGACAAAAGAGTGTCCTTTCCTGTTTGCAACTCCCTCCGACATTTTTTCCCTGATACATGAATTCACCTGCACAGTCCCTACAGCACCACAGCTGTGGTACAAGGAGCACATATTACATGCATATTCTGCTGTTTCTTTGTTACGCCACGGAAGCTCAGACATCAGCGAAGAGCAGATGCATGCACTGCGTCATGCAGCCGGACGAATCTGTGCCAGCGCGCATGACACAGAGCCACCGACGGTATAATGGATGAGAGATTTTCGGAGAGGCTGTCCTAAAAAGCCTAATCACATATGGGGAGGTCAGTGGACCATCTGCTGACTGATTGTTATCTTGGACAGCTCTCACCATACCTGAAGATCAGCGCCCTGAACACACTTCCCATCTGCACTCATTTAAAAATAAATCCAGTAATTAAAAAATATATATATAAAAAAAGAAGAATTAGCGATGAAGTGCTGATTAGTACACTTGAGCGTAACCTCAAAAGAATTGATAAAAGTGCTGGCTGCACAAAAGCATTTTGTTCTGAGTTTACATGAAGTCTGTTTACCCCCTTCTGGCAAGCCCCTCTGGACCCTGAGCCCTTTTTGCTCCAACTTCACAGCTTGAAAAACAGATAATGTTGGAGTGGCCTACTTCTTCCCCCTTTGCCTTTCCCATGTGTGCAATAAGGAGTGATGGCATGTCTTCTTAAGGGAAATTAAATCTAAATGTGAGGAGGTCTTGAAGAGGAAGGGTCAGTGCAAGAGGGGAGAGGAGAACTGTAAAATCAGCTCATCCACTGCTGCTCTTTGGACCAAGAAAATCCACCTTAAATAGAATGAACTTACAAGCACCTGAATGCTGCTTGTCAATCTACTTAAAGTTAAAATAAATGTACATGTCCTATGGTTATTGGGTTAGGCTTTTCCACTAAAGAAGGAAATCCTCACTACATTTTCAGCTGTTTTGGCACAGTTCTCATGTGTAAAAAGTCTGTCATCATGACAGAAGAACATTCAACTTTTCTTTCAAATTGTCCAACTTGTGCTTTAAAACAAAAGTGTCTCAGCAAAATCTTCCATGAAAGCAGTTATGCAAAACTTTCCCAGCCTGCAATTACCAGGCGATCAGGACATTCAACAGGCTGCATGAATAAGTAATATATCTGAGATTCTACATATTAGTATTGTATAACGTTTCAGTTGCATAAAAAGGAGCGGTTACACATTTCTGCTAATGCCAGACAGTATTAATATACATAAATGAAATTAATTAATACTTCATCAATTTCTTAAGGATTCAATCTGTATTTCCAGCTACTAACTCGTATTTTCTAGCCCTACATTTGCAAATTTTTAGAAAAAAATTGAATTTTTGCAATGTTACCAAGGTGGAAGCCTTGAAGAAGCCCCCATGCAGCCAAGGCGGTAATTGGCTTAATAGCTGGTTTTGGACGGTTCTGATAGTCAAGTACTTCATGTGACCACAAGGATCGTCCGTCTTTCTATATAGGCTCTAACTGATGTAGACATTGGCTGTGTCCAAATTCGAGGGCTGCGTTCTTCCTGGGCTGCATTTGTAGAATGCTCACGTCTCAGCGCTGCGACAAGTGCTGTTTAAATTCAATGAAGCCTTCAAATGCGGCCAAGAAATATGGTCTTCTTTTTCCCGATTTGAAGGATTATTCTGGTATTCTTCTACGCTGTCCATATCCCAAGATGCATTGTGTCTGAACCAGGAGATTTTCTGACAACAATGGCGGACTGTGAAGCAGGACCCAGAGTTGGAAATAATTACACCTTTTTATATTTACACATCCAAGAGTAAAAGTTAGATCAAATAAGCCAGATGTCCCCTGTGACATATATAATGTCACAGGGGAAAATGGAGCGGGATGATTAGGTTAACAGAAGTTTACTTTTCCCACTTCAACATTGGCCACGAGTGGATACATGGGCAATTGAAGTGAGAGTTTTGAGTCAACCTAATGCACTGACTTGAGTTAAAAAAAGAAACTAACCCCTCATTGTTGTCATAAACAGGATATAAAGCAATTTCATCCATAAAAAAGTCTGAGGCCAGGCTGTAAATGAGTGTTTTTGGTGTAAAATCTGACTTCTATAACATTGGGAGTCAACAGGAAGTTTATCCTTTCTGCCACCAGCCTTAAGTGGTCTTTTGAGGAACTGCAGTTTATGGTAAACGTGGGTTTGCAGGTATTAGTGAATAGAAGATGGGTGCTTACTGTCGATCTATCCAAGGTTCACTTCAACTCTGACCTGATAATGTCTGATCACTTTCCTCTGAAGCATGTGCTCAAGATAGAACATTAATCAATAAAATCTGGCGAGGAATTAACAAGTAAAAGTAACAATCATGTGTTGCAGACTTGGGTAAGCTCATATGAAGGAAAGTAAGTCCAGCCTGAGCTACTTTATAGGTCACCTCAGCAAATGACGAGTGTTAAGACAATCAAATGGCTCTGGATAAGACAGCCTCTCTCTACACACAGGATTAGTTCTACTGACCCACACTGCCGAAGCTCGGGCCGCTTGCATTAGGAAGCAATAACAAGCCTGTTGTGTAAAAGGCACACATGATCGACTGTATAACCCACTTGTTTTTTTTTACCATGTCTATCTAAGCTCCCTCCAGAATGACCCTGAAGATTGTGAGCCTGATAAATAGATGCACGTCTCAACGACCGGATTTAGCAGCCACTCTTCTCCTGCTGGGACCATCTTAATTCAGGATGGGCATCTCAGTCAGCAGGTGAGTCCCGGCATAATCAGCCAACCGTATGTCCTCCCAACCCCTGGCTGATTAAACTTCCCTCTCCCTTTTTACTGATTGCTGCACAGGTTGATAAATCATTCACATGCTAATTTTATGGTAATGCAGCTTTCAAACTGCCCGAGCCAATAAAATCTTTCAAACATGTCAAACTGTCACAGCGGTCTAAAAAGCACCAGAAAAAGAGGTTTTATTACATCCTGAAAACATATACTTGTAATTTTCAGAAATCTGCTGTCCTCCCACATGGCCCATCTGTACAGCCAGGTTGGTAACAAGAGCTGCTCCTGTCTTTTTCTGGGTCACAGGAGCAACTCTACCTAACATGTCTGCAGCAACTGCCAGTTGGACACCAGATCTCGGTCAAATCACAGACGCATCACACAATCCAAACCTAATACCCATCCTACACACAGATACCCAGTATCAGAATTCCTCCCATATGATACACGCAATCCTCTATTGCTGCAGAATCAGGCACAGAATTTAGGTCACGCCTGTTTACCTTGTTATCATGTGAGTTCAATATAGAAACAAGTGAATAAAGAGCATTGATGCTTTAATGCAGCTAAAGCCGCAGCAAAAGCAGCCACCAAGTGGGAACAGTACGTCTTGTTTCAGCAGCTGATGAACATCTGTTCAGCATTAGCGGTTACAGCTTTGTGGTTGACGGTTCTATGGGTTCAGTGCCAAACTGGTAAAGCTGAGGTACAGCCAGAGTGGAGAGCAACGATAACAGTTTTAATAAAACTGAGATAAAAGATAAACATAAAAGATAAAAATTTTACAGGAAAGAACAAAAATCACTAGATGATACTTGGGATTTATTTTTTCTTTTAGATTTTGACCAATTCTTGAAGTTTGGATCTCCGGAATAGCCTTTCTTTACACCATTATTTATAAAGACTGTATTTTTGAACTGATTGAATTTAACAATTCAATTCATATCATAATTTGTAGTTGGCGATACAAATCATAGTCAATTTTGGTTCATTTTGAACAACCCAATTCATTGACCTAAAATCAATCCAGGACAGCTTTAGCCAACCAGTGTGACTCAGAGATGAAAACCTGGGTACTGAACAGGGCAGCTGAAGTTTCCCAGATTCCTTTTAAGATAATCAAGTGTAAATTAAACATGTGTACAAACAAACAAGTAAACAAAAATTATTTGTAAATCCATTCACATTTTAGCTTCATAAGATTCCACATAAAACTAGTACGGAACATTATTAGAACATTCTACGCATGGTCACGTCTTTGAAAATTTCAAAGTGTTTCCACACATTGGACTGATCATTTTTTGCTGTCATCACATGAGTGTTGGTCATTTTTATGTTACAGTAGAATAAACCCTACTGATCATGATAATTGATCTATGTCATTTTAAAATGTTTTTTAATGGTATAGATCGATTTGATTAGCAGCCTTCCTCAGACAGATCAATCAGGTTGAATTGTGGGAATATAAATCGATCAGTCAATCGATTTACCCCTATTAGCGATGTAAAGGATGCAGATATGTTGCAAAAGATCAGTAAAAAATTGTTTTTTGGCAAACTTTGTCAGTGTCTATTCCTGTTGTGTCTATACTATCCTTGCCTTTTTATGTATGTGTGATGCAAACAAAAGGACGTCCAATCACAAGTTTGCTTCTACCAAGTGGAAGCAATTACAAAAGGCTGAAGGGTTTGGGGTGGGCCCTAAACATATTATAACCCTTTTTTTTTTAAATAATGCTGGATAAATGAACATGACACATCTTTTTGACCTCAGAGAGCAAAGCAGTCTAAAAGAACCAAAATCGCAGGTTTTATTGTTTGTTTATTAGTTTTTGTTGCTTAAAATAAAAAGTGCCAGTAAGAAAAAGTCAAGAGTTTCTTTGTTTAAAGGCATTTTCATGCAAAGTTTAAAGGCCAAATGAATAATATATATCCAGATTGTATCCATTTAGGTTAAAGAACTGAACAGTGTCATACCGCAACAAAATTAGAGAAATCTTATGTTTGGATCTCATGTATGAGATGAGTATCGAATTATGTAAGAGGGAAATATACACACCCCCTGTATTAATAAATAGATGGACAGCAGGTGTGTGACATCATCTGGTGGTTTTCTTGGGCTTACTTGAAGCCAGTTTTGCAATTGTCACCATGACAACCGGAAATTGCGTGACAAGTTTTCTAAAATGGTGAAACGTGAGAAACCTGACAGTTGTTGGAACACACCTAGTATGACTGTCCCAGAGGATTTGATGGTCACATGTCAGTTAAACGCCACACCCCCATTGAGTGCCATTGAAATCCCATTTAAATTATTAATCGTATTAATCATACTTTTATGCCTAGAATCCTAACAGGACATGGAAAAGTGTGTGTCTTGTACAACTTTATCGTTGTTTTTACATTTTTACTAACCAGAATGTGCAGAAAAATGTTGAAAACTTAAACCTTAAACAAACACTTAGATAAACACTGTTTTTGGCTCTTTTTTTTTATTTCTCCTGAATTTACCCTTGTTTGAAAAACAAAAGAAACCTTTTCAGAAATGCTTTACATATTGAATAAATATGCAAAAGTTCTCATTAATCCTTTAGGTCTAGCTTCATTTTTCAGAACAGGTTAGGTCTTCTGAGTGCTTCACTCCAGCAAACACTTGCTAAATTTCGAAGTGAACCAGCTTCTTTCCACTTGAAACCCACATTGAACCTCAGGCTGCTTCACTAAGCCACTGATCCTTATTTCACAGCACCGGACCCAGGAGGGAGGACATTCCTGCGTGTGTGTGATTCACACATTCCTCAGGTTTTAGCAGAGGTCATGATGAGCATATTTCTGCACTGGTGTGGTACCTTTTTGTTTACATACCAGACATGCTCCAGGGAGGCAAAGCAACAAAAGGTCTAAACGAGATGTTTTGAGCCTCAAGCAAAATCAAAATCTGAACACAATGAGGCTCTGAAGATGGAAGTTAGTATCTGGAGTGGAGTAAAGCTCAACTTTAGAGATGGAACAAAACAGTTTCTGTTACAGGTTTTGAAAAATTCCCACTCCAACTTTTGTGGTAAGCTCAAATCTGCTGGACTCTTTCCCTGGAGCGTGACCCCTGACCTGCCGATCTGATCAGCTAATTAGGATATTCAAAGGAGCGTAAGCAGAAATCCGAATGCTGGGATCAGGACAAACTCACTGGGAAAATACCAGCTTCCACTTGAGTGGAAAAAGACAGAATAATCCCTTGTTACAAATTCATAAAGTAAGACATAGGAACGTCCCAATCATCTGAGGTGTCACAGTCTCAATTAAAACAGGAGCAGACGGTCAGCGTGGATTTATGAACCACAAGATTGCAGTACCTTTCACAAGCAGTGATCTTATGAATAATACATGTCGGCCATATATGATGAGCCCATCTACAAGCATCCATAAAGGTGTTTTATTTGCAAGGCAGGGGCTGGCCTGTTAGGGGCTCCTCTCCATAAAAATTGGGTCTTCACTTCTCCGGCCTCACTGAAGTAACAGCACTATTTGGATAATGGTGCACTAATATTGCACATCAGCTCAGGGAGGTGTGATTTACTGCAGCAGCGCTGGGAGAAATCTTATGCAATCAAAGCGTTGCCTCACCCCCCTGCAGTGTTATTTGAAAGGTGTTTATGAAATAAAAAAAGAAAAACACCTCATAGCTTCAAGTTTATTAAATTGAAAAACAGCATTACTCATACTCTCAACTTTTGTTGAGAGATTTGTTTTCATTTCTATGATTTTTTTTCCCAGTCAAATGTCACTCAAATTAGATTTATTTGAAAACTCCAAGGTGTGAGAGTGTTTTAAGGCAGATCATTTCTGTTGTTTTTGCCAAAACTTTAAAGATGTCTTTAATTTAAACTTTTACTTATTAAACCCAATAATCTCCATCTTCAAGAGTGATTTAAAACTGGACCACCTAAGGAAAAATTGATCTGACTTTAGAAAAAATAAAATACTTCAAAACTTCAAGCAGTACTTTCTTCCTGCTGTTTCATGACTACAAGTGACTGTCATTCATTTTATTGCTCTCCATTTCTATGAGGGCAATGAAATGTGAAACCAATAACTGGTGAACATTATTTTTTTTAATACTGATTATTACTATTTTTATTTTTATTTTTTTCTGCTTTTGTGTTTGTCATATTGAAGCTCCAAATATAGTTTTCCTTTGTAAATTTGCGCCTCTATATTATAAAAAAAAATGCAGCGAAAAAAACTTGTATTTACATTATGGAACAGTGAAACTGGGAATGTTGATTAGTCCCACTATTCTGGATTATACTGGTTTAAATGTACATTGTTTTTTTACAAATCAATTTGTTTCTCAATTTTTGATTTTAAAACCAATTTTGCTGATTTAGGAATTCTTTTTATTTATTTTTTTTTTACAAGGGGTTTCGAAAACTAAACTCAGATTTCTTTAATTTTAAATTTTAAGACGAGCACATTAAGTACTGAAAGCAAAAACATTTTCTGCTGCAGAAATGCAAAAAAAAAGGGCACGGCGACTTAATTTGAAAAAAAGGGGCGTATAAAAATGAGTTACATTATTTTTGTCCGTCCTGCAGAGCAGCATGCTTCAGAAAACTGTGCCGCATCAAAATTTGTTTGTACTTTACAGTTTTACAATATTCATCTGAAATTACAACTTGAGCTTTTACTCTGATCCATTCGGAAAACAGAAGAAAGTTTGAATAAATTTTACAGAGTTTACACACAGAAAGTTTAGCAAACTTTGTCAGACAACAGAAAAATTATGAAACCATCAGAAAATACTTTATAATGTTTGTTTTTATGCCTCTTAAACTGCATTACTATTGTCTATAAAATGTTTTTATTTGTGTATTTTCCAGCTTGAACTATAAATGTGGCCTTCACTTAAACAAAGCAGAAATGTATGATGCTGTTAGCTGATTTTTGTCCTCATCATCACATTTACTTATGGTTTTCTCATGAACATGGGCATGCAAGCCTTGACAGGATGAACAAACTCCTACAAACACACAAACTGTCACAGATCAATTGTATGTTTAAGATAAAAAGTCCCAAAGGCTGTGAATCAACAAAAATCGTAACCCCAGCTGCTGCAGACCAGCTTTTGACATTCATTAACCAGAAGACCCTGATTGGAGAAGATGTCGCGGACACATGCGTCGCTGCGTGTGTGAGCGTGGTGACGTCACGCCCAGCAGCAGCCTGATCGCACCGGTCCAACAGTGACCTTTGGGCTCCCACTGCCAAATAATCTGCTCCACCTGCTGCCTGCAGGCAGCGGAAACACGCACTCGCTTCTTCAAACAATGTTTTGCAACTCTGCTCTGAAAAGTTTCGCCTCCCCCTGTGTCATCTGTTTATTTAAACACCCAACAGAACAGTAGACAGAGGATAAGGCCATGCAGTTGGTTGCTATTCCTATGAAAACAAGTTTGAAAATGATCTTTGGAAAATTTGACTCAAACATGCAACACCCACTGGAAAAAAAAACATGCACGTCGATTGGTGGAATAACTGGTTAAAGGGAAAAGTTTTTCTTTTTGTTTTGTTTTTTATTTCCATTCAAGCAAATACAAAACCATAGAAACAGAGGAGATACAGGAACTTCAAAACTAAGAGGATGCATCCAAAGGTCTGTCAGTTATTACTAAAAGCAGCCTATAAAACAATAAAGACTGTAACACAGAGTTAGTATTTTTGGGAGATGCATGGATAGTAAATTCACATCAAGCTAAATTCTGGGATCAAATATCTGGAGGTGTTTTGACACTAAAATTACTTATCTTGTAAGATACTCAAAAATGTGGCTATTGAGTAACATTTAACTATTTTTATTTTTTAATAAAAATAATCTTGACATTTGGCTTGCTTCTCAAACCCAAATCCTATCATATAATCAACAGAGAAAAAATTGTATTTATGTTATAGTTTTTTAAAATCCCACTCCAATTATGCTTTGATCTAATTTAACCCTTGTGCTATCCTAGGCACTTTAACATTTGGAGTTGGGTCATGTAGACCCACTAGAAAGTGCGCTGAACCTTTTTTCTTCAATGATTTGTGATCTTCACTGGTGTCCATTGATTACATGAAATCTTTCCACCTTTATCCACCTTTGTCATGGTAAGGAGAACACATCAATGTAAGGGGGGGGGGGGGGGGGGTGTCATAGGATAGCACAAGGGTTAAAAGTGTTCCCAATGGTCTTATAATTATAATTATGCAATTTTTTAGCCAAAATAAAAAAGCTGTAAGTTTATCCAGAGCAGCAGGAGTTCATTAGAAGTTAACCTCGCCCCCTTCCCATCATTCATTTGTCTATGTGCTCTCCCTCTCGCTTACAGCCCCTCACAAACCCCAGCCTAACATTAGCGATGCAAGAAAAAATGGCAAACAATATCGGAGTCATCCAGCCGTACATTTTTAAGCCAGATACCAGCTCAGATGAGGAAAACAAAGACGTACTTTGATTTAGTCGTCTACAGGCGGATGCATCAGAATGGAGCGGAGCATGGAACTTGTGGCTTGTATGTCACACTTAAAAGCTTTCCCAAATGCATTTTTTGTCTGTTCCTGATTCTTGAATAAAAAAAACACTCAGAAATGCTATTTCAAGATTCTTTTTAATTATATGTGTCTTCTATCATGACAAAAATCCCACAAGAACATTATATTGTAGTGGGCCTTTAAAACAAAGTTGTATCAGTATTGCAGAGCAATACTCAAGCACACCAAGGACAAAAGCTGAGAGGTGGCCAGCACTTGCTGAGCCCACACCGCTATGGAGGAGGCGTCCGCTCAGCCTGACTCACAGCTTCGCCAGAAATCATCAAGTCATGAATCCGTCTGTGTTTGGGCGTACAGAGGCACATATGACTCATGGCAAAGAGAGGGAGGCTTGGAGAGATCCCAAAAGCAGCAGAGACTGAAGACAGCAGTCTTGGGTCATGCTTTGAATTAACTCCACAATCAAAGTGACGTGCAGCTGGTCAGCAACTAAGAAGTCTGTTTGGAAAAAGCCCTGGACTGAGTTTTGCTCTTTCTGTGTCTTTTTCTCAAACCACTGAGAGATCCTGCAGGTGGTCTGGTGTGATCCAGAACTTTTACCCCATCAGCCTGTTCGGTGTACTTTGCTCTTTGTTCTGCATGTGGACAGACATGGAGGGTCTCATGGTCAAACTGTGTCAAGGCTGCAATACTGCCAGAGTCCAAAACACTTGTGCAATCCAACCCCCTACAATATTTGTCCGTGCATACTCCATCGCCATGGTGACTGGCACAGCAGGCGATGTTGTGCAACTCAGATGCTACTGGGGTGGAGGGGGGGGGTGCTACTGTATGTGAGGGAAAAAGGGGCTGCAACAATCAGTCAGAAGCAGCTGAGCCTTTTGTGCCTTATTATAAGCTGAAGCCCTCCACCTTATGCTTCCACCTGGTGCCTTTGAGAAGGAAATTACCTTTTTATTTATCTGAGTCTTCTGTCATCAAGGCAAGGAGAGCATTTCTTTAGCTCAAAATTGGCTGTTTATTGAATTCAACTATGAGTTTTAATAATCTATTTAGAAAATGTATTGTGATGTTTTTCTTCAGGGAGTCTTTTTCCACGCTGTCATGGAAACCAGTATTGAGGGGGCACTTGGCAGGATGGTAGTTGGGGCGACACGCTGTTTGTTCTGCAGATGCAGCCCTCTGTTCCCAAGAAGTCCCTGAGGTACCGAGGAGTGAGTGAAGCTTCCCAAGAGACCAATCTGATTTGTTCTGTTAATAAGGAGAAAAATAGTAGAAGCCGCCTTATTTGGAACCATGCTAAAGTCTGCCACTGAGACTGATTTGGTTCGGAGTTGTTTCAGCCACATCAAAAAGTATTGACTTGCTGCCCCTTACTTTGAAAGATGAAAGCCCACTGTTGCTGGCAATGATATAAAAGGCAACAGCTCCTATAAATAGGTCACCCTGAGGCCAAACGGATGACTTGAGTACCTCAGTCTGCCACTGTGGCATGGCTTGTTTCTTCTTTTAACTTCCATTCATTTATATTAGAAAAGGCCTGTGTTGCTATTTGCTAACCTTATCCCACTACACACAACCTGGACCCTTAAGTTTGAAATGTTTTTAAAGAGTGGTGCAGTCATGACATAGAAGAAAACCTTTTCAAACAATTATTTTGAATCTGGTTTGTGTATACTAATATGGCATATTCTTGATTGTGATGACAAATAATGATAGTCCAGAAGCACCATTAAATCTTTGAACGTATGCACAATTCACCACACTAATTAGGCCGATAAAAATGAGGTTTTTCTGACAGCCTTCAGTCACACAGGCACACATTTCCTGTGGAGCATGACTCATGTGCTTTAGTGGAGAAAGACCCAGAACAGAGCACCTCTTCACCAATATTCAATTAGAGCTGTTGAGTCATAAGGTCTGAGCCTTCACATGCTAAAGCTCATGTATACGCCATTCATCTCATCCCACTCAACCTCTGTGCTGAGTAAACGCGTTGTATCTGAAAAAAAGTGAATTTCTGTGTCGTCACAGTTTAAATTGGTTTGTTTTTGGAACATAGTTTATATTTTTCTGTTCAAAAATAGAAGTATTTCATCACTTTGTAAACTATTACAGACAGTAGGCGTAACTTAAATATAAATTTAACCCTTTTACACCAGAACTTTTGCTCCAGTGTTTGCATTCTTTTGACTACCGTAACTCTTCAACCGTTGACGACACAATTAACAAAATTTACACGGATTCTGACGCAGAGAAAAGCCGCCCTGTGCTGAAATGCATCACTGCACAGCAGTGAAGTGCATATGCAAAGTTAATCAGTTGATTGATGTTGATCGCGTGAACAGTGGAAGTTACGGTACGCCAAAGAGTGTGTGTTATTAAGTATCGCAAAAGACTTCTTTGGTGTTAAGAGACATATACAGTGGGCCAAAAGAGTCTTTGGCAATTACTTAAGGTAAAAATGTGAGCGGTCTGTTATGTTCATCATAGATATATAACAACTGTTAAAGACAATTTAAAAAAATCTATGAAATAAAACTATTTACCTCCTTAAACAAGAATTCTGCCCACTTTAGATATTTTGCTTCTACTTTAAGATTTTCATCTGTCCTCCAATTGTTACCAGCAATAATGGCTCCTGTTTGAAGTGGTTATCTGTCTAAAAGACATCTGTCCACACCTTTAAACAGTCAGACTGCAACCTCTTCACCAAGATCAAAGAGCTGTCAAAGGACACCAGTGACCCTATTGTTTACCTGAACAGAACTGGGATGAACCAATCTAGGATAGGAATGCAGCTTGGTGAGAAGAAAACAAAATTGTTGGAGCAATTATTAGAAAATGAAAAAAAAGACAAAAGCCTAGAATTACATGATCAATACAGTTGAAGAAAGCGAGGTCACAGATGGCTCGGTGAACCCGTAGAGCAAACATGTTGATTCACAGTTTTTCAACGGGCATGCTGCAACCAATAGGTCGTAGCACACACTTATACAACACATTAGGGCAAGTGGGGATGAAGTAGCTGAGAAGCGTGTGTGTTGTACAGATTTTTCGTTTTTTTCCAAACCCCTTCCGAATCCTGCACAGTGTATAAGGGGCTGTTCAAGTAAGATTCAGAGAACCTTATACCCACTGTGGAGCATGGGGGTGGAAACATCATACTTTGTGGCATCTCTTCTGCAAAAGAGACAGGGTGACTTGAGGAAAGGATGAATAGGACCATTAATGGTTAGTGGTAGCATGGCTGTTGACTAATAATCAGTATTGGTGCTGACACGTAAAATAGTATAATGGTCAATCACTATTTAGACCCTGTTTAGGGGTTTTACTACTTAAAATGAATCGCATATTTATGTTCCCCAAGCAAAAATAAACAGTAAGGAAGATCTTAAAAAAGCCACCAAAACAAAGATAAAAGTTGAATCAGATAAAAGTTCCACAGCCTGCATCACTATCTCACCTCCAATGTTTGTGTGCTTTCATGTGTTTAGAAGACAACATGTACTGTCAGTGTGAAGTTTCGCAAAAGGCCACAATGAAATGGAACAGAACACATTGTCAACCTTTTAGGCTATTTCAAGTAGCAGAGCTGACATTTTGACCCAGTGTGGTATTTTTTTCAGAGTCTTGGGAATCTAAACACACAAAGAAAGAACTCCTGAGGTGGATTACATGCTTTGATTTGTTTAAGGTACTTTAGAAATTATCTTTGTTATAGTTTTAAAGAGTTCTTTATCAATGAGCTGTGAAAGCAGGAGTGTAAATTTGTTACTTCTGTTTTTTTTAAAACTTCCACATCAGGCAAGTTGATGAAGATTTTCATCATTAAGAAATCATTTGTAGAGCTTGATGAAAAATGAGTCGCTTATATCTAAAGAGATATAAGATAATAGCTATATATATATATATATATATATATATATATATATATATATATATATATATATATATATATATATATATATATATATATATATATACTGTATTTGCAGGGACCTTTCAAAACCTTTGAGATCACCTTACAAAAGCAAAGAGCAATAAAAGCAAATTAAAATACGATTAAAATACAAATACAAAAACCCTAGAACGATTGAGGAGGGGGGTAACTTGTTGAACAGTTGAAAAGATCAACAAAATTTAAGAGAAGATGCAAAGTTAATGTATTGTATAATCAAAAGATCGTTTTTCTAAAGAAACCTATTGGGCTTTTAAAACATTTGGCAGAATTTTAATTTTAATCAAGATGTTTTTTTCTTTTTCTTCTAAAGTTTAGTGGACTGATAAACTGTTTCCCAATCAACTGGTCAGGGGTTCAACCGCTGGCTTTATTGTGTTCTTGGGCAAGACGCTTCCATCCATCTAAAAACAGTTCTGGTAAAATAAGAGGTATTACATCACATATATATTTATCATCTCCCTTCCATGATGGAACAAGGATTAGCAGACTGGTACAGAATGAACACTGGGTGATCACCAAGTGTGCCTAAGTGCTATTCTCCGTAGGTTTGACATCAATGACATAACACCCTGACAGATGCATTAAATAGCTCAGCATGAATCCAGAATGTAATCAAAATGCAAACAAGGCTCTACAGAATAAATAAGGGTGGAAAATCCAAAAACAGATTTTAGCTTTAAAAGACTTTTTGGTTTTTGTGGACTACCATCCTGCAAAGAAAGATTAGCATTCTGTCTCTATGTGCATCTGAGGTTACTGACACACCGGGCATGTGATGCACATTCAAGAAGCGCATTTAGCTCCTACTGTTCACACTGGACAAGCAGGGAGGGCTTCTCCTTTTCCTACTGTTTACTAGTAATGACAGCCTCCTACAGTTGTAGGAGTCTTGGTACGAAATGTCAAAGCCGTGCTAATCATACAAATCTTGCTCCAGGCTTTTTCTTACACAGCTATATTCAGATATATAAAAGACTTGGTGTTGTATAATTCCAGCCAGGCACAAGCCACAATTATTAATTTCTTCTCCACAATCATTTTTTAAACAGTTGGCACTTGTGTATATTAAAAAGGTTGCCATCGCCACGTCACTACCATATCCGAGTCCTGATAGATCAAAGTTCAACATGGTTTAACTCACAACATACGTTCAATTCCTGCGCGTTTTGTACATAGAATCCGGAAAAAACTTAAACATGTAGGTAGGTATGCGTGAATGCAAGAGTTTTGAACATGGATGCCTGAAATGCGTGTTCACGTGCATTTATAAATATTTGAAGTGACTGCTGTAACGTGAGTTGCTGAGGGCACGGTGTAGGCAGCTTTTTCCGTTTTAGTTGACATTCCCATGAATCCTTTGGCTGTAAATACATTGTTACAGTAATATTCACTGTAACCCTGACCCCCTCTACCGTCTCCAGGTTTAGCCCCACCACATAGCCGGCCCCCTTGATCAGGCGATTCCGTTTTTTTATGTCCTTTCTGTTCGCACAGCCCCCCCCCCCAACACACCAGTGGTGCATAAAATAGGGCAGTGAAAAAAACAGACTGACAAAACACAACAAAAAAACAAACAGAACAGATGAACTGCTTGATTACCTGAGCAGACGGGCAGAGGAAGGGCGGCTATGTTTCCACAAATCATCCTCTTTCCAAAAAGCACAAACTAAAGCCTGGAAGAAATCGATCATGAGAGGTTTATTGCAGTGAAAGTCTGCAGACGAGTAATGTACAAGGTAAAAACAGTGTAGAGGAAGAGATTTTTTTGTTTTTTTTAAGAACAATGATTGTAAGTTAATGCAAATCTGAAATGGAAACCCCAAAACTACATTTTGATCTGGGTTTGCTTTCAGTTTTAGTTTTACTGAAAACATTCTGTCTTTATTTACTTCCTGGTTTATTTTTATTAAAATTCCACATTTCATACCTTGTTGAATTAGGTATTCCTATTTTCTGTCCTATTTAGAAGAGATGATATTGCTGCACTTCCATTTCCATTCTAACCTTAAGTTTGATTCGTTTTGGTGACATTTTAATAAATATGAACAGACTGATAGTGACTTCCATCTCTGACTTCACTGAAACATAATTGATACTAATTGATTGGCAGCAACAACTGCACAGTGGAATAGTGATTGGGACTCTAGTGTCATAGCGAGAATGCGCTGGATCAAATCCCGCCTGGGACCTTTCTGGGTGGAGTTATCTTGTTCTCCCTGTCCATACGTGGCTTTTCTCCGGGCACTCCAGCTCCCTCCCACATTCCAAAAAGATGCTTCATGGGTTAATTTGTGGTTCCTTGTTGTCCCTAGATGTGAATTTGAGTGTTTGTAGTTTTGTGGTCCTGCAACAGACCGGCAACCTGGGTGTACCCCGCCTTTACCTAACAATAGCTGGGATAGGCTCCAGCAGCCAGTTAACAATGAAACAATGAAACAATGAAATAATGTAGACATTCTGATAACAGTGACACAATAAACCTCTCAGTTATGCAAAAATTATATACTCAAGACTTTCAAAAACCAAAAAAGGCAAAGTACAGAATTGTGTCATCTGTGCCTAAATTTTACCTTTAAATTAAATTGTGTTTTTGGTGTTGGTTTCTTATGGATGAAACTGCATCATGTTACTATTGTGTCTTAAATTGAAAACAAAGTCGAATGCAATTTTCTATTTTTTAATGTGTTTAGAGAAAGAACTTTTAAATTTGAATTTTCAAAATAAAAATTCAAAAGTGCAAATAAATTTCCCCTCTTGAGAAACAATTGTCTAAGATTGGGAGCCCCTAAATGAGTCCTCCTGTTGCATCAAATGCAGTTCTGCTCTTTTTCTTCATCATTAGCTAATAACTAAAGGAAAGTGGTGACAAATAGTAGCTCATCTCTGAGGTCAACTTTGAGGAATGACTGGATTCATTCGATAACTAGAAATAAATTACAGTGACCTTATGTGAGCCCAAGAAGATCTATTGTTCAGAAAAAAACCCAAGAAATGCAAAGTCAAGAAATTGCTCTCCAATAGCTACCCTGCATTAAAAGATGACACCGAAGTCTTTGCTTTTTTGTAGGAGCCGGGCATCGCTCACATTATGGGAGTAAATGCTAAGACAATCATATTTCAGGCGGTGTGGAAAGTGCAAGTTTCAGCAGGACTTTCATTATGAGATGAGGCTTCTTTAGATTAACATCTGAGCACCGCTCGTCACAATCAAAGGGAGAAGAGAAATAAATCCCGCTGTTCGTCTGCCCAGCCCCACTTCACAAGACTTTGGCCGCCCGCCCCATGACTTCCCTGACTCCTGGTCGCCTGGCAACCAACACCGCCACCATGGTTTTCGTGCATCACTATGTCTGCAACGATACAACGGTTGCCACAGCGACCATATAACTGAGACACCTTAGCACGGCTAGCAATCTAAAAACCGGTTATTGACCCACGTGCAACAGGGCATGAAGGATCACTTCCATTGCTCTTAAAAACTGATCTGAACTCTCTGAAGCACGAGAGTCTGAGCCTGACTAACAAACAGATTGCATGTTGGCAGTAAAGTTGAGAGTGTTTGCCAGTGATTTCTTTAAAAGGGCTTGTCTGAGCAGCCGCAGAGCAGCTTTTACAGTAGATTCTCTCTAAATGGCAACAATCCAAAGATAATCCACCTCTGAAAAAGCAAATGATTAATGTCGGGGACATTAATCTACAGCAGACTGAAACTGCCAAACCCCAGGAACTGTAGTAATCTCAGCCACGTCATTGGCTCTGACAAATCCACCCCAAAGTGTTTTTTTTTCTTCGTTTTTTTTGGATTGGGTCAAAGTTAATTCCAGCTCCTTTCCAAGTGGTGTCCTTTATTCCATGACAGAACATAATCCATAGTTCTGTGAATTCTATAATCATTCATTTCACTGCAATTACCATTAAAGGGCCAAAAACAAAGAGTTGTTTATAATGTGAAAAACCTAAGTTCATAAAAAAAATGTACCTGACCACAGTTACAACCCAATTACTTTCAATCCCTGGTAAAGTCCCCATTAGTGAAGAAAGACATCAACTAAGAAAACTGCTGACCTAACACTTTTTTTTTGTCACACAATCTTAATCCTTTTTTAATTCTTTCAATAACGTTTCCGTTTAACGCTTCTCTAACTACCAGATATTAGATTATCAGGGTGATAATCTGGAGTTTGTCAGACAATTCTTTTGTGTGGAACATCTAAAAAAGAAGGATGCGTGAAGTAAATCCTTTTGTCAAAGCTGCTTTCTGACGGCCTAACTACTGCTGATAACAATCTGTTTAAGTGAGATTTTTTTTATTGAGTTCCCTGGAGGGAGTGAAATACTGATGGAGAACACTGTTATGCGATAATCTGTCTCGATCTCTTCCCTCGACGCAGATAATCTGTCTAGTTCAGTGTGCACTGTGACTGTTTGCCCGGGAGCCTCGGCGCTGTGGCCGGTGGTGGCACACTGGAGTAAGGCTGCAGGGGAGCAGATAAAGGACAGGGAGGCTTCAGCGCTCACCATGTCTCTCATTGCCAGGAGCAATTCTGTCTGGGACGCAAGCCCAGAATATGTGAACTCATAGATAACAATCGGAGAGCTCTGTTCTGCGCTCAGCTGCGCATAAGAGGGGTGTCTTTGCAGGTGACTGCAGCCGCTTTTTGCCCAAAACAGAGGATTAATCTGGTTTGGATTTCAATTGCAATTAATTCTGCAAGTGGGGAATCAAGATGAAGGCTGCCAAATCATGGCACAGTGGGAGCCAACGTCCTTCCAAGAACAGCTTCTTGGTTTTGCAAAATCAAACCATGAAAAAAAAAACGTCAGGCTGTATAAAATAGGATTTTCACAAAACATGCTCAAACCAGACCATGTTATCTATTTTTGCACGACTGCATTTGTGTTTACTTTATGTATAACTGAAACATCTGTATCACAAAGAGGTGATTTGGCAGATGAGTCTAACAGTTCTCAAACCCAGTTTGAATTAGAAATAAGCATTTAAAAGCCAGGTACCTGCAAAGTATTCATTTGGGAGCTTAAAAAATGCTAATGGCCTTTATCTTTCAATTCATCTAATAATTATTAATTAGAATATTAAATTGTTTAAACAGAAAAGAACAAAGCCATGAAAAATTGGAAAACATTTTGAGATTGCAATCAGAAAAATCATCTCAGAACCCAGATTTTTTTTTCTTAACATGTAGGTCAATTTGATGAACCAAAAAATGGAACTCCAAACTTTGAGAACAAAGGTGGAATTCTGATTCAATGTTATGTTTCTGAGATTAAAGCCCATAAAAACAAAGACAGGAATCATGGGGCCCAAAAAGCAGGAGAAAGAGCTTGATGGCAGCAATTTAAGCCTTATTTACCCAGCTACGTAAATAAAACTCACATAGGTTTTGGCTTTCATAGAAACTGAAATTAAGGTAATTTTGGAGCTAAAGTGGTTTGATGCATAGAGGAGTTAAAACTTCAATAAACTCAAAGTGTGACAAGACCATGAACGAGAGGGACAATAAAACTGTGACAAAATACTGCTGGAAATACCAGCCCTTTAAATACACTGACGATGATTAACATTAATTAAAACAGTAGATAATTTGCAAATGAAACACCGTGAAAAGGGGGAAACACCGAACCAAAATCAAGAAAACTGATCAAGAAAACTGGCCTCAAAGTTATAACAACAGAATTGTTAGATTAAAGATGTGTTGTCTTTAATAAAAGTATATTTATATTTTTAATATAATGGGTTAGAAACCAACCATAATGGGTGAGAGGGGAGGAGCGTTTATATATGTATATATATATATATATATATATATATATATATATATATATATATATATATATATATATATATATATATATATATATATATGTGTGTGTGTGTGTGTGTATAATTATTAATGACCTGAAAAAAGAAAGAATAGAAAGAAAAAAATATATATATATACATATATATATATATATATATATATATATATATATATATATATATATATATGTGTGTGTGTGTATAATTATTAATGACCTGAAAAAAGAAAGAATAGAAAGAAAAAGAATAAACTTTTGACTTCTTGAAACAACTTGACAGATCACTTAATCTCTACTTTGTCCTCCCTGTAAACCCAGACTTATGTAACGCTTCATAATTGTTTTCTGAAGACTTTTGCACGCAGCACAGAGCTTTGCTGCATCACAGTTATGGCTTGCTTCCACGCAGTCACTGTTGCTATGAATGTTTACATGAATTTGCGTCGCTCACACAGGGAGCGGTATGGGAGACAATGCTGTGATCTGAGCCATGATCTGGAACTGTGACGTCATGTGGGTGGCCGCTCTGAAGCATTTTTCCACTCCCTCCTTTGCCCTACAGCTGCACATCACACACTGACCTCTGGGGCATCCTCCATGAGGCCCGCAGGGGGAAGGGGCACCACCAGGACCCCCCATACTCAAAGTCAGGGGACAAAAGCAAAAAAGGCTGCAAAAGTCTGTGTTAACACGCTGGTCAGAGAACGCCAGGACACCGCTTGGTGTCAGTGCGGACATCTGCGACGATGCGACAGACAAAGAATAAAAAACTGGCAGAAACATGGATCTCATGTCTCACATGCTCCCCCATGTGAAAAAGAACCCAGCCAGAATGGGAGCTGCTTTATGTAAGTGTCTGCCAGCACTCTGTGGGCCTCACACGCCCCTGTTGTGGCCATCCTGCATGAGTGAACTGGACGGGGGCTGAACTGGACCGGGCCACAGGGCGTCTGGACTCTGAACCCCCTCTCCCTGTCCTTGTGTCTGAGCATTTGTTCGATTTGCTTGATTATCCATTTGCCGCCTGCCGCTCTGTTCATCTGTTTTTCTTTCCCATTCATGCCGCCGCTGCTGCTGCTCGCCCCCCCGGCTGTGAAGGCTCACAGCTGGAGCAGGGGGAAAGAGGCTGGAAGCAAGGAGGGGAGGGCTGAGGAAAGGTGGGAAAGGACAGATCATAGATCCTAACTCTTCTCCCCTGCAGAGATTAAAGATTAGAACAACAAAAACGAAAAATAAATGATCTAAATCGCACATAAAATCAAATCACGTATAGCACCAAGCATATTTATATAGTCCCACTCCCATCATCCTTTGTAAAAGCGTTCCTAGTGATCTTTTAGTTATGATTATGCAGTTTTTGGGCAAAAACAAAAAGCATGTCGTTTTCTATATAACATTATTTGTGCAGAGCGGGAGTAGATCATCAGAAATTCGCCTCTGAGTTGTGGGCGGGACTGTTGGCGGTTGAACAAAAATGGCGTGCAATATTGCAGCTAACCAGCCTTATAGTTTTGAGCCAGATTCCATCCCAGACAAGGCAAATGAAGACGTTAATGAATATTTATCTCTGAGTTGATGCATTGCAATAAACCGGAGCAAGGACTTGTCTACTGTAATTTGTACGTGACATCTAAAAGCTTTTTCTGACAGCAGTTTTTCGTTTTTCGTCTGCTCCAGATTCACTAGGATTTAAATAAAGAAATATTTATAAACACAAGTTTAATCTCAATTTTCTTAATATTTGTTCTCCATCGTGAAAAAATACTACAAAAACATGTTAAAAACACAGTTTTCATTGGATGGGGTATTTAAATAATGAACTTCTATCGCTAGGAAACACAAAACTTGACACAAAACATCCACCACATGTTCACACAAACATGCCACACACGTTCAGCTTGCTTCACCTCCTCTCCTCCCCCCTTTCTGCTCTCAGGGCAGCTGGCAAAACACAAAGGAGAGA
The DNA here is from genome assembly GCF_053564925.1 of Oryzias latipes. NCBI lineage: Eukaryota > Metazoa > Chordata > Actinopteri > Beloniformes > Adrianichthyidae > Oryzias > Oryzias latipes. The sequence goes on along the minus strand of NC_136256.1, from coordinate 22,493,484 downwards.
AGTGTGCAACTGGTGCGATAAAGCTGGGAACATCTTGCTATTCAAGCGTCAGCATAATAATCTGGAGGCACGGTTAGGGAAAAAAAAATCCCCTAAACCACAAAAAAAAAAAAACAAGTGCTGAGTGTTTGACTCAGTTTCTCAGTCCAGCTGCGGGTTGTCTTTAACACGCAGGAAAACATGGACAACAGCGCTTTTCTGTTCTCCTGGTTGGGAATGCATATGGTCTGGCAGCGACATAGCCAGTCAGGCACTACAAAGAATGTGTGTTTTAGCATCAGATGGGCTGCCATGATACTATATGGAGGCCTGATAAATCAGAGTGCGCAAACATTACTCCCTTTGTCCTAAATTCCCAAAAGCTTACATTCTTCAGCAGCAACATGGCACAGTGGGGGAGACATAAAAAATCAGTTAAAGCGTTTTTTTTAAACTTTACAACTCAGCTAAATAGGAAAAAGAAAGGCCTTTATTAAAACCTTGACGTAAAACAAGTTTGAAAAATCAGGTTTAAATTAGTGTAAAGTTTGTGCTTGCAGTAATTTTTTTTTTTTTTTTTTTATGAAGAAATTGAGATATTCCTTCCCCAACAACCTCCCTTCTGCTTTCACAATCCCCTTGAGGAGGATGGTGCAAAGTCTGCCGCTGTCTGACTGTTCCCATGGCAACCACCAGGTGAGCAGACAGGCTTGGAGAGCGCGGCGGAGAGCATGTGACTCCCTCCACATGCTCAGGCAGCACACGCTCAGATAACAGGAGGTGAACTCCCTCCTTCATTCAAACTTACAAGTACACAGAGTAAGTCACAAGACGACGAGCAGACGACCAGTCTGCCGGTCTGTCTGCTTCCCGCTCTCCGTCTATCTCGCCGTGTGGTGCGACACATGCACACGCACGCTCAAGTGAATAACCACACTGGAAGGTGGAGGTCAGATGAAGAGGAGGAGGACGGCCTTAACAGGAGGGGGGCTGAGATGTGTCATAACTGCTGAACATCAAGAGGATGGGGTGAAGGAAGGAGTTTGGAGGAAGCTGCACGTCTTACTGGAAGAGGACGGTTAAAAGTGCATGAACTCATGAGACAACACAGTTTGGACAGAACTAAAAAGTACCATACAATACCAAGTTTATTAATAGAGCACTTAAAGGCCCACCGCTAATGGAAACTGCGTTTTTGACATGTTCTTGTAACTTTTTTTTTTTTATGTTGGAGGACATATATTAAAACGATTAGGCTCAAAATTGCATTTCTGAATATTTCTTTATTCAAATCATTGTGAATCAGGAACAAATGAAAAACTGCGATTTGCAAAAGCATGTAGTTGTGACATACAAACTACAATGGCAAGCTACCTGCTTCGCTCCACTGCAATCTATCCACAAATAGATTCCTGTACGTCTTAGTTTTCCTCGTCCGATCTGGCATCTGGCTCAAAACAGTACGGCCGGATAGCTCCAATACTGTTTTTCCATTTTGTTGCACGGGTAATGTTAAGTTGAAGGTGTGAGGGGCCAGCAGGATGGATGACAGGAAGTAAGGGTGGGTTTACTTTGTCTTTAAAGTCCCGCCCACAACCCAGAGGCAAATTTCTAATGAACTACTGTTACTTAGATACTATGTCCCATAAAACGACACGGGGTTTTGATTTAGGATAAAACTAATTACTGTATTTAAAAGACCACTGGAAAAGCTTTTGAAATACAACAAAAGGTGATTGGAGTGAGGCTTAACTCTCTTTGCAGACCCAAAGTGCTGCAAAAATAAAAAATAAAGAATATGAACGCAATACATAAAATCCACTATCATGTACATATAATGGTTTAAAAAATGATCTTATTACATGTTAATGTAATGCATGGTGGCAGAGTGGTTAGTGCTTTTGCCTCACAGCGAGAGGGATCTGCAGCTTCCTCCCACAGTCTAAAAACATGTTTCATAGGTTAATTGATGATTCTAAATCGCCTCTATGTATGTGTGTGAGTGTGTGGCCCTGTGACAGACTGGCAACCTGTTTGAGATGTACCCCGCCTCACCAAACAGTGGCTGGGTTGGCTTCAGCAGCCTCTGACCCTTAGAGGGATTCAATGGGATCGGTAGATGGTAGATGGACATCAATCATGTCAAAGGAGACACATTTCATGATTAAAAAATTATGTTAATTAAAAAAAATGTATCCTTTCTAGATGTAATGATGCCAATTGACATCATCAGAGGAAAATAAACAAGTCAACATCCCAATATTTACTTTTGTAAGATACAGATACAGACACAGGGCGTAGGGGATGGACAGCAAACACATCTGGAGCCACAGGAACATTTGATCATAAAAAATAAAAATAAAAACCCTGGTTGTTTTTTATTAAATTAATTTTGGTCATAATGGTTGAAATGATTGCAGCTATTTTTGCATAAATGCATGTTTTATTATGCATCACATGATGCAATAAAAATGAAAAAGGAATTTAAATAGATGCCAACACTCAGCCTCTTTTTCTTCTTCATCTAAAAATTGGTTAAAGCGACTTCCTGAACTGATTAATTAGAGGAAGAAAAAAACATAACACTCTGCTTCTACACATATTTTCTGGTAAAAAAAACACGGAACAAATGACATATATTTGTTTGGCTGAAGGGGGGATTTAGGGCCCCTACAACCTTTCATTGAATAAATCTCTCTGAGTCAGGTGTGAAAGCTCAACTTAACTCTGCCACCGACAACAAGGCACTTAGTTTGCAAGTGAACCCTGGTGGGACTGAGTAAGATTGTAAATGCTATATATATATATATATATATATATATATATATATATATATATATATATATATATATGGAATTTACATCACCAATTTAACAGCTTTCTTCTTTTTGTCATAGCATTTTTGCAACATTTATTTGCAAAAATTGCTAAAATGTTGTTACAATGTGGCTATTGTCATGCACAACCAAATTAAATTTTTCAAGAATATTTGTTCAGCCATGTGAAGATTTGTTTAATGTTGTTTCAAAGTTTTAGGTTTACATAGATTTAATGATTTGGTCATAAATAACAATCATAGTTTCATCATTAAATAAACCTTTCTGATATTATTTTTAAATATATTTTCATTCCATTTTTGTTTGAGTGGAACAATTTCTGTTCAGATGTTGCCAAGGTAGGCCAATCTAGTGAAACCTGCTGCTGGAACACAAGAGAAGCTTTTATTGTGAAAGCACTCAAGTCAGTTAAATTAAAACATCCATGAAAACGTCTTAATGATTCCAGCAGACTCTCAAAGCTGAAGGGAGAGATCACCTGTTCTCCACTGCTGTGATCCTTCAAGCCATGGCTCATAAAAATAGCGTAAACAGTAATTAAAGTCAATGTTGTGCCCTTACCTCCCCATGATTATGGTGATTTACCATAACTGGCATGTCAGAATGACTGAGCTGCAAGAGAAAAACTGATCATAAAGGAAAGAGACAGATCCATCAGAATCTCTGGCTTAAATGACAGGGTTGTATGAACACAAATTGCGTGTTTGTATAAGTGATCATGTTTACTATTGACACGTTTTATCACCTAGATACGGCCTGTGAGTGTGCTCTTGGCACGTGTTTTGTTCAGTGGTGAGCTTGGACAGAGCTTCAGCCGTTAATTCAAACTCCACAGTGCAACGTGTCATCAGGCTGTAAATCCACAAACAACAACAATAAATTAGACACGACAACTGGCAGCCTTGTGTCATAAACATGACGATGCTTTAGAATGGCAAGTATTTCCCAATTAGCCAAATCACATTGTTATGATGTGGCACAACAGAGCCTCCCTGATTAAAAGGCCAGGGGTGATGAATGAGGCAGGTATTCTCTGAGGAAGGAGGAAGATGCTCTCCTAAGCCTCAGATTGATCAGCTAGCAGGCAGCGTTCAACAAAGCACCCAAGCTACTTTTTCACCTTTTTTGTGCTGCAGTTCTCAGATGGACGCAGGAAGCCAGCAGGCAAAATGAAAGGAGGTTTACCACCAAGCTGGTTCTGTTACTTAATCTATTGTAAAAGTGTTCCCAGTGGTCTTTTAATTATAACTATGCCATTTTTTGCATAAATTCAAAAAAGTTGTGTCATTTTCTATGACATAGTTTCTGCAAAGCGGCAGTAGTTCACCAGAAATTTGCCTACGAGTTGTTGGTGGGAGTAAGCCTGCCCCCATTTCCCTTTGTTTACACTTTCTCCTGCTAGCTGCCCTCACGAGCCCAACCTAACATTAGCACTGCAACAGAAAGGGCGAGCAATATTGGAGCTGTCCAGTCGTACAGTTTGGAGCCAGATACCAGTTCAGACGAGGAAAACGAAGACGTACATGGATCTAGTCGTCTACAAATGGATGCATCCGAATGGAGAGAAGCAGGGAGCTTGTTGCCTGTCGATTGTAGCACCTACATCCTACAAAACACAACTTTCATCAGAGTGGGTCATGCAACAGACATCAACAGGAGCACCTAAAGATATTTCATCTCTGCCTTAACATGAACCTACAGTGTGGAAATCCACACTCAGGTTGTGCATCTGAAATGCACACAAGAATAACTCAGACACCTGCGTGAATATTACATGTGTTTTCACTTTAGCAGTCACATGTGGCTCTTTCATCTCCACAGCATCAACGCCCCCAAGTGCCACCAGCCTCATAAAAAGAAAAAACAAACTTTTCCCCGCCTCAGCTGACTTGCTCCATGCGGTCCCTTATTTTGCAGAGGTGGTTTCTGTGGAGCTGGACTCCAGAGCATGGAGTGATGGAGATGCTGTGGATTCCGCCTGCAGGGTCTATAAATAGCCTCTGTCAGATATTTTCACTCCTGTGCTGAGCACAGTGTAGCTCAGCAGTGTATTAATACCCACAGTGACCAGAGTAGTGCAGGAAGGAAAAGCATGTTGCAAAAAGGGAGGGACGTCCAGCCTAACTCAGCAGGAGTGCATCCTTCCTTCATTCCCCCCTGAAAGATTCAACTTCCAACAACGATGGTTCCTTTTTTTTTTTTTTATTAGCACCAATGAGGATGTAAGTTTTAGCCCTGAATGTAGTTTGCCGTAACAGACACGGCTACTTTTATGTAATCCACCCTGTGTCAGGAAGGGGGTAATAGTAAACAAGGGAGGGGGTCATAGACTCAAGGGGGATTTAGCACAAGATACTTTTGAAAATGGCTAACATCAGGAAACCCAAATGGAAAACAAAAAAAAGGGCTTTGGCAAAGCCCACCAAAGATGCAAAAAGTCCCAGGCAGAGAGCTACATCAGATATCAGTTTGACCACTATCTGCACACCACAACTTTGATCTCCATTTCAAGCTGCATCAAATGAACAGTTTGCGTAGCAATCATGTGCTTCCTCAGCCCTCACAAACACATGCACATATCCAGTGATTGCCTTGTGTAACCAGGCAGGCTTCGGCATGTGCCGTTGCAAAGCATCACATGTGCAACCTGAGGTCATGATACAATATTCATACAGAGATAGATTATGCCGCTCAACTTTCAAAAACCTGCATTTTTCATTGATTTAGTTGGCCTAGGAGACACATTTTATGGCATGATTGTGTGGGGTTTATGATAATTATTTTATGCATTAAGCATTTTACATCGATAGTTTTAGGTGATTCATCTTGTGTAGCAACAGTGGTTTCTGCTAAAGGATGCCATAAAAGAACAAAAGCATCCACCACAGTATCATTCATTGACAATACATGTAACCTCAGTGACATCAATAAAGTGATAGCTTACAAAATATCTCCCTCAAGTTTTTTGATCGCTGACTTCATCCAGATCTTTACCATCTGTGAGCTTTCTCTTTTAGCCCTTCTCCAATTTAAAAACATAGATAAAACCCACGCAGAAATCCAAAACTCTCAAACACGGAAGGTGTCACGGAGATCCAAAATGTCAATATTTTGCATGTTGTCCCCAAGATAAGCGGCGCAGATATGTGCTTATTTGACATTATTGCAGAGCAAAGTGTCAGCATCAGAGATAAGAGATAAGTGCTGGCCTCTGTTTGAGTTTGTTCTGTCTACGCAGGACATTCCAGGAGCTGCGTTGTGTGACGTCCCCCCCAGAAGATCATGTTACAAAAGGCAGCACTTCCCTAGCCCACAGTCAAACCGCACAGCTCTTTCCTGGTGCACCGAATTACTTGTAAACATTTACACAGTTACTTCATTAACGGGTATCTGATAAAAAAGAAAAGCATGTACATATTTATGAGCAATTGATTTCTGTGAAATTATATGGAAACAAAATGGAAACACCCTGTTTTCTTTTCCTGGCATTGACCGTTCTGACGTGATGTGTCATTTTTTTTCCGCCTCATATTAACCTTTTATGTACAAGAACCCTTCTCCCTCCCCCTGGGTAGGCCAGCCTCGCCTGGCGCCACTGTGGGGTCATCTGGTGTTCCACAGCTGAGGGGAATGCACAGAAACAACAATCCTTCATTTTTACTATGAAACCATGAATGAACGACACAATAGGCACTCAGCAAGACCGACTCGTTAAAAGCTATCAGGATTTATTGTTTCTGTTGTGTTACAGATGATCAAAACAAAGACAAAAAGCTTTCTTTAGCTTCCTGCAATGTGTTCTCGTGGCGGTTCAAGCTCCACTGGTAACTGTGGTGGTGCTGGTGTGTCTTGAGATAGCAGCCGAGAGCAGCCTGGTGCAGCGCTGCTGCCGCTGCTGCTGCTGCTGACAGCAGGGGAACAAAGGTGAAGCTGCGAGTACAAACTGTGCATGCAGACTGGAAACCTGATATTCCTGCTCTCGACTCACACTGATCCTACAGGGAGGGAGAGTGCGTGCTTGTGTGTGATATCGAAAGCAGTGAACATTAAGTCTCTAAAGACACAGTCTGCTCCGAATGGGTACAGTGAGTGAGCGCCTGCATGCGTGTGTGTGTGTGTACAGCACAACAATTAATCATCATGGACTAAAGGGTGTCGGTGCAGAGCTTCTTTTGGCTGCAGCTCTGACAGATATGAGCACCACATTAAAGACAAAATTTAGATGCAAACGATTAGCTTACAAAGATGTGCGTGAGATCATAAAGGGAGAGATAAACGCTTCCTTTTTGCAAGTGACTCATGCAGGAGCTGGATTTCAGCTCAGTGCAATGTCTTTTTGTGCTGCCACTGACCCAGCACTGTCATGTGAAGCTCAGGGCACCAAGCTCCAGTGCTCAGATATGCAGCCACCCCTCCGGGCAGGAGGCCAGCTTCACCCCTCGGAGTCGCCATCAAGCGACTGCCCTCCTAAGCACTACAGCTTAGAAGCTCTGCCTCCTCCGTGGTGGTCACGCGTGTGAGGCGCATACTCTCACTTGCACACAAACACATGTGCACGCTGCCCGTGTATGGCCATGCTTAGGTGGGCGGGGTTAGCTAAGACTGTCAGGGACGGGGAATGGGACGGATTAGCCGGTAGTCCCTCCCACTCAGCTGGACCAAAGCACGTTTTCTCTGGAGCCAAACACACAGCTCACACACCTGCAGAGGAGGGACACAGGGTAAACCCACAATGCACTAGTCATGCTCTCTGTCGGAGAGGGCGGGGGCCACTGTTGGGACAAATCATTGCCATGTGTCGGGGGAAGCTGACAACACGTTTCTGAACTTTCAAAATAACTAAATAAATAAAAACAATCCTGCATTATTCATAAATGAGTTGAAAAATGAAAACACAATTTCTATCAGAAAATGTCAGAAGGAAACCAGTGCATTCAAGCAAGACAACAATACTGATGTGCAAATCCTAACAACATAGTATTTAAATGAACATTTAGCAATCTAAGTTCTTCATCCTCATAGCCTGCTTGAAGATGTGAGGGATTTATCCGCTGTGGAGGTTTTTAAGAAAACATTCATGTCTTTAGCTCAGTTGCATGTCAGCATGTTTTATGGTATGTATGTTTTTTTTTTTTTATTAGAACTATTTTTACTACTGTTTTAACTATTTTTGTTAGCATTTTGAGGTGTCCTGTTACAAGAAAAATGCTTCATATATAAAGTTGATTTTGAATTTTGAAACAGAGTTAGCACTTTTATGCATGAAGTAAGATTTCTGATTTCAAATATTTGGCTTCCCTCCTGCTCTGGCTTTGATTTATCACTCAGGAATTAATATATTTGCAATTTCTCAAGCTCTTTACCTTTTCTTTTCTTTTTTAAGATTTTGCCGAGATTTAAACATCTCTAAAACGTATCAATCTTGATTTTCAAGATCATTGCTCTCATTGTTTTTTTCCTGGTTTTGCAAGATTCATCAAAACCCAGAGAGGCAGCAAATGTGCAAACTGTGACAAGTTTCAGAATCAGTTGAGACACAAAACATAACCAAGACTGAAACTAAACTGCCTTGGATACACAGATCAACCACAATATCCTTTAAAACTGTCACATAAACCTGCTTCAGACTGTTTCACTTGGGTGTTTACTGAAACTAGAAAGATTAAACAAAAAAAACAAAAAAAAAAATAGATTTAAAATGTGAATATTGTTGTCAAGAGAGGATTTCTTAACAATAAGACAAAAGGTCAAAATATTGTTCATGTGTTCACCATGTTAACGCCTTTTTTGAAGTCGGAAACAACAAAGCGCTTTTTCAACGATGAAGCTCACATTTCAGCCTCTGTGGAAACGCTGCGTTGATGAATTCTATTTAAAATTTTGAAATCTGTTGAGTCACTCTGGCGAAAACGTGTGCGACAGAAATGTGACAGACTGCGGGAAGTGAGGGAACTGCTGTCGCCCTAAATAATGCAGAAATAATGAAAGCACTGCTATTGAATGAAAAAAAGACAAAAAAGGAAATGATCAAAGCAAAACAAATGAAAATGTTCTTGCTTTTTGTTTTGTTTTTTAACATAACTGATCCTCCAAGTAAGTCTGGGATCTGAACTACAGATGGGGCTCTTTTAACTAATTGGGCGCCCTCCTGGCATCGATGTGAGCTGGCCAAGAAATGACTAATAAATAAATGAGAAATTCCTAGATGTGCCAAAGACGATTTGAGCAAATCAGCTAAGCTGTGTGGTTTCGCAGAGCAAAAGCCTGTTGTTAACAATATTTCATAACTATTGTGTTCAATTATTTACAGGGAAACACGTTTTGCTCCCACATTCATGAATGCCAAGCAAGTTTTGTGTTGTTTTTATCATTTTTTTGCTCCAAAAGCCTGAATGAGCAACAGCTACATTACCTCAATTGCATGTTGGGGAGTCTCACAGATATAACCAGCACTGTGAATCATGGGTGAACACACACCACTGCTGAGTCACATGCACACACACACACACAGTGCAAGAGGCAGTGTTTGTCATATCATCCACCTCAAAGAAGCTCATGACTTCTGAGGACGTGACTTACAAGTCTGTCACTCCCTCCCACAACCTGCCTCACATGTTCTCCAAATACCAGAATTATTGCCCTGCACATGCCGAAAAGCTCAAATCAGAACAGCTCTCTGAAGATTTTAAACCAGGGGTGGAGGTAATGGGGGACAACAAAAAGCCTTGCCCCCCCGCACATTGCATTGCACATATAAAAGTTGATCATCCGTAAATATACGTAAAAAGTGAAAAAAGTTATGGTCTTTACTTGAAATCTTCATAAATGTATCATGGATGAACCACGTTAAAACCGTGAAAGAAGTACGAATAAACCACGCAAAGAACACGTAAATCAACCTAAAAGCCAAATCTGGTCCAAAATTCGTGTGTCAGTAACATCATTTTAACGTGATATGGGCGCCGTTTGGTGGAACTTCCTTGAGAAGTCTGTAAGTGTAAACTACAGAAAATACGCATAAACTGCGTAATTCTCCACCGTCCCCAAAATTTTGAACGGCTCAAAACCAAATTCACCTAAAGACCCGTCGACGGAAACCCTCGGCTGACATCTGCGCACATCAACAAACACAAGAAACACGTATGGATTATGTATATCAGCATATATCACCAAAGACACAAATTTTATGCTTGAAAAATGTGCAAAATGAACGCAGCGGCTGTGTGACACGGCCTGAAGCATTCCAAAAATAACAAAAGCAATAGTTTGAAATGAAATAAAGAGAACAACAACAATAAAACTGTTAAAAGTTGCAGTTTTTGATCCTTTCATTTATAATGGCCTTCCACTCTGGTGTTTTGCCACCCTTCCATAGTCCCCCCACAATCATATAAAATGCTCTAGCTCTGCCCCGTTTTAAACTCTTTATGGATGTGAAGCTGATAATTCAAATTATTTTTTCACCATGACATAAACAAATATTTTTAGGAATCACTGGTCAAATTTCATTCAAATTTCCGCTCTTTCTTCTGGCAGATCCATGTAGTTTAGTAATCAAAGCACTTTTTTTATTCTATTATTTGGCTTGGAGTAGCAATGCTCTAATTCAACCCCATTGTGGTCTTGAAAATGAAAGTTGTCGATTGCAATGGTCTTTAGCGCCCCCTAGTGGTAATAAGCCTGTGCTATTCAGAAACAATGCAAGCTTTCCTCCTCCACAGTCATTTACTGAAAAGAATAATTGTCAAACAAAATCAGACAAAACTTTGGTGTCTTTTGCCGTTTTTTTTTCTGCAGTGGAGCCAAATGTGTGGATGTTTGATCCTTCATCAAGCCCCACTTCTCTCCTATGGATGGTTGGTGTTTTCAACACAGGCAAGGCCACTAAACTTCCCCTCAACAACTCAGCTCAGTACTGGGTCTTAGGGCGGCACATTGCGTATTCCCTTTCATCTCTGCAGTGCCTCCGAGACGGAGACAGGAGTTGGTTTAAAAGGATGAGGGTTGCAAGTCAGACGGAGGGGGTGTTGAATGTCTCATTTTTGCCCCTGGGGTGTGTGCTGCCGCTATTGCTCCTTCTTTGTTTGAACACTGATTAACAGAGAAAAAGACCAAAGGAAGGGAACGTTGTGTGCACAAAAGCAGGGAGGCTCCTTCCAGTGCTCCTTTGCTATTTGTGTTTAGTTGTTTAGTGTGGAAGCAGCTCCCTCCAAAACAGAAAAATTCACATTTTTCTGAAGTTTTTCTTTATGACAAATCTCCTGGGAATGTGGCCAATAAAAAAAAAACCTGCTGGTGAGTTTCACTGCCTCCACGTGGCAAAACAATTAAAAAGCGTCGTTAAACCCTAATTTTTTTTAGACTAATGAGCAAAATAGAATAATGAATAAAATAATACTTCTATGGATTACCATTGGTGTTACAAGAAAAAAACACCCTTGAAGACACGCTGGAATATCTGCAGAGCTAAACTTCTTCAAAAATAGTCTTATTTTTAGAAACCCTCAGAGAAATAGAAAGAAGAAGTGTGATGCAAAGGGAAGCTCCTTTAACCTTTCTTTCTGTTTCCCGTAATGTGTTCCAGATTGTTATTATAAGTGACAACAGCTCACTTTGTAGCCAAAAATACTATTTTGAGCACAAAAATTTCTAAAAGTGCTGATGCTGCTGCTATGCCTCACGGCCGCTGTTTTCCTATCTTAGCTGGCGAGTATAAATGTCATTTTTCAGATTAAACTTTGGCTCCTGAAAACTCTGAGAGCATAAAAATAACACATACAAGTGTCCTGGCAGTTAAGCCAGACTTCTTAACTAAAATTTGACTCTACATTTACGGTTAATTAGCGTTTGTCTTTTTAGAAAAGATCCAAAATAACTGAATCCAATCATTTTCGAAGGTTAGTCATTAACTAAAGAGGTTTCTAACAAAATTTTAAAAATCAGCATGTTTTTGTAGGCAATTTAGACACAGTTTAACGAAGATACTACAGTGCAAACTTTGAACATCTACACTAAAAATGAGCTTCTGTCAACCGTTTTATATGAAATTGTAAATCTGTAACTGGCATGCCTGTTAATCAGTATCAAGCTAAAACTGAGCGTGCAAAAACCCTCTCCAAGCACTGAAGTGGCATGCTATTGAACTCATTACACACTTTGACTGTGCTTTACTCTTTGCTCCAGTGTCTATATTGAACCAAAGTGCTACAGTGACCAGCCTGCACTCAGGATCAATGAATTTAATCTCATTTTGTCTTAATGGATGGTTATCTCCTGCACAAAGATTGAGTAATTACCTTTGAGGTTTGACCTCAAATCAAATGATTCTCTTTCAAACTGAACAACCACAAAACACAATAATCATTGCAGACATATTACAATCAAAAGTCTGGACTCTGCTGCATAGAAATCTTTTGATTTGTCCCCTTTTAGATCCATTAATAATGCAAGATGTCTTACGAACCAGAATGTAGGATTTATGGGCTCTCCTGTTGTTTGGCACCTATAAAAGCCTTTGAAACAATGGGCTGTAATGAGGAAGAAGAGGGACTTTGCTCACCCAGTGCGCAGACCTTGTGATGCTGCGGAAGTACCTTTGCTTATCACAGCAACCAGACACTGACCAGGTAACTTCTCTATGCAAAATCTGCTTTAATTCTAACAGAATCTCGCGCTATGCAGCCTAACAGCATGATATCATGTTTAGTTAGTGGTGTTTATAATGTAGATTGGCGAAAATTAAGATTACATTTTGCTAAAGGTTGTAAAATGAAAGAAAAAGACGCAGGAATCATACGAAACTGAACGCTGGCCAAATGTTTCTTTTGTCTGTTATCATGTTTGGTGATTGTTATTTCCTATAAACTCTTGTTTTGTTTTGTTTTTTTTTAACTTGTCCTGTCCAACAGCTAGGCAGACAGATGAGAGCTGAGGGCCTCTTGGGTTGGACATATTTTACTTTAACAAGAGGGGTTATTAATCTTCAGACAAACCAAAGGTATGTCTGAATAAACCCCTTTTGTAATTGAGGCCAAACTTTATTAATTTCAAACATGTCTGAAAATCTTTGGTGTTGGACCGGACGGAAAAGGAAAGAGGGGAAGAAGAAAGAGGGACGTTAGAGAGAGGGGGGGTAGGGGGTGATAATAGGAGGGGAAGGGGGATAAGACCATGAAGCAGCATAAAGCAACAAGTTTACTGGTTGTTAATCATTATGGTAAGGTTCAAATGTAAAAAAAAAACAAAAAAAAAAGGGCGGAGCCTGTCCACACACACACTCAAATGTTATAAACACACCTGTTAGTTGCAAAAATGTCCACCTGTCGACATGTACACAAAACAGATAGTGTTCACACGCATACTTATGCCTTAAAACCAACTAGTGTGAAATATTTCAGTCATTCAGTCTGTTGAGCTGACACCTGTGCTCAGGTGAGTGTTTATGTTCTTCTAAAATGGATGGTGGAACGTGAAAAGAAGGAGGGAGAGTGCCCAGCCATCCCCACCCCAAGACCCCCACCGCACCAGCAGCGGCAGCCGGATTCCCCCCAACACCACACGGGAACCGGCAGGGAACAACCGCCGCCCGGGCGACCAAGCCCGCCACCCAGGCCAGGGCCAGCAGGGCCGCCGCAAGGCCCCCAGAGCCAGAGAGCAGGGAGGCACGGAGGGAAAGAGGGCGCCGCCCCAGCCCAACCAGGAGAGCAGCCCCCCCGCCGCGCCGGGAGAACCCAACGCAGGGCCCCACCGGAGAAGGACGCCCACAGCCCCAGACGAGCACCCCACCACCACCCAGGAGTTCCGGGCATCCCCCCGCCCCAACCCCAGGTACGGGCCAGGACCCCCCAAGGGAGACCCACTCCGCACTCCAGGCAGCCATCCGCCCGGCCAACGGTTGGTCCAGGGAGGAGCGAGGCAGGGGCCCGCCGCCCCCGCCCAGGAGGGGGGAACCCCGGGGAAAAAAGAGGGCCCACAAGGGGTGTTGTAAATATGGCCCGACCAGGCTCGGCCACAGTTGGAAATTTGGCGGGGCCCAGCACTCAGGAGCAAGGACCAGAACCCACCCCCCAGGGACACGAACACCCCCGGCTCAGATGTAATGTGAACCCCCCCACCGCGCGGAGAGAGCACCGCCGGGCCCAGGAAGCCAGCACCCCGGGGACACAGCCGCCGTTGCAAAGGGGCCCGTACCCCCCACCAGGGAAGAGGCAGGGGACAGATGGTCCTAGGTCCCACCTTCCTTGCAAAATGTGTGTGCGTGTATGTGTGTTTGAGAGAGTGTGTGTGTGCATGTGTGTGTGTTTATGTTGGGATGTATATATTGAGGGGGGAGGGGTGTGTGTACTAAGGGGGGTGCGGTTAAAATTGGCGGGTAGGGCACTAAGGGGACGTCTCCTGATTACTCACACTCTTGTTTTATGCTGTAATCTCAGCATGGATTGGAAGAATGACCTGAGACGAACCCAATCTATGAGGAGCATCCCCTCCTCCAGTGATAAACCCACCAGGACTGACACAGGACTGCGGGACAAGCTGGCGTCTGTGTCTGAGCTGGTGGCCAGGTAGGTCAACCTGCGACACAAAAACAAAAATCCAACATTTATTCAGTGTGAGCAAATGTTTCACACAGGTATCAAACCTCAGTGAGGGCAAGTTCAGGAATCAAAGCAACTTCAAGACACAGCACCCCAGGAGCGACAAAGCCGAAAGTAAGAGAGGCGACCACACCTTCAAGGTGTTTATAGATGGGACCAAATCCCCTTCATTCATGCATGCACCGTCTTCCCATTTTGTTTTTATTTGTTTTTAGGGGATACCATCTCCACAACTAAGCAGAGAAACCAGCTTGGAGTTTCTGCTGAGGAGAAACGAGGAGAGAAAACCAAGTGGAGCCCAGCCCAGTTTGACCCGCAGTAAATCCGTGGGAAGCCTTCAAAACAGCAGCGGCTCCATTGAGGCCCTGAAGGCTGTGTTTGAACCCAAGGGAGCTGCAAAAACCAGAGCAAGGAGCAGTTTCCCTCCTGCAAGCGCCACGCCAAATGGCATGGCGGAGACGCCAGTGATGAATGGAGAGGCCGAGGACATGGTGAGCCCTACAGAGGGGAAGAAACTACTCACTGAAAACCACCTCAAATATGATGCAAAAGAACATCATGAGACCGAGAAGGTAAAAAAATATATATTTCATTAGCTCTGAAGTACATTTTGTCTATACACCTTTTGAGGAGAAATCTGAGGTTTAGCATGTTTTTAGACAGATATTTGTAGTTTTAAGAATGTTTCAAAGTTTTCACAAACCTATTAGTGGCATATTTTCACTTACATTCATTCAAATCCATGAGATACACATGTTTAAGGTTACTTGAACCACACTTGTGGTATAAGTTTTGACTAGATTTTAGACAAAGTCAAAACATTTTGCCGCTTTTTTGGGATCAGCCCCAGTCTGGGATGTTTCTGTCTGACCTCCACAGCTCAGTTATTTAGGTCAGAGCCACCTTATGCTTAAGGCCTAACATTCAAAAAAATGAGCTCAGCCTTTTTGATCAAAGTCAAAGAAAGCACATTACTTTTGCTCTTTAATTAACTCAGTTTATCTAATTTATTTAGTCCTTTGTAATTTTTATTTTTCATCTAAAAATGATCAATTTATAGTTTTCTTTGTGATCTAGCTAAGAGTCTTTTTCTTGTACAAATGTGGCTGTCTGTCTAAAATCAAAAGTTTGACAAAGCTCCCAAAAGATTGTATCATGAATTCCATTTCTACTGAAACACTGAGCCCCGAAATACAGCATCACATGGAAAGACAGTCGGCAGCTGTTTGTCATCTTTCTGCTCAGGTGGGGAGTCAGACCCAGGCAGAGAAGAGGAGGACCATAGGGGGGATTGATTTTGAAAAAATGGCAGTTTCTCAAGCTGGTGAGTTTGACACAACAGCAGATCAGTGGCATTCACCAAAGGCTGCTTTATAGTGAAGCTCCATCTCCAGCACAGAAAAGCTGGGAAATGAACTAAAGGAGCATGGGGTAGTTTTTTTTTTTTTTTTTCTGATGTTGAAAGTGCACATTTATATTGATTTAAAAGATAAATGTTTTAAATTTTGTTGAATAATCAACACTTCAGTGATAAAGTGATAAAATACAAAGTGAAAAAGGCACAGAGGGATTTCTCCCATTCCCAAATTTAGGTCACAATCCGGTTAGCAAAGCAAACAAATGCTGCACAGAAGGCCCAAAAGGAGGAAGTAATGCGTGTAAATATCCTCAAACATCAGTGTCTTTAACTATTCAGCACTGTATTCCTTAAAACCATGAAAAGAAGATGGATCCGCGCAGGTTCTGTTCCTCATGAATGAAAGCGGAAGACAGGACATAAGAGCTTGGTGACTGTGCACAGAGCTGTGATTGACTCAGCCTGGTGTGGGCACTGAAAGCCACTTCAGAGTGGGACAGAAATAGCAGCCATGCTACAATCCCTGCAAAAGAGGAGCAGGCGGGGGGGGGGTTAAAGGGTCAACTGTCTCTGGG
Organism: Oryzias latipes; assembly: GCF_053564925.1. Taxonomy (NCBI): domain Eukaryota; kingdom Metazoa; phylum Chordata; class Actinopteri; order Beloniformes; family Adrianichthyidae; genus Oryzias; species Oryzias latipes. Next base: position 22,477,142 of record NC_136256.1, on the reverse strand, counting down.
GCACCGATGAGGCAGAAAGACGGAGTAGCCAAGACGCTCAGAGGGAACCAAACAAACTGAAAATTGGACTTATTTCACAAGAACGTGAGGATACTAGAAATGCAGGGGGTAAGAGATCGGGAATAATTCATCATCGGTGAGTAGAGATTTGCATTTTGAATGAGACTGTGTGTAAGAAACTGCATTTATTCATGAAAGCCTGCATACTCTCTGAAACCTACAGTGTTTTGTACAAAATGTAGTGTAAATGTTTAATTTACAATGACTGATAGTTTCTACAGACGTGTAAAAACGGAGAAATATTTCTTGAAAGTTTTAAAACATTTTTCTCTGATGGTGTCAGAATTAGATTCAGATGTGCCTTCTTCAAATTGCTGCATTTTTTTCTCATTTACAACAGTTTCATGGCTTTAATTATGCAAATAATTTTAAGATCCTCGTCTATTTACCTTGGCTGTTCTTTGCTTAGTCAACTGTAGCTGTAGGGACTTGTGTGCTCTTTAATTGTCAGTATGTGTCAGTGGACTCGGGTATCTTTCCTGCTGCTTCACAAGCACACATTTATAACTCAACCACATGACAACTGTTAAAAGCACCTCAGGACGTGCTATTACTAGAAATGCAAATTGATACCTTTGCACAAAAGGTTTAGTGACGAGGATCTAAGACTTTAACAAAAACGCTCTTTAAAGACTGATGGCTTTTTCACTAGATTTCAGTGTTTATTAAAACAATTCCTCAGCTTGTAAAGAGACTAACATAAGGAATATATATCATTAAAGGTGTTTTAAAATGTTGAAAGTGATGCAGTGCACATGCAGAAACAGTGAATTTGTGGCCTGAGATTGAAAGGATTGAAATATACAGTTTTATTTTACTAAACTCCAATTAACACACATAGAACTATCAGATTTAAAGTGTGTAGTTTATCGATTTGTTGTCTTTGCAGAGGAAAAGAGGAAACTATTTGCAGAGCAGAGAGATAACACCGTTATCCATACCAAGGACATCGTGTCAGTCTCAGTCAGAGCCATTTCTGCACTTTATATGTCTAAAGTGGCAACTCAGGACTCGGCACGCAAACTTTCCAAACTGGTAACCACGAAACCTACTCATTTTTATATTTTTTACTTTTTTCATTTTACAACGATTAATAATTTAAGTTAGGTTTTGGTTTTTACAGCTAAAAAGTGTGATTACAATTCTAAGAAATGTATATATATATATAAATATATATATATATATATTCCACTCAGTAAAATGTAAAATATATATATATAAATATTCAATATGAATTTAATTTAGCCACCTTAAAGTGCAGACCACACAACACTTTTTAGTAAACCTAATGCAATGATCCATAATTCGTCTTCAATGAGCCAAAAATGACTCACCATAAATCAAACTTAACAATGACAAGGAAAAATGCCATCTCATTTAGGATCATGCATCATGTAAATATTACAAAAATGATAAAGACGGGAAATGTATGAGATCTAATGGAGCGTCTTTCTGGTAATGAGTTTAATGTGGATTTAATTGGACGTGGTGATCAAAAAAGATATCCAGATAGGCTCACAGAAGTGCATCACAGGATTGAGCTATTCTAGTAGGACTTAATTGTATTTTTGTCAGATGTAACTGTAAGAAATTTGCAAAAGTGGGTTAAAAATTTGAATGAATCTCTAGATTTTCCACAGGCATTCAACATTTACAACAGCATTTCAAAACGGCATGCTGCTGTGCAATGCTGTGAAGCTAAAACCCCCTGTTTTTCATGCAGGAACAGCAGCAGACATTTTCCTCTGAAAAAAGAGCCAAACTAACCAAGGTAAGGCAGAATGCTCCTGGATTTTTGCATGAAGATGTTATTGTTGGAACTCTTCCATGCTATTTTGGTCTGCATTGTTACATCACGCCTAACAAAAACCAAAATAAGTGCAACAAAAGTGCTTTTGTAAAACAGGTATTAATTTGCATTTGTGGAATAAAATCTCCATAAAAGGCCTACATAACTAAAAGAGGTTGTAGTTGCTGCTCAGCTTCAGCTTCAGCTTCAGGAGTTCAGCTAACCCATTCACACCTGGATTGTGGAAGTCTTCAGGCATGTTTTGGCTCTTGTAAGTGTGTCCACTCTGGAGCATGGTTTTTATTGAACGGTCAGAAGAGAAGAAAACATTAAAAGCAATGCTTTGTTCTTCTAAGATGGAAGAAGACTCCCAAAAAAGCCAAGATGACTACCACCAAGCAGAGGCGGAGGACCTTACTGAAGCATCCTCTGAGCATTTACAGCACTCCCAACTTTCCAGGGAAATGTTGTACAAACAACGGCAGAAATGTGAGCTGAGAAGGCTCCTGAAGCACACTCACCCAGAGCTGAAGATGCTTGATAATATTGTGGATGAGGAGTTTGCTGAGGTTTTGAGCTCAGAGAAGGTGGCAGCTGGTGAAACTGGATATGAGGGAGAGGTCCTTTCAAGACGCCTGATATTTGAGAACCGTGCACTCAGTGACAAAGCATTTCCTTCCACCCCCAAGATCCAGATGGCTCAGGGAGGGGTGGAAAGATGTGATTTTAACAAAGCAATGGCCGTTTTAAAGGAACCAAAGGAGCTACAAATTGAGAGAGTAGAAGAGGCCCTGGAAGACGATAAATCATCTAATGCAAATCTAAGCCGAAAAACAGACAGTGAGGAAGAGCTGAAAAGGAAAGATGTTCAAGCCTCTAGAAGGATATTTGAGAATCAGTCCAAAAGTATATCTAGGTCAAACCAAGATCGGCCTCAGGGGAAAGTTTCTATGTTTAGAGACGAGGGAAGTATACTTGAGAAGCAAAACAAGCAGTCTGAACGCAAAGAGAGGGAACACAGCAGTGACAAAAGTAGCAGCAAAAACATAGAAGTACAGCTTCAGGTGTCGAGTAATGATGCAGTCTCTCAAAGAACAGGCCTCTCTAGTAGTGAAGTGGTGTGTAGTGGTGCAACACTCAGTGAGCAAGAGAGTATTTCTGATCCTGGAAACCACGGGAAGATGATAAAAACAAGTGCTGTTCTTTTTTCAAACAACCCATTCATCTCAGGAAACATTGAAAAGGAGAAATCCTTTGAGCGAGAACCAGAAAGTCTGAATCACGAGAGCGTAGCAGCAGACGACAGGCTGATCGTCAATGTCAAGAACAGAACCAATCTGTTTGAATCAATGCCGTTTGACAAGATCAGACACCAAAACAAGGAGGATGCTGAGACTCTGGTGGAGAACATTAAAGAAACTCTGAGTTTCCTTTACCATATAAAAGCCATACACTCATCTGGCGCCATTATTGAGGTGAACGAAACAATGAAGGCCAAAAGAGCTAAATTCCTATTATTAGATAGTGGACCTCAGATCAACTACAATGACGTGACGGAAGGTGGTGCCCAAAACCTCATCCTTCAACTGCTACCACGAACTAACCTGAAGCCTCAGATTACTTACCTAAAGGAGGATAGCGAGGGATGCATGCAGACCATGGCGGTGGATGTTCCTCACCATCAGCATCAGTTCTGTGCTAACAAAGACACAGAGTTCAAAACTGCCAACGTGGTTCAGCTTGTTGAGGACATCCTCAATCAAGACAACTCTCTGAGGAAAGGATTAATCATTCAGGAAAATGTAAGCAACTTTACAGAAGTTATTCTTTACTCCCTCTACAAATACTTTGACGAGCAAGATGTGAAGAGTTACAGCCCTCCACAAGCGGTAGGGTCAGACAAAGAGAGCATGGAAACCATTGATGCCCCCCAAGAAACATTTAGAGATGCTGAGTTAGACAGGTATGGAGTAAAGGGGAATGTAAAACTGTTCAAGGATTGCATCGAAAAGGGTGACTTTGAGTATTTGAAAACTCTTCAGGCTGAGTCTGCTGGTCAGCAAGAAGAATGTTCTGAAAACCAGAAGCTAGCAGGAGATGATAGAGATCAGACTGGACCAGGAGGAGAACAGGCTGTTGAAAGTAACACAGAATGGGTCCCAGTGGATATTAAGAGACTAAAAAGCATTTTTTCTAAAGACAAAACCAATATTCAGGACACTAATTTTCAATCTTCCTATGTTTCTAATTTATCATTTGCAAAAATTCAATCTTGTACAGAATCCAACACTGAAGACGATGGAAACCTTGCACAAGAGGAACCATGTCACTCAGTTGTGCCACAGTTTATAGAGCAGGTTGATGACAATGTCCATCCAGCTAAAGAGGTAGAGACCACTTACCAGGTTTCCACTCTCCAGGCTGCCATGTATGACCTCCAACAGGCCACACATGAAGCCAAATTGTTATATCAATCTCTGCAAGAAACACAAAAAATCCCATTTATCTCCAATAAAGCAGATGTGGAGCCTTTAGGCAGAGAAGCTAATTTACCTCGAGATGTAGGGCAAAAAGTGGAGTCGTGTACTGAAGCAGGCTCCCCTGAATGCTTACCAGCATCAAACATTATCACAGGACAAGATGAAATGACAGAGACAGGACACGAAGACAAAAAGTTGGAAAATGTGCAAATCTGTGAGGCTAGAAATGAAAAGGATCACGACAACGATGTGATCCTAAAACAAGATTTTCAAGCTGGCATGGCCTTAGCAAGCAGTTCACGGGTGTCACCTGCACTGGACGAGGAACAGGAAGGTGGTCTTCAGGGAAAAATGCAAGCAGCGTTGGAATCCTTGGAAAGGTCCAACATTAATGTCACGAGAGGAGATTTTAGGGCAGCCATGATTTACAGAAGCTCTTACAAACCTAGTCAAGGAAAACCGCAAAAACTGTCCAATCAAAAGCCAGAAAATGAAAAAGTAAGTAATGTGACTGATTCTAAATTAGCTCAACCACCACTAAGTCAAGAAGGGTTAGTAGACAACTCCCCACATGGCACTGAATACAAAATTAAAGGACAAACAAATGCTGCCTCAAGAAAATCTGAAAGATCCACTGGTCCAAAACCAACCATCCCGCCCAAACCTGAACACTTTAAGGTCAAGCAGGATCAGTCAATTGCCTTAAAGAAGCCTGAAGAAACCCAAACTAAAAATGTAAGAAGCAAAGAACCAATGTTTCAATCTCCTCAACCACCAGAGATGTTAGTTTTAGATCAAAATAAACAATGTAAACCAAATGAAAGATCAACGGAACATCAAAGCCATGAGGATAATAATAAATCTGTGGAGATGTTACTACAAACCAAAGGAGATCATGTTCAAAGTTCAGCTATCACTTTAGAAAGCAACCAAACAGATAATTCTAGTACAACTGGACAACCAGAGGTGAGTGCAGCAGTGGAAAGGCATGGTTCCAAGAATGCAACAGGAAGAGATAACAGGAATAAAACTGATAAAAACCAGGCAGATTTAAAGGAGTCAATTCAAGATTTAGGTGAGAAAAAGGACCTTTCCATGAGGACTGCTCCACCAAAACCCATAAGACTCAAAATATTACAGAATGAGGATAAAACAAGAAAACACAAAGTTAGCAATGCAGATGACAACTCAAAGCCAGTGCAAAGTTATGTGGACCCACCCTCTGACACTTGTAGACTGACAGAAATAAGGAAAGACAAGCAGGAGAAGGAGATGAAGCAAGAAGACAACATTGAAACTAGAGAAAAGACAGAAGAAATCCAAATGGAGGAGGACTGCCATGAAAGGCTCTCCATCCACATGGATAAGATCGTCAGAGAGAACATAACAGCTGCCATGGAAATTTGTGACAACTTGCAAAAGCAAGAGCAGCTGCAGAGCATCCTCAGCCGGGTTGAAGAAATAGAAAAGGACACAAGCGAGGTCGATGTCAAGATCCTGAGGAGAGCATTCGAGAATGTCCCTGACTGGGCTGTGAGGTCTGACAAAAGAACAGAAAAAAACAGAGACACCGAGAACAAAGGCAAAAAGTCGCCCATACCGCAGGAGAAAACTGACAGCACTTCCCCAATGGCACATGTTTATGGCGATCTTGAGCGAGCTAGTGCAGAAATCATTCATCTAAAAGAGCAGACGATTGCAAGACTTTTGGACATAGAAGACGCCATCAGGAAGGCACTTTACTCAGTGTCCACCCTAAAATCTGACTCAGACATTGCAAGTTTGTCGTATCTTTTAAAGGAATCTTTTGGGCAAAAAGCATCTCCTGCTGGTAATATCACTCAAATTACCATTCACCCAGGCAGCATGGAGCCACAGGGAGCACAAGAAAGTTGCATCACCAGAGAAATCCCAGCTGCCACAGAAACCGCCTCTGCATCCCAACAACCAAGTCTTCCATCTACACCTTCACACATCGCTATTCAGTCAGAAGCTACAAAGTCGGAGCCACAGAAAACCAGAATGTGCCCCACCTGTCAGCAGAATGCAAAAGAGGAGAAATTTCAAACAACAAAGACGCTAATGTGCAACAGCCCCACACAGGGCAAAAGAATGAACAGCATTCAAAGTGGGCAAAAACCTGAAATGCTAATCTCTGATCGAGAGGTCAGTGTGCTGGAAGTGCAAACTGATAGTGACGGGAATGGCATCACTGGAAGACCAAAAGAAAATCAGGAAAAAATGGATGGCTCAGGAAACCGCTGTTACTCCTCCAAAATTGTCATGGCTACTGAGCCAGAAACCATAAAAGCCACAAGTAAGGCAGTTTTCAGTCCATCCAAGCAAGAAGTTTCCACCTATCCTGAATTTCAGCTGCCAGTCAGCCAGATCACTACCTTTAAACCCAAGTAACAACTTCTATCTGCAGTGTTTTGCATATTTATACAGTACTCAAGTGTTTAATAAACTGGTGTTTTATTCATGTATTATTATTCATGTTATGTAACATCTCCCAGATTTATTGGCAGAATCTTACTTAATTGTATTCTTTAAATATGACTTAAATCTATTTATTTTAAAAATGATTTTATTGTTTCCAATGTCTTTGATTTGTGTGTTTTTGGAGTAAAAAAAAAGATCTCCCCCCCCCCATTTCATCTCATCTTATTCATTGTCTTGTTCTTTTCCTTATCAGTTCCAATTGGCCTCTCATGAGATGTGCTCTGCCTGTCAGAAACCCGTTTATCAGATGGAAAAAATCACTGCGGACAAATATATTTTCCACAAAACCTGCTTCTGCTGTAAAAAGTGCAAGAAAAAACTAAGGTGGGATAAAACTAGATTCAGGAAATCTTTACACAAATCAGTGAAATTCTGATTTTGCAAATGTGTATGATTTAGGGTTAATCATTTGTTAATTAAGGCCTTTATTATCTGTTTTTTGCAAAACAATATTGCAATCTATAAAAATGAATTACAACTTTTTCAAAAAAAATTGCTGGACACAATAATCACCAAATCTGAAATACATTTACAATTTACAATTTTTTTTAAACTATATGAATATAGTGATGACTTGATTTTTTTTTAAACAGCTCACATATTATGTTGTTCTACTCATATCCCCCAAACCATTTCATGGTTTGAATAGAGTGTGCTATTCTATGAAACACCTCAAATGATTTATGAAATAAATCTGTGTTTATAATCTTCTTTTAAGAGAAGGTCAGCAACTTTATTAAAATAAAATAAAAGATTTTATAGGATTTTATTACTTACACTTCAACACAGAAAGTAATATACAAGAGGAAAGGACTTTAAATTAAATAAAGAATAAAAACTTAGCTTTGACATATCATCCGTGGTTAAACTCAGTTTTGGTGATTTGAAATTATTAAGGTTAGATGTGTTTTTGTTAAGCTGTAAAAGTCTCTTCAAAAGCAACCAACCAGCTGTTAAGTGTAAACAGATATTTTCGAAATTGATTTTAAATCAAGAAAGTAGCAATTTTCAATATTAATGGCAAAGTTACCAAAAAGAGTTTTCAGACACATTTCATGTTTTTACAGATAAGAAATTCTGCTTCCTTCAACTACAAACTTACTTTTCACTTTCATTTACTTAAAGAATGGGAATCCTCCTATATAAATAGGAATATATTACGGAATCACGCAAACGTTTCTTTTAAGAACAAAGTTACCCTTTAACGATACCTTTCATTAAGCTAAAATGTTCCCTGCTGAGCTTGCAGGTTCACATTGTTAATAGACAGCTCACATATTTAAGATGGATCCTCTGATTTGCAACTTTAAGGAACAGAACGGTGTATTATTAGCATGTCCTCCTGGTATTTTCTTACAGACACCTTTGATTTTTACTCATAATATAATAAATGGATCAAAAAGAATGATCTAACATACATTTGCACTATCTCCAATCAATGTATTGATTTCAACAGAAGCTATTCTATCTGAGAAATGTGAAGCATCAAATCGACCTGAAAGTTGTGGTTCTTTCCAAATAAAGTGTTTCTGACATCCTCGTTTGTAGCATGTACAGTTTCGCTCCCTTAAATGGAGAATTCTACTGCATTTTTCACTACCAACAACTGTTCAAAGAAAAGGGGAATTACGATGAAGGCTTTGGACACACTCAGCACAAAACCCGCTGGACTTTGAGGAACGGAGCCATCGGAGTCCCGGATGAATCTGAGGCATAGAAACGTGAGTAAAGGCAATAATATTGTAACCTTTACCTTCACATTTGTGACTGCATGCTGAGTTTCATTGTTGTCCTCAGCAGATGAGGCGATTGGGATCAGGAAGACACTCGCATCGTCCTGTCCAATTTCTGCTTTTGTCTTTTCATAATTAATGCTCAACTATTTCATTACAGCTAAGTCCCAGGAACTTTTAAGAACTGTAAAGCTTACACATTTAATCTTCACATTTTGTGCGTTTAAACAAATAAGGTGTACTTCTGTTGGTTTCAATTTCATATGACTCCAACACCCAAAATATTTTTTTTAGGTTTATTTTAACCAGTATGAAAAAAATATGAATCTGAATATAAATGTTTTTTATTGGGAATTTTAGGAAATGTTTTTTTTTTTTGATGTTATATCTTAAATTCAATGAAAAATAAAAATGCATGCAAAGCTTTATTTGTCCCAAATCCAGGAAATCTGTGGAGGGATGAGGCAACACTGTGAAATTTGACTGAGGACTATAAGAAAATAAAATAAAAAGCAAGTTTGACCAAATAACGTTTTTCGTTTTTTTTGTCCAAATTGTATTAAAGTCGGTCAGAAGAAGAATTCTACATGTTTCACAGTTTTAAACTAACAAAGTTAAAGGAATGAGTTAAGTAAACAAGTTCCACTTCACTTCTTTTTTTTTTTTTACACAACTGTAATGATCTTTTGTGGAGACATCTTATGCTTCAGTCACAACTGCCTTTATGAATAGATACAGGCTGTCTGCGAGTGAAAAATGAGCAAACCTGTACAAAAAAGAGTCGTGGAGCCTGTAGAGAGAAAGTGTTCATTTTTTCTACAGGCATGCTGTGGACGACAGGTCGTAGTGAATGCCTAACAGTAAAGGTGAGACGTAGGTACAAATTATTCATTGTTTCAACCCCCGCAAACCCTTGCACAGAGAGTCGGTTAATGCTGTTCAAGTGCTAAGTGTGCACTCCTTGTGCGCAGGATGACTGTTAGAAATGAGGATATTAGACAATCAGAGCACAGTTTGCGTGGTCATCTCACAGGTGTCCCAAGGGCACTAACGGATCTCCTGTGCATTAAAGGGTTATGATAAGCAGCTACTACTTGCACCTTATGAACGACTACACTGTGGGGTAAGAACAGTGTACAACAGCATCCCCTGTACGTCATGAGTGCATGTAACTTCCATTGTCCTTACAAATACTTCCAGATAAAATTACCACGCAGATGACTAAGGCACGTTCCATTTTCCCTTATGGTGAGCGCACGAGCCAGAAAGGGAACCATAAAACACACCTGCTCTCCTCTTAGGATGCGGCTGCTCCTCTTCAATCCTAGAACAGCTACACACGTCACTTTCGCTGGGTGGTTTTTACCCGAAATAATACACCCAACAAAAAGTATTCATTTTTCATTCATCTTCTTGACCGTTTATTCCCTTTCGGGGTCACGGGGTTGCCGGAGCCTATCCCGGCCACTTGGGCGTAGGCAAGGGATACCCTGGACTGGTTGCGAGTCTGTCACAGGGTAGAATATCCTCAATCACACATCCATTCACTCTCACACTCACACCTATGGACAATTTAGAGTTGCCAATCAACCTATGTAGCATGTTTTTGGACAGCGGGAGGAAGCCGGAGATCCCGGAGAAAACCCACGCATGCACGGGGAGAACATGCAAACTCCACACAGAAAGGTCCCCCATTGATGTAGTTTTTCATGTCCCCCAGCCGGGACTTGAACTGGGGGCCTTCTTGCTGTGAGGCAAGAGCGCTAACCACTGCGCCACCGTGCAGCCCAATCCCCGATCAAAACATGAAAACACATGATAAAATAGAGTGGTTTTCTTTCCAACTGGGACATGTGTAACAAAATGAAAAAGAAAAACTTAGGAATTTCAAAAAAATCCTAAAAAATTATCAAAGGATACTGGAAACCTGGTCTTTGATCCACCCATTCCTGGGCCATGTGAGACTTCCTGGTGAAGCCACAGACTTCTTGACACCCGACATACTGAAATTCATGAAAAGGGTGACAACCATCCGGTGATAGTGCACTAGGGGTTAAGATCCTCGACGGGCCAGGACAACCCAAAAACCTGCAGCATGAGTTAACCCCCACATAATAGTGAATGTGACTAAGGCCTTACTTTTGGTTGCAAACTTGGACGACTACATCGATCTCCATAGCTCATTTACATGTTTTTTACAATACTTTTGTTTAACATATGAATTGTTTGTCTTTAGGTTACAAATAGAAAAGAATAAAATAAAACTTTGTTAAACCCACAAAAGGGAAATCACCTTGTCACGATAGCTCTAATAAAAACTGCAGATAGATAACAAACAATAACAGTAAAAACACACTTAAAAATTAATAACAACCTTGGTTATTCTCCAGTGTCTATGAGGAGTTGAAGAGCTGACAGAAAGATTTGTGAAAGCACTGCTTCCTGCAGCGAGGTGTTAAAGTCTCTGACTGACAGGCTCCTCAGTGCACCGTTGGTCTCATGCAGAGGATGATAATGAGGAGGATTGTCCATGATAGATTCCAGTTTCTGTAACATCCTCCTCTCACCCACCACAGCCACAGACTCTAGGGGACATCCCAGAACAGAGCCGCATCTTTGCAGCATTTTGCTGTTGCCAAGCGACAACATCTGATCATGTCAACGATGCACCCGTAGACCCAGAAAACGTGGAAATCTGTCCAACGCAGTAGCAGCCATGCCACTGTACTCATTACAAGATAAAAAAAAGTCTTTAAGTCTAAGTCGTTAGTCAAAAACCGGTTAATAATAAGAGAACAAAAGCAAATAGGCCAATATGGAGCTATGGTAACCGGCAGCCTAGTGCAGTGTTTTTCAACCAGTGTGCCGCGGCACACTAGTGTGCCGTGGGAGATGGTCAAGTGTGCCGTGGGAAATTGCCCTCATTAATCATTCACTGATCTAAAAACATTTCCCTTCTCCAGGATATCAGCTCTTTGTTCATCTAAACAGGCCCTGATAAAACACTGAGTAGTTAGGAATATGAAAGATCTTAAAATTACTTTTTCTTTGTGTTTATTTAATTCTATTAAAGAAATTTTGATAAGAATGACGCTACCGCGATTTCCCTGCAGCTATGACAGTTTGCGGAAAAGTCCCGTCCCTTTAACTGTCTCCACCAATCATTCTTGAAGGCTTAATCACATGTCATCAGTCTGACCAATCAGAAGTGCTTAAAGTCTTCACTTCCTTGTTCTTAATTCTGCTGATAAAGTCGCTCAGTTCTAACAAAAATGCCAGCTAAAGCTCTTCTTTAGCGGTGTAGCTTTCCACAGAGTCCGGTGTCAGACCGTGAAACAAGTGGACAATACAATGAAGCTCAGAGACGCGAGTCTTTCTGCAAGTTTTCGGCAGTTTTCACACTACATCTCCCATGATGCATTGGCTTAAAGGTGTCCCAGCGCAGTGTCCCAGCGCACAATGAGTTGTCCTTGCGAAACGCCTTGAAACCACAACAAACAAACAGTTTCTAAATTTTCTAATTTAACTTTCATTTCATCTCTTAGAAAAAACAGCCGCAACTTCCTGCTTTTCCGGCCACAATTATCACAAAAATGCACGTGAGATTGCGGGGGGGGGGGCTGTCGATCAATACAGACCATGAATCTCTGTTTTTTTTTTGGATGCTGGTGTGCCGCGGGATTTTTGTCAAGGTTAAAGTGTGCCGTGGCTCAAAAAAGGTTGAAAAACACTGGCCTAGTGGCACTGTTTGAGAAAAAAACAGACACCTTTTTTTGTTTTTTCTCAAAACAAAAAGCTTAATAACACTATTAAGCTTTAGCGTAATAGCTGCTGCTTAGAAAACTGCAAAAAAAAAGTATAATGGCTGATAGAGACAAAAAAAAAAAACTCTACCGAGGACGTAAAGATGTAAAGTTAAAGTTATTAAGAAATTATTGAGTTGGTAAAATGTTTGGTTCTTCTCTGACTAAAGTCTATCCAGACTGTCAGGCTCTCATTCATGTTTTCTTTCTGGCTTCAATTCTCTCAAATAAATATTTGTGTTGTAAAAAGGTTCTGCTAATCTAATTTAGCAGTTTGTTTTTTTAATTAAGAAGGAGCACTAACCTTTAGTGCATGATTGTACCTTGGTAGTCTGTTTACACTTTGACAAGTCATAAAAGCGCAGTGATTGCTTGTTTAAACATTAACTTAGTAGGATGAGAGTTAAATGCAGTGTCAGTGATCAAACTTCAGTTGAAATCAAATCTTCAACGTAGCTCCATGAAGAAAATCCGCTGCTCAACATGAGCAAATTTGAGCAGATCCTAAAGGAGATCGGAGCGTTTGGTTTGTTTCAGAAGCGTCTGGTGGCTGCACTATGCATCCCCAGCATATTTGTAGCGTTTGATATCATCTGCCAGGTGTTCACTGGCATGAACTTTCCTCACCGCTGTAACACCGACTGGATCTTGGAGCGTGGACCCAACCTGACAGATGAGAGACAAAAAAATCTTACAGTCCCTGTCAACAATGAGGGGAAATTTGAAAGGTGTACCATGTTCACACCTGTGAACCTGTCTCTAGAAATCATTGAGAAGTATGGACTTAACAGCACTACAAGCTGCACTCATGGAACAGATTTTGAGGCACCAGAAGGCAGCTCCAGTATTGTGACAGAGGTAAGAGTAACTTGTTTGCGTATCCGTTAACAAGGATAATGATATTAGTAAAGCTCACTTATTGAAACCTTTAAAACGCAGCCAGTTTTTTATTGTCACTTTTGAAATTATTAGAGATTATTTCTGTAATAGTGACCAGCATGGTTTTAACAGATCCCCAGAGAACTTACTTTTGCCTTTATAAAGTGTTAACCCACCAAAACTATCAAGACTGCACTTTCGTTCAACTTTTGTGAATAAATTATAAAGTAGTCATTAAGCTAAGAGATGCAAAAATAGTTGTTGTAATTGTTCTTTCATTTTCCATAGAAATACATTTTTCCTCGCATACTAGCAGACAAGCTAAATGGACAAAGAGCTCCCAAAAAGCTTTTTTAATGCCAGGCTTATAGATGATAACATGTGAAGAATTCTTTTGTTTTTTTTTCTACTGCTGTCAGTTTAATCTAGTGTGTGAAAGGAGCAGCTTTATTGAAGCTTCACAGTCCATCTACATGGCTGGTCTTCTAGTTGGGGCATTTATCCTGGGGCAGATGGCTGACAGGTACAAAAGCATCTTTTTGACACAGTAAAATAAGGTGCCTTTTAGAAATATGTTTAAGTAAAAATATATATTCTTTTTGTCACTGTGTAGGTTTGGCCGGCGCTTTGTGGTGCTGCTTTCCCTCCTTTTGCTGCTGGTGTTTGGTGTAGGCTGTGGTTTTGCACCCAATATTTATGTATACATCGTTCTCAAGTTTTTTTGTGGCGTTGCCATTTCTGGGATTGTGGTCAATGCTTTTGTCATAGGTGAGCACAAGAGTCACAACTCTACAGTTAGTAATAGATCTATCAGCAATGCTTTAACCATCACACCCTGTTTTAGGCCCAAGTCTTATACAGCTTCACACCAGCATACTTTTGAGTATTTTACAAACACTCACACTTGGAGTTAAATTTTTTCACTTCACCTACCTGAAACAAGATGTTTTGTGCTGAAATCATATTTCTGGTCGGTTGATTCCCCAGAGAATGATGTGCTGTCTTTTTTTTCATGGACTTGCTGTCTAAAGGTCGGATCCACTCTGCTAAGCAGGCACTAAAACAGAAACATCAAATTCAACTTTATTTATATAGCACTTTTCCTTGAAAACATAACACAAGGTGCTTTGCATTAAAACTAAACAAAATAAATAATATTAAAACAAGCAGGAATTTTAAAATAGAAGCCCCTCCCCAGACCTTTCACACCACTCTGTGAATAGCTGCATAGACAGCCAAATGCCACATCACAGAGGGAAGCGGCTATGCAGGTCTCCATCTGGAGCTGCAGCTGACCCAGAGGGAGAGGACCTAACTGAGGAAGCACCGGAAATTAAAATTAAAATATAAATGAGAATGAAAAAGTAAACATACTGATAAAAGCAATAAACAAATAAACAATCAAAACAATAAAATGAGGATTATTAAAATAAATTATAAGTACTGTAAATTCATAAAACAAGATAAAGTAGCTAAATAAATACAAATGAAAATAAACAAATATAATAAAAGTAGTAACAATGAGCTAAAAGCCAGGTTAAAAAGATGGGTCTTGAGCCTTTTCATAAATGCAGCTATGCTCTCTGCGGCTCTCAGGTCCTCTGGCAGACTATTCCATAAAGGAGGACGCTAATGCTGAAAAGATGCTTCTCCGTAGGTTTTGGTTTTTACAGTCAGAATGGGGAGAAGACCAGTGTCAGAGGATCTCAGGGTCTGCAAAACTTCATACTTAACCAAAAGATCGGATAATTAAAAAGGCGCAAGACTGTTAAGACATTTAAAAACTGTTAAAAGCATCTTAAAATCAATCCTGAAGTATATGTGGAGCCAATCCAGGGATTTTAAAATAGAAGATACTTTGTTAGTCTTTGGAAGACCAACAAGCAAAGCATTATAATAATCAATTTTACTGATGATAAAGGCATGCATTAGCGTCTCCATAATAGCAAGAGAGAGTTGTGGGCGGACGCTAGCCAGATTTCTAAGATGATCAAAAAAGTTTTAACCACATGTTTTATTTGACGGATAAACGTTAGCTTAGATTTGAAAATAATGCCCAGGTTTTTGAATGCTTATGAATGGCTTAATGAAAGTTTTTTTTTAGCTTCAGAATCTATTTTTCTCTCTTTGCTTCAGGACCGATATCTAAAATCTCAGTTTTTCCTGGTTGAGCTGCAGAAAATTATTTGCCATCCATGATTTCACAACTTAAACACAGTTAAAAAGTGCTTCTATTGGCCTTGCATCATCAGGAGAAATGGCTATGTACAGCTGGGTATCATCAGCATAGCTATGAAAGTTAATGTTGTGGCTTCGGATGACATTCCCCAGAGGAAGCATGTAAATGTTAAAAAACAACCTTATGGCACACCACATTTAATTTGGTGGACCTTAGAAAAGTGCGTCCAACCATACAGTTTCTCTCCTTGAGATAGGAACAGAACCATATGAGAACAGTCCCTGAAAGGCCAAGGTTTTTTTTGCCTGTTTACAAGGATCAGGTGATCGACAGTATCAAAAGCTGCACTTAGATCTAATAGAAGTAATACTGAAATCTGACCTGAATCCAAGGCACACCTAACATCATCAGAAACATATACGACAACTGCTGTAAAAAAATCATACCCCAAAATGCAATAATACCACTGCTGCATTCAGTCAATTATTAATATTGATAAATAAAGTAAAATATTTGACCTGGACGCCTGATCTTGTCTGATCTCTAACCAGAATGGGGCCTGGTTAGTCCTTGGGTGTGAGACTGCAGGTGCTGAATGTTACTGCAACCATGTAAAGACTTTAAAGTCCCACTCTGATTATCTTTTTTATCAATTTTTAAAGCGTTCCCAGTGGTCTTTTTGTCATAAATGTGCCATAATTGGGCAAAATCAAAAAACCTGTCGCTTTCTAGGACATAGTTTCTGCAGAATGGCAGCAGATCATTAGAAATCCACCTTTGAGTTGTGGGTGGGACTCTTAGCTTGGAATAACCCTGCCTTCATTTCCCATCATCCCTTTGTTTTCACCCCCTCACGCAAGCATACACCCCCATTCCAACACTACTAGTGTAACAAAAACGGAAAGCAATATTTTATTGATCCTGATGTCAGCTCAGACAAGGAAAACAAACACGTACATGAATCTATTTGTCTGCAAGTGGATGCATCAAATGGAGTAGAGCAGGAAGCCTATAGCTGATTGTAGATTTTTATGTAACAGCTACAAGCTTTTTCCAATAGCATGTTTTCGTCTGCTCCTGATTCACAACTATTTGAATGAAATACTCGAAAATGCAGTTTTAAGCTTAATTTTCTTAACATTTGTCCTCCATCATGAGAAAAAGACAACAAAAATAAAATTTTTATTGGAGTAGGTCTTTAAACAATGTTTTGTTGTTTTACTAGGTGGAGAATGGAGTGATTCATCAAAGTTTGCCCTCTGCACCATCATCTGCCATTCTTTTACTCCTGTTGGACTGATTATGTTATCGGGCCTTGCCTATTTGATTCACAACTGGAGAATCATGCAGATTGTGCTCTTCAGCCCTCTGGTCCTAGTCCTAGGAGTCTTCTATTGGTCAGCAGCCACTCCAATCACATAAAACATGTGTTTCTAAGATCCCAGCAACTTTCTAAATAATATGAAATGTGCCTCAGAGTTTTTGATTAGGGTTCTCTGTCAACCAGGGTTCTTCCAGAGTCAGCTCGCTGGCTCATCACTCAAGGAAAGAAGGAGGAGGCCATAAAAGCAGTGAGGAGAGCTGCCAAAGTGAACAAAAGGAAAGTACCTGAAGATCTGTTAGACAAAGTGAGCTGCATCCTACAAACTCTGGTTTCTGCCAAACTCAAAGACAATGAAACTCTTTTGATGTCTAAAAACACTTGACTTATTCAGCTGGAGGATGAAGTGACTGCCAAAAAAGGAGCCATGCTGGACATCTTCAGAATATCATACCTGAGGAAACGAGCCGTCATAATGAGCACCGTCTGGTAGGCTTGTTCCACGAACCACATTTCCTGCATCACTTCTTTGTTTTTTTTTTAAACATGTCCCCCAAAATTCAACAGGTTTGCAACTAGCCTCATGTACTATGGACTGAGCCTCAACGTAGGAAACTTTGGCTTGGATATTTACCTCACACAATTTATTTTCGGTCTGGTGGAATTTCCTGCACGCATAGGCATTTTGCCCCTTCTCCAGCGCTTTGGGAGAAAAATCTGTCAAGGGGGTGTGCTGCTCTTTGGAGGTTTAGCTTGTCTTGGGATTCTCCTTGTACCAAAAGGTATTTCTACTAATCTAAATTACTTTGTTAAATCCAAAACAAAATTCCCTTATTTTTGTCCATCAGATCTTCCTGTCGTGGCAACAGTCATTGCTGTCTTGGGGAAATTTGCCGCCACGGCCAGTTTCGCCACTGTCTATGTTTATACTGCAGAGTTGTACCCCACCATTTTAAGGTAACCCAAGACATTTATTTATTACCTATAATTTGATTTTTAATTGCTTTTTATGATCATTTCTGAGGTTGTAATTGTTTTTATTCTTAGGCAGAATGGCGTTGGTCTAAATTCTGTGTGTGCTCGCGTGGCGGGAATCCTCGCTCCACTCATCCGGCTGCTGGATGTCTACCATTTTACAATCCCCATGCTGATATACGGCACCATCCCTATTGTTGCCGGGGGTCTTTGCGCAATGTTACCTGAAACTTGCAATGCTGAACTGCAGGACCTTGCTGAAGTTAGGTGAGATTCTACATCATTTCACAACACTCACTTGACATTTTCCTAAATTAAGAAAGAAAAAAATAAATAAATGTTTTGCTTTTACAGAAAACCTAATGCTGAAACTGCAGAAAAAAGTGACAAAGAAAAGAGCACCAAAATGTGATTTGTTTTTTCAAAATAGCATTTTGTTACAATTTTTTTATATGTCTTTTTCTCCTGTAGTGATGTTTAAAAAAAGCCAATAAAACCATACCGGGTGTGTCATTTTTTTCCAGTTTTGTTGGGATTTTTTCTTTTAATTACTATTTATCTAATGTTTTTTCTTAGTTATAATGTAGTAAATATAGATCTGTCAGCAGAAAAAAATACATATCTGTCAATAGTTTGTAAATAGACATGTTCTGATCTTTTTTATCATGTAGATTGAGAATTCAGAAAGTGCATTATGGCTTCAGAAAACATTAAAATAGCAGTTCATCCATTTTGTATAGATGTAAATTCTCTGGAGCTTTGACCATGTCTACATGCAGAAGATCATATAATGAATTAAGTGTTTTTAATTTTTTTCCCCATTCTTGTCTGTTTTCATATACAAAACAAACACATGGACATTTTTTCCCTACAAGCAGAACAAAAACAGATGAGAATAGCAGAATCTGCAAACAGCATAAGAGCATGTTTGATAAAAATGTTCACATGGGCTGAACTTTACTAACAAGAGAAAAGCCCAAAAAAAGAAAAGTCCTAGAAAACATTAAATTGATCCAATAAATTATTTTTTGTTCAAGAAAACTTTGACTTTAATCTTGGAAATAAAGGAGCACTTAAATTTGTAGGCTGCACCCATTTCCCCACATAACACACTTTTCTTTTTTTTACATTTGACAACATGAACCAGTATTTAAAGTGAAGGTATGAAGGAGAAATGGGGTAGGAACTGATTGTGTGAAGTTTCTTTCATTAACCTACAGATATAATATAAGACTTTGCAGCATCTTGGAATGTATTGGTCATGTCAATATTAAATAAGTGGAGCTGAGCATGGAGCCTTGGGGAACACCACAGCAAACCGTTATAGGGTCAGGTAGACCTTCCACCACCATGTCTGAGTGTGTCTAGTTTTGCAGCCATCACACACAGTTAGTTAAAAGACCAACGCGAATCAATCTTTTCAATTAGGCTAAATGATTGACAGAATTACATTCATTGCTAATAATAAAGCTGCAGAATAGTCTTAATTTTAATAGCATTTATGGTCTGATTTATAACTGCCAGTATAGCAGAGCTGCAGATGTGACCTGATCTGACCTGAAGCCAGATTGTGTAGAATTAGAAAGTCGTAGGTCTCAAATTATTTTACTAGCTGCAAGTTTATCAACGTGGAATATGTTCTTTAGACTTTCAGACACATATTTTAAGAAATTTAAAGCCAAACAGAATGAAAAACAATTTAAGCAGTACTCCAAATGTGTCACCGTTTAAGATTATGGCTCTAGTTTGTCTAGAAATCCTGTTTTGAAATTTTAAGAAATTGTTTCTACTACATTTCCATCTTTCAGCTACTTTCCAGAACTGACAGACAAAATCTTTTCCTTTTTTTGTGGTATTTTTGGTGAATTTTTAAGTCTCATAACAGAAAAAAAATATGCATTTTCCTTCACTTCTATCATTATTTTGCTATTCTTTTTGTGTACGTTTCTGTGACTGTCCATAAAGACTATTTTACAAATAAAACTACAG
Organism: Oryzias latipes; assembly: GCF_053564925.1. Taxonomy (NCBI): domain Eukaryota; kingdom Metazoa; phylum Chordata; class Actinopteri; order Beloniformes; family Adrianichthyidae; genus Oryzias; species Oryzias latipes. Next base: position 22,457,432 of record NC_136256.1, on the reverse strand, counting down.
TCTCATTCATAAAACTCTGGGTCTTTTTTGCCATTTAAATAAGCTGTTTTATGCCACACCACTAAGGAGAAAATGTGTGTACATGGATTCTTACTAAAACAGTTTTGGACTTGTTCATAGACATTTATTCACCTGATTGATTATCTCGAATGCATCCTCTTGGATTAGGTGAATCCTGGCACATTGACTGTTATTTACTCACCTTAACAGCAGTCTGAATATTTGAGCAGGACAAAGAAAAGTTTAAGGCTCTGTTGGGTTCACCTCCCTGCCAATCAAAAAAGTAAGTAAATATGCACAAAACTGAGTTAAATCAAAAGGACTGCTCACACAATGTTTTCACAATAAAAATCCTTGAAATCAGAATGTAAATACGGATAAAACCTTATTTTTTAACGTGGGAGCTTGGTCCAGATTCGGTTAAAGCCAGTCACAAGGTGGCGCAGGCCGTCCTCACCTTTGGAATTCAGGAACTGGACTTAGCCGACCATCATGCTCAGTCTTGGCCAAGGCTCAGTATCGGCCTGCCTGCATTCCTGTCAGAAATGCGACTCTCCACTCAAAAAATTATTCCAATTGCAAATGTTGTGGTGTTTTCATTGGCACTGGAACAACACAAAAAACACAAAGAATTCTAACAAAAATGGACAAGAGAAGAAGATTCCTCCAAAGTGCTCCTGTAATTTGTGATTAGACACACCTGTGGAAAATAACAGGTATGGGCCATAAGGAAATCACACTTGCAGCCAGTTTGCAGTGTGTTGTGTGTCACACTGAACACCGAGAAAATAAAAGTGTGAAAAAAGGTGTGACAAGTCCTTCTCCAGATATCTTAATGTTGCCATGTCCACTGTGCAAAACATCAGCAAGAGGTTTAAAGCCATGTAGGCACTGAAACCTCTCTATATCTGGAGGGGATTAATGGCAGGTATTACAATGAAGGATTGGTCAAATAGTGGTTTAAGATTAACTTCTACACAGAGTCAAGTTGATTTGCAGATACATTAGTGTTAACTTACAATAAATAAAAAGAGATGGTAAGAGCCTCAGGAGGACACTGCAGCTAACACAAAGGCAGAAAAAAGCTTATGTGACTAAACCACAATCCCTCTGGGAGAACACCTTGGTACCAGTCTGCACCAATTTGTGGCCTGGAGTTTAAAACTCCTGCCACAGACTTCCTGCAGTGAGATCTCATAGCTGAAAGTTGGGAAAAAAATTCCTTCAAATTTGAATGAACTGGAGCAGTTTGCAAACCAAGAGTGTTCTAAAAAAGTCTATGAGCGGTGAAAATAAACTAAATCTTGGTTACAGGAAGAAATGGGAGTTAATTCCACCCAGAAGTCAAATTGATACCCAATTCTAATTGGACAATTCAATTTGCAATTTGAAACTGCCTTTTACATTCGACAACTCAATGTTAATTTAAAATCCATTTTGAAATTTAGAATTTAACAAGGAAACAATATATTACAGCTCCGAAATCCCCTCACAGGTAAAACAATATCTTACTTTTATCAAAATAAAGTTTTATATAAAAGCAATTTCAAATTCTGATGGTTTTTGGGACAATAATACAAATGACATTGTAAATTACATTTTACAATTTATTATGCAATTCAGCCCTGCATTTTGCAAATGTGGAATTTGGTCATGAATTTAAAAAAAAACACACTATGAAAAAAAAAGTTAAAAAAGGCATTTTAGTTCCTTGTCTCTTTCATCTTTATCTTAAAATGTGTTCCATTTTAAGTATTCCATTGGGTTTTTGTGTCAAAATGTAGAATAAATTGCAAAAACAGAGCCCTCCATCTTAATTTTCATTGTTAATCCTTTCGGTACATCCTGTCAGGGGTTGCCGCATTGAATTGGCTTGAATTGATTTGCAGATGACATCGTGTTATAATATGACATCACATGACATCATATTATAATATGACATCACGTGACAGAAAAATATAATTTGACGTCATATGATGTCATATTGCATCATGTGATGTTTTTTACATGATTTCATATTGCATCATATGACATCACATGAGGTCATGTTGCATTATTACTCATGTACACCATGTCATTTTACATCAGTGGTGTAATATAAAAGTTCAATAAATATAACTGACTGGGAGATGAGTATCATCAAATTAGCAAGTGGAGACAGGAAATAGACGGAACTCGTGTGAAGTGTAAAATCTAAGACGTACGACTTTTTTTAGAAAGAGATTTACTAAAACCATAATGGCGCCTCCAGAAAATATAATCAACGAAAAAATAACTGCTTTTATAAACACACTTACGTTGAAAGAAACATCCGACTTCGCCCAATGTGTATTAACCGAGGATGTGGCAGAGCAACTGGCCCTCCTGCGGATAGATTTGAAGCCGATGCCCATGGAGGAATTTCTCAACAGAGTTTTACAGCAAATCTATGCGCGTCTAATGTTGACGACAGATACCAGCGAAAGCCGAGCACCTCAAGGGGAAGCAGCATGTTCCTCCGGGAAGGACCATGCGACTGACATGAGGGACGGCGCGGGGGCAGACTCCGCCCTCCCCCTGCAAGAGCGTGAGGAGCTCCAAAATCCCCTCACAGGTGAAATTTACCAGAGTTTTTACATCGATGCCACCACAGCTAAGCTACTCTACCTGAGAGACATCTTTCAAATACTTCTCAAATCTGAATCGTCTGCTGTTAACAAAGGAAAGAGAAAAAAGAAGAAACCTAAAGGAAAAGCAAACACGAAAGATGCATTAGGGATTAAAGGAAAAACATCAGGTAAAGGAACAAGCTGTAAGACACAGACTAAGGTGCCACCATGTAAAGAAAGAGCCTCTGTTACGCAGAAAAAGACAAAACAAGTAAAAACAAGGGTTCCTTCTGCGAAAACAGATCTGCCAAATCCAGAGAAGAAACCTGCCAAATTACAACCCAGGCTGAAAAAACCAGAACCTTCAGCTGCTAAACCTGAACGTGCAGCAAAAATGCATTTGGAGGCAGCAAAACCCAAACCAGCTGTCACGCAGAAAAAGACAAAATGTGTAAAAACAAAAGTGCTTTCTGAAAAAACACAAGTGCCAAGTGCAGAGAAGAAACCTGCCAAATTACAATCCAGGCCGAAAAAATCAAAACCTTCAGCTGTTAAACCTGAACATCCAGCAAAACTCAAACCAGCGGTCACGCAGAAAAAGACAAAATGTGTAAAAACACTAGTGCATTCTGCAAAAACACAAGTGCCAAATGCAGAGAAGAAACACCAACCTGCCAAATTACAACCCAGGCCAACAAAACCAGAACCCTCAGCTGCTAAACCTGAACATCCAGCAAAAATGCAACTGGAGGCAGCAAAACTCAAACCAACAACTGAAAAGTTGCCATCGTGTGCTAAAAAGAAGACTGGAGAGGCCAACAGACTTAGAGTTGGTCGTACAGAAATAGAGAAGCCTGCGGAAACACCAATCAATATGGCCGATTTGATACCAATCGATCTAAATAGAAAACCATGGATTCCGGCAATGAAATCAGGAATCGAAATAATCAAACCAGTGAAGGAAAAGGTAAAAATATCCGTTCCAAAAGTAAAACCGAGGACTAAAGCACTAACATCCAAGACAAAAGGAGCAAAACAGTTAGATGTTAAAAAGTCTAACTTGTGTGCTGAAGAGATGACAACTGAAGCTGAAACTGCAAAGTTAGACGCAGAAGGAAAAATGGAAGAAAAACGACTTCTGCCTGGAGAATTAACACCGATGATTGAAGAACAAAAGTCTCTGGATACAAAAATGACAGATGAGACTACAGACACACAGTTAGATGTTGAAAAGTCAAAACTGTCTGATGAATCCACACAACTCCAAGGAGAAGATGCACAAATCCAGGATGAAGAAATGCAAGTTGAGGATGAAGAACCACAGATTCAGAGCGAAGAAACTCAACTCAAGGTTGCAAAAACACAAGTTGAGGATGAAAAAACTAGTCTTGGTTCTGAAGAAACTCAACTTGAAGATGCTGAACGTCAACTCGGGGATGCTACTGTAAAACCAAAATGTGAAAAACAAAAATTTTGCATTCCCATCATAAGATCAGGAATTAAAAAAATCAAACGGGGGACAAAAAAGCTCAAATCGTTCGCTGCAACCCACGTGAAAAAGACAGGAAAACTGCATTTGTTGGGTGGAAAAAAGGAGACAAAGGTCATAGAAATAAAGCATGAGGCTACTGAAAGTGAGGTTCATGCAAAACCTAAATCTAAGACCCTAAAGTCCCAAATTCCCATCTTAAGATCAGGATTTAAGAAATTCAAACGGGGTTCAAAAAGGCTCAAGTCCTTCGCTGCAACCCAAATAAAAAAGACAGGAAAGCTACATTTGTTGGGTGGAAAAAAGGAGACAAAGGTCATTGAAATAAAGCAAGAAAAGGACAAAATTGAGCAGGAGGCGGAAGAACCAGAAGTATGCGCTGAAAGAGTAAATGCAGGTGATTCAGTCAAGCCACCTTCTCGAGGTCAGGTCATCACTAAAGCCTCTACAAGTTGTAAGCAGGAAGAATCCGGACAATCTTTAACTGTTGAGAGAAAAGAAGAAACTCCAATGGTTAGTAATGATCAAGAGGTTAGAACAGCCGTAGAAACGTCCGTTTTTGAAATGGTTTCACGTGTAGTTTCAAAGTCAAAGTCCGACTTAAGTAGGACAAACATCAACACGGCGCAACTCGTTGAAAAAATATGGAGCATAATCGAATGTGAAAACGTTAAGCTAGATAGTGAAGATATTTTGACAAATCTTCACAAGCTTGTTTATAAGGATCTGATCAAACAATGGAAGACGCCTGAATTTGTATTGGTAATTATGGAAATAAATCCCAACGGTGCCAATAACATAATTGCTGGACTCTTTAAAAAGCATCTGACCAGACCACGGAAGCCTAATGCTTTGAAAAGGTTCTTTAACTTTTTGTTTCGTCGCCCCTAAGGCGCTTCTTAATTTTGTCTTTAAAATAAATCTTATTTTCCTTATTTTAGTACATTTTCTAGTAGGATTTTCTTTATAATCTAAAAATTAGATATAAAAGTCTTTTGAACTCATTAGATTATTTGGGTGGTGGTGTTGCGGTGTGTTCATTTGGCTATCTGTCAACAACTTTAATATTTTTGTTATAAATGTTGGGCAAATGAGTGCAAAGGGTAAGCTGGGTAGAATGGATTTTAAATGTCCATCCCCATCATCTTTCTACTTCTGTCATCTTTCTTTCTTTAATTCTATTGTATTCTTATTTTCTTGTTTTCCTCAACCTTAGTTTTGTGAAATCTTAAGTTTAGGGTTTTCTCCAGGGGCTCTGGTTTTTCCTTCTTTATGAAAAAAAAATATAGTTTCTTTAAATGTCTAACAATAATTATGAAAACATTCTATGATGCTCAATTCTTGTTCGTTACAATTAAGATGGGTTTAATGTCTGCATGCACAACGGCTGCGGCACCTGGAGGGCTGTGATAGGCCCTTGTTATGTTATTTTTATGTTATGCGGTCGATCTACCAGTCCATTATGGATGAAGATAGAACTGAGCCAGAAAGCAAAGCTCTCAATTTACCATAGTACTCACCTATGGTCATGACCTCTGGGTCATGAGTGAAAAATGGGGTCCCAACTACAAGCGGCTGAAATGAGCTTCCTCTGTAGGGTTGCTTGGCGCTCCCTTAGAGATAGTAGGAGGAGCTCGGAATAGAGCCGCCGCACCTCCACATGGAGACGAGCCAATTGAGGCATCTGGACCGGATGCATCCTGGACGCCTCCCTAGGGAGGTGTTCCCGGCATGTCCAACTTGTTTGTTAGCTGGCCTGGGAATGTCTCGGGCCCCTCTCAGAATTGCTGGAGGAAGTGGCCAGGGGGAGGGAAGTCTGGGCATCTTTGCTTAGACTCCTGCCCCCGCGACCTGGTCCCAGATGAGTGGAAGAAAATGGATGGACGGATGGATAATTAATTGTCTGGAAGTGTTGTTTTAGTGTATCTTTGTCCGTTAGTGGGTTCTCTCCGGGTGCTCCGGCTTTCCCTAGGTTCTAAAAAAGACTATTTGAAAGTGAATTTGAGGTTAACAGGCGCTACCTGCCCCAGCCCTCGCCTCTCTTTCTATGAATCTGTCTAAGCTGCATGTGATGGCATGTGGCTAAAAGTGCTATCAGCATCATTAACTGTCTTAGAAAAACAAAAATTTTTGCTCAAAGGTGCAAACATTTTTCCAACTGTGAAAACAATATGGTCCTTGCAGTCAGTGACTCCCCAAAGTAATTGTTAGTGATTGGCGAGTGACTGATAAAGATCCCCTCCCTGAAACGCCACCTTATCGTGGTGGAGGGGTTTGCGTGCTCGAATGATCCCAGCAGCCAGTCGCCGGGCTGGAGGGTGGAGGAAGTGGCCAGGGGGAGGGAGGTCTGGGCATCTTTGCTTGGACTGCTGTCCCCACGACCTGGTTCCAGATGAGTGGAAGAAGATGGATGGATGGCTAGTAGTTGTGAGTGTCGTTTTTGTATACCTTTGTCCATTAGTGGGTTCTCTCCGGGTGCTCCGGCTTTCCCTAGATTCTAAAAAAGACTTTTTAAAAGTGAATTAGAGGTTTTAATAATAATTGAAAATAGATAATCAATATACAGATTGATTATTTAATAATACATTCATGATAATACATGATGATAATACATAATACATAATAATATAGTACATACATACATACATATAGACAGACAGACAGACAGACAGACAGACAGACAGACAGACAGACAGACAGACAGACAGACAGACAGACAGACAGACAGACAGACAGACAGACGCACGCACGCACGCACGCACGCACGCACGCACGCACACACACACACACACACACACACACACACACACACACACACACACACACATAAATAAATAAATAAATAAATAAATAGGAGACGGGCCAGACTAAGAGCGATTCAAACAAAAACCTTTCCATTACTAGATCCACTTACTCCCCCCAATAAGAGTTACTAGTGCCCCACCCTGGAGACAGACTAGTTATTTCTTGTCTGGTGTCTTTTAATTGCTCTGGGGCAGTGGAAAGTGGGGCAGTGGACAGCAAGTATGCTGTCCTGAAGGCCCCCCAAAGCAATGTAAAATGTAAAAGGAATAGAATTAATAAAAATTAAAACAGATAAATAACACATACATACACATCACACACACAAACACACTCATATAATAAATTAGTAAAAAGAGAACATAAAAAAATTCAAATATCAAATAAATTCCTAAATTTCAGACATCTTAATGTTGCCATGTCCACTGTGCAAAACATCAGCAAGAGGTTTAAAGCCATGTAGGCACTGAAACCTCTCTATATCTGGAGGGGATTAATGGCAGGTATTACAATGAATGATTGGTCAAATAGTGGTTTAAGATTAACTTCTACACAGAGTCAAGCTGATTTGCAGATACATTAGTGTTAGCTTACAATAAATAAAAAGAGATGGTAAGAGCCTCAGGAGGACACTGCAGATCTCATAGCTGAAAGTTGGGAGAAAATAATTCCTTCAAATTTGAATGAACTGGAGCAGCTGCAAACCAAGAGTGTTCTAAAAAAAATCTATGAGCTGTGCAAATAAACTAAATCTTGGTTATAGGAAGAAATGTGTCATGGTTTGAGTTCGTTTTGTCTCTGTTTTTGTTTTAGTTCTTGTTCTGTCTTGTTTGGTTCTGTTTCCTGTTTTATTTTGAAAGGGTTCCTGTCTTGTCATGTCTTGAGTTGTACTTCCTTTGGTCCCCATCTGCCCTGATGGTGTTCACCTGTGTCTTGTCTGCCCTGCCTGTATATAAGTCTTGTCTCTGCCTTCCTCTTGGGCTGGTCCATTAACTTCTGGTCATGTGTTTCACGTCCTCTGGTCTTAGCGTCCTTGTTCCATGTTTCTCATCACGTCACAGTAAGTTTTCGTTTTTGTTTGGTCATCCTGCTCTGCACCGCTTTTTGTTCGTTTAATAAACCCTCTAGTCCTGAACCCGTTGGCCTCCCGTCTCTGCGTCTGGGTCCTACCGGCTCTCAAGCCTCCCCCCTCGTGACAAAATGGGAGTTAATCCCTCCCAGAAGTCAAATTGATACCCAATTCTAATTGGACAATTCAATTTGCAATTTGAAACTGCATTTTACATTATACAACTCAATGTTGATTTGGAATTCAAAACTCCATTTTGAAATTTAGAATTTATCAAGGAAACAATATGTAACAGCTCCGAAATCCCCTCACAGGTGAAACAATATCTTACTTTTATCAAAATAAAGTGTTATGTAAAAGCAATTTTAAATTCTGATGGTTTTTGGGACAATAATAAAAATGACATTGTAATTTACATTTTACAATTTCATATGTAATTCAGCCCTGCATTTTGCAAATGTGGAATTTGGTCATGAATTTATAAAAAACACACTATGCAAATAAAAACTGTTTAAAAAAGACATTTTAGTTCCTTGTCTCTTTTATTTTTATCTTAAAATGTGTTCCATTTTAAGTATTCCATTGGGTTTTTGTGTCAAAATGTAGAAAAAATTGCAAAAACAGAGCCCTCCATCTTAATTTTCATTGTTAATCCTTTCGGTACATCCTGTCAGGGGTTGCCGCATTGAATTGGCTTGAATTGATTTGCGTGGGAGCACGTGATGCTGTAGTATCGCGAGAGCCGACGAGAGGAGTGTGGTGAGTTTACTTGGCGGCGCGTAAGTTGTGAACAAACATTTTTGATTTATTTAATTACACCGCCATATTTAAATAATCCAGAAAGTTTAAAAAATAAAAATCTGAAAAAGTTTGTCAAGCATTTGCCAGCCTGGATGACCTGGAGGACCTGGAGGATCTGGAGAATTACATCGACGAGTGTTTCAATACCTGCCTCATGAAGAAATCCAACACCGCCACTCCGTCCACCAAACGCAACCGTCCCGAAGACTCCCCGGGGGCTGCCTCCTCCCCAGGCAGCAACATGAGTGATATCCTGGATTCAATTGATAAAAGGCTCTCCAGCCTTGATTGCCGTTTAAATCTGCTGGAGATCCTCCATAAGGAATTCCAAGGTCTGCGAGAGTCTCTGGAGTTCAGCCAACAGCAGGTGCAGGAGCTCGCAGCGGAGAACCAGGCCCTCAGAGAGACCGTGAAGATCTTGGGCCACGACACCGCCCGTCTCTCTGAGGAAAACCGATCCATCAAGGAAACCCTCCTGGATCTTCAGGCGAGGAGCATGAGGGACAATCTAGTGTTCGCAGGGATTCCAGAAGAGGCAGGGGAAGTCCCGGAGAACATTGTTAAGTCCTTTATAGAGGTCCACCTGAAACTCCCCAAGGAAGAAGTCCAGAAGATCTCCTTCCACAGGGTTCACCGGCTCGGAGGAAAAAGGCCGGACAATCAGCGTCCCCGTCCTATTGTTGCTAAATTTGAACATTATAAACAAAAGATGCAGGTAAAAAGCAGAGGGCGCGAGCTGAAAGACACACATTATAGCGTGAATGATCAGTTTCCAGGCGAGATCCTCCGCCGTCGGAAAATCCTCTTCCCGCTGAGGAGGAAGCACCTGTCTGCTGGAGCACGCGCGGTGGTTGCTGTTGATAAACTTTTTGTGAATGGCAAGCTGTTCCGGGACCCAGAGGTAACACCCTGGCTGTGCTGAAGGCTTTCAGAGGCGCACTGACATCTGCGCTGCCCAGAAGAAACCCGCAAACTTATTTAACTAGGAAATAATCGGATCATCAATAATCCACACCTCTCAGGAAAAGTGTTTTTTCTTTCTCTCACATTCATGTTTCTGTTGTTGTTTCGTTGTTTTTGTTTTTTGTTCTTTCTCTTTCCCTCTCTCTTTTCTCTTGCCCCCCCCCCCCTTCCCATGTCCTCATATGTGAATCAGGTAAAGTCAACGCAACCATGGTGAGTATTTATTTATGCACGGAACGGGCGCGCGCGCATACTAGCGCGCATAAGAGCATGCACACGCGATCCCGCACACACACGTTGATAAACTGCAAAAACCTCACTTAGGCTCACACAGGACGCACGTAACATGCAGCTCATAGCCAAGACACGTTCACCCACAACGCATAGCGCTTGTCAGTGTAGCAGGTACGCACAGCGGGCACGCGCACACGGACGGGCACACGCACTATTTAGCCTTGCACTCTCCCGGTTAGAACAGCTATGAGCAGTCTTAACATCGTTAGCTGGAATGTGCGTGGACTTGGTTCTGGGCCAAAGAGATTGAAAGTGTTAAATCACCTGAATGATCTTAAAGCAGATATAGCTCTGCTGCAGGAGACCCATTTATCTTTATCAGCTGGTCAACTCCTGTGCTGTTCCCAGTATCCAGCTATGTATTCTGCCAGTTTCAACTCCAAACAAAGAGGGGTTGCAGTTTTGATTAATAAAAATGTTACATTTACTCATAAGGATACAGTTACTGACCCAGAAGGCAGATTTGTAATCATTAATATATCCATTCAGAATAAAGACTTTTGCATCGCCAGCATCTATGGCCCGAATGTTGACGACTCTTCCTTCTTTCACAGATTCTTCACCTCACTCTCAGTTCACTCTGACTCCACAATCATTATAGGAGGAGACGTCAACCTTGTTTTGGACCCTGAACTTGACAGACTCAGCACAGCAGCAAACCAGCGTACATGGCAGTCTGCAAGTATTCTAAAGCAGTACATGAATGATCTGGGTCTCTGCGACGCTTGGCGCTCATGTCATCCAAGCACTAAGGGGTTCACCTTTTTTTCTCCAGTTCACCATTCACAATCTCGTTTAGATTATTTATTAGTCAGTAACTCCCTTTTGAAAGAAATTAAAAGTTCCAACATTCATCCAATTATTATCAGTGACCATGCACCAGTTTCTGTTACTATTTCAAGGGAAGTACCCAGACCCTCGGGTTCAACCTGGAGGTTTAATACGTCTCTGTTAAAAGACCAGGAATTTATTGAATTCTTTAAAAAAGAGTGGGCAACCTTCTTAGAATTCAACGATACTTCTGAAATATCACCAAGTATTCTTTGGGAAGCAGCAAAAGCAGTCATGAGAGGGAAAATCATCTCTTATTCAACGCATAAAAAACGCAAGGAGAAAGCAGATTTATTAGAATTAGGAAATAAAATAAAAACTCTGGAGACTGCTTATGCTGCTTCTGCACAGGAACACATACTGGGCGACCTGAAAAATTTAAAACTGCAGTTAAATGACATCATCAATAAACAAACACAATTCCAGATACAAAGGCTTCGACTGGAAAGATATGAAAACTCAAATAAATCTGGCAAATTTCTAGCTAATCAGCTTAAAATTAATAAAGAAAAATCAACAATCACTTCGATTATGGACCAAACAGGGAATGTCACCCATGACCCGGTAAAAATTAATAATGCGTTTAAAGACTTTTATCAAAACTTATACACTCCACAGATCAATCCATCAGAACAAAGCATCAACTCATTTCTCAACAATATAAACCTGCCCAAGTTAAACGAAGATCAAATCACAAATTTAGACTCTCCGCTCTCGTTGTCTGAGCTTCATGAAGCTCTGTTACTTATGCCTAATGGTAAAGCACCAGGGCCTGACGGCTTTCCTGCAGAGTTTTATAAGGAATTCTGGGAACAACTGGCACCAACGTTTTATAAAACGGTAAAATTTATCAATGAAAGCCAATCTCTACCACCTAACATGAACTCTGCCAACATTATCCTTCTTCTAAAACCAGACAAAGACCCCACGAGTCCTTCAAGCTATCGCCCCATTTCTTTAATTAATGCAGATGTAAAAATTATCTGCAAAGCACTAGCACAGAGAATAGAAAAAGTCACTCCTCACATAATTGACTTTGATCAAACTGGATTCATCAAAGGCAGACACTCGGATGACAATGTCCGCAGACTCGTTAACATAATAGACTTTGCCACCATCAAAAACCAGGAAATGACTATACTATCACTGGATGCTGAAAAAGCCTTTGATAGAGTAAATTGGAAGTTCCTCATTGCTGCCCTCCATAAGTTTGGGTTTGGAGAATCATTCATCAATTGGATCAAAATATTATATCACAACCCCAATGCATCAGTTAGAACTAATAAACAGACTTCCAACAGGTTTTTTCTTGGAAGAGGAACTAGACAGGGTTGCCCACTCTCCCCCTCGCTTTTTGCAATATTTATCGAGCCTCTAGCTGCAGCAATAAGACAGAATGAGAGTATTAAAGGAATTAAAACCAAACACAGCCATCATAAAATTAGTCTCTATGCAGATGACATATTACTGTTTTTAAGTAATATACATTCTGTAAATGAAACGGCAACAATCATTAATGAATTCTCTTCTATATCAGACTATTCCATTAATTGGAATAAATCTGTTTTATTACCACTGAACAGTAATGCGGAGCAAGGACTCACAATACCAGTTAAATCAGGCAATATAAAATATCTAGGTATTTATTTTTCCCCCAAAATATCAGAACTGGTGCTGCTAAACTACACCCCATTACTGAAAAACATACAGGACGACCTAACACGCTGGACCAACCTGCCTTTGTCCCTTATGGGCAAGGTAGCCACGGTTAAAATGAAAATCTTACCCAAAGTTAATTATCTCTTCTCAATGATTCCCACACAACCGCCATTAAAATGGTTCAAAACATTAGACTCATCCATATCAAGCTTTCTATGGAACAATAAACCTGCAAGAATTAGTCTAAAAACTTTAAAATCTGCAAAAAGCTGTGGAGGATTAGAATTACCTAACTTCCACAATTATTTTCTTGCAAATAGATTACAATACATCTTAAAATGGTTAAAAAATAATCCAGAAACCAACTCATGGTTAGACTTGGAACAGGCGTTATGTGGAAAGATCAACCTGTCAGATCTTCCATTTATTAGTCAAATAGTTAAAAAACAGGATTGTTTCAAAAGTATTAATATAAATGCCACTTTAACAGCCTGGTGGGAATTTCTCAAAATATCAAAATCATCAATTCAACCGTGCAAAATGACACCCATCTGGAACAACCCAGACATCCTCATAAACAAAAAAATTATCCACTTCCCAGCTTGGCAAGCAGGGGGCATAAAACAACTAGAGCACATAATTATTGATAGAAGATTCATAACTCCCCAGGAACTTCAAGACAAACATGGAATATATAACTTCTTGGAATATCAGCAACTTAAATCAATTATTACTAAAAAGTTTAAATACAGAGACAACGATTTAAAGCTACCAGATGTAGTTACCACTCTGATCAATTTCTCAATGAATAAAACTCTCTCCAAAATATACAAACTTTTATGTAATTTAGATAACAATATTTCACTTCCGACAACAAAATGGGATGCGGATTTGAGCATCAGCACAGATGAAAGTTTTTGGTCAGAACTTTGTCTAAACACCTTTAAAATGACAAAAAATCCAAATCTGCAGCTAATCCATTTCAAAACTCTTCACAGAATTTACTACACTGGACAGAGGATGTTCAAGATGGGTCTCAGTAACTCAGACATTTGTCAGCACTGTGACAGTAATCTACCCGACAATTACATGCATGCACTATGGTTCTGCACGCCTGTCCAGGCTCTCTGGCAGCAGGTATGTGCCGATCTATCAGTCTGGCTTAAGGTTTCAATCACAGCTTCACCGTCACTTTGTGTGCTTGGTGACATGAGTGCCATCGATGTAGAAGGAGGATTAGGCTCTATCATTTTCATAACTCTTTGCATTGCTAAAAAAACTATTTTAATAAATTGGAAAAGCAAAAAAAATATAAATATAAGTCAACACAGAAATCTGCTGCTTGATCATATCAGCTTGGAAAAAATGTCAGCCCAAAGTTCAAGTAACTTTGAAAGAATTCGGTCTCTCTGGTCTCCCATAGCTAACTCCGTGACTTAGGGGGTGGGGGGGGCATGGTCGTCGCTGCTCCTTGCCCTTCTGCCGTGGGCCGGGGTGGGGGTCGGGGCCTCCGGTGCCTGGCCGGGGGTGGTGGGGGCTCCGTTGGTCGGGGGGTCGGGTCCGGCGCCTGGGTGGGGCGGCCTGGGGCGCTGCGTGGTCCTCTGGGCTTGGGTGTGGGGGTGCGTGGTGGGGGGGGGTGGGGTGGTGGTCTGGCTTGGCTTGGGGGGGTGGTCCCTTTGCCTGTGCTGGGGGGGGTTGGCGGGGGGCGCTGCTCGGGGGGGGGGGGCCCAGCGGCGCTGGATGGGCTTCCCGTCTACGCCTGGGGCTGGGATCGGCCCTTCCCTGGCTCTGGGGCGGGACGGGACAACCCTCTTGGGGCCCCCGGTCGCTCTGGGTGTCATCCGCTTCGGCTGCGGGGTCTGGGGGTGGGGTGGGGTGGGGGTCTTGTCGGCCCTGTCCTGTGGGGGGGCATTCTGGGGGAGGGGGGGGGCCACTATTGGTACGGGGCAGGGGGGGTTGACGGGTCGGGGTCTCCGCTGAGGCCATCGGCGGTTTCCCCGGCCGGTTGGCTGCCTCGGTCCCGTCGAGGCCTGACCAGAGCTCTTCTAGGGCCGGCGTTTGGGGGTGGGGGCCTGGGCTTGCTCCGGGGGGGGGCCGGCGCTTTCTGGCTCCCCTCTCTCTGTGTGGGGGTGGTGGTGCTGGGCCTGGGGTGTCTGCGCCTCCGGGGGTGGGGCCCCGGGGCTGGGTGGGCCTGGCCCCCTTGCTGGGGGGGGGGGGGGGGCGGGGGACGGCTGTTTGACCACCGGGGGACAGTCTATCATCTGTCCCCAACTTACCCCCTTCCTCATATAACCTCATAATAGGGTGAGAGGGTGGGGGGCTTAGCCTGCGATGAGCCTTGGGGGGGGGGGTTTACTAGGCAGTGACCCCCCTCCTGTGGTTGCCGTATGGAGTGGGCCCCCCCTCTTTCGGTTTTATTTGCACCTTAGACATGTAGGGCCCTTGGTAGGGGGGGTGCTTGGACATCACTGCCAGCAAGCAGCGGATGTCCTCCTAGCACCCTACCCGCCAATTTTAACCGCACCTTAGACATTTAGGGCCCCTTGGTGGGGAGGGTGAGGGGACGTCACTGTGAGTAATCAGGAGACGTCCCCTTAGTGCCCTACCCGCCAATTTTAACCGCACCCCCCTTAGTACACACACCCCTCCCCCCTCAATATATACATCCCAACATAAACACACACACATGCACACACACACTCTCTCAAACACACATACACGCACACACATTTTGCAAGGAAGGTGGGACCTAGGACCATCTGTCCCCTGCCTCTTCCCTGGTGGGGGGTACGGGCCCCTTTGCAACGGCGGCTGTGTCCCCGGGGTGCTGGCTTCCTGGGCCCGGCGGTGCTCTCTCCGCGCGGTGGGGGGGTTCACATTACATCTGAGCCGGGGGTGTTCGTGTCCCTGGGGGGTGGGTTCTGGTCCTTGCTCCTGAGTGCTGGGCCCCGCCAAATTTCCAACTGTGGCCGAGCCTGGTCGGGCCATATTTACAACACCCCTTGTGGGCCCTCTTTTTTCCCCGGGGTTCCCCCCTCCTGGGCGGGGGCGGCGGGCCCCTGCCTCGCTCCTCCCTGGACCAACCGTTGGCCGGGCGGATGGCTGCCTGGAGTGCGGAGTGGGTCTCCCTTGGGGGGTCCTGGCCCGTACCTGGGGTTGGGGCGGGGGGATGCCCGGAACTCCTGGGTGGTGGTGGGGTGCTCGTCTGGGGCTGTGGGCGTCCTTCTCCGGTGGGGCCCTGCGTTGGGTTCTCCCGGCGCGGCGGGGGGGCTGCTCTCCTGGTTGGGCTGGGGCGGCGCCCTCTTTCCCTCCGTGCCTCCCTGCTCTCTGGCTCTGGGGGCCTTGCGGCGGCCCTGCTGGCCCTGGCCTGGGTGGCGGGCTTGGTCGCCCGGGCGGCGGTTGTTCCCTGCCGGTTCCCGTGTGGTGTTGGGGGGAATCCGGCTGCCGCTGCTGGTGCGGTGGGGGTCTTGGGGTGGGGATGGCTGGGCACTCTCCCTCCTTCTTTTCACGTTCCACCATCCATTTTAGAAGAACATAAACACTCACCTGAGCACAGGTGTCAGCTCAACAGACTGAATGACTGAAATATTTCACACTAGTTGGTTTTAAGGCATAAGTATGCGTGTGAACACTATCTGTTTTGTGTACATGTCGACAGGTGGACATTTTTGCAACTAACAGGTGTGTTTATAACATTTGAGTGTGTGTGTGGACAGGCTCCGCCCTTTTTTTTTGTTTTTTTTTACATTTGAACCTTACCATAATGATTAACAACCAGTAAACTTGTTGCTTTATGCTGCTTCATGGTCTTATCCCCCTTCCCCTCCTATTATCACCCCCTACCCCCCCTCTCTCTAACGTCCCTCTTTCTTCTTCCCCTCTTTCCTTTTCCGTCCGGTCCAACACCAAAGATTTTCAGACATGTTTGAAATTAATAAAGTTTGGCCTCAATTACAAAAGGGGTTTATTCAGACATACCTTTGGTTTGTCTGAAGATTAATAACCCCTCTTGTTAAAGTAAAATATGTCCAACCCAAGAGGCCCTCAGCTCTCATCTGTCTGCCTAGCTGTTGGACAGGACAAGTTAAGAAGAAAAAAAAAAAAAAAAAAAAAAATGAATTGATTTGCAGATGACATCATGTTATAATATGACATCACATGACATCATATTATAATATGACATCACGTGACAGAAAAATATAATTTGACGTCATATGATGTCATATTGCATCATGTGATGTTTTTTACATGATTTCATATTGCATCATATGACATCACATGAGGTCATGTTGCATTATTACTCATGTACACCATGTCATTTTACATCAGTGGTGTAATATAAAAGTTCAATAAATATAACTGACTGGGAGATGAGTATCATCAAATTAGCAAGTGGAGACAGGAAATAGACGGAACTCGTGTGAAGTGTAAAATCTAAGACGTACGACTTTTTTTAGAAAGAGATTTACTAAAACCATAATGGCGCCTCCAGAAAATATAATCAACGAAAAAATAACTGCTTTTATAAACACACTTACGTTGAAAGAAACATCCGACTTCGCCCAATGTGTATTAACCGAGGATGTGGCAGAGCAACTGGCCCTCCTGCGGATAGATTTGAAGCCGATGCCCATGGAGGAATTTCTCAACAGAGTTTTACAGCAAATCTATGCGCGTCTAATGTTGACGACAGATACCAGCGAAAGCCGAGCACCTCAAGGGGAAGCAGCATGTTCCTACGGGAAGGACCATGCGACTGACATGAGGGACGGCGCGGGGGCAGACTCCGCCCTCCCCCTGCAAGAGCGTGAGGAGCTCCAAAATCCCCTCACAGGTGAAATTTACCAGAGTTTTTACATCGATGCCACCACAGCTAAGCTACTCTACCTGAGAGACATCTTTCAAATACTTCTCAAATCTGAATCGTCTGCTGTTAACAAAAGAAAGAGAAAAAAGAAGAAACCTAAAGGAAAAGCAAACACGAAAGATGCATTAGGGATTAAAGGAAAAACATCAGGTAAAGGAACAAGCTGTAAGACACAGACTAAGGTGCCACCATGTAAAGAAAGAGCCTCTGTTACGCAGAAAAAGACAAAACAAGTAAAAACAAGGGTTCCTTCTGCGAAAACAGATCTGCCAAATCCAGAGAAGAAACCTGCCAAATTACAACCCAGGCTGAAAAAACCAGAACCTTCAGCTGCTAAACCTGAACGTGCAGCAAAAATGCATTTGGAGGCAGCAAAACCCAAACCAGCTGTCACGCAGAAAAAGACAAAATGTGTAAAAACAAAAGTGCTTTCTGAAAAAACACAAGTGCCAAGTGCAGAGAAGAAACCTGCCAAATTACAATCCAGGCCGAAAAAATCAAAACCTTCAGCTGTTAAACCTGAACATCCAGCAAAACTCAAACCAGCGGTCACGCAGAAAAAGACAAAATGTGTAAAAACACTAGTGCATTCTGCAAAAACACAAGTGCCAAATGCAGAGAAGAAACACCAACCTGCCAAATTACAACCCAGGCCAACAAAACCAGAACCCTCAGCTGCTAAACCTGAACATCCAGCAAAACTCAAACCACTGGTCACGCAGAAAAAGACAAAATGTGTAAAAACAAAAGTGCTTTCTGAAAAAACACAAGTGCCAAGTGCAGAGAAGAAACCTGCCAAATTACAATTCAGGCCGAAAAAATCAAAACCTTCAGCTGTTAAACCTGAACATCCAGCAAAACTCAAACCAGCGGTCACGCAGAAAAAGACAAAATGTGTAAAAACACTAGTGCATTCTGCAAAAACACAAGTGCCAAATGCAGAGAAGAAACACCAACCTGCCAAATTACAACCCAGGCCAACAAAACCAGAACCCTCAGCTGCTAAACCTGAACATCCAGCAAAAATGCAACTGGAGGCAGCAAAACTCAAACCAACAACTGAAAAGTTGCCATCGTGTGCTAAAAAGAAGACTGGAGAGGCCAACAGACTTAGAGTTGGTCGTACAGAAATAGAGAAGCCTGCGGAAACACCAATCAATATGGCCGATTTGATACCAATCGATCTAAATAGAAAACCATGGATTCCGGCAATGAAATCAGGAATCGAAATAATCAAACCAGTGAAGGAAAAGGTAAAAATATCCGTTCCAAAAGTAAAACCGAGGACTAAAGCACTAACATCCAAGACAAAAGGAGCAAAACAGTTAGATGTTAAAAAGTCTAACTTGTGTGCTGAAGAGATGACAACTGAAGCTGAAACTGCAAAGTTAGACGCAGAAGGAAAAATGGAAGAAAAACGACTTCTGCCTGGAGAATTAACACCGATGATTGAAGAACAAAAGTCTCTGGATACAAAAATGACAGATGAGACTACAGACACACAGTTAGATGTTGAAAAGTCAAAACTGTCTGATGAATCCACACAACTCCAAGGAGAAGATGCACAAATCCAGGATGAAGAAATGCAAGTTGAGGATGAAGAACCACAGATTCAGAGCGAAGAAACTCAACTCAAGGTTGCAAAAACACAAGTTGAGGATGAAAAAACTAGTCTTGGTTCTGAAGAAACTCAACTTGAAGATGCTGAACGTCAACTCGGGGATGCTACTGTAAAACCAAAATGTGAAAAACAAAAATTTTGCATTCCCATCATAAGATCAGGAATTAAAAAAATCAAACGGGGGACAAAAAAGCTCAAATCGTTCGCTGCAACCCACGTGAAAAAGACAGGAAAACTGCATTTGTTGGGTGGAAAAAAGGAGACAAAGGTCATAGAAATAAAGCATGAGGCTACTGAAAGTGAGGTTCATGCAAAACCTAAATCTAAGACCCTAAAGTCCCAAATTCCCATCTTAAGATCAGGATTTAAGAAATTCAAACGGGGTTCAAAAAGGCTCAAGTCCTTCGCTGCAACCCAAATAAAAAAGACAGGAAAGCTACATTTGTTGGGTGGAAAAAAGGAGACAAAGGTCATTGAAATAAAGCAAGAAAAGGACAAAATTGAGCAGGAGGCGGAAGAACCAGAAGTATGCGCTGAAAGAGTAAATGCAGGTGATTCAGTCAAGCCACCTTCTCGAGGTCAGGTCATCACTAAAGCCTCTACAAGTTGTAAGCAGGAAGAATCCGGACAATCTTTAACTGTTGAGAGAAAAGAAGAAACTCCAATGGTTAGTAATGATCAAGAGGTTAGAACAGCCGTAGAAACGTCCGTTTTTGAAATGGTTTCACGTGTAGTTTCAAAGTCAAAGTCCGACTTAAGTAGGACAAACATCAACACGGCGCAACTCGTTGAAAAAATATGGAGCATAATCGAATGTGAAAACGTTAAGCTAGATAGTGAAGATATTTTGACAAATCTTCACAAGCTTGTTTATAAGGATCTGATCAAACAATGGAAGACGCCTGAATTTGTATTGGTAATTATGGAAATAAATCCCAACGGTGCCAATAACATAATTGCTGGACTCTTTAAAAAGCATCTGACCAGACCACGGAAGCCTAATGCTTTGAAAAGGTTCTTTAACTTTTTGTTTCGTCGCCCCTAAGGCGCTTCTTAATTTTGTCTTTAAAATAAATCTTATTTTCCTTATTTTAGTACATTTTCTAGTAGGATTTTCTTTATAATCTAAAAATTAGATATAAAAGTCTTTTGAACTCATTAGATTATTTGGGTGGTGGTGTTGCGGTGTGTTCATTTGGCTATCTGTCAACAACTTTAATATTTTTGTTATAAATGTTGGGCAAATGAGTGCAAAGGGTAAGCTGGGTAGAATGGATTTTAAATGTCCATCCCCATCATCTTTCTACTTCTGTCTTCTTTCTTTCTTTAATTCTATTGTATTCTTATTTTCTTGTTTTCCTCAACCTTAGTTTTGTGAAATCTTAAGTTTAGGGTTTTCTCCAGGGGCTCTGGTTTTTCCTTCTTTATGAAAAAAAAAAATAGTTTCTTTAAATGTCTAACAATAATTATGAAAACATTCTATGATGCTCAATTCTTGTTCGTTACAATTAAGATGGGTTTAATGTCTGCATGCACAACGGCTGCGGCACCTGGAGGGCTGTGATAGGCCCTTGTTATGTTATTTTTATGTTATGCGGTCGATCTACCAGTCCATTATGGATGAAGATAGAACTGAGCCAGAAAGCAAAGCTCTCAATTTACCATAGTACTCACCTATGGTCATGACCTCTGGGTCATGAGTGAAAAATGGGGTCCCAACTACAAGCGGCTGAAATGAGCTTCCTCTGTAGGGTTGCTTGGCGCTCCCTTAGAGATAGTAGGAGGAGCTCGGAATAGAGCCGCCGCACCTCCACATGGAGACGAGCCAATTGAGGCATCTGGACCGGATGCATCCTGGACGCCTCCCTAGGGAGGTGTTCCCGGCATGTCCAACTTGTTTGTTAGCTGGCCTGGGAATGTCTCGGGCCCCTCTCAGAATTGCTGGAGGAAGTGGCCAGGGGGAGGGAAGTCTGGGCATCTTTGCTTAGACTCCTGCCCCCGCGACCTGGTCCCAGATGAGTGGAAGAAAATGGATGGACGGATGGATAATTAATTGTCTGGAAGTGTTGTTTTAGTGTATCTTTGTCCGTTAGTGGGTTCTCTCCGGGTGCTCCGGCTTTCCCTAGGTTCTAAAAAAGACGATTTGAAAGTGAATTTGAGGTCAACAGCCGCTATCTGCCCCAGCCCTCGCCTCTCTTTCTATAAGGCTGTCTAAAGGCCCGTTCACACCGGGACGAATTTCGTCGGCGATTTTCGCCGACGTTTAACGCCTCGTGACTAAACAAAGGGCCCCAATGAGAGTGTGCACACCGACGCGAAAAAACGCCACGCGACAAAGCGTCAGAAAAAAAAAACGCCTCGGGTTCGTTTTTTTTTTTCGACGCGTTGCGTCGAAATCTACTCGACCAGTGAGAATGGCGCTTTTGCTCACGTGTCTGGAGCTTCTGAAGTTACAGTAAAACACAACTTGGGGGCGCTCAAACACAAAACTGCCTTGCTGAGCACACATACCAGCGAAGAAGATAGACGCCAAGTAGCGTCTACACAGCCGCGAAGCAATAATGACGGACATTCTAAAACATCCCCGAACCAAGCACCAGTTGGAGCTACTGGTGCTTGAAATATTCATGTTTTCTTTGTTTGATTCTGACAAGCGTGTAAATACTTGCTCTCTTCTTCTGAGTGAAAAGCGACTTTAAGAAGCGTAAAGTTGCGCAGCGCCACCTTGTGTACAGGAGTATTTCTGTTTTACATTAAGCGCCATCTAATGTCAGGGAATGAAATTGCATGTTCACTCCACTCATCGTCAGCGAAAATCGCCTGGGTGTGAACACAAAAAACGTGGCGAAAAACGCTGGCGAATAACGCCTGGCGAATATTCGTCCCGGTGTGTACGGGCCTTAAGCTGCATGTGATGGCATGTGGCTAAAAGTGCTATCAGCATCATTAACTGTCTTAGAAAAACAAAAATTTTCGCTCAAAGGTGCAAACATTTTTCCAACTGTGAAAACAATATGGTCCTTGCAGTCAGTGACTCCCCAAAGTAATTGTTAGTGATTGGCAAGTGACTGATAAAGATCCCCTCCCTGAAACGCCACCTTATCGTGGTGGAGGGTTTGCGTGCTGATGATCCCAGCAGCCAGTCGCCGGGCTGGAGGTGGAGGAAGTGGCCAGGGGGAGGGAGGTCTGGGCATCTTTGCTTGGACTGCTGTCCCCACAACCTGGTTCCAGATGAGTGGAAGAAGATGGATGGATGGCTAGTTAGTTGTGAGTGTCGTTTTTGTATACCTTTGTCCATTAGTGGGTTCTCTCCGGGTGCTCCGGCTTTCCCTAGATTCTAAAAAAGACTTTTTAAAAGTGAATTAGAGGTTAACAGGCGCCATGATTATAATAATAATTAAAAAATAGATAATCAATATACAGATTGATTACATAATAATACATTCATGATAATACATAATAATATAGTACGTACATACATACGTACATACATACGTACGTACATACATACGTACGTACATACATACGTACGTACATACATACGTACGTACGTACGTACATACATACGTACATACATACATACGTACATACATACGTACATACATACAAACGTACATACATACATACATACATACATACGTACATACATACGTACATACATACATACATACATACATACGTACATACATACGTACATACATACATACATACATAAAAAATACATACATAAAAAATACATACATACATACATACATACATACATACATACATACATACATAAAAAATACATACATAAAAAATACATACATACATACATACATACATAAAAAATACATACATACATACATACATAAAAAAAAATACATACATACATAAAAAAAAATACATACATACATATATAAAAAAATACATACATACATACATACATACATACACACACATACATACATACACACACACACACACACACACACACACACACACACACACACACACACACACACACACACACACACACACACACACACACACACACACACACACACACACACATACAGACATACAGACATACATACATACATACATACATAGCAGTTACCAAAATGTACAGATAATGAACCAAATTAAAGCCGGGCAG
This sequence comes from Oryzias latipes, assembly GCF_053564925.1. Taxonomy (NCBI): domain Eukaryota; kingdom Metazoa; phylum Chordata; class Actinopteri; order Beloniformes; family Adrianichthyidae; genus Oryzias; species Oryzias latipes. Next base: position 22,434,310 of record NC_136256.1, on the reverse strand, counting down.
TCCTGTGGGTTTTCTAAGAGTACTTTGGTTTCCCCACAGTTATTGTTAGTGACTGATAAATATCCCCTCCCTGAATCGCCACCTTATCGTGGTGGAGGGGTTTGCGTGCCCGAATGATTCCAGGAGCCGGTAGCTGGGTGGTGTTCCACCTCAAACCGGTTCTGGGAGACGGGCCAGACTAAGAGCGATTCAAACAAAAACCTTTCCATTACTAGATCCACTTACTCCGCCCAATAAGAGTTACTAGTGCCCCACCCTGGAGACAGGCTAGTTACTTCTTGTCTGGTGTCTTTTAATTGCTCTGGGGCAGTGGAAAGTGGGGCAGTGGACAGCAAGTATGCTGTCCTGAAGGCCCCCCAAAGCAATGTAAAATGTAAAAGGAATAGAATTAATAAAAATTAAAACAGATAAATAACACAACACACACACAAACACACTCATATAATAAATTAGTAAAAAGAGAACATAAAAAAATCCAAATATCATATCAATTCCTAAATTTTAACTAAAAGCTAGATTTACAGGTAGGTCTTGAGCCTTCCTTTAAAAACACGAACAGTCTCTGAGGCCCTGAGGCTCTCTTGGAGGCTGTTCCATAGGCGAAGTCCAGAAAAGCTCAATAAGGCCTCGCCGTATGTTTTAGTTCTTACTTTTGGGAAAACCAGAAGGCCTGTATCAGAGGACCTCAGGGTCCGCGAGGGCTCATACTTTAAAATCATATTAGAAATCAATATAAAGGCCCAAGACCATAAAAACATTTATAAACCAATAAAATAAGGTTAAAATCAATTCTACATTGCACGGGGAGCCAATGCAGCCATTCTAAAATCGGTGTAATGTGTTCTCGCCCTCTGGTCCTCATCAACACGCGTGTGGCTGAATTCTGCAGCAGTTGAAGGTTCGATATCCTCCTGGGAAGACCAGAGAGGAGGACATTACAATAATCTGATCTGCTGGAAATAAAAGCATGCATTAGCACCTCTGTGCTGGCAAGAGAGAAATGGGCGACTCCGGCATCTTTAAGCTGATAAAATCCTGTTTTAACCCTTTTTCTCAGACTCAAAAATAATGCCCAGGTTTCTCACACACTGAGAAGTTTTACAATTTTTTAGTTTAGATAACCAATCTCTCTCGTGTCTTCAGAACCGATCACTAAAACCTGTTTTGTCCTGGTTTAGCTGTAAGAAGCTCTGCCATCCATAACTCACTGTCTAAAATGCATTTTATGAGTATGTTCTGTGGCAGTCATCTATAGAAGTGTGAATCTCAACCATGTCAGTGCTGGCAGGCCAAAACTCTCTTAATCTGCTTTTTTCCTCTCCTTGGTAGGAAACCTGGACTCTGTAACTTTGTGGACTCTTTTAGGAAGCCGTCAACTGTTTTTTTTTTTTTTTTTTTTATTAATGCGAAAACAAAAAAATGCAAACTTTTAGTCTCTTAAATCTGCACATAATCTCACTTTAAGTCACATCAGATGGATTTAAATAAGACTTCTTTCCCCACCCCCATAGTTTCCAGGGGTTAAAATATATTCCTTGAAGGTTTTGGACCATTTTACTACCGTAAAATAAAGATTTGGTTTCTTAAATGGTTCTGATATGTTCATCCTTTGTTCTGATTAAAAGTTAAAGAAACATTCTTTGAACTTCAAAACAGTAAAGAAAAGCTTGAAAAACAACAACAGGTGAGAAAATAACTATGTTACAGCCGTGACGACTTGTCGCTCGGACAAATGTGTTTTTGTGGTGTCGGTTACTAAATTTAGCTTCACCGTAAGCAAAAACAAAACCAACATCATTAGAATAATAGACGGAAAAGCCAGGAGTGAAACACAAGATCAATCTGTAGATCTTTATTCCAGTAAATCTTTACATGTGACAGGCAGACAATAAAGGTCTGAAACAAAACTTCAAAATAAACCAAATAAAAAGGTTGGGGTGTGTGTGTGTGGGGGGGGGGGGGGGGGGGGGGGGCTTCATTATCTGTTTAAGGCTTTTAACATCTTCATAATCAAAATACAACATTTCCCCTCCTAAACATTTCATCTGCAAGACAATTTTTTTTTTATTACATTTCATTTAATATGGCAACTGCAGAGTTATGACACTATCATTAAAACCAACCGAATATTAAAACCTTGCTGGGATCTGAGATCTTCACATTTCAGTGGAACAATAAATGAATCTCCTGCTGTGGTTTTGTTTCCAGCCAAACTGCAAGACACATTTACTTTCACAATAAAAGGCAGTCACATGTGCAACATCTGTGCTCTTAACTGCCCTTTTTTCCATCACAATTCAAAGCTAATCATTCATATGGTTTACAATCATGGCTGGGCTTTTGCTTAATGAAATAAAAAAATAAAAAAGGGCAGAACAGGTGTTTGAAGTTGTATAATAGCTCAAAGAAACCAGGAGAGGTTCGCTTAAACTGCAGGGAGGTGTTTCAGGACAGCTTTGGCACCACAGTAGAATTTTCTTTTTAAAGGCAAAAGGATAAAAAATGCGACACTTTTTAATTTGTGTGAGGCTGCGCCAGCGTCAGCTTGTGACCACAGCAGAGGGCTGAAACTCTAGGCCAAAAAAAAAAAAAAGAAACTTTGGCGACTTAATCAGACCAAAAAAGAAGCTTAATGTTTTATTTACACACTAGAAATCAGACCTTTTCATTCACAAAAACGAATTTGCACTCAAATCTTTTTCTCGTTAAGATTATGTGAAACTGTTTCCTCAAAGACGCAAAGTTTCAGCTGCTGCACAACATTTTACCTTAATTTTTAGTATTCAGGAGCCACTTTTGACCAAACAGAACCTTTCATCTGACAGAATTGCGTAAGCAACAGACATACCAATTAAATGTTTCAAAAAACACAAGGCTTCCTGTTTGTGATGTGTCTGCCCACTTTTGTAGTTTTTGCTAAGCTAAAATCCTGCCTTTTTAATGTGAAAATCTACCAAAATGATTCATTTTTACTTTTCTAACAATTTTTTTTTTAGATGTCACTGTTAATATTAATAGAAAGAAAATCCTAATTTTTAAGTTAAAATCGTAAAGATGGGGCATCCTGGCATTTTTCATTCTCACGGATCACATCCTGTAAAACGATTGTGACCTTTCAAAATAAAGTGAAATGTTTGGCAGCAGCACCCGCATGTGGACATGTGGACACTTCAGACAACAGATAACGGGGAATATTCCCACTTCGTGCATTTAGTAGTTCTGATGAACCTAAGGCATTGTTACATTTATTAGGATTCAAGGGCTTTAGTTCGGATTGTGCAAATGCATCACGTTAGAAAGAAAATATCAGAGTGAGGAAAGCCAGAATGATTAAATAGTTACGTGTAGATGCTTTCACTCTTCTACAAGTACACTGTAAACTTTTCCTGTGTGATTCTCACAACAAACGAAACATCTGCTGACCACCCGACTCCAACCAGGCGCTGTTCTGTACTGGTCTGGTTTTTCTTTGGCAGTAGTGGTTTCTTTACAGCCATGGAAAGGAAAGGAAATGCATGAAACAAATTTTGTCTTTTCTTTTTTTTTTTTTTTTTTTTTTATTTTCACATTTTTTTAGGCAAGTCACGGTTCCAAGTAGAGCAACAGTTTAACTAATGCTGAGCTGAGCAAAGCCCATCAGCTTGATGTCATCTGGAACCTCCTCAGTTCCGGAGGCCTGGAAGAAGAGAAGGAAGGGATTATTTGGATTCAGCTCAACATCTCCAAACTCCATTTCAGCTCATCTGTTTTCTCTTTTTGAATGTTACTTTAATAACTTGAAAAATATCAATTCAGAAAAGTTCTTTTGAAATTCCATCCAAATATTAATATGAAAGGATAATCCTGAAGATGTGTTTGACTCACCAGTTTGAAAGTGACACTTTTATTGCTTTGAGGCTCATCAACTATTTTCTGCAAATTTGCAGCAACTGAAACAAAAAAAATGTCTTTTAGTCCAAAAGAATAAAACATTTTTATCAATAAACTAGCAATAGACCTCATGTACGAGCCGGTTAACACAGACTTGAGTTCTTTTTCAGCATTCGTTTTGGTATCTCACTATGGGAACACGCCAGACTAAAGTGAAGATTTTTCCACTTTAGTCTGGCAGACAGAAGGTGACGTCTACCGGTACTCTAGAAGGACGTCACCTTCTCCTCCTTCAGTCCAATACCTTTTCTTGTTCCCAGAAACAACCCAAATGGCTGGTGGTTTGTCTGACAGTACGGGAGTCACTGCATCCCCCAGTGAGACACCGAAACAAATGTAAAAATAGAACTCTAGGTCAAGAGATGAACCCTGGTTCCTTGACACATGTGTGAACTATCTCACCAGACCACCCTCCTTCCCTAAAAGCAAAAAGAGGTGCTTTTACTCAGACTGAGGAGGAGGAGGCAACATCCGACTCTAACGCTGGATTTACATTGGTCCGTCTGCAATGCGTCTCCCTTGGGTTCCATGGGGAGTCTGTTAGTTTACTTAGTCTCTGTTGCGCCTCTGGTCCATCCCCCCTGTCGCCTCTCCCTCCTTGACTCAGGAGGAATAGTTTGTCCTTCCACAACTGTGTCACATAGTTCATCCAAAACTTTGGCAATCGGCCCAGCGCCCTTCGCCTTCCTATGTTTTGTGTCATAAATTATGTTGTGTTTTTCTACTTCCAAACCTAAACTTTTGTCGTCCAGTGGGAAGATGAACGATGGGGTTTTCTGCAGTGTTGCGTGCGTTTTCGCAAGGGCACATCTCCTTAAATATAAAACAACTTACATGATTTTTTAATTTTGAAAGTACAACAGCAGTTTTTATTTTGAAACCCGGACCTGTTTTTTGCCCAAAAATCATATCAACAAACTGGAAATTAAACTTATGTTAAACTTGCGTTGCGGCAGGACAGACGTCAGACGCAGAAATGACCGAGACGATGCAAACGGTCCGACTGATGAATGAACGTTATATTTTTTGGGTCAACGCAACAGAGTCGCACCAGTGTGATTTAGGGTTTAAACCAGAAGGAAGTCCCTCCCTCCTGTCTGCCAGTCAGGACTGGCGTGATGTGAGAAAAGCTTCTGCGAACAGCACACAGGACCTGTTCTAAACGGGAGATATCTTACTCATCCTTCAGAGACCCAGGGTGATTTTCTTAAATGAGACCCCATCACCTTGTGTGCATGTCAGCTGCAGCTTTAAAACCATCATCCCGTTTGTTAAAAACAAAAAGTGAAGCTAACGAGCATCATTTATCTATTTATGTAATATTTAGCTTGAAGCTGTTGATTGTAAGTTGAGATCTTATGGTAAATTCTCTTTCAGAAACATGATTTCTGACAGAGGTTTAGCTAATTTGCTTTCTAATATGAGTTATAAAAACTAGAAATGAAGCATTTGCACCACTGACCTATAACTACATCCCTCCCATCCACCAGACCTGCAGACACCAGCTCCTGTGAGACGCCATCTGCTGTGTCTGAAGGTCCACAATGAGACAACAACCATTAAAAAAACAGTTAAACTTATTCAGAGCAGCAAAAATTACAGAGTAGAATTGTTTTTTTTTTGTTGCTTCACTTACCTCTCCCTGGCATAAACTCAAAGCGGATGTCGTTTAGTTCTTTTTTTAAGTTTCTGAGCAAACAAGAGAAAGAATTCAAACAAAGTCCAACAGGTTCTGCTGTGGTATAAAATAATGGCGCCCACCTTAACCTCAGGACTAAACTGATGGGAGACTGAACATTGCCCGAGGACGAGGAAATCTGTTGAGCGACAGATTTGAATCAAATTATGAAACCAAAAAAAGAATTTGGTGTTTGGAAGGTTAAGGAGGCTGACCTGAGTGGGAGGAACGCAGAGCAAAGCCTCACCGGGGGGTTGAGTGTTGACAGGTGGGGGCTGAGGTAGTTCAGTCTGACCTGCATCCACCAACTGCAGTTGACTGGTGAAAGACTCTGGAGTCTGGAACATCTGGAAAACACACAAACTCTTTGACTCTCACCAACTAGATCTCAGTATATTTTTAAATATGAAAATATCTCTAAGACATAAGCTTCCCAAACTTTGGTTTAAAAAAACTCAGATATGGATTTAGCCCAAACGAGGAGAGTCTCTGACCTCTGAGTTCTCGGGTCCCTCCTTCACTCTTGGCGACTGTAGGTGACAGACGGACACATTTTCAGAGAGGGTCTCCACCCAGAAGACTTCCGCAAAACAAAAACAGAGCGCTTCCAAGCAAACGCGCAAACAGGAAAGCAAGGAATCACACAAAAGGGCCCACCTGTTTACTTCTGTTCGTGTGACCATCAGGGAAATATCAAATATTACCAGATTTGGTTTGACCCTTGTACAACGCACAACAGCTTCAATGCAGGTAAGATCATGGATTGGCCAAGTGTTTCATTTACCAAAAAATTACCTTTAAAACTGTGATTCCAAACCAAAAACACTGTAATAAACTCTAGTAGAGCTGTAAACAAGTGAGAAAAAGGAGAAGGAACATGAATCAATAGAGAATCAGGAGTAAGCCACATAGTTATGCAGTCAAACTGACCACTTGGAGGGAAAAAGAAGAAGAAATGATCTCCATGAAATGCAGGAAAAGACAGAAAAGAATCGCTGTGGGCAAACTGAGCTGAAAAACTATGATATGATTGGGTCAATCGATGAGTTTGTGGCTGTAGCTCCACACAATAAACAGGATAAACTCCTGCTTCATGTGTGTGATTCTGTTCTGCATGGTTCTTTATTTCAGGATAGTCGGATTTTGAAACATCCTGATAGACCCACTCCAATGATCTGTGGATCTGTAGTAAAAGCTTTTCAAGTGGTGTTTGAATTGTGATTATGCCGTTTTTAGCTAAAATTAAAAAAACTTTCTGGGACATCGTTTCTGCAGAATGGCAGTAGTTTATTAGAAATTTGCCCCTTTCCCCTCCCCGTGAATGCCTGGAGCGGGGAGCTTGTGGCCCGCCCAGCGTATTTTCTACCTAACAAACAAGCTCATTTTCAAAACGGCATTTATTTCCTCTGCTCCTGATTTACAATGATTTGTACGAAAAAATACTCAGAAAGGTAATTTTTGCTTATTTTACTTCATATATTCTTCAATTCAGTTTGCCAACATGCAGGCCGTTACAAAGAAAGAGAAGTGATTTCAAGTCCTTGATGGTCATTAGGTGTCATTTTTACAAAGCCGCTAAAGCAAACTGCTTTGTCCTCAGTGTGTATGATTAGGTCAGTACTTATGAAAGAAATGGAAATACAGATGGCTTCCAGGAATGGGATCTCCCACTTTCTCTGTGTTTTCCCTTTGCTATTTTTGTTTTGGTAATAATTAAATTCTTGAATTCTTTTTTTTCTTTTTTTTGAATTCTTTTTTTCCCCTAACTATAAATTAATTGATAATGTTTAACAGTTTCTTAGGCATAAATTTGTTAACCAAACTAAGCAAAATTAAATCAGAGCTAACAAAGTTACCCTTTTTGATTATTAAAAAAAAACAAAAAAAAAACGGACAGGCCACCATATAATTCAGTGCACCTTATGTATGAATTATCGTTTTGCTTGGCATTCTGTCAAATATGACTCTGATCAACTTTGATGCTTGGTGGAGTGATGCCAAACTTAAATGTTCCTTATTAAAATTATTATTATTTTTCTTATTTTTCTTCAGCCATAATAGAGGGGGTAAAGTGTGGCTCCAGAGGTTGCAGAAGCCTGACCTATAAACAATAAATCTTAACATTTATATAAATGTCTACCGGCCGTTTAATGCATTTCTAACTGCCTTTCTCTGCTCTCCCACATTCTGCGGTCCTCTGGGAGTCCTTCCTTGTTAGGGGAATGCCATCTGTATCATGGTGGCAAGTGAACAACCCTGGATGCAGGCAGCTCGAGTGGGTAGGAGAAGCGCACTTGTCGCCTGGGGGCACTAACAGGCTTCACCTGCTGCTCCTTGGCCGTCAGGACACACACACAAACACACAGAGATGAGACTGGTGGGAGAGACGCACAACAAACATGCTACCGCACAGACACGAGAACGACAACTTCAGCAGGAGAACAGGGAGGAAGACGCGTGGGGGTAATAACGATCCATAAGTGCAGGAGACGGGCAAACGGAGGGTCGGGTCTCACCCTCAAAGCTGCAACAGCTGCTCTGCCTTCTTCACTTTCTTCATCGAGCTCGTCATCACTCCACTCCCACTCGCCATCCTCCGTTTTATGGAGACGCCCGCTGGAACCTGGCACCCGGCGCACCTGACCGCCATAGGTGCAAACAGCTGAGTTCATGATCTTCAGCAACAGAGCACAAGATTGGATCCCTCCTTACCCTTTTTGACCTCTCCGTTATTGTGGGTGCCTTTTGCAGTAGTCTGTCATGTAAGAATTCATGGTTCTGTGGTGGGGAAAAAAGAAACCAGCGTCAAACCTGGATCTGCTCATTCTGAAATGTTCAAACCCTGGTGAGGGTCCTGTCATCAGATCAGGATAATAAACCAGGAACTAAACGAAGATTTTATTTTTGTTTTCTGTTGAGCCATGACTGCCTCGCTTGAAAAGACCTCATTTCACTCCAGTCAAGGTCATTGAGGGGCGCCATTCAGGTCTTTAGAAGAAGACCTCTTCCTCATCAAAAGTTCAAAGTGCTCACAACTCAGAGTCCCAAAGAAAATTCATCTTTACCTGAGCTTGAAGAAAAATATTCTCACAATGCGAGCAGGCTTTTCTTGTAACAACAGAAATAAAATAAATATGGATTTTTAAAAAAAACATGTTTGTTTCCCTAATTTCTGTAAAACTGTGATAACATCTGCCATCTGCTGTTCATTCAAAGCATTGCAGTTAGTGATCCAGACTTGCTGAGCCTGCTCTCTGGTTGCTATGGCGCTGGGCAGCCGGAGGCCGGCCACAGTCTGTTTATCCCTGCCTTTGTTAGTGTGGCAAAGAACAGTGCAAAGACACAAACACAAACACACATACGCAAACTGGATCACAGAAACCTCCCAGGAACTAAAATACTTAGTTTGATTCACAATAAATCTGTGGCGTTCTTTGATTAAATCAAAGTTTTTACAGCTGAAAGGGTAGAAATAACCAAAGGAAATTAAAGGGGGCAGATTTTTTTTCCTACCTTAGCTTTCTGGAAGAATTTATGCTTCAACAACTCCAATGACGTTGGCCTGAAAACGAACAGAATTGCACTTAAGTGAGAATCCAGAAAAAATGATGTTTTTCTGCTCATTTTAATTATTAAAATCTGCAAATAAAGGAAAGTAAAAACACTGTCTGACAGAAAAACGAACGAAGTCATAGTAAAGCATGGTTAACTCTTTGGAGAGTGAGAAATCTGTTTTTTCTGAAACTAGTTGTACCTTTTCTCTGGGTCTTTCTGTAGACACGAAGAGATCATCTTCCTGAAGGATTTGCCATATTTCTTTACCATTTCCTTGTCCGTGATGCCGGTCTCCAAAGTTGGTGGGTCGTTCTGCAGGGTCAGCATTAAGACCTAAAGGCACAACAGCACAGTGACTAAAAACCCAAATCTGGGCTTTTTTTGGTTCAACTTTGCCACAAAGTTTTCACCTTCATGGGTGGGTATTTGTGATAAGGTGCGGCGCCTGTGGCAAGCTCGATTGCGGTGATCCCAAAACTCCAGATATCTGCTTTGAAGTCGTAGCCCCTCACCTGCGGGGAGGGAAAAATGCTGCGTTGCCGCAAAAGCAGACAGGTTCAGCAGACCCAGCGTGAATCCTCCTGACCTGCTCCATGACCTCTGGGGCCATCCAGCACGGGGTTCCCACAAACGTCTTCCGCACTTTGTTTCTAGTCATGTCTCCACCAGCAGCTAGAAAGGCACTGACGCCGAAGTCTGAGGAGAAAAAAAACACGGAATGTACTTTTTGTATTTGTTGCATTTTCTTTTCTTTCTATATCAGAGTGGGACTTTGTTGTGTTTGTGGATCTTTGTGTGTCTGATTATTTTCAGGAGTGGTGCTGGAAAGGCTGTGGCATCCATTGGACCTAAGCTGATGGAGGCAGCCTTAAAAGCACCATGTGGCCCTCCAGCCTGAAGAAAGGGAGCTTCGCTGCAACCTGCCTCCACTGCAGCTGGGCGCTCTTCATCACCTGTTCTTTCATTTGTGTTGCACTTTGTAGTTTTGTGTTTAGGCCCACTCTGTGTTTTCTTTTGTTTGTAGTCATGTTTAAGTGAAGCTGTAGGGGTGAACTCCTGCTTATGTTAGCCTAGGGAGGTTAGTGTTTCGTCATTAATTTCCCTTTTCTTTCATTCACAGGTAAGATTGCAGATTTCAGTTAGGTGGGGTTTTGTTTGTTGTATTGGCCTTGGTTCATCCTGAAGCCTTTTTGCTTCCCCTTTTTAAGTTATTGTTGTTTTGGTATTTATTAATTTGTAAATAATTGTGTTAATTTTGTATGGAGACAAACTTTTGGTGTTTTAGTTATTAATTTAAAGGGGCAAAAACGTTAATGTTATGCTCCTCTAGGTACCCCTAGACATCAAATAGGGCAACACTTTGATAACATGTTTTATCTCCAGATTAATCCATCTTCCAGGTCAGTAGTGTTATATTTGAAAAAATTACCTGCTATCTGCACCGAACCATCGTCTCCAAGCAGAATGTTCCCGGCTTTAAGATCCCTGGAATGACAAAATGATTCCAAAACCTCAGTTTCTTGCAAAGCTTTCACGCGCCAGTTAAAACTGTGAATGGAAATAAAAAGCAGACTGCATTTTGTGCTTGTTTTTGAAAAATCGAGTTTTAATTAGCAGTTTCGTTTCCCTGTTAAACAGGAGATAATTACCAGTTGCCCCCAGCTCAGCCTCCGCTGGTGCTGATGAGAGCATTCAGCTGGGACAGACTGCCGGTCTGTCACAGAGTGCATGCAGCAATTTTACCAGCCAGACAGCGTTGTCATGGCAACAGACTTTTGGTGCCACAGATAAAGGGTCAAGCAATGGGCAAGGACATAAAAGGACGGTGGCAGAGGAGGTTTTCCCCGGTGCGCTACCGTTTGAAACAGAAATCCCTCCTTTAAAAGGGATGAAGCTGAAGCCTCAGAACATCCACAGACAGGTTTCCCTCTTGAACATCAACCAGGATGTTTGGCTGATTTTAAATAACATAAGAAAAGTCTTTAAATTTCCATCTATACGTACACATACACACAAAAATCAGTTAGTAGAAGAGCAGTTAATGATGCTGAACAGAGGAGGGCGCTAAAGGACAAAGCAGAGGGTTCTCACATCAGATAACTGGTTTTAAACTTTTTTTTTTAAATACATTAAATGGAATACTAAATAAAATTAAATGACTATAAATACATGCCAACTTTCAGAAATGTGAGGGAACAAGTGCTGCAGAGTAGGATGTGGTTCTTGACATTTGTTCCACTTTTCTCTTAAAATGTATTACTTTTATTCTGAGCTTCTAAAACATGTCAGAAATCTTCCATAGAAGCCCACGTGTGACATAAAATACAAAGACAAGCGTTTATAGACACAGGAAGAGGCGTTTTTTTCAGAGAAGAATTTCAGTAGATGACTACATAACCAGCAGATTCCATAGCAACGGGGAAAACTAGCGTTACACACTGAATCCCAGATGAATGAAGGCAGCATGTGGGATACATCAGGAGTATGATCTGACAGGAAAAGATGGGGAGTCCCTGTGCAGCAACGGTGCAACCTTGAGAAGTCCGACTGGAATGGTAACAAAAGACAGCATGTTGGCAGACTCCAAACCACATGCTTTTATTAATGAGCTCGGACAGAAACAGCTGTTTGGGACCTATATGCGGTGAAACTTAGTTGCGTACTAGAATCTATTTATAATCAGTTGCTACTATTGTGAGGACGCCATAATATTCCATTGCGAGGGGCTCTGGAAAAACCACACAGCTGTGTGACGGACAGATGAGCTTTTTGTTACATCAAATGGAAAGAGTTTTAAAAGAGATTTAAAAGCTTTTTCTACATTTAGTGTCTTTATTTTTGTTGTTTGTTTGACCAATATTTCCTTTTCTTTTAGTTTCCTCCAAGAACATACAATATATTTATTGACTCGGGCCAGGTGGTTCAAAATTCCCGACAAAAAGTTGCAGAAAGGTGAAGAAACTTTTAGTTTCTTGAAGAAAAGTTACCTCCAAAACACTGATGATGACAGAAAAATGCAGAGAAGCCAACAGCGCGGGTCACTTTTGCTTTTTAAATGGACTGTTTGTGGAAGAATCTGTAAAATAAATCTAGTTACATTTTGTTGCAACAAACAATATAATTATAAGCTTGTATTGTTAACATGTGAAGCCTTTTAGAACCATGTTTCTATGGAATAAAGTGTGGGTGCAGGTTTATTTAAAATAAATGTTAAAACTACATTATTTCTTTTGCATCCAAATCAGACACAAAGGGTCAGGCACGCTTTCATACAGCGGCAGAGCTGCCATGTTGGCCAGGCCAACCGGAGCAATGTGGGGTTCAGTGTCTCGCCAAGGACACTTGGACACCCCAGTGGTCAGGGGGAATTTTTCTACAAGAAGTCGACGACTTAACCTCGTGCCACAGTCACCACATAAAGGTTTTAAGTGTCACCCACACGATTGTTAAGAATAAAAGATAAAGCAACAAACATGGATAGTTTTTAAACAAGTCTTCAGGCAAGTTTTTCGGGACTTTATGAAGCCAGCCTCCAGTGGTCATTTGCGGAACTGCGACATTCAGTTCTAATAGGTTCGAAGAAAATCTTTGTTCAAAACCAAACAAATAAAATAATAGTTAAATAAAAAAAAACTATTAATGAACCCACACTGTGTTTGAGTTCCAACCTTTGGAGCCACAACATCTTGAAGTCTTCTGGGAAGAACGCGAGCTTATGGGAATGTTTGCCGATTCTTCCAGAAGCACATCTGTGAACTCACACACTCATGCTGGAGCAGAGGACCTGGCCTGCCCCCTTAGTGCTCGAAATGATCCTAAAAGCGCTCCGTCTGTATAAAACCAGGAGTCAGTTCCTCGACACCAAACCTGCTCGTCCATGTCTTTCCAATGTAAACCAGCTCTGAAACAATGGCTTGTAGCCTTAGGACTTCCACCATCTCCTCTAACTTCTCAGTATGACCTGCTCGCATGCATTTGTAGATGTCATCACCCCTGCAACAATCCAAATTTGCACTTTGAGAAGAAAGTGGAAAAAAATCTCTGGCAGATTTTCCTCAACACGAACAGGTGAGGCTGCATCCTTCAAGAGGAGTGACGAATGCTGTCCAAGTGCCCCCCCGCACTCCTTCAGACTATGGCGTCTGAGCATCACTGCAGCAGCATGTAATGTGCTGAGATGAGGTTGCACAGTGCAGCCCCTCATCAACATTCACAAAAAAAATAATAATAATAAAAGTGGAGGAGGTGGCACAATGCAACACAAATGTTCAAAGGCAAACCGAAGCGGATGGAAGGGACAAAAACAAATCAGCCCGAGTTGCTTTTCATTGTGAATTCACTGCCGGCACCAGAAAAGCGGGTCTTCAGACTGTTGAAGTTGGGAGACTCGTGGCAGCTCTGAGGCGTGACTTTCTGAGCTGCTGTGAAAGATGAAGTAGAACAGTTCGCCGTCTTGTGACAAGTGTCTCCCACTGACCCCTCAGATCCCACCAGAAGACTCTAATTGCTTTTCTGCCATCTTGTGTCGGATTAAATACCTCATATGACACCTTCACACTTTTTTCCCCTTCGGTGAGCCTCAACTCCAGCTCAAATTTACCAGTAAACAAGTGAGCTTCACTTTGTTAATCAGCTTTTGTTCCTTTTTATTCTCATATCTCCAACTCAGAGGAAGGGAATGGAGCCATCAGGTGGAGTAATGACTTATTGACGTTTTACTAATGGCTCCTTGCAGGCTGCATGGTGTTAAAGGCTGGTTTTAGTCCAAGAAAACATCTCTCTTTTCCTTGGATCAATAATGCAGCCACATTTTGCTGAAACCTGCATCCTGAGGCTCTCACTGTATCACACTCGCCGAGTTAACGCCTTGTGTTTATCTGCAGCTGGGCTTCCATTCGTTTTTATTAAACATCAATTTGAAATTCAGATTTGTAGTCGATAATGCATCCATCACTTTCTGAAGCTGCCATTAAAATCTGCCACTAATCTTGTCGACATCTCAGCCTGAAGCACGAGAATAAAAAAAAATAAAAAAAACATCATCAGGCTGAAGATGTCTGGTCCACTTGAAGTGGTTTCAGTTACATAAAAGTCTAAAATATGAGCATTTGTGGCAGAAGTGCGTCATTTCAATGACAGGGAAATGTCGCCTCATTTCTTTCCACTCTTGTGAAGTCCTGCCGAAGAAGACCACTTGCCGCAGCCTCACTGCTTAAATCCCCCGTAAATCTGAATGGTGCTGCTGACCTTTAGATGGAAAAGGAGGTGATCTGGAAAACAGTTCTTCAGGGCTGCCATCCGTGTTCTGCTAAACCACATGAGGGGCATCTACTGATATAACTGGGAAACAGAATGGTGCATTATGTCTAAAACCACAACATAAACCAACTCACATGCTCCCACAGGAAACCTACAGACATTTCTAGCAGCTCTCAAACAGTACAACGTTCATTCATCTTCTAATCCGTTTTTCCCTTTCGGGGTCACGGGGGAGCCTATCCCAGCCAGGCAGGAGAAGCCTTGGACTGTCGCCAGTGTGTCGCAGAGCCACAATCACACACCCATGCACCTATGGACAATTTAGAGTAACCAAATAACCTATGAAGCATAATTTTGGACGGTGGGAGGAAGCCGGAGAACAAGCAAACATTGATGTTCTGTTTCGGGTCCCCCAGCCAGGACTTGAAGCAAGGGCCTTCTTGCTGTGATGCAAAGGCCCTAACCACTGCGCCACCGTGCAGCGCTTCATTTAAACATGATATATGATAATGTGATCATTTGTATTTGTATTTGTATTTATTTATTTAAGGGACAATGCATACAACAAACAGTGTAGAATACTCTAAAGGTAATGAGACACTGTAAATATGCAGGATTGTAGCCTAGGCTAATTTCCATCCTCTGTCCCGTTCTGACCATGGCCAGCCACCTAGAGACTTAAAATAAAATGAGTAAAACAGAGTAAAAATGTACATATTAGAAAAATATGTACATTTTATGTAGAAAAATGACATAAAATTAACATAACTCGGATAACATTTAAATCACTTCATGTCTGAAGCTGTAACAGGCGTCTATCTGTGAAATTCTTCTTCATGGCAGCATTGAAAGTTGGTAAAAAAAACAAAATAAAACCAGGATATAACAAGGGAGCTGTTGTTGGAGTCAGCATGTTCAAAGAGGAAAGTAATTATGTAATTCTGTCTCCCCCAAAGATGGTCTGGTGGACTGTAGGCAGATGTTTGAAGAGCTGCTGGGTTTTGGCCAGTGTCTGGCAGGTGCCAGTGTGCAGCTTTTACATGCAAAACCACGTCGCGTCTAGAGTGTTTAGAGGCTTAAAGATTTCAAAATCAAACTGGTATCTCAAGTTAAATTCATTTGTGTGTTCTGCATCCACTTTTTACTGTCATTGTTCCAGTTGGGAGCGGCGGCGTGTAAACGAACGGGAACGGGAGGCGGCGTGCCGTCAGTGGGCCACACAGACAGAAACAAACACGGTCATGTAAACCCACACATCAGTTTGGGAACAAAAACAAATACAAGAGGTTTTATCATGTGGGAAACAAAATGGAGCGATGAGAAGCTACACCGAAACACAGAAATTGAAACATAAAGCTATTGCTATGAGGAGAGAATCATTGAGAAAAAGCAGAAAAAGTGGATTCTTGGGTGTGTTGAATGGAAGCCAACCTGTGAATCTGTCCGTTTTTGTGCAGGTACTCCAGACCGTCCAGTACGTCCTTCAACACGGTGGCGATGCTGGCTTCATCGAGGACGCCCGACTTGTGTTCCCCACGTGAGATGATGTGCTTGATCACATCCAGCATAGAACCTGGATGGCAAACACACAGATTACACCGATTACATTTAGAATCCATTACTTCAACTTTTCATCCTAGAAGTTAGGCATGAGACCATCAGCAGAAGAGACTAAAACATATCTACTAAAGGAGAAAAACACAAGGAAGCTCAGAAATACAAAGTCACCTAAAAATAGTCTGTATCATCACTTAAACCTAGTTTAAACCACTGATAACTGTACATGAAGCTGCATATTTTAGATATATGTGCAGAAATTCAGTTCAAAAAGATATGTAGCTTAGTTTCTAAGCTCAATTTTTTACAAGCATTTTTTTTCAACTGCAATTTCTACGGAAAATGATTAGGGCCATAGAGAAAGAAAAAAAAAGGTCATAGAAAATTCTCACTTTAAACCTCAGAATTCTGACTTTTTTCTCAGAATTCGGGGAGATTAAAGTCAGAATTCTGACTTTTCAACTTTTCTCTCAGAACTTTGACTTTAATCTCAGAATTTTGAGGGGGGGGGGAATCAGAATTCTGAGATTAAAGTCAGAATTCTGTGAAAAAAAGTCAGAATTTTCTATGCCCTTTTTTTTTTTTTTTTAATTTCTTTCTCCGTGGCCCTATTCCTTTTCTGTAAATTTCTCTGTAGATCAACATTTAGATGATATTTGCATTCAGAATACACTGTGGTTACTGGCAGTCTTCTGCTTTGAAAGTCCTGTGGAGCAGTGGTCCTCACCTTTGTAGACCAGACAAAACATTCTCACCGATTTAACCCCTTTTTAGGATACCAGTTTCCCCTAAATTTTGAGGGTGAGGTTAAGAAAAAAAGGCATTTATTTTTTCACTGCTACTTGGAACCTAGTGACCCACGGACTGCTTCAAAACCTAGGGGCTGGAGACCACTGTTGTAGTGTGACATTATCACTGTGATCCTCATCTTCACTCATTTAAGCATTCACTATAAGACTTTTCTTAGAAATGCTGCAGCAGAAAACCCGTGACCATGCAGAAGATTGCATTAAAAAGGGCGTGCTGGTTCTGGTAAACCGCCGCCATTGAACGGAGAGCCAGTGTGTTAAGTGACCTGACCTGTTCAGGGCCAAAAAGACGGGTCAACCCGCGTCCCAAAGCCTGACTGCATTTGCATACAGCAGTGTTCTGGCTGAAAAGTCACATGGCCGTCAGAAAAAACTTCCTTTGTGCAACCTTTACAAAGAAAAGAGCATGTCTATGAAAAAAAAAGGTTCTGTATTTGCAAGGCTGAAAATGGTGCAATACTGGTGAATGGGAACAAAGCAGAGAAGTAAAAAGGTCACTTCCCTTACATCTTCACAATCAGAACACTGCTATGCTGAAGGACTCAAACAAAAACTGGAAATAACCGCTGCAGTGTTTTACTGTCTGGCTACACTTTTTTTTATCATAATTTCAGAACCACGGCCTATTAAAGCGAAGAACGATGATGACTGCATTGTTGCAGGGATTGTGAACAGAGGCAGACAGAGAAAGAGAAGCTTGTGTGTAGCGTCCACCGACGGTAGAAAATGAGATCCTGCACCGAGGGGTGAAAAGAAAGAAAGAGCTGTCAGGGAGCCAATGAGTGAAGATGGAATAAGGCCTCTCGAGTGTGGATCTGATTGCGTGAAAGAGCAGGTCAAGAAATCAAAGCCTGAGTGTGAGAACTGCAGTGGAGCGAACGGACAGACGGCAGCATAAAGAGACAGCAGAGTAAAGTCCAGGAGGAATTGTGGCCTTAATGACTGTACAAATGTCAGGGAATGAAATGATGTGGAATAAAGCGGGTTACCAGAAAAAAGACAAGCCTCAACTGAAGAAAACTTTTTAAATAATGCATTGATTTGGATTTTGTCAATATCTAGAATCCAGTGATTTATAGAGCTTATGCAAGAGCTAAGTATTGAAGTCTCATTCCAATCACCAATCGTTTTCTAGGACAAAGTTTCTGCAGAGCAGCAGGAGTTCCTTTGGCCCGGAACTGTCGCCGCAGAGTAAGCCCGCCCTGATTCCCCATCATCCATCTGTTTACACTCTCTCCGGCTAGCTTACATCCCCTCACAACCCTAACCTAACAGTATGGGTGTAACAAAAAAGGCGAGCAATATTAGAGCTATGATTTGAATAAAGAAATAGTCAGAAATACAATTTTAAGATGATTTTTTTTAAGATATGTTTTCTTTCATGAGAAAAACAAAAAAAACAAAAATATAGTTTTCATCGGACTGGGTCTTTACTTCACACATGTGCAACTTTTTCTTTAAGACTAAAGTCTTAAAAGTGTTGGAAAAAGATGCATACTGATCTTAGCCTCATCATTCCCTCTCAAAATGACCATTTCCTCTCATTTCTTTGCTTTAGCAAACTGACACTGGCAGGTTGACTGCGTACAGTGCACCATAGTCCTTTGTTTTCATTTGAATGGCGCCGGAGCGGAGTATCTTATTCAAATCCCAGAGTGTTAAGTCAGTCTTGACAGCAGAGAACACCGCAGATTATCCAAACCGCTCAGAAGGAAGGCAGATCAATCCCCACCAAGTTAAAGGATGGATTCAGCAAGTGTCTTCACTTCTTCACATTTGGACATGATTGTGTGACAGTTTGAAAGCCAGAGGTTCAACACTTCATCCAGGAACATCCTCTGCTCTTCAAGGCAGAGCAGAGCTCGGAGATCAAGGGAGACACTGAGGAAAGCCAAAGGCGGGGGAGGAGGATAAGGAAGTGGATGAAGGACATGAGAGCTGTGTGCCAACTGTGCTAAAGGCCTGTGTGGAATGCCAATACGGTGGTGGAGGAAGCAGAGCGGGAGGCATGGGAGGGGCTGCAGCCAGGCTTTGAAGCTTTGCTGATCCTGTTCTTTTAAAAGTCATTCAACTTCTGTAATCTTCAACATGTAACGGCAAATAGGGTTTGGTTTGACAAACAAATATACTCAAACTTTGGGAATACAAACGTAGTAACTATTTAGTGAGTCAGAAGTCAAAACCACACCTTCTCGTGAGCGCCGTTGGCGTGGCATACGAGTCCAAACTTGACTTAGCCGTTTCGTGTCCTGTTTTTAACAATTGATCATTTAAGGCTCCGCATTGATTTTATCTCACACTAAAATTCTACTCTCATTTTTATCATTTTATCGTTGTGAATTTACTCTGGTGTCCATTGCAATAATGAAAAGTTTGTTTAATGGTTTGGTTTTAATCATTTTGTCAGTCTCCACCATTGACCGTATATGAGAACTGGACTGAGTGACCCCTCCCCCCTCGTGTTCTAAATAGGAAAGACCTGTTAGTTTCAAGTAGCCAAAATCCCATAAACTTCTATTGAAAAATAAAACGCTTCGCATTCTTGTTCTGCTTTTTTATTTTCTATAGTGCAAGTTATGTAAAGGTTAATGGCCAACGAAGTGTGGATTATCAGAAATTAACGCACGTAGAAGCCTGAGCCATCCGGCGCGAAGTGCCATTAACCCGCTTTTACCATGGTCACTTACAAAACAAATAAATATTCAATCTGTTTTTAGTCCTTTATTTTTGTTATTTTTTTGGTTTGGATCACTTTTTTCACAAAAAGCGGACTATTTGTTACATGGTGCGGCTGTTCCAAACTCCAATCTCGACTACAGCAGCAAAGGAAAACTATATCTATGCTGGTCGTCACAATGGGTTAAATAAGGCATCAGTTCAGAGAGACAGTTCACCTCTTACTGCTTGTTTTCTTCCAGAGGATGAAACTAAAGTTTGTTTTAAAGAAGCTAGCGCAGTGATACAGAACATTTAAGCGATGTGACCAGAACTTCTTTTTAGGCGTGCGTTACCACTGTGCGTTATCACTTTTTAATACACACCCAGCAGCCAATTAGAATCGAGAATTCACCCGGACCATGGTATAATCGAGGTATAAACTGACAGCCTCAATAAAAGTAGGTGGTCTGACGTCGAAAGGTTCACAGATTTTCCTGAGCCTGCTTTCAAGTGGTAGAGGTGTGGCCCTCCAACAAACTCCCTTCTGTCTGGCAAGAGTGGTTCCCATAGAAACAATGACTCAGACCGATTAGGATCAATCCCTGTTTATTGACGTCATCTGGCTCCAACATGGCAGCATCTGTATGGCTAAAAAAAATGGCAGCGGACTTCATTTTGTTGGTGCCAGAAGTAAACCATTTTCCCCACTCAATTGGTCCAGTTCTCGTATACAGGCAATGGTCTCCACTTCAAATGAAAGCCAATCAAATCTGCTTGAAAAGCATATGATGTAAATTATTTAACAGGCCTTGTAGGGCTTGTAGAAAATGTATCGTCTAATTGGAATGGCCACAAGTCACCACAAAGAATAACTTTAAAGTCTCGACATGAAGTTTGTGCCTTTATCCTAGAAATTCTGATTGATCTAAAAAAAAAAACAAGTAGAACAAAGACGTACACTTTAGTAAAAAAAAAAAAAAAAGCCTCAATTGTTCTTGAAAAACAAGAATACAGTTATTAAATTATGTAGTTATGCAACACCCAAACAATAAGGTTTGCCACTAAAATATGCTGGGGTAGTTGGTAATGACAGGTTTTGTTTTCTTCCCTGCTTAAAAAAAAACCCACCATGGCTTTGTTTGTTCAATTATGAGTTTCTCAAAAGAAAAAGAAAGACGGCAGAATGGGGGTCAGAGGGCGGGGCTTCTCCTGCGTCCTGAAGCCAGACAGCCAGGCAAAAGCTCTGCTTCCTCCAGCCTGGCCTGCTGCTCTGCCCTGTGGAGAGCCTGTCTGTAGCCTCAACCTCATTGGAGTCCGTTTCCACGGCAGACGCTGCTGTGGCCGTCACTTAATTGCTCCACATCATAAAACTCAATGGCCGCCGCGCAACGACGACGCAGGGAAGCAGGCGGGCGGCATTCGGGTACGGCCGCTCCTGCTGAGAGGATGGCCGTCTGCCCAAGCAGGGCTCAGCACGAATGGGGCCCCAAGAGCTCAACTGCAAGGGGACGGCCAGGGGGGGACCCCTTTGGATAGGACCTAAGTGAAGAAGACATGCCGCTTGGGCACCATCTATTACAGCGGGGAGTTGTTTACACAGAGGAGCGTGGAAGCAGTTTCTGTTCTTTTAAACTGGCATCAATGGGGGTCTGAGATGGGAAAAAAAATACCACAAAAATACTTTAACAATTTGTTTCTACAAGCAATAACCAATTAAAGCACTTGATGGAAAAATACAGTTTAATTCACAGCTGTAATGTACTAACTGAGCCAAAAACCCACAATCCTGTTTTGTTTCTGACGGTTTCACTTTGAGGAGGGCTTCCTCTTCATGTTCCTCCTCCTCCTCGTTAATTGCAGTGCTGCCAAACGGTTGCCATGTGGGCTGTTATTACCTCTGCTTTGTCATTAGCTATAGCACCGTGCACGCTTAAAGCCCAGAGAGAGCGGCAGCGGGGAACACAATGACAAAATCCCCTATAATAACCGCTCAGATCACATGCAGCAAACTGGCCAGCTCTTCCTGTTTAAGCTGGTTTATCATCAGAGGTCCTGGCAAAGACTTATAAACATTCATACTACGATAAAAAATAAAAAAGAAATAACCTTATGGTTCCCTTTACAGCTATTCGGGTAAGTTTAATTAAGAAATGATGAAAGTTATCCATTTGTGTGTCCATGCAATAAAAGATCTGACAGATCGTGAATACAGAAAAATCCCACTTACCGCCACTGAGCAGCTTCATAACCAGCCACAGCTCATCCTTTACAACGAAGGAGGTGTAATAAGTCACTATATTTGGGTGGTGGCACTGGCTCATGGCCTGGATCTCTTTCTGTTGAAGGAAAGCAAAGCAAAAAATAAAAAATAAAAAAAAGAGAAAAATTCAGTCATCTAACAAGTACAGTTACATTTTTATTAGGCCTGCACAATAAATCGCAAATTTATCGTTATCGTGATATCAAGCTGTCCAATACACATATTGCAAAAAGACAGCGAAAATTGGGATAACTGGTTACCTTAAATGTGGAAAACAATCTTAGGGCAGCCTGAAGTATTTAACGAATCAAATAAATGCATTTATGCATTTGACCGATCGAATGGAGCCCTTTTATATTAGATGCTCAAATCCTATGTAGACGAAGGTTATTTGGAGTATAATTTAAGTTATGTTGACTCTTATTTAAACTAAGCTGTTGCAATGAAATGGAAATTGTGCTTTTAGTTGTTTTGATATTTGTTCATGTATCACGTCATGAACAAATAGCAAAACAACTAAGTACACAATTTCATTGCAACAGTTCAAGTTAAATAAGAGTCAACATACTTAAACTCCAAATGACCCTCGTTTACATAGGAGGCAAGGATCTAACATTTCAGGGGTCCATCCGATTGGTCAAAAGCATGAATGGATTTCTTTGATCTGTTAAATACTTCAAGCTGCCAAAAGTTTGTTTCGGCAAATTTAAGGTTATCATTTCTCCCAATTTTCACCCACATTTGCGATTTGGATATTGCACACCTTGATATCACGATAACAATAAATTTGTGATGCATTGTGCAGGTCTAATAGAAACTCGGTAATGCAGGAGTGTTTGACGCAACAGTGGGAGTCCAATGTACAGCCAGGAAGAATCAAAAAACAGCCAAAGCTCTTCAGTGGGATCCTCTGCAAACATGTTTGCATCTTCCTTTTTGTGTGTGTGTTTTTTAATTTACTGCCAAGACCAAAGCCAAAACATAATGGATTGTTTTTGTTTATGGCTTATGAGGAAAAAGTCCCCCCGCACTTTCACCTTCCCACAAATTTCTGATTTTTTTTTTTCATTAGCAGAATCCTCCTATCCCCCAAAGGCAGTTTTTTTTTCTTCATGTGTGGGTGCAGCATGCTTTTTTCTAGCAACACATTCCAGTGAAAGGGTAAACCTCTCGACTTGAATCATTTTAGTTGATGCCTTTGAGTCAACTCTGTGCGTCATTCAAGGTTTGTTCATTAACACACAAACTCTGGGATGACTCAACTCCGTCAGGTTACTCCTAAATAGTTTTGATGACAGGATTTCATTAACTGAGTGAATATAGAGGGAACTACAAAGTATCTGTACCGTTGTCTGGAGGACTGTGACACTCATCAGTACAACAGCTGGCGTTTGCACCTTTTCCAGCAGAAAACCATCTAGTAACCCGGGTGTTGCAGTGACTTTTGAATCTGTCTTCTTTTTCTCATCAGCGTACATCGAACGCACCTCTGATCCAATCCAAACAAAGTCTTTGAACTCAGATTAATATTACTATTGTTAGATTAAATTACAGAGTTATAGCCATTAAAGAATAACCGGCCATTTGTCTACAAATCATTCTCAGGCTGTTTAAAGATCAATTCTGATGAAAATGGTATTCTTGGTATTTTAACATGCTTTCGAGGCATTTTTTTGATGATGGAGGAAACTTAAAATCTCATTTCTGTTTATTTCTTTTTTGAAATGGTTGTGAATCAGGAGCACAACAATTTGACAAAACGATTATTTGTTACGTAGTGAATACGCTGTGTGGGGCACGAGCTCCTTGCTCCGCAACAGAGAGGGGAAAGGGGGACGGGGTTGCTCTACGCCAATGGTCCCACCCATAACTCAGAGGCATACTTCGAATAAACTACTGCTGCTCTGCAGAATATATCCTTGAAAACTGCTATTTTGATTTGAAATAATCTTAGTTAAAATACCACTGGGAACGCTTTAAAAATAGCTCAAAAGATGATCGCAGTGGGTCTTCAACTGATTCTCATTTTTAAGGACTCAAAACTCAAGTACATGAGAAGTTCACTCTGTTTATGTAAAAACAAAACAATAACATATGACTGTTCTGCAGAAAAAGCAACAAAGGATAATTAAAGCAGAAATGGAAGATCAATTGAAATATTGCTGTGTCATCAGGAAAAGACAATTGAGCATTTCTGTTTTAAAAAAAGAAAAGAAATCTGCTATTCTGAATGACCTGCTGAAGCTTCCACCCTTTAACCCAGGGAAAAAGTGAAGATCAGTCGCTTCAGTAGTGTATTTTTTTATATATATTAGCCCAGATCTTTTCAGCATGTGTGATGTCAGAAGATTATGATTGTGAGCAAAAAGATGAATAACTATTGTAAAAGCTCAACAGAGCTGTGGGTCACACACTGGTGCCACCCATCCTTGGGGATGGCAGACACACAGAGCCCTCTGTAGAGGAAATGTTATGTCACTTTCGGTTACTCCGGCCTCACACGTTCAGAGCGACAGTTCAAGTCAAGTGTGCACACACATATTGGCAAAATACAAAGAACAAGCACAAAAAAAAGATGCTGACTTGCTGTTATAGTAACATTAATAGTATTCTTGCACAATATTTCATAAATAGTCACAAATACAGCCTATATGCACTTTCTTTGGTTTATTAAAGATTCACTCCAATGAAATTAGTGTTTTTTCGTGTTTAACATGTTCTTGAGGCATTTTTCTGATGATAGCAGACATGTATAAAAATAATTTAACCAAATATTGCATTTCTGAGTATTTCTTTATTCAAATTGTTGTGTTTTTGCAAAGCTCCCTGCTTTGAGTGGAAACAAATGGATGATGGGAAGTGGAGGCACTGGGAATACTTTCATATTGATCAAACGATTATCGTAGTAGGACTTGATCATAAAAATGTATTAATTTAAGCTGCTTTATTATTTAAATGTATATATTAAATGACAGTCAGAGGTCCACTAAACTGCATTTAGACTATAAACAAGTAATTTAAACATCTGATCTGGTCCAAAAACGTAATTAAAAAAAATGATTCAAGAGATTCATCGTAACGTCCAGAGACTCAAATGCCAGAAAAGCAATTAATTGTTGTATTTAAATTATTTTCAACTAATGCATCCTGTTCTTAAACCTCTCCTAAAAAGCAATCTGGCTTCAATTTAATGCTTCCTTAAAGTTGAAGTGGGCCCACAGCAGGCTGTGGAAATGTGGAGGGAAAAACCGCAGGCAGGAAATCCGATAGCGCTCTTTTTCATGTGACTGCCTCCTCCAAGAATCTGGGAGCAACATTCCCCTATTTCATCCAGCAGAATTCATGGAGCTGCTGAAGGAGCTCTTCTTGGTATAGCAAAGCCAATCAGTCTTTGGACGGCACTCATCACTTACAGACACTTGACGATATTTGATGCCCGTCTTACACAGACATCACTTGAGTTAAGCGATAAGAACATGCCGAGTTCATTTAAGCATCAATAGCTGGAGTGGTGAGGAGTTTCTGTATTAAATCTATCGATGTGCAGCTAAAATCCCAGTGATGTAAGGACTGTACTGACAGGATGAAGACAGTACAGTCAGTGTTCAGGAAGACATCCCATAGTGCTCTAATAGTTTCCTGGCGCCCTGGTGGAGGGCCAGTGGAGCCCTCCTTCAGAGAACAACTGGAATAGTGTTTCAATCGACAGGAATGATTGGATGAAGGCTCAGAGTAATGAAAAGCAGAGGTAGCTCTAATTTCCTCCACATGTGCAACACACTCGATAAGTCGTCTACTATAAACGGAGGGACGGGTTTTCGGCCAAATTGGCTCTGCTGTGTTTTGTGACTTACCAGGAGTTCGTCCATGCTGGTCTGGCATTTCTCTAAGTTGATCCGTTTGATGGCCACCTTCTCTTTTCGGGGAATACAGTAGGCCGCTTGAACCACAGCGGTGGCCCCACTTCCTGCAACAGAGAGCGACACCTCACCATGGTAATCCTCCATAGTACCCCCTTTCCCATGATGCTTTAATAGGTTTTCTGGGGTCCAGAACACTGGGTTCTCTTTAGGTCAGGCAAACATAACGTCTTATAAATGTTTCATCACTCAACCTGAAACCAAGCGGCCTTCCTGTGGCTTCTGGATTGAAGCTCATTTGAAATAATGCGGAACTGAAGCCTAGTGTAGTTCACTGAATAACCACTAGGGGCTTATGCTGCAATTCTTATTATTCCAATTAGGCCTGCACAAGAAATCCCAATATCAGCCTGTGTATGCATGCATACCATAAAGGATGGGATAAACTGTGAGAAATGGTAAATTTAAATATTTACACACATTCTAATGGCAGCTTGAAGCCTTTTAAGCATTTGACCAATCGGATAGACCCCTTTCATGTTAGATAACCGCCTCCCATACAGACGAACGTCATTTGGACTACATTTCAAGTTATGTCGACTTTTATTTGAATAAAACTTTTGCAATGAAATGGAAATAATGCTTTAGTTGTTTTTTGTTTTGGAATTTCTTCATATGTCGCGAGTCATATTGTCAGAAATCAGAAAGCCTTTATTGTCATTGTAACACAAGAAACTTGTGACAACGAAATTTCTGGTGCTCTCCAGCTGCTTAAACAATAAAATAGATAATCTTCTAAAGAACAATAAAATTGAGTTTAACTGAAAATATACATATGTACAAAGCTACATAACTATTCTAAATTGCATTATATTGCACTGGGAATTGTTAATATTGCACATTGGCTTCAGATATTGCACGAGTTACAGTTTTTGTGGGATTCACATTTATTTAGGAGGTTGACTGCTCTGGGAAAAAAACTGTTCTTTAGTCTATTTGTGCGAGCCTTGTGGGATCTGTACCGTCGGCCTGACGGTAGCAGTTGGAACAGGTGGTGGTTTGGATGGTGGGAGTCCTTGATGATTTGCCTGGCTCTGCTCGTGTAGCGAGAGCTAGCAATTTCCTCTAGGCTGGGCAGGGGGGAGCCGGTGATTTTCTGGGCCGTGTTGATCACCCTCTGCAGCGCCTTCCTGTCTGCGGCCGAGCATCCTGCATACCAGGCTGTGATGCAGTACGTGAGGATGCTCTCGATGGTGGCTCTGTAGAAGGTCACCAGCAGCTTCTTGTCCAGGTTGTTCCTCCTGAGTATTCTCAGAAAGTGGAGACGCTGCTGGGCCTTCCCTACTGCCGCAGTGGTGTTTGCAGTCCAGGAGAGGTCCTCTGTGATCAGCACACCTAGGTAGCGGATGGAGTGAACCCTGTCCACGCTGACCCCATTTATATAAAGTGGGGGCGGGTCCACTTTCCCCTTTCTGAAGTCCAGGATTATTTCTTTCGTTTTGGTGGTGTTCAGGTGGAGGTTGTTTCCTGAACACCACTTTTCCAGTCTGCTGACTTCATCCCTGTAGAGAGTCTCATCTTCCCCTGAGATGAGCCCGACCACAGCGGTGTCATCAGCAAATTTGATGATTGTGTTGCAGGGGTGGGTTGGCGTGCAGTCCGATGTGTAGAGCGTGAAGAGGAGAGGGCTCAGTACACATCCTTGTGGTGATCCTGTGCTGATTGTGGTCGTTCTGACAGAAAGTCTTTAATCCATGAGCAGATGGGGGAAGAAAGGCCCAGGTGAAGCAGTTTCTCTGTCAGGATGTCTGGGATGATGTTGTTAAAGGCTGAGCTGAAGTCCAGAAAGAGCAGCCTAACGTAGTTCCCTGGGTGGTCCAGGTGGCTCAGGGCAGAGTGAAGAGTGGTGGAAATAGCATCATCTGTTGAGCGATTTGGTTTGTAGGCAAACTGAAGCGGGTCGAGGGTGGGTGGGAGATTATCTTTGATGTGTTTTGCTATCAGTCTTTCAAAACACTTCATGATTACAGGCGTGAGGGCGACTGGCCTGTAGTCGTTGAGGCTGTCTGCTGCTGGCTTTTTGAGAACCGGAATTATGGTGGAGGTTTTGAGGCAGGCTGGGATACTGCACTGTTGTAGGGACTGATTAAAGATACTGGTGAAGACGTCCGCTAATTGGTCGGCGCATGCGCTGAGTACTTTGCCTGGTACTCCATCTGGTCCCGTTGCCTTCCTGGGGTTGGCTGATTTAAGCACCCGTCGTACTTCCTGCTCCTGGAGTACTAGGGTGCTGTTGATGTGGGGTGGTGATGATTGTGGCGTGTCTGCTGGGGGCCTCTGCGTGTCAAACCTGGCAAAGAAATGGTTTAGCTCCCTTGCCAAGGAGGCATCCGCTCCAGTGGACACTGTGTTGCTGCTCCTTTGATTTGTGATGTGTTTTATCCCCTGCCACATCTTCCTGGGGTTGTTGTCAGTGAAGTGCTCTTCAATCTCCTTTTTGTAGGCCATTTTGGCCTTCTTTATGCCTTTTTTTAGGGCAGATCTGGCTGCGCTGTATTGGAGCCAGTCACTGTCCCTTGACCTGAAGGCGGTGTCTCGTTTTTTAAGGAGAGATTTTACTTCGCTGGTCATCCATGGTTTCTGATTTGGGAAAGTTCTGATCCTTTTGTTCACAGTCACATTGCCTATGCAGTGGTTTATATAGGAAAGGACTGTGTCCGTGTGTTCTTGTAGATTTTGGCTGTAGAAAGTGTCCCAGAGTGTGTTTGAGAAGCAGTCTTGCAGTTGTGTGAGGGCAGCTTCGGGCCAGATCCTGATGGTCTTTGTTTCTGGCTTTGTTTTCCTTCTTAGGGGGGTGTAGGTGGGGGTGAGGGACAAGCAGAGGTGGTCTGAGCCTGCTATGTCATGGCGATATTGATCACCAATATCGTACACTGAGAGTTTTCCTCATATCGTGAAACAATGAGACGCAAAAACATTTTCACCTCTGCAGCTGAATTTTACATTACAGACATGTACATATCTGACCAAAAAGGAAACAATCGAGACAGCTACAATCTCTATTAAATGATTAAAAGTAAAGGGGAGTTGTTTTACTTTAAAAAGAGAGTGTGAAAAATTCATCAATTTAATGATATCCTTTATTATTAAACGATAACCGCCTATGTCTTGGAGAATTTGGAGAATTCCCTTTCAACTGAGTTTAAGGGAAGAAAAAAATAAAATAAAATAAAAAAAGAGTTGTGTTTTTCTCCTTTGTTTGCATTGATATGTGTTTATCACTAGACTTTCCTAATCCTGTCTGAAGAAGTAGCTCTAACAGCAAACAAAGCACAAACTCAGCAGCACATCATCACTAAAAGGTTGACTTTGTCAGTAAAAGACTGAAAATAAAAACAAACGGTCATCTAAGCTATGGTAGGCATGTGTGATGAGTTTGCAGATTGTTGAAGATGTGAATGACCAGAAGAGATTAGAACTTATAACAGCGTTAAAACATAAAATGACAAGCTAGTGGAAGCACCCAGCTGACGTCAGAGCGCCACACAGACTCGTAAAATCCTCTCCACTCCACGCGGTGTGAGGTCATTTCACGGCTCCCTCGCTGCTCGTACTCTCAGCGCAGAAGCCGATTCCCCAACAACCACTGTGGTCCTGATCCTGCGCCACGGTCTCGGCACAATCATGTGGAAACGGGCTGGAAGGCTGAGCGTTGCTCTGGTTGACCCTTCAGTCGGCGTTTCATAACATCTCCTTAACTGATAAAAGCATCAGCCGGACATGAACAAACTCTTCATTGTTTACATTGTTTCAACGGGTCTGGGAAGCAAAGACATTTAAAAAATGTTCTAAGAATAATATATGAGAAAAAAAGTACTCTCTTGTTTTATTAAAAAGTAAAATCATCCATTTTTTCCAGCCGTTTTCTCCAAGATTATTACTCCTTCAGGCAAAAAAAAACTATTCAAAATGCACACAAACATGGTTTCTTCTAATAATTGAATAATGTAGTAATTTCCTCTGACAAACAGTGAAGAGTAAATCTAACAAATGAATGCAAAGTATGTGAAACATATTTCCCAACATGAGTAACAGCTATGATCAGATTTCTTCCAGTGACATTGCGGTTGCTCAACTCCCCAGGGTTGTAATGATCCTCCCTCCTCTGTGGCAGAGGCCTGACAAGGAGGTTGTCGGTTCCCCTCCCGCTCTTCCTGCTATCCCAGACCCTTCAGTGAGCTCGATCCGGACCAGTCAGTCAGTCAGGACCAGATCCACCACAGCACAAAATTCTCCACATAAACAGTTTTAAAAGCGGCCAGCAGGGGGCTTAAGACGCAGGTTAAAGTCCCACTCTGTTTCCAGTGGTTTTTTAATTAAGATTACACCTTTTTTAGCCAAATCTAAAAACCTGTGTCGCTCTCTAGAACATAGTTTCAGCAGAGCAGAAGTAGCTCGTTGTGGGTGAGACGTTGGAGCACGGAGCTTGTGGCCAGCGTATTTTCTACGCCATAAAAAAGGTATTTTTTGTCCTCCTGACATTCAACGATTCGAAAAAAAGAAACACTCAGAACTGCAATTTTCAGCTTAATTTTCTATATAATTGACCTCCATCATCAGAAAAACAAAAACACCACAAGTTGATGTTTAAAACAGGATTTCCGTCAGAATGGGGTCTTTTTACGCATATCAGGGAACTACTGACCATCTGCCAGCAGGAACCTGGACTTATGACTGGAGTGATGCTTTGTAAAGTTTTTCAGTTCTGCACAACATAAGAAAAAGTCAATGTAACCCAAACCAAGGGTTTCAAATAATAAATGTACAAAAGACCTCGAAAGGGCAGCTTCAGTAAGCAGTTGGAATAAGAGTTAAAAAAAAAAGTTTTTTTCAAAAAAGCATTAAGAATAGGCAGAAAATTCACTAAGAAAAAGCTCCATGCAATGCCTAATCTGCCCATCTGCCCCTCACACAAATACATGCACTGCAGAGCTGTCAGCTAAAGCCTTGACAAACCTAAACTAAAGTTGCATTTAAAAGTAAGTACGTAAAATTGGTTTTTAATAAATGACTGCACCTATATCCATCAGACGAAATCAAAGTTTTATTTTAATATGTTGCATTTCTAGACAAACGACAAGATTTCACTTGTTTTGAAAGTGAATAAGAGAATTTCATTTCTTTAAGTGAGTTACTTCATTAGTCAAAATCGAATGAAGACGGTTCAGCTGAAAATATGGCGTGTTTACATGTCATGGCGAGGTTTCCTGTTTGACTTTTTTCTTCTCTCATGTCCAAAACTGTGTGTTATTTTGGAATAGCTGTTAAACAAACAGTCCAAAGAGGGTTTTTTTTTTTCATCTTTTGTTTAAAACTGGTGCCATAAATATCCAAATACATCCGAGATAAGGCTGGAAAATGTTCTAAAGCTTATGTGGAGAATTCCTCTACCTTCTACAATCTAAGTGGGCTATGAGCTCATTCTATTAAACAGGATCCTCATGTTCTTATTGTTTAGAATGAAGAATTTAAAATAACTTGTGAAAATAATTTGTTGCTGACTGTCTGAAACAACTCTGCAGAAGAAACATGGACAAAAACGGCCGTGATCTTTTGAAAAGGCATCTTGTGTTTTCTGTAAGCATGTTTCCTCCAAACAAATCTGTCTCTGAGCGTAACGTGGCGTGGAAATGAGCTCTGAAAGAATGTCGATTTCTCCTCTCAGCCTAAATGAACTCCAGTGAGGGCCTAATCCTTAGATTAACATGTTTGCTTTTTTTGGGAGTCGACAGTTGACACAAAGAAACTCAAAGAACACAAGAGGCTCTTCGAGTCCCTCTACATTTTTTGACTGATTCTATCTCTAGTTTGTGGCTATAAAGTTTGTCGTTTAGCTTAATAATAATAATTACTAGTGTTATGGTTGAATAAAATGTATGAAATTATCTATCTATTCATCTTAGGCTCTAAAAGCTCACTGTTCTGGATCATCTAATGGAATTTTAATTAATCTTGCATCAAATTTGTGTTCTTTTTATGCTAGAAGACATTATTTGATGCAGGCCTCACTCATGAGGCAAAAACAACAGCAGAGCGAACCTCGGTTAGCCCTTCCTGCCCTCACCAGGCTAGTTTGAGGTCTGACGTCTTGTATCTTTTACTACATTTCCTCTGCGCACTGTGCCAGCATTCCACACATTATCCAGATGAACAAAAAAAGAAATGTCAAACAACTAACAACCACACCTTCACTCACAGAAATCATGTGGCTTAACGATGAAACGTAGAGTTTCTCTTGGTGTCGTGGATTAGAAAACAGTGACCCGCACAGTTTCCAGGCCAGATTTACCAGCGATCCACCATCACTATTTCCCTGGTCTCTGCCCGGTGCAATCGCAGCGCGTCGGGGTGAAAACGACTGGGTGTGAGCCGTGAAATAACAACTCTTCCTTCCCTGGGGAAACTACCAAAACAAAAGCCTCAGAGGGCATGCTGGGAATGCAGAGGCATCCTCCACGCTCACATAAAGTCGAACAACATCTGCCTGCAATGAAACAGTTTATAGAGCGTTTAGCCAACAGTGTCGGAGTGTGGAAGAGAAGTGGCTTTTAAATAATTTTTGATAAAGTCTTGGAACTAAAGCAGAAATATTAACAGATTTTATGATCTTTTTTTTTTTTAATCAAATGATTTTGCTTTATTGGATCATATAAAAGGTCCACTACATGATTTTATTTTCCTGCCAGTGGAATTAAACCAACCATCAAGCGAACACCTTGGAGCAGGTTTCCTCATTTCTCTCCTGATTTTTTTCCTTTCCTCACGAGTATTTTAGAAATAAAAGGAAAAAAAACTATTAAGAATTAAAAAAAAACACCAAAGAAAAAAGGAAATCTATATACATTCTATAAGTATTAGGCCACACAGACAGGTAAAGTCCCTCCCACAGATGGTTGCGCTTACTTCCCATGTGAAGGACGTCTTTCTAAGTTTAGGAACGACCTTTTAATCAGTTCTGGTACATTTGTGGAGTCGACTAAGCTAAATGTGCAACTATTTCCCAAAACAAAGTTGATCAAGTCAATTTCCCTCTAAACCCTAGCAGGCGGCATGCGGTCCAGCTCAGTAAGAACCGTGGCGGTTTCAAACCTACATAGACACTTTGTACTGAATGTAGCAGCTCAGTGAAATGCGACAGAACTGGTTTCTGCACAAGAGGGGCTTTATCTCTGCATGCAAGCTAAATTGAAGGGTGTTATCTCGAGGGGGTGCCCCAGTCCAAATTTTTCCAAGAAACTAAATTGGAGGGGGTGGAGGGGGGGGTCTAAAGTAAGTAGGTTTTAGCACTGAACAAGCTCAGATATGAAGCCAGCTCCTTCCAGGAAAACAGGTTTGTCAAAGAAGAAGTGCTACACCCCAAAAAACTATTGATTCATGCAAACCAAAGTGTTAATGTTAAAACGATTTTACTCGCTTTACAGATAAATACGTCAGAAATTCTTTAAACTTCACAAGAGAACCTCTTCAGACTGGCCAACATGCCCTCATCCATGCTTTAAACACGCCTAATAAACTACAGGTTTTACAATGTCCTAATTATAAAAAAGCGCCCTGTACAAACTTCTCTTTTCCTTATCAGATCCACAATTTGTCAGAGAATTGTTCCAGCTTTCCGTGGGGGTTAGAAGCTTCATAACATCCAGTAATCCTCTCAAAAGAGCTCACACATAACTGGATTCATTCAGGCAGTAAATACCTCCAAATGCAACAACCAGCCGCAGGAAGTTCACTCTCCGGACCCTGCACTGGCATCAGAACCAGCTTGCTAAAAGCCTCTTGCAGCGGTGAAAAGTAAGCGCACCCCTTTTGCATTTCCATGATGAATTCTCATCTCCTGGTATTTGACAATCAGCCCTGAAAGTGTTTACATGTACCAAGGTGTTTACTACTATTTGATTAGGATCCCATGTATGTATTTACATTTGAATAACATTTAGAGGGGGAAATATACTATTTTTAATTGAAATTGATATTGCATACTCAGAGAAAAATAAGTACAATATTTTATATCGTTTACTTTAGCCAATATTTATGCCGCTTAGTCTATATAGTAAAATTGATTAAAATAGTGAATTTTGCAGGTTTTCTTGTGTAAATAGTCTAAAAACATTACTATTTAGCATATTTTTGTTTGAGCTATTCTTACGAACCAGGTTCTTACCAGAACATGTCTTCCCATTAAATAACATATTAAATTTATTAAAATAAGTCTTCTGACTGAAGCTGTGGCTCATACGATTACAATTGGGTTTTAGATCAGTATAAGAAACTATTTTCCCCCCAGTCTCTCGCCAGCAATTAGTCAGAGCCTGTAGCGTTTGAGCCCTAGCAAAACGCCGGTAGGTTGCTCTCTCACCGGAGCCTTTTTACCGTTACCGAGTCCAAACACAAACCGGTCGGACTAGTCAACTCGTCGCCTGCCTTTAACTTGACCCAGTTCGGTGGAAAGAACTGCTTCCTGTCCGCTTTTTAGCTTAGCTCGCGCTGGGAGGCAGCAGAAAGCAGGAAATTCACTAACTACCGGTTAAGCTAACAGGCTAATGATCACATACCAATCACCTCGTGTAGCTCATAATCATCTCTGTTGATGGACCAGGGTTGGGAGCTCGGGTCCTCCGACATGGTGGTTCAAGAGTCTACTGAGACCGTAGTGTCTCTCCGTTTTGGTTGTGAACCCAGACACGGTGCGAGAAAAAAAGAAGTTATCCAAACACAGCCAACAAAGGCGACACTTCCCTTTCTTAGCAGATCCTGCAGCACTCCTGTCATTCCCAAAGTTTGACACTAGCTTGGCAGCCCCGCCTACTGCATTCCTGCCGAGCAAATGTGGACCTTAACGGCGGACATATCGGGCGAAGTGCACCGCACGAGCGCCACAGACCTGCTGTGGTCGGTTGGGGAAATTCATTTCCGCTCGTGGACGGTGAACACTGCCCCCAAATCAATAGTTCTTTTTCTTTTTCTTTAAAGTAAAAAAAATCAACGCTCTTTGTACATTGAAGCTCAGGCTAAAGGTTAGCCCAAATATTTCACCACAGCTGCGTAAGCGTTTTACCCAGCAGCCAAATTTTTGCCTCATTCCTATACACCATTACATATTTTTTATTCATACTTCTTTACGAAACAATACACTAGCAAACAGCACATTTTATCATCACTGACAAAACCAAACTCGAGGACAATGATAGGTATATTTTTAAGGGGGCGTACTGCTCCGAAAGAACCCAGTCCTCTGATTGGATGAGTTTTACTTCCTTGGGGTTTAGTTTTATGAGTAAATAATGTTCTCCCTCTGCGAAAAAGAGACATCTGCTGGTGGTGGCGGGTACTACAGGAAAACACGACGGGACGTTTTTAGTTTGGAAAGTGGAAAAAAGATGCGTTCTAAAATGTTTTGACCAATCTAAAAACTTTATATGAATATATATATCCATACACTTAACAAGGAATTGAAATCTTTTATTTAAAAAAAAAAATCACATTTATAGCTTACAAAAGTATTTTCAAAAGATTGAAAAAAACAAAATTGGTCATGAACATGTCGAATTATCAGTCACAACGCCTTATCATCCTCTTGCCCCCCTTGTGCAGCTTGATTATAAAATATATAATTATTTCAAGTGAAAACAAATAGATATGTTTTGCTTCAATGTCAGCAAGATATGTAATACAAGATGCAGCTGAAGATGTAAGAGCTTGATATTTTACAACAAAAGCTATTGAAAGATCTATTTTTAAAAATAATAAGGCACTTTTAAACATGGTTGACAGTCTGGTCCACATTCATGGCAAGGATAAAGCTTTGGCGAGTCGTATCCAGAACCACGCCTGAGTGCAGGGCTTGGTGTAGTCGCATACAGTGAGGAACCGCAAGATGGTCGGAAATGGCTTTTTCATCGTCTTATAGATGACTGGAATGAGACGTTTATTCCGAGCCCCTATAATGGAACAGTGAAGAAGTTACATGTCAAAAGACGTTCTTAGAGTAGTTTACTATGATC
The DNA here is from genome assembly GCF_053564925.1 of Oryzias latipes. Taxonomy (NCBI): domain Eukaryota; kingdom Metazoa; phylum Chordata; class Actinopteri; order Beloniformes; family Adrianichthyidae; genus Oryzias; species Oryzias latipes. The sequence goes on along the minus strand of NC_136256.1, from coordinate 22,398,683 downwards.
AAAGTATTTTACCGGGAATGACCGTATTACCAGGGCAGAGGCTGAGGGCAAACTTGGTCTGAAAGTCACAGGCATCACTTTCCAGATATTCATCAGATATCACAACCACCATTCTCTTACACCTGCACACATGGACACATAAACATCAATTATTTGCTCAATTAGAAGGTAGAATGGCAACGTCAGCTGATATCCCACCTCTTCTCGATGAGTTCACTTGTGATGGTCCAAACGCAGGAACCTGGGAGGACATCTCTGTCAAACACACACAGCTTCAGCTTGTGATCCGTCTGCTCCAGCTCTCGGATCATCTCACAGACAAAGTGGAAGTCGTCTTGGCAGTAGCAGATGAAGGCGTCAAACATCTCAGGTGACCCTGAATTCAACACAAATGCACCAGTTTTATGAAAAAATAGATAAAAAATAAATAAATAAAAGAACAATCCAGGAGTCAAACATGAAATAAAACTGTTCATCACTGGAAACAGGACACCAGAGTGCTGTGCAGAGCAGTGACACAAAGATGTGTAGCAAAGATCTGATTAAAGTTTACGATTAACAGCCAAATAAAGAATTAATGCAATCCTTATTTAGAGTTAAAAATCCATACAGGTTAACTGTCTCAAGATAAAAAACAGAAACAATAAACTGCATTAAAAAAAAACTGAAAAAAGCTCTTTTTATATTTTCAGATTTAGCTAACATTTAAAAGGCCATGCAATATATTTCTCACCCTTCTGTTTAAATTAGCTTAGTTTGATCTGCTTAAATGCATCTGCAGTGACACAAAGTTGTAAAACTGCATGTACTCCAGCTCATTGTGCAGAGGAAAGTATTCTTCCTGTTTCCAGATTTGAACTTAATACACTTTTCAAACGTTTTTATTGAATGTGAAGCGTATTAAGAAAACTTTGCACGACGGAAAATATATTTAAAGCTGCAACAGAAAAATCCAGCATAGAAATCGTTCCTATTTGAGGAGTGTGGGACAATTCTTTAAAAAAAAAAACACTGAAAAAATGTGCAGGGAGAGTCATAAATGTGAATAAATAAATATAAATTTACAAAAAATCCTTACCATCTGGGTCATCTTCCACAGTGATGCCAAACCTTTCTGGGGTGCGAGGAACGCAGCTGTCAACCTCAGCCACCTGCAGCGGAGGCTCAGATTTTCTCTGCAAACTCTCCAAGTACTTCCTGACGTCCTCATCTGAGGAAAATAATAATAATAACAGTTAAAAGAGGCAGAGGAAAACCTGTTGGGAACATTTTATTAGATTGTAATTACAAGAGAAAATGTTCCAAGCGTGCATGTGATAAATGATCTTGTTCTTTTGGTGGTATAACTTGAGTGTAATATCTCAGGATTTACACAAAGCTGGCTTTAAAAGTAGCCAAATGGTCTGTTATAATCCTCATTCATTACCAATAAAGCCAATTAAATCAATCTTTATATAAAAATTGCAACTTTGACTTTTTAAGTCTATGAAATTATCTATGTTAAGAGTCTGTGTTCACAATGTAAGCCTCCCATGATGTACGTGGTTGCTATTTCGTTATTTTGCACAACCACAAACGAAAACAACAGCTAGAAATTCTGCATTTAGGTAAGATCTGCTGCGCAGGAAGTGAAGCCCAAATTATTTTAATGGCTGTAAATGTTGCACCTATTTGAGGGCGAAGATCCTCCACCACGTCCTTCCTCTCCACCTCCGTCAAGATGGACAGCAGCTTCCCCACAGAAGCATCTTTGCTCCGGGCCTGCCAGTCCTCCAGCACAGTTTTGGTCGGGTTCTTCGACGCCTCGTAGTTCTTGATTTCCAGGTAGGTGAAGCCCATCTCCTCGGCAACCGTCATCCAGTCGGCGGCCACCGTGTTTTTGGGGTTCAGATAAAGTCCCAGCTTTCTCCTCACGGTGACGTTCAGCGCCACCAGAGGGACCGTCCACAGATCCACGTCCGAAGAGCAACCGGCCATGTTTACGGGAAAGCTCCGGAACTAAGACGATCTGAAGAAAAACATCGCGACGGCTGGTGGAAGTTGCGAAAGTCCGGAGACATAAGACGGAAGTGACGTACGGGTCCGTCTGCACGTGGGAGGAAGTGACGTCTGTTCTACAAAATTTCTTTTACACGCTTTACATTTCACCAGTTCCTTAAAAAGCAAAACAACTATTTATCAGGTTCAAATGAATTATTGACTAGTTTAAAACTTTCTTAGAAAAAAAAGTTATGGGAAAACGTTTTATGGGAGCCTGATCAAAAAACAACAACTTTGTATTCAAGAACAAAAAAAGTTTATAAAAATAGAAACAAATCAGTAGTTTCAATTCCTCTTTATGCAGTGTACCATAAAACAATCTCAATTCCTTCTTCCCTCAGAGAATAAAATATATAAAAAAAAACAGTTTGGAGCATAAAACAGAAGTTACCAGATAACAAGATTTTATAACACACATCTTTGGAAAAAAACAACAACCTTGTAACCATCAAAAACAGAGCAAGAACAAACATTCAAATAGATCTCTTATGGAGAAAACATGTTGATAAAAAAATAACTTTGCTGCAAAAAAGAAATTAAAAAAGATCAGACCGACTTTCACTGACAATTCTGTATGTTCTGAAAAGCTGCAGAGTCTATGAAAGGTGAATCAGGAGGCACTTTTATTTATTTTTTCACAGCCAAGAAACACAGTTCCCAAAACGTCCAACAACTTCCCTATTAAATAAAAAGCCATACCATATATCTGTTTAAAACTCAGCTTAGCGTTTTCTTTTCACAGGTTTTTACTTTTAGAGAAATAGAAGTCGATGCCCCGGTCCCGGTGCTGTTTGGGGGTGTGAGAAGGCCCTTTCTTTCCTTTTTGTGACGGTCCTGGTCCACTCTAAGAAAAGAATGCAACACATTTGTCCATGCTATTAAAATTTTGTTTTTTACGTCCAGTTAACCAAAAAAAATGTTTAATGCTACTGAATGTTAAATAAATGCTCTAATCTAATCATCTAAACTGATTTATTTATCAGCATGAAAGAGTTCATGAAGTTGAAATATACCTTTTTTGACTGCTAGCTTTAGATGTAGCCTAATATTTGTGGAAAAAAAGTGTCAAGCATAATGTTGAATTATTGTTTAATATAAAACAGGGGGGAAAAAAATCCCCTCAATAAGTCAAAACTTGCATATCTTTTCAGATAAAAAATGCCTTTTTAAGTCAGTACTCTAAATACTCTAAAAACAAACAAATTTAGTAGCCTCTTTCAGTCACATCATTCACTTCCTTTTTCCTCAAACACCTACCGGTTTCTTGTTAAAGTGCCTGCCCCACTCTGGCGCTGTCACTATAGGGGTGGGGTAGGTCTCGCCAAGCGACACACGAGCACGTGACAGAGCGGCGGAGCTGAGGTTCCAGGGAGTGTGCACATCTCCTCCTCTGACAGCCGTCAGCTCTGGGATCCACTGGCGCACATAGTCCCCCTGCAGCACAAGTGCATGTCGCAATTCAGAGTTTTAATATTGTGCACATGATCCAATTCTAAAAAAACTGCCAAAGGGAAATATAACTAGCGTACATTGCTGTCATAGTCGAGAGCTTGTTTGATCATGTTGAACTTCCTGTTCTCTCTGGGGTCGTTTCCTATACCGGCACTGTAAAGCCAGTTCCCATAGTTGCTGCAGACGTCATGATCAATCTTTAAAGATAAAAACAAAAATTACAATGCTGTTTAATAAAACATTTGAGAAAAAATGTGTGTCTGTAGTTTATTTCAAACTTGGTCCACACTACATACCAGCAGATACTCGAACCACTCAGCCCCCATCCTCCAGTCCAGGCCCAGATCTTTGGTGAGGAAGCTTGCAACATTTTGTCTCCCCCTGTTGGACATGAAGCCCGTCATGGCCAACTCTCTCATGTTGGCGTCTACAAAAGGCACCCCTGTTCGTCCCTCTGTGAGGGCAAATGTCACAGGCACAAACCACATTTATGTCTATTTCACTTCCAGATAGAAAAATACATTATACCATAAAGCATTCCTGATACTTTCCAGGATTTTCAACTAATTTCTAATTCTTTACATTTCTAAAATAAGATTGGGATTGTGTTTGTAGTTGGCAGTGACTTAATACAGCAAAATAATTTATCTTGAGCACAAAAACAGTTTTTTACACGACAATAAGTCCTGAATAATATTTAAAATGTGTCAATACAAACCTTTCCATGCATCAAACAGCTTTGTGTCTCTTTTCCATGGCAACGATTTGTCTTGAAGCCCTAACCAGAAATTAAGCATAAACATCAGAATTTATTTTGACCTTAAAAGCAAATTATTAATTAACATTAATTAAAGAAAATGTACCTTTGATAAAAAACATTTTGTTTCCATACTTTACTCCTACAAACTTGAAGTAGTCCCTCCATAAAAGCTCAAAGATAACCCTGTGTAAGAAAATCACATGAAAATAATGGAACCGTGAACACAGTGTTCGCACTTTTTGACATTAAAATGGGTGTTTGTGAGTGATGGGACCCTTACCAGTAGGTGCTCTGATTTGCCGTCCGCTCCTGCTCATACTTTTTGATCTGATGGTAAATATATCTGGGAGAAATGCATCCCATTGCCAGCCTGCAGTACAACAACATCACATCATTAGTTATAGGAAATCTATGAATCATGACAAGCAAACATGTTGCTGTAACCTCCTTTTATGATTCTACTTATTTTAATAATTGAATGATTTTAATTATTTTCATGATTGTCTGTGTTGTTGCTGTTTAATCCTGATTCTTTCTGGTGTCTCCAGTAGCTCATTTTATGTCTCTTTCTCAAAAGGTCTCAAAAGTTAAAAATAAGATTTTTATCTTAATCTGTCTTGCCTGGATAAATAAAGGTTAAAAAAAAATGTCCAGACTCTTGAGAATAAAAAAGTGACTCTCACCAAGGTGAGAATTTGGTGGAATAATCAACCCCGATTAATCCATTACGAGTCTCTTTATATGTGGCAACTGCATCCTAAAATAGATGGAACAGAAATAGATTCAGGTTTTTTTTTTAATCCACAGCATCTAATTGTAATTTGTTCCGCGCTTACAGTATCCCAGAAGTAGTGTTTGAGTCTGGCCAGAGCTTGACTTTCTCCACCACTGCAGGGGAAAGCTGAGCGAGGATCAGTCTCAGGCTCTGAAGATTAAAGAGGGGAAACAGTTTAAACAGTAGGCTACTTCATACTCCCCTTATTTAAATCGATTAAAGACCCACTCCAAGTAAAAAGCTAAAAACAGATGAAGATCAACTTCATCTGTGCGTTCTCACTGCCAGCAGTTTATTAAGAACGTGGGATAAAATTTCAGGCGAAACTCTGCAAACATTAAGTATTCAACTCATTTGATCATTTACCAGTTTGCTCCAGATCCTCTGCTGTAGGGATAGCTCCACCTTCTAGCCCTGGGGGGAGAGAATTCAGCCTGTCTGGGGTCGGGAACACGGGTCTCACCCTGCTCTTGCTCTCCACGGCCTTTCTGAACTCGGTGTACACGTCAGGAAGTCTAGAAGAACGGCAGGAAATATTACACAGCACTTTTTCAAACTCGCCTTAACAGACACCATGTCTTCAGCTAAAATACTACTTCCTTCCCTAAAGTCTTGTTCTGTGGATGCAAGACAATTTCCTCTCACACCTGGCCATGTGCGGGAATGGCAGATCATCTCTGTGGAACAGTGTGGAGCCCCAGCAGGTGTGAACTTTCACTTCCATCTGAGCGCAGACTTCCTTCACCTTTTTCTCCACATTCAGCTCCTCTGAAGCCACCTGAAAGTGTCAAACGTTGATATAAAAGTGGAATAGATTTAACCAAAAGCCAGATTTATGGTTAAGAGGAAAAAAATAAAAGACTACCTCTTCATGGAAAGCTACACTGCTGACAGAGCCAAGTTGCTTGATCAGGTCAGCGACTACTTCTTCTGGCTTCCCACGTCTCACCACCAAATTGCTGTCACACACAAGTAAACACACCCTAGTCACAGTTCAAACCATGCCAGCCAAGCTGCATCCTGAATTTGAGCGGAAAGAGAGATGGGGACAATTTGTGCAGCAGCGGTGTTAATGTAAACACAACCTCTGTGAGTCCAGGTGCATCCTGATCCTGTTACATGTGTATTAAATCAATCCTGGAAAGCTAGGAGAAGTGATGAGGCAGAGCATGATTGGGAGTAAAAAATATTGTTTTTACTGGAAAAATAAAAGAACACTCTTCAAAATCAAAATAAAAAGTAGATGAGGGACAGGTAGCATGAACATTACAAGGCAGAGGGATTACCTGCCCTTGCTGAGGAGTGTGTTTCTGAGGTCTCTGACGCTGTCCAGTAAAAAGCGTAGACGAAAAGGCCCAGTCTTTGGAAAGTTGAAGTTGTAGGTTCCCACATAATGCCTGGGGTCGAAGCAATAAAGCGGGACTATGTGGTCTGCATTTTTCTGAGCCCAGAAGAAAAGCTGCACAAAAAAAGCACAAAGTCGAGTTGGTATTAAAGAGAGTGAGGCCGCAAATATGCAATATTTTTTAATTAGTTAGTTAGTTAGTTAGCAACACTGATCTCCTGTGGGACCCTTGACCTCGATTCCCCCAGTAGCCACGGGTAAATAATTATATGGGTCAAAATTAACCTTTCTGTTGGTCAGTCCTAACAATACAGGTCAGCTTTGAATATAAAACTAAAATGAACTTATCATTTGGAGCAAACCTTAACTTGTGGGGAATTTGAAGGTTTAAGAAACGTAAAAAACAGACAAACTTCTGCTAAGACTGTAAAGCAGCAGTGATGCAAAGAGTTGGAGACAGCATTTATCTCCTAAAATTATTTATGAATATGCGAAACATCCGAATTTGCACTTCGATTGTTGCTTTTTGTTTGCTTGATTCCATTTATTTTAGCCCATAAATAAGACATGTTCAAACCTTTGGTCAATACTTTCATAGTTTTCCATCTGTTATTATTGTTTTGCACTAAAACAAAATCATTTGGGTGACTATACTTCTACTTGAGTAATATTTAGAATTAAGGCTGGTAGTACTTGAGTAGGATGCTTTGCCCCAAAGATTCGCTTTGGGCCTTGAAGAAGCTAGAAAAGCGCTATATAAGTACACGCCATTTACCATTTACCATTGCCACTTCTATGCAGTGGTGTCTGTTTGCCATAAATTTATAAATGTTCTGTTGACATTGATTTTTTATACTTTTTTTAATTTAAACATTGCATCTGGGTTTAATATGTTGTTATACAAATAGACAAAAATGGACAACTTTTTCCTAATCGACCTGCATCTGGAAATCAATTTTCAAATAAATCTTGTCCAGTTGAATTTTGGTAAGATTTCCTTTGCTTACTCCAAAATAAGAAAACAAATGTTGTTCTTTCATGTTAAAATTATCTTTTACCTTTCATTTTTAGATCTAAACAAAAATTCATCAAAAATCTGAAAACTAGGTTTATAAGGGTTAACACACAAGTGTCCATTTTAAAGTAACCTTCAGACTTTGTGTTTTTTTTTGTAATAAATCAAAAATAATCAAACAAGTTATAAAGCAAAATTGAATGTGTAAATTAACTTATTTGATTACATTTCTTCTACCTATAATAGAAGAAGATGCTGCTTGAAAATAAGTCTCATGTTACCGGATGTTGTTTATTGCTGTTTCACAATAAAACCAAACAAAAAAGCTCGTTGGCTTTGAAAATGTGGTTTTTATTCTGAAAAAAGTCAACCGGAAGTATATTTATATGCGTTAAATGTGTTCAACTGAGTAATTCGATGTAAAAACGTTGTCGTATTATTTATTAGAAGAGAAAATGTCATATTTTAGACTCTTAAATGCCACCCAAACACGGTAGCAAAATCGAAACTAGCATGTAATTTTAAGCTACACTGGGTTTAGCATGAAACGTCATAACATTCAGTGATTCACGTTCTTACCTCGTTGTCGTGAAGGCGTAAGTCATTTCTTAGTAAACATATTACAATACGAGAGCTAGCCATAATGATTAACCCGCGCTGTAAACACAACAACAGTCTTCCACGGAGACAGAAGTGCCTCGTTCTCCCGGCGTCTGGCTGCACGAGCGTCACGTTTCCACGCACGTTACCAAACGCTGCTTTTGTAACTCCAGTTCGTAACAGCTGTGAGGTAGATTAAAAAAAGCAGGGTAAACATCTTAAGGAAACGTCTACTATTGATTCCTCATACATTTTAAATAAAGTGTCTTCCTAAAATAAATGCGTTTTTCTTCCCTTTCAATGCTTTATTTAAATTATAGAAAATTTCACTCCTCTGTCTCAGCACCACCAAGTTTGTGCCATCAAGTATAACGCATAGGTTTCTTTATTTTATTTTTTTAATGAAACACTATGTATCCTAAACACTTTGATTTAAGAGTTTTGAAAATTGGGGGCTAGTTTAAAAATGCTTTTTATTCCAAATAGTGATTTTGTCAGGTGTGGTGCAGAGCTGCTTTAGTTTTTTTATTATTAGAAATATATATATATATATATATATATATATATATATATATATATATATATATATATATATATATATATATATATATATATATTATGACAAAATATCCCTTTTTATCCATTAGCAACTCAAATAGGTTTTGGAATAAAAATTTCAACGCATCAAGAATATTCAGATTGCTTCAAAATGTAAATGAAGTTGCAAATAAATCAAAATCCAACTGATTCAGTTTTTTGACAGTGCTAAGTTCTCGCGGTAACGCAGTGCTAAGGCAAGGCTATGATAAAAATATGGTTGATCCACACTAATAAGTAAATGCCTTGAAATAAGTTTTCACTTTAAAATCCACAATGACAATTTTACTCAAAGAAAATGCTCAGAAACCATTAAAACTCCCCAACTATTCAAGTTATTTTTTTAATTATAAGGTGGCAAATTTAATGAATAACCTAAAATTGTACAAAAGTGAAATGTAACTGAGAGGAATTGAAGAAAAACAAAGGTAAGTTTAATTAAAACTAAAAAATAAGGTATAGTTCCTCCTTACTACTGGGTAGGCCTGCACAATATACCGCAAATTTATCGTTATCGCAATATCAAGTAGTGCAATATCCATATCGCAAAATAGGCAAAAATCGCAATAAATGGTTACCTTAAATGTGCTAAAACAATCCTATAGCAGCTTGAAGCATTTAATGGATCAAATAAATCCATTTATGCATTTGACCAATTCGATGGACCTTTTCCGATGTTGACCAATCAGATGAGCCCTTTTATGTTAGATTTTTGCCTCCTACGTCAACGAGGGTCATTTGGAGTATAATTTTTTAAACCGTTGCAATGAAATAGTAATGATGTTTTTGATTGTTTTGGTATTTGTTCATATACCGCAAATTATAACGTTATCGCAATATTGATCACTATTATCGCATATCGCAAGTTTTGCTCATATCGTGCAGCCCTACTACTGGGGTGTCAAAATTCTTTAAACCCAACCTCCTCTGCATAAAAGCAACTCTGTGGGACTAAACCCATATGAGCTTCAGCTCATCAATGTTGTACAGCTGAAAGTAGTGAGTTGCTTTCTAAATGACAAGAAAGAACTGATTAATGAAAAAGAGATAGACCATCCAAACACTCAATGATATAGGTTTCGTACATGGAAACGTAAAGAAATCCATTCATCCATCTATAGAACCTGGTGAAACCTATCCAATAGTAGCTGGTGCCAAACCAGCTACTGTTGTGCAAAGGTGAACAGGTTGCCAGCGTGAAATAAGAATAAATAATTAAGAATAAGAATAAATACTTTTAAATAAAAAGCTGGAAGCATCAAAACGATCTAAAACTTTATTTACAATAAACTGATCATTTTCACCAATATCTCTAGAGTTATTGAATAAAAACTTGAACAAAAACAGTCTTAGACCGTTGATTTATTAAGTTAAATGTACAAAAGATCAACAACTTGATACATTTCATGTTTCAAGGCTTTGTCATTACGACAAAATAAGCTCTGTCCCAATCGAAAGCCTCTTAGTCCTCTGCCAGCTCTCAAAGGGACAATTATACAGACTTCTCACAGTAATGTCTACTGTATAATGTAGTTATTTCAATTGTATATAATGTAAAAAGAATCTCATACAAAAGTGCAGAACATTATGTATTTACAAAATCTTTTTTCCATATAAAAACTTCAGCAAGTCCTGCGTGTGCTCAGTGCTGAACAGCTGCTGGCCAAAACCAGGAAGCTCTCCGCTTTGGCAGTCTATGTTTACAAGCAGATTTAGATAAGGCACTGACAAGGGCTAAAAAGATTTGATCGTTCCTTAAATGCTGCTGCGTTACAGCGAGCCACCACCCCGCCAACATCAATACATCGCCATAAGTTCCTTTCATCTCCACATCAAAGATTACAGCATTTAGTTCCGTCCTGATGATTTCAGAGGAGTTGGAAAGCGAAGCCTCGGCTCTGTTGGCGTAACACAGAGCAAAAAAGTGCTGCCAAGTCAGAGAGTGGGAAGAGAGTGGCGTGCTAAACCGAAGGCATCTTTGATTCACACTGAAGATAGGAGAAAAACAAAACAAAACATGATGCTTCCCTCAATTTGGTGCATCTGAATTGTGCAGAAAACAGTGTACAAAGCTGCCATAACACAGAAATCTTCAAGGCTCTGAGGTGACAAAATGACTAATACTGCACATTTTCTGAGTCTTCTGTCGGCAGTTTTCTTTGGCTACCTAAAAATTGGAACGAGACTCCTCACGAGTCGACATAATGAATGCTCAAACAGCAGTATTTGTATTGCTTCAGAGACATTGCACACATTTGCAAAAAAACAAAAAAAAAGTTTGGTTTCTTTACACTGGAAAACAATTATTTGTATAAAAATGCATCAATTAAAAAAATATCTCCTGGTCTGCTTTAGTTTGCGTGTGTAAAATGCTTCAAATGCATGATATCACAAGTGCAACACGGAAAATCCTTTAAACGGTGGTGAACACAGTGACAGTAGAAGCAGGGCAACCCTCTAAAATGTTTAGAAAAAAAGACATTCTGACTTACAAAGTCGTATTGTAAGGCGTTGATGAGCATAGGTTGCATTTGCTCAAAGGTGTCATAGAAATCTCATCTGCTTGGATGACTGTCCTATAAAAATACTTTTTTTTTTTAAATCTCAGTTCCACGTAGCTGCTCTAGGCTGTCTGATATACGGCTCGGCCAGATGTTAATGATGCGCAGCCACAGCGCCCTTTTCATCCATAGATGCTGCTCAGCCGCCACTTTTCCTCGTTTGAGGTCAGAAGTCTGGAGCTTGAGCACCTTCTCGTCAGTCCTCCCCCAAAATTTTGAGGGTTCTGGAAGTCAAAGTGTGCTCAACCTGGCCTCTCCAGGAAAGGCTGGAGATAGCTGGTGAGAGAGGCAGGGATCCTAACAAAGCAGACACTGGTTATCAGGCTGGGAGCTGGAGTGCTGCTTGATCCTGAAACCAGGCAACAAGAGTAGGGGGCCCTCAAGCGAGTTGGGTTGGTGAGTTTCAGAGGCACGGAGACCTTGGTTGCCTTGAAGGAAGGCAGCGAGGCGGCAGGACCTCCACGGACCTCAGAAGCTGCCTTGGACAAATGGATGATTGAGCAAAATGTCTGCAGTTGGCCTCCATTTCTCCTCCACAAACACTTGGCGAAGGAAGTCCCTGGACGCGTCGGACACGCCCTCCGGGAGCGTGGGCTTCGTAGGCTGAGTGGCAATCTTAAATATGGCCGCCATGGCCTCGTACTCCGCCCAGGGAGGTTTCTGAGTCAACATCTCGACCACGGTGCAGGCCACACTCCTGAAGAGGAGCAGCACAACAGTTAGGATCAGCTTGTGTACACACACACTTTTAAAATCAAATCGCATTACAATGCAACTAAACGGAAGGAGAATTATTGTATGCATCATTTCTTTAATCAGTTCATCTCAATCCGATCACATTTTGATCCGTTTTAAAAGTCTTCCCAATGATTTGAATACAGAAATTCTCAGAAATAAGATTTTAAGCTCAATTCTCTTTATATGTGTCGTCCATTAATAGAAAAATGCAACAAGTATGTGTAAAAAAAACACAATTTTATCAGAATCATTAAATAATTATTACTTCCACCATAACTGGAAAAACATTACTTAAATTGGAGCTCTCCTTACCATACATCCGCTTTCCGGCCATATCCTTCCCCATTGATGACCTCAGGACTCATCCAGTAGGGGGTGCCAGTGACAGACTTGATTCCTGTACCAGACATGCAGATGGTCTGGATGCGTTTGCTGGCTCCGAAGTCTCCAAGCTTCACGTTCCCGGAGGAGTCCCTCAGGATGTTAGCACCTGGTGGAGCCAAACACCATGATGTCAGAGTTATTCAGGAGTCTCCAGAGAGGCTGTCCGATCGTTTGAAGGAGCAGAGGGAGTTTGGAAGTTCAGTTTCTGTGACAGAAATTTGGGATAAAAGGTAAACTTTTCCTAGGCTTTGACAGGTTGGGTTAGGTTTGGAGAGGTGGAGTTATTTTTGAAAAAAAGAGGATTCCTTGAACCTGCAGTGCCAGCTGCCTATTTTACGTTTTCCTGATTCCAGGATAAAAAAAATCTTGGTTTTGCCTGAGACCAATCAGAAAATAATGAATACAAGTGGTTTTCCTTTTATAGTAGTTCTTTGACATGCCCTCATCTTGCTCGATTGGTGACTAATGCACACTCCACACCCACAAAGGTCTGAAAGAAATGATAGATGGAGTCAAATCTCTCCAGGCTGGGGTTCACTGTCAGCACATGTGTGCACATACAGCATGTACAAGCGCTAAAATAAATCGCTGGGTGCTAACGTGCACTTCAGAACCTCAGAGTCAAGGCTGCCAAGTTCAAACCGCATGAGCTGACATCTCTTTTTTTTCTTTTTCTTGCTAAAAGACAAGCCCTTGTGTGGAGGGGTGAGCTCACAGGGTATATTAAAACAGTGTTTTCAAAGTGGAAAATCTCACCCACCCACACTCACGGAGCCTGGCTGTGTCCCACGTGACCCACCATCAATCTCTCCCATTGGACGGCACATTTCCTTCTTTCTGGTTATGCCTTAAAGACCCACTCTGATTAAAAAAGTGTTTCTAACCAACAATACCACCCACACTTAAGAGGCTAATTTCTAATAAATTACCACCACTCTGCAGAAACTGTATCCTAGTGTTTTTTTAAAATTATAACTAAAAACGTCATAATCATAATAAAAAAAACAGCTAAGAATGCTTTGAAAATAAGTCAAGAGATGATCGGAGTGGATATTTATTGACACTGCAACTTCCAGAGCTGCTAGGGGGCAAAGTTAAAGCTTTTTTTATTTGCTGTTAAGGATTCTTTGCTCTTGCCAGTTCCAGAGAATCCCAATTCCTCTCCAAGGGCCGATAATTTTCCTCACTCTGAGCAGTCAAACGAAGGAAAAACTTGAGAAAATGTGCAATTTTTGTAGCACAGGTCTCATGCTTGGAGGCTATCTTTTATGTTTGGGTTTTATGGCTTTTAAATCCAATTAATAACCCAAGTCGACCTGTGCATTTCAGTTACCTTTGATGTCCCTGTGTACAATCATGTTGCTGTGCAGGTAGGAGACCCCCTGGAGGATCTGCCTGGTGTATCTTCTTGTCACCTTCTCTGTCAGAGCGCCATAAGCTTTCAACTGGTCCTTTATTGAGCCCTGGAGGATGAGCAACAGAAAGGAAAAAAAAAAGGGTATTAGGGAAAGAGTACCACGCTTAAATGGAGTTATTTTAGTGTCTGGAAAAGTCGCTTCCCAGCCAACGTTAAAACACAAAAACCATGAGTGTAAACAAACAACTTTGGGCCGAACTCTCAATCTGCAGCACTTCCTTTCGTTTCCCGCTTTCAGTTCCTGGAGAGGAAACCTCGGGAGCAACGACCTGGCCCAGTAACACCTGTGACGTACTTTAAGGGAAAACAAAACATCTCCCTCTACACTTGAAGAGACACCTTGGCAGTGCCCCCCTCCCACTGGGCCACTGTAGCGTTATCGGTCCTCGGCAGGAGGGCCGCCTTTTACCCAAACCTTGGCTCTGTCCCCCTCCGCCAACTCAGCAGAAGCAAACAATTCCAGTTTCCAGACATTGTGTGACTAAGACACTTGATGGTTTGAAAGCATCAAAAGGAAATATTGGAAACAGGCTCAAGGACGGAGTCCGCTGGCGACAGTCGCTCATTAAGCGGGTGAGAAAATGACCTCATAAAACGAGCTGTTCTGCACACAAGCCTGCTAACGTTTTCAAGAAAATGCTGAAGTCCAACAGCTAGAAGAACAAAAAACCTTGAAGGATCCAACGTTTTATGCATACGCACCCCAGGCATGAACTCCACAAAGATGGTGAGTTTCCTCTGATCCAGGTCCCGAAGACACCCGTAGTACTGAACAATCCTGTCGTGTCGCAGATTCTTCAGCAGCTGGATCTCACACTCCAAGGCGTTCACTTCCTACAAAGGAAATCTATGAATCAGAGATGCATTCGTACCAGATCGTAAGGGTTTCTTGATGCACACCTCTCACCTTGCTTGTCTCTTGACAGTCGGGGTCAAAGGGAACCTGCTTGGCGGCCAGCTCGCGGCCTGTGTCTGCGTCATAGCAGAGGTAGACCTCCCCGAACGCCCCTCGCCCCAGCAGCTTTCCCTGTCGCCAGTTGACTGGCGCCCGCGGTGCTGCAGAAAACGCAACGCCAGACGATGAAAACCCAACCAATAAATAACTGAGTTAACAAGCCCCGAAGACAGTCAGCAACACTGATACACCGATTTGAAGGGAGCACAAACGCTCCAGCAATAAACTACAATAAACTCCTGCAGTAAACCTCACAAGACAAGACGTCAAATCCACCGCAGTCGGAAAAATACCTCACCGCAGACCCTGTCAGATCACGGGGAAACCCCAAATATCAGTCAGACAGAGGGACTGTTATCCACTCACACAAAGTTGTCAAAACCTAGAAAGATCATCTCAGCAGCTCCTTCTTTCAGACCCAGACTTTGAGACTTTGTTTTGGATTTAGCAGCCTTCTTTGCGGTTGTGTTAGGCTGTTAAGTTTTGTGTGGGTGAGACGTCAGCCACAGACTGCTGAGCCAAGCTGACAACAGGAACGAGACAGATCTTTTTTAGGGGGGGGGGGGACGCTCGTACAGACCGAAGGAAGACAGACGCCATCAAGGAGTCTGAGACCCAAACTGATCAACATGGTGGGCGGGGCATTATGTTGCTTTAATTTCACCGCTTTACTGCACATCACTTCTACTTATATTTCTGACTTTTTATACACTTGGAAGTGTTCTGTGGAACATAACCTCACTTCAACAGTTGTGTGTTATTTTGGTGTGTAGACAGCAAAGAATCCACAACAATTATTCTCAGATTTGAATTTAAATCAACTAAACGATCAAAAATATCACACAATTTATGCATTTTAAACAATGTGTAGTACATGGACCTTAACACTATATAGTAGGCTATACTGTCATATATTTGATTAAAACGTCTTTTCATACTCAATCACCTAACTTGTACTATTTATTAATTTTTATACTTCCTGCTTCTCGGTCTGAACTCTGTTGGATAGTGGTAGTTGCTAGTCTTTAGGAAAATCATTGATGTCTTTGAACTTTCTTGGTGCCGCTGCACAAAACCCAGGCCTTTCACAGAAAATTACATTTCAGATAAAAAAACAAATCAAGACAGAACTTCACTCAAATCATTGAAGTTTTTGGTGATCAACTTATCATATTTCAGGGGGAAAACAATTGAATTTTACAGTTATTGATATGTGGTTAAATTATTGTTCAAAGCTTACATTTGGCTGTTCCTCGCTGGCAGCTTTTGTCAGCAGAGCGTCCCAGAGAGCGCAGCTCGGTGAACTGCAGCGTGCTTTCGCCGTTATAACTGCGAGTGCGACTGGAAGGAACCAGCTGAAAAAGGTTCTCCTGCGGCATGAAGCTCCGTGGAAGAGTCCTACGACCTGAAGACACGAATACACACAGACAGACATTTGATTCGCTTTGCTTTCACCGCACAATAGCTTCACAGGTGCTGCGCATAGAGCAGCTCAGATTGCAGGCAGGCAACAGCCTCTCACTACTCTGCCCTGTTTCCCTTCTGGCAGGAAGTAAAGCGCAGTGTTTTCATTCGAGTTCGAGTTCACTGCAGGGGAACATAAATCAATGCTAGCCAAGGTTAGCCTCTGAGTGAATAGTTAATAGCAGCTGCATGGAAGCCTGAACATCATGTACATAAAAAGCGCCAAAACTGGTGATGTAAAGTTCTGAACATTTCATAAAAATATGTTATCTGACAGGGGTGTGACGATTACTGCATCAACGCACGTTTTTTTTTAACGTTTTTTTTTTTTTTTTAAGTTCTGCATATGGTCCGTGATTGGAACTATAATTAACACATTAAACACATTCATCTTTGCTGATAATTTACTTTTTCTGCTAGTCCTGTGTTCAGACTTCAAGGGTTTCTGGGAGAAACCTGTTCTCCTTCACTCCCTGTGCAGCGCCTCTCACACCCTCTTGCGCTGCACGCGCTCCCTCTTCTTACACACACACGCCGGTTTCAGCAGCACATACAGATCCTCATTCTACAACAGAAGTTTCCGTCTCGCGTGGAAATACAACAAATTTACTGCGTTCTAATTATTCATTACCATTGTATTCATTTCCATTAGAAGCTGCAAGCGTTCTTGAGTGCGCAACACGACCGCCCGCCGGAAGATTTTGTGTTTTGTGTGTGTGTGGGGGGGGGGTGTATTACTGTTCTCCTTCACTCCGTAACACCAAACATGAACGCCACTACATGTTTTGTTTGGGAACTATTTTGTGTAGCGCAATGTTACGTGTCTGTATAAACAAAGGCGGAGCCTCCTGCCCCGCGTTCTTCATGGGTGTCAGGCTCCATGGCTACCGGAAAGGTGACAAAGTGTCTGCAGTCTCGTTTATTACTGGGCAATATATAATATTCTGAGAAGATGTCTGTTCCAGAGAGCACAGGTGAAGCCTCGCGTACAGCTACAGAGCGGTCCACTGCAGAAGAATCAACATGCACCACCAACACACTTGTGTGCGCTTCTTCCTCCTACACACGCAGCGCGCTGACACACATACGCATAGAGACATTCTACAACACCTATATAGTTAGTTCATTAGTTAGATAGGTAGTAGTTAGTTGGTACTGTTATTTTTTATTATACCATTGTCCGGGTGAATACTCGATTCTGATTGGCTGCTGGGTGTGCATTAAAACCTGATAACCGCACGGTGAAAAAAGAAGTTCCGGTCACCTAGCTTAACTGTTTTGTATCACTGCTCTGGCTTCTTTAAAACAACCTTTTGCTTCATCATCTGGATAAAAACCAGCGATAAGAGGTGAACTTTCTCCCTGAACTGATGCTTTATTCAACCCATCGGAAAGATTAGCATATATATATTGCCGAATCTTGACTGCAGCGGTGGCGCGACGCGACGCGGACTATTTGTTAGAAAAGCGATTCTGTCTTTCTTCCCAAACCCTGACAGTAAGAAGTGTTTTTTTTTAACCCACATTGTTCATCTTTTTGTTTCTCTTCATAGTTGCACAATTATGTGCTCAATATAGGGTGAATTACAATAAAAACTGTTGGATATGATCTGTTAGAAACTTATGTAAACTATTAATAACATGCAAACTAGATCTTTTGGCTTTATTGGAATGGTTTGGACTAAATTAATAATAATTTTGCTTGGTTTGATGTTTTAATATGTTCTTTGTGGCGACTTTAGTTGTTAACCGGCTTTTTGTAAACAATGTTTTCTCTTGTTATCATATGTGTGTGATAATATTCTGCTTTAGGAAGGCGGGGTTGCTTACGGTCTCCATAATCCTTGCTGCGATTGGGCAACTGGAACTGGCGTGGGAAAGTCCCTCCTTTCCCATGGCGACCTAAAAAAAAGGGAGTAATTAGGCAAAAATGTGGGTGTCAAGAAAGAAATGATTTAGCCTGAACAGTTATTCTGTCATGAATTGCACACACAACACACTTCTTAAAAACAGCTGTAATTGAGCACAGATGTTTCGATGCCTGATAATGATCAGAGGTTAAATCCATTGAATCTGGCTTTTCTCCTCTGCATGTCACACACGGAGGGGAGCAGCGGCAGTGAAATCGCGTGCAGGTCCCCCCAAACTGCATCAGCGACAGAAAGCCCGGCCTCCTCTGAGCGCAGTACAGCAGTAACTAAAGGCATGTGGCGAGTGCTGCTGACGCACAAGAGCGCCGACACTCAGAGCGCACGCACCGCACGGAGAAGGCCAGAGCCTCCTGCAATTGAAAGCAGCTGTTCTGTCAGAGGACTGCCGGCGCTCGCTGGTGTTTCTGCGGCCGTATCCCGGGGAGACGGCAGTTATTTTCTGTGTTTGGCAGCGCGGGATGGAGAGGAAAAATCTACTCACGGGGAATGATAAACAAACACTGTAGCTCTCGGCAGGAAAGGCCACACAGTTTTACATCTGAGGAGGGGAGCGCACGTGTGCATGCCCAAGTGAGTCTTTAAGCACTGCTGCTTTATATGAGCCTGTTAAACATACGCAGCATTCCCCCTTTTTTAATGCACACAAGAGGGATGCAGAACGGAAAGAAACGGGCTGATTGAGACACCTGCTCTTTTTATGAGTTCTTGTATGGTGTTCTGCAATTCGTCTCCATTTTACCCATTTTCTTAGAAAAAAAATTAATTTATATTTTCTAAAAATATGTGCAGATTTACGTAGAAATTAGAAAGTGTGGACAGCAAAACATCTAGCTTTCCAAAAACCTACAAATTGACAACCAAGACATAAACTACCATTACAGTATCCCATTTTCAAGAGTTTTTTTAAAAATTCACAGGCTTTCTACACCATTTTCTCTGTAGAAACTAAATGTGTAGGTTTAATTATGACGCTTTCAAGCATGGAAAAGGTTTTTGCACCTCTCTTTTTATCTTTTCTGTGTTGTTCCAGCAGAGAACTACCTTGGCAGCGAAGCAGGGTTTGTAAAGGAAGTGCAGTGAGTGCTGCAGATTAGACCCCTCCTACCTTTGTATTCATAGTTGAGATTCAGGTAATTATTGTCGCGGTTGTTCTGTGAAAAAGGAGGGCTGCAATGACAAAGAGAAAAAGAAGGGGGAGATATGTTAAATCACTTGGAATTTCAGTCAGGGATTCCTCTCATCTTCAAAAGGGAACTCGTCTCCCACTGGTTGCCTCTAAAAAACTGCCGAAAAAATGGCTTTGGCATTCACAGTCATTCTGTCAGTCAGCTTCTATATGCAACAACTGTTGCCTTAAATAAGAATGATAAGATGGAAAAGGCTTTCTCTGCAGCCACGAGGACTTGAAACATGTGGCGGTGCATGAAAGAACTGGCAGTGAAGCTAATGTCCCTGCATACGATTAAACGCGCGTGCGACCGCCCCCTCAAAGCCTCTCTGTCACCAGACTCGTCCCGCCGACCCAGCACGGAGTGACGTCTCTGCTGACCGCAGGGCAGCGTGGGGCCACGAGACCCTGGATAAGGGGCACACATGCCTGCTCGCAGGGAAAAGTTCCATGCATTCGTTTCCTGCCATTGTTCTGCAGCCCGGAGCCCTGATAAGCCTCGTGCAGGTAGAACGGTTTCCGTCCTGCTCTCTAACCCTCGCTCTGGCTTACAGCCTCCCCCCTCTTTGATTCAAATTGAGCCTTTTCTCTGCTCACTCCTCTCAGATTTTCCTCTTGTGCAGTGTGCACACATCTCCCACTCAGTC
This sequence comes from Oryzias latipes, assembly GCF_053564925.1. Lineage (NCBI taxonomy): Eukaryota > Metazoa > Chordata > Actinopteri > Beloniformes > Adrianichthyidae > Oryzias > Oryzias latipes. Next base: position 22,378,834 of record NC_136256.1, on the reverse strand, counting down.
ACTGTTTCGCCCGCTCTTATGATAACAGGAATCCAGGCGTCCAGATAAGAGTATGGTCACTATGGCAACAACAGAATGACCTGATTCCTTTTCCTCCCAGTGAGGCCAGGAGAAGGGTCAAACGCCTCTCCTCCTTACTAAGTTTTATGAAAACCTCTGCTCGGCTCAGTCATACAACGGAACCAACAGCATCAATCTGCACAGAGCCGAGCCACAAATCACTCACCTGTCCAGTGCCTGATCTATGGATTGACAGCTGCTCGACAGCGAGTTGCCAGCACTCCCGAATGGATCCAGCATCTGACACGCATAAAACAGAGAGAGAGACCGAGGGTCAAGGAGCCGGCAATCATTAGAATATCACAAGCTGCGGGAAACACCATCTCCATGACACTCACAGCCCTGCACCGGGGTAAAATTTGGAGTGTTATCATATAAGTTTAGCAGCTGTTTAGTTTTTTTTTTAGGACAAACTTTTAAAAACAAATACTAAAGTTCATTTACCGGCTGAAAAAACATATCCTGAAATATTAGAACAATTGAAGCAGGATTCTGAATAGTTAGCCAAATCTACATTCCACAATAAAAGAGAAAGACTTTTTTGAGTGAGCTGAAAAAGTCAATTTCATAAGTAGGAGCAAGGGCTGTAATGATTAATCGAGCTAATTGATTTATAGTCCTACGATTGATCTGTCTGAGACAAGTTGTTAATTATGAACTTTATGAAACTAAAATGGGAATTTGTGGTTGACGATGTGGTTTAACTATAAAGCGTAATCGTCAACCACAAATTATGATATGAATCCAATTGTTTTCGAAATGAATCGTTACAGCCCAACTAGGAGCCATATTTTTTTTAATCCATTTCATCAGGAGGCTTGACAAAAGTTATCTTAAATTGACTGAAAAAAAAAACTAAATGGAAATGTAAGATCTTCTTTTAATCACTCTACAGTACAGATCCTGAAGTCAAAGTATTGTCTTAATTGAATTCATTTGTAGTATTGTAGAATTTGAAGTGAAACTGACATGTTTTTTAGATGACATTAGCAGTTTTGTCTGAGTAGAAAGTTAAGGTGAAAGATCTTAAAATATGTCAAAAAATGACTAGACTCAGAATTCCTTTTTGTTTTTTGTTGATCGTGAGCTCTTACATTCTGGTCCGGGTTTTCTGGGATGAACTCCCCCTCGCTGTGAATGCTGGTGTAGGAGCCCTGCCGGGCGATCTGCTGCTGCTCTTCAGGGACGCTGCCCGGAGGAGGCGACGTGCGGCCGGTGTGCATGGAACCTGGGACAGAAACCGCAATGGAAAGATGAAAAGAAATGAGTCATTGGTGGGTACGAGTCCACTGCCACTTCTCACCTCAATTACTGTGACAAAACGCTTTGGCTGAGCTGAGGCAGCCAACGAGCGCTTGCCCTTGTCATGAGAAAAAAGGCTGAGCAAGAGGGAACCTCAGAAAAAGGGCAGAGAGGCCACCATGTATAAGAACTCCCAATAACAGCAAAAAGGTAAAGTTAAATCTTTATTTCCTTCACGGTTTAGTTTATTTCCCCCTTCAGTCATTTATGTGACCTGCCTTCTGCCATGCAAAACAACTTTCAAACTCCTAAATACCAAACAAGACGATAAAACGTCCCCAACTTCTCTGACCGTGATGGAAAGAAACAACAAAGTTTCTTGGAATTTCAGAGGTTCCTGCTCGTTTGTTGGTGTAGAGACTTGAGATGCGAACGTGTTTGATGCAGCAGAGGTGGCGAGCCGGCTCACCTGTCGAGTGTTTGCGGACCCTCTCCGAGCTCTTGAGCAAAGAGCCCTTCAAATCTCCTAATGACCGCGATGACTTCATCTCGCTCTGTTTGTCCCTGCTGTTCACCTGTAGATACTGCAATGAAAACATTCAAGAATGAGAACGGCGTTGTGTTGACTCAGCCCTGTTAGAGGAGAAAGTACTCTTGTTGATTTTAGCAGAACAGACTCAAGTAAAACAGGACTTTTGCCAACGTTACCAGGGTTACAGGCATCACTGGAACTCACATGATTGTTTTGCGGGGTTTTAAGCAGTATCCTGAGGAGCCCGTTGGTCACAGAACTGCTACCCGCCAGAACCGCCTGGTCCAGGTCCTCCTGCGTCTTTAAAGGTAATACCAACTAAAGAGGCAAGAACACCGAAACAAGATCTTTCAAAAGTCAATTAATAATCATGTTTAAATGCCTTAAAGGGGCGGTGAAGGTCATTTCTGGGATAAAAACAAAAAATTCTTTAGATTTTCCTCATGCTTTTATTGTTTCATCACAGCAATGCTTGTGAAACTGGCTAGGAAAACTGCAAAAGGCCACAACATTTCTTACTCTACAGTTTGCTTTTGTTTTAAAAGTGATGCTTGTTAAACAGGATTTTTCTTTTTTATAGTGGGCGGGAAAAACTGCAAAAAGGCCACACTGTAGAAGTTAACAGCAGGTCAATGCTTGGAATGTATCAGTGTTTATTAAATCAATAGTTAATTTTTAGCTCGGTTTTAAAAGCTTAAATGGAAATGCTGTTAAGACTCAGTACAATTAATCTTTTTTTTTTTTCTTTCTCCAAAGAATTTACATCTTTGTGCACCAAAAGGGTCAATAAATGTACTCAAAAATACAACTTTTCAAAAGTTTCAAAAATATTCCAGCTCAATTTATGCTTTTTAAGAAACCATTTTAATCCAAGATTGTTGTTTTTTTTAATTTCTTTTGCTATCAAAAATGTAAATATGGCTGGACGATAACTCAATGGTTGCATTTTGTCAGCGGTCTGGTAAATAAAAGGCACCAAAACCAGAAGGTTGGAAAAATACTTTATTTCTGCAATATTTAATACAATAGTTTTGGAAGAATCTCTAAATACATACCTCTTTTTCCAAAAAAAACATGTCCATCTGCTGGCCAAAGGCCTCAGTGACTTTCTGCAGCAGCTCCTTGATCTTCAACGGCCTCTGAAAAGGGATGATTCTAGAAAAAGTGAAGAAAGACCGGAGGGTGAGAGATCAAAGAACCATGTTTACTTTGTGGCCGTCGGCTGCTCTCTTAGTCACAGATATGAAAAGAGGCTTTGTTTTCCCCATCATACTGGTTTTCTCACATTTGCTTGGATTGCATAACCAGAATGTGATGCATTTCTCTGTTACTTTATGGCTTTGTTTCCGTGGCAACGAGAGGAAAAATACTCGGGTCAGCTGGGTCAAGGAGCAGTTAAGAGAGGAATAATCGAAAAGAAACTCATGGATGCAAATGGCGAGTTTTTATCTACTGTGGAGAAAGCTGCTCTGTGCACATTTGATCCGTCTGAGTCTGAGCTTATCGGTCGGGGCTTGAGGGACTATATGTGGACTTGTATGTTTGTAAAACTTTACATGCATGAGTGTGCTTCCCAATCGCTGTGTGCATCAGCCTCTGTTTCAACACTGGGCCTCTCCACTAAGCCAGCACAAAGGCAGATGGGAAACTTCCTGAGAGGAAAGAGGGGGGGGAAGAAAAATCTGGAGCGGCAGCAAAAGAGGCAGGATGTGTGTCTTTCCCTCCTCTTTTAAAGAATGACAAAGTGAGAGATACAGGGACATGGAGATATTTACAAATCGGCACAGAGAAAATAAAGGAGACAGCCTGAGAAAATAAAGGCAGAGATTCCCTCCAGTGTTTCCCTGCCTCTTCTCTTCGAATAAGCCCGCCCCACTTGCTGCTTTTGAAGAATCTGCTCTCTCATTATAGTATTCTGATAACCGATGGGGTTTGTTTTTATCCCATCGCTTCCTCATCAAGAGGCCGAAGCTGGGCCCATCTTAATGACTCTTCAATGCCCCCCCCCCCCCCCCCCCTCGTTTAAGGAGAGGATTCTGGGAAAAGAGACTTCTGCAGATCAGAGGCGAGCAGCGACGCGGCTAAATGCTCTTCGTCTCTGTTTAGATTCAGTGATCATGAGAGCGATAAAGAGCTGGAGGGATGTGGAGGAGGGGTAGGAAAAAAAAATAAGAGGATGCTGCTCCAACAGACATGACTTTCCTTCCTCTACATGTAAGCAAGCATGAGGACACAAACCCAGACAGAAAAAAAAAGCTTAGTCTCCTTCATTTTCCTGCTCAGCTTTGGACCAAAAAATGATATCCTGAAGAGGCAGTTTCCTTTTCTATCATGCAAAACATCTCTTTTTGGGAGATAAATGCTTTTGTGCGTGGTCCTCTGGGAGTAAACTAAAACTATGTGGCTTAAAAGAAGTTAAATGTTTCTAATTCTCAGCGTTGGAATGCACCTGCTGTGTGGAGAGGAAGTCATGTCTCCTCATTAGGAACAGAAGAAGCTCCAAAATTTTGTATAAGTCTCTGAATTGCACCAAAATACATTTTTCTATTTGATATCAGAACAAAAATCAAATTTTTTCCAATTAATTTTAATTAAATTTCCCATTTATAACTTTTCAGACTTAAGGTTCATTTTTCTGAAGATCTATTCATGAGTAGAAGAAACTGAAAAAAGTAGAAAACAGAACACATTTTCACATTTTTTAGATGTTGTATTAAATGCCCAGGTTCTTTGACGTGTAATTTAGCTCTGTGCATTCTTTCATGTTCCACAGGTTTCTTCTCCTGTTTTTCTTTAACCTAAAAACAAGGAAATACATCCTCATTATGCCAAATTCTCCTTTTAAACTTGGAACAGCTCTGAGTGAGAATATCTGACCGTTACTCCAGACCCGGTGAAGTGGCCTGCTAGGCGACATTTGCTGTGACAAATTCATATTATTGTAATAATTTGATTAAGTATTTTCTTTTTTTTGCACAACTCTCCAAGCTGTCCGTGCACACAGCTGCTTTCTCTGCCCTGACCTAAACCATCACTGCTCGCCAATGACTCAAGCGAGGCTTTACAGTTTGACTCTATTCCAAAGAGACAAGCCAATTATCCTGACTCGGGGATTCCCTATTTGTTCATAACTTGGAAGCACCTTAGATATACAGTAACAGAAAACCAATTATTATATTGGCTTGAAGGAAAACGAACAGGTACTTGTGCTAAGGTTTCAAGAATAAATGCAAATAATTAAAGTATAACTTTATTTAATTCTTAAATATCAACAAAGGTTTATTCTGCAACTTCAGGGTGCATTTTGTTAAATTTAAGGGATTATTCTGTTTCATATATAGTTTGTGCAATATTTAAATTCATTCAATCACAATCACATAAACTGTCCAACTGGAATTACTGCTTCTGCATTTTTTCATTTTTTATTTTTTTATCTTTTTGTCTTGTTATTTCAATCTATTTCCTTATTCAGTTATGTTTATTTATTCATACAGCTACCTTACACTTACCTTCTTTCATATTATTTATCCCTTTATTATTTATCCTTCTACCTTGCTAGTTTGCACGAGAGCACAAGTAACCGAAGTCAAATTCCCTGTACATGCGCTGTACTTGGCAAATAAAGTGATTCTGATTCTGATTCTGATTCAAACCAATTTTTTTTAAAGCTTTAATAAATGGATGTTAAAAGCACCTAAGTGCTGTTCAAATCTGTAACATCAGCTCCAAAGAATTTATTTTTTCAAAGTCGACACAAACCTCTTAGATAAAAACTGGCCTCACGCTGCTAATACAATGTGCTACTCATAGTTTACCCAGAGAGCCGAGCATAATCTGAGAATGTGAACCACAAAAGATAAGAATGAGTGTGAACTGATAGTAAAGAGACAAGAGAAAGAAAACTGTCAGATGGAAAAAAGTGGGAGCAGACAGAAACGCAGACAGGAACACGAAAAACGTGTCTCTTCCGCAGGAGAAGCAGCCAATTAGGAGCCTGAAAAGCTGGAGAGACTCCATGTGAAGCTGAAACTCGCCGTTTTCCTCCTTTTCCTCGCTCCTGTCCGCCTGTGGCTTTCTAATCACTCAGCCAATGCCTGCTCCTCTGCTCTATAGTTTGGCAAATGAAAGCAATTACTCGCAGGTTCTGGTTTCTTTTTAGCCCCAGTGTTTCTCCGCTGTAACAGACCACACTGCATTTCTCATTTTCCCCGCTGAGAGCTTGTTTGGAGTGGAAAATAAGAGCTTCTCCTCCTCTGCTCCCACATGATTCTTAGAAAATTAAATTCAATAAATAGTGTTTTATTTTCCAGATTGAAGCAAATCATATATTTATAAGTTGTTTTGCAAGAAAATGGAGGGGAGGCTGAACATTGCAGGCAAGGTTACACAAAACTGTTGTGTCCTTTGAAGCGATAGCACACCTGCTGCTCAATCTCAGGCTTTTTGTTGCATTTCAGATGAAAAAATTAACTTTTTGAAGACCAGAGAAGACTGCAGATCACTCGGAGAAAGATCAGGGCAGGTAAGGAAGTCATAAAGAAGCACAAAACCAAAAAGAAAAAGAGGAGACAAACTACAAACAAACAACATCTGAAGGCATGTGTCACCACTTTGCCTACAGTAAAGCGCTAAAATGATAGCAAACTAAAAATAGAAATGGCAGGGCAAGATTGGAAAATGTATTTGCTTAAACAAACAAATTTAACATACCCTAAACAGAAATGAATGGAAACAAGTAGAAGAGGAGAATACACAGTGGTGTTCAAACGCTTTTGCCCCCTTCATAATTTCTCCTTTCTTTACCTGATTAATTGACTTAATTGATTTACATTCATAGGACCCAACCAGATCCCATTAGAAAATTGTTTCAAAATGACAAACAGATTATATCAATACTGGAAAATTCGGAGTACCATCATTACAAACAACAAACATGATGTCAGTAAAAAAAATGTTCCGCTGATATGGAAAAACAACAGTTGGCTGAACTTAAGGAAACAATAAGAGAATGGATTTGCCATTAATTCTTGTTTACTTGTACACATATTTAATTTACACTTGACTATCTTGGAATGTAGGAAACCTCAGCTGCGCTGATCAGTGCCCAGGTATTTTTAGTCACACTGGTTGAATTTTTGGCTAAAGCTGTCCTGGATCGATTTTAGGTCAGTCAATCGGATCGTTCAAAATGAACCAAAAACGTAGGAATCATATCGCCAACCACAAATAATGATATGAATCGAATTGTTGTTGAAATGAATCGTTAAGACCCAAGATAAAAGTGTTTATTAGTCTTGGGAGAAAAATAATGGAGAATGGATGGAGAAAAACCATCTTTCCAAGATGGTGTAGCATGATCTCAAAAAGGCGGCTTCATGCTTTTAAAACATCAACAATTTTGCAAAGAAAGGGCCAAAATTCATAGCTAGCTATGACACATTTCTGCATGTAAAAAATAAGAAAAAAAACTTTCACACCACTGATTATTCTTCTCTCTAAATTCTCACTTAAAAGGACTTTGTTTTAGTACATCAACTATGCTTCTAAAGTAAGAATAAATGACCTTTTAGGGAACCCAAACACAAAACAATGACCCCCAGGAGCAGCATGAACAAAATGTTCCCTCCATTCTTAATTATGTTCTATTTACACTCTGTTTCTGCCTTTTTTTAAAAAAAAGCTCCTATAGCCACAACAAGTTTTTAAGTTTCTTAGAAGATTGTCTCCATGCTTTTCCTCTATCAACCCAGCATGCACAGACACATCTATTAGATATCTAAATCATGGCTATGTTGATGTTTACAGCTATAGATATGCATTATGCATCCTATAGACATCGATTCATAGAGTCATCGTATTTGAGCTCTCTATCAGACGACTTTCTTACAGCTAATTGCGTCCCATCATGCTTTGTGCGCTGTAAACAAGTCACCATTTTTCTCAAGGAGGGTTAAAGTTTATTAAACGGGGTTGATTAAATGTGATAAAGTACATCTAAAATATTAATGGTCGTATTGTGTGCTTTAGAGGCCATCTTTCAAACTTTTGATAAAAATGTTAATGTAGGTAAATGTTTTAGATTGTAGTCTAGTCAAAAAACATCCCAAGATACAAGTCAAGTAGGTGTGTGGGAGACCTCTATATGCAATTGTCTTTCAGAACACTATTGGTAGACCTCTAATAGAGTAAAAAATAAATAGAACTCTATTAGAATAACAAATACCGCAGGTCCTTCATCCCAGCTGCCATCAGGCTGTTCAACCTCAGCCTAAGCAAATAGTTTTTATAGTTTACTTTTAGTTTTTTTATTCCACTGTACAAAAAATGCAAATACAGATGACTCTATATTCCTGCACATCTCTTTCCCTGTTTATTATTTCAGAACACTGTTATTTTTGTAAATATTCTTTCTAAAATGTATATTTTGTTAATTACTGTCTGTACATACTTGTGCCAAACCCCAATTCTACTGTGACAAGGAAATGTCCCATTCGTGGCATTAATAAACAAATCTAATTAAAATCTAATTAAATAGAGTTGTCTGAAAACCAGAACATTAATTTACGATCTCTGTAGTCTCAGTTTTTCCTCCCCAGGAAACCCAACTTCCCATAATCCCACTAAAACCCACACTGGAAAAAGCCAGGATGTCCTTATTTAGGCAGGCCAGGTCTACTTCTAATTAGTCAAATAACATAATCCAAAAACAACTGTCCCTTAAAGAGGACGTGGATGATGGTTCTGAGGAGGGTATATGTCTATTAGCTATCAAATAGACATCTTGTGCCCAGTTGGGATTCTCTTTTTAAAGATGGCAGCGAGGTTACAGATGTAACGTGGAGAGAAAACAAAAAAAATAAAACAAATATATACAAAGAGTTAAAGAGCCACTCCAATGAAAATAGTGTTTTCAACATGTTCTTGTAGCACTTTTATTATGATGGAGGACATGTATAAATAAAATTAATACTAAACCTGTGTTTCTGAATATTTTTTTATTCAAATTGGGGTCAAATCATGAGCAGACGAAAAAATACAGATTAAAAAAGCTTGTACGGTAGTTGTTACGTACAAACAATAATCGGCGAGCCACTGGCTCCCTGCTCTGCTCCATTCTGACGCATCCAGTTGTAGACAACTAGATCCATGTACGTTTGTTTTCAGCATTATCATAACTTAAAGACCACTTGAAAAGCTTTTAAAATAGATCAAAAGACGATGGGAGAGGGACTGTAAAGCTACATTTGACCAATTTGTTCTCCAGCTCATTGCTTTTTTCAGTCCCCACTCCCCTTAAAGCAAGTCTAAAACTTAAGGCTTCAGCTCAATGCAAAAGCTGAATTTTCCCTCTCTTTATGCCACTCTGGCATGTAACTGATTTCCTACCAAAGACACAAAATCCCAGGGATGGCAAATCAAAACAAAGAAGATCCGAACGACACAGTTACGGCTTGGACACAGGAGTTGAAAAAACAACGCAGAGGTTCCAACGTACCGTTTTTCTCTCTCATGCTCCAGCTTGACTCTTAAATCCTGTTGAGAGAAACAAGAACAACAGAGGGGAGTTATGGAAATGGAAAGTTGAAATGATTCATGTTCAGGCCTGGGATTTGATGAGCTCAAGCATAAGCGACAGAAACCAATATAAAACTACTCATTTCATTTTGATGTTTCTTCATTTTGAAGCTCAAAAACAACTTTATCCTACAAATTCACTCCAGGGATGACATGACACAACTTATGTCTTCTGTTCTAAGTCATTACCGAAGCGAGCAGGAATCTAGAGGAGCCTGTAAGTCTGCATGAGGTCACTGTGATAAACTGTCATCATATCAGTGATAGAGATTGGATGAAAAGTGGGGGGTTCAAGCCCAGCTCACAGAGGAAGGAGGCCATCCGAGCGGAAACTCTCTCTGCTCCTCTGTGTTTGTTTATGCCTCATCATAAACACTGCTGCTTTAAGAGGATTTGCCAATTATCATTCCACGGACAGGGAACAACTTCTGAGAGCGAACGGAGATGACTGAGGGGAATAAACGATCGGAGAACTAATATCAAACAAGAAAGATACGCTTTTTAAAAAATTAGTCGCTTTTAAACCGATCAAAGTCGGCACCAATACTGGAGTGTGGTTTCCAAACACCCTCATTTGACGATTGTGTTAGGATGAAAACAGCCTCTGCTAGTATTAGGTAAACTGCAGTTAGAATAAGCTGCTTTGTGTCTCATCAGAAGCAAAACCTTTCCCTGACTTTGACAGCACGAGTCCAAGAGGATTTTTATAAAGGAGCTGAGATGATCTGTGCAAACTGCAAAGGACATTAACAGTAAAAGGAGGCCGCTGTGAAAGCCTAAAATGAAGTTATTAACAATGAGGGTGATCGTAAAACTTTGGCATTTTCCTAAATCTGTGGACACTTTTTGACCTGTTTCAATGGTGCAGTTCAATTAAACCGCGCGGTTTTGAAACATATTTTTACAGTGGATAAATGGTCCAAATCTGATTGTTTTGGCACATTTTTTGATTTTCGCAAAATTAACGACAACATTTGTTTTTTTAAAGATAATTGTTTTTATTCCTTATAGAACTGTGCGTGAGACGACCCAAGGTTTTCTACAGCAGACGTAAAAACATTTGAGGGTAAAAACTAAATATCTCAGACACGACTCACAAAACATGAGTGATGATGAGCGAGTGAAAAGCAATTGTGCATTCAAACATGCATGATAACATGACACACAACCAAACTAGATGGCATTGAGGAGTTTCTCACTCTGTGGTAACTGTTTCCAGAGCAAAAGGGTCTAAAAATTGTCAAAATAATTGCAGCGAAGACGCAAAAACTTGCAAGGTGAGCAGAGATTTAGTTCTTAAATGTCTAAGCCAAGGCCTAAAAAACATTTCTGGATTTCCAACCTCGTAGGACGCAAACATTGCGTTAGTTTTTTTTTTTCCCACCATCTCTGCAAAAACCTCCCTTATGTTTACATTTTGCATGAAAGCATTGCGCCTCACACTGAAGAAATATGAACGTTTTCTTGTGACTTTACATTTTTAGATTTGCCCAAACACCATGACCCACACAGTACGGTGAGGTGGAGTTAAGACACTGAAGAACACTGACTAAAACACAAATATATCACTGTCTTTGTTTGAGCTTGAACTCAGCTGAGGGTATACTATAACATTATTTGGGTGTAGGATCTGCAGTAAACTGTACTGTTTAACTAATATTTACATTTCAACCAGATTATTTCATAAAAAAAGAGGTCTAATTGTCAGAATTTGGCTGCACCCGCACAAAAAAAGTTTGTTGAAAGGCTTTAGAAAAGAAGATTATTGATATCATTTACCATCAGGCAAACTAATAGGTTAGCACAACCTATTAGTTAGCTTGAGTCTTAAGTCAAATCTGCAGAGAAACAAGGCAAACGTAGTGCATTCTCTATTTATCTTGTAGTTTCTCCAAATCACTGGTGAGAAATGGTTAACCCACTTAAACTGCAGCACAGATGACTCATTTGGAATTTTCCTGTTTGCCAGTCTGGACGTCTTATTATGGCAAATTACAAAGCAGACATGTCACACGAACTTAAAATGGATCCAGCATTCTTTGAGTTTACCAATGAGCCATTTCTGCAAATCAACACTTGAATCCTTTAAGAAGTATGTTTTAGTCACACATTGATTTCATTGACAGTTGGTGGAAAAGCAGTCTCAGGGTGGATCAAGCTGTTTGTACCTGCTTGTAGAGCAAACTCCTGATCTTGGGCTTGTGGCTGTTGTGCTGACTGTAGCAGCGGCCCAGAGCGGCCAGGTCCTTCATGATGGAGTTCAGCGCTTCCTCGTCATCTAAAAAAAAAAAAAAAAGATTGCACACATACTTGTTAAAAAGGGATTCCATTAAAATAAAATAAAAAATCTCAACCTGGGATTCATCTGTTTCCACAAAGACTTGAATTTCATCAGTTGGATGAATCACATTAGACAGTAGATTTGATGATGGTCCAATTGTATTTATTTTAATTATAAAAGTAAACAGTAATATTGAAAAGAATTATGGAAAAGATGTTTAACAGTGTGACAGTAAAACTGCTGAAAGTTTGCGTTCTGCATGCTAAATCTAAGGAACAGTTAGAGGAGGTGGAGGAGGTGCGTCTACTGCTTGGAGCTTGGTCATTAGGAATATCAATATTTAAGCTCACATTTCTGCAGAAAAACTTTAGGAATAAAGTTCAGAAGGGATAGCCTGCTTTTTTTTAAATAGAAATGTAAATAAAAGTGCCTGAAAGTGGCACTGACTTTTTAAATTTTTTTTTCAGATTGTCAGGTGTTCGTTTCAGGATTTCTTTAGTACACGGAGGAAGAGGAGATTCCAGAGCAGCATCCGTTTCCATTTTCACTCCTCTCCTGCCGCATTTGAACTCTCGCATGTAAAACAGCCAACGTGCATGACGCGCGTGTCCAAAATTATCATATCAAAAGGCCTTAATGGGCTCAATTATCTAAGTGCTTTGCTTACAATAAAAAGAAGAGGTCGTTGACCTCAGTCTGTGACGGGTTGATGGGAACATTTCCACGGACGTACTCTCAGAGTCCAGGCGAGGAGCGTGCAACACAAACAGCAGTCGCAGGAAAAACCGCATTCTTTAAATCAAACTTGATCCGTCTGAGTGAAAGACCACTGGGAATGTCTGGTTTGCTGCTGGAATGACCAGCAATGCACGGAAGAGAAAAAGGCTGTGTGAAGCCATTTGATCTTCTTCCTTCTGTTAGCTGGCAGCAGACCGGGTCACCGGGTTCTTCTCTGGGTGGCAGGGTACCCCATTTACAGGCACAAGTTTGCAGATGTGTCCTCATAACTGACATTCACAGGAAGTAAATGATGCTTTGAGACAGTCCAATAACAGTCTGATCCTCCTATTTCCAATATTTTCCAGTTTGCTTTACAAAGTAAAAAAAAAAAAAAACAAGGTTGCTCTAAAGTAGTCCGTTTCTGTTTCTACAGCCCCGGGGGAATGAAGAGGCTTTAAGGAATAACACCCCGACATGTGCAATAAATTGCAAACAGCAATGACTAATTCATGGTGCAAATCTTTCCTGTTGATTCTAAATGCTGGACATGCTGCAGAGACATTCCAGAGTCTCACTTACTTGGACCGCCTGCTTGTTTAAAGTGAGTCTAAGTTCATCTCGTTTAACACAGAAGATTCATGAGGGACACGCCGCACTGAGAAGTTGTTACCTACATCCCTGCCATGCGGTTTTTCCAGACAGACGCCCCTCTTTTCACACGTTTGTGGGAGGTCCTGAGAGTGAGAGGTGAGAATAGAGCCCGCTTCCTGTGGATTCTCCCCACTAATATTAATGTTAACAGTAAGACTAATACCATAGACTAATATTTTCTAAAAATTCAGATCATTAGATGGTTGAACTTCAATCTAAAGCCAAAAATAAAGAGATATTTACACAAGTAAACCAGTCACATCTGACCAGGTAAATATACCAACTAATCAGCTTTTTTTTTTACTTCCACTAACAATGCACCACCAAAATTACTTGTTCAACCTTTGCTAAACTCTTTGATTCTGCCTCTTTAAGAAGATATGAAATAAAGTATTGAAAAACACAAAGGGAACGTCAAAGAGATGGATGAGTTAAGCAAATGGCTTACTTTTGGCTCCAACGAAATGAAGTGAATTCAGTTGTCTTTTTTTTGTTGCTGTTGCGATATAGACGTTGCCATGATGGAGCCAGATGACATCAGTGGCCAGTGATTAGTAAGTAACACAATTATTTAAAATAAACTGACTTTTTCGTTTTGATATACCCAAATTGAATGTTAAAGTATGAAAATGTAAGTATTGAGTTTTTTTGATGAAAGCCTCCCATATAAATCATTCCAGAAAATTTGAGCCAAATTGACATCATGAAACAGATGCTTCTGGTTTCAATATCTTTTGTACATATTGTGCATAAATTACCCTGTATATCAAATCTCACATATAAAAATTCCTTACACGGATAAATTTGATGTTTTGGTTTCTTGGAGCCAGCAGGTCCTGCTTGGAATGCAAGGGGGAGGAGTCACTCAGTTCAGTTCTCATATATAGTCAATGGTTTGTACTGAACCCCCTTAAAGTCTGTTTTTTTTTTTTGGCTTCTTAACCATCATTTCTGCCTTAAATCAGTTTGAACCCTACAGTTACTGGAACATGCTAAATTGGGACAATCCAGGGGTGAGGATTATATTAGATTAAGGTTTTTCTCAAATTCAGTGATGTAAGAAAATAACGATAGTAAAGTTTATGATCTAGCTGAAACTGTTACCCAGTTTAATAATGTTTACAAACTTGTACCTGGACAGTCAAAAGCAGACTAATCCAATCAGTCATTGTTTAACATAATCCTTCTCAGCATTTATCAACACTCTAGTTTTCTGTAATTTACTTTTTTTTAACCCCCTGCATTTATTCCCAGCTATGAATCACTTGTGTTTTTGCTTTCGTGTAGATGCTAAATTTTTGGAGCCAAAGTGGTTTGATGCATGTTTGCATCAATAGGCACCAAGGGGTCAAAAGACGTGTCCAAGACAACTGCAAACTGAAACTTCATGTCTTTGCAAGAACATGAAAGTGGGATCACATATAAATTACATGGTCAGTTAGGTGAGAAAGAAACAAACCACTCTTTGCGTTTGTAAATTGTTTACATTCCGCAAACGTGACTGTATCGTCTTCTATTAAATTTCATTTGCCAACCTAATTCAAGAAAATATGTTTAAATTGGAAGAATACAGTTTATAACCCAATTTTCAAACATTTGACAGCCAACAGACATCATGATGCGACAGTTAAAACCGGACAACTATGACGCACATTTTTGCCCATTTTGAATACAAATCCAACAGTTCCTCCCAGACGAGTGTTCCTAAAACACGGTTGTCCTCTACGTCAGGCGTTTACCTTGACATGAAGCACATGAGCCGATCCATGAGCAGAATTCTGATTTGGATGAGCTAGATGCTCTGTCATCCTGCCTTCACTCACAAAGATACTAAACCACGTAAAGTGATAAGAAAAGTCCCAGCTGCATGTCTTCAAACACAATTATATCTAAAAACTGCAGAATTATTATCAAATTTTGGAACCATCACTACAATTATGTGACATCACTAGAAAAATGCATCACTTTGATCTTTACTGGTATTTTATTTTATATTTATTTTTTAATTATGACAATAATGTATTTGGTCAATCTGCATATTTACATAAGAGTGGAAGTCAAACCCCTTTGCTGTTGTTTTTTTTCTAAAACTACTTATTGAGTAGAGAAAACAGGAGACTGTTGCTATGAATGTTTTTATTTAACTTCAACTATGACTTTTGTGTGTTTTTTTGTGTTGTGTTACAGTTTGTTTAACATGTGGTGGGACTAAGGCAATAATGTGCGATTCAATAGAAAAATACGATCATCCAAATGGGTTTAATGCTAATCTAACGATTATGTCGTGGATGCTTTTTTTATTTTAAACTTAAACTTTGGAATAGAAATTATTTAAATTTAAGGGAGTTTGTATTGTGGAGCTGCTGAAATAATAATAATAATAAAAAATTGGAGTTTCTACCTACAAATTTCAATTAAATAAAAAAATATTAAATTTTTTAAGACATTATTTTTGTAATAATGAACCACATCATTATTGATGTAACTTAAAGGTGGAACTTTTATATTTAAAAGTTTGAATTTAGAAAAGAAATTGACCCAAAAAGCTGCTTCTTTTCCTGACAAAGACAGTTAAAAAAATTTGTGTTAGATGTTTTAGTTTTGCACTTTCAAATGAACTTGAACACATCCAGCCTTGGTAAACTGAGGAGCTGTTTTTAAATCACAAACATCACGTCACTGAAAGGTGGCATCATGTTACGTCTTTGCTGCGCAGCTTTTTCATCAAATAGTTGTCATGTTTCCATTTATGAATTTTTATACAAGTTGGGCCACTTCCTTATTTTTTTTTTTTACATGCAAAACGACACAGTGTGTTTTGTGTGAAAGTTACACACTGTGAAGTGACACTGGGTTGAGTTTTAATACTTGTTGTCAGCAGAGGTGGATGTGTAACTGTCCTTAGAAGGGAGTCTTTATAAAAGTAAAAATAAAAAACAAGAAGAAAAAAAGAAGGAAGGAAGTGAATCACTGTCACCATTCTGAACGCAGAGCCGGAGAAACCACTTTATTTCTGCAAATCGAGAAACGTAAAGGATTTTTGATTCGTTTAAGATCCAGACTCTCTTTTTCCAACAATGACATTGTGGTTAGATCATAAAATACAAGTGGACATTGATTCTTTTAAACATATTTTTAAAGGAAGGGTGCAACTACTTATGGTCTTCCTTCATTTCATAAACCTGCATCAACCTAAATATTTTTATTTTTTGTCTGTGACTCATTTCTGGTATAAAAAGCAAATGAAATCATAATTGTATCCAAACGGGACATCCCCAAAGTTCAACAGCTAAGAAATGTCTTAATTGGAACTAGAAAAAATCTATTTATTCCGCATCAAAACCCCCAAACGTCCTTGATGATCGTCACCTTGTGTGTTTCCTGTCTAGAGGATGTGTTTCAGCCACGCTACGAGCTCAGAACACTCACATTCAAGGATACAAAACAAACAGAAGCTCCACATCAAGTGGCTGCACTGTAGTCTATGGCAGACGGAGGTGTGTGTGGGGGGGGGGGGGGTTGCTGGTGAAAGGGGCAGTGTGGGAATCGCGTGGTGCTGCACAGAGCAGGTCTCCAAAATAAGATATTACATCACTTAAGGTCTGTGCTGCCCAGCTGAGGCTTCGCCACCCACGCGGTGGCGAACGGCCAGCGCTGGTGTGCCACCGCCAGACGCAACCGAGCAGAAGGACCTCTAAAAGATCAGGGTTTCCACATCTATAGGATCAACACTTTGTGTTATTGCAACAAGTTCTAAGACCTGTAACTAGTTTAGCCTTGTGGAGAATATGGAGAAATGTGACAGCAAAAAAAAAAGAAAGAAAAAAAAGGAGGGGGGGATTCCAGGAAGCTCACAGAAAAGCATGATTGCAAGTCGTTGCATCATGGGTCTGCTGCTTGCCCCCCCCTTTCTTGCTTTAAACTATTGCTCACTTTGTTGGCCGGTAGTTGAGAGCAAAAGCCAGAGGATACATTGAACCATTCCAGGATAAATGACTTTGGCTGCAGCTTTCAAGCCTTTCGAGGCGAGTGAGAGCGAGCGAGCGAGGCAGGCTGAACGAAGACATTGAGGGGATTTCCTGACGCTGAGAGGGACACATCATGCCAAAGGCATCCAGCAGAAGGAGCAGCTAGAGCCAAACGTGCCGTTCAGCAGGAACGGGCCCCGGTCTGTGACACATGCAAACACAGCAGGCGACACAAACCCTAAATGCAGGCTCCTGCAAGGGCCGGTGTTTGCTGAAAGGGGGACACACCTCGTTCTGCTTGTAATGGAAGCATAATACTAAAACCATTCATGTGAATCTTTCACTGTGCCTGTGGTGAAATGCGAGGCAGATGTGAGCCGAGTTGTGCAATTAATGTTTGCATATGGGTTGTGCTCAAAGCCTCGTCAGTCAGTGTTTCCATTTAATATCTGAATGCTGGGACATTCCTTCTCCTGGCACTGAACTACACGACTCACATGGGAAAGTTTGCAGATTTATGGAAAAGCTGAACAGAATTGCTTTGGTTATATAAAAAAGAAAAGTGTCTTATAGCTTGTTTCTGTCACAAATTTTGCATAAGCTAACCTTAAGGTCCCATACTCATAAGCTATTTTCAAAGCAATCACAGTGGTTATTTTTAGCCACTTGGACATAGTTTCTGCAGAGCGCCAATAGTAAATCCGCCTCAGAGTTCTGGGTGGGACCGTTGGCACTAAGCAATCCTGCCCCCCTTTCCCTCTCTGTTACTGAAAGCTTTCTGTTTGCACACGCTACCTTACAGCCCCTCACACCCCCAACCAAACATTACAGGTGCAACAAAACGACAAGCAACATTTATTTATCTGCTCCACTCGAATAAATGAATACTTAGGAATACAATTTAAAGGTCCTATATCATGCAAAATCATTTTTTTATATTGTTAATTCCTAACAAAAAGAAGAAACACCATCTCTGACTATTCCTCTAAAAACCTGCGCTCTGAACACCATCCCCTACCAATACATGAAAACAAGCAGATCCTCAAGAGCTGATGTAGACCAGGGAGAACAGCCCCTTCCAGGAAGAGTCTGCACTGTCAGCAACACCGCCCCCTGGCTAACACACACACCCACTTTCTCCACGGAGCTGGCGGTAATCGGTTAAATGCTTTCCCTTTATATGCATACAATGTATATCCATTTTTGTTAAAGTTCAGGTGTTGTTTGTTTTTTCGGCCTCGTGCAGACATTCTGCCGAGGCCAACTCTGGGTTCAGAGATCCAGTCGTCTTACTTCTGGGTAGGAAAATAACTCATACTTAATTAAAAAAATTGTTTGTTTTTTATGTGTCAAAGCTAATATATTATCATACACATAGCTATTGTTAACAATAAAAGTCTTAAGAACAACATGGTATAGGGCCTTTAAAGCTTAATTTTCTGCATATATGTTCTCTACACAACGAGAAAAATACCACCTTAAAAACACCAAAAACATACTTTTCACCGGATCTTTAAAGCACTGGCTCATGCTTTGCCAGTTTTTCTTTTTAAATCAACACATTTTGGTCAGCAGAAGTTTTTCTACCTTGTGTGTTTCTGTGCTGTCCGGGTCCATTTTGGAGACCGTCATCTGCGGTTGGAATAAAGAGAAACAGAGTTCTGGATCAGCACTTTGTTCTATTTGCAAAGCATGTCAAAAGATCCGGATCTGAAACCTTCAGGTCCGTCCACATGTGCATGTAGTGTGGAGGAAAATATAATTTGACAGCTTGTGCATGGAGAACAAACTGTGTATGCGTCTGTGGCTTTTCTGACTGTTAAACTTGTTCACAGGAAATAACATGGAAAAAAAAAAGTTTTAAAGCGTCTAATTCATCATAACAAGGGAAATCTGATGCACGCTTGAAAAATATTTATTTTCACCAACAACACACCACATTTAACGTTTTGTTCTATGGTTTAGTGCAAGAGGAAGTGTGACATGTTTTGCTAAAGAGCACCCTGCTTTCTAATGCTACTCACCCATGTTTACTGTCATCATCAGGAAGTGGGCCTGCTGAACTCGAGCACAAAGCTCAACTTCTCTCTGAACAGCAAAGCTTCACCCTGAGAGCAAAGAAGAAGAAGAAAAAAAACAGGTTTTCAACATCCCAGATTGTGCCATTTTCCTTTAGCGAATACACAAAAACACGGAAAAACAGGACACAGGTGGCTGCGTTAACACAAAGCGCTTTATACACCCCCCCCCCATTTGTGTTGCAAGTTTAATTTTTTTTTTTCCGTAACTTGTTCTGTCTTGAGATTGACGTGTCCTTTCTCTGAAACATAAGCGACTGCTTGGAAAGCATTTTGAAGCCGGGAAAACATCGGTGAGGGAATTTCTCGCATTTGTTGACGGATAGACGCCACAAGTCTGCAGGATGGGAGTTTAAATTGTCTTTTTCACAAGAAAAGTTGTCTAAAGGTCTAACAAAAAGGATCAGAAAAGCCTCAAAACAAATTACTTACAACTATTAATTCATTTTAAACTATTCAATTGTTTTAAATAAAGCTAAAAAATTTTAAAGTACTGCTTATGGCAAATGTTAAGCTTCTCAAAATCCATGCCTGAGGTTGTCAAGTAGTTTGCATACTATAGGGAAGGGATTGCTGTACAGTAAATGCAAAAAGAAAAAGAAAGATCTCTTCATACTTCTAAAATGTCCTATTTGTTTGCTTCAATGACATAATTTCCCACCCAAATACTGGGGGAAAGATTTGTATTTGGGTAGAGTAATGAAAAAGTAAAGAAGAGGAACTGCAGAAACAGAGGCAGCACTGTGTTGCAATGCAGCCGCAACGACTCATTTTACTCCCAGCATTCTCCGCTTCAATTAAAGGCCCTTATATGTCTCTATGCGTGTCGATGAAACACCATACAAAGGTTTGATCTGAAGATATGAAGTCACAGATAAAAGGGGCAAAAATCGGACGGATTGAAAGCTGCAGTGGATCCTTTCGGCAATGCAACCACTGCGTGTCCTGCAGAAAAGCATTGGGGAGATTTCACAGATAATAAATTCAAATGTGTAACTTGCAGTACAAAGTTATTTAGTTGTTATAGATTGGTGGTCTTTCAATTATGTATTATGTTTTTAACCAAAACAAAAAGGTTTCTGGTTTATAAGAAATTCTCCGCCATTGGCATGGAGCAAGTCCACCCCCACTTCCTATCACCCATCTGTTTACACTCTCTCCAGCGTCTTTTCTATGTCACAACTATCTTTTTCAAACCTTTTTCATGACAATTTGAATAAATAAAAATCCAGAAATGCTATTTAAATCTCTATTTTCTTTATACATGTCCTTCATCAGGAGAAAAAGGCCACAAGAACACATTAAAAAAACACCAAACACCTGATCTTCACACTTTCAGCTGTGTTGTTGCTTTCATGAATTATTACTAAACAAGAGCGACACAGCTTCTGCAGTGACATCCATGTCAGCTCTGCAGCGAAAGGCTTCAGTTCTGCAGCTATGACAGTATTTCATGTTTCACTTTGCGGTGAAGAAAACCACGCGGAACCCTGATGAATTGCGTCGTCTCATTCAAAGTCAAAGCAGAGCAGAGACAAAGAGAAATGACACAAAGTAAAGCCTTATCTGCAAAAGATCTATTAAAGAGACAGAAGAAATGAGCAAAAAAAAAGCTAATATAATAATAAAAAAAACACCAACAATCTAGAAAATTAAAACATTTTACAACAAGAGCAACATTTTATAGATTAGAACAAAAAACTGAAAGTAAAACTTAATCTAAGAAGGAATCGAGATTTTCTTTAAAAATCATGACAAACTAAAAACTTTACTAAAAAAGCTAACTACATTACAAAAACACAACACACACAAACAACCACATTTTTAAAATACAAATATAAGTCGGTTTTGCCTCTGTGAAATGCTTTTTATCAAAATGAATCTTGCATTTTTGAAATGTATGTAAAAAAACAAACAAGTCATAACAAAAACAGAAAAGTAAATATATACCCCATTTAACTGTTAAGGACAGAAAGAAGCCATATTTCTTCTAGTTTCCAAAAAGTCCACATCAATATTTTCCCTGAACCTTTTATGGTTCAATCCGTTTCCAGACACTCAAACACTTCCTGTCTTTGGCTCAACCTGAAATCATTTCATGAAAGCAATAAAAGATGGCTGCTTATGCAATTTACAGCCTGAGGGGCAGAGTCGAAAGGTACCAAAGGAGCTGCAAACGCAAACATCCCACGCACGCCAATCCCAAGGGATGGTCATTTAGAGAGGGAAAAAAAGGCAAAAATAAATCAAAACGATTGAAAATCTGATGAAGGGCAGCATCCTCAGACTGAAGGGATCTGCAACACCGCAGCTCTGCCTCCATGATGCTGCTGACCACACATGAGGGACATGGCGAACTGCGACAAGACAGGTGGTTTCCAACGCCACGCTGTCCGGTCTGTTGCCGCACATGCGCGCACCAACAGGGGGGAGTCTGCAGCGTGCCAGAGAATCACCAGATGGCCCGTGTGGTTCAGCCGCGTGATACCAGCCTCCCTGATGGCCAGCCTGACTCTCCACGCACGTCTTGGCAGGAGGACAACATGGCAGCCCCGTTTGTTGAAGATCAAATGCTAAAGCGCCAGCCGCTCTTGTTGATCAGCAGCCACACGTTCTCAGTAGGAAGAGCGCTTTATAAAAAAAGAAAAAAAAAGGCCATAAACCTGACGCACGTCCAGAAGGGCTTCAAAAATTGTGGAGCACCTTTTTGTCTGCTGAATAAAAGAGTCAACCTAGCTAATGTTTAACCAGCAGAGCCATCTTCACCTGTCACATTGTGAATTACAGGGCAAAAGTTGATTGGAAAAAAACCCCATTTCTATGGGATAAGCTTTCAAAAGTACTGACAAAACAACACGTTTTTTTCTGGCTTAAAGAGAATTGCAGTTCTGTTTCTGCTCTGCAGCTGCCGGAGCAGCATGATCTCATTCCTGACGTCACTCGAGGACTCCCAGAGAAGTCATAGTTTCAGAGGTTAAATATGTTGTTGGGGTTCGTGGGGTTTAAACTGCCTGCACACAAAAAAACAGTCAAAACTGAAGACTCACAGAGGAGCGGCCCCACATGGAGCGTGGGCAATGGAAGATGAGGGGAGGATCAGATAAAGCTGCTTCCCTGTTTGCCTGATTTTCATCAAAGCCCAGGGTGAAATTGGTCCTGACAGACTTTTTGTCCGGCTGCATTAGCAGGAGAACCTGCTTATTATCTATTAGAAAAATGGCTCAAACTGCACGAGTGGCTTCAGCCAGTGACGGAAGAGGTTTGGCATTTTGAAACATTATTTTCGCTCAGTTTTTTGTTAAGTAAAAGGTTGAAAAAAAGGAGACTATCCTCAATTCTTTACAGGATATTTAAATAATATAAAATATCCTGAAATCCATTAACTTTATGACAGTTTTTTTTACTTTTATAGACTTAATCTGATGAGTTTTCACTCAAAACAAAGACGTAGCTAATGTAGGTCATCGTTACAGGAAGTGGCAAAAGGTCTGAAATATAACGTTTTCTTTGAAGAGTCTGCTGAGTTCAGGCAGATACTATGCTGAACTCAACCAAAAAAAAAAACTAGGGAAAACTAATTGTTCTCGTGTCATTCTGATGTAAATGAAGATGGACTGAACTAAATGGGAGGAAGTACTGCAATAAGAGGACATGATGTAAGCATCATGAAATAGAAAAACAAAGCATCAATTAAAGTAATCAAGAAAAAGTAAAAAGAAAAAAAAGCCAAAATTTCAATTGTATATTGATATTTCTAGACTAGAGGACATAATGGATTGGCAATACTGCTCCAAATATGTATGTATGTATA
Source organism: Oryzias latipes (assembly GCF_053564925.1). Taxonomy (NCBI): domain Eukaryota; kingdom Metazoa; phylum Chordata; class Actinopteri; order Beloniformes; family Adrianichthyidae; genus Oryzias; species Oryzias latipes. The sequence goes on along the minus strand of NC_136256.1, from coordinate 22,355,916 downwards.
TACAGATAAAAACTAGATGAAAGATGAAACTTTTTTACTTTTTGCTAAAAAGTGTTGATTTCCTTGAGATCAATACTAGTGCCGCATCTTTAGGAAGAAGGTCAGCTGATATTTGATTCTCATTTTCAGTCAACATTCTTTTGTCCCTCTATTAAACATGGTTGTTCATGCCATTTGAGTTCTTTAAAGTATTAGCGTAACTAACTTTCATTAAGCCCAGAAGGATAGATCATTCTTCTGCAAGAACTGAGCTCTACTTAAAGATGCTCCTTCCTCCTGAAGAACCAATTACGTCCAGAGTTTAGAAATGAAATGTGCCAAAAGGGAAATCAGCCAATCTTACATTAAGATAACCATAAAGAAGCACATAGAAGTGATTAAAGATACTGAAGTCTTGAAAGACCCACTCCTAAAATGGTGTTACTAATGGGTTCTTGTGTTGTTTTCTGATGATGAAGGACATATATAAAGAAAATTAAGCTTAAAATTGTATTTCTGAGTATCCCTTCGGTCAAATGGTTGTGAAAATGGAGCAGACAAACAAAATGTGCCATTTAAAAAGTACTTTTTTGTGAGGTGAAAAATAGTCTGGTTGAGTCAAGCTCCAATCTCTTGTCAATAGGGAAGGAAGGAGGGGCGGGGCTCTGCAGAACTCTGAAAGGCCACTCTGCAGAAACTATGTCCTAGAAAACAACACAGTTTTTTAACATTTTGGCTGAAAACAGCATAATTAATTAAAAGACCACTTGGAACGCTCTTACAATAGATCAAGAGATGATTGGGATGTGGGACTTTAAGGTAACAAAATGTAAACATCTAAAGAAGAAATGTTTTCTGTTGGTCGGCGTTAAGTCAACCTTGGTGTCATAAGATAAGGTAGCCCGTCTGTGTCGCACCTCAGACAGGAATTAGAGGCCAAAGAGTGAGCCGTGGCTATTTAGGTGACTTAGTCTTTTTAAAAAGGTCATTGTTGGTGGGGTGTCCTGTCCGCTGAACGTTTGCCAAGTGTGTGCTGTGACCGCTCCATGTGAGTCAGAGGAGTTATGCGGACGGATTCCGGGAAGCAGGACAATGTGACAGGTCCTATTGCTCACAGACCAGCCTGCAGAACACGTTGGTTCTATGGAAGCAGAACCACCAGTGGACCGTGGTGGAACACAGGACAGGCATTTCTCATGTAGAACGACGACAACAGAGGTCATCAGCCTGTCATCAGGCAGGTTCTGGAGATGATGGCAACTTTTTTAGAAGACAAATTTGGCCAACGAAGTTTGAATTGTTCATTTTATAGCATGAACAATAAACCTAAGTTGTTCTAAAATGGGCTGCACGATGTGAGGAAAACACGCAATGTGCGATATTAGCGATCAATATTTGCAATGATGATCTAACTTGCGAGACATGAACAAATAGCAAAACAACCAAATCCATTATTTCCATTTCACTGCAACAGTTTAATTTAAACGTCAACATAACTTAAATTAAACTCCAAATGACCCTCGTTTACATAGGAGGCAAGCATCTGACATAAAAGAGATCCTAAATAAAAAAAATAAAAGACCTCCATCCGATTGGTCAACAACGCGTCCGTCCGATTGGTCAAATGCATAAATGGATTTGTTTGATTCTTTAAAGACTTCAAGCTGTTTTACCACATTTAAGGTAACGATGTATTGCAATTTTCACATTTTTGCGATATGGGTATTGCACAGCTTGATATTTCGATAACGATACATTTGCGATTTATTATGCAGGCTTGTCCTGCAGGGCTTTAACGTTTTGTTTCATAGATCTGTTTTGTAAGTCTTGATGAAAAACACATGCCATCTTAGATGACTCCACCCTTACATTGACGTGTTCTCCCTACCATGACAAAGGTGGATAAAAGTAGAAAGATTTCATGTAATCCATGGACACCAGTGAAGATCACAAATCATTGAAGAAAAAAGGTTCAGCGCACTGTCTAGTGGGTCTAGATGACCCAACCCCAATGTTAGAGTGCCTAGGATAGCACAAGGGTTAAACGTGTCCTTGTAGCATTTTTTTCCCCATGATGGAGGACATACATCATTTTACAACTACATTACTGAGTATTCCTTATGGAAATCAGACTTTGATGACAAAATACCATTTTAAAAAAAGCCTGTAGTTTTTACCCGAAGTCTACAACAGACAGGGCACAAGCCTTTCGCTCCACTACATTCTGATGCATCTACTTGCAGACAAATAGATCCAGTTATGCACAGTTCATAGTGAAACAAGTGAACGATGTAAAAAGAAAAGACGCACAGAGGTACGTGACGTATTCAGAGGACATCACATCTGCAATAAATACTTTTGCTACAAAAAATTGGAAAAGTCAACACAATAGAAAGTCGTCACCTGACCTGTTCCTTAAGTGAGCCACAGAATAATTTACCCTCAGCAAATAATGTCTGACGTCACCCATTTTTTAGGTAAAAAAAAGTGTAAAGTTGGACGTGTATGTAGATCTATACAGTTTTTAATAATGTGCATTACTATACAGATGTTTAAGCTCTAACCAAATTTTTAAAAATCATATGTAAACAAAACACCTCCACATTGTCTTGGGGGGAAAAACCTTTTAGAAACCAGGCTGTATTTATTTTTAGTATAAAATTGTCTGAAACCTTCCTCTAGTGGTCTGTTAAGGTAACTGCAACTGTTACTTCCTGATGTGTGTCATATTTTGGTAAGAAATGCGTGGCTTTAAAAGCTAACCAGAAAGGAGAAATCTCATCTCTTACTGGTTTGAAATGTGGCTTCTAGACTAGAGCAATTGCTTAACGAAGCGTGTTCTTTTTTAACTTTTAGCTGCTCTGGTATCACAAACATCAGCCGTGTTGGAGGAGATCCGGTTTCACCCGAGCTCCTAAAAGTTGGCATTAAGAGAGTCTCGTGAATTATTCAGGATTCAACCAACATGTTTTGAAAACAATGATGTTCCAGAGCAGAAAATAAAGGAGTCGATGGATCTGGATGGATATACATATTTCTTTTTTTTAGTGTTAGCTCGAACAAATTCACCCATCTGAGACCATCAAAAATGCAACATCAGATACAAATAATCACGTTGAAAAGGATTATATGAATATATTTGTAGTAATAAGTCTCGTTAGTTGCTATTTTTAATCAAAATATTTTATAATAGCTATTGTTATGAAGTGATTAGTCGTTCCAAGTGTGTTTTATTAGCCAAAGGCAGCTGAAACGCAGTCAATGTACTTCAATGGGCTCTACAGAACCACTGTGGTTTTCCAGAGTCTGAAGCTTTTAAAGTAAAGACTCTGGATGAGTGATTGAAGCTTCATTTAGATTCCGTTGCAAAATGAAATCCTGTAGATATGGATGAAAATCTGCCCGGTGACAGATCCCACACGCCTGCCTGCATGTTTTGCTTCCGGCCGTCCTTGCAGCTCCCAGCGCCGCTGATGGCATTGTCCTTTGGGTCAGACAGAGCATGCAGACAAAGCTCAATCGGGACAACTTCCTCTGGGTTTCTGGAGCGGTCAGGGGCTGGACCTTGCTGCACATTCAAAGATAAAGGAAGGTGACCCAGACAGACTTCAGGGAGCCCCTCAGCCCTTTCATTCTTGTTGTGTGTTTTTTAAATGCATTTATTGTGTTAACAGGACATGAACAATGCTAAGTATCTAAAGAACCATTAAAGGTTCAAACAAGGATTTTTACCAAACTAACAAATCCTCTCATTAATAGATGCTGCAGGACAACCAGACACACATTAAGGAACAAGAACCAGAAACTATTAAAGAGCCACTACAATGAAAAAGAAGTTTCTAACATGTTCTTGTAACCTTTTTCTTACAATGAAAGACATATTTAAAGAAAATGAACATTAAAACTGCGTTTCTGAATATTTCTTTTTAATAACATTGTGAATCAGAAGCAGATGAGAAAAATGCAGTTGGAAAAGCTCAATTTCATAATTTTCATGCATCCAATTGCAGTCAAATAGAACCATGTGCATCTTTTTTTTTCCTAATTCAAGTTTTTATCTGTCTCAAAACTTTACGGCTGGATAGCTGCAATATTGCTCGCCATCATTGCTGCACCGTTAATGTTAGACTGGGGTTGTGAAGGGGCTGTAAACTAGTGGGAGAGAGTGTGTAGACAAAGGGATGATGGGAAATGAGCGCAGGCTTACTCCCTGCTAAAAGTCCCGCCCACAACTCCGAGGCAAATTTCTAATGAACTCCTGCGTCTCTGCAGAAACTATGTCCTAAAAGACGACACAGTTTTTTCATGATTTTGGCTAAAACCACATAATACTAATTAAAAAAGCAGTAAAAAAACTATTCTAAAATAGATGACTGGAGTGGGACATTTTAAGGAACCAGAAGCAGGTGATTCAAACGGGTTTATTAGAAATGTGGCTAGGCTCCGCCCATTTCTCTCTCTTTAGCTAATATGGGGACGCTCTTATGATCAGTCAAATTGATTATTGTAACGCCCTGCTTGCTGGTCTTCAAACAAATAAAATCAAGAACCTTCAGATCAGGAGATTCACATCACCCCGATTTTAAGACCCCATGCATTGCTTCCCGTCTGCTTCAGGATTGAGTTTTGGATTCTCTTTTGTCGTTAATGTAAAATATGAAGCCTCGCAGACCCTGAGACCCTCCGGCACTGGTTTACTAACTATTCCAACTGTGAAAACTTACAGAGAGGCATCTTTGTGGAACAGTCTGCCAGACGATCAGGGAGCTTTAAAGAAAAAAAGGCTCAAGACTCATCTTTTTAACCTTGCTTTTATCTAATTTTAGTATTTTTATTCTGTCTTTATCTGTTTTGCCATGTCTTCTGATTTTTATTAGGCCTGCACAATAAATCGCAAATGTATCGTTATCGCGATATCAAGATGTGCAATATGCATATCGCAAAAGACAGCGAAAATTGCAATAAATGGTTACATTAAATGTGCTAAAACAATCTTATGGCAGCTTGATGTATTTAACGTATCAAATAAATCCATTTATGCATTTGACCAATCAGACGGAAGCCTTCACGTTGTTGACCAATCGGATGGAGGTCTCTTATGTTAGATGATCGCCTCCTATGTAGAAGAAGGTTAACTCTTATTTAAATTCATCTGTAGCAGTGAAATGGAAATGATGTTTTGCTATTTTTTCATGTATCGCAACTTATATCGCCATCGAAATAGTGATCACTGACATCGCAAATTGTGAGTTTCCCTCATATTGTGCAGCCCTAATTATTAATAATTCATTTTAATCTTCTCTCTCTGCTGTTCAGTTGCAGCGGCTGTAGCTGGAGACCGTCATCGCCGCCTGGCTGCGGTGTCGCCGGGGTCCCGCCTATGATGCTGCACCTGGCTGACTATACAGCTGCCCCCCATGAGGAGGTGGTCCCGACTATTAGCTTTTCCACCAACCAACATTTTCCGAGCTCAGCCTATTTCCCCAATGTTTATCTTCTCCACCAGTGAAGGGGGTGTGTGGCTCTACTTTGACACTTTTGTGCTTAGCTTTATAATGTTTGTTTTAGAGCACAGCACTTTGTTACATTACAGTATAAAGAACGACTGTTTTGAAATAACTTACATAAAAATATCATCTCAGGACTTCTTTTGGACGTTCTCTTAGAAATCTAAGGCTACAGTCGCCCAATTTAAAACTCATAAAACACTATTTAGAAAGCTATTAAGCAATTAGTTGGACTATAAATAACCATAAAACCACTTATATTATAGCACAGCATAGATTAACACAAACTTTTCTGCTTTCTTTGAATCTATAGATTAAAAAAAAGAACTGTAAGAATTATAGAAAGTTTGCTTTCTTTTCCCCCCCTTACTATGATAAAAACCAAACAGACATGATCCTCATTCCTGTTATCAGCTCAGTCTTTGTTCGGCCCAGGAACACTTTCCACTCGACTCTGTGGGAGTTTCTGAGCCTGAAAGCTCAACACGCTCATGCACCAGCTGACTCCTCTATGTTCCCACATTCACTTCTTCAAATGATCATGTGTGGAACACATCTGTGGACACGTCCTTCACATGTTTCAGCGCCTCGTGACACGAAAAGACCTAAACAATCAGGGTGGTGACATTTCAAATCACTTTGCATGGTCAGTTCTACAGATCTCTTCTGGGTTTTATTATGAAAAGCATGTGAAAAAACACATCACTTGATTGATTTCTCAGAGAGGATTCCCAGCATATTTTTTCACCTCTTGACTGAAGCAGAACAGAAATGTTGATTTCTGGCTTGTCCACTTTCTACTTCACCATGGAAACAGTTGCAGTAAAATCTGGAAGCTGTCCAAGTAAGTTTCCAGCCTCAAGAAGGCCTGGGCAACAACAAGGCTGCTGTCAAAACACACTTTTCTGACTAATTAAATAAAGGAGGAAATGAAGTCAAATGTGAGTGACATCATCAATAATCTGACTGCAGGGCAGAGGAGAGCCTTACCTTGGTGTCTCACTGAGTCCATATTCCTCCAAGATCTGACAAGTTCAGGTGGATTGTGGCTTTAATTTACAGCAGATGAGCGGTGGAAAAATCTCAGAACAACATGCAGAGCAAATCCTTCCAAAAAAGAGTGAGTTGCAATCCGGAAACTGCGCTCAGGAAACATGAAGACGCTGGACTTTGGCGGAGGGAGGGTCCCTGCTGTTAAAGCTGCATATTCCGCGGCTGGAGGTCGAGAAAAAAACAAAAACAAAATCAAGGCGATGAGGAGCGGAGGAAAGTTTGTCCAGCCCACGCTGCGCTCCGTCTCAACACACTGAGGAACCGAGGAGGTGAGTTGTCCTCGGAGCTGCGCCTCTGACGTCACAGGCAACGTGAGCTTCAGGAAGTGATGACGCGAAACCTAGGCAGCGAGGGTCGAACTGCGGGAAATGCTGCCCTCTTGTGGACATATAAGGAACATACAGGTGACAAAACGGGGGGTTTTGTGACAAATTGTAAATCTTATTGGAATTATACACTTAAACATCAACAAGTCAATATTTCTTTAAGAGTTTGCATGTATTTTAATACTTCTTTGGATTTTTTTTGTTTCGTATTATTTATTTATTTCATTGTCTTGGTTATGACTTTTGGCAATCTTGTAGCGTACAAGAAACACTTTTCTATATTGATTAAAAGACTAAATGTTTTGTAATTGTATTTTTTAGAGAAATGTCTATTTATTTATTCACTTAATAAAACCTTTCAGAAGCTTTTTTTAGCCATTTTGAATTGAACTTTATTGGTTTTACAGAGAAGAAAGTCACCCATCATGGCAGTTTAAAAGAAAACAACAATGCAAACTCACAGAACACCAAATAGTCACAAAAAACTGTAAATAAACAAATAGATAAATAAAAGACTATTTTTTGATGACCTGGTCATACAGATGAGTTGTAAAGTCTGATGGCGGTGGGAATAAAATGCAGGGGAAAGATTCCTAACTAAATAAATAGGATAAATAAATGATGCCTCATGTATCTTATATATTTTTAAACATAACAGGATTGATAATACAGATGATAAAATTAGATATATTTTTTTAATTGTGTTTTTTCACCCTTTCAGAATAAAAAAACAAACATTTTAGAAAATAATAGAATAAAACTTGATTGATCCCAGAAAGTGAAAATTACCAAGGAATTGGACCTTTTTCCCCCCCCAAAAAATTTTGTTTTACACTTTCTGTGACAAACCCCAAATGTCAGTCTGAATTTTACACAACCAGCACTGACAGGTATTCCAAGAGCACTTGAGTAAATATTTATTTTTGATATTTATTTATCTTTATCAAGAATTTTTTAAATACTATTTTTTTCTTTTGTTTGAGCATACAATTCAAAAACAAATTAAAACGAATAACCCTATAAATATCATCAACCACACATGAACTAGAGTCTTGGTGTTTGGGGTCGCGGGGTTGCTGGAGCTAACCCAGCTGCTGTTGGGCAAAGGCAGGGTACAGCCTGAACAGCCAGTCTCATAAACATATAATTTGATGTTTGTCTGCTCATTTCAATGAACACCAATGTTTTTTGTTTCACAAGGATAAGGTCAGAATTCAGGATCAAGGTCGCTCCATATTTAGTTTTAATAAGCGACCACAGTTCCAACTGATTTATCTCAAATGTTTGAGATAAAATCAAAGATTTAAGGTGGTATTTTTTGCCCCTTATTTTTCTGCAGTAACTAGTGGGAAACCACTGTAGGTAAAACACTGAAAACATGATGGTATTGCCACTTCTTGTGCATTATTCTGTTCTGTTTCTATGTTGGCTGACCTCAATGACAACTGTCATTGTTTTAAAATTAAAAAACATTTTTTTTGGTATTCATTCTAAGAAGCTGCAACCTCCACTTCCTGACTCTCTTACAAATGACGACGTGACCAGTGAAGCGCTCAAAAACAAGTCCCTTTAAGTCCGATTACAGACACTGTCAGTGTTGATCTCCCAGGCTCTAAACACGTCAGCAGGTCATTCCTGCTGGGTGGCTTTCTTGTGGGTTTGCCTCGTCAAGAGTGAGAGTATCGGCTTGCAGGTGATGTTTACGCAACAGGTAATGTAGTCTCGATGATGCAAGCTCAAATGTGATGAAAGGTGACAGTCACTGGGGCTCATATTTGTTACGTTGACACAGATAAAAATGTTTTCACTGATTTTAACAACAAAAAAGCAGCCTAATCCTGAAGACGGAGATGTCCAGAAGCAGCTTTTTACCCCTTCACGAGTGTCCCAGCATTTCCATGCAGAGCTGTTTTGGTCAGAAATGCCTTTTTCTGTGTGAGACTGAGTGCAGTGAATAGCAATTGGATATTTGCATCTCTCTGAGGACTCTCTCAGTATTGCTTGCAGATGTCTGCACTGCTAAACTGTGCTGAGGATGAGAGCTTTGAGGTCTCTGGAGAAAAAGTCCAATCTCTTCTCCAGCTGATGTTTTGTTTTTACTTCATAAAGTCGATAGATTATCTAACACGTACCTGCAGAAATGTAAGATTTATTATTATTATTATGATCTAAGGTATTTAGGTGTTGGAGCAGCTTTTTTCTCTATATTACTGCACAAGTTATGAATATAAATACACGAGGACATACTGTTCCCTTCCTTATGTTTTAAAAAATATTGTTGACTTAAAAATCAATAAAGCTACAGCAAAAACATTCTCTTTTAAGGTCAAAAGCCTTTCTGGTACATTATTCCTAATGGAGAAACCCAGCTTAAGGCTTTTTTTTTTCTTCTTATCCAGCCTTTGTGTCTGTTTTCATTTTGCTTATTTTACTGCAGCAGACTTTGTAAAAATGTCACAGCAGCACAGTGTGTTTATCAAAGACTCGTGTGGTAAAACTGTTCAATGATAAACAGAGAATTACGCGAAGAAGGAAACCTTTTATCTGGAGGTCTAGTGAGTTTAAGCAGAATCCGGCCTGTCAAAAAAACATCCTTTATTTATTCTGCAATAAAATCAGAGGACTATTGAGGATTTAAAGATTTAAAAACCTCAGCATTAGACTGTTTTGACACCAGACAAGTTATTAAATGCACAATAGTGTTTGTGTACATCATAATCTGACTCTTGATGCTTTTATCTGTTTTGATTTATGAGTCAGCAGTCTGCAGTAAGGGATCATTGCCTGATGTTGTTGCTCTGTGTTTCTTTCTTTATTTTTTTAATTCAATCAGATAAGTAACTCTACTCTGCTTGTAGTCTTGGCTTTACTCTCTTTTAGAGCTTTTAAAATATTAGGCTATTTTGTGCCCAATGATCGTTTTAAACTGACCATAAAATCAACTTTCAGAATTTTTTCATCAAAAATATTGTTCAAATCTTTATTAGACAAGCAAAAGTCGACATTGTTTCCAATTGTATTCAGCTTTTAAAAGCTGTTTTCAAAAGTTGCTGTCCATTGAAGCACATTGTGCGCACATTTAAAAAACGTATTTTCTTTTATAAACATTGCTCATTTTATGCCTTTTAGTCAAAAATCCACAATGATATTATAATCTTTCACTTTTTACATTTTAACTTTGCATCTTTACAAGACATCTTTATTGTTTTAGAACCTTGTTCGTTTGATTTTACCTCTACTATTAACTTTATTGAATGATTGGTCACTTTAGCAGTGATCAGTTTCAGACGTCAGCTTTCAACAAATGGCTATTTGCAAAAAGAAAAGAATATTTTTAAAAGAACATTTTTTTTTTTACTCTCAAAATTCTCCAAGAAGATTGCTTTAAGATAAGATTAGTTGTCAGACAGTAAAGAAATCTGTCAACTTTCAGCAAATTTTTAAACTCAATTTAAAACCTTAAAGATTTTGTTTGAAAAGTTTGAAGAATTCTGTGTTTTGGACCCACATTCCCATCTTCACTGAATTCTGAGGCAAATTTCTTTAACATACTGTTTTATTTATCAAATCCTTATATTAGTTTGACTCACAAACAAACTTCTATCTGCTGTAAGTCTGAAACATTTCAAAAAGGTTTTAGATTCCCAAACTAAATGCTAACAGGAGATAACTCTGACACACATCTCGACATCTCGTCAAACGTTCCCGTTCCTTGGAGCTCCAGAGTGAGAGGAGTTTTGACCAGAGGCGCCTGAATCAGCACCACAGCCCTGAACTCCCTGTCCTCACTGAAACACACGACATTCCCGCCCGTGAGTCTGACGTCCTTACTGTTATCTTTCTATTTTGGTTTGTTTACCTGGGAGTGAAGCTGATCTGAAGATGCTGTTTGACGCTGCAGGTCCCATGGGGCTCCTTCGGCCGGAGCAGCCCAAAGTTTGGTGTAACTTTAAAAACGTGAGATTCCCGACTATCTGCCTGTAGAAACAGGAACAGACTCACTTCAGGATCACTGCACAAACTGAGTCTTAAACAAACTAGAAGGAGCTGAATTTCCAGAAGAAAATGCAAGGGTAAAAATTGGCAAAAACAAAAAAATAAAATAAAGAAATGATCAAAGTTGACCATTAATAAAGTGAAAACAGCACAATAACAAAAAAGATGTTTTTGTGAAAAATGCTGGGTCTCGAACCAGCGAGCTTCTGCTACAAGGATTCTCCATGTATTTCAATGGAGGCAAAACTCCTGGAAAGGTTCAAGGATTTGAAGGACCAAAAGTCATAGCTGAAAGGAATGAGCTGAATGAACTGAACATTTGAATAGTTGAATGGTTAAAATAGCGGAAAAATTGTAGTAGGAGTTAAGCGGCAAAAAATGGCAGAAAATACTTTAAAAAAGAAAGAAAGAGAATTAGAAAAACAATGGAATAAAGACAAGAAAAATAGTCTTATTCTCTGTCTTGCAAGAAAAATAATCTCATCAGGAAAGATTTTCAAAAGCAAAATTGTCTTAGTTTGAGAAAATGTGTAACAGTGACTAAAATTTCTTTCTTGTTTTTTCTTACCCCATTGGCCTTTTTTCTTGCCTACTGTTATTTAAAAGAAAATTAGCCAGGATTTTTGACTTATTTCTAAGGGATCTGTTTTTGTAGTGAAGGTGAGAAATATAAATTTAGTAAATAACCAAAAGAAAGCCTTCTCTGATGGTTATGTGTCAACGGATGAGTGGTTACTTGCAGTTGATTTCCAGTAGGTGTGGGATCCTCTGCAAGAAAGAGTTATTTCTCTGCTTTTTGTTTGCCCAACGTAACAAACTCCAAAGCTGAGACGGTCAGTGGAGAGGCTCAGCGTGGACAGGAGTAAATGAGCACAGAGAGGCACAATCTGCAGAGAAAGAAGATCCATTTGCTCACAGAGAAACACAAATCAGAGTAAATTGCCTTGATGTCTCTAACCTGCAGAGAGTTGTTGCTATAGTGAATCAGGAGGTTTTGCTCAAACTTCAATTTCTTCAGACCCTTTTCAGTGTTGACCAGTGTCACCCCTGGTGGGACTTTCTCTTCTGTCTGGTCTGCTGTGTCCACAAGATGCATGGTAGGGTGAAAAGCCACTTTCACCTGTAGCGTTCGTGAGGAGAGGCGTGATTTTTGCACCTAAATCATCTAAATTTGCCTCCCTCACATCTTTTCACCTGCATGGTGTCCCTTGGCTGAAGCACCAGAGCCTGTCTGCTCCCTGCAGAAGGGCGGCTGGAGGTGCTGAACACTTTCTGCTTAGCCTTTAACACTGAAAATGGAGGCTGAGTCTCCATTCTGAAGTGCAAAGCCACCTCTGAAGTATTCCTCAGCTGAAATGTCTGTGAAACGTCAAATTCGCAAACCACCAGCTAGGGGAACGAAACAACAAACGCCCCGCTGATTTCTCCAAATGTTATGCACAATTTGAAACAGTTATTCATGCACCGGTGATAACTGCCGTCAACCCACCTCCTTGTGTGAATCCACTTTCAGTAAATCACCAGCAGAGGCCTTAAACTCCAGCGCCTCGCCCACCTCCTCCATTTGCACTAACAGCCTGCATCAGCAGGAATCCAGGGGAAGAAAAGCGGCTCAATCAGACCACCTCTGTGCCCGCTCGCCTAACCTCAGCTCATTTTAATTTAGGAAACATAAATTGAGTTGGATGCACGGTGGGTCTGGGAGACATAAATAGTATGAATGTAATTGCTTACGCTGCAGGCTTCACGGCTGCTTGTAGATCCACTCTGACAGGCTGTAATTCCAAACCCTGTGCCCTTCTGACTTTACCTGGAACACACGCAGCCATCTGTAAAACACACAGTATCCCAAAATCATTTAACTTAATTTTTTTCTTTTCTGGGTCCAAATATTAAAGAATGTGCACCTCAAAGTCGAGGCTCATGAAACCCAGAGCGAGGCCCGAACATCTGCTCTCGGAAACACACTCAGACGGAGTCAAGGGCGTGAAAGAAACGTGGATGGTCGCTCCACTCTTCGCTGGAATCACCTTGATATTTAAACAGAAATGAAAACTGTTCGTAACCAGAGGAACAGTGTTCAAACTTTAAAATGAGTATGGCTAAAATCTCTAACTATTTGTTGTGGATTGATGCAGAAGGGATAATCGGAGAGTTTCCCCACGTGAGGCCGGATGTGGACGGAGACAAGTTTTTTCTTTGCATGAGATGTTAAAGCACAACCTTCCTCTCCTTCTGCATCTCCTTGGTCCTCCTCTCCCTGAAACTAATAGAGTTTGGTTTGAGGAAGGGTTGGCATAAAACGTGCAGGTTCCTCCCTGAATGCACCTGTGCAGCAGTGCTGCAGGAAGTTCCATCAGATCCAAGTGTGGGGGTCTTCTCCCCCCGTATCTCAGAAAGCCTCCTCATCTTTTCACTGCCGTCAGCATCTTTGGGAGGAAACGGCTCTCCAAATGCCAGCACCACATCCAGCAGTTTGCTGTCGTCCTTCTCGATGTTGTAGGTCTCCCAGTCCATGCGGATGTCTGTCGTACAGAAAACAGCAGCTCCTCTGAACTTTCTTTAATTCAGAAAGATGCCAAACAGCAGAAATGTTCAAGTCAAACAAACAGCTTCCAGTTAAAAGACTCGCCAAATGTGGAGGGGTTGTTAATGCGTAGAGGATGAGAAACGGTGTCACCTCCGGGTATGCAGGTGCCAAAACTAACAACACAAGCAGGATAATCTAGTTAAAGTACACAACATTATAACTAACATGTAAAAAAGAGACATGCTGAGTGCAACAGACCGTATGATTGGCCCCTGGAACTGGTTATCTGTTCTTGGACCAGTCATCTGGAAGTAGAGCGGGCAGCCTCTGACAGCCATCCGCAGTGGAATAATCACTGCTTCCAGATCGCCAACCTTCCGTGGGAAAGCAAACGCCATTTCCATTTATTCCATGAAATAATGAATAATAAAACATAATCCTGGAGAAGCTCTCAGATCACATTAAAAACACACTTTGCATATGAGGTTGTCGCTGTATTCCCCCCACATGTCGGTGACGGCGGTCACAGCCACAGTTTGCGTTTCAAATGGCCCCAGCAGCCCCGAGTCTGGAACCACACGGAACGCTGCGCCTCTCCCATCAGCAAGGAGCTGACTGACAAACTCTGATGAGAAAAACAATCAAAACAAGTCAAACCACAGATGCTTTCTGCTTTTTTGAACAAATACAAAGATTTGAAGCTCACCTTCCTGCGTTTTAGCTTCTAACTTCTCTGCTTTTATAGTTTGGAGCTTGGTCCTGACTTTTGGGCATCTGTGAGTAAGATACAACCATGTCTGTTTGTGACGGTAAAGGTATTCTGTGACTGACAGCACCCTTACCCTTGTTCTGGTTCTGGTTTTAAAACCTTGCAGGTGAAGTATTCAACCTCTATGGCAAAAGGAGCTGCGATTGCAGTTTGATTGGTGATCAGCAGCTGTCTGGTGACAGGGTTCTTCAAAATGACATCATCTCCAAAGTCAAGCTCCACTGGTGAAGTGCAACGACCATTCAGCGGGAAACTGCAAAGTATGGAAAACACAAGGACTGAATATTTTATCGCCTGGCTTGCGCTCTGCGCGGTTTTCAAATGCAAAACCGGGTTTGTTACCCGTCACTGGGCAGCGAATAGGACACACTGAGTTTCTTGGGTTTAGAAGCAGCAATTCCAAGAATCAGAGGCAAGTTCATACCCTCCACCTCACAGAGCGCAGCCACTTCAGTTAGCTCCAGCTAAGAACATAAAAACACTAAGTCAATAAAACATGTTCTCTGAGAGCAAAAAGAAACCAGCATTTTAGCAACATTGTGTACTTGATTGAACACACACCTGTGCTCAAAGTCCAATCATCTTTTGATCAACTCTAAAAGCATTCCCAGTGGTAATTATGGTTATGCCGCTCTGTCGTTTCTTCAGAGCGGCAGTAGTTCAGTAGAAATTCGCCTCTGCGTTGTCCTCCCTTCTTACCCTCCCTGTTGCTGAGAGCTCTCTGTTTTCACACGTTCTCCCGCTAGCTTACAGTCCCTCACACCCCCAACCTAACATTACCGGTACAACAAAAATGATGAGCAATATCAGAGCTATCCAGCTGCACGGTTTTGAGCCAGATGTCCGCTCAGATAAAGAAAACAAAGACGTCTACAAGTGGATGCATCAGAATGGAGCAGAGCACGGAGCTTCTGGCTCGCCCAGTGTGGTTCATACGTCATAACTTCACTCTTTTTCGAACAGCAATCATTTCTATTCAGAAATAGAAATTTGTGCTTAATTGTCTTAAGATGTGTCCCCTATCATGCCACAAGAAAATGTTCCGCTTTCCAGGTCTTCAAAGTGGGACTTACATCAGCGTGAGAGGTGAACTCTACTGTCACCTCCAGGCTTTCATTTGGTCCAAGGACACCGGAAGAAGGAAAAAAACTGGCGCTACAAAATGAGCACTGTTTACCATGGAGCTGACTCTGCAGGGGGAAAAACACACACACAGGGATGCATGAGTCATCCCCCTAACAATATGAACAGATAAGATGCAGATTAGAGTCTTTCTGCTGGATGTGTTGTCACCGCTCAGTGAGTTCTTTGAAGCAGAGGAGCATACCACCCAGCTGAACTTTGCTGGCAGCGCAGTCTGGTTGAAAAGCGTTACAGAGGCGGATTTTGGAACTCCAAGGTAAATTTCAGTAAAGGCGAGCTTGCAGTTAAGGAGACACACTTGAGGAGACTGCACATCTGCTTGAATCCAAACGTGGCTGTTAGGACATACAAGTTTGTGATGGGGAGCAGAATTTCTTTATTTAGCTGCTATTGACTTAACAGAAGAAAGTTTTGTAAGGATTTTGCTGCATGATTTTACTCACCATCCGCGTCCGTTCTCAACTTCTAGCTCCAGTTCTGCTTTAAACTGCTGGCAGAACTGTGGCGTGAAGATCACCTCTACACTGCAGGAACCCAGCGGTGGCAGCATTCCACTGCATGGCTTCACTGAGATCTAGGTTTAGACACAGATTACTAACAGAAATGAAAAAAGAAAAAGAAAACCTGCTTGTATCTGTCATGGGTTCCTTCTCTGAGTCCAAACCTGTGTGACTTGGCTCTCCTCCAGCTCAGCCTTCTCCATCAGTGTCCAGAAAGCTTCGAGCTGGGTGGTGTTTGTGAGTTCCAGGCTCCTGTGAGTCTGTTCTCCAAGCCTCACAAGCCCAAAGTCCACACTGGGAACACTCAGAGTCACCATGGGACCCTATTTAAGAATACATGTGTGAGAATATCAAAGGGACAAAGCACTGTTAGAAATGTATCACCAGTTAGCTCTTACTTTAAAAGAGACTTCTATTGGTAGAGTGATGGGTTGAAGGTGGTGCTCTATGTTGCAAATTAAGTTTGTCTTCAGCTTCTCCGGTTTCCTTCCAGACAAAATGAGGTCAAAATCAAAGCATTCGTTCTCCTCTGGACAAAAAAAAATGAAAGAAATAAGTTTAAATAAAAAAAAATAGATGAAAAGAGGAGGGAAATCCACTTTTTCATGTGAATAAATATTAAAGAGCAATGCACCTATTCTTCCAGTAGGGGGCTCTACAACCATCGTGTGGTAACTGCTCTTCAGCTTCTCCCATTGAAATAATATGAAGGTTTTACTATGATTCCACATCTGGAATATAAACAGAATTTTAAAGTAAGTAAAACTATTTATTCATATTTATTTTAGCCAAAAGGAAAAAAAAAAGTGTAACCTTAAACTGCCTGTGAGTGGTGGTGCAAACAAAAATCTCTCCTGGGATTATAATGGCATAGGGCTCCAGAAGGATCTGAAAGGGCTCTGTTGACCCCTTGACCTCTATTTCCATGGCAATGACAGTCTCCACGGGCTGAAAGATGCTGATGATCATGCAGGCACACCATGTCAGAAAATCTTTTGTGATTCATTCTTCTTTGCATGCAATGCCCTCTGGTTTTAGTCCTACTGACACACACAGATACAGAGAATCGTACTTGCTGTCTCTGGGTTCTGATGGGGGATCAGGAGCATCTCTCAGGACCAAGCGGCAGACACTATGGTAATCCTTTAGCTAAAAGCACATAAACAGTTTGACTGAAAAAAAGAGGATAGATCCTATTTTCTTCTCATTCATTCTTCCCTTGCCTCTTTTGGACAGAAGGTTAGCAAGAACTCTTGATCCTGATATGGAGGAAGTAGACCTGCCACAGGGCTGATCCGAAACGCATCATCTGTGGCTGGGTGAAAATGGATCTGAGAGGGTTCGGGGACTTCTCCTGGGGGTAGGGGATACAGATTGGGCTGCCTGATTTGCCACTGAAAAGGCAGGTCCAAGTGGCTTCAAAAGGAGAAAAAAGAACCAGGTTTGTGAAGAGGATTAAAAAAAAAAAGGAAGGAAGGATTTCTCTCTGTTTACTTCTGTAAAAGCAAAACTCACAGGAGTTTTATTTTGGAAAACTTTTTCTTTTTTTTTTTTTGCAGAAACAAGGTTTGCATTATAGTGATTTTATAAAATAAAAAAAAGGAAGTGTTGTCAACCTTCCAGCTGTATGCAAGTTAGTTTAACTGTCATTAAACCAAGCTACCTACTTCATTGTGTGTCTAGAGTTCCAGATGATTCCTTTAAAGATAGATAGATAGATAGATAGATAGATAGATAGATAGATAGATAGATAGATAGATAGATAGATAGATAGATAGATAGATAGATAGATAGATAGATAGATAGATAGATAGATAGATAGATAGATAGATAGATAGATAGATAGATAGATAGATAGATAGATAGATAGATAGATAGATAGATAGATAGATAGATAGATAGATAGATAGATAGATAGATAGATAGATAGATAGATAGATAGATAGATAGATAGATAGATAGATAGATAGATAGATAGATAGAAAGCTCAACGAAATAGAATTGTGGTGGTGTTTAAAACGAAACGTGTGAGGCTCACACATTGTTCCGGATGACGAGCCTTTTATGTTGCACAGAATGAGGGTTGCACACGTCAAATCTGACATAATGCTCTGCAGTGACGTCGTGAATTTCCCCAGCTTCAGGAGTTTCCTTCTCTTCTGATACGAGCTGCAGGGCAACCAGCTGGCCTTCACCTGGGAAACCCAATGCACGTCATTCCAATTTAAGGGAGATTCAAATGGAATTGGGACTTGATGGAATATCTTTTGGTGTCCAAATTTTACCTTCGATTGAAAAGTCTTTAACCTGACAGTTGTCGCAGACAAATGTGTAAGTCTGTCGGCTCTTCTGTGCAGTAGTTGGAGAGAAAACCACCTACAAACATGCAAAATATTCACTCAATAGAGCTAAATTGTAGTTCAAAACATATTTTTAGATAAGGTCTGAACACTTTGACTACTTCTTTACGACTTTGATTCTTTGTAAGAATAAAAAGTCTTATAGATTGACAAACTTACCTCTATAACAGTGGTGTCTCCGGGCTCCAGCTGAAACAGAGAGGGTCCCACTGCAAAGGGAGGCTGCTCAGAGAAGTACGTCCTTGACAGAGACTAACCACACAAAACCAAAGATTACATTTCAAAACTCAGAGTTTTCAAACAGATACAATTATTTTTGTTGATACCATTTGTTTTACCGCTTTTGGTTTTAAAAGGCAGCAAAGAGATGTTTTACCCTTAGGTTGGAGAAAGGCCACTGGCTTTTGGGAATGATGCAAAAAGTCCCGGAGCTCTGTCCAACATTTTGGCACAAGAACTCAACGTACTTCAGTCCTCCAACCAGACAATAACCACAGTCCAGAACCTTCGGCACTACGGAGGATTTTACAGAACCACAACTAATGAATCAATTGTAAAACCATTCAATTCCTCACATTGACAAAGCTGTTAAAGACCCCCTCTGATGAAAATTGAGCTTTTGGTGGCATTTTTCTGATGATGCAGGAAGTATGAAGAAAAGCTCATGGGAAATCAGCACAGTCTTACTCCCCTTCGAACACTCAGAGGCAAATTTCTAATGAACTATGGCTGCTCTGCAGAAAATGACTAGAAAATTACTGAGTTTTTTTTTTAATCTTACGGCTAAAAACTGCACAATAATAATTTAAAGATGACTGCGGACCCTTTTACAATAGATCAATAGATGACCGGGGCGGGACTTTAAGAGCAGCCATACTTACAGGTGAGTATAGGAGGAGGTCGTTGAGCTTCAATCGGCACAAGGAGCACCTGTTCAGCTTGGGTCTCGACCACTAGAAAATCCTTGTAGTCTTCAAGGGAGTCTGGAATGAAGCGCAGCGAGTATTTGCAGCTCATCCCGGGGGCAATGGTGCCCTCTTCACTGGGAAATCTCCCTGTTAAAACACATTTCATCTCTTATGAGTGTGGTTTACAATGCAGGTATTTGCTGCTGGTGAAAAGAGCACAGCTTCTTCTGTCGTCGTGTCACAGACTTTAGTCACTCTTTTAGTTTTCCACACCACACTGCATGCAGTGATGATGCTCAACGCCACGCAAGGTGAAAGAGCTCACCCAATCCAATGGAGAAGTGAGGGGAGTTGGGAGGCAAAACTCTGATGTGACGGCTTGAAGAAGTGACATTTCTTAGCTCCAGTGTGGTCTGTAACAAAAGAAGGAGCGTCACTGTGTCTATTCATGTGCAACAATTTTTCTATGCTTTATAAAGCTGGAATTGCTTGGAAGAAATCACAGAAACTAACCTCATAGATATGCCCCACTTTGTAGCCAGTAAAAGTCACCACTGATGGCTTTGCAATAAATATGGGAGGAGGATCACCTGACAAGCTGTCCCCGGTTTGTAATGGAAAAAAAAGCATGATAAGTCTTGCATAGCTAAAATAACAAGGCCTTTATTTAAAAAAAAAAAACCCGTTTGGTGCCTGTTTTACATTCCAGTGTTTCCTTGTCAGCTTTTTTAAGCATGGAGAGATGCAGAAACACAGCACCGTTTGTATACAATGAGTCACAGTCTGCTAATCAATGGATGAAAAAAAAAAATCATGGAAAAGTTGCAGTGAGTATCAAAGGGAATCCTGTTACTCATCTACTGGACTCAACCCATGGAAAGTTGTTTCCACTGAGGTAAAGGGCTTGCCCCCTTTCATGTAAAGTATATCCCAAACTGATGACCTACTGCATCAGCACCGGATAAATATTTACCATACAGTAAAAATGGAAGTCTTTACACACACGTCACTATAGTACCTTTGCTCTTCAGCGGTTTTACTCTGATGCTTTGTTTTTGATGGGCCCCTGCGCTGAATGAGAGACACGCCACCCTGCTCTGCTGTCGGTGAGAGGAAACGGGGATTGCGCAGGAAGTTTTGGCGATCCTTCAGCTTCTGAATTTCTCTCATCCCTTCTACTTGATCTGTTGCGCTCAGCTCATCCTTCCACTTTGGTCTTGGTTTGGTTTGGGCGACATTCTAAAACACAGGTTTTAATATAATTTTTGGCCTTATGACACGAAAGTACCAAAATCTTAATGTCATCATCATTCGGCATCCTGAGCTCCCAGCACCAATCAAGTCCAAGATATTTAGAAAGAATATTTGAAACAAAAGAAACCTCCTAAATCACAGCATAATTTGGAAATTTGTAAAAAAAAAAATCATTATTTAAATAGAAAATGTAAGTAGTACAGTACACAGGCTATGAAATAGATATAGGAAAAAAGTAAAATAAGGGGGGAAAAAACATTTTTAATAACTGTTCTGACTACATTTACATTTTCATTTGTTGACATAATGATATTCAATTTATTTTTTTTATAAAAAACTCTGTCTTTAGCTTTTTTTTATTTCTTCCTGTTGCTTAACTTGTACAATTGGATTTAATATAATAATAAAAAATGTTTTTAAACACTTCTATGCGTTGGCATATCATAAAAACAGAAAATGAGATTATTGTAGAGCTAAAAGCAGTTCTCTTTGAATTTTTTGTTACCTTCTTGAGGTCATTTTTCCCTCTTTGGCCATCTGAGTTGGAGTCCAAGGTCAGGCTGTGATCTAAAACACTCATTGCTAGCTTTGTCTTTTCTTTAGTGGGTGTAAAACCATAACCTCGAGGCTCTTTTTTCATAGACATGGTGTCCGAATTGGTAAGCTTAGCCACATTGTATTTATCTGAGAAGAAAAGAAATGGAACAAAGAAATGTTCAATCAATGAAACTCTGGTTTAATGAAATTAAGTCCTTAAAAGGGTCAAGTACCTGCAGCTCTGGCGGGTGGCTCTTGTGTTGGTAAGTAGTCTTGAGGAGAAATTAAGTCATTTGCTTTAAGAAGATTTTCATCCACACACCATGGAAAGGCAGACTTGACTGGAAATCACGCATAAGTATCAATTAAATAAAATGTTGAACTTCCTCTCATTTCCAGTAAAAAGCCTTTTTGTCTAAATCAGGGGTCTGCAACCTTTAATACAGTATAGGAGCCATTTGTAACAGTTTTTTAATTGACCAAAAACCCAGCAAAAGCTGCAAAATTCCACTTTACAATTTAGACAAATACACTTTATGTTTTTTTGGCCATTAAAGTATTAATTTACAACATCTGGCCTTTAAATATTTTTTTTAAAAAAAGGTAGTATTTTCTTATAATATAACAACTACAACTACTTTTGAGTTTTTATAGAAGCACATTCAAGTTTTTTTCAAAATAAAATACATACTATGTTAAATAAAATAAGGTTATGAGATAAGAATATGTGCATAAAGGTTAATCTAATAGTTAACCACTCTGAATAAACTTGTTTTTACTTGTCCTGTCCAACAGCTGGGCAAACAGATGACAGCTGAAGGCCTCTTGTGTTGGACATATTTTTACTTTAACAACAGGGGTTATGAATTTTCTGACAAACCAGAGGTATGTCTGAATAAACCCCTTTTGTAATCAAGGCCAAACTTTATTCTGAGTAACCCTTTTGCCATCATTTTGCTCGATTATCTGACATGACAAAAGTCTAAACAGAGATGACAAAACTTTATTAGGTAAAGCAATGTGACCATTACTACATAACAATTCTTTTTATTCATGACACTTTTCATCAAAGCTAAAGAGCCACAAGAGAGGAATAAAGGAGCCACAAATGGCTCCAGAGCCTAAGGTTGCAGCCCCATGTTCCATATTGATCAAACAATAATTTAGAATTAAATGGCAAAAATAAAAATAAATAAAACCTATGAAAAGGTCCTGGTACTCTGAAATGTCTCCAAGATTCTCTGTCATCCTCTCAAAGGCATGCTTTTCCTTGGCTGCAGCCTGAGCTCTGGCCTGGATCAAATGACTCTTCAGTTTTTCTGTTTCCTTCATGCTCTGGTTATATTCAAAGAAGGCCTGGGTTTGTGAACACAAACAGTGTGTGACTGAATCATCATAATAGGTTTAGTCCAAGCAGATGTGAACAATCAAGGGTCTAGGTCTCCAAACCTGCTGAAGCTCTTCAACATATCTGCAGTGAAAGCCGTCTCTTCCATTTTTTGTCTTGACCAGATTAGACAAAAGGTTCTCCCCGATAATTTCATTTGAATAAATGTCCGGAAAAACACTTTTTAAAACATGGAAATTGGAAATGTCCTGAAAGTCAAAAACAGTTTCTAAATTATAGCTTTAAATGATAGTTTGAAATGGTTGAAACGTGATATTTATCATGGTTGATTTTACCTGAGTTTTTCCAGAAGCAGGTCTGTGGGCACTCGTGGAAGGATCAACATACATCCTCCTCTTTTATTTTTTAGCTTAACAAAGAAACAAGAAGAAAATTCGTCGATTCAAGCTAGCTTACCTGTAAGTAAAACAAAAAGTGGTTAGATCAAATGTGCATTTAAACCCAAAGTCTGCGGAAAAAGTCAAAATAGAACCTTCAAAATGAATAAGTTTGTCACCAAGTTGTGTCAGAGACAGTTGACGTGTTGTCGTGCTGTTGCCTAGCAACGGGGATCACTTCCTACACAACCGGAAATCGGTTTCATTCGGGTAAATTGTTTCAAAATTGAAGACACGAAAATAAACATCGGAAATATTTTATGCCAAAAACAAGTATTCAAGAAATAAATAAATATGTTGAGCTCCCATTTGTTGTGATTATAATACAAACTATTTTGAATAATTATTTTTTAAACTCCTACTTAAAATCATACCTTAGTTATTTCTATAAATATCTTTATATTTTAGGTTAATAATACTGAAATGGGATTCGATATCTTAAATAGGATTTCAAAAATATTATTTATCAATATAACTATCAAGTTTCTGAACTTACATAATACTGAAATAAAATGTCTGTTAGAAACATGATCTTTTTTTTCGTATGTTTTTGTTTTGTTTTTGTCTTGTAGCATTTTTAAAACTGGTTTCACTGAAATTTCAATAGGAATTATGATTGTTTTTGATTTTTATTAATTATTTTCATTATATTCATTTCATTTGAAAAAGTATTATTTTGAAATGTGTTGTTTAGTCTTACTTGCAAGTCTCACTAGTTTTACTGTGTATTTTGTCATTGTCTTATGGTTTATACTTAATATTGCAATTAAAAGAAAATCTCCTACAAACCTGAACTATTTGTATTAATTGAAGACTTGTTACCGCTGACTAAACCTGTTCAACTTCCTATTTAAGACATAGCACAGTAACAAGAATTTATGGCTAAATAGCTAAAATAGTAAAATATTGTGTCTCACACTAAATATTTACTATGAACACACTTTGAATAGCACTGTGAGCTGCGGTCCAGCAAGTCCAGAGCACACAGCATGCCCCACAGACTTTGCATGGCAAACAGGTGAGGTCACGTTTTTGCATATTTTCATACTCTTCACTAATTTTCCTTTCTAACTTTTAAAAATGAAAATTAGTGAAGGGTATGAAATCATTTTTCCGCATTTACAACTGTGAACATTTATGGTGCATTATGGTAATATGAGCATCTTACCTTTGTTTTTTGTTGTAATCAGTTACAATAAAGTTATTAAAACTTTCAAAATCACTAATAAAAGGACTTTGATCAGCAACCATGACAGCTGTAAACACATCCATCTATTCAATTTGAATCGAGTAAATCCATTCCAGGGCCGCACAGACACACACACAGACACACGTTCACACCAAATGGCAAGTTAGAGTACCTGTCAGCAGATTTTAGAAGTGTAGGATGTGTGCCTGGGGAAAGCCCATTCCTGTAAGGGGGAAAACAGGGAATCCCTACATGGAAAGAATTACAACGGTTGTAGTGTCATCACGATGCGAGACAACAGTGCTTACTAGTACACCGCCTCCGTGCAGGCCCCTGTATAAACCATTTTCTAAAGAACAATTTCACCCCAAAAAAAACATTTTAATTTGATTTTAATTTTTGGATTGTTCTTATTTCCTGGTAAGATTCATGTAAAAAAAATTGTTTTTTTCTGCTTGTTTGTATATTAAAACAATTTTCTGGAAAGAAAACGTCCGACGTTTCCAGTAGTTCTATGCAAAATGATTTTCAAAGCATGTGGTATTTTTTACTTTCATCGAAAAGGTGCCCTTAAGACAAATGTACAGTACAAAATTCTACAGGTGTACCAAAGTACCAAGAAATTCAAAGTAACAATTTTCTTTGCTGCTTTACTCAAGTAACGTTTAGGGAAATAAGTCCTTGTTAAGGTGTAGGAGTTCACAGAAAGAAAGGTATTAATAACACAAACAAGACAAGAGCTGTCAAAACTTCCACAGGTTCCATAAACATTCACTGACTGTGTTTTTATTAAATGCTTTATATAAAAAACGATTGCTTCATTGAGCCATTTTGTTTTATTAAATCAATCCACATTCATTTGTAAAACCTGTTTTCACCACAACTGTTCCTGTTCAAACGTTGTTCTAAAAAGTTCCACCCTTTTTCAACTTAATGGTCCAAATTCCTCAGTTAATGTCTGAGAACAACCACAGACATGTTTCTGTGCTTTTCTTTATTACTTTATTTTGCTTATTTTGCAAAATATGGTGGAAAATTCACATACAAAAACAACATTTTATTCAGCGCATGTGAACATCTCCATCAACAAATCATGTTGCTGTGCTTTCTACAAAAACACCAAGTGTTGCAAGTCTGGATCAGACTGCAGCCACGCCCCAAAGGAATATGCTCTTTTCTGTCACTACGTTTGTACCAAAACTCTTGAAGCAACATGTGAATAAAAAGCCTAAATGCAAAACTGAATTGAACTTTGTTCCAGGATAAGATCATCTTCCCCTGTGTTGGTGAAAATTATTTTGAGAGGTGTAGCCTCCATCCGCAGGAGTACTTGACAAACCAGATTTCAGTGGGTGTGGACTCCAAGCACATATAAGCCTCGATCAGGGCTGGCTGGTGTGAGTGCTAAATTGAGAATAATCGGTTCTTTGGTGCTGACAGAAGTAGGAAAAAAAGGACCAAACTTTGCATCAGGATTTCAATGATCAGAGTTTTCCCCTCGACTTAGATCAGAATGGAATTAAACGGCACAAATCTGAGAAACGGTAAGTGATTGGCACAGATTTACAGACTCGTTGCTTTTAAGAAGCATTGCTCGGCCGTGGATTTGTTCTTTTCCCGTATGTGTTTCTATTTGATATAAGATAATAAACATCATGATAAAAAAAACTTGAAATAACTACACTATATGTAGATTAAAACAGAAGAGTCTGGAGTTATGCATTTGGAATTGCATAAGGTATTCTACAAGCAGCATGACAGGTTTAGCTTATGAGTCAACTTCAAAACAAATCAGAGGAAGCTAAGTGTTTAAAGGAGTAGAGAAGGGCCACTGAGATGAAGTCTCACCTTTAGAAAAACACAAAAGGTTGCATGAATGTAAAAAAAAAGAACACAATAAAAGCAATGCATCTCATGAGAGGAAATATTAGTCATCTTTAGATACATTTCTTGTAAAAATTTCAGAAAATGTTTTGATGTTTTGCTTTATAATGTGAGCCACAACAAGGCAAGTCAGCGTAAAAAACAACACTAACAACCAAAAATAACTAAATTACCAACTCATCCATCTGTTATTATTTTCTTTGTATAAAATCCGGTGGAAGTTTTGAACAAAAAGCTGTTCAGTTTTAGTTAGGTAAGATTAAAAAAATAGAATATTACAAACAATATGAAGGATAGAAACATCTCTGAAGGATCTGTGTGTTAAAACTCTAAAATGAGTTGATTTCTCTTGTGAATAGTGGTGTCACTTTAAGGAAATGATGGTGCTTTTTCATGCATGTAGAGATAAAATCACTAGGCTGTGTCACTTCCAATGCTCATTCATTACCGTTTTGTAATATTCCTCAAAGCTTGTAAAAATGTGTAGTACTATTACAAGAAAAAAAAACAACAACAGGCGAATACAATAAAACAGAACTGCATTTTCTGAAGAACATTATAGAAAATAGAACAGAAGAAGTGAAAATAAAGAAATTACAGCTTACATTCTTTTGACATTCATGATAACTTCTACAACTTCTAAGGGGAGTGGGAGGAAGTTTACACATGTCAAGTCTTACAGCCCACCAGATGGTAGACTATAGATAGTCCTACATGTTGTATTCCAATTAACTTTTAGGTTTTTGTTATTTTATTTTTGACACCCACCCACCTAGATTTACAAGTTACACTGTTACCCTATTTTTTTGTCAAAATAAGAGCTTATTCGGATTCATGTTTAAACTGTTTTATGCTTAAAATTTCTCTACAATGTGTTCGACCTTAAGTTAACTGACTCATTGATTTTAAGTGACTCTTTGAATTTAAATTTAATCTGGTAACAAGTTTTCTAACTTTATCTACAAACAGCTGATATACAATCCACCAAATCACTAAAATCAACACTGGATGACTTTTTGGTTTACGGTTTTTGAACAATTCTTATTTGGAGTATGGATATGTGTTGCAGATCAGCAGAATTGTTTATCTTGAAACAATTTTAAGAAACAATGCAGTGATTCTGGATGGGCCTGTGACTTTAGCCTCATTCTAAATCATGACTGATAAAACCTAAATTCCTGGATTTTAACCACAAACGAAAATCCTCTTCATTCATAAACGTCACATTACAGGTGGGAAAACAAGCCCTCCAAATGAAAAATAAAATAATGTTTTTCACTTAGTTTTCAACAGAACTGATCAAGAATGGTAAAGAAAACTGCAAATAAGCAGGTGAAAAATGATTTTTTTTTTTTAATTAAACTTAGTACCAAAAAGTAAAACCAAAGAAAAACAAATAAAATAAAAATTAGGGGGATGTTGAGGTATTGATCGTAAAAAATTAGAATCAGCATAAAAAGCTTAGTGTTAAAGACACCCGCTGGATGATCACGAATAATTAACAGCATCAGGTTTTCAAGGTTTCTGTTCTGACTTTTTGAACCACCACATGATGGCGCTGTTTGACAGTTTGTAAGATTATTTTTTTTAACAGTTGCTTTTTGTTGTCGTTTTCTTAAGACAAACATAGAGGCTGAAAGAGTGCACAAAAGAGGAAACAGCACTCTGATTCAGAAACATATGGATTTGCTTTCGAGTGAAACGCTCTTAAACCACAGACTGCCGCTGTTTCCAGGAGTCTACCTGTGCAAACACACATTAGATCAAGTTACAGGTTAGACTAAGTCTCCGCAAAGACCCATCCTCCTCGGTGCCTCAGGTCTTTTCACCAATACCTGGAATATTATTTGATGAAAGAGACGGCATTTCATGTGTTTGGACCCGCCCCGCGTGGGGAAAACTGTCCGTCTTTCCAACAAAACTCCGATCATCAGGGAGGGTTGATGATCGAGGAAAATAATGTCTTGTTTTAAATGGTCTCCAAAAAGGACGGCGTCCGAGGAGATCGTTTATCAGGAGAACAAGAAGAGGGTGGCGCAGGAGAGTGGAAAGCGTCTCGGTGAGTCCGAGTCCGAGGGTCCGGTTACGCGGCGCAAGCGGCGGTGCGTAAATCATGAAAAGCAGTGAATTAGACGAGCACGACGACGTGATTTAAAAACCAGCTTTTGTTACCAAAACCTTACACTTGTCGCTTCAGCGCTGTTTGAAGTAATAATATGTTTGGATTGTGCGCAATTACAACGTCTGGATGGATCACAAAGTCCCACACTGCCGTGTGGGGGCGACGCGCTAAAACAGATAAATAGCATTTTATTTTTTTTGTATTGTGAGATACTTTCCCGGAAGTATCAGCCACCCAGCTGTTGGAACTCAGATGTTCTGGGGTCCATGCGTTTATAAAATCGCGCATCTGTAATGCGTAGCGTCCCCAAAAACACTCATGAGAAGATGAGCCCATAAATTCCAGCGCGCGGCTAAGATTCCAGCTGTGCCACCAGCTGTAAACGTTCAACAAAACATTCCCAGATTTTTTTTCTTTTTACTTTTGTGTTAAGGGACAAACATTAAAAAAAAATCTAAAAGCTGTGTTACTAATGTCATAGTATCACATTTTGCTCAATTTAAACTAAAGTATCCATCTCCATCTCAGCCTTTAGTATTTGGCACCGTTTGGAGTAAGAGTGAACCTTCAAGCAACAAAACATTCCCAGTCAGCTGTAAACGACAATAAAACAAAGCGGAGGAGATTGGAATAACAGCAGCTCAGATAGAAAGGTGTAACCAGCGTGAAGGGAGTGGAGGCTGAGGCCAAGGTGCGCAGAGGTCAAGTAACTTTCTATGGACCTCCAGCCTTAATGTTAACTCGAGAACAGAGTGGAAAGCTTCATGGAGGGCATTTCTGCGTTAGAGCATTCAAGTCAAACATACCAGTGTTGGATGCAGTGGTGGAAAACACCCACATCTGGAAATCAAATGCTCTGACTGATGTCTGCGTGCATTTCAGCAGGTGTGGAGTTTGGTGGAGCAGATGATGTGGGGTTGTTTTTTATAAGCGTTGGGTCCTCGTGGTTCCAGTGAAAGGAACTCCAAAAGATTTTGACAGTTCCCTGATCCCAACTTTGTGAGAGGAGTTCAGTTGCTTCCAGTTTCAACATGACTCCACAGATTGGTGAAAAAGAATTTGGCTGGCTTTCAAACAGACCCAGTTTTAACCTGATAAAACACGTTATGCACAAATTAAGAGTAAAAACTAAGCCAAAATGACATTGCATTAAACCCCATTAGTTTCATATAGGACATCATAAACATTAATATGCACGTGAAGGCAGATGAGCAAATTGACACATTCGCACACACGAGAGACAAACCTTCTAATCTCTAGTAAAAGTTTAAAAATCGGCAAGCAATGTGTCCTGTTGTAATGTAGAAAAAAAGAAAAATTTCTGACAACCTTGTGTTCTTTCACATTTAGTCCAGATGACAGAACAGATTTTAACATGCTTCACCTGTTTGCAGGTAACAGCTTTGTTCATATTGAAAGCGACACAAACTGGCATTACAGGGAGCCATCTCTAGCTTTTACAAAAGAAAATGTTTAATTGAATTCAAGTATTTATTTATTTTTACCTAAATTGGGGTTTGAGCTCATAAAACTCACCAAAACAGGATATCAGAAAAAGAAAATAGTGTGGAGAAAACACCATTTACTTTTTTAGTTTTCTCAAAACGCTAAAGACTGAGATTATGATCACATCAAAGCAATCATGATAAAGTATTTTTTTTTAAAAAGATAGGACTATCTTCAATACTTCAATAGTGTGGGCAGGGGTCCAGGTGAGGAAGATAAAATCTGCATCTCCGTCCAGGTCATCAGCAGAAGGAATCATGAAGTCCTCTAGAACATTCTGCTGGACTGTTGCAGGAATTCTAGATTGAAGAAAGCAGAGTTTAGCAACACCAGTGCTGGACACTGCTGGCCAAATCATGACTGACTGTGGGCTTTTTAGCTTGGGTTCTGCTCCTCACCATCCTCCTTAATAATTCCATGGCTGATCCATACCATGGAGGGGATCAATGATGGTCTTCTGGGTAGTTGTCAAGTCTGAAGTCTTCCTCATATTAAACTGAACTGAGACAATTTAACCAAACTAAACCAAGTTATTGACATCTGGGGGATATATCCAGGTGCTTTGAGTTTAGTAGATGATGAGCTGGTCAAACTCAGTTTAAAGCATTCATGTCCTGCAAAAATTTGGCAGATTTTTTTCACAGTATTCTAATGTATTAAAATCCTGTTTTGTGGATTTTATGATCTGGAACCACAGTTTATGTAAAATAAACAAATACAATAAACAAATAAACCGTGGACCCTAAATCAATATTTGATAAAAGTAAACTCTTTTGAATGGAAACATGGTAATGAATATTCAAATTTTTTGGATAGGGTGTAATTATATTCCTATTCATGCTGTGCATTAAATTGTATTAGTAGCTGTAGCATTTTTTGTGGAACTTTTACTATTTCTAATGCAACCTAAACATCTTCTGGAGTTTGGATTTTTTCATTTTTTTAGTCAGTTTTCAAATGTTCTGTCTGACACCTATTTTGTAAGTATTAAACTGTCTTATGAAACGGCTTATCAGAACATAGATTAAAGAATTCAGGGCCACAAAGAATTCTAGAATTCTGTCTTGTCTAACAGGAATTTATAATTTACAGCAAAAGCTGATATTTCAGCCCACCTTTGTTGTCATACAAAGAAAATCTCTTTTAGTCAGTTTGAATAGGGTAGAAAAGAAATGCTTGCGAATCATAAAGGAAGTCTGTCAGCTTGTGGTTCAATCTTTGGAAAAAATGTTTGCAATGTGATGCTCCAGCCTACTGGCTTCAAATTCTCACAATAGTTTTAGTCATTTTACACGCCCTCAGCCAGATGCTTGATATAAAAAAATATGTTTTTACTTCTGAGTGACGGAAGAAACATAGAAAAGCTAAAAGGTGTCTCACAAAGTATCATATTTTTGACACTGTCTGGATTAAGAAAATGTTGATGGTTTCTTTTAGTCCCAGTAAGTTTGAAATTGAGGCTGTTAACCTTTGCAAATGTCCTTTTTTGTCACTTCAGGTTTGGATGGAGATCCAGATCTGCAGTTCCTGCTGGTTGGCGGAGAGCTGATCAAGGTCCGATCGAACTCTTGGCAGAAGAACCGTTTCTACAAGCTGCAGGAAGACTGCAGGACCTTGTGGCATGAATCTAGCAAAGTGCACAAGAAAAAGCAGACCTGTGAGTATAATTTCCTCACAGTGTTTTGCCTCCATGTTTAGGTTTGGGTCCACATAAAAAGGAGAACTCGAGAACATGTGATTTGTGAAGTGGGGGCGGGAGGAAACGGGTCCCACAGACACTGTGGTGTGGCAGGAAAACTCGGCTGGTTATCCCTGCTGTGTTTATCCACGTTTGAGATTATTCTCCTTTGATTTGTGCCTCAGTAAACTGGTGTCAGGGGTCTCTGGAACCTCAGATTATTGGGCCTTATCAGCTTCCACTGCCGATAAACCTCCGCTCTGGGCCTCAGTTCAAAACACAAACAAGCTGTTAGTGTTCACGTAAAAAATGGCTCAAGTTCTGAGGAATTTTGCTTGTGACAGCAAGCAACAATGACTAGTCATGCTGTGGTTAAGGGAGGGGAGCGGAGCAAATCCCTGTTTGTTACCAGAGTTTTTGTCTTCTTTAAGTTTCACTTTACATTATGACTAAATTTGAATGAAAAACAAAACACTTTTTCCTTTTTCTTTTTAGATGATCACATTCTTACTCAGTTGTTCTTCACCCTCAATGGGATAATAAACGTTAGATTAAATTGTTAATCTACCCACAAATATTGTAAATGTAGATTTATGTAGTCACACTTGTCTTGTTTTGGCTTGTCTGTTGAGGCAAGCCAGACTGCAAACAACACAATTTTCCGTGTTTGTTCCACCAAAACAGAAAGACACAAACTGTGTTGGACTTCACAATATTTCTTCTAATATTTCAAACATTTCTGGAGGTGTGGGAGGGCCGATTGTGGTCTCCAGAGTGACTCAAAAGCTGGTCCAGTTTCACAGCCTCCTGTTTTTGTAGGAGCTGATGTGCACGTAAACCTGATACTTTCAAGGAATTCTGTCAGCTGATGCAAGGATACAAAGGCGTGTTTCCCTACGCCGCACCCTTCAGAGCTTTTGTTGTCTGCCATACAGGTTAAGCCCGACCCAATTTCTGTGAATCAGGCGCTGCTTTTATTTAGCCTCATAAGACAGACTGAGCAAAAGAAGCCAGGCAAGGATGACGTTTGGCCTCAGAGTTGATCCTGTGTTTTTTTGTTGTTTTTTTTGCAAGAGGGCTCACTTTCCATTTAGTGTGAACACATCATGCGTGGTTGTGTATGCCCTTCTGTACATTAAGCTGCCTAACAAAAGAGCTGGCCCCCAATGGTAGCGCTCAAAAGGACTGCATATGCAGAGGCTTTTAGATGTGTTTGTAAGGGCGATAACATACTTTTTGACCCATCAGCAGCGGCACCAAAGAGTTGCAGCACACTGTAGGAAATCAGCGAAGAAAATGACTCAGGAATTTGTTGTTAGGAATGATACAAACCGCTGTGGGGCGTAACAGACCAGCCCTCTATGACCTGCATAACCTCAGCAATGTTTTGGAAAAGTTGCAAAATCTGCTCTGTAATAAACAGCTTCCTGCAGTTTAACCACTGAACAGTCAGAGAAGGATCATAAACGTCTTTCAAATACTTTAAAAGGACCTTTACACCATTTTTAATTTACTTTTGATGGTCTACCCTTAATGATGATGATTTTCCTTTTAAATACACATTTCCTGCATTTTATCACTTGTCTCTTTAAGCCACAATGTTTGTCTTAGAGGATCCTTAAACTATGATAACTATTTCCTTTGTGGATTTGGATGATTGTGCATTACTGATCTTTTGTTTCTTCTCTGTTCTCTGTGTGATGAATTCTTATTTCCATTCGCCAACACAATTTTTGAATCTGCATCATTTATGTCAAGAGAAGAAAAAAATCTTATAGTATTTATATTCCCAAAGCAAAGGGCAAAAAGTTGAGGATAGATGGAAGGTAGCAGTCACTCTTATTTTGAAAAGCCATGGATTTCCTTTGTCAAAGAGTATCAGAACAAATGTAGATAAATTACATTTTTTTTTCGACATAAAAAAAGACAAAAAAGCGCTTTAAAAGCCTGAACCAGAATTTCTATCCCAAAACATATTTATTAATTTGTTTGTTTATTTTTAGTTTATTTGAGAGACACCAAGTAGAGAAGCATTAATCAAAGAAAAGGTGCTATGTGCTAGACAATTATCTCAGAGCTAATTCCCATCCGCAGTCACCAAGACGTACAAATACGAGAATTAACAAGTAGCATAAAACAATGCAATGCAATTACATAAAAGGTTAAATGATTTCACAGTAAAAAACAAACGTCTTTTATTTTGAAAAGTTTTGCAACAGATCCCCATTCAGATGGACAGATAGATCTCTATCTGTCAATGTCATTCATAAATACAATAATTTACAGTGCTAAGATTTAATACTAATACTAAAAAGTTCAAATAAGAAGTGCATCAGTCATTAAAAACAAGAACAAACAATTAATAAGAGTGTTAAAATAGTTAAAACCAAAAGAAAGAGTCATAAACATACAAAAAATACATCAAATGAACATAATACAACAAATTTTAAAAATCCTGTTTTTAGCATTCAGTACAATTTTCTGCCACTTTTTCATTGTATAGATGTTTTCTCCTATGAATTTCAGATATCTCTTTTTCATTTCTAAGACAGAATAAAACACAAAACCAGTTTGACAACCTGAGCAGAACTTAAACGCATTTAAAGTAAAAACTCCAACGGCTTCAAAACAATGTTTGGTGTCTTTTGGCTGAAAGCTCCAAAGCAAAAGCCGCCATGCCAACAAAAACAATAGCCTTCCTGTTGATAAGATGTCGAAAGAGCTTCTCTTGTAACCACTGTGATAAAAGTTGACTTCCCCACTACAGTAACGTGTTTGAGGAAAGATTGTGTCTCCTGGGAAACTTTGACAGCTCAGCTCCAATTGGTTGCAAAAAAAAGCCCAAACAGAAAAGCAAAATAAACTACTGAAAAATTTGAAAAATTGGGTTAAAATGCTATTTTTATTCCATTGGAAGCAAACAGGTTGTTTTTCGTCTCCAAACAGACTCCATTGACGACATCGACTCAATACGTAAAGGCCGTCAGTCTGAGGGGCTCAAGAAGCACACCAATCCCAACGATGAGGAGAAGTGCTTCTCCATCATCTTCAAGGGCAGCAAGAAGAACCTGGACTTGATGGCTTCTTCTGCAGAGGAGGCCGACAGATGGATCAACAGTCTGGAGAAGATCATCAGCACCATGCACAACCTGGACTACCAACAGAAGAGTGAACAGTATCCTTGTTTAAAGAAAAGCTTTGTTTGTGCTCTGTTGCAAAAGTCAAACCCTTACATCTTACTGTCAGCTGGATTATTAGCTGCATGAAAAAAGTGGACAAGAACAACGACAACATGATGAGCTTGAAGGAAGTGAAGGACTTTATGAGACAAATCAATGTTGAGGTTGACGACGACTACGCAGCAGACCTCTTTAAAGTGAGTTTTTCTGGAACAGTTCAGTAGCGAAAACGCCTGTCAAATAAATCAAGTGGCCCTTGTTGCAGACTTGTGTTTGATTCATGTTGTGCAGAAATGTGACACGTCGAATTCGGGGACCCTGGAAGGCTCGGAGATCAAAGAATTCTACAACTTGTTGACACAACGGGAAGAAATCAATGTGATTTATGAGAAATGTGCTCAAACGGAGGGCCTGATGAGTGCCAGAGACCTACTGAACTTCCTGCTGAACGAGCAAAGGGAGCAGGTGACCATCGAGCACGCTCAGAAGCTGATTGAGAATTATGAGGTGGACGCAGCCGGTAAGACTAAGGAGAAGGAATCATCTGAGAAGGTGTTTGACTTCTGTTCAGCTTTGATTTTATGTGTTTTTGCTCCTCTTTGTCCTCACAGCGAAACAGAGGAAATGCATGACCAAAGATGGCTTCTTGATGTACCTCCAGCAGGAGGAGTCGTCCATCTTTAACCCAGCTCACAAAAAGGTCTACCAGGACATGAGCCAGCCCCTCAACCATTACTTCATCTCGTCTTCTCACAACACCTACCTGATGGAGGACCAGCTCAAAGGGCCCAGCAGCACAGAGGCCTACATAAAGTAATGGAGATTTTAACCAAAAAAATCTCTTTTCATTTGTTTTTTGTTTCTTTTTTCACCAAGAATACTTGGATACTGGAAACATTTGTGTATGTAAATAGTCACTAAGCAATTAGTGCTAAAATAAAGACTAAAATACTTCTTTATCGCCCAATCATGACAATGCAATTGGTAAAGAAGTTTGAATCCTTGCTTAGGGGCACTGCAGCAGAGTGAGTTGCAGTGTTACTTTCTACCCTCAAATCTCAGTCTTTCTTATCTGATGTCAACATAACAAATCAAATGCCTCCTTGAAATATCTTCCAACTAGCAACCCAAGACAACCAGAGTCTCAGTTCTTAGCTCCTGAGTTATTGGGAGACAGGAACATCATCTACTTCTTTAAATGTTGTGAAGTGTGTTTGGTGTCGTGTTAAAATCCACTCTCTAATATTGGATTTTTAGGAGCTCCCATTGGGATTTTTGCTCCTGTTTGGGATCTGTTTGCTCACACGTTTTTAAACAACTTTGGACAGAGGGAGAGAATGAAAAGAACTGGTTGTTTGACACAGTTTGCTTACATTTTGTTGGAACTTCTGTTTGGTTTATTTTCTTGTTATTGGACATCTGGGAGGGCAGCGATCGTGGACAAAAACTGACAGAGGTTTTTTTTTTTCCTTCTGGCAGAGCGCTTATGAAGAGCTGCCGCTGCGTGGAGCTCGACTGCTGGGATGGATCCGACGGGGAACCTGTTATCTATCATGGCCACACGCTCACATCCAAAGTGCTCTTCAAAGACGTCATCAGAGCCATTAAGGATTTCGCCTTCAAAGTGCGTAAAACATGATTGATAAAAAAAATTGTTGTTTAGAGTTGATAAGCTCTAAATTTGTGATTTTTGGCTATTAGTAGTCATGAACTATTTGCTGCTTTTCCCAGAAATCCCAGTATCCAGTGATTTTATCCCTGGAGAACCACTGCACCTTGGAACAACAGAAGACCATGACGCGTCACTTGACTTCCATCCTGGGGGACGCTCTGCTCACTAAGCCTCTGGGCGACACCATGCCCACTAACTTCCCCTCACCTGAGGTGGGTTATCCTTTCTGCAATCTGACTGAAGCATGAAAAGATTTTATGTCGCCCTATTGATAGAAATAGAAACCTATTGTGAAAATCTACCAGCATCCTCACAGCATGCCTAACGTTTTTGAAGTAAATTGTCAAAAGGTTTACTTTCCAGTGCCCATGACAGGGAAGTAGGAGAAGGATCCATTGAAGTAAAACCCAGTAACGTTTTTTTTTAATGTAAATATTATTTGTAAAACAAAGAGTTCTTTTTGCAAGGAATGCAAAAAAAAAACTGAATTTTCTGCCACAACATAGTTGATGTTTTAAGGAGTCACACACATCTCTTCCTCTCTTGAAATTCATTTAAAGTAATTAACCGTGTTCTTTGAAGTTGATGCTGTAAAGTTTTTATTGTAAAGTAGTAAAACAAAAACTGCGTTGTCTGCCTTTATAAAACTGGGTGGAGAGGTGAAGGCATGCTTTTTATACACAAAAAACAGCCAACGGATTTGACTTAAAAGAAGTCCTTCATTTAAGCAACCTCGGAAATGTCAGCAAAAACATACCACTCCTCGTCACTCCTCACACCACCCTTGGCTGACTTCATCACTCAGGTTTCTCTTAAAGCTGCAGTGACTCGAATAACTGTTCAGAAAAAAACCTCAGGCTTTTCTGCACGTTGGAAAACAACATGCCAACATGATCATCTTGTCAAAATATTGTTAATTCTTACAAAATTGGTACAGTTAAAAAGACCAGAAATTACAGTGCATTATCTCACATTTATCCTTTAATCTCTTAAAGACCCCCTCAAATGATACTTTCATCTATTTTTAAAGTGTTACCAGTGGTCTTTTAATTATAATTATGCTGTTTTTAGCCAAAAGAAAAAAAAAAAAAGAAAAGTGTCATTGTTTCTACGTCACAAATGATCTATTTTGTCGAGTGACATTTTTTCATCTGCTCCTGCTTCACAATGATTTGAACAAGGAAATACGTCCTCCAATATCTTAAAGATGTTTTTATTCACCTTAAAGGACATCCAAAGGATGTCTTGCACATTGGAGTTGAAACCCTCTAGCTATTAACTCTAAAATACTTTGTTATCCAATGCAAACACTACTGGTATATGATGCATTTATGCATGTTGTTGTGCTGTCCTAATATGTCACAGTCGTGTTTGTGCAGTCATGTGAAGCATGTTTCGCATTCTTCCATGCAGGAACTCAAGGGGAAGTTTATTATTAAAGGGAAACGACTGAACAAACTGGATGCATTCTTCTCCAAAAGCAACACCATAGTGGAAGAGACTGTGTCTGAGGAGGATGAGGCAGCAGAATCCAAGGAGAATGGTCAGAAAGCAAAATCAAAGGTGTGGCAAAGCTTTTGTAATCGTGCAAGATTTTCTTTGTAATTTATTTGATTTTCTGAGTTCTTATGTTTGCCTGACTTCTCCTTTAAGAAAACAAACATGAAACTTGCCAAAGAGCTCTCTGACATCGTCATCTACTGCAAGAGTGTCCACTTTAACAGCTTTGAAGATGCCAGAGACAAGCAGGCCTTCTATGAAATGTCATCCTTCAAAGAGACTAAAGCCCTGCAGCTGGCTGAGACCTCACGTAAGCAGTGCACCTGAACCGCTGTCAGTTCTACCCAAAAACTATGCAGATGAAGAGATGCTCTGATGTTTTCCCACAGCCTCAGCCTTCATCCATCACAACATGGATAAACTGAGTAGGATCTATCCTGCTGGCTCCAGGACGGACTCCTCCAACTACAACCCGGTTCCCTTGTGGAATGTGGGTTGCCAGATTGGTACGCCCTCCTACACTTTAATTATATACATCATCCGAGGAAAGTATGGAGAAACTCACACTTCTGTCTGCCTTGGTTTTCAGTGGCGCTGAATTTCCAGACTCCTAGCAAGGAGATGCACATAAACCAGGGCAGGTTCCTGCCGAATGGGTTTTGCGGCTACATTTTGAAACCTGAATTCCTGAGGAGCCCGTCGTCTCAGTTCAATCCCAACAACAAGACCTGGCCAAATAAGAAGATCTTCCATGTCATGGTGAGGAAAAAAATATGCCCCACAATGGTGTTTGAGTGAATAAATCATCACAGTAAATAGTTAAACTACAGGAAATCCAGACATGGCTAAGGGAATTACATCTTGTTTTGGCCTCAAGTTAAAACAGATTTTGAACACTTCTACTAGATATAGTTGAGACAATCCTATTTCTTTTTCTGAGTTTCCCTGTTGAACCATCAAAACCAAACACAATCCTCGCGCAAGCTCATTTCACCTCTAAGCCACCCTTATTTAAAATGGTCATTTTGTTGTCAACAGTTTGTTCTTTTAGAAAATCTTTTACATTTTAACAATCATTAAAAAAATATGTTTGTGGATGTAGATTGAGCACAATAAGGTCACAAAATTACATGTTGATTTTAGATTAGTTTCAAGTTTTCAGTTTATTGGCAAAACAATTGTTTGCTCAAAGAGAATTTTTAAGATTTTAAAAATAAGTCAGAGCACAAAATGTTATTTTTTATCCTTTTTTTTGTCTAACATAAACCATTTAATATTGTCCTGTCATACATTTTATTTGAAACATCCATTCAAATGTTATATGCTATATTTTGGCCGTCATCAAAAATGTTTATTCTATCTACTATGAGTTTGTTTACTGTTTCTAAATGTCTTGGAGTGTCATACTTGTCCCTTATGTTGGTCAAAAGCCTTTCAGCAGACAAATTAAAAATGTTTGTGTGCATATTTGTGTTTTTGCTTGCAGGTGATTTCAGCTCAGCAGCTACCCAAAATCAATAAGGATAAAGCCAAGTCCATCGTTGACCCTCTGGTGAGAATTGAGATAAGCGGAGTCCCAGCAGATAACGCCAGCAAGGAAACGAAGTATATTACAAACAACGGTCAGTGAATTGATGCACAGGGGGACGTGTCTTTGTAAAGACACACATAAAATGACACGCCCAACCCATCTCTGCAGGCTTCAACCCTATGTGGAACGAGAGGTTCCAGTTTACCATCAATGTTCCAGAGCTGGCCATGGTGCGGTTTGTGGTGGAGGACTATGACACAGCATCCTATAATGATCTGGTCGGACATTACTGTTTGCCCCTCACAAGCATTCAGACTGGTAAGAAAAATTGGAATAAAAATAAGCAGATGTAAAAAAAACAGAACAAAAGAAGCCTTCTGAACATCAGCCATGTCAGCAGTAACCTGTTTTTTTGCTGACTGGGCTTGAACCTTCTTCCTATTTTCCAGGATATCGCCATGTCCCTCTGCTCACCAAGAGAAGTGACGTCATCTCCTCAGCTGGACTGTTTGTGCATCTCATGCTGATTGATGCGTAATTGTGTCATCGATGGAAGATCTGTTTTTAAGATCCTCATTTTTGCAAACGATTATTAATCGATGCTGTCATCTTTTGAAGCGAGCTAACCTTTAGTGGTCAAACAACAGTTTTTTCTTAGTAAATGCCCAGTCTAAGAGCTTCTGCTACATTAAAGTCCTACTCCGATCATGTTTGATCTCTTGTTACAGCATTCCCACTGGTCTTTGATTATGATTACAATATTTTAGGGTATTATAATATTATAGGATATAGTTTTCGTGGAATTCATCAGAAATTCGCCTGTGCTCACCTCCCATTATCCCATTGTTTGCACTCTCCCGCTAGCTTATGGGCCCTCAAACCCTCAACCTAACATTACACCTCTGGAATTCCCTCCCTCCTGATCTCCGTAACACAGATTCTCTTCCAACTTTCAGATCAAAACTCATCTGTTTATTTCTGCCTTCCCATCCTGATTCACTTTTGATTTTTGTCTTTTATATTTATTGTGCTTTAATGTCTATTTTTAATCTTTGTATTGTAAAGTGTCCTTGGGTTTCATGAAAGGCGCTTTAAATAAAATGGATTATTATTATTATTATTATTATTATTACAGGTGCAAGAAACGGCCTGCAATATTGGAGCTTTGCATCAGAATGGGGCTTTACAGTTTGCCATTTTTTTCGTCAAAATTTTGAATGAATACTCAAAAAATAATTTTAAGTTTAATTTTCTTTATACAATTCCTCCATTATCAGAAAAATCCCATCAGAACATGTTAAAAACAGCAAAAGCATAATTTTCATTGGAGTGGGTCTTTAAAATTGTTTTTAGTTTTAGCTCATTACCTGGGAGAACATTGATAACTAATGAGCGATAAAAGACAAAGATATCCTAGTTGTGTTTTTTGTAGTGTATTTAATATTTTCGGACCCTTTGATTTTAAATGTACTGTAAACCTTTCTCTAAAAAGAAAAGTGTTATGTTAGTTTTTTATTGAACAAGCCTTGATTGAAATTTTCTCTGCATAATGCCATATCTATGTCGCCCTCAGGAGACACTAGTAAATATTTGTCTCAAGGGAAAATGTGTCAAACGTTGAGGGGGTTGAGCATTTTTGTTTGTGCTGTTTTAAATGTATTATCTAAAGCTTTTTAACAGACTACAATTATTCATTGTTTCTTGTTGACATGGGGAACAAATATTAGAGCCAAGTTAAAGGAAAATCCTTCTGTTTATTCACCATCGTCGGCTGTTTGACCACACCTTACATCTTTGTATTGACAACTCGCAGCTGCATTTGCACTGGTTCTTGAATAAAGAATATCTTCAAATTGTCGTCTTTATTCATTGTATAAGAGTCATTGGATAACGAACAAGCAGATATTGAGCATGAAAACATTGGCAAACATTGGTAAACACAAAGAAAGATGATACATTAATGCTGTTTTGCCTTAAAAACAGCTATTTCTAGAAAAATCTTATGAATAATCTAATTTGTCTGCAAAAATGAATCACTGTACCCTCTTTCATAACAAAAAATGTCATAGTAAATAAAACATTCTGCTTAGGCACTCCTTTATTCTCAGTAATGTGGGCTATTCTTGTGCTTCAAAGATGATTCTCAGAATAGGTCTCAGACAGGTTTGGCGACTCTTCTGTGTAGCGAATCAGTGAAAATCTTCTCAGAAAAGCCCTGCTTTTTTCTTCAAGTCATTCTGACGCCACTTTGGAAGGCGCTGGAAGTCTGCGCGGTTGGTGCCAAGCAGGCTCTCAAAGTCCATGTCAGAGAGGTATTCCTGCAGAGAGCAGAGGGGGGACAGTTAGGCTGACCTCTGCTGTGCACAGAGCGTCACTGCATAAGACAAGAGCCCACTGTTTTCTAGTCACATGCAAACTGTGGCAGAAGTTTCCAAATTACAGTTTGATCATTTTACTTAATAGGTCAAGTCCTCTACTATTATATAAAAGGCAAAAATCTTCTAAATGACTCCAATCAGAACCTTTTTCTATATGTAATCTCAGTTTTACTGCCTCAATGTCGTGACCACATCTACTTTTGTAGCTTCATGTTTCCTAAGGCTTTTTGCATTTGAGCCAGAAAAAAAAAAGACACAAAGAGAGACTCATAAATATTTCCAAATGTTTGGTGTTGTTGATTTGGTGTGGAGATAAAATAAGAACATACATTTGTAAATATCGCAAATCTTGTTAGTGAATTTTTATCTCCAAAGTGTGAAGACGGTGACATGACAAATATTGGTCCGGAGATTTAAAAAGAATGAGAAAAAAAACACGGGCATATTTATATAATCTACCTAAAGATGGTTTTGAACGTGCTATTTACATAATTTGTAATGCCTTTTGCTTTAATTTGAATCCTCTTAGCACCCAAATCATGAATTTTACAAATTCTAACAAACTAGACAAAGAGCTGGAGTATAAAATCAGGATAAACGAGACTGTTTGACTCATTCCATTTACTTAAGCTTGATTTATCCAATCATAAATCATCAACAAAACATTTTTTTTTTTTTTATCGAATAAGGTCTCTTTTGTTTTGGTGTGCGATTAAAAAAAAGGTCTTCAATTCTAGTTTTTCAACTTTTGGTCTGTTTTAATTCTCTTATTTTCTTAATTCTAAGCCTACTTCTAATTGTTTTGTTTGTATGGATGCATCAAAGAATGAAGTCAAGTTGCAATAAAATCAATTTGCATGTACATAGAAATAGTAAATATTTGTAAAGTAAATATTTGCATAAGCTGTAGTTATTCAAAAATCAATGAACTAGAGAGAGGAAAGCATTGTAAAATGGAGCAATTACAGCGTGTTTCTACAAAAAGCCCAAAATGAGCTTAACTAATGGAAATGGCAGAGAAACAGAAATGCTTCAATTACTAATTTTCATTAATTAAGACAATTTTTAAATTATGTGAGTTCTGTTGTGATGCACTGGATCTACCAAAATCCTCATTTAGCACTATTTTTTATGTTTCTTTA
Source organism: Oryzias latipes (assembly GCF_053564925.1). Classification (NCBI taxonomy): domain Eukaryota; kingdom Metazoa; phylum Chordata; class Actinopteri; order Beloniformes; family Adrianichthyidae; genus Oryzias; species Oryzias latipes. The sequence continues at coordinate 22,313,488 of NC_136256.1, read as the reverse complement.
GCAGAAATCTAAAAATTCCCACATTTATCCTTTATCCATCCATGATGTGCGTCTGTTAACCATAAAGAGTGAATACCCACCTCCCGCTGGCTGGGGTCCACACCTTCTGGAAGCTCACTGGCTTCCTTGTTGACGAGAAGCTTAGGGTCCAAGTACTTCCCGCTTTCAACAGATGTGAAAAACGGAGGGATTTTGGCTTTTGGGATGGTTGGGGATTTGGGGGAAATATCAAACCCGTGGGTCCTGTAGGGTGGAGGTGAACTAATGGGTCCACCTGGAGCCCGGTAGCCATCCCCTCCTATCCCAGCGTTGCTCAGGTCCTATATATATGAAAGATCCATACTCACTTGGTTAGATAAACTCTTTTACCCCTTCAACAATGTTAGTACTTTGGATGGGTTAACTAGTGACTTACTGCAGTGATATGTGCCATATAATCTACTTGATCACTCATCTTGTTTTTCATCCCCTCATAGGCGTTTTCTCCCTGTTAAAAGGATCAGGTGAAGTGGATTGAGAATTACTTTGCACGCAAATAGTTAATAAAATCAGGGTAAAGTGACTCTGTATTTCCTCAAATGAAAATCTTTCACCAGGGTGAATTAGAAAGATCAGCTTTTAAACTCACTTTCCACTTCAGGGGGTCCCATGCATCGAACCAGCCAGTGAAGGTAGGGGGCTCGTTTCCCTGCTTGATGGAAATAATGGGCGTATCCGGGTCCCGGCCTGCCGGGTGAGACCTCAGGTACTCCTGTGCGCTCTTCCATGCATCTGTTGTTTCAGACTTGTTGGCGTGTTTTCCAATCCACAAGAAGAGCTGAACACAATCAGAAGTAAAGAAAGAGATCAGCTCCGTACAGGAGATTTTTCACCCGTTTGCTTGCAGCAACAGAAACAAAAGACTCTCACCTCCTCCCAGGTGTCCAGCAGCATCACATCATCTTCATCCAGGTCGCTTTGGGCAAAGTCGTATACCTCCGTCATCCTAAAGCGACCGGTTTGATTGGAGCACTCAAACAGTCTAGGACTGTGAATCAGTTCCTCCTTTTGCAGCCTGCAGGGGAAGAAACCTTCACTTACACCACAGCAACACCAATAATCTGCTGTTGTTTAACCCAAATCAGTTTTTATGTTGTGCAGAGCAACACAAAAACTTTGACTCTTCTGATAATTTGGCTTTATTTGTGTGTGTCTTGGAATGGCTTGAAATCGATGGTTCAATTAGATTTTTAACTCAACGTGATTCAGTCAAATATCCATTTATGTCAGATTTTCCCTCTAAAACAAAAAAATGATTTGACATTATTGGTAATTTTACTAGCCAGAGGTGGAAATTTGTTAATTAGAATGATGAATTCTTACATTTTAAAACTAACAGAAAAACAGTTTTCTGCAGACAAATACAAGCAATGCTTTAGAAAAATTATTAATGGATTTGATAAAACATTTTCTGTTTTCTATTATTAAAGTCCTGCCCATTTATTTACAAATCACCTCAGATATTTGACTCAAAGACCCACTCTGATCATCAAAAGTATTCCCAGTTTTCTTTCAATTATTATTACATAATTTCTTTTCAAAATTAAAAAGCCTGTGACATTTCAGTTTCTGCAGAGCGGTAGGAGTTCATTGGAAATTTGCCCCTGAATTGCAGGACTGTTGGCGAAGGGCAACCCCGCCCCTCTTTCCCCCTCCGGAGTGGAGCAGGGAGCTTGTGGTCCTCAAATAGACTCCTATGAACAACATTCTTTGTTCTGCTCTTGATTCACAATGATTTCAAGAAATACTCAGAATTTTTGTCCTTCAACATCAGAAAAATGAAAGTTAAAAACACCACAAACATGATTTTTATCAGAGTGGGTCTTTAAAAGTTGCTGTTTGACTTTACCGTTTGTCGCTCGCATAAGAGCTCTTTCCACCCAACGCAACCCAGAAGTTAGCTGGCTCCTGGCCCTCCATCACCACTTGCTTGTCCTGCCTGAAAAGCACATCACTCGTTGTTTTCGCCATCACCCTCTCATCGCCGCTGCAGCCCTGGAAGAAAGCGCCCATGAAAAAAAAGTTAGATAGTGAACATTTCTTGCATTTTAAATTGTTTTTTTGTCAGGTTTGTGTAGTCTGACTGCTGCGTACACACCTTTCCGTACCACAAGTAGCAAACTCGGTCAGTCTTCAGAAGAAACACATCGTTGCTGTTCAGAGACGAAGCCCTCGCCGGAACTTCAGTGGCTTTGGTGTTCATCTCATTGGTTCCTCTGACCTGGAAGAGCCTGGTGCTGCTTTCAGGGTTTGCTGCACCAGCCCGACCTGTTCCTCCCTGCAAACAAGCAAATACAGCAGAAACATACAAAAACCCACTTTTAATAATCCATTTAAAAGGTAAATTTTCTACAGTTTGTATCTAAAAACACCAATTATACCCTGAGGATTTGATAACCTTAGTTTATGTCAGTAGGTGAGCACATGTAATCAATTTTTCATGGATTCAGAAAAAAATAACTCCTCTGTACCTCAAAGATGATGAATTTGCCTTTGAAAATAGCCAGGAAGTGGCGTGGCTCCTTCCCCATGACCACTCTGACCTGGACAGGAGCTCCATTGTACTTGGAATCTACAGTCACAGCCTGGTAGGCGCACGCTGCGATCTCATCCTGAGTAGCATGACGTCCCTGAAGAAAAGACGACAAAAAACTAAAGTAAATTGGGTTTTCTTGATCTTTTTTTTCTAGCAAAATTGTAAAACAAAAAAAATTATGAGCACACTTGCCTGCCACATGTACAGTATATATTGCTTCTGGTTGGATCTCAAGTATGTGTACAGCACCAGGTAGCAGTCACCTCCATAGAACTGTCCGTGCGTTTTTGGGTCCACCTCTACCAGCTCCAAATTTTCAATGCGCCACACCTTCAAATCATGTTTTTTTCAGTCATATGCAGAAATAATGTTAATCAATCTTCATTTAAACTAAGGGTGTAACGATTCATTTAAACAACGATTCGATACATATTTGTGGCTGACGATACGATTCATAGTCGTTCATTTTTAACGCTCCAATTCACTGACCTAAAATCCAGGACATCTTTAGCCAAAACTTCAACCAGTGTGACTCAGAGAAACCTGGGTGCTGAACAGTAAAGGGGAAGTTTTCCAGCCTATCTTGCCACAGACAGATCGATCTGGATGGATCGTAGGAATTTAAATTGATTTATTGATTAAGTCAATGAATCGTCACACCCCTAATTTAAACCACTGACACTGATGTTGTGAGGTTTTATTTTTTCATTTTTTGTATTTTTTTGGTTTTGTGTACCGTCACGTCACCAGAAGCGTCATCCACCATGCGTTGCTGAGCTGCCAGTTCAGGGTGAGCATGAAGCTCCATCACATCAAATTTGACCTGATCGACCTTAGCTGTATAAGGAGACAAGAAAAAGAAGTTAAAACACAAAGATTAGTTTAAACATTTTAAAAAATAAATCAACAATAAAATATTTCTGAATTTCTGGCTTGAGTGACAATTTTTTAAAATTGCACCTATTTTTCCAACTGTATGTGTGTTTCCGAGACCCTTGGTTTGTCCTTTTTCTGTCCAGGATTTGAACAAATGCTTGAACATAGCAGACTCTCCTCCCTCACTCATCACCTCCACTCCTGTGCTGGGTGGATAGTTTTTAGCTTTAATGTAGCCCTGGAAGGGGAAAAGAGGGTGATGAAACAGACCTGAAACCATCTTTTTTGACCTTCACAAAGTTAAAGCCATAAAGAATAAAAGAGAGATTTGGATTCAGATCATTACACTCACCAAAGCTCTGTTCATGGCTTCTTGTCGCTCTACCTTTGAGGCCCGTTTGCCCTTCCAGACCATCACACTGGACCCTTTATGGTCCACAATGAAACAGTCCTGAAATCCAGTAAAACAGACACAGTGAACAATGAACAATGTTTTCTTGAAACTGTGCAAGGACTAAAGCTAGTTACCGAGGAGAGCAGCAGGTCTTGAGTCAGAGGCTGTGTGGCCACCTCTTGAACCACCAGATTCCCACCGTTTTCAAAAACGCTGTGAAGTGAGAAGAGGAAACACAGAATTTGGTCTTGTCTTGTGTTTTTTCCAGCTCTGAGGGAACCGTTAGTGTTCTCCTTACTGGTAGAGTCTGACACTGTTAGTTTGCATCTGGTCGTGCTTCTCATCAGGAATGGCGTCCCTCAGCTTGTTGGGCTTTTCTCCGAGCACCGTCGTCATGATCTTCATCAGCTCTGGTGATTCCCGCTCATTTGATCCCTCCACCACCCCAATCTGAGCACGGCCTCCTCGCTCCCTGTCCCGGATGTCCTGAGCCAACAAAACTGCCTGAAAAAGAAGAAGAACAACAGATCCAAGATTTACATGTAATCCAGATTATCTCTCTCTGGCACTTCAAATGGAAACTGGATGAAAGCTTTTAAAACCCAATATTAACTGCTATATAAAAAACACCCTAAAGTAGTTTGCTTGTAAATCTTATTCAAATACACAGATATTAACTCATCAATGCAGCACTTTGTTTTTACACTTATGTCTTAAACACACAGATATTGTTAGCATATTAGCTTTTTCTATTTTAAAAACTTGGTGGTAAAATGAAATTTTAGAATTATAAGAGCAGTCTGTTATTTTATTCTAATTCAACAGCACAAACATTTGATTTGCTGTTGGTTGATCCCAAACATAAAAATATGAAGAAAAATATATATATATATCAATCTATAAACTGTCATTTCCATTTTAAAGCTGTTAAGTGGACTTTTTCTTTGCAGTCCCTACATTTTTAAACACACTAATTCTCTTCAAAAGTTAATTATTTAGTTATGATCAGTTTTTTTGTTTAATGAGCCAAAAAGTTAAACTAATTTGACCTAAAACTAAAAACAAAAACTGTTTCATATTTTAAAAAATGTGTATTTTAGAACTTCCAAAGCCTTTTTATTTTCCTTTAAACATTTTTTGTGTTTTTTATTAATAGTTATAGACTACAGATAAAGATGAGCTTTAAAAAGTACTTGCAACAAACATCTGTTTTCTGGTTTTCTCATTAGTGAATTTGACCTGTATACTGACATACATTTAGTACTTTAACAGACATGAATCTCTTTTCAAGAATACGCAATTGTTTCCTTTAAAAAAAAAAATCAAGAATGCGGGCCTTGCATGGATGTCAGACTGTTGTATTTTACTGACAGGATATTTTAAAGTCGGGGAGTACCTTAAGTTTTTCTGTCCTGTTGCTCTGGGGTCCATTCCACTGCACTATCAGTTTTCCCGTGTCCAGGAGAAAAATGTCTCCATTGTTGAAGCTGTTCCATGACACTTCCACCTGCAGAAAATCGAACAAACTCAGCATGAAGCGTTCCCTTCTTTGCATGGGTTTGAAAAAATGCCATGAGGCATTTAATAATTAAATATGCATGCAGTTAACACCTGCTGTGACAGCTATGGCAACAAACGCGCCCTAATTTGTTGACGAGTGCCTCGGCAGTGTGACTGTGTGAAGCCTGTGATAGCAGCAGGGAGGCTCTGAGGGAGGAAGTGCGATGCAGCAAATATTTTCTACTCTGCAAACCTCTTTTGCTGTGACGTGTTTCTTCCCCTTCACGTGCATCAGGCGCAGGATATTGTAGGAGTTTGTGTCAACGTGGGTAAAACCTGAAGACACCCCCCCTGTCTTGTAACTGTGGAGGGAAGATAGTACATTACCAAAGGTTAATGGCAATAAAACACTAAGGCAATGGATTTTAGGAGTGTCTTATGCAATCACATTCTAATCAAGTATGCAGGTTAGCAAAATCTTTAAAAAAAATAGTAGTTTTTCTATCAGTATAATTTCAGACAAAAGACATTCTCTTGGGAAGATTTTAACATCAGTTAGTGGGTGTTTAACTCACATTATGCCACTTTTAAAATAGCTCCTGAACTGTGGGGACTCATAGCCTTGAACCTCCCTGTACTGCACCGGACTCCCGCCCAGGTACTCATCCAGCTGGGTGACGTAAATGGCGGCAGCACCCTGCTCATCCTGGGAGGAGGAGTTTCCGATCCAGTAGTGGACATCAATGGACTGGGCTGCTCCTTTATTCTCCCGAATCTGATGTCAGTCACGATTAGCAGCATTAAAATCTGAACCGAACCTGTCGAGTCCCAATGTACAGACTGTTTTGTACCTACGTTCAGAACTATGTAACAGTCTCCCTCGAAGAAGTTACCAAAAGCCTTGGTTGGAACAGAAACCATTTTCATGTTCTGCAAAGAAAACATGACAGTAAACTCTAAAGCTGTTGCTGCCAAATAGTAGTTTATTTAGAGTAGAAATGATGGGTTAACCAAGGATTTTGACTCAGATGACTCACATTGATGGTCCATATCTGCAGGCCGGCTTTTCGACTGATGTTCCTGAATGTGTCTGGAAAGTCATCCTTCATCATTTTGTTGGCCTAAAAATGAGTAATGGATCGTATTAATGTTAACATAAAGCTTTACAGATTAAAGCAGAGATCTGAAAAAACATGATTCCCAAATACAATGTATTTTCCTTTTACTGTAACGTATATTTAACTTTAATCTTTTCAAAGTATTATGCGTGAAACGTTCAAGGATCTTTCAAAATAAAATGAATTGTTCTTTATTTTTTTCAACTTAGTGTCATTGTTAGATTACCTTTAATACAGCACAGCGAGACATAAAAGGAGCTTGGAAATGAAAATATTTACAACCAGTCATATCTATCACAACAGATGTCATAAAAATCTATCGCAGGAAACCGATTTCAAATTAAAACCCAATCATTTTCAAGTTCTCATAAAATTTTACTTGAATTTGAACACATTTAAAGAACAATAAACAAAATCTTTTGACTACACATAAACGTATATAACGTTTTCGAGTGATTTGTTAATGTAATAGAAACGTTATTATTAATTATGACTACACAATGGGAAATACCACATTGTTAATTAATTTTTTTAACGTCAAATGGGGATAATGACCCTATTTTCCAAATGTTTGAATGTAGTCTATCATAGATATTATATGAATTCAACACAGTTGTACATATATCACGGTTCCAAAGTTATTTGGTTTGTATTTTGATGTTGCGCACTAAAATATTTGGAGTTCTTGTTAGTTTTGTTGAAGTATCCTCTATATTTAGTTTTAGAAAATGTTATGAGTTTTTCAAAACTCTGACTTTGTTATCAGAATTGTAACATTAATGTCAGAGTGTTGAGAAAAATGGGTCAAAATCTACATATATGTACATATATATACACGCACATATGAATTTTACACGCTTTTACTGCTTTTTATTACTTTAACAACTACAATAAAAGAAATTGAAAAAATGTAAGCATGAATTCATTCAAGAAAAATGTGGTTTGAAAAAGATTTAAAAATATTTACTAAATAAGAAAATTGTGTGAGGTCATTCATCCTAAGACAATCCCAGCCCAATTAAAAATGCATATCTTTGGCAGTACACATGGACCTTTTGAAATGATTGCACATCTGATTGTGAAACAGTTTTGCAATCAGTGTTTGTTAATCCCTGTAGGGCTCATAATTCAGAAACAACAGCTCTGATAACCAAACAGAGACTCAACAGTTCACGCAAACACAGTGCATTCACTCAGGCGTGATTTCAAAGCTGTATGCAACACTGATGCAAATACTGTTGACCATTATTTGGATCAACTGTGGTGATTCTCAGAAGAAAAAGTCCTGCTCCTGATTTACAATCCCTGGTTATTGATCATTGCAGGCTATGATTAGTGGAGTTAGATAGGTGATGCCCTCAGGAAATGTAATTACAGTCGTGTTGATAACAGATCTGATAAAAAAAAAAAAAAAGACTCGCCTTTGGCTGAGACGGGTTTGGAAAATGTGGATTTGGATTCTCATTTGCAAGACAAAAGAATGAAGGGCCAAGACTGAGTCATCGTGGAAAAAATAAGCCATATCTTTTATGTAATATGATACTGGACTGGAGACCACACCGATATTTGTCTTGTTGGTTTAGGACAGCAGATCTATGAGGACACTGTAGGTGTGGCTGACAGAAAATCTAACACATTTCATAAAAAATAGTTTATGGTTTAATTTGATACACTTTCTTTGCTGCCGATTTTAGCAAACATAATTTTAGGTCTATCATTGATGTAATTTTTAGTTAAAACTGTTGTAATACAGTAAATATCTAACATCTAAGACATTTTTTTCACATTTTATTTGACATCTTTTTCCTGTTTTTGTTGTTTTGTGTGTGTAACCAACTGCTTCTGAAGCTGTTGAAATGGCCTTCTGTCACTACTCCGTGCAGCAGTCTGCCATCTGATCCTAAATGAAATCACAGAAAACTTGAACAGATAATTGGTGAAGCGGCAAAAGTGCAGAGCGCCGCAGTAGCCATTACAAAGACAGGTACAACTGGTTCCCTGCCAATTAAGCTGCAGTGTCCTTTCATTCATACACAATGACCTTTTTCCCTCTCACGCACGGCTTGCATGCTGATGTTTAGTTTATTCATGCCATATGAAATGAAGCTAGTTGTCTCACTCCACAACACCACATTTTATTTGAAAATGTAAAAAAAATATTCTCATAAAAGGCATTTTAAGGGGTTTATTTCCCCCACATAGCAACAGCTATGTACAATAAATGTTATTTTTTATTTTTATTTTTTATGTTAACAAGATAAAAGATTGAGTCTTACCTTATGTTTTGCGCGATGTCACAAAAACTGTGAGGGCAGATTTCTGAAATTACTTCTGAGAACTGAAAGTGCACCTTAGGCCTCTCCGACTTTGAGTAAAAGGGATTGTGTGAGGCAGAGAGAGTATGCTGAGTGTATTTGTCTCCACACCCAGGTAGGAACACACCTGCAATTTCCTGTATTTATATATTTACGCCTGCCTCCCATACACAGATTTCATGAGAAAATTTTCGAGAGCTGACCTCTCTTTAGGGAATCTACTTCACCTGCATTAACTTTAACTTTAAACCTTAACTCAAATTTTATTTTTTAATGAGTGAATACTCTCAGGAGAATTAAAGTTGTGCAGAAAAATCCTAATTAGGCTTCAGCCATTGATATTTTTAGGCTGAGACACAAACGGATGACATTTTTAAAGGTTTAGAGGGTTTCTACGGTAATGTCTGCCTGCTAGATGTAAATAAATATAAGCACGTCATGGCTAAAGTTACTTAATCTTTAACAAAACAGTAAGAAGTCTTTGCAGAAAGCTTAAACTAATCCTCCACCAAACATCATGAAAAAGAGTACAGAAAAGACCTGCTGGTGTTTAGAAGTTTAAGAACAATTCCTTATTCTTCTGCTGTCCTTTTAGTGCCTGACTCATGGTTGCAGCTCAATGTTGATGTTTTCAGATGAAGGACGTAGCGATTAAATCTGTCATTGTTTCTGTGGTTTGAGTTAGATCACTTTGTGAAAAAAAACCCGCAGCACTAGTTTTTCTGTTGTCCTGCAGCTTCAAATCCATGACTGAAAATGTTCTTACCTTCGACCAAGGTCCTTCGTTTTTCCATTCATTCTTGTACTCCATTGTGATAACAGTAAACAAAACAGCAACCTACAGCTTCCACATATCTTAAAACAAGAAAAAAAGGGAGAAAACTTCTTTCTGCTTGATCAGAAGTCTCTATAATGTCTGATCCAGCGCTCAAGTCGAAGCGAACGCAATGACAGAGCTTTAAGTCCACGTCAATGTACTACATGAAGCTCCTTTTTGTTACACATTAACCAGTTTAGAGTCATAAAATTAATGCCTCTGCAGGTCACTTGACTGCCAACAACAGAGCTCAGCAAAAAGCTCTTTTAGCGTTTGGTTCAGGATTAGGACTTTGTATAATGAATAATAACGTTGTTCTGCTGCTTTCCTGCTTTCTGAATTCAATGAAAATTGGTCAAAAAAAGAGCAGTAAGTATAATGGGAGAAAGTCACAGTAAATCCATGGGGAGCTGAGGCCTAACATGACATTGTCCAAATGGAAATAATCTCTGTTGGACACCTTCATCTGATATGAGCTGTGTGGCTCTGCTGGGTAATTGAGTCCCATAAATGGGTTGTTCAGAAGTTTCCTTCCTTAACTTTGGTTCAGGTGAGAGTTCAAAACCAGATACAGCGATGATTACAGCCATATCAGTACGCCCACTTGTTGTAAATGCTCCAGAGAATGATACGACGCTCAAACCAGGCATTTTATTATGAGTTATGGGATCTAAAGGACTGACCTGCTGTTGTGACATCAACAATGATCCTATCGGATCTTATTTTATGCTTTAAAAGGCAGTACTGCAAAACCAGGACACTTAAAAAGTGCATAAAGTATGGAGCACCTCAGTGGGAGGCCTTATCTAACATTTGCATGTTCACACACAGCTCATAAAATAAATATCTTCCTCGATTTTTTTTTTTATCAGTAGTTAACCGAGGTGTACTTATGAAAATATTTATGGATGCTCAGTCTGCATTCATGACCCAAACTTTAGTTCTGAGTGGCTTTTTTTGAATTTATTTGACATCCTAAAGTGCGCATATGCATTGAAGTGAATCATTTCTAGATGGAGTATACAGACATAAATCTGTATCTGGGCATGCCCCAAGCAACTGTTTACAAATATTGGCATTTAATGTTTCTAACTGATCAGAAATAAGACTAAAAGGTAGTGAAACATAAGCAATATATCACCTATTTTGGTCCTTTATCTTTTATATGCTAAAAACGGATAAAATTGGGGGGGTAATTCTCGCTAAAATATAAAAAATTTTATGTGTACACCTTGCAGGCTCTAGCCATTTTCATATTTGCACCAAATCTTAAATCAGAGAGTGGCGTTTTGTGAAATGTATCAACTATGACAGCATGCCGACAGTGTGCAAACTTGCAGCTTTAATAATGTCATACAGTACAATTTGAACAGCATTCTTTACATTACACCCAACACCCATTTTCCCAATAAATATAGCCTGATATAATCTAACCTAATGCTTTTCATATTGATTCTCTAACTTGACAGTCATTACTAATCTTCTTTCTTTGTTAAAAAATAAAGTTCATGTCTCGTATTTTCTGAGGATCCTTCATATACTCTATAGGTTTAGACAGAAATCACACTGAACTGCTAACATCTTTAGCAATATTAATTCTTTTACTGCAAATCCCAAAATATTCAAGTCTAATGTGTTCCTAGGATTTTCTTTTGTATATATTCCGACTTAACTTCAAATGTTTACATTTTAGGAGTTTAGAGTAAATACACTGCATAAAAATCTGCACCCATTGACCCAACACCAAACAAAATCGACACAGCAATGAAGGCACTTCATTCCGTAGGAGAAGGTAACTCACAGTTGCTTGAACAAAAACATCAGACCGGAAACAGCAGCCTGTACGGCACTGTTGAACACCAAACAATAAAAGTCATTCATTTATGAGAAACAGCTTTGTTTTGTTTCCTCCATCTTGTTTTTGGTAACTAAAATATTACTTGATAGAATATTAAAACTGCTTCTCTTTGATAGAAAAACTAATTTATGTGTGTTTTATTTTTAGAAACATTTAGTATTTACATACAGTAATATAATCTTTCTTCAGTAGGAGTCCTGTACAAAGAAATCCAAAGATCCAGCCAGGTCAGTGTTTAGTCTTCCTGCTGACCAGGTCGTCGGTCTGAAACCAGGGGACGAGGCCGGACTGCGGGGCCCAGAGGGGAGGGACCTGCTGGAGGTGCCATCTGCTACCTGTTCCTCAAGCTCTGCAAGGGGCAATAAACGTCCTCCTCTTTACTAAGACCCTCGAACAGAGGGATCAGGTCCAGCAGCTCTGTGTCTGTCATGTCATCAAACCAGGACTGCACTGGGACCTGTGAAGGTCAGAGAGCCACAAAAAAAAAAAAAAAAAAAAAAGATAACATTTACATTTGATGTTTGCATAGGAGATGAAAGAAAAACCAGCTGTCAAAGAATTTTATTAATCTCCATAAAAATTGAGACATACTGTAAATATTTAATGAGATATTAATGTTTAAAAAAGGGTTAGATGTGGATAATTCTACTAAAAACATAGTTTTTTTGGGCTGCAAAGCACCATTGTGACTTTGAGCGGATGTAAGTAATTTCCCATCATCACTTTGTTCACATTCTCTCCTGCTGGCTTACAGCCTCTCACAACCCAATCCTAACACTACCGGTGCAGCAAAAATGGCCGCATAATCTGAGTTATCCAGCTATACAGAGGATCTAGTTGTTCATCAGAATGGATGTATAACAACAAGCTTTTTTAAACCTCATTTTTCCTCTGTTCCTGATCAAAAACACAATTTTAAGCTTAATTTTCTCTATATTCTGTATGTCCTCCTTCGTAAGTATAATGCTCCAGGAACATGTTGAAAGCACCAAAACCAAAATATCTTTAAATGCATTTTAAATTAAATAAAATCACGAGTCATTCTTTCTCATTAACGCTCAAGTAAAAGTCTTAAAAAGGCTCTTATAATCATCAATGAACAAAGATTTTAAAAAAAATGCAGGAAATGGAGGCAAAAGAATGACTTACTGCATTCTCGGGGTGAAAAATGTAGGAGGCAGGTGAGTTGTCCACTATGATGACTTTACTCAGCTTACGGCCCAGCCGGCTGAGGTCCTTCACGTAGTTCCCTCTGTGGAAAACACAAGATTCCCTGAAGAGTCGAGCACGGAACACCCCCCACTGGTCGAGAAGGTCTGCCACCGGATCGGCATACTGAACAAATAATTAAAGAATAAAATAAATCAGAACCAAACGATGGTTTTGCAAAGCAACGTATGCAGGAAAGTGACCTTGGCTAAACTGGCTGTGAAGAGGACACACTCAAATAACTCCCCCATCTTCTGGAGAAATTCGTCCACATGAGGCCTCTTCAGCACGTACACCTGAAAACAACACAAAGATTTGTTTAATGATTTCTGCCGGACACAGAATGATGACAGATTCATCGAATTGCAATTGGGATTTCAGTATCTGCTCCAGAAAACATTTTTTGTTGCAGGAAAGGACACGCCTGTCTGCTGATGTCCAACTCTGCCTCAAACAGTAGGAATCTGTGATTGATTTTAGAAGAGATGTAGAATTGTAGATGTAAAAGTCATTTTTAAATATGTTTAGTGTCCACTTACATATTTAAGGCTGAGTGATAAATTCGATGGGCGCAAATGAGAAAATACATGAAGAGAATGGGGCTTAAATTCTCTTCAAAGGCGGCAGTGGCTCAGGCGGTTCAGCAGGTTGTCCAATGATCAAAGGGTCAGCGGTTCGATCCCCGCTCCCCCAGCCAACTGTCGTTGTGTCCTTGGGCAAGACACTTCACCCTCCTTGCCTCCAGTGTGGCTCCACTGGCGTGTGCATGTGCATGAATGATCCCGGTGATGGTCAGAGGGGCCGTAGGTGCGAACTGGCAGCCACGCCTCTGTCAGTCTGCCCCAGGGCAGCTACATCAGTAGCTTCCCATCACCAAGTATGAATGAGGAGTGAATGAATAATGGACACACTGTAAGCACTTTGAGTGTCTGGAAAAGTGCAGATAAATCTAATCTATTATTATTATTGAAAAAAAAAAAAAAAACTTACCATGAATGTTTTTTTGTGACTTCTACAATTTATTTCATGACTTTGTTCTTAGTACGTAAGGGTAAAAGAGTGGTTTTGAAATTCAGAGGCAAACATCTTAAAACACTTGGATAAGGAAATGCGTAGGAACTCTGATGACAACATTTATATACCAATACTTGTAACATACAATTGAATTAGACATCGTTTGTCGTTTGACAATAAAAACTACAACACAACAAATTAGGAGCACATCTCATGATTTTGCAAGAGTATTATGTTCATTTCCGGTCGAGAGAATTAAACATGATTTAAATATTTAGCTGCTTATTTAATTAGATTCTGGTCCATTTGTGTCATTTTTCATAGCAGCTTTGGGTCAACATATGACGCAAATATAATAGTAAATGCACTTGATCTGAGAAGGCCCAGATCAGGGAAACTATGTAAATCTATTTAAAGAAATAACACAATACGTGTGGGATCAAACAAGTTTGCTTCTTCCCACTCCCCTTCAAGCAACAAATCAAACTCTATTTGGCTTTATTTAATAATCATATTCAATCTAATGAGACATGTGTGTAAGCATTACTGCAGAAATAGATGGCATCAACTTTGTTCATTTTTCTTTATTTTCTGATCTATGTATTACTCAATCTGAAATGGTTTTGATATATCTGTGTTTTTTTGTAGTTCTCAAAATCAAATCCTTAATAATATTAGATATAAATATTTCATTCACAACTATGTTCAAGTAAAAAATACATAGTACAATATTTTTTTGATGATAAACACACACACAAAAAAAAACGGTAACCTGATGAACTATAGTAAGACCCGGACTCTGTGATTTCTTTTAAAATTCAACTGAAAACTTTATTTTGCAAAGCATTTTAACTGATTTTGCAAAGCATTTTAACTGAATCCGTTTTAATTTGGGCTTGGGATGATTGTTTTACATTGTACATGTTTTTTGTCTTTTATGTTTTTAGATATATACAGTACAGACTAGGCCTGCACAATATACTGCAAATTTATCGTTATCGCAAGATCAAGCTGTGCAATATGCATATCGCAAAACGCAGCAAAATATGCAATAAATGGTTACCTTAAATGTGCTAAAACAATCTTATGGCAGCTTAAATTATTTAACGAATCAAATAAATCCCTTTATGCATTTGACCAATCGGATAGAGCCTTTAACGTTGTTGAACAATCAGATGGAGCCCTTTTATGTTAGATGTTCCCTCCTATGTCAACGAGGGTCATTTGGAGTACAATTCTTAAACTGTTGCAATAAAATGGGAGTGATGTTTTTGGTTGTTTCGCTATTTGTTTATATACCGCAAATGATATCGTTATCGCAATATTAATCCCTCATATCGCATATCGCAAGTTTTCCTCATACCGTGCAGCCCTAGTACAGACTAAATGTTTGGACACACCTTCTCATTCTCGTTCATTTGAATGAGAAGATTCTATATAAATAAAATGTACTTATCTGTAAATTGTTTATAGGAAATTCAGCCAAGATAGAACTTAACTAAAAAGTTCTCATTCAAACGCACAATAAACAAATATTTTCGGACTCCTAGCAGGCCAAGATTTAGCCAGCCCCACAATGGGGTGCAGATAAAATATCAGGGTGCTTAGAGTTTTGCGGTGTAATATCCCTCTAAGCATCCCTCTCATCATATAAGCACATCTTTTTGATATGTCTTCGAACTTTTGTGTTCAATGCTCTTCCTGACACTAACCTCTGCATTTACCCGCTTGGGACAAGCACAAGCAGGACAGTGCTTTTTTTCTTGTAGAGGCTGCATTTATATTTTGTTTCTTTTTATGTATATCCGAATCTATCTATTTATTTTTTGTTTGTTTTTGTGTAATTTTAGTTGATTGTGGATTTTTGCTGGCTATCACACTTGAGGGTAGCAGTCACTGCATATATCCGGCTCCCAAAATGAATCCAAACTTTCTTGTGAGAAAACCCTTTCTTAGCGTCAGGTCGTAGATCACTAAACACATCATTTTACATGATTTATTTCACGTCTGCTGCCGTTCATCTTCCTCGGTAGGTCTCTGTGGGTCAGGAACTGGTTCCAAGTGCAAGTAATCAAGTATAGGCCAAATCAGATGCAGAAAGCCTATCCTGGATTACTTGAACCTGGTTCCAGCAACAACGCAGCATCTTTTTCATCAGTCAGGACAAAACTAGAGGCTTCCATTGTAAACAAACAAACACTGCTCATCTTCTGAGTGTGCAAATGAGTCTCGCATTAATCCTCTATATCCAGCTCACACTCTCTGAAACACTTTTTTTTCTCAAGGGATATTCATTTCTTCTGCACAGCTTCTTCAATATGCTTGGGAGCATCTGTGGTGACACACACACAAGCCATTTATCTTTATGGGCAGCAAGGACACAGAGGATAAAAGACAAACCACTCAGTCTTCTAATCCCTCCTTGACATGTAATAGCTGTGAGGTAACACAGAATTATAGAAACTGAGGCTACGAAAATCGAGTCAAGAACTCTCATGGGGTATCCAACATAAATTAAAACATTATGATATTGAAGAGTGCTTGTAGCAGCCCTCCATGTTCATTTACCTGATGAACAGTGCCATCAATTTCCACTGGAACGATAAAATCTGCATTGCTGATGGGCTGCAAAAAAAAGCAAGGAACAGTTAAAAGTGGAGTCTTTTTTGCTGCTCAAAACGGCAATCTGCAAGGAAATGACACAACCACACACCCACGATTCATCCCCAAAAAAAGGAAAGAAAAAGTATAACAGTCCTGCAAAGTGCCCCAGGCTAAGGATGAAGGCTCACAGTATCGTCTCCCTCTGCTCAAGCACTCTCAGTGTTAAATAAAACCCAGACGAGGGGCTCGGGGGAGAAACCTGGAAGCTGAGGAGAATGACACACTAGGAGGCCGACAGGAGGAGGCGGCCTTTTTTTCTGTGCAACTTGTGTCAGTTTGGAAAACAAGAAAGAGGAGAGGAGAAGTTGTGAGAGGAAGAGGAAGCGAGATGCTGGAGACGAGGATGAAAGGATTAGGTGGGAGGCACAGCGCTGTCATTTTGTAGTGCAACAAAGAGATTCCATTGAAGAGCCCACCTGTTTGGATTTGTTACTTTATAAGAAAATAAAAAGCAAATGTTTAGTAGAAAGCATTTGTCAGGATGTAATGAGATTAAGTCTGTCTTCTTTCAACGTTTTACTATCATCTTCTTAAAAACTTGATGTTTGAATAAAGTAAATGTCATCAAGCTTGGCCAAAAAGTCAAAATTATGTTATTTTTTAAACTGCACTGGTGATTTTGTTGAGTTTTTATACTTTTTTTTTTCTCAAGCATCTTCCTCTTACGTAACATATAAATTGTTTAAATGTCAAGGCTTCATCGTTTTAATCCCAAACCCCAAAAAACCCCAGAGACCTAGTGTAACCTCTAACTAAACCAGGGATTATTGATTTTACAGGGGTGTTTAAATATTATTAAAGATAAAATCAAATAAATAAAAAATCAGCAGGAATTGGATTGAACAAAACTGAAAAAAAATTAGAACTTGAAAAAATTTGAAAAATAGTGACTGATTACCTAGAAATAACACTTATTAAAATTGGAGCATTTAGAAACATAAAATTTATTACAATCTTATTACCGACACGCAATTTTTTAATTTGTCAAAATTATTTTATTATTACAGAGAAAATATTTCTGGCAGACTCCATTTAAGGCCCTTCTGTCCTTATTTGACATCATAATTCTTCTTAGTAGGATCCCACTGTGTGCTCTTGCTCTCATCTGCACCATAGAGAACAGAAATCTTTATTCAGAAGGTCAAGTTCAATCCCATCCAGCAGAGGGGGTGTTTGCTGTATTACAGTTTTTCTCCATTGGTTTGGCTCATTCCTTAAAACAGAAATTACATTCTCAAAACAACATGGACAAACCTCCAAACCACTTGGCAATTGTTCACAACAGAATGGCATTTCTCATTAATTTCATCAAATTGCAAATGTCTTAGTACATGTCTCAAATGATTAAGTACAGGTAGCCTTCATTTAGCACAATTTCCAAGTGAATAGATCTAAACTGATTGTTGATTCTCAGTCTAATGGTTGTTCGCTCCAAAATGAGTCAGCATCATTTCATTGTGTAAGTTATCACATGCACAATAGTCTGTTCAATTGTCAAAATTAGTCAAGAACATAATACCATGAATGCGATATATTAATCCCTTGGTACATTTGATTAATGTATTACAGCAATTCACAGGTGAAACTAGAACTTGACTAACGAAGGAGGAGTTTCACACATCTCAGATGACCAATCAAACAGTATGTTTAGTTACCTGACAGGTGCTGTTCATGACTGTGAATGCTGCCAAAAATGTATGTAAAAAGCTTGACCATGGAGGACCAGTACAATGTCTGAACATGTGAGGCACCTGGCCAGGTAAATGAACAAGGGCAACTGTCTGCTCGAGGAGGAGGAGGAGGATGAGGAGAAGGAAGAAGAGGAAGAGGAAGAGGAAGAGGAGGAGGAGGAGGAAGAGGAAGAGTACTTGTTGTCCATCATTACAACCGTTTTACAATTAAGCAGTGATTCCCAAACATTTGGCTTCAGTACCCACTTTACCTGATTTGTGTATCCAGGTAATACAGGTATAAAAGTATTTGATTTATCTGACTTCAACATTTCGCCTAAAAACTGCAGCTTACTGTATGATGCAATTATCATTGTAATCCTTATTTTGAAGAACACAACATACAATATGAAAAAAGGTGAACTAGCTGCAATTAGTGCCTCTCATGTAATTCTATCTAATACTGTGGGTTTTACCATAACATTTCATTAGTCATTGAGGATTTTCCCCCCTCTCCTTTCTGTCAAATACCCCCTGTAGTACCTCTGCATAGGAGTACATGTACCCCAGGTTTGGAACTGGCCAGTAGTATATTGAACTTGCAGAGAACATAGAACATTCCTATGTAATTGTTTGTAACTGTAGTATTTGACTCTTCTATATGACTTATTTGATGTTTTCTTTTTTTACGCCATTGTGGAGAATAATGGCATTGGAAGGAAATGAGACCCCTCACATCCTCGTGTTTGTGGATGAAGCTGGCTTCAACCTGGCCAAGGGCCGAAGACGTGGCCGTAACATTATTGGTCCCTGAAAATGAGAGGTCTTTTAGGGCCTCATCTACCAATATATGTTATTATATGGGACAATGTGAATTTCCACCGTGGCCTCCTCATCAGGGCCTGGTTCACTACTCATCCAAGGATGGTCATAGTGTTCATACCCCCTTACTCTCCTTTCCTCAATCCTATTGAGGAGTTTTTCTCCGCTTGGAGGTCAGATCAGAAGCCCCTGCTCCATGCAATGGATGCTGCTTGTGAGGATAGTACAGGAGATCAGTGTAGGGCAGTGCTTCTCAAATAGTGGGGCGCGCCCCCAGGGGGGGGCACGAAGCGATGCCAGGGGGGGCGCGCGGTGGTGGCGGTTTTAGGCACAGGTTTGTCCGGTGCGCAAATTTAACGTGGGGGCAGCGGTGACAGCGGCTCAGTGCTTGGAAAATAATCTGGTCCACTATTCGGTTCCTATTGTCTGTTCTGTCTGTCCGCGGCTGCGCGAGTGAGAACGAAAGGGGAGGGGTGGTGTGGGCCCTGTCTGCCAGGGGAATCGGGGCACGCGGACCACTGCTACCGCTGCCTGTTGCCCAAGATCACCGCTGCCCTTAGATTCCTAAGCTCATGCTAACAATGTCATTCTTTATGAACTATTGTAGACATTTTGATGACGTGTCTTTATTTTCCATCCATGTTTTCTTTGTCTGCCTGTGGTTTAGTTGGTGTCAGACAGACATAAAGACAGCATGTAATGCAGGAAAACAGCTGCACTTTTATGAGATCAGAAATAAACAATCCGTCATTTAGAAAAAAAAAAATCAGCACGTTTTTACCTATTTCTTCAGACTAAAAACGTTAAATATATTGGTGCTGCTGTGTTAATGTTTCAGATCAATTTAGATTTAATATTATTTATTGATTGAATTATTTTTTTCAGCATCAAATGGTTCAGTTGGTCAAAATGTTTCTAGTTTAAATAAGGAATGACAGATTTTTTTTATTTCAGGTACTTTCAGCTTCTTTTCTGTTTTAGACTAGAACAGGGTTTCTGTGGCTAAATAAAGTTAATATTTGTTGAAAGTGGATTTATTTTGCTTTTTTCTTTTGTTAGTGTTAAAAGATACAATTTTAGGTATACAAATTTTATAGATACTGACCTGATGTATTGTCACCGCGCGAGTGTGTCTGTGTGTGTGTGTGGGGGGGGGGGGGGGGTTAGGGGGGGCGCGAAACATTTTCTTTTCCTAGGGGGGGCCTGGCAAAAAATAATTGAGAAGCACTGGTGTAGGGGATGGTTGCGACATGCACGCTGTTTTTTCCCTTGTTGCATCGCAAGGGAGAAAATACGCTGTGATGTGGACAAGAATCTGTGGCCAGAAAAAAAGCAGAGTGTGGATGGCCAGCAGGGTGAGGACGATGGCCAGGAGAGGGAGGGTGAGGACAGCAACCAGTGAAGAACTGTTGTGAAACTCAAGCATTATTTACAGCACTGTAGGCTGCAGATCATTTTCATTTTTTTGTGCTCATATTATAAAGTATATTATGCTTTGAGCATAATATAAGTTCTTTTTACTCTGATGTATGAAAGTTACTTTATGTGTGTGAATGACAATGGTTACAATTTCCTTGGCAGTATGAGTGCAATGTGTGCTGTTACATAAACCTAAGAGGCTACTCTTACCCTAAAATTATTTTTCTTTTTTTCAGTTTTATACAAAATTGTATTCTGTTAGCTATACAAAAACAGTACAGTTAACATTGTCAATAAAGGACTGAGCTAAAACTGAAAGGTGGACATGAGGGATATTTCAACGGTCCTCTGCTATAGTGACAAAACATCTAATCATTTTGACTTGCAGTGCTTACTCAATGCCAAAGGGAGAAAGTATTTTGGGGGCACTGACTGTTTAAATGAGAAGGAAACTTAGTTTTGACACAAGTGAATTGTTTTGGGAGAGATATGAGCTTTTGCAGGTGAACCATGGTGTTGTGCCGAACCATCCACATTATTTTGGCAAAAGCACCAAGAGTGTTGAGAACGTCCGGTCTGCTTCAAGAAATGAGCCAAAGCAATTGAGACGGATCTTTGCTGTTTTGGTGATACTGACTCTTTACATGGAAAAGGAATTTAGTTTTGAAGCATGAGTGAACAGTTTTGGGAGATATATTAGATTTTCCAAGTGAGCTATAGTGTTGTGCTGAACAGTTAAACTGTTTTGTCAAATGATCTTAGAAATTTCAGAATGTAATTTCTGCGTCAAGAAGTGAGCTAAACCAATGGAGAAAAACTGTAATTAGGTGCAGTGCAGCAGTAAATCTCCTTGTTATTGTTGTTTTTTTAAAATAATAGTTCCATCTAAGCTATGCATACTCTTTGACTGATTTAAACTATTTTAAAGGGCTAGAATGTGTCCTTAGAGAGTAGAAAATTAGGATTGAAGTTGTTTCAAACCATAAACAGCCTGTAAGGCATTAGACAAGAGGAATAACTCGTTTCTGTTGCTAAATGCTGTTTTCAATGTAAACAGGAAATGTAAATGTCTTAGCTTGGAGTAAATTTCGAGAAGGTCAAGTTTATTCCCCAAAATTCTTGGCCAAGAAGACAATATGAGCTGCTTTCCATGCACATTTCACTAAGCTTATTGTTTCCTTTATTCAAAACTTTTGTCCTCCGCTTCATTAAAAGGCTCTGGTCAGCACACGTGTGAAATGTGTGGTATCAAGACAGACAACCAACATTTGAGGGAATAAAACTCTGACAATGACGTTAAGAGGAGAAACAAATAAGAAAAAAACTCTTTTTTAAATATAAATATTTTATAGCATTAAGGTTTAATTATTTATAACTACTTTTGGGGCTTTTTAAATGTAATTTTTACGTCTGTTTAAAGCAAGAAAGGTGTGCAATTTAGGTTTTCTAAGCAGAGTCATTTAAAACTTAAAAATTGCCTGGTTAAATCATAGAAGTAAGCTGTTAAAAGAGGAAAGTCTGGGATTTATTTATAGTTTAAGTAGGAATAAGCTAAAACGCCAGAAGCAGACCCAACAACATTAGAAGAAATATCTAAGAAAACATTTTTAAGCACACTTTTGCAGCTTTGTGGTGATGTTTTCTGAGATGCAACACTTGCAGCATCTGTGATGCAACAATCTGTTAAGCATTCACTTAAAGAAGCACTTCAGAAGATATTTTTCAATGCAATCAAACAAAGTGAAACTTAGGTAAGACACAGAAAATATGTTCTTAATCAAGGAGAACGTGATGTTTGCATCATCCAATCCCCTCAAGGCAAACTAGCAAACTACATAAACCTTTTTAGCAAAACATCAGTTTTACAAATTGCAGTGTTGAGAGCAATTCCCGAAATACTGAAAAAATTGTTTTTCCTCATTATTTGTGAGCAAATTTCTGTTTTGTTCCTTTTTCATGAAAAGAAATGGCGTTTTTAAAGCACAGAATACAGTTATTTCAGGTACTTTGTCATATCAGACACATAACACATTTAATTCCAGGGCAGCTTATAGGAATTATCTACTCATCCGTAACATGCAGGATAAAGCACAGCGTATGGGATGTGTTACGTAACGTTTCTTTTTTAGGCTATGCCCATCTGTGCTTCATCTGCGTCCTCTTTCTGTTGTTTATGCTTCCTTTATAGTCCAGTTCCTGCGTTTTGGAAAATAACATGCTTTTATTATGCTTTACCAATTTCATTTTTGTGCTGGAAATCAACAGGAAATCCTGCCAGGGCTTAATAAAACGAATGAAAATGCTGCATATGAGTTGCTTTATTTTGCTGCGTCTTTCTCTCCCAACAGATTTTCATTAATTGCGTTGAATAAAATCATTCTGCTCTCTATGCTAATCTCTAAAAGGAGAGGATTTTGAAGGAATGAGTGCTTGGCGTGCTCTGGCTTCATCAAAAGAGAGAGAGAGAAAAAAACACGCTGCTGGGAATGTTTTGACTTGTTTTGACAGAGGAGGAAAAAAATTCTTAGACTATTTGAGCAGATTCTGAGAAATTCAGCCCACAGCATTTCATGGAAACTGTAAACTGTACCAGACACACCCCAAATGTGACCATGTTACTTGATCAAGACTGACATTCAAACAAAAAAAGTCTGTGCATTTTCATGCAGCTAGAAATGAGATCAAATACTTTGATGTGGAAAAAGGATAAATATGGTTTGCATGAAAATGCACTAAAAATAATCATTATTAAATTCCATTTATTAGAATTTGAAGTATTTTCAGTCTGCAGGAGACTGGAAAATGCGTTTTAACCCTTTATAGTCTGGTGCCTTGTTGGGCTTTTATTTAATTTTACTTATTTTACAATTTCCTCTAATAATTTGTCTTTAAAACAGTTTTTTGTGGTAGTGCTTGATATCCATCCATCAGGTCCTTTATTTTTACAGATATTTTCATTACATTACACAATAATTTCACAACGAAGCTGAATCTGTCCAACACAATCAATATTTAAGAGTAAATTTTGAAATTTTTTTAAACTGTAAAAAAAAAAAAAAAAAAAACAATTCACAAAAATTCAGATCGAGCAGTTTGTATGTTTTATATCATGGATCAAATGAGGACAGACGTAAAAAAAATGTATAAATGCTAAAAAAAAAAAAAAAGATAAGGTAAAAAATGTATTAAAAACCAAGCAGGTGAAGCTCCACTAAATCATAACTCTTATTACTTTTTTCAACCCAAAATTTCAAAGCTATAAACCTTTTTGAAAATTTAAATTAAAACTATATTATTGGAGGGTGGATCTGTGTCAATGCGACAGCCAATGTGATTGGCAAATGGACCAGACTGCTGAGGCTTGAATAGTTTTTCTACAAAGATGCATCACACATCAGCTTAATATCAGTGTGGTTTTAGGCAGAGCACAAGTGGGTCACTAGGAGCGCCAGGGGTGTCAGCAGGGAGAAGGAGAGTATTTATCATGATGGCCAATGAAATTCCTTCTGCTCATCAGCTGTTGCCTTTTATACAGTGTATACAAGGTAAATAAATAATAATAAATCAATGGACTAAAAAATGTATAAACATCTGAATATCATATTTAGGAATACAAAAGAACAGGGATAGGACTTAAATTGATCCCACAACAGGGAAATTGATTAGTTACTAAAAATCAAACTGATAATGCATTTAGGGTTTTTTTAAATGTAATATCAAGGATTTATCACTCTAGGTTGCATTTAGTCATCTTACAATTTGGTGGGAATTACTACAATCTTGATGCAACTGAAATCAGATAACTTCAATCACAGTAAACCGTAAACATCACTTTCCGGTGTTGTCAATTCACGACTCAACCATTAAAGAATAGAATATCAGAAAACTGGGACAAAAATAAAACACTAGAAGTTTAGGTGGAGTTTGAAAAAGACTGATAACATTTTATTTTTCTTCAATTTTGTATCTCACGCTTTTGTCTGAAGATTATCTAAAAAAAAAATTGTTTTTAGGATATTTTTTGTCATGTTTAAAAACTTAGTTTTCTGTAAAATTTGTACAGAATTTTACAGAAAACAAAAAAATCATTACTGATTGAAACTAAAGTTTGTTTTATAAAATCTACGTCTAAACAGCTTTAAAAGACTAATTCATTAATTTTTAAAGTAAAACAGAAGACACATGGATAGGTGAATTACCGTACCTTAAAGGAACTGTGTACGAGGGTTTCATCCAAGTCGATCACCACGCAGTTCTTGTCATAGTCTGCTATACTAACCTCTGGCAGCAGGAACTTGTCTGGAGGCTGCAGAAAAAAAAACATTTACAATGTAGATGCAGTCGCTGCTGTAACATTTATTCCAACTCTGTCATCCTGAGGGGGTTGTGTTAGCGGTTAGTGGACACAAAGGCCTTATAATGAGCTAATAAAGAATAATTGTCCTTTTTAAGTGATGTAATGTCATATTAAAGCTTAAAAAAACTGAAAGGCGGAGGTGCAGGGAAAGAATCTGGCTTTTAACTCAAATATGATGTGTTGAGTATATAAATTCCTGAAGCAGTCCAATGTTTTGTTTAAGATCCATTTTTTATTTGTTAGATCCATGTCTGCTGATGATGTTTTCCGGATTATCTCATGTTGGTGAAGTTCAGGGTTTAGGGAAAGGAAAAAAATGCTCATGTTGATTGGCAAGCAGGATACGGGTTTCAAACAGGCACTGAGCAGATGGTCTGGCCATAGGGGGCACTCACACTTCATTCACATCAACATGTTAACACACACACACACACACACACACATATGTACAAAGGTGAACACAAGGACTCTGTCAATCAACCTGCACGCCTTCGAGAGCTGCTTCCAAGTGTGCCATGCATTTCCTGCATGTCTCTGCATGTTTTCCCCGGCCTGACTGTGTTTACCAGAAATGCAGGAGTGAGGATGCTACGGATCATGCAGGTTAGGCATATAGAGTGCTCACTTTTTGCAGCCATTTTAGTTAAAAAAATACTTTTCAGAAAACTCTGAAATCAGATATACAGTGTATGAAGAATCCTCCTCCTTACAGCGCAAAAGTGAAAATAAAACATGCTGTCAAGCCTCTGACATGAGAGTCTCCACATAACACCATGAAACCGTATTATAAATACAAAAAAAATTAAATAAAAAATAATAAATCCCACAGAGGAAACCAGACATCTAAAAAATTGACATTAAAAATAAAGTTTTAATAACTTACAATAAAACACTTTTCAACATCCATACAAAATAAAATGATTCAAATGTACAATTACAAAGTTGCTTACTTTTCTGTTACTAACACTAAACCAGCCAAACATTTCAAGAATCTACTGAAATTAAAATGTTTTTGTGTTTATTTTGTTTATTTTCATTTTGTGCCTAAACAATCACTATAATTCACGTGGTTTTTATTTTTGATGGCAATTAAGCATTTTTACAAACACATACAAATATATGGTTCATTATATATGACTATTACTCAGTTTTTCTTATTATTATGACTCCTTGTTTTGAAATATGGAAAAGGCAAAGTAAAAAAAGGTAACCAAAAAACAGATTGAATCGATATAAAAAGTGTTTCAAATAATTTTGATAAATTTAGAGGAATATCATCACAAAATGAACAGAAATCACTAATAATCCTGACTGAAATTTGATTCAAAATGTAGTAGTTTTCAGGCTGTATCTTTGTGCACCGTTTTCTAGGAGATTTTTTTTTCCCTGTATGTGTGATACCATTTGAAGCAAAATTATAAAAATTTCAATAATTATTGATTGCAAAAGTTTTCATCAAATATTTGAACATTTTAATGAATATTTCTAGTAAAAGAAATTGTCTTATGAGCATTTTTAAAATCAATTTCTTTCTTGTGATGCTTTAATAACTGGTTAAAAAAGACAATTTTTTTCCTTTTAAAAGAGAAAAAATAATAATAATTTGAGTCATTAATAAAATGTGTTTTTACACAGTTCTTTGACTGAACTGTGACATTTTAAGACAGTTTTACAGAGACGACTGAATCAATGCAAGTCTCTCCACTTGGCTCAGGTCCCTCTGCAAACACAGGGAGCAGGCCTCGGAGCCGGACTCGTTTCCTGACACTGCAGGGAAGTGTCTGCTGGGCGGTGTGGTTCGAAACTTGGCCGCCGTGTGGCATGCTGCGAGTGTGAATATTTTAAATTACAGAAAACCACAGGAACCACACCAAATCCAAAATAGCTTCTTTTTTTTAAGTTTCGGCACAAATACCGCAGGGATCACATAAATCCTTCGTACTGGTCACCACCCCATGATGGGTGAACTGGTGTTACAAACTAAGTGCAGTTAATTGACCACCAATTATAAAATGCAATTCAATTAGTCTCAGTACAGACAAAATAATGACTTAATTAAGGACTCTAGGGCAAAGACTGCAGAAGAAAAGGTCTAAAAATGAGAAAACAAAAAAAACCCAAACAAATAATCTGATGATAAATGGATTAGCATAATCAGCTGCATCAGTAGAGAAAGAGGCACAAAGCAAAGCAATGTGATTAAAAACAAAAAATCCTCTTCAAGACAAATAACCACATGCAGCTAGAATGATGAAGCACAGCAAGAGGAGGAGGAGGCAAAGACCAGCAGAAGGAGGCTGTACATACGCAGGTTATAGGGATGGTCTGGATGTGATCACACTGAAGAAAACAGAGACAGAAAGAGAAGCAATAAAAAACGAACAACACTGTAGTCAACAAATCTACAGGAAAAGATGAAGAAAAGGTGCATGCACTGTTTTCCCCCACTGTGGGATAAAGTGAACCAAACTCGGTGAAAAACAAACAGAGCTGCCATGGTAACAAATACGGCTGGCCACAAATCCAGCAACATTACACGGCGGGGCGGGACTGCGGGCGCAGTCCCATCTCAAAAATCAACCTCGCACTATAACAAGGCTTTTGAAGGCAAGGTTCCCCGGGTTCACTGTAAAAAAAAAAAAAGTTGGTAGCTGATTTATTAGGGAAAGGTCTGCAGCAAGTCAGCACCGACCACATGTGTGGTGTAGTTTAAGGGCCATAAATTCCTCTCCTGAATGAGAGACATTTACAGGTAAACAGGAGTAGAGATGTGAAATAATTCTGCTCCATTTTTAGCCGGGTAGAGGTTGAGTATGTCTCCAGAGGAGCGCTGGGGTTTCGGGCTTTCTCAACCGCCAGAGACTTTTTTTCGCATTTCACTAACTTCATTGGTTAACATGTGTATGAGAAGAGGGGGAGGCGTGGGTGCCAGGCAATCCATCATACCAGACAAACACAGGGCCCACTTTATGGAGATTACAGTAGCCGCAGTTGGAATGCATGTTTGTGTCCTTGCATGTGTTGTCGTGGCGAGATTGGTGCACTTTTTTTTCCCCCCCAGAAGGAGCTAGAACACCCTGGGAGCTGCAGAGTGTGTCGTGTTGTGCACGTCTGTGCGCATGGGTAGATATCGAAGAATGTAGAATGGGAAGCAAGCCCATATTTTCAAGCAGCGGATGGTAAACAACCTCTGGGTTCAATGGGTTTGAGGCAGCTGGAAAAAGTTGAGGCTTCAGCGAAGCAGCACAGCGCCTCAGCTCGCTGCAGGAGAAGGCAAATTGAAAAAACAAAACAAAAAAAACTCTGCACCAAAACCAAACATTTCTCCTGGAGTTCTTAACTACCGCTTATAAAATATCCCCTAATATGTGCACGTTGTGTTATACTGGACTGAAAACCAACAGTGAGTTTTACCTTGGGAGGGCTGCCATTCTCTTCTGGCGGTGGGGGCAAAGAAAGTGTCTTGTTGTTGGTGGATGGTGGCTCCACATGGCAGTCATTGTAGTTGCGGAAGCAGCAGAAGAAAGGGCTGAAAATGCTTCGACTCCGGTGCTTCTTTAAGCTGCTGTTGGACTGCGAGACTGAAAGAAAGAAAACAGAAAGAATTGATTAAAGTGTGTGTGCCACATAGTTCCTTTTTAATTAAATTGATTGATTTTTTTTTGTTTTCAAACACGAAATAAAAAAACAAGATGAACGGAATGTGATAAACTGCTTGAAAAGGAGTGGGTAGTAGAATTGTTTCATTTCTTCTGGATTAAAAAAAAAGGCAGAGCTGAGAATCAACCCTCTTTTCAAAAATTGAAAAAAACAACACGTTTTTACCAAAACTGGGGGGGGGGGGGGGGGGGCTAATGTAAAGCATACTCATCTATGTGCTAAATTAAAAAGTTAAAGTAAAATCTATTCCAAGACACTGGTTAATTTGTGGCTAGCTTTGGGGTAATCACCATTTACTTCCTGGGTAAGTTAATTCACACTTAAATGAAGCTCAAATTTATCAGATTTCGATTTGCATAGTGAAAATGATTAACTTTCCATTTCTGCTAACTTGTTTAAACAGTAAAACTGTCCTCAAAAGTAGTTTATTAGACAACTAGGATATTTAATTGTAAATACACATAAAATAAAGTTGCTTTTCTAATAAACACTCGTTTTTGAGGCAGGAGTACAAAGACTTCTGATGCTTAGGGTTGCAGAAAGACTGTATTTTCTATGCATCATCACATCGTTGTGACAAGAGCAGATGAGATTTATGTTGTGTCATGCAGTGAGGCATCATGTCATGAGAAACAGAGAACATCAGTCTGCCCTCTACAACATGGCATAATGAATAGACATAAAAAAAGGAGGAGAGGTTAATATATGCTAAATATAACTACATCAGGTGCCTTTGGACCAAACCTTAAAAGGACTATTAAGGGATTAGTAAAACCGAAAATACAGTACTTATTCTTTGTTTGCATTTTCTTTCATATAAAAAAATGCATTCTTTTAACTGGATATTATAATTAGGTTGAAATAATCAAAGATCATAAACAGTTGGTATAAAAGTATTTGTCTATTTAAAAGAAAATTAATGAAATGGAGGAGCAGTGCGTGAAAGACCACAGAGCTAATACGGAGGTTGTCTTACTGAAACTGCTTGTACACCTTTACTCTTAAGCTACATTCACACTGCCCTCAGTCCACTTCCAGTGAAAAATCGATGTAAACGCGCGTAAATGTGCGTTTCATTCACCATTTTTGGGCTGTGCACGTTCAAAATGTGCGTTTATGAATGAGCATTGAAAGCTAAACCAGATTAAAATTTGACCAATCAGGGACTTGGGGTTGGTAGTGACGTATGGATGGCGCCCCTTTCAATTTACTGAAGTACCAACCATTTGAAAATTGATCACAAAGAATAAATTAACTATTGCGGTTTGAGCCTGGCCGAAATTATGACACCAAGTCTTTCATTTATGTATCAGAATAGAGTTGTGAATGAAAACGCCTGGAGTGAGATTCACGAGATTTGCACCTCTTCAACATTTCGCACCAAGCCTCTGCCAACTGTAGGTGGCAGACATGTTCTAGTAAACAGTAGAAAAAGCCCGCTTGTCCAGTGTGAACACCATCGTCTAAATGTGCATGCAAGAACCTCCGTTTAGCGTGCCCTTACAAACGTCCCCTGCCCAGTGTGTCCGTACCTTTACGTCACTCCTTACAAATGGACAGCACTTAAAAAAAATCTGTATTTCTGACCTCACAAGCCTTAATTAGCCTTTAACATGATGGTGGGATTTGAAAAAAGACTATTTCTTCTCAGCAAACAGCAAGAGAGAGAGAGAGAAAGGTGTTTTTATCTTGATTAATTTTCTCCAACGTTTTTATCAGACCAAAGGAAAGACTCAACTGATAAAAGAGTCAACACTTTAGACCTTGTTCAGACAGCTGAGCATGAATTGACTGCAAACCAGGATGAACTGCAAAAATAATGATACAGTGAAAATCTTCAGGATGGATGTTATGTGTAAAACAACGCAATCCAGATAGATTAAAAGATGTTGAAAATGGTGCTACTCACCTTTTTCTGCATTTAAATTCAACTTTTATTTTACAAACCAAGGCTTGGATGCAGAGCTTTGGTAATGACCTGACACTGTCAAACTATAAATCACCAGCCGAAATAGGGTAATCAACACAAACAGAAACAGCTGAGCAATAGAAATGTTGCACTAGCTGAGCAGTGACAGAAATATGACAAAAGAAAATTCAACCCAAAAGGCTCCAGTCCTCACATCTTCTGTCTTGGTTTTCCACTAGTCGCTTTATATGATCAGCATTTCGGTTCTTTTCCCTCCTTGCAATTTCAAATTTATTCTGAAATATGTTAGTCTGTTTTATCGTCTTGTTTCATGTGCAGTTCTTTGCTGCCTTTCAGTATTTCACACCTGCATTCTTTTTCCCTTGAATGATGAATCTGTTTTCCTGCCCATTACCTGTTGATGTTCAGTTGTTGAATTCCTGCATTTTCAAACATTTCCAGCTTGATAATTAAGGATTTATGGAACACAAATCTAGGTATTGTTACTCATTAAAGTGATTTCAACCCCTGCCCCTCTTTTGTTTTTGCATCTTTTGGACGTTTTGATGTTTTCTGTTGAGGTTTCCAGTCTGTTTCTTCTTCGTTATTTTTAGAGCAAATGTTAAAAAATGTTGTACTCACACCACAGATTGCCCTCTAATGCTATAAAAAAAACTTTCTCTGATGTAGAAGCAATAAAAGATGTTGGAAAACAGCCCCATATGATCCACAACAATCCTACATTTAAAGCAGTTGTCAGAGTAAAGAAAAGGGATCTTCCTTCAGAAGTTGTAAGGACAAAATAACAGGTCCCGCACAGAAGAATTGTTAAAATAGATCGGTAAACATATTGCCTGCCAAAATGAGTTAAGCAGCAAATGAGCCTATGAAAGAAAACATACACATGTAGATTCCTCATTACATCATCCCTCCTTAACTTTCTCCAGAGGCTGTGGCCTACTTTCCCTCCGACAGCGCAGAAACAGACTGTCTGTACGCCTTTATATATTCACCTACTGAATTATTCAAATGAGTTATTTTTGTTGGTGAAGACGATATGATAAATTAGAAATAAAGACAACTATGTGAAACAAAAGTCCTGCTAAATTTTTTTTTTTTTCATTCACAGGCCGACTCCAGCTGGCGTTAACATATTTTGGGGAACTGTTGCTGTCATCCTAACACAGAGCTGTGTGTCACAGGCAGCACAGTCTGCCACAGCCTTTACAGGCTGCCTTGAGAGATTTAGACTGATGCCAGTAATGATCCTCAGGTTACTCATCTAACCGACTGCAGGCATTTCATCTTCTTTGTTCTCGTTCTGCAAAGTCCAAACTCCCATCCGTCATTATCGGTGTTCCAGAGCAGCTTCTCCGAGAAAAAAAAACTATGTTATGCAAGATACTTCCAAGCTGAAACACAATACATACTTGAAACTGTAAAAGTAATCCCCAACCCTACAATATACCTGTTCAGAATTTTAATGTCACAGGAGTCATTTAGGTTACTTTGATCAGAACATGCACAGAAGCAAATCCAATAGTAATTTAAAATAACAAAAGGATTGCGGACGTATCCATTACTGTGACTTTAACCTCTTAAGACCTGAGCTATTTGAGCTAACTAGTACATATAAATGCAGGTCTCAATATAGCAGAATTAACTACTATGGTAATATTACCCAAAATGTGATCTCCACGCAAGTGGACACCAGGTCTTAAGAGATTAAATAAGTAAATAAAAACTAGAGAAATGCATGGAGATTTACTCCATGAATTATTGTAACAGATATTAAAACTCACCCTAGGTGTCTTTAACAGCATTAGGAACCAAACTAAATCAGCTGCTTCATTTTACATAAGAGTGTTAGCGGCCATCTATTGGTCATCTAGGAAACTGACTTTGCTCCAGCTGAATTCATTTTAAACTTGACTTAATCAGGAAATTAGGTGTGTCCTTTATCTGAGACAGGAAAAAATTACCCGAAAGTCCCACTCTGGTGATCTTCTGAGCTATTGTAAAAGCATTTCCAGTGGTCTTTTAGTCGTTGCCTAAAGTTTTGAGAATAACATAAATGTTGGAAATTGGAGAAGTTACTGTTTAAGTGTTTATTATGACAGAGTTTTAAGGCCACCAAAAAAAAAAAAAAAAACTAAAATTACGAGATTTTATCTCGTAAATTTACGAGATAAAAACTCGTAAATTTATGAGTTTTTATCTCCTAAATCTACGAGAAAAAAAGTTGTAGATTAAGGAGAAAACACCGAAGTTATCCGTTTATCGGAGCCTAGCTTGAAGATGAGATATGTGGAGCCTTTTGTGAAGCTTTATTTCCGGATTATAGGTTTAAAACAAAGAGATTCTGAACCTTTTGGCGACTCAAACTCAGATTATTTTCCGTGTAGCAGTCTTTCCGGGGTTCAGTGTCAGTAAAGCGGAGTTTCATCTGTAAAATAAGGAACTCAGAGACACGTTTGGGTGTAGAGGACCATGGCAGCCTTTATTTTCCTTTTCATTCACATAACCTGAAGTTCATTTGTCTCATTATATCATGAACCTGTCATACCAACACCAATGCGGAAGTAAACAGTGTTCACGCCCCCTCCTGCAGATGAAATGTGCCGTTTCAGCATAAAACAATAAAGAGGAATGAAAATAGTCTTTTTTATTAGCCTTAGAACGTTGAAAATGCCAAAAAAGTGCTCCTCCTTCTCAGACGGAAGCATCACACAGACGTAGAGATCTTGTTTTAGGTGGAGGAAGAAAGGATTCAAGCGGACAGCTGCAGGGATACCGACGATGGCTTCATCGGGCTGCAGAGATCCTGCAAACCAACCATCAATAAATAAAACTTTAATGACTCGTAAATCAAACAAATGAGCTTCCAGACATTTGGAACGTTATCAATAAACAGCTCACCTGTTCAACTAAGTTTAGTTGGTCTGCTCTGTGGCTGCACGGCTTTCACCTGCTGCTCTGCATGCTCACTTCAACTTTAATCTCGTAAATTTACGAGTTTTTTTTCTCCTAAATTTACGAGTTTTTATCTCCTAAATTTACGAGATAAAATCTCGTATTTTTACTTTTTTTTTTTTTTTTTGGTGGACCCTAAAACTCCGTCGTAGTTTATAATAGCAATTTGCATATATTAAAATTTGTGTCATTCTCAAAACTTTGGCCATGACTACAATTATGCAGTTTTTTAGCCAAAATCAAATAACCTATGTCATTTTCTAGGACATAGTTTCTGGAGACCAGCAGTAGTTCATTAGAAATTCACTTCGGAGTTGTGCGATTGACCGTTACAAGGGAGCAACCCCACCACCACTTCCCATCATCCATTTATTTACAATCTACTGCTAGTTGACAGCCCCTCATCGCCCACCCTAACATTACCGATGCAACAAAAATAGCAACCAACATCTAAGCTGTCCAGCCATACAGTTTTGAGCCAAGTGCCAGCTTGGATGAGTAAAATGAATACGCACATTGATCTATTTGTCTACAAGTGGATGGATCGAAATGCAGCAGAGCAGAGAGCGTGTTACCCGTCCAGTGGATTTTCCGTGTCACAAATAGGAACTTCTTCAAACGATTTTTTTGCATCTGCTCCTATTTCACAACTATTTGAATGAAGAAATACTCTGAAATGCTATTTTAAACCTAATTTTCTGTCCTGTCCTCCATCATCAGAAAAATGTTAAAAACACCAAAAACACAATTTTTATCGGAGTGGGTTTCTAAATAGTGCTTCTCTGTGATGAGTTTGATTCATTACTGAAAGAGGAACTCCTCTAGGTCAATTGAAAGGGATTGGAATCAAAATGTTCTCAAAATAATATTGTCCAACTTGTCTTGTGACGTCAGCTCCCAAATGTTCTAAATGTCAGCCTTCGCTCCATTTCCAGACGTTTTTACCGCCCCGGTCTGCTGCCCGCATGAAGCAGGTGGAAGTGCGTGAGACAGCGAGGAAGGGGAAGAGAGGTGAAGATGAGGGCGTAGAATGGGTGGGGAGAGTCAGTGTGGTGAGACAGCCTATACTTGGGTCTGATTCCTACTCCACCCCCTCCTACACCACCACCCAACACAAACAAGGCTTTCCTTTCTCGGTTTGACACAAACAACATAGCTGAGGGGTGACGGCTGCAGGAGCATGTTCATATAAAAAAGCACACACGTGTGGTTTAATGATCAACTGGTGAAGCAATTAGGCAAGATTTCTGCAATTAACAGACTGCATCATTATTTTACACTTCATTTTTTTTAATAATGTTAACATAAGTTATTGTCATTAAAAAAATATTGGTTGAAAGAAAGTTGATTCTATTTTGAGGGCTTGCTGCTAACATATTTAACACGGTGACATCAGTGTAACAGAAAAAAAATCAGAAATGGATTCTGTGGTCCACTTGGTTTTTGGTAAAATACACACATTTTAATTTTTGAAGAAAAAATGGGTCTGGGTTCTTATGGGTTAAAACATGAAATGGGCTTTTTCCGAAAATTCTCCAAGCAGGAGTTTATGAGGAAACTGCAGCAGTTTCATCTGATACAGGAGCAGTGTGGCTGCTGAGCACTGACCAAAGAGCCAGCCAGTCAATCAAAGGCAGCCCAGCCTGAGATTCGTGTCACATGTTCAGGCACAAGAGCTAACAAGGCCGGAAGAGGGAGAGTACGGAGGAAATTCTCAGCATTCCTGACAGGAAGAGATAATCACCATCTGACCCACAGCTTGGAATAACGCCTGGTTCTAAGACTGAATATGATCTACAGATTAGATTAAGACTAAGAGGTGGCCTCCTTTACGGTTTTTCATTTTTGCTTGTCAGCTGCTCCCCTTAGGGGTCGCTCCATCTAACCTTATCCTCGCTCATGCCAACCGCCTTAATGTCCTCCTTCACCACAACCATGGTCTTCCTCCTTTCTAGTAACTTATCCCTTAACTGTGCATCTAATCTAAAGTAACTAAAAAAACACAAGTTGGCAAAAGACAGCGAATTTAGAATGTCACTAGTTTAGGCTTAATCTGAGAATTTTATAACTCGAGAACTGAGGTTTAATCTAGATTGTTTCGTTTCTCTCATTTTTTTCTCTCGTTAAAATCCAATGTTGAAGATTCGGATGTCCCACCTTCCAAAGCATCAAAGACATCAGAAAGAAACTTTTTCTGATGTCTTTATTTTTAAAGACTAGACCAATAAAGAGAATAAATAAATAAATTGGACCACAACATTAGAAAGCACAGCACTCATGTATCAGTTTATTATTGCTTTAGCTACAAAAAGAATTTTTAAACTACACCAGCTATAAAAATATACCTGCGCAAAAAATAACTTTTTGCAGAATCATCACAAGAAACCTGGCTAAAGTTAATTAAGTAAATAAAGTATTTTTATTGGTATTTAAACTTTCATTCATGACACAAATGCGGTGAAACACTACAGTGGTCCTTAGTTGACCAGTCAGGCAAGTAAAGTGTACAGTTCCTGGGGGGGGGGCATTAAGGAAAATGTGAGAACAGTCAATGCCAATGTGGATCCTTAATAATTTAGATGGAAAACAGTCTGGTTTTAAATGAGGCTGCCAGGTGCTTTACAGAAAGATAAAACAAGTCAGAGAGATTTCTGTGCTTTGCAGCTTTGTAACTGAGTCAAAATGAGAGGAAACCTTCATTTAGTGACCATCTCATATGAAGGAAGTAAAGACTAGCATAAGAAAAATAATAACCTTCAGAAACCCTGCTGTCCCCTCAGGCAGTGGGCACAATTTCACAGAATTTTTAGTCGCCTCCTTTTTCTCAGAATTCATGATTGAGGTGCTTGTGTTAAAAGTGAAGCCAGCTGTCTCGGGCATATGTAACTCCACGAGAGATAAAATTCCTCTTTGCCAGTAGCTGAAATGAAGAACAGACTTTTTCTGTCACACACACGCCTGCAGACTACAATCCCATGTCAACATTCAGAGGCGAAATGGGCACCTGGAGATGCTTGTGTTGCTGGATAACACTAACAGAAACAGACAGCGGCATGGGGGAACCCCTCTCTAAACCGTGTCAGCAGAAAGATCTGGAGGAAGGAATCCCAGGAGAACAAAACTGTCTCCAGACAGGATGGGAAGACAAATAATTATTTTTTTTCCGCAATATTTAAAGCATCCGATGAATATAAAAATAAATTTTTAAAATACATTCTTGGTTGTGAAATCCCCCAAAAATCATTTAGTTTAACCTACATACATTTGCTTGTTTTAACCATCAAATATTACTAAATACGCAGTTCATTTATATCTGGGGAAAATCACAGCAAGATTACTGTTAGTGCACATCTTCGTCATGCAGGAGTGGCTCCAGAAAGCATCTGCCCCACATCTGCACAAAAACAAACACACAGTCCAAACAGCTGAGTCGGATGCTGTCAAATGAGCTGAGACTGACAGCTGCTGGTGTCCCTCTGTGTGAGTTTGCTGTCATCGCACCCATGGTGGGCTGAATGTGACAAGGTAAAAATAGGGCCAAAAGTGACAAAAACTAAACCTCCATCTCTTCTGATATTACAGTCAGTTTGGTTTAAACGCCTCCTCATGCACAGGCTAACCCTCAGCTGCTCCTCTGGCTTTACTTCCCTCCTCATCTGGCAGGATTTGCAAACACGCATCCAACATAACCTTATGTAAGTGCCATTACTCAACAGCCCATTAAAATAATATGGTTTGCAGCGATTTGAATATAAACGGTTTGGTTGGGACTTGGGCCACACAACGTACAAATTCTCCCAGCTGCTGCTGTGAACCGACACCCAGATGTGGGCGCGCCCACTCTGCCTTCCTGTGTTAGCACCACAGCAGAGTCGGAGCCGCGATGGCGGAGCGGGGTGGCTTGAAGGCCCCCTCCAACAAAGGATGAGGGCTGTTTTCTCTCCAGCAAACTGCAAAATGAAGGAGACATCCCACTGAGATCTCAGGGAGGAATAATGAGAGAGATGTGACGGCTCTGAGAGTTGTGCAACTTGCTTCATTGCAGCTCATTTTGTTGGAGGCTGCAACTTAATATTTAAACATGATAAGTGCATGTTCTTTATAATGTAGAAATAATTTGAGACAAAAAGGGTGTCGGGGTTGTAATAGTTGCTTACTTTGAGGGTTTTAGGTGAGAAGTCAGATCATTTCTTTAACTGATAACCCTTATATTTTATAAATCCAATGTGACGTGTCTGTATTATATGCACAACTGCAAAAACGATTATGGTTATGAGTAATTACGCCATTAATAAGATGGCATCAAATTTGTTAAGTTTATCTAATCATTGTATTACTTTATATCTAAACCGATGTATAGGTGTTTTGTCATTTTTTTATAGTCTTGTTCAATTATGTGTAATGCTCGATACCAATCAAATCCAGTCAAATCAAAAATTTGAAAAAAAGCTCAAAATTCACAACATACAAATGCATTTTTAAAAGCAATTTCAAGAATTCTTAAAAGAAGACAATAATAAAATAATTTATTCCTTTTTCCATTAAATACTTTTTTTTTCTTTTTTTATAGGTGAGGATTAGCTGAGTTTAATGGACGGAAATAACTTTTTCAATGACAAAACAAGACGAAAAGTGTTTTTGTTTATTTTATATCACCGAACAGCATTAAAAATTGAAATAATCAATATATAAAAGCACTGCGCGATTCTTTTTTGTCAATACTGCAACTTTATAGGTTGATTTTTGATTCATTGTCATGCTCATCACTTAAGGAGCATGACAATGAGCTCTCCATCAAATAGAATAATCTATAATTAAGACACTTCTGAATCAATTAATAAACTAGCATTATGTCTAATCTCAGTGAAATAAGGTGGCTTTTCTTGCAGACAGTTGGAATGAAAGGCTGTTTTTTATAAATGAGAGAAAAACAACAAATAGGTCATCTATTTGTGTTTGTTGGTGTGAGGGCGTGTGCGTGCCGCTTCAGTTTCCGATGCCTCCGCTCTCTTAGAGGCATTCATCTCTTCACTTACACAAACAGTGTGTCCTACTTAAAGCCCCTGGAGGTTTAAGGAAAACACACCTTTACCTCTGGACCATGAGAAGACTTGTTGTCTCTCACAGCCCCCCAGGTGTGTATTTCCTCATTCCCCACTCACCCGTTTAAATATGTATAAAGCTGCTCATGCCCTTCAGACGGTTTACAGGAGCCCTGAATAAATCAGTTGGCGGCAATAGAAAACCTCTTTGAACAAAACATGATTTCAGTCAATTGCTGATGATAAACACAAAAAGAAGTCCTCTTCTAAAAGGGAAGGATGCACCCTAGCCCACAACTGAAATGTTTTTATTCTCTCCTAACACACATGGTTTCCTCTACACTCCTGCTTTCTTTCGACCTTCGCTTCTCTCCGAAGGCATTGATCTGTTTTGGATACGTTCATATGGATGAATAAATCCTGAACTTCAGGACTTCAGAAACAGCAGAAGTCGGGCTGGCGCCGCTGAGCAGAGGGACTGTGACGCAACTCCGCAACAATTCAGGACATAAAAAACTCACCAGAGGAATACAAGTGCCATTTGAGGAAGTCCATAGCTTTTTATAAACTTATAACATGTGCATTTTGTTAGGAGTTGAAATGAAATTCATGTGCGGTGGGCTCTCCTAAGCCCATGCAAGACATTCAGGAACTGCACTTGGTCCCAAAAGAAGCCGATACGGCACAAGAGCGCCGTTTCAAATCCACATTCAAACATAAAACCTCCTCTCAGTCGTGTCAAAAGTGCCATCCAGAGCAGACAGATGTAAAAGGCTCCCAACGTTTGCTCTACAAAGAAGAACAGGGTGAACTCTACACACAGATAGGGAAGATGCTATGATATTTGAGCCTGAAATCAAACAAATCGTGTGACATTTTGGACATTCAAATCCTAAAAATAAAAAAATATTAAATGCAGATTACCGTCGGTGTAGCCAGAAATAGGAAAAATAAGTCCAGCCTGAAAAATCCTTTTAAGCCTTTTTAAGGCCTATTTACAATTCTTTCCATCTGCTTTCTACCATTATATAATGTTTTTCCAAATTCATGTTTTAATTCTGAATGCAAATAGATGGTATTATTTTACAATGCCTTTTAGAACTATGCCAAAATAAAAATGAACTAACTAAACAACAAATAAATAAATTTGCTCTTTGTTTTCCAGAGCAGAATAAAACCCAGATTAGCCTCTCCAAGTGACTTTATTTCTCCAGCAAATTAGCTGTTTTATGTTAGTTTTGTAAAATGACACTTTAAAATTTCGAACCAATATTTTTTTTTAAATGTGGCTTATAAAGATTTTAGCACAAACCCTGCCTGTTTGCTATTTTTCCTAAAAAAACCAAACAAACAAATTATTTTATTTTGAAGTACAAAAAAATACTTCCTTTTTTTAAACTGAAGCTTTAAACAAAATGTGCATAAAACTCATGCAACGACGTAATAAAATGTTTTAATTTGTGCTGTACCTGCTGTGGAAACGTTAGATTTGACAGACAGCGGGGTTAATCAAAGAGTAACCTGCATTGTTTTATAATAAAAAAGCTGCCATGCCTCATTTGTATGTTTTTATTGGTTTAGACATTATCAAAGCCTTAAGTCATATAAGAAAAGGCTCCATTAGTGGGATTTCTTTACATTCTTATCTTTGGGAAAACACATTTGTTGTATTTGTAGTGTCTATGTTGTAGTGAAAACACATTTTAGCCACACTGGCACAACAGCAGGAGCATCCTCCTCCCCTCCACTCCACTGATTTCTCAGTAAAGGCTTTAAATTGTTTACAGTCATCAATTGCAGGAGTGGGAAACTGTCTGCTCACACGATCGTTCACCCACTGCCTTACAGAGGATTCCTTTTATTGGAATTTTATGACCAAAGCCGCACTGGAGAATATATAAAAGTGAAGACAGCTTCACAATTATTTGTTGAAGTTGGATGTTTACTGTGAGCAGATGTGAAAGTCTGACATAAATCCCCCTAATGTCGTTTTTGTCCCTCTAATTGACTGGTAAAAAAAATGTGGTTTCTGTCAGTCATCAAAAATTAAAAGGTGTTTTTTAATATTTTTCATCAGAATCTAATTCACTCAAAAGAAAAATGAACAAGAGACGATTAGAATGTAATGTTTTCATGTAAAATGTCGGGCTATTTGAAGAGAATTTACATTTATGCTACATTTAGTGGCTGGAATTTGAGTAATGAGTATGAGGTTATCTAAGAGGAACGTAAAGAATGGATGTTTAGAGTCAACCTGGGGCTCACTGTGTTTTTACACAGTTAAACAAAGTTAGAGCCTGGACCACACAAGGGTCAAAAGGGTCAGAGGGGAGAGCTTTGGTCTAAAACAGACTCTTCATGGAATGTTAACAGCTGAAGAAGATGAACGGCAGACATAAAATGACCACACATGGACATGTAAACGGAAAACAACAGAGACAACATGAAAAAATTCAGAAATCAAAATGAAATGATAAAAAATGAAACTAATATGGAAACTGCAATAGTATTATGGGACATTACTGATCGGATGATGACTTTTGAAGAAGAGGAAAAGCAGAGGCATGTTTTGCCAGAACTGTGGTAAAAACGTGATTGAGCTTTGCAGTGGCTAAAGCGAGAAACTTAAAGAAATAAAAATGAAAAAGTAAACAAAGGTCATCATCCGATTAGTGAAGTCCATATAACTTGACTTTATTGGTTTCTTATTTTGTGTCATTGTTTTTTTAATTACGTTTTGGTTTCTGGAATTTTTTTTTCTTCTAAAATGTAATGCTGCTTTTTGATGTGATTTGTTGAGTTGACTTGCACCTTAGGGCCACCGTAGAAATGAGACATAAAAAGACAAAAATTGGTAGACACGGACAGAAAGGGATGACAAAAGTAAAAAATAGAAAAATATATAGAGGTAAAAACTAAAAAGCAAAAGTAAACAAAATTAGTACTTTTTCTTTGATGTAGCTGCAAATATGAATGTACTTTTTCATAGTTAGCCATCTTAAAAAAGACAACTATACAAAATTTAGTAAACAAAAACATAAGAAAAAACTCCTTTAAACCCCCAGAGTCATCAAAAGTCCAAGCAGCATGTTTTTGCACAACTTTAGGTCTAATCAAGCACATTTTCTTGGCTTGTCGCAGTCCATTTAGCAGGACCTACTGCAGGAACCATACAAGGCGTTTTATTTTGAAAATCAAGCATTTTCTCTTTGTCTTTTTGACTTCTTTTCCTCTCGATTTAATGACTGGAAAGCTATATTATTGCAGCACCAAAAGGTCTCTGAACCATCGCTGAATACATCTTACATCTCAGCTTATTGATGTCACCTATTCAGATGAAATCTCTTGGGCTGTCCAATAAAAAAACACATGCCAAAGCTTCCACGTGCCTTTTATAGCCGTGCAAACACAACATCCCTGAATCGATACAAAAACTGAGATTAGCACCGAGTGTTCTGCATCATCCACTCGCTGAGTGAGGGCCCAAACTCACATAAGATGCAAACAAGCACATCAGTCATGGGGCTTAGCTTTTGAAAAACATTTAACTTTCTCCAGTAAGCTCCGGGAATGACATCGACTAACGAAATGAAGATGTGTTGGAAAACATCTAACACCTCCCCGGAGGTGCAGATAATCAGCTTTTCTGAGCGGCTCTGGCTGAAACGGGCTAATAAATCTGTAATAAGGACTCCAGTTTTTCTATCTTCTCACACGTAGTCAAAAATACTGCACTAAATGTTGACTTGTAAACACACAGCAGTCCAGTGTAATTCCCACGGGAAGGCGAATGCTTCGAACTGAGCCAAAGCTATCCAACATTTGAGCTAAGTCCCAACAGCAGAGAGCAGCGCGTTAGGCCAGGATCTGAAGGACAGCCAGAGCTCACAGTGCTTCCCCTCACTTGCCTTTCTGCAGGTGTGGTCCTCACATCATAAACACTTCACTAATGTGTGGCAGCAAGTTCCAGGGCTAACCTCAAATGCAAAGTGTGCATGAAATAACAGGCATTTCCAGATTAATACATAATTACAGCTTTGGTGTTTTTATTTCTTGTTCCTTTTGGGAATTTGGAGAAATTTTCAAACCACAAAAACTTGGACAGACTGACATGGAAACACACCAATTACTGAGTGCAAATCCCAGTGTTTTC
Organism: Oryzias latipes; assembly: GCF_053564925.1. Lineage (NCBI taxonomy): Eukaryota > Metazoa > Chordata > Actinopteri > Beloniformes > Adrianichthyidae > Oryzias > Oryzias latipes. The sequence continues at coordinate 22,271,143 of NC_136256.1, read as the reverse complement.
CACTGCTGTCTTTCTTAAATAACAGCCTTCCTTTTTATTCACATGTGACAGCACATAAGGAGCGTTGAGCCCCAGTGGGTTTGTAAAGGGTGAAGGTTAATGGGCTCTGTAACGCTCGACGATTTGGTCTCTAAAGTGTTATAGGTTTGAGTTACAACTGTGGTGAGGACAGGCTCAGAATCCCACTGTTTACTCTGGCTCAGAAGAAAAAAACACACACACTAGCAATGATGAAAGTGGACGTGTGTAATGTTGTTTTCCACCTATATTTTTCAAGCATCTAAAAGTAAAGTCAACAACAGAGCACAGGCCATTTTTGATGCTCTTCTTAAACAGAACGATTAAACATCGACTCCAAAGAAAATTGTGTTTATATTGTTTTTAAAATGTCCTTGTAGCATTCTTCTCATGATGGAGGACCTTTTTCAAGAAAATTATGATTAAAACTACATTTTCTGAGTGTTTCTTTTTAAATTGTGGTGCATTAAGAGCAGACAAAAAAGAGCCATTTGAAAAAACTTGTAGTCGTTACATAAAAAACTACAGTCAGCGGGCCACAAGTTCCCTGTTCTGCTCTATTCCGATGCCTCCACTTGCAGACAAATAGATCCATCTACATCTTTGTTTAACTCATCTAGCTCCACACTGTACGGCTGGATAGCTCTAATATTGCTCGCTAATTTTGTCGCACCGGTAATGTTGGGTTGGGGTTGTGAGGGGCTGTAAGTTCTTGGGAGAGAGTGCAAACAAAGGGATGATGGGAAATGAAGATAGAGTTACTTTGCGTCAGTGGTTCCACCCACAACTCAGAGGAAAATTTCGGATTAACTGTTGCTATGATTCAAAGATGATTGGAATGGGCGGGACCACCCCCCTTACCCATCACCCATAACTGAGCAATCTGTTTACTAACATTTACTAATTGTTGATTTTTTTCTGTCTGCTCCCGATTCACAACAATTTGAATAAATAAAAACTCAGAATTGCAAATTTATGCTAAATTTTATTTATATATGTTCTCTCGCATCAGAAAAATGCCACAAGAACGTAAAAAACAAACAATAAAAATATGATTTTCATCGGAGAGTATCTTTAAAGCCAATTCCGAACGATCTTCCTCTAAGATTACTTCATTGCCTTTAAATTTGAGGCCATGTCTGTCATCCCTGACGCTGTGAGACTGATCCAGTCTGATGAAGGAGAAGGGTGCATTTATTGTGAAACCGTATTAGCAAAGCTTGTGTGATTTACAAAGCGAAGCAGCGGCTGGCCGACCTACAACTTCCCTCTGCTGTTGTCAGTCCAGTAATTACATCTCATTGCATCAGACCAGAAAAAAAGAAGCTGCTGCCAAATGCAAAGAGTAATTTGGCTTTTGACTTAAGGAGCTCCTTTGAAATGTCATTCCTTAAGCAAGTGTAACATTTCTGTTTTTACGGGGGGAAAAAATCTGCTTTAGGAAACATAAAACAAATGACAGCTCAAGTGTCTGTCCGCTTTGTGCTTTATGCAATCACAAACACACAACTCTGCACGGCTTCTTCAGTTGCCCCAGTCTGATGGCCGAAACCACCTCTTCGTGAATGCAGCCACAGCATTATTTAGCATATAAAAATTGATTTCTACCTGACCGACGACCGTCTGAAGAAACGTGGCTCTAATGAGCTTCTCTGCTTGGACAGAAACGGATGGGAGTCTAAAAATAACCTCCCTTCTCCCTGAACTATTCAACATGTGAATGTGTGAACGCTCGAGTGCGTGTGAGTGCGTGCACATTTGAGGCTACACGGTACAAGCAGGTCACGTAGTAACTCTGCAGGCCAGCTGCTTTGTGGAGTGAAGGGCAGTCGGTTCATTCAGAAAGATCCTCAAAACGATGTGTGCTTGTGTCGAGCAGACATCTGAGGAGCTGTGTCATCTCTGATTGGAGGCCGACCCTGGGCTTTAGCCTGCCAGATTAATTGTCAGATACCACATGCCATCTGGGATTTACTGTTTCAAGACAAGCAGGCGGGAAGGTGTGGGAATTCTGAGTAGGAGATTAAAATGTGGTCAAAGAAAAGACATGTTTCTTCAAACTACCTTGAATGCTCTGCAGCTATAGAGCCAATGGATGCTTGTTTTTCACCAGGACCCAAGGCAATGCATTAAGCAGATCAATCATGGTTTAAAGCATAAAAACCTGTTGTTTTTTTTAATAAGTAGTCAAATTGTCAAAAGGCAGCACACTCCAATAAAAGGGGCCGAATATGCGGTTGTGCAAAAAATGTTTTTTTATTAATATGGGATCTTAAAAAATAACATCTGGAAGGTCTGTTTTTTGTTGTTGTCTTTCCTTTTCTTTTTCAGCCTTTCACATCTCAATTTTCCACAAAAAAAGGGCTTTGAATGAGAAGTTGATGGAAATTCCTGTCTCTAGGTAAATCTCACAGAACAGCAGAGCGAAAGATGTGTTTTCCCTGCAGCTTTTCTAATCTGTGAAGCAGCTGTGGAGCAGCTGTTTTCATGCCCTTTTATTTGTTTTGTTTTTTACAGTTTAAGGCACAAATCCCACTACAAGATATCCACTTGATGCTCAGATATTTCTGCAAAATCTGTGGATTGTTTGCAGTTCGAAAACAAAAATCTGCTGACTATCAGGAGATTCCCATCAACCCAAATGTGCTGATTCCACATGTGAGGAGGACGTGTGGTGGCATGTGTTGGTGATCATGTTGTACAATCAGGCCTCCCCTCCCCGTGAGATCAAAACGCTGCTCACACTGCACAGCTGAGACCTACAACCATATGATGCAGATCTGTTCACATTCAGAATAAATGAAGTTTTTGCTCGGCTTTTGCCTGAAAGATGCGGCTGATCTGAATGGAGTTCTGCTTCAGCTGAACAATGGAGATTTCACGTCGACACTGTTTTGCTGGAGCCCGTGTCCTCTGTGCACAGAGGGGCTGCACGTTCCACAAACATACATGCATTCCCGCATGCAAACATGAGAAATGCGCACGGTGTTGCATGCTGTGCACCTTACCTTTATCCGGACAAGAAGAAATGCTCTCCTCCTCTTTCGGATTTGCAACCTGTGTTATTATGGACGTGTTGTCCATGGAAACGAGATGTTGTGCACTTTCGGCGACACCGTTTTATTCCTTACATTACCGACCGCGCTGCAGTCCCCCGGCTGTGCGCAGGCTGCTGCTGGAGGCTCCGCTTCCACCATTAAAATCCCCTTTTCCTTCGAGGCGATGAGTCTCAGAACCCAGAGAGAAACGTCAGAGAGACGGGGCTCCGCGGAGGCAGCGCACAAGTGACAGTCCAGGATGCAAACCGAGCGTAGGTCCTGCGCTGAAGCCAGTGCGTCTGCTGTGGCTGCAGGCGGCGGCGCAGCCCCCGCCTTCTGCTGCTGCTGCTGCTGATGCGCGCGCGCTCCGGATTCCCTCCACACACGCCGCGTGATTCGGTTACAGTGTTTACCCAGAGATGGCGACCATCCTCCTGCCACAGGCATGCGGGCACACTGCAACAACTTGCCTTCAAACATCGCTATTATGCTTATCAGGCCATGCTGAAAAACGGCCGCTTTAGTCCGCCCACCGATGCTCGGCGCTGGCCTTTTCACAAATCCCCCTGAAAACACTCCCGCTTCCAGGCTCAGGACATAATGACGGCTTTGGATGGACGGGGGCATTTTGACTCTCCATTCTTTAAATTGTAAATGCATTAAAATTATTAGTATTTCTTTTGATTTAAAGGTCCAACCGTGTCATGTAAAATATTTTTTTTCAAGGAAATTATATTAATCTTATTGTGAAATGATAATTTATCATCACCTTTCTGTCGGAAATAGAACGAAAAAACACATTTTTGTATGAAATGCATCTTGGGTGTGATGAGAGTTTTTGGATGTCATATCTGTCCAAGCCCCAACTATGCTGTCATCAAATAACTTCATCTATCTATCTATCTATCTATCTATCTATCTATCTATCTATCTATCTATCTATCTATCTATCTATCTATCTATCTATCTATCTATCTATCTATCTATCTATCTATCTATCTATCTATCTATCTATCTATCTATCTATCTATCTATCTATCTATCTATCTATCTATCTATCTATCTATCTTTTTACCCAATTTTCATGCAAAATAAAAAAAAATGTTTTTTTTGTTTAAAATGTACAAACAGGTCATGTCAAGTCAATTCAGCATTGTAGATGAAAAAATTCATTTTATCTTTTACTGTAACTTATTGGTAAAATGTAATATAGTTTAAACACAACACCAGCTTGTGCATAATTTGAAGTAAACTGTGGTGACAACATTTATTTTTTTCTCCCGTGTTATTAAAATTCTTCACAGGAAGGTCTCCTTCAGATTGCAAAATCTGAAATTTGCGTGTTTCCTCTCATGTCGTGTCCATCAGAGATTTTTACCCTGCACATGCATTCAAAACAAACACAGTTAGAATGACCATGAGGGTTGAGTATAAAGTGTTTTTCTGGTCAACTGCCAGCAGTGAGGTGGTGAGCATCCCTGCCTCCTTTAGATTAGCTGTATTTGTTTTTGGAGCATGGCTCTCCTAAACGACCCCACACGAGAGACAAGGACTGATGGCCCACTGTTGTGAGGGAAAGAGCAGGCTGTCATTCACTGATGTGCACCATAATCAGTATGTAATCTCTTTGCTGACATGATGCTCTCAGTGTGGGTCAGCGCACAACTTCTCATGCTTAAAGCAACGCATGTGTACAACTGACACCACTACACAGGTCTCCCGGCAACTTTGCACAATCGCAGTCTTGTCTCCAGTTACTGTGTTTGTTCAGGTGGATGCTTGAAATCTGATGAGCGAATCACCACATTGTGGTATCAAATGAAACAAAGACAGAAAAAAGGATAAACAGAAGCGAAATAAAGATTCAATAAATGATGATGAATGATGATGATGAAATAAATGATTCAATTGAGTCAGCTTGAAACAAATAAGCATTTTTTAAATTATAATTAGACTATGATGTTAAAATTACACAATTATGTATTGTATTTGCCTTGCTGCCTGTCATGACTTCTACAACGTTGAAAAAATCACTTTTGCTTAATATTGTGAATTTAAAAATTATCTTTTTTACAGGAATTTTATAACATGTCTGCCTGCTTTGTGATTGTCTGCTTAAAGTGGGATTCACTGACAGTAAAAAAAGAACAGGTGAAAGAAATTGCAGTGAACAATGGACCTGCAAAGACCAGCAGCAACACACACAGCACTGTTAGTAGTAAATCTAATACTTAGCTCAATTGCCCAATAATAAATGAATATACAGTACTCCTAAAAATACTGTAAACACTGAACGAGCACTTTGAGGTCATTGCTTGTTTCTAGAGCCCCCTAACGGCTTAAAATGTCTATTGCAAATTCAAAAATAACCTAGAAAAACAATTACAAGAATTACATTTGCAACAGATTTTAACACTTTATGATAATACTCTAAAAAATCAAAATATTCATTTTAGAAATACAGTTTTAAAAAAAAGCAGTTTAAAAAACTAAGTAGATTAAACATTAGTGTCATTTCCAATAAATTTGTGTTGCGCATAATTGTCCTCATCTGCGTTTCAGCAGACAAAAATACCTCTCTGCCTCTTTCTGACTTTTTTCTACATTGGAGGATCTGTGAGCGACACAACCCCTGAGCTGCACACTCCTATGATGAATAATTAAAGTGAATATGGTCTTGATATTAACTTTGATGGAACACGGATGATCTTTCACACTGAGCTGCAGTTTGACTGCAGGCTCCCTGAATGTTTAATGAATGTGGGTGTGCTTCAGAAAGGAGTTGGATTCACATTCATTTCAGCAGGAGGATAATGAGGACCTGTGTTAGACATAATGCTGCACTAGCATTACATTTTCTCTAATTAATTGTGTTTTAATTTTCCAAGCTTCTTGATATCTCAATATTTAGAGGAGTTATCTTGAACTATATTTGACACTAACAAAAAATATATATTAACTGAAATAAAAAAAATACAATATTGAATAGACATCACTGTTGGTCTACAGAAAATCATTAACTTACAGTAATCATGACTATTGTCAGTGTTCTCTAAGTGGCCTTTAAAACTGAACATCATTCAATTTATTAACTTATTCACTTAATTTTTACATGTTAAATTTTATTGAAATGTTCTTAAATTGTGATTTTAAAAAATAGGCAAAAAAGTCTGAAGTACCTTTCAGAAACTTCACATTGAGGGCTTCACAGACCCCTGTTTGAGAATCCCAGATGTAGGTTAGAGGATTTTCAAGCCATGGTGAGATCCACGGAGAACATTATTTTATTTTATTTTATTTTATTTTATTTTATTTTATTTTATTTTATTTTATTTTATTTTATTTTATTTTATTTTATTTTATTTTATTTTATTTTATTTTATTTTATTTTATTTTATAGACGAATCTGCGGATGCGTTGGATGCGGTGCCCTGAGCCATTGGTTTGTAACGAAAGTGCTTTTCTGGAGCGGAAATGAGGTTTACTTCTTTCGGTGGATTTCATCATTCTCCTGAGCTTCATGCTTCTCCGCAGCGCAGCATCAGCACTGCTGAGGACCACCGCTGTGATTCCCACTTTCTGCCCGGTGTCTACGGTCAGCTCGGTTCGGCATTTGCCCAGTTTCCCGCCCAGAACCAGGCCGTTTTCAAGGTCGGTCTGCTTGCACAAAAAGAAGAAGCTGAGCGCTTGGCTGGAGGTGAAAGGACAAACCATGATGGACGGAAACATAGAAGAGATTCTCGCTCCTTTGAGGCTTGCAGTCAAGGAACAGGTGAACGGACTCTTGTAGTTCATTTAGAAAAAAATTAAATGGCACAATAAATGATTAAATCAACGTTTTGAGGTGCTGTATTTGTCATATTTACGGTAATATTTTGGCTAACCCCACTAAATGAAGGAGAACCGCTCCTTGCTAGCTGTTAGCCTACTGTCATTTCTGTGTGCTCGTTGCCACGTTTCAGAGCGCCGCTTTACTTCTTGGACACAATGTGTGATTACATTTTCGGCCACATTGATGCTGCTTTCTGCTTTTCAAGCAAAGAAGAGTACAAATCTAAAGCAGATCGCTAGCTTTCATTCAAAGCCAGACTGCAAGCTAATGTGTCTCAGTGTGAAAGTCTAAAACAACCGCTTTGGTTTAGGGGGACCTGGTGCGTCAGCTGAAACAGAACGGAGCTCCAGACGTGGATGTTACTAGAGCCGTGGCTGAGTTGAAGGCCAGAAAGAAGGCCCTGGAGACGAAGGTGAGGCATTCAGAAAAACTTTAATTGAATTTGTTGCTCAAATGTCCTGATAAGCTGCAGTTCCCAGCCAGAAGCTCTGATCTTTCTAACTAAGGTCATGGGGTGACACCTAAACCACTTGAATGTAAATTAAACGATGGTTTACATATGTAGTTTATGCATCTTTTGCAGGAACTGTCATTGCAACCCAAAGATGACATTGTAGACAGATCCAAGATGGAAGATACCCTCAAGAGGCGTTTCTTCTACGATCAGGCCTTCGCGATCTATGGAGGTAATATCTCAGCCAGTATTTAAAGATTTTAATTAGTTCTGCACTAGTCCATGTTGCTGTCTTTAAGCTTTCTATTACCGTGCAGTTCTGCTCCTCAGGTGTGAGTGGCCTCTATGACTTCGGTCCTGTGGGCTGTGCCCTGAAGAATAACATCTTGCAGGCCTGGAGGCAGCACTTCATTCAGGAGGAGCAAATTCTGGAAATTGACTGCACCATGCTGACGCCTGAACCCGTCCTCAAGTACGTGCACGTGGTTGTGGGACGATCACATTGACTTTAATGATCTATTAGCTCGAATATTAACACTTGGTTGTTCTTTAACCTCCTTTTGTTTGTTTTGTTTTTTATATAGAATATTGTCATTTCGTTTCATTATTTAATATTTTAGCTATTCACTAAACAGTTGGTATTAGCCAATAAATGTCTTATAAACATTGTTAAATTTACATTTGTTTTGCATTTCCTTCATGTTTTTATCAGACAAGGTGCCTGGTGGTTCCTAGAGTCAGCGTCACAGTGCTGAACTGTAGGTTTTATTGACAGGCGCATATGGACTTCTGCAATGTTATGCATGGAAGCTGCCACTATAGCAGCTCTCCATAGCCCGGTTGCAGATACAAAAAGAGCATTTTTGTCTTTTTTTCTTTTACTCAACGTACCTGGATCTTAATTTGCTTAATTTGGCTCCTGCAGGACCTCAGGGCATGTGGAAAAATTTGCAGACTACATGGTTAAAGACGTAAAGAATGGCGAATGCTTCAGAGCTGACCATCTCCTTAAAGGTACGAAGAATTATTGCTGCAGTCCAGGAACAGTGAGGGTGTTTGCAGACTCTCAGTCTGCATTGATTTACATTGGAGACTGCAGGGTTGGTTTGTAACCTTACTGTGAGGCGCTGCTACTGCTGGTTTGTGGGAGTTTCATTGTCATTTGCATTTATTTATGGTTATTCATTCTTTATGTCTTCATGTTACCTTCTGATATCCAAGGTTGGTTACTCTGTCTCTTCTGAGACAGACGGCTTGGCAGCTCTGGAGAAAAAGAAAAAGAAAAACAGAAATTCAATGAACATAACATTTCATCATTTTGATTATGTTTTGTCTTCCAGCTTTTCTCCAAAAGTTGATGTCAGATAAAAAGTGCTCAGCGGATAAGAAAGCAGAGATGGAGAGCGTCATTGTTCAGGTCAGTTTGAAAAGATCCATGCGCTCTGTCGGCGTTCACATTATGAGGCTAATTTCAATCAATCTTTTCCAGTTGGACAATTACTCCCAACAAGAACTTGCTGACCTCTTTGTAAAATACAACGTCAAGTCACCCACCACAGGAAATGACCTCACAGCTCCCATCTCCTTTAACCTGATGTTTCAGACGTCCATTGGTCCAGGGGGGAATATGCCAGGGTATGAGGAGAGAAACCTGTAGGAATGTTTCTGTGTTGTTCTCAGACCAGTGATCGATTTTCTTTTTTAAAAATTTGGATTTGTAGCTATTTGAGGCCTGAAACTGCTCAGGGAATATTCCTCAACTTCAAGCGTCTCCTGGAGTTCAACCAGGGAAAACTGCCGTTTGCTGCTGCTCAAATAGGAAACTCTTTCAGGAATGAAATCTCACCTCGTGCCGGACTCATTCGTGTTCGGTGAGCCGCCTTAAGGCCCAGTTGTCGTCATGTGTCTTTGCTTGAAACTGAAACTAAAGTGTAAATGCAACTCATCCTGCAGAGAGTTCACCATGGCTGAGATCGAGCACTTTGTTGACCCCAGTGAAAAGGTCCATCCGAAGTTCTCTAATGTAGCTGACCTGGAAATCACCTTGTACTCCTCCAAAGCTCAGACTAGTGGTCAGTCTGCACAGATGATGAGGCTGGGGGATGCGGTGGAGCAGGTAAGGGACATCTAGTGGATCGATGAAGTGCAGAATGTTTCTGTTGCGTTTGAATAGAAACTGGATTTTCCTGTCTGATTCAGGGAGTGATCAATAATTCAGTCTTGGGATATTTTATTGGGAGGATCTACCTCTACCTGACTAAAGTCGGCGTTGCCAAAGACAAGTTGCGTTTCAGACAGCACATGGACAATGAGATGGCTCACTACGCCTGCGACTGCTGGGACGCTGAAACCAAAACCTCATATGTAAGTCTGGTTCCTCTCTGCTTCTGGGTTTGTGTTCATAATGATCCTCAAAGGGATGTTTGTCGCCCACAGGGCTGGATTGAAATCGTGGGCTGTGCTGACCGCTCATGTTATGATTTGAAGTGTCACGCGCGAGCCACAAAGGTCCCTCTGGTTGCTGAGAAGCTTCTTAAAGAACCCATATCCTTGAGCTAAAGCAGCAAATAACAAAGCAAAACCAAAATCTGGTTTCATTTTGTGGCTTTAGTTGCTCCTTAACGCTTCTACACAAAACTGTAAATGTTGTTCAGTTTGAGCCTAACAAAGGAGCCATCGGGAAGATGTACAAGAAGGACGCCAAGCTGGTTATGGAGTATCTCGCTGTGTGTGACGAATGCTTCATCACTGAGCAGGAGCAGCTGCTGAATGAAACCGGGTAAATCTCTGTCTGTTCAGCTTTTCATAGAACTCTTTATTCTGGTAGATTATTGAAATGATTTTAATAAAATGCATTTATAGATGACTAATGTGAATCATTGTAAAATAAAGCAGTGATCCCAAACCCCTTGGGCGGTGGACCTGCACAAGTCCATTAGACAGTTGGTACCGGACTGAAGAGAGAAGAAAATACATGACCTACATTTTTTTAGCTTTATTTATAATCTGATTCTGAATGAAGTTTTATTTTGGAAAACAGATGGGTTTTCTTCACCACATCCGTCTCATTCTTAAAGCATGTAAAGTCGCTCTCGTGTCAACAATTCATCTGCTATCGACCGTTAAATTGTTCCCCCAAGCTAGCAAAGTTGACAAAAACAAACGTATATGGTGAGTCTCTTCTCGCAGACAAGAGCCAGTTAGAAAACAGAGAAAGGCAAAAACCAGGAATCTTTACTTCACATATGGATGTCTTATGACAGTTGTTCCCACACACCACAATAAACATGCATAATATTCAGCAACCAGCTGTCTAACTTTAGGAGTATTCTACTAATAAAGTTTCTTCATGTTCATTATTATATTTAGAAAATACCAGTTTTGGGAAACTTATTTTCTTTTTGTATTTGTCTGTCGCTTCTAAAAGAGGTTGGTGTCTGTTTTTTGTTTTTTTTTTGTTTCCACACAGTTATAGGTTAATGGAAAATCTATATCACATTTTAATTGGTTTCTATACAAAATCTAGTTTACAAATACCGGTAGATGCAGATATTTTACAACAAAATGAAGACAAACTTTAATCTCAAAAGTTGAGGGGAAACTGGGAGCTTAAGAAAAAAGAGACTCTAACTTCAGCCTCGTACAGAGCGGTCCGTAAAAAAATCTTGGTGTATTTTAGCTGTTATTTGTTCCTAAATTTAAACCATTTTTGACGCAGAGAGTTCAACATTGAGACGGAAGGAAAGACGTTCAAACTCACAAAGGACATGGTGAGCGTGAGGCGGCAGCAGAAGACTCTGCATGGTGAGGAAGACTCCACAGAAAGCGTAGAGTCCACAATGCTTCTGCCACTTTTTTTTTTAACCGCCGTGCTGCATTTCTGTTTTTGTGCAGTGGAGGAAGTTGTTCCCAACGTCATCGAGCCGTCCTTCGGCATCGGCAGGATCATGTACACCATCTTTGAGCATACATTCCACATCAGAGAAGGAGATGAGCAGAGAACGGTAAGTTTAGACGTTGTGACTAAATGTAACATCAAAGGTTGATTGCTATTGTCGGGTTTCCATTTTCTCTGTTGCAGTACTTTAGCTTTCCTGCTACTGTAGCTCCGTACAAATGTTCGGTTCTACCTCTCAGCCCAAATCCGGAATTTATGCCCTTTGTGAGGGAATTATGTAAGTTTCCACAACTAAAGTCCCCTTTTTTTTATCTTTAGTGCTTTTGCAGTGATCCTGTTTTATTTTTTTTAAATCTATAGCCGAGGCAATGACCAAAAATGGGGTGTCCCATAAGGTGGATGACTCATCTGGCTCCATTGGAAGGCGCTACGCCAGGACAGATGAGATTGGCGTGGCTTTTGGTATCACCATCGACTTTGACACCGTGAACAAGACCCCCCACACGGCCACTCTGAGGGACCGGGATTCGATGAGGCAAATACGAGCTGAGGTACCGTTAAGATTTAGCTTCATGAAACACACAAGACTGCATTGATACTAATTATCTTAAGCCTTTTTGTTGTTCAATTGAACCCCCCACCTTATCAACACTTCCATCTTCTTCCTCAGGTCAGCGAGCTTCCTGTAATAGTTCGAGATTTGGCCAGCGGCACGATGACCTGGGCAGAAGTGGAGAGCAAGTTTCCCATCTTTGAGGGGCAAGAGACCAGCAAGAAGGAGGCATCTGAAGAGTAGAGTTCACTTTGTGCGAACATCCACAGACTCGATGCCTCATGTCAACACAGAGCACTGCAGCCGTGTTGTGATCAGCTGTGTTTTACGTCACAACGTCGCATATTCATCTAATCTGAGAAACGAGGCGAAGCTTAGACTTCTGTCGTCGGCACTGCATCCACTCTGTTGTAAAAGGGACAAAATCAAATCAGGTTGATGAGAACTTCCACTTGTTCCAGTTTTAAAGTGAAATGAAGCTTCAATAAAAGCAGTTGGTGCTTAGTGGACGTGTCTCTGGTTTGTGTTTGGACCCTTCTGACTGAAACCGTTAAATACTCTCTGTGACGATCACAAACACGGAAACTGCATTCAAACTGTGGGATTCAAATAAAAGTATTTCTAAAGTTTTAACACTTAATGTTGATCTAATGAAACCATTGGCTCCGTTTTCCACACCATTTAAATGACAAGACCAAAAATTTTCCAACTAAGAGGTCTTCAGGATACCTTTGAAGGATCAGTCAATAGTAAATACCTGATTAAACGGACTTATATTGTAGGGGTGGCGATGAAACGAAGGTGTTTCAGTTCAAGTTTGCTGCCATGCAGCTGTATCGTCTCAAGTTCTGTGAAAGGAAGAAATGATATAAAACATTTTTTAAACTCAATTTGACTTCAGATTTTTCTCTGTAAATATGTTTTAAAAAACAATGAGACAACAAATATTCCCCAAAAGTAATGGAATTTTTTTTTTTTTATTTAGGCTAAAAATCACATTCAATGACAGAAGAAAAAATACTGAAAGCACAAAGAAAAGGGAAATACAAAACAGTAAGAAAAGCCCCCAGACAGCAGCTGAAATGAGTTAGTAATGTCCAAGTTAAATCATTCTCAGTTCATCCTGATGATTTTCTAAAGACATTTTACTCTAAATGTTTAATTTATGAAAATCAGGAAAACTTTTTGAAAATTCCTGAGTTAAGTCGAATTAAAATATCTTATTAAGGAACCACATGCCCCAAATTTCCTTAAGAGAGAGTCAACATTTATTGCAGTTTTTCTCCATTGGTTTGGCTAATTTCTTAAAACAGAAATTACATTCTCAAAACAACATGGACAAACCTCAAAACCACTCTGCAATTGTTCACAACAGAATGGCATTTCTCATTAATTTCATCAAATTTCAAATGTCTTAGTACATCTTTGCAAATGATTAAGTACAGGTAGCCTTCATTGAGCACAATTTCAAGTGAATAGATCTAAACTGATTGTTGATTCTCAGTCTAATGGTTGTTCGCTTTCATTTAAATTTGTGCAAGTGTTTATACCGACATTTGATTAATCTTTATCTTTATGTACTCAGCCCCTTTAAGAGCATTGAATAAACCTTTACTGCATTGTTGGATAAATATGATCAATTGCTGGACAATCAAATCAATAGACGGCTTGTATCATGTGGCCCACAGTCTATTATACTCCTGTGGCCGCCCTCCTGTTCCGGCCCCTCTGTGTTACTGGTCAAAGTATAAATACATCAAGTCACCTTTACCCAGCAGCAGCTCCCTCTCAGGGAGTCAGAGGGTCCCGTGGAATCACAGCACATGAACATTTACATTTAAAAAAGGAAAACAATTTTTTTTTTTTACTCTTGATTTTTAGCCTTCTTTTTAAGCAAACTAAAACTATTCCATAAATAACTTTTTCTGGCTCTCCGTTGCTGCTGTCAAGGTCAGTATCACAACAGGTGGTGGGGACGAACCGAATGACATGGCTGTGGCATTTAAACAACTGTGTACTGAGAAAACAAGCAGATATTTGATTTGCTATTTATTTTATCTAACATGACGACGGAAAACGTTTAAAACTTTTCAAATTCTTTGCAACAAAAGAGTCTTTTATGTTTTTACCTTAAGTGTTTGAGCAAATACTTACTGATAAATTGGTTGTTTGATTAAAAAAAAAAACATTGAGCAGCTTTGATATCATTGATTCTCTGCATGGTATTGAGCCTGTCAGTAAAGCTCACCTGTCCTTGATGAATGACAGCCTGTGATGATTTTACATGTAAAAGTAATGTGTTTTTGTGATTTTGGTGCAGCAAATGAACTAGATGTTAAAATTCGATACAACAAAAGGTAGCAGTAAATTTGTCGACAGCTTTACCTGCAACAGAACAGGTCAGTCTTAAACAATCAAAATCCAAAAGTTTTTTTTTTTCTTTTGTCAAAGATTGAATTTCTTTCTCACTTCTTAAAAGACATTGTGTTTTTGTGCTTCACAAGGGTTTCTTAAAGTCATTATTGTTTATTTGCTTCAGAAATGGCTGATAAACTTCTAAATTATACTGATTTATCTCCGATTTACTTTAAACATGGAATCTCTGCTCTAAACAGGCTCAAAAATTAACATTTTTTAAACAAACTGCTTGATTTTTAGCTTCAGTTATGTTCAGCTTTGCAGGGATAAAGGAGTATCAAATTTAAATTTGTTTTTTTTGTAGACCGGTCATGTTTGGGGTTTTAAATCTCCTGAAGGTCTTTTTGAAATAATGATATTAAGCTTTTATTCTATTGAATGTATAGCGAAGGGCCAAAGAAAATCACCCTCTAACTCAAACCTAGATAAAGAAAGACTGACAAGTTGGAGAGTCTATTTCAGTTAGGTTATTACAAGGAAGTGGAAGAGATGGCTCTCATTGTTGCTGCTTTATTTTTAGGCTCACAGCTGCTTGCACAGGACTGTATTAGTTGGAATCAGATCCTTGAAGTAAAACATCTTAAAACTTACCTTTTTCATTGTGCATTCAGTACATGACATTTAAACTGCTGTTTTAACTGTTGACTTATTTGTGTTATTGAGTTAATGTTGTGTTTTCATGGTTTTATTTATCTTATGTACTGTGAGGTGACCTTGACTGTCAAGAAAGGCGGCAAAATAATAAAATGTGTTATTATTATTATTAAAACATGGCACTAACGGAGAGAATGAATACTGTAAGGTGTTCTTTGCAAGAGGGGACTCTGCTGTGTCTTTTAGTGTCCCTTCTTTTTAGAAAAGAGTTTGACTTGAGCAATAATGAAATGAAACCGTTTGTGATCAGCAACTGCCTCTGCGCTTTGGTTTCCTGCCTGCATCACCATGGGAATCAAAGCGGCTCTTCCCAAGTACGAGATCTACAGCTACTATGTCGTGCCGTGCCTCGCCATGTTCTGGGCCGCCAGCTGGATCTTTGAAGTGTCCAATTGTGAGTCCCATGAAACGCATCTGTAGGTAACATTAGAAATAACGCCCAAAAGGATTACTATTACATATCTATGGCTTAAACTTTGTTTGGCATAACTTTAAAACTTGAATCTCTTAAGTGTAGTCCTGGTTTTTTTGTAACTTAGGGACCAAAAATATTTTCTCCAACATCTAATGCACAGAATGCATCACATTGTGAGGGAAGTTAAAGGTGTTAGACCACACAGAGGAGATCAAGAGTCAGTTTTTAGAGCTCAAGAAGAGAAAATGCCATTCAAAGAGCAGCACGAGAATATTTGCCTAAACAGTTGATGTCGGCACCATAAGTAATGTTAACATTTCTGTTTGTTCCATTTTAAGCCAACACAAACAGGAAGGCATTCAAAGCCAGTGTCAAACCAAGTTATTTTGGAAGGAAAATGGTGAGAAATCATTAAAACATGCGGCTGTTTCACCAAAATGTCGGTTATAGTTATTGTGTTTCTCTTCTGTTTCAAAGGATACGTCTGATTTTGAGTGGATGATGTGGTTTTCCACCTTCAGAGCTCACATCCTGTTTGCTCTCTCTGGTCATGTGCTATTTGGAAAGATCTGCTCCATGCTGGCTCCGCAGGTGCTCCGCTCAATGATCTTCATCATAATTAGGCATTTAACCCAAAAAGTATTTGAGAATTAATTGTTCTTCAATGACTATTATTCATTGGTTTGTTTTAGATGACAGTGCAAAGTATTACAGATGAGTATAATTATGTGTACTTTAAAAATGGCCACATTTCTTATAGACCCTCTCGTTTTTTGTGGCATTTTTGTCATGATGGACATGTATATAGAAAATGAAACTTAAAATGTCATCTCTGAGTATTTCTTTATTCAAATCAATGTGAAACAGGAGCAGATGAAAAAATGAAGCTTAAATAAAAAATATAAAAAATGAGCGTTTTGTGATGTAAAAAATACGCAGCACCTTGTTCTGAGGTCTCAGCATCGAGGAGGGGAAGGGAGCAGGGTTGTTCTGCACCAAAAACCCCGCCCACAATTTGCTAACTCAAAGGCAAATTTCTAACGAACTACTGCTGCTCTATGGAAACTGACAAAAAAAGAATGACACTAAAAACGGCATAATCATAAATAAAAGACCACTGGGAAGGCATTTACAACAGACCAAAAGATGATTGGAGGGATCTTTAAATGAACAGCACTTGTTTCCTTTCTACAGTACAGGTCGTTGGTGTACATGGTTTATGGTCTCCTAGCTGTGTGGACCAGCATGGGCTGGACCTACGTCACCCTCATCTTGTCCCACTGCATCCTGCTGTACAGCATTTCCTTGGTGAAGATCCGCTGGCTCTGCTTTGTCACTGGTCTTTGCACGCTTGCGACGTTCAAGTGTGAACCCTTTTTGTCCTGGGAGGTAAAAGCTCTTCAGAAAAAGTATAGAAGCCCTTGAAATTCTAATAGAACAAATGGCATTTCTCCTTTCTGAAGCTCGTTTCTCCCTCATGCAGGCTGGTTTTGTGAAGGGGGACTTTGAACTTCGCCACATTCTCTTTTATGGAGGCTGTGGGTTTACAATCATGCGATGCATGAGCTTTGCTCTGGAAAACTGTGAAAAAACAGATGGGAATTACAACATCCTTGAGCTACTCAAGTACAACTTCTACCTCCCTTTCTTCTATTTTGGGCCTATCATGACCTTTGACAAATTTTATATTCAAGTAAGTTTTTAGATTATTTAATTACAGTAACACTTATTGTTTGATGAAAATCTAATTTTCTTTTAATCAAATGAAGGAAGAAAAAATTTGTACACAGTTTACTTGAAGTTTTGTTTTTAAATAATTTAAAGCAATCTGATTGGTCTGAATTCCTTGTGTTGTCTCTAGCAATTTATTTTTGTTTGTAGGATAAGCAAGCCCCTAAAGATGTGTCATCTCATTTTCAAGGGGGTCCTCAACATACAACAAAACAAGCAAATACCGACAGATACAGTTGAGCAAATTTTCCACATATCAAAACCATAATAAAGAATATAAAATATACAAGACAACGAACACACGCACACACACACACACACACACACACATACACACAGACATTCATTACACCTCTTAGCAGTTAGTTTAAAGGGAAGGGAATAAAAAGGCAGGAAAGATTCAAATTCAATCAAAACAGCTACACGAGTGTTGAAAATGTTCTAAATAGGCATTTTTAAATGCCAAGAATGAGGTTAAAGGGTGAATGGATCGAGGACGATTGTTTCAGTCATTTTGCAATAAAATGAATACTTTCCAATTTCTTTTTTGACTCTTGGAACAACAAAAAAGATTTGATCTGCATGGCGTTAAATAAGAAGACTGAAAAAGAATTAGATATTGTTTAGATATTCTGCAATGTCATGATCTGCTTCTTCAGGAAAAAAATTACCGTAGGTTAAAAAAATGTTTGAAATGCAATACAGTAACTGCTACATGTGGAGCTTTTGTTGCTCAAAACCAGCCCATATTACTGAACATCCACCGCTGTGCTTGACAGTAATGTGGGTTTTTCATGTTTTTCAGTTTGTTTTTTCCAATGGGACTTTGTATTTTGATAAAGACCCATAGAAAGGCCTCAAAACACACAAACCTTTCAGGTTTGGCCCAACTATAAGGGTAACAATAAACATAAATTTCATTCCAACTTTATGGTATTTCATTAACTCTACAGGGAGGCATATAAATGACATTCCTTTGCATTGACTTTAATTACTGCAAATAAAGAAAAAGAATAATATTTTTTTAGTACTTTGAAGCTACCGTAAGTATAAAAAAACAAAAGACAGAAAAAACTTTGACTAGGTAATTAATTGATACCTCTTTAGGTCAACAGGCCGGGCCTGACAAGAAAAGATGGGGAATTATGGAACATCAGTCTACATGGACTCATTCACCTGGGTGTCGTCATTGTAGTGGACGTCCTCTTCCACTTCATGTACATCCTGACCATACCTACTGACATGAAACTGCTCAAGCACCTCTCTGACTGGGCTCTAAGTATGTGCTAAATAAGGATTTCCCAAAACAATATTTTATTGTGTGCACACACCAACTACTCCAAAAGGTTTCCTAAAAATAATTCCCAGTAAGCCTCATCCATTTTCCCTGTACTGTTTCCAGTTGGCCTGACTTATTTCAACCTGGTGTACGACTGGGTCAAAGCAGCTGTGATGTTTGGAGTCATCAACACAGTGGCCAGACTGGATCACCTGGACCCACCAAAACCACCAAAGTGCATCACCATGCTCTATATGTTTGCTGAAACGTGAGTCCATTTTTTTTCCATGAGAAAGATTCTAATCCATCAATAATATTTCATAAAAATGCTTCTGTTCATGTATTTTCAGACATTTTGACAGAGGAATTCATGAATGGCTTTGCAAGTGAGTGTATTAAAAACATGTTTAGGCCACAATGATGGTGGTAAGTACTAAAGATCGTATACTTTCTTTGCACACAGGTATGTTTATGATTATTTAGGAGGAAAGCATGATAATGTGCTGGAAGAGCTGGTGGCTACACTTTGCACCTATGGCATCACCATTCTGTGGCTGGGTCCCTGCGAGGTGGTGCTCTTCTGGGCTTTCTTCAACTGTTTTGGGCTTAACTTTGAGCTGTGGACTGCCAAATTCTTCTCCATGGAGCCTTTTATCTCCTTTGAGGTGCATTAGCAAAGCATGGCTTTTTAAATCTACGAGGAACGTGAATGCATAAATTGCGTTGTCAACGTTTTGTTTACAGATGGCAATGTCTGAAGCAACGTCCCGCCGTATC
Organism: Oryzias latipes; assembly: GCF_053564925.1. Taxonomy (NCBI): domain Eukaryota; kingdom Metazoa; phylum Chordata; class Actinopteri; order Beloniformes; family Adrianichthyidae; genus Oryzias; species Oryzias latipes. Next base: position 22,252,076 of record NC_136256.1, on the reverse strand, counting down.
AGAGCCATCTTCAACACGTTTAACTTCTGGTGCATCGTGCTGTACAACATTGTGGCCTTGAACGGTTTGGACTTTTCCAAGTTGGTTGCCAAACGTCTGCTTCTTAAAGGTGATCTTGAGAATTTCCAAATTTTGTTTTTCCTTCCTTACCAGTTTGTTTATTCTTTTGCACTGTTTTTTTTCCTTCCAGGTTTTCCCATAACTACAACCCTTGTCATGTTTGTGACCTACTGTCTAATTCAAGTAATCAAGGAGCGAGAGAGAAAACAAGCCCTAATCGATGACCCGGACCCACTTCCTCCTGCACCCCCTCTGAATGCTGCTGCAAGTCCTCCTGCCTCTGCAACAACAGCCTCTGCTGCTCAACCAGTGGCTGATCCCAGCAAAGAAAAAGCAGAGTAGAGAGCCAATGTGACTCGTTTAAAAAAAGAAAAGTACACCACAGTGCACTATTGGATGCTAGTAACCTTTTTTAACATGGATTTTATTATAGAAACAAAACTCGTAAATGAAGGAAACACTATTTGTAGTCAAATTCCAGTTAGTAACCTTTAAAAAATGTATTCCACTATACCTGATGTCATTTGGAGTATATTAACAACTATAAAAGTTAAAACTCAGTAAGTAAATAACAATTTCTCAAAAGCATTTATTTGTGCTTGGGGTATGGCAGATGTTTTATTTAGGCTTTGTGGAGTTATTATCTCCACATAACTCCACAAACCTTAAATAAAATTAAAAGTGAACTGAAAGGGTGTCTGCTATTCTTTTGGTTTTGCACAATAAATAAAGCTTTTAAAGACATTTTAAGGTATACATTTTCTCCCTTTTTGTTTTAATGAATTCGTATGTCAGGATGAACTATGTGGTGCAAAAACATTTCATTTTAACTGATAATCATAGAACAGATCCATCCAAGTCACAGACCTAAAAGTAGACGACTACAAATGGGCTCCGGTGCTGGTGTCTCAGTGTAGCAAATTAATTTCAACTCTGTTCTGGTTCTCTTCTTTCCAAATCAACCGGACAAAAGTCATTTCTGCTATAACTGATATTTTGTCTATGCTGTCATGGCCTGGAATGAAAATTTCCTCCTTCGGCATCGAAAAACTTAATTTTTTTTACCTTAATAGTTTGAGTAATTTGACTATTATTTTTTAGCTGTGTTTCAAGTAACCTGATAACAAAACGTGTCATATGATAACAGTCAGTGAAATCTTATTACATTTCAAGTTACTCTGTGTGATCGTTTCTCAGTTATTGTATTTTAATTGCATTTTAAATAACTGGATTATAATTTACAAATTCTAATTAACGATTAAAAAAAATCTTAGTACAGTTCAAGTAATCCAATCTCTGTTCTTCTAATATCTATATAGTTTAAGTATGGAGGCCCTGAAGTGCAAATAACACTAGCAAATTCTTCTTTTTTTTGCGGTTTTTGTAAAACAAGACTAGAATTTTTTTTTTAAAACAAGTAATTTCCAGGGATTAAAAAAAATTACAAAATGAGACAAAAGAAGAAACTAGAAAAGGTAAGTACTATAGGCTATTGATGATTGGAAGCAGAATTTGTCCTTTATTTCAACCAAAGGTTATTTGGTATGAAGGGATTCTGGATACACTCCGTACTAATCATAATTCAGATTATCTGATAACAGCTCAAGTAATCTAATTTTTGTTCTCAAAAATGTGCTCCAGAAAACAACTCCATGTGTCAGACATTCTCTCACTCTTTAGGATCCTCTTAAACAGCCCAGTCAGTTACTCTACTGCCACCTATTCTAAACACTTCTATACTTCCACGTGTATTCAGTCAGGACCAACTGCCTTCATCTTCATTAATGTTGATTTTTGTAACTACCAGCTCCACTACAGCCACCTCTTGTTTCCCTCCTTATGATCCTAGTCCTTGCCACCTCCATCTTTGTTTGTGCTGCATCTCAAATGTACTTCTTCTTCTGTTATCTTATTGTTCCACTTTTTATTACGGTAGTTATTTTTAATTTCTTACACACTCCTGAACTTCTCCATTGCACCACACACCCCAGTCTCTCTGGTCCCTTTAACTGTAGCTGTCCAGTCATCTAAAAGAACCTTCAAAAGCCTATTTTTACTACCTAAATCCCCACAGCACCCATCTTTTTGAAATCCCTCAAGTTAGCCCTCTGCTTTGCCCTTATCCATTTCATCTTCCTTGTGTCTTATGCTTAGGATGGTGTCCCAAGCATTGGACTTGGGACACCCAAGATGCTATACCCTACCACACCCTGCCACTCTGGAGTCACTGATCTCTTTAAGGTTATCAGAATGAAATCAACTTGTGTGCTTCTCCCTCCTATGTATTGCCTGATGCTTCTCCCTTTTCTGAGAAAATGTCTTCACCATCATTCTTCACACCTTCATGCTATGTTGTCACAGAAGCACCCTGTGGTTCAACATCACCGGAGGCAGTTATTGTTAATCCAGGCCATGACAGATCAGATAAATTCCCTTTATTGTTTCCATTTGTAATTTGGCCTTAGTTTTACAGTCAAAACCATTCACATTTTACCCGGACCTGGGGTGGGCACATGGAAGCACTAAATTGTTCCTCCTAGTGGCTGTTTTAAATTAATAACCATAAAAGGTTGATGTAAACGAAATGCGTAAAGATGACCATGTGGCCAAACTTAATCTGTGACAGGAGCCTCTAAAATCTTTTGCAAAGCCTCGTCTGACTCATGCTGAACATTTTTCCAGTGAAGTGAGCAGTCAGCTGTCTGAGTGACGGGGCTGGAGGATTGTCCTGGGGTTGGAGGTGGAATAGACAACCAGAGATTGAGGGGATATTGCGTTTCATGTAGCAGAATGAAGCCCATAGCTCTCCAACAAGCACACACTCTAAAAATAACCTTCCTGCTGTAGCTCATTTGAAGGGTCCGGACAGCTGAGGAAGTGGGCTGTCCTGATATTCAGCTCCCCACACTGACTGTGCATCTAACTTTACTCTCCAGGCCAGAAAGAGACTACTGTTCTGTGAGGACGATTCACCTCTGTTAGGTCTGCAGCCCCATAAAGACTCTTAAACTTCTTCGGAGAGGAACAATGGCGCTGCCTGTGAATCCTATGGATGAGCCCAGGTTGTACCAACAGACTCTGCTGCAGGACGGTTTGTTTGACTTGTTGGAGAATGATAAGTTGGTGGACTGCGTGCTGAAGATCAAAGACAAGGAGTTCCCCTGCCACCGCCTGGTACTCTGTGCTTGCAGCTCATACTTCCGTTCCATCTTCCTGTCGGACTTGGAAGAGAGTAAAAAGAGAGAAATTGTCCTGGAGGATGTAGAGCCTGGTGTCATGGGACTGATTCTGAAGTACCTCTACACCTCCAAAATCAACGTGACGGAGCAGAATGTCCAGGACATCTTTGCGGTTGCCAACATATATCAGATTCCCTCGATTTTCACTGTATGTGTGTCATTTTTACAAAAGCGCCTGAGCCTCAGCAACTGTCTGGCTGTCTTCAGACTTGGTTTAATGTTAGACTGCCCCAGGTTGGCTGTCTCTGCACGAAACTACGCCTGTGAGCGCTTTCAGCTCATCTCCAGAGATGAGGACTTTCTCCAGCTGTTCTCCAGTGAGCTGGCAGCTATTTTAACAAACGACAATCTGAACGTTGAGACGGAGGAGGCGGTGTTTGAGGCTTTGATGAATTGGGTGTCTAAGGACATTGAAAACAGAGAGAAAGAGCTTCCAGGTTTGCTGGACTGCGTCCGTCTGCGTCTCGTCACGGACGATTATCTGAAGGAAAAAGTGGAGAAACACAAGCTGATCTCAGCCAACCCAGAGCTGCGGCAGAAAATCCAACTGGTCAAAGATGCTCGCGCTGGAATCATGCCAGAGGTTAAGAAGGGAAAGACCAAGGAGGAGGCAAGTGGAGCAGAAAACGATGGAGAGAGTAAAGAAACAGAGGAAGGTCTTCTACCAGGGATTTTGAATGACAACCTACGGTTTGGGATGTTCAGCAGATACCTGATCCTGATGGTGAATGACACAGGAGCCATGGGCTATGATCCCTTAGGAAATGACTGCTATGTGGCGTCACTCTCCAAACAGATTCCTAAGAACCACGCCAGTCTGGTTACCAAGGAAAACCAGATCTTTGTGATTGGAGGATTGTTCTTTGATGAAGAGAACAAGGACAGTCCTGTGTGCTCCTACTTCCTGCAGGTACAGTACTTTTTCTTGTTTTAACCCTTTTGCTATCCTATGACCCCACCCTTACATTGACGTGTTCTCCCTACCAAAACAAAGGTGGATAACTCCCAATGTTAAAGTGCCTAGGATAGCACAAGGGTTACAAAGAGAAGCTGGAGCGAACCACAACCGTTGTATTAGCCCACGGTTTACTACAGGCGGTGTCAACATAACCCACTCATGAATGTTTGACTCCTGTGACCTCAGTATGACCCGCTGAGCACTGACTGGCTCGGGATGCCCCCCCTCCCATCGTCGCGCTACCTGTTTGGAATGACGGAGGCCAACGGCTCCATCTATGTGTTGGGAGGACGAGAGCTCCAGGAGCAGGAGCGAACGCTGGACTCGGTTCTGGTCTATGACAGACAGTGAGTAAAGCTCAGACTTTAATTATCCAGTCACTATAATTCAATTTGGGATTAAATAGTTAAATCATGCAATCTTACTGGTTTGATCCACCTCTGCTTATTTTTAATATCTTCCATATGGGATGGAAGAGATTATAGCAGTTTAACTCTCCTGTCATGCTTCTCTCTAAGGGTTTGATGTTTGTTTCTATTTGAATTACAGTAACTGAACAATTTTTATTTTACATTTTGATTACGGTAAATAAGCAAGCAGAAAAAGTTTCAAAGTGGAAAAATACTTTTAAGGTTTATTTTATTATTATTAGTAAATTTCAAAACTGATCCATTTTTTTTAAATTACATGAGGAACTGACTTATGCTATTTGTTGATTTTCTTTTGTTTAAGAATTAAAAATACTTAACAAATTCAAATTTGATGTAATTCTAATGTTATAATTTTTACTTTTGACCGTAAACTCCGGCTGGGGGACCTGAAACACAGCACCAAGGGGGGACCTTTCTGTGTCTGCATGCGTGGGTTTTCTCCAGGGACTCCGGCTTCCTCCCACCATCCAAAAACATGCTTCATAAGTTATTTGGTTACTCTAAATTGTCCCTAGGTGTGAATGCCAGTGTGTGTGTGATTGTGGCCCTGCGTCAGACTGGCAACTTGTCCAAGATGTCCCCTACCTTCGCCCACGAGTGGCGGGGATAGGCTCCGGCCGCCCTGTGACGCCAAAATGGACAAAAACGGGTTTAGAAGATGAATGAATCAAAAATAAGAGTTGGGGTGCGTGGGGACTTCTCCTCCAAACTTGTTCATCATTCTATAAAACAACTGATAGAATCAGAATGAAAACAAGTCTCTTATAAAATCTGTTGTTAAGTGGGTTTGTCTGATGATTGACAGCAAAATCAAAAAGTCTTTCGTGAAGGAATTGAGAGATGTTTATTTGTGCTGAAGAGTGCTTCTGGTGGCTTATCTTAAATTTAAGGCTCAGGTCAATCGACCTCTGGAGGATCGCAGGTTCGGTTCCTGTCTTGCCTGACCATGTGTTGAAGTATTCTTGGGCAATACACCGTACCCCACATTGCTGCTGGTGGTTGAGGTGGCGACAGTGTAAGGCAGTGGAGCCTTTAAACCTACATACACCATTTACCACTTACCAAGGGGTTCTTTGTGATCATTTTCTACTAATTATGTGTTGAGTTACACTTTTTGATAGTATGGGATCTTTTGCACCAGATGAAAACACATTCGTTTTAAAATAAGCAATCAAATCAAATCAAAATTATAAGCAGCTGAACACTTCCTTCAACCTATTGACTAAAAAGAAGTGTAGAAAAACGTTTGGTTAGATCCCAGCTGCTTTTTGTACATTAAAGGTTAAAGCGCCCCTCTTATTTGGAGTATTCAATGCTTTCATTTACTATTAATTTAGGCGAAAGGAGTCAAAAACTCTTTCTCAACATTTTTTAATCAGTCTTGAGGTTTTGTCCATGTGCTTGTTTTTGCAGCAAAACCACAATGTGTTGATTTAAAAAATACAAAAATCAAATGGCTTATGTTAGTTTCTCATTCACAGATCCTTTATATGGGGGGAATCTGAATCTATTCCTTACCCAGTTTATGGTCACGCAACAGTGTCGCACAATGACATTGTGTATGTGATTGGAGGAAAGGGAGAAGGCAAGTAAGTGTAAAAGACCACACACGATGTTTTTTTTCTTCAACATAACTTTATTTAATTTTTTTAATTAAAAGTAATATAGAGTTACAGCAAAGATGACATAATGGTGTTTTTACTTTTGTTTAAAAGGAGCTGCATGAAAAAGATGCTTGCATATGACACCAGGAGGTTTGAATGGAAGGAGCTTGCTTCCATGAAGAATGCTCGCTCCTTATTTGGAGCCACGATCCACAATGACAAAATATATGTGGCGGCGGGAGTGACTGATGACGGGCTGACAGACTCTGTGGAGGTGTACGACATCGCAGCTAACAAGTATGTCCATCTGAATGAAAATGTAACCAGGAGTTTGCAGATATTAAAGCAGGCGTGAACTTTTCAGGATATGTTAAAAACGGTCTTGATCCTACCCGCCCAACACCAAAAAAAAAAATTAAATAAAATTTTTTTTTCCTGCTGCCCGTTGTAAATACAAAATGTTTTTAATGATTTGTGCTTTAGCATTTGGTTGAGGAGGCAGGCAAAGGGTTAAATAAAGTTCTATTGTAAAAGCATTGCAAATTATTTGGGTACTTTTGCTAATCTTTAATTTTTAATTTGTAAAAACAAAGTTTTAGCAATTCTTCCTTGATCATTCTTTTTGCAATCTTAATATTTATAAATTAAGCTTAAAAATAGCATATTGCATTTCTGGGCTTTTAGGTTCAAAAGTTATTTTGTGTTTTTTAGACAAAATCTCAGCTGAGCAGCTCGGAAGCCTTATCATTGGCGGGCTCCTGTACATGTATTCCAGTCAAAACACATCAAGCTGCACATTCATCTGTGTTTACCGGCTGCAGGTGGTCAGACTCTGTGGCGTTTCCTCAAGAGCGAAGCTCACTGAATCTGGTGTCCTTGGCCGGTTCCCTTTACGCAATAGGAGGCTTTGCCATGATTCCTTTGGAGGACAGCGACGACTTTGCTCCCAAAGAGATGAACGACATTTGGAGGTGTGTCACTTTAAACTGCATTATATGTAGTTATCCTTTTAATAAATAGTTTGTGTTGCCAATATTTTGGTCTTTTATGTAAATTATTTTTATCATATCATTTTATTTAGTCACAAGTCTAATCTGAAGATTGAAATCAGCACAAGAAATTATACATATATATTTTTTTAACTATAAATTATATTTGAAAAGACAATTAATATTACCTAACCTTTTAAACTGAATGCATGTTAACTTCCTCAGATTTTATGAGTCAGAGGAGAAATGGACGGGGGTCCTCAGAGAGATCCAGTATGCCTCTGGGGCCACCGTTTTGGGGGTCCGATTGAACACCCTGCGTCTCACCAAGATGTGAACATCAGCCATACTAACAGAACATCAGCACCTCATCCTTCCATTCAGGATGGAAGATAATCAAGATTCTGGATGAACTACCACTTTATGTCTATTTTATTTGTCGCTTTGCTGGATGGTGAGCTCAGTTACCTTTGTATATGTTTTATTGCAACGATTAGACTCAGATTATGCATTTCAACCGCTATTATACTAACATTTTTATACAAAACGCTTTGAGTAACTACAGTAACTATTTGAGTCACTTGTGGTAAAATGAAAATGCGAGATGTTTCCAGCAGGGGGCAGCAAAATTATTTTATCTGCATTATGTTTGTGCCCTGGAAGAATCCCAAAAAATAAAATAAAATAAAAAGCAAACGGGAAAAAAAAAAACACACAGTCGTGTCTGGAATAGTTTATCTTTACAGTTTAATATTGACATTATCTTGTTATGCCTAACTGGGTTACAGGCGGTAAACACCAGTCATTAGTACAATTAAGGACAGAGATACAGTCTGTCGTTAGCACCTACAGTCTTTGCTTCCATTTTTTTCTACAGTTCCACAACTACTGCACATGGGTTTGTACATCGGAGGACATACTGTAGCGTTTACATTGTATCAGCAGATAACAGTACACATGGCATCGATAACATAGAGAAAATGAACAGCTATGGGCTCTGTGAAGGGAATTTGAATGACTTATAACTGCTGTCAAGTGAACCCAAACTTTTACTGGCAAAACTATCAACATTTCCTTAAAATTTTTCCAAATAAAGTTACCAAATCTGCCAAAAACTCAATTTTTATGTCAGTTATTTAGTGTAAATCAAATTTATTTTTTAATGTGTTGTTTTTTCTAAGGACCCAAAACCTCTTTATTAACCTTAACAGATTTGTAAAGATGACTGAGGCAGAATGGAAGCTTCTGCAACGTCTTAAAGCAGCTAAAGGGAGGTTTGAGGAAAACACAAACAATGAGGACCACAGTGTGTTTAAATAATTCAAATGTGACAAAAAAAAACTACAATTTGATTATTAAAGGTTATTAAATCCCCTAATTATATTGTATTAGCCTGTGGGAACATTTGTAAAACAGTTTTATTATTTATTAGAATTTCCTATGTTTTGTTGGCCCATGTTTTAATATTTATTATATTATCAATATAAAAAGGTAGATTGTTGCTTAAAATCTGCAACAGAACAGGTTAAAACTATTTTTTGTTTAGAAGTGGATAAATTTTCTCAAACTGACCAAATTTACATTTATAAAGAAGACATTTCTTAAGCTGCTATGATAACAAGTGATTTATGTTATCCAGAATTTTTGAGGGTTTTCTAAGCAGAAATAAATATTTTAAAAACAGACAACAAAATGGACAAAAGAAAAACCTCTAAAATGTTTAAAAATAATTTGACCCTCTTTTTTTCTGTTTTCCTCCTTTTTTTCTTGCTGAGATTCTCAAATAAATGACAGGAAATTGAATTTCAATTTCAATTTAGTTAGAGGAAAAACAACAACAATAGAAACAATTGTAAAATTATAAATCAGAATAACCCAGCGGATTGGTTACAAAATTATTTTTTGGAATTCATTTGGAGACTGAAATATTAATCCCACATTATAAATTCTGGTAAATTGAAAACACCAAACATCTTTAAAGCTTTTCTAACAGCAATGAAACAAATTTAAGATAATTTTTCTGTGCCAAGCATCATATTTAAAATTGAGTTAAGGAAACTGTTACAAGGTTTGATAAATGCCTCTTCATTAGAGGGACAAACGCACAAAAAAGTCAAGATGGATTAAAGATTTACAAAGATGGAAAATTGTTAATAAATACTATTATTGCCCTTTATTGCAACATAAAAGCTAATTTACCAGAGAGTCACAGTCATTAAAAAGAAGATGATAATAACGCACAAGGACAAGTACAATTCATCAAACCTGACAGATTATGGGTTACAGCTCTAAAAAAAGAATTTGGTGAATCCAAAGAAAAGCTGACTCAGATGAGAGATCCAAGTTTCCCCTTTTATCTTAAACTGGACTTGCCTGACAAAAATAAAATATTTAATAAAATCCCTTCAAAAGCCATTTGTCCATATCCCCAAAATTCCTTTGCAGAATTTGGCAAAAACTTAAATGTCTATGTATGTTTTTTTGGAAGGTGCTGTCAAATTTAAATTTACAGTTTAAGACCACTCTGTCCTTCATTATATGCAAAGTCTAAAGACAAATAGAAATAACCCCCAGTTTTGTTGTTATTGGTTTTAACAAATTCTCTTGTAGCTATTGATTTTAACTGATAAGTTAAAATAATTATAGTTTATTTTATTTTATATTATTTCAAGTTTTAACCCTTGTGCTATCCTAGGCACTTTAACATTGGGAGTGGGGTCATATAGACCCCACTAGACAGTGCACTGAACCTTTTTTCTTCAATGGTTTTTGATCTTCACAGGTGTCCATGGATTACATGAAATCCTCTCCATCTTTATCCACCTTTGTCATGGTAGGAATACCAAGTCAATGGTCATCTTGACCCCATAGGAAAGCACAAGGGTTAAAAAGACATAAAAACTACAGTTTGGTGATTTTCTGATGAATTTCTTCCCTAAATCTGTATAATCTTCCATAAATCTCATTTTAAAATGTAATACTAACAGGTTTACTGAAAATAATCATTACCTCAGCCTTTCAAAAAACTCCTCTTGTATTAGTTGTAATTGGTAATTTATTAATTTTTCAACCCACAGTAACTCATTTTAGTTTCTTCTGGCTCATTTGATTTCTTTAACTTTAAGAATCTTTAAAAACATTGAACTAATTCTCCTTGTTCAGAGCAGATTTGAACAAATAACCAATACAACATTTTCCGCATTAATCTTTTTTTAAATATAATTCCTGTGTCTATATATTTAAAGTGCATTTAAAAACAAAATTGATGACAAATTTTCCCATAAATTGTGAAGGAAATGCTCCCGTCACTCTACTACCTTCAGTTTTTCCACCTTATTTAAACCTTATGGTCGCATTACCTGTGACAGACACATTCAAAGTACATACAATTTTGCAAAATTACCTTCCACCTCTCCTCTGTAGCTTTCAGCTACTGTCACAATTCATCACAAACATAACAAACACATTTGGATTCCTCCCTTTATAAGGCCAATACATAAAATAAAACCACAGTAGATCTATATCAGTTTAGTTTTTGGGATATTGCTTTTAAAAAAACAACAGAGAAATAAAACATTAAAACGGTCAATTTCCCCCTTAACTTTCCAAATCACTCCTTTACTGCAAAATTACATGTTAATGCAAACAATTATGCATAAACATACAGTGATATGAAAGTAACAACACTGAACATTAAAAGCTGAATTTGTGAGTTTATGAGGAGATATATATTATCTCTTAAAAAACTTTAATTTTGAAATTGAAAGAGTTAGTCTATTATCTGAGCACAATGCTTTGTTTGATTTTCTGAATAAAGGTTTTCACCTTTTCTGGTGAGTTTAAATGTTTACATTTTAGTCGGTTTTCTAATTCTTTAGTGTACTGGCATCTGAAAATAATTCTGGATTATATTATAATAACTTACTAATTATTTTAAATCTATCTGCACCAAACTTAAATTTAAAAGGCAGCCTCACACTGGGCCCTGAAGCAGCAAATAAAAAATAGAGTACCACAGTACCGTTAAACATTATCTTTTGTGACTCTTTACAGTTTAGCTTTTTAGGAAAAGCATTCAGCATCAGGAGTCACAGTAAGTCTTTAAAACAAAACAATATTTTTTTACATTTCCTAAAGCAAAAACAAACTTTCCAAAAGTACCAACAAAAAAAAAAAAGTGGGAAATTCAACTGCATTTGTGTAAATATGTAAAACAAAAAGAAACCCATAAGGAATGAACACATTGGAGGATTACACACAGGATAATGCTAGACTATAGAAATAAAGTGAGCAGGAGTGCGTTAATAGTGCTCTGAGACTGTTATTACACATCAAACTGATTCAAATGTCTGGGAAAAGTGAACTTTTATGCTGCTTTCTATTTAGTCTCACTGTAAAGTTTTAGAAGGATGCTATTAGCTTTACCTAAGTTTGCTGAGGGAATGGAAAATGGAGGACATAGCTCCCCAAACTCCAACCAGAGCCACCATTGATTTGTTTAACGTTCACCAAAAACAGACTATTGTGTAGAGTTTGTGATTTTACTGGTATCTGCAGCAGAATATGGAGCAACTTGGAAATTTCCGGAGTTACGTTACTGACTTTAAATGTAAAGAAAGTATTGCAGCATCCTAACCAGGAATGCTTTTAATAAAATGTTGAGGCTCTCTTATTGAACCGTAATTTAATAATTTTGAAGAGCTGAAACATAAAGGCCACTATAGATCTTGTGGGATCGATAAAGTTGTATTTTTATTGAATTCTATATGGTGCATATAAAACTCTAATTGGTGTAAACTAAATGTAAACTCTGCCCGTTAACATTTTCATGTAAAGATTTTCCCCAAAAATGTTAAAAATAATAACTTTGGAAACTTAATTGCATTAAAAAAAAGTGTTTGTGCTATTTTTCCTGCTTGTCCTGTTATGTTAAACACCGGACGTAATCAGTGAACTAAAAAATGGAAGCTACTTCAGATGCAAAAGCCCTGAAACGTGACTGAATTAAGTTGACTGCCTGGTATAACTGTTAAATATTTGAACATTTTTAACAAAGATTGCTGTGGACCTAATCAACATTGCTTTTTGTAATAGTTTTTTTGCTCACTGAATATTAATCTTTTCTGTGTTTCCACAAAAAAATGTACCATTTAGAAGTTTCTTTCAGCAATAAAAACACATTTGTAAAATCAAAATAATCGCAAAACTAGCAAAAATAAAGAGATGAAAGGCAAATGACTGAACTACAGGTTTGCTTTTAGCTATAATTTTAGGGTGAGCACCCTAATTATAGGATTTTATTTTGGACTTTTGATTAAAAACCAAATAAAAATGGAGCAGAGTTCCTTTTTTAAAGGGTTACAGAGACTTTAAGAGGGGAGTAGAGGTGAATCCGAATGTCCCCTGTGATTACAGGTAAATCCACCTGTGTTAATTCAGGAAATGCTCATGAGTGAAGGTGACTTTGGTTGATACCAGTCCAGCTGTTTCCAGTCGAGCCTCTCGTTTAATCATCTTTCAGGGACTTTGACTTCTCCTCTAAATGTCAAATTCTCCTTTTTGAAATATCTTCTGAAGAGTCTGTTATAAGGTTTAAGTCACTGAAGATCACAGTTTTCATTTAAAAAAAGCTTTAAAAAATCAACTTCCATTAAAAAAATATGACCAATTTTTTTTTACAAATGTTCTCAATCCATTAGTTTTTACTCATTAGTTGAAGACACAGATTTTGATTTCAAATCTTGCTTTAAAGACAGAAACATGGGCCAGATTAGCTTTATATATTCATTTGATAGGATTTATTTATTGGCTAAAATAGCAAAAGATGAGATGCAACAAAGTCATTCATCTCCTGTGTCATGAAAAGTTCCTTTTTGGACGCAGGGAGTTTCCCAACAAACACCTCAGGTCTCCCAAACTCTCTGAAGTACTCGGATATAAACATAAAGGGTCACAAATTACAGACGATCACGACCAGAAAAATGAAGACAGTTAGGAGTACATCTGAAACAGAACCGGAGTTAAATGTAGGGTGCGGGTTCAATTCTAAACACTTGTATTAGGATATCTAAATATAGCAGGTAAGCTAAAAGGGTTTGGTTATTGGTGATGCCATACAGGATTATGTTCAAAGACAGATCGGCGTTTGGTTATTGCAGCGTCAGAGACACTCCTGATCCGATCATGATTGATAAACAAGGAAGCTATGGCTGAATCAGAGCTGCTTCCCTACCCATACGGCTCCTCCCTATTGGCCTATTGCTCTAATTGTAGGGGCATTTAAAGCTGTAGTGGTGTCTGACACCAACTTAGGGCTGGCTATCCCTCCCCCAGTAGGGCGCTTGTGGCGCCAAAGATAAACGCATGTCTTCACGTGGGTGTGCTCTGAAGCACAGAGGTGTACATTTACATGTAACTTGTGACTTTTTAAAGTTATAAAACCAATGTTGTATATTTTCCAAGCGCTGGCAGCTCCGTGCTAACGTAGCTCATTAGTGACTATTGGTGACATCATCAAGCGGTATAAAAGAGTGAATTTAAAGACACTATTTTTTCCATAACTTTCCGCTTGGAGGGATAAATGTAGGGGCAGGGAGAAGCCGACGGGGGTAGGGAAGCAATTCAGAGTCAGCCGCCAAAACGATGCGAATTGTGTTGGAAAATCTCAAATGAAAACAGGATGATGACAAACTGCTGGACTCTGAGGTTACAGTATCTAATGTGAATAATAATAAGAATTTCCCTATAGAGTGAAAGTGTTTGTTTGCTTTGAGGCCTTCAGAGCAGCAGTTCTGAGTTCTCCATCTGTGCAAATCTCTTTCCCGCTGTGAGTCCCCCTAAAAGCTCACAGAAGAACAAGGAGACAAAAGTGCTTTCAACGCTACAGACTTATGTTAGTTGCTGGAGTTTATCCTACCTGATGAGAACAATGGAGGTGGCGGGGGTAAGTGTGAGGTTGGCGGTAAGCCTCTGATGGAGTGCAGCAGGGGGAAAGACATCTGGGTGCTGTGGAGGGGTTGTGGGCTTTGGCCGGCAGTGGTTGGGGTTGTTGCTGTCCCCAAATGACAGGAATTGTCCACGGCAGGGGAGGCCAGAGTCCGGTCCAGCCCAAGAGGGTCGTTGCAGTCGGTGACCATGGGGCTGCTGACATGGAAGCATTTCTCCCTGTGGGCCTTCAGCATGTTTGAGAAGCGGAAGCGCTGGCCGCACACCTCACAGGGATACGGCTTCTCTCCAGTGTGGGTGCGCCGGTGACGCTTCATGTTGGGCCGGCTCGTGAAGCTCTTCCCACAGATCTCACAGATGTACGGCTTCTCTCCTGAAAAAGGATGCTCGCTTAAAAACTCAAGTCTTTATGCAATTAAGAAACTTCTACAATAGTTTTGAATTGTCTAGTAATTAAACAAGTATTTCTTATCTGAAAACGAGTTGAATTTCTACGAGAAGAAGAAATAAAAATTCAAAAATAGTAGAATTGTGATGATTTTACTATTCTTAAATTTAGGCTGACTTTTTGCAGAACAACACAAAGATTAAAGTTTAATGTCTGTACAAAAAATCTAAATCCTAAAATAAAATGTATTACTATAAATTAAAGGCAAAATTCTGAATATTTAATAAATCATACTTTGATCTATTGTATAAGCATTCCCAGTGGTCTTTTCATTATAATTATGTCATTTTGAACCGAAATTTGTCGTTTTCTGAGAAATTTTAAGCTTTATTTTCTTTATATATGTCCTTAATTATCAAAAAATGCAACAAAAACATGTTAAAAAATACCAAGAACATAATTTTCTCTAGAGTGGGTCTTTAAAGAATCATGCAGAGTCCCCAAAAAGTGGAAATCTCAAGAAACATTTGGATTTAATCTAAAATTTTAATTAAAAAATTATAACTAGAGGAATATTAAATTCTAATCCACAAAATTCTAACCAAAATTTCAAGAGTAAATCTTTTTTTAAATATATATATTTTTCTTATATAAGGTTAAAGTCAGAATTTTAAAAGAAAAAAAACAAAAATTGGAATGGTTAATTTTATTGACCACTGCTTACTTATAGCAGCAGATTAGCTCTCCTGTTATGTTTTGGGTCAAATTGACCCATTTTAAGTTTTTTTTTTTTTTTTTGAAACTTTTCCTACTTGGTTTATTTAGTGTGATCAAAGTATAAAACAAAAATGGATCAGTTCCTTTATTTGTAATTCAGTTAGAAACAAACATCAGTGCCTTTCTTTAGAGATGTACATAACAGGAGGGAGAGCATGGAAATCGCCAGAAAGTGACTCACCAGTGTGTGTCTTCATGTGTTCATCGAAGTACTGCTTCATGTTGAAATCCTTTCCACACCACTGGCACATGAACTGCTTGTGTCCGATGTGGATGCTCATGTGGGAGCGCAGCTGGTATTTGTACTGGAAACGCTCGCTGCAGTTCTGAGAAGGCAAAGCAGGTTTCTTTCTACAGCACAAACACGGACTCATAAAAAGTGCCTAAAGTCATGAAAAAATAAAAGCACTCAAACTAAACATGAGCCTCCGCTCCTTTCCCCATCAACCCTTTGTTTCAACCCTCTCCCACTAGCTTACAGCCCCTTACAACTCCAACCTAACATTAGCAGTGCAACAAAAAAAGGTGAGCAATATCGAAGCTATCCAGCCAGACAGTTTTAAGCCAGTTGTCAGCTCAGATGAGGAAATTGAAGAAGTAGTTAATGGATTTTTTTTGTCTACAAGGGGCTTCATCAGAATAGAGCAGAGCAGAGAGCTTGTGGCCTGATGATTAACACAAGCCTTTTCAAAAGGCATTTTTAATGTTCTTTATACAAGTTCTTCGTCATGAGAAAAATGCTACAAAAACAGTGTCAGAATTGACAAAGCCTTTTGGATAAGAAGTGAAATGTCTTCAACTTTAAAAACTAAGTCCAGATGACAACCTTTGAACCTACTACTATGCTACAAAACACATTCTTTATTGGAGTGGGTCTTTAAAGGATACATTGTGAATCTTTATAAATCTATTTGCAGAGATACAGCCAAACAGGTTTTAAACCCTTTTATTTGCTCTCGTTTAAAGGTCCATGACTTGTGAAGGAAAGTAACGTGTACTGAAGATAAAACAGGAACCAAGAATTCCTCATTTTTCACATATAAGCTACATAAAAATGGCTAATTCAAAAAACGCTGTTCTGAGTCTGTTTAAATTGGCATTTGATCCGGATGTCTTGACCTTGACGCGAACGTTTCTGAAACTGTTCATGCGAGTGACATGCAGAGGAGCAGCAGCAGCGTGTGGAAGGAGCCCAAACCTCACACTTGAAGGGTTTCTCTCCAGAGTGCTGCAGTGAGTGAACCTTCAGGGACATGCTTCGCTTGAACGACTTCCCACACGTCTCACAGGTGAATGGCATGTCCTTCGTATGTGCTATACACACATGCACACACAAACAGACACACAGACATATACATATTAGTGCGGTGTAGTGATGTGGCTGTAAACAACTGCAGGTTCTTTTTAACGGCTGCCTGGGTTAAAAATATTTACACTGATTACACTGATTTGAATGAAGTCATGTCATTCCATCTCAACTAAAATATGAAGCAGATGTTGCATTTAATTTTTTGGTCTGACATACAGTACAGTTTGGACCTTCCCATTCATTTGAATGAGAAGGTGTGTCCAAACTTTTGGTCTGGACTGCATATTTTTTAGAGAAAAAACAAGCAAGTTCTATATGTCCTAAGCGTGATTCAACTATTTTTTTATACTGATTATTGGAATCAGGAAATCGGTCAAAACTAAAAAGATTTGGCTGCAAAGAGCACAATATTCACACTAAATGTGTTATAAATAATCTAGTATTCCAAAAGTGTTTTTGTTTACATTGTTTGTCTAATTTGTCAAAAGTAATTCCTGCTAAGTTGTTCAAAAAGCCCAACAGAACAGGCAACAAACAAATTTTGTCTATTGCAGAAAGAAAAATGCAGAGTTTCTGTCTACAAATAAAGAACATAAAAAGTTTTCATAGCAAAGACAAACAGGATATTGCATTATAATCTATGTTTCGTCAACAATTTAGAACCTCATTTTAAAGCAGTGCAAATGCTTTTATAAATACAAATACAGCTTAATCTCTGTGAGCAAATTTAACTAAAGTTTACTTAGCAAACCAACAAAATTGCATGTGATGTGATCAGTTCAATAAAACAGCTGTTATGAAATCAAATTATCAATTGGGTGTGCATCAGTGGTTATTATTATTAGTACGAATAATATTAGCATGCATGTTGGTTTGTAGAATTTTTCCTCCATGAATCCTCTTAAACACCCCTGAATGCTTTTTATATGCTGCTGAAAAGATTGTTGATCAATTCTCATCAGATTTCTTACTTTGTGGTATTTAGACACATTTATTGTTAAAGTGTTGTCATATTTTCTGTTTTTTTTACGTTTTTAGTGTCTAATTAGACACCTAATTGCTGTTGTTTTCTGTTTTTTGTCTATTTTATTTAAATGTAAGAGGTACCTCCTATATCATGGCCCTCATCTACTGCATGCATTCTACAACCACTATTTCCTGACATTTACGTTTTTTAATCAAGTTTTTATAAAGTTTATATTCGATTTTTTATTGTCTTAAACCTAAGTGTAAATCATGAAGATGTGCTTTTACTTTTATAAATGTTCAAACAATCATATGAAAATGCAGATCTTCACACTGTGCTGCTTTAATCTACTTCTTGCTGCGGTGGTTATTCTTCCAAAGGGAGTTCTTTGAAATTAAAATGCATGATCTGCAGAGAGGATATGCTAGTAAGAACTATATTTACCCTCTGAAACAATAAAAAAAAAAAAAAAATCAAAAGTGTATTTAAATATTTTCAAGTTAACTCCATGCAGAAAATATATTTGACAGCGCGCAGAGTGAGGAACAGAATGGTCATTTATATGTAAAAGATATATCTGTGGAGATTGTGAGATTTTCTTTTTTCCCCATGAGCCTCTAATCTTACCCCACAGTTTGTGGGAGGTGTGGTAAAGACTATGGAGGCCTGCATGCCCTCTATATAGCGGGACTCACACCCACACTCACACAAAGGAGAGAATGTCAACTTATGAATACCACAGCGGGAGGACTTTAGCTTCCATGGATACAGATATGATCACACTGTTAAATTTTCAAATTAAAAGCAGAACTGTGCTGTTGAATTAAAATATCAAAACTGTACTTTTTGCTTATCATTTACTTTGTTTAAAGTAATGAAAGGTTACAAAATAAGCACTAAAATGTGCATAAAATGTTAGTCTTGAGTAGACCTGATGAGATATAGAAACAGGATCGTGTTTTTAAAATTTAGCCATTGAATTTAAATGAAATCCAGGACTCCACCTAATATAGCTTCACCAAAATTCAATGTTTTTTTCATAGACTTCACACATAAAGGGGTTAAATTAAAATGTTGTGTAATATTGCTTAGCTTTTAAAGCGTGATACATTTTAGAAACAAAAAGAATCTTTTTTTTTTACTGCAAATGGAAAATGTATACATAGCAAATACAACTAGTTCATTTATAATAACAACATGACAATACAAATATTAAAGCTATATAATTGAGCTTTTAATTTGTAAAACTACAGATTTTTTCTAAAAACAAAACCAGTAAAAAAAAGAAAACACTGTTTAAAAATGCACTGGGTAACGGGATTGTTACAGGGCAAGTGAGTTTTCCCGTCACTCACCAACCATGTGCTTCCTGACATGAGCCATAGTGTAAAATTTCTTCTCACAGATCTCGCATGAGAACTTCTTTTCTGCATATCCGTGGACGATCTTGTTGTGCTCGTGCAACGACCACAGCTTCTTGAATGCCTTTCCACACGTGACACACTAGAAAGAAAAACATTCGCAGAAGAAAGACGGGTCATCGCAGTTGTTCAGAATTGAACTCTTCACTTTCACACACTTCATGTGTTCATGCAGTTTTCTGAGTGTGGCAAGAAAAAAGGCAATTAGATTCAGTAGATTAAAGCAGCAAATGATCTTCAAACACACAGCAGGGGGCTTGCAGCTCAGTAGAGGGGGGTATAAGAGAACATAGTGAGACAGATCGGAATTAATTGCTAATTAATTACTATTGACCGCCAGTTAACTGATTTAAACAGTTGTTGGAGATTGGGGTTATATTCTGAAATTTATTGGCGGAATGATACCTGGATGCTCTTCTCGCAGTCGGTCTGTTGGTGCAGCAGCAGCTCACTCTCTAAAAGAAAGCGCTTCCCGCAGTTGTTGCAGATCTGCATGCGGTTGTGGGTGACGTTCATGTGTTTTTCCAGGTACCAGCGATTATTGAAGATGCGAGGGCATTTCTTACATGGGAAGTGCTGCTTCTCCTCCAGCCTCACCTTCTGGCCAGGGCCCTCTGCCTCCAGCATCCTCCTCCCGCCATGCCGCTGGTTGGCCATCGAGGCCTCTGCGAGCGTCTGCCGCATAGCCGCAGTGGAGCCCGCCATACCTACTGCTCTGCTGCCTCGGCGAGGCCGATCAAGCATGGCTGGATGCTCCAAACCTGGAATGTTCAAAGTGTTCTCCTCCTCTTCTTCATCCTCCTCCTCCTCCTCGTCTTCCTCCTCACAGCTTTGCCTTGCTATGTCACCCTTCTTTAGATCCTCCTCGTCTTCTTCACCAACTTCACTCCCTCCTTCATTCTCCTCATCAGCCTCTGAGTCAGGCTTGCTGGCACGTCGATGGCGGAACATCCCCTCTGCAGCTGGGTTCGATTTGCCCTCTGACCCCTTTGACACATTAAGCGTTTGGTTGTTGAGGTTGACTTCCACGATGATCTGGTCTCTGTTGAAGGATGTGTGGCCATCAGCTGTCTTTGAATCGTCCCCGTTGCCCTCCACTTTACACAAAGTGACCACGCCCGAGCTGGCTCCGCCTCCTGCACACTCCTCTTCCTGGTAGTATTGCTTTATCTGAGGAGTTGTCTTGGCTGCATCCTCCACTCTGACTGTCAACGGCGTGCTGCCTTCTCTTTTGTACACTCTACCAACCTCTGATTCTTGTTTGATCTCCCTGTACAGCTGGCTGGGGGGCATCATCAGAGCAGTAGGGTCACTGCTGCCAACCTCTTCCTGACTGACCATATCTGTGCAAGGGGTTCTAAGCGAGTGGCTGCTGATGAGGTCCCGGCAGGAGGCTGCAATGTCAGTCATCTGGAGCAGGGTGGCGGCATTGAGCACATCGCGGACGGTGCAGCTGCTGACCAGAAGCTTGGAGGTGTAAATGAAGTTGAGGATCTGCTGCAGGCCCTGGGATGTCAGGGCGTCCAGAGACAGGTCCACGCGCTGCAGCTGTTTGCTTTGGGCAAAAAGAGAGTGGAAGAAAGGGCTGTAGGCTGCCAGAACGCCCTTGTGAGCCGGAAAGGTGCTGTGCTGGCGCACCAGAACAATGTCGACATCACACAGGTCAGGTTGGAAGAGGCGCTGCTCATTCAGCCTGTCCATCAAACAGGTAAAGTGCAGAGCTACATCCTCCACCAGAGAGAACTCAGCAGAGGGGAAATCTGTGGTCTTCTCCACTATGAGCTGCAAGAAAAAAACACACAAGAGTAGGTTGGAGCATGAAATTTCTCATGGAAATAAAAGTTACAAGCAACAACATTGTTAGAACTAACATTTTAAGTTATTTTGTTTGGTAAAAAAAAAAGGAATCTTACAAAGAAACGGTGAACAAGACGGTAAACAAAAAATATTTTAAAAATACTCTACAGTCAATTTAAAATGACCTTTTCTTGTTTTCGGCTGTTCCCTTTAGGGGACACAATCCTATCTTCCTCTCAAAGTATCCTAGTCATCTCAATCTGCTACCTAGCATTCATCTCCAAGACATCTAACATGAGCTTTTCCTTTCATAGATTAATTCCCGATCCTCTCCATCTTCATCACTCCCAAAAAGAACCTCAGCATCTTCCTCCAGCTCTGCCTCCTTTCTCATAGTCAACATGGTTACTTTCACCACAGTTTTCTACAACGTTCCTTTTATTCTTGTTGACACCCTTTAGTCACACATCACACCAGAAATCTTCCTCCACCCGTTCCAACCTGCTTGTAAACGCCTCTTCACCTCTTTCTCACACTCTGTGTTGTTCTAGACCATAGGCCTGCAACCTGAGCCACAAATATCTTTTATCCCTACCTTGTGGCTCTTTCCTTAAAAATCGAAAATACAAACAATTTGAATAAATATAAAGTCAGTTAAGGGAATATTCTAATCTATGCTGCACAACAGTGTTTTGTTGTTGCTCAGGGGCAAAATTCTTTGAGTATATATTTGCATTTACATGTGCAGATAAACAAGAAAAATCTGGATTGTACATCAATGTTGTCATGTTTATGTTCGATAGCAAAACAAGAAAAAGAATGAAACCGCTGCAAAGTCCTATTGATAAAAAAATTCAGTTTGATTGTCTTGCATTTTTCATCCATCTGCTGCAGCCAGAGGATCTCATTAGCACTTTATTTTGAAAGGAACTTGTATGTGCTGCTGTCAAAAGTAAAAGTACCGTATAAAAGTCATTATTTATGGAAAAATTTAACACTTTTATAATTCAATCAATGTAAATATTTAAAAGCTAGATGAATTGCTTGATGACCACAAAAACATAAATAGAGTTAATATTCTAAATGATGAAGTGGGAGGTAAGAAATTGCTTTTTTAGCATTGAAGGTTACAAACCCATGTTTTAGCCCCAAGTCTGTAACCCTTGTGCCATCCTAGGCACTTTAACGTTGGGAGTTGGGTCATCTAGACCCACTAGACAGTGCGCTGAACCTTTTTTCTTCAATGATTTGTGATCTTCACTGGTGTCCATGGATTACATGAAATCTTTCCACCTTTATCCACCTTTGTCATGGTAGGGAGAACACGTCAATGCAAGGGTGGGGTCATCTAAGATAGCACAAGGGCTAAAGTCCTCCACCTTCATTACCTCTACAATGGTGGAGTCATCTAAGATAGCACAAGGGTTAAAGTCCTCCACCTTCTTTACCTCTACTCTATATAACGTCAGTGTTCCACACAGATATTTTGTCTTGCTGCTGCTGACCTTCATTCTTCTCCTTTCAAAAGCAAACCTCCACCTGCTCTCTCTGCTCTCACTAGACCAGTGTCATCTGCAAACACCAGTTTAAAAAGCTCAAGTTTGTAATATGATTAAAAAATATCTATCAATTGGTTTAAACAATTGATTTTAATGATTCGGTGATTCAAGTAACCCTTGTGCTATCTTAGGCACTTTAACATTTGGAATTGGGTCATCTAGACCCACTAGTGAGCTGAACCTTTTTTCTTCAATGATTTGTGATCTTCACTGGTGTCCATGGATTACATGAAATCTTTCCACCTTTATCCACCTTTGTCATGGTAGGGAGAACACGTCAATGCAAGGGTGGGGTCATCTAAGATAGCACAAGGGTTAACCCTTGAACAAATCAAACACTGACTGTCTATACTTGCGTGACTTCTTTATCGTGTTCAGATACCACTGATTTGTGTTTTTTCAGTTAAAGAAGAAACATGGAGGCACATGTGATAAAATAACAAGAACGGTCTGCTCTCATACATTTCTATTTCTTACCTAAATATACTTTTTAATGTGGAATAACCCATCAAATAGAAAATTGTCCATAACTTGGCCCCAAACATGGTTATTAGTTTCAACAACTTTAGCTATGAGAGCCTTATTGCAGTTTATTTTCTTGTTTTTTTCCACTCTAACCCTTGTGCTATCTCAGATGACCCCACCCTTGCACTGACGTGTTCTCCCTACCATGACAAAGGTGGATAAAGGTGGAAAGATTTCATGTAATCCATGGACACCAGTGAAGATCACAAATCATTGAAGAAAAAAGGTTCAGACCACTGTCTAGTGGGTCTAGATGACCCAACTCCCAACGTTAAAGTGCCTAGGATAGCACAAGGGTTAAATTCAATAATTACTGTTGTGTTAAGAAAACAAACCTACCACCAACATTCTTCAGCTAACATAAAAGGGGTTTTTCTGTCACAACAATAAGCTTTATTAAATGGTCTTTTCCTACTAATTCCCTGCAAAATGTAAACCCAACATTTCTAAAGAACGCAGCTTTTCTCTAATTAAACTCTGACTGAAATAAATGAGGCTGTTGCAGTTCTCAAGAAACATTGTGGGATTCTTATAACTCTGAATGTCCCATTTGGGATTGTAATTCCAGCATAAACACACAAAAAGACACTTTGAACAAATATTTTAATGTTTAGTGAATCCCTATGTGCAGGTCAGAATTAACAATCAATCAATAAATGGATTGTAAATGACCAAAAAAGTGTTTTAAAGGAAGATAAAGGAGGAAACTTTGTCCTATTATTTATTTTATTTAGGTATTTTGGGTACAAATGTGAAAAAATAAGACTTTCAAGGATGCAGATGCTGCAGAAAATCAGACCTAAGGTGTTTAACTTTTGCTTTTAGACTTTTGATATGTCAATGTTACATATTAATGTTGAACTAAACTCTTACACATTGTTTTTGAAATTAAGCAGAACACTAAAGTCTGTGGATGATGCAGTATGTGATGCAAGCCAGGGTAAAAAACAAAAGGTGCAACAATCAGCGCTCTGTGCAAGGTCCTCAACTTCCCAAGGTGGGTTTATTTTAGCACAGGAAGGGCAGGGTTTCGATCCAGACGGGATGTGAGGCAGGAGAGAGCAGCAAACAAGGCACACGTACAGAACCACCAACAACACACACATATGACACAAACTCATGCACAACTCACAACGGTGTTTGGTCTCTGCAAGGTCTGAGTGGCCTGTGCATTGGTATTCAGTGCATTTTCCCTCCTATTAGCTGGCTCTCGCAGCACACCCACTCACTTCACCCTCCCCGAGGGACAGCAGAGGATGCACATCACAAAACACAAATTACACAAATGAAAGAAAATATCTATATTAATACTTATATCAATATTAAAAAGTTTCCCATTTATTTATAGGTTCTAAAATCTTTGAATATTTGTTTGGTACATTTTGGAGCTGTAAAGCTTTAACCTCCAATTTTTCCTTTTGTTTGCATATTTTCATCATAACAAGTGGGTGGACCTACAAAGAAACAAATGAAAGATTATGCAGATTTGTGTTTTGGCATTTTAGAGATAAAACACATTTTACTTTTAGGAGGAATGGATCTTTAGAGTTTAACTACTGGTTATTCTTAGAGTTAAAATATCCACATATTTAGGATTTTTCCATTTTGCCTCTGAAGAAAAATACCAGCACACTGTCGCTGTTCCAGCTGTATTTGCATTTGGGGCTAACCTTGAGAATCTGCTGTTTGAAGAATTCAATTACGTGTCAGATTTATTCATAGTTCTATAGAGCTAAATTGGACTCTGTGCGAGAGGAACAGAGATCAGGTAATCTCTCCCTATGTGAGGCTACAGACACTGCCCAAGGGCAAAACACGGCAATTCTAATCAGATCGAGTGTAAGATGTGAGCTGGAAGTTCTGCTCACACATCAGGGATGATCCGCTTTTTCTTCTGGGATTCACAAGGAACAAAAAAAAGCTCAAGTCAACAATGAAAGACAGCAAATAGGAGGCATCTACCTCTGAGAATGGGTTGGAAATCATTACTATATATTTAAATGTGAATTATTATCTCATTTAACAATCCGGTGATACAGGTTTGAAATAAATTAATACCAGCCATTGTGAAAAACAGCAACATGAAATAAAAACAAAGCTACTTTGGAAAATATTGATTCTGAAATACGAGCTTCTGAAAAAGACAGAATTATAATAATATTCAACAAGATTAAAATGAATATTTTAAAATGCTGTTTTAAAATAATGAACAGGTTTTTAAAGCAAAATTAAATATATTGAATAATATAATGGCTAATTTAAAATCTGTGTGCAGGTTTTTCACAATTTCATGATCTTTTTATATATTTATGAGAGATTTATTGGTTTATTGTGTATTTGCATGAGGTCATATTTATTTATTTAATTAAATATTTATTTATTTAATTATGAACAGTATAGGACTCCATAAATGAGGCGGTTGTAAGTTAGTATATAACGTAAAACTAAATCAAGTTATTTGTGAAAAAAAAAAAAACAAAAGCTTAAGCAAAGCAAACCAGCTGAATTTGAATGTTAATTTATCCATATTTGCTCATCTATCTTTATATCTTCAGAACCCACCGAATGACCCTTTGCCAAAAGGTTATGAAGGGCGCCTGGCTTGACGGACCCTTGATGACATGAGAATAGATGCAAAATTCAAATGTGGACATCATTTTACAGCTACAAAGGTTTGCTATAAAGAACAATAACTATATAGTAAATAATCATAGATGTCAGAATTTGCAACAAAGACCACAAGCTTTCCATGCCGTCATATTTTAACCGGACAAACAGGGAGAATACTTTGTGCTGACAGATGAACTTGACTCCTCAGATGTGTCACTACCTCCCTGATCTCTGCTTCATCTCCCCACCTCCCTCCATGACTCTGTAAATGCCAGGCAGAGAGCTTGTTTGCTGTCATTAGAGGAGCAGTGCCTCTGCCCAGCTTCTCATTTGGATGTCTTCATATACATTATTCATATGTTGGCCTGACCTGCGACAAACGCACCACGGGGAGGATTACTGATGCACCCAACCGGGGGCATCATTTAAACTGACATCAATCAAAGCTTTGCTCATCCTTAGAAAACAGATCATCCATCATCGGCCAAGGACAGCAATGAAACGGGACGGTTCTGTTGTGGAGGTCTTGATGGGTGTTTTCACAGTACAGCATTCAGGGTTGGAACATTTTAGGGCAATAAAAAAAAAAACCATCTCACTTTCTTGCAGAACATAAAAGGCTGATGCAGATAACAGTACAGTGTTGGATTGAAAACAAGAAAAATTAGATCACATGAGTAAATCATGGCTGACAGGACACCTCTAAAAAAATCATTTTTTTACATCTATATATAGTTATTTAGCAGTCACTTTTATCCAAAATGACTAACAATTGAGGAACAAAACAGGCAAAAAAAAAACAGGTCAGGGTCACACAGTGCAGTCAAACAAGACAGAAAGAGCTCTTTTATGTGTAATGGGCCCAGAAAGTTGTAAAATAATTCAATTTTTGTCTTTTTCTTGTAGTTTGCAGAAACCAGCAGATGTTGCTCATTTGCCGAGTGTAGTGTGAATGAAGGGGTTTAGACAGGGACCTGAGTGTTAACGTACAGAGGAGCTCTGGAGTTTGTTACTCTGTAGGTGGAAGACAGAGCTTTCAATCTGACAGCTAATGGAAGCCAGTGGAAAGAATTAAAGAGAGGAGTGACAAGTTCCTATTGGTTGGTTAAAACGAGGCATTTTGGATCGTCAGCAGAAACTTGTGTGTGCAGCCTGGGAGCCCTTATTACACATGGATTACAATAAACAATCTGCGAGAAAAACAAGTGTTTCCACATTAAGTTGAGTGGCATTAACCCTAAAATTAGGTCTGATCTTCTGAATGTTGCACAGAAAAACTGCTGACAATGAAAATGG
The DNA here is from genome assembly GCF_053564925.1 of Oryzias latipes. Lineage (NCBI taxonomy): Eukaryota > Metazoa > Chordata > Actinopteri > Beloniformes > Adrianichthyidae > Oryzias > Oryzias latipes. The sequence goes on along the minus strand of NC_136256.1, from coordinate 22,225,201 downwards.
CAGAAATGTTTTCTTTAAAGCTCAGATGGTCCTAAATTTAATTTTGTAGGGACGATTATTGAGCTCAAGTTGTGCTTAATGGAGGGAGTGTCAGGAAAGACTACAAGGAGAGGTTCAGCTGAAGATGTTTTTCTTCCATCCAAGTGGAGGTCTTAGACAGGGGTGGGCACTAAGGGCAATCCTGCTGGTTTTCCAGCATAGCCTTCTTACACCTGATCCATGTATATGCCATGAGTGCACCAAGGCTTTAATAAACCATATAAGGATATCCGGAAAACCTGCACACACTGGCCCTTGAGGCCTGGACTTGTGAGGGAGAGACACCAGCTGACACAATGATGTCAACCTGAGGAAAAGAAAGGAAGAGCTGACTGTCATCAGCATAGAAGTGGTAAGAGAACCCATGTGAGCAAATCATGCTGCACAGAGACTTGGTGTAGATAGAGAACAGAAGAGGGCCAAGACCAGAACCCTGAGGAACACCTGTGCAAATTGGTGAGATCTGTACCTCCCCCTGCTGGGATATTATACTTTTGTTCAGATCATTTTAGCATGTCGGTACAAGAGAAGTGCTAATGAACTACTCAATCAGATGTTTCCAGATCACAGTGCAGACATTATTTTTTATCCAAACTCTCCTGGAGATTTTTTAAATAAATGTCAGACCATCAAACATAATAAATTCACTTTTTGGTGAATTATGAAAAAAAATTATGGCCACAAATGATGCACAGCATTACAGCATCATCTGGCGCTGTCGAGGGATTACTCTGAATATCTTCCCTCTTGCTGCGGCACAAACTGTGTAAATGTGTCATTCTATTACAATATTACATAATCCACAATTTGGTGTTTATTCAAAATGTGGTGTGAATATAAACAGCGTCTGTGAGCTTTTGGGCCTGTCTAAATCACTCCCTTTGTGTAAACAAAACTTTATAAAAGAAACGTCTGAATATATACATACTTATACAACATTTTTTTTTTTGCCAACTAAGCTTTATGTAAACCTTTTGATTAAGAAAACATATTTTACTTAAAATGCTTCTAGAAGAAACAAAATAAGAATCATGAAAATTTTAATAATTATCTTTAAAATGTGTACAAAATATTTCATCCAGATGGTTTTGATTAAAAATGTGTTATTTACAGAAGTAAATTTGTATTTTAATTGACACAAACTGTCCTGATAATGAAAAACCTGATATTTTACCCACCACCCAAAACAACTACAGTCTAACTTTTAAAATCTCACTAAAGACTCATTAAAATAATTACAAACAACAAGCAACTCACTCCCAGCCAAATGTCAAACTGCCCACATCTCCCACATGGAACAACAGCAGATCCCAGAGGTTATGACAGCGAGGAGCTTGTGGCACCGCCCCCTTCTTCAGCCACCGGACTCGTTTGCATGTCACCGGGAGTGGAAAGCCGCGTCCAACCACGGAGCACTTCAACCAACAGTAAAGAGCAGACTCAGCAGGCCTCCTCACAGGGATGCGGCCCGCTGAGGCGCCGACACCGAGCTCCACATGACTGACACCCAGAGGGAGAAGAGTGGGCAGCGTGTCAGGCCTCATCTCACTCACTGGCAGAACCGCACCGAACCCTACATGCTCATCCATTTCCCTGAGTCATCATCAAAGAGTGGAGCGTGGTGGGCCTGATCAAACAGTTAAAGCTGCAAGTTTGGTCTCACAATCAAGAAGTCTCTGTCAAACGTATTCACTCATGTGCAGACACACCCAAAGCAAATGGGAAGGGGATGGAATTCCTGAAAGGCAGCTATTAAAAAGCATTGCGGTAAAAACATTGTGTCCTCTGCATTTTGTCCCCTCCTGCCCTAGCTGATAAACAGGTGGGGTCCAGGAGAGTCAGGGATGTAGATCTAATTCAAAATGGATGAAGGCTAATCTGACAAACTATTTCTCTGCATCCTGCAGGAGTTTTGCTTTTGTTTTCTGACTGTGGAAAAGCAGGCAGAAGCCCAGCCTCCTTCTGCTGCAAAAAGTGCTTCAATAACATCCATTTATAAAATAAAATGACAATGAAATGGAAAAAAGGGTCAAACAAGCCAAAAGTACATCAAACATATACAAACTACAACATTATCACAACGAGGACAAAAATGGAAAGACGTTTAGAAGCAAAGATCAATAAAAAACAAAAGAGACAACAAAAACAAAAGAATAGGGATGTAAAGAATATAGAATGGCATCAGAATCCAACTCTTTTAAAACAATGAAAAATCAGAGAAATAAAGGTATTAGAGAGAACAACAGAATCATCAAAAAAAAGGGCAGAAAAACAACACAAATGGGGTCAATGGGGTCAGATCGACTGGAATGAACATTTTATAGCAGAAATACAAAAACCCACAGAGGAGTTTAATGCACATCTGATCAGCTGTGTTTGTCAGATTTGTATGGTATTAAAACGCCATACATTCATAGCTTATGATATTAATGCAAAGGACCACTTTATCTATATAATGCATGAAAATAAATCACGCAAGAATTTTTTCAAAAAAAGGAAAATACTGAAAATGCCATGGCTAAATTGGATTTCCCTCTCAAGATTTATGAACAAATATGTTCTGAAAAAAATGGTTTTTAGAACAAAATTCCATAACACAATCAGAGAGCCAAAAAAATCCAGCTCTACTTGTGTTGTTTCAAAAAGAGACATGAGGTAAAATATGAACCAGAAAGACTTTAGCATAGTCATAATGAAATCCTAAATTGTCTTTAACAGTGGTTGTTCCACCAATTTAGCTAATCATTTCCTTCAGCCAATTAAATGTTTGACTTATTAAACCACATCATTCACCGCTGGCTGCAATTTCTAAAGACAATATTATCAGCCCAAGGGCTAATCCCAGACATCCCATCTCCCTTCTCCGCTGTGGGCTTTTCCCCGTCCTAATCTAGCAGTTGGGATTTGGCCCGTACGTGGTGGAGCTCTAAAAGCTCCCACTATTGGATTTAAATACATTTTCATCTATATGTTAATGCAACCACAGGTGACGAGCCAATCTACAACTGATATGCCTCTACCCGAGCATGAAATTGGGAAGCACAAACAAAAATAGGGATAAGAACTCAGCGTGAGGAACATCTCGGTCACATGGAGTGCATTAGAATTTGACAGCATGTGTTGGACTGAATCCGCTGAAGAGCCTTTTCAGCGGGGCTGTGTGTGTCATCCCAAGCTGAGGAGAACAGTGCATGTTGGTCAGAGGCATTGCTGGAAGAAGGCCGGCAGTCGTCTGGAGCCGGGATGACAAGCAGTTGGATAATCAAACGAGCCGCCTGGAGGTAGGGAGAGGTGGGGCTGAGGTTAGAGCGTCCGCCAGGAAGGTTGCGACTGGGCCAATGAGCTGGGAGAGGAAGTGCTGAGTCAGGAAGGCAGGCCAAGAGAGGGCCCCGCGGCGCTGGCATCTCCTCCTCAAACACACACAATGCTGCACACAACACCGCTCTGCTGGAGTCATCACACTCTGTTCCCTAGCTGGCACCATGTGTACCATACAGCAGACGGATGATGAGTATGCATTCATCAGTAAGCACCAGACACAATGCCAAATACCTGTGGCACAAAGAATTCCACAAAGACACACTTTTATCGACAGACAGCACAAAAGTAAATGCAGCAGCAGTCAGAGAAAGGGTGAAATGGGGATATCTCCCCCGCCCCTATTAGTGCGTGACACAAAGAGCCCAGAGACCAACGTTAAAGCGAGGAGCTCCTTATCAGCGGGATCTTTCTGCTGTGGCAGCGCCGTGTTTGTGTGGAGGGTGTTGATATGAGCGATGAGAAGGTCATAGAGGACAGAGAGGAAACACTGCTGGAGAAGGGAGGCATCGGCTTTCCGAGGGAAGGACAGATTACTGAAAGCTTAAAGTCAGAATTCATGCTAAAAGGTTGAAGATTTAAGATTAAAAGTGTCTTGAATGTGCTCGTGCCCATCAGGATAAAAACATCCCTGATTTCCAACGACAGGTTTCTTCCAGTTCAGATCTCTTGTCAGGAAAGGGCGAGGAGATCGTTAATTTTGACATTTGTTCATGCACTTCTGTTCTCCAAAGAGTCCTCAGCATCCCTCTGGTAAGAGCCGCCAAACTCCACCCAGAGCTGATGTCGCTCTGGATTGAAATCCCAGGCCAGAGTACCAGGATTGGAAAGCAAAAAGTCGAATCTGGCTTTTTTCTGGATACATTGAAACAAATCAGTCCAAATATAATCTTTTTATGTTTATTTCTACAATCAATTTTATTTACAAAAAAATCAAACGTAAACATTGGTATATTTTTTGCTCCAACTTAATTTACTGACCCCACAGTTGGTATTTCAACAAACAGCAGGGGAAATCAAGAAGGAGTGCAGCTCCCTTTGTTGGATTAATCTGAAAAGCAGATCATATCAAATATTGTGCGTTAATCTGTTCACATAACTGTATGCAAGTCAGATTATGGTGTACAGAAGAGGGAGGCTGTAACCATGACATCATTCAATGTGAACCATCTTCCTGGCTTTCACTCTTTAATCCTCGCCATCTCTCCACCTGACGTGACGATCCATTTATGTCTGCTGTAAAGATGACCATCAAGAAACTCCACTTTGTGATTTTCCTTTATTTTTGTTCAACTTTCATCTTCAATTATTAACATTTTGCATCAAATATTTGCTGAAAATCACACTTTTTCCTTTCAGCTGGGTCCCATCAACGAAAAAAAAAAAAAACTGCTACCAAGATCTTCACAGAAATGTCCCATAGTGCCCGTTCAGCCATGAAGCTGATGGATTCATGAACAGAAAGCCATTTTTGTCTCCTCACAGCCTCAGTGCACAGGGCTGCTTCACAGGAGGAGGGGGGGGGGGGGGGGGGGGTCACTATCAGTTTCTTTATTCTTGGCTGTGGTTTGTAAATAGAAAGACTTTTAATGTGAGACCAAATGATTTTCATGTATAATAGTTGTAAATCAAAACAGCAACAAGAGAATTTGTGAATGCCTGTAGTTTGGAGGCTATGCAAAAAAACACAGTAAATAATTTAGGATGCATTGTTCCACTTTAAGAGTCATGGGGTAAATAAATTAAGTTTATAAATAGAGGACATGTGTTTTAATCTAAAAACAAACTCTGCATTTCCCCTAATGCTTTATCTTTTATTGTGTTCATTTGCATGGAAAGGGTTTCTTTAGAATAAATACAGATCAGAAAATTAATTACTTATATATCAAGCTGCAAGAAATAATCCCAGACAAACCTTAACAAGACTGCATTGGCTGTGCATTAAAAATTATATATTGCACATTTTTTATGGACAAATTACAATGTCTTCTTTTAAAATCCCCCTCCAATCATCGTTTGATGTATTTTCAAATGATTATGCCATTTTTTTTTAGAAAAAATCCCCACTTCTGTGTTATTTTCTAGGACATAGTCTCTGCAGAGTTCATTAGAAATTTGACTCTGAGTTGTGGGCAGGACTGTTGGCACCTCTGCCCCCCTTCCCGTCACCCACCTGTTTTTACACAGTCTCCCACTAGCTCAAAGCCCTTCAAACCCCCAACCTTACTGGTGCAACAAAAATGGAGAGCAATATCGGAACTACAGCTGTGCAGTTTTGAGTCAGACGAGGAAAACGAAGAGGTACACGGATCTACTTGTCTGCAAAAGGATGCATCAGAATAGAGTGGAGAAGGGAGATTGCGGCCCGCCCATCATATTTTCTACATCCCAAAAAGATTTTTTTCCAATGGCATTTTTTCGTCTGCTTCTGATTCACAACAATCTGAATAAAGAAATATTCAGAAATGCAGTTTTAATCCTTAATTTCTTCATCTATGTCCTCCATTGTCCACAAAATGCTGCAGGAACATGCTAAAAACAGAATTTTCATCAGAGTGGGTTAAAAGAAAAATCTATGGCAAAATTAGCATTTTAAAACCTATAATGTCATCTATGGACAACAATTAATCCTGATGATGTCATAACTTGATACTAGAGATATTCTTATGCTTGTTAACAGAAATTGAAGAACTGTTTGTGCTTTAGGAGAAACATTCATTATCTTGAGGGATCTGAGTCTAGGGTTGTGGCAGAATTTATTCACAAAAACATGTAAGCAGTCCTGATTTCTAAATGTCTGACCATGAAAAGCTACAAAATCCCTTTAAAGCTGTAAAAAAAAAAAAAAAAAACTAAAAAAGGAGTATAGCAGGGTTGGAGAGAAAGTTCTTCTCATGTAACAGCAGAGGACAAACAATCTGACTTTGCTTCAAACGAGCTCAGCTGTTTGAAGCAACCAGAAGAAAAGAAACCTTACATAAGCCCAGACAGTTTGACCTTGCTGTCTGCAGGGACTTGTCCACCGCTCTTAATCTCAGGGCCATAAATTAGCAGCACCTCCAGTGCCCCCCCTGAGCTTCAGAGGAAAGCAGCCCCCCACACACTAGCAGACGCCTGAGATGCGTGCAGGCGTTTGGTTGCCGGGTCTAAAGAATGGCTGCACTTGTCAACCAGGATGAGGACGGATCCCCGCCACCAACCAAACAACCCAGAAACTCTGGAGCCTCAAAGTCAAGGGTGGTTAGTGCTGCCCTGAATGAGCAGTTACGTAAAAACTCCCAGCACCCTGAGAGGAAGAACAGAGCTGCTGGAACCGGACCGCGCTGACCAACATTTTAAGCATGTGTGTGACTTACAGCTTGAGGTGGAGATCTTTCCATTTTCATTTAAAAAATAAAATAAAAAACAGGTTAGATACAACATAATTCCATTGTATAGATAGCCCATCATTATTATGCTAATATGATTATGGTAACTTTTGGGTGATTTTGTTTTCCTCAGTAGCCTTCTCTACCTTAATTTTAAATTCTTTTTAGGTTTGTTTTATAATTTAGTTTTTTCAAAACTTCCCCTTAGTTTAAGTATCTCTTGTTGTTGGGCACCAATGTCCTTATTTTTGGCTTTTATTTAATTATTAGGAATTTTCTCTTTAATTTAAATTTCTAGATTTTGTTTTTATGCATCATGTCCCTTTACTTTAAAGACCCACTCCAATAAAATTACATTTTAACATTTTCTTGAAGCATTTTCCTCACGATGGAGGACATATAAAAGGAAAATTAAGTTTATAGTTGCATTTCTGAGTATTTCGTTATTCAAATCGTAAATTAGGAGCAGATGAAAAAGTGCTGTTGGAAAAAGCCTGCAGCAGTAACGTAGCTGCTACAGTCAGCGGGCCACAAGCTCCCTTCTCCGCTCCATTCTGATGCATCCACTTGCAGATAAATAGATCCATCTGGCTCAAAACTGTACGGCTGGATGGCTTCGATATGGCTCTCCATTTTTGTTTCACTGGAAATGTAAAGTTGGGGGCATGAGGGGCTGTAAGCTATAGCAGGAGTGCATGTAAAAAGATCGATGATGGGAAATGGGGGCGGGCTTACTCTGTGGCAACAGGCGGCAGACACTATGCCCTAGAAAACGACGCAGGTTTTTTAATTTTACCTAAAAACGGCATCATAATTAATAGACAAACTACGCTTTAGAAGATGGTTGGAGTGGGACTTTAATAGTTCTGCAAACATGTTTTTTGATGCCAGATGTTTTAGCTATCAATTCCTTAGAACTGAAATTATTATTATTTACATTTTTTTTTCTGAAAGGTAATTTCTGACTCTTCTGTGTCCCTAATTTTTTAATTAATATTCTCATTGAGCATGTTTTCCGCTCACCTGAAATCAACGGATGCTCTGCTTCCATGTCTCAGGTATTTCCAGGAAAAGCTACGGAAAGGTTTCTTTACATTTCAGTATAAAAAACAAAGATGAACCAAAACCTTACACAAATATAAACTCACTCTGCAAACTTTGCAAGTTAACACTCATGGATCTCCAATAAAAAACAACCACAAGGAGGAAAAGCACCAACCAAACCTCTCCTTCCACCCATTGAACACCACCATGGCCAACCCTGCTGACCTGACCCACATTTTAACCCAAGCCTCCAGATGTGAGTGCATGCTGGGATTACGCCACCACTGCATCCAGCTCCACATGCTTTCCTAATGAGGTATCCCAAAATGACCCCAGAGATTGAGCACTACTTTGCTCCTATCCAATAAAGAGTGGAACTTTTTTTTTTTTCATTTTGGAACCTGAGATGGACCACTTGACCCCCCCCCCCCCCCCCAACCTGAGTCTCTGATGGATGTCTGCTCCTGACACACTTGACCTGCACCTGCTGGCAGATAAAAGGTTCACTGTGACTCTTCCTGTCCACATCTGCAGCGGTCACGACCCGCTCCTGAAGCCCCAGCGCCCCGATATCAAGGAATTTAACTCCTTCTCTGCATCCACAGCTGCTGTGGCCCCCGCGTCCCCTTCTGGGGGCTTCAACCACTAAACTTGCGCCGCGTCGGCAAGTTCCAAACTTCACAGCGACCGACAAAAAAAACCGAGACGATGCACACGCGAGAGCAAAGCGCTGCCGGATCGGCAGGAGGCAGAAGTTTGATCGGCCTGCTAAGTAGCTCCAATTTGCAGGAGATCAAGAAGAATAAAGAAAAAATGCAGCGCTGCCCTGCAGCCTACCATTTTGATCCAGCGTCTCGATGCTCGAAGGAGTCCAAGAATAACTCCTTTCGATCCCGTTTCTCCCTCGCCATGAAAATGCTCGTGGGATTGTCACATTTCTCCAGTGGTTGCCTCCTCCTCAGACCTTTTTCCCCCCGTGCTGCTGTGGCGATCAGACAGACAAAAATGCAGGAGCAGCTTTTGCAGAAGGAATTGGTGATTGGAGCTCGGGGATCATATGGGCTTTTTTTGTCAGACGTTTTTAAAGGGACACGGTTCTGTTTGGAAGGTGGAGTTGTAAGGACAACAGCATGTCTTCGCCCTCTTTGGTGGAGGCTTTTTTTTTTTCAATTAGATTTTGCTTTCACGTGTCGGCGACAGGAACGAAAAAAGGCGCAAACGAACGCCGCGTGCGCTTGAGCGCGCGGTGCGCTCCTCCGGCAACACAGTGACGTCAGGCGGCGGGCAGACAGATGCGGGGTCACAGAGTTCATTCCCTACAACTTCATAAGTTTCACGCAGAAAAACACTATTGATTAATCACATAAATGATTTTTATAAATCACATTGTCTTTTAATTTTTAATGGTATTTTTTATTTAGTTAATTTATTTTGTTACGTTTAAATCACTATAGTTTTAATTTATAATTTAATCAAGATGTGTGAAATGAAATCATATTTTTAACATGTAGAATGCACAAATTTAAAATACGTTTTTGTATGACTTAATATAAAATACATTTTATACTATTAAAAAAGCTTGTTATCCATGAAAAAATAACTTCTGTGAACTTCCTATAGCCCACCTGAACCTTAACAAACTTAGATATAAGAACATATAAATAAATAAAAATATTATGAAGATTCATTGATTTTTGGCTCAGTAATTACAAAAGTCCCAAAACCTGTGATCTTAAATAAAATGGTCTTTGAAAATACTTGGGAAATAAAAAAAGATGTATGTTTTCCCAACTTTACATTTCCCAGATTTATTTTACTTGTTAAAAATTTTGTTAAACCTGTTTTGCATAAAAATAAAGAAAAGTAGGCTTTGTATTTTATATATACATTATTTCTCATAAGGTATTTTCTTTTTTCTTACTAAATATTAACAAACTCATAAATGCAGTTTATAACAAATGTGCTTTTATCGTGGAATTTTTATAAATTCTGTTGAAAAAATAAAAGGTATTTTTCCACCTGTCTGGTTAAGACGCCACCTACAGATAAAAAAAAGTAAGACATGATCTGCATGAATGCTTGTGACATGCAGGTCAGTTGAATGAAAAATGGCTAAGAAAGACTTGCAACTATTTTCTATTATTTGAACTACATTATGGGAAAGTCAAAAATTTTAAATGATTAAAATCTCAGATACTTTGTCAAACAAACCATTAACCTAACCGAATTCAAAAACTAGAACAGCAGCATAACATTTCATGGTTTTTATTAAAGGTAAACATTCATAATAATATGGTATAAAACCAGAGAGACGAAACTTTGTACAGTTTTAAACATTCATGGCTCATCGTAAACGTAAAGGAGAAACTGTTACGTAACGGTTTATTTTCATTCAGTTATGCTTTCTCTCAAAAACGAATAACTTCTACTTAAAAATTCATACATAACACAACACTCTTCAAGACACATCAAAGCTTACAGAGAAAGAAAGCCCATCATTGTAAAGTTAGCTTATAAAGAAAAACAATACAACACATTCCTTATTATGTTCCCCTCATTTTATGTACCAGTGGTCAGTATTAAAACAGGAGGGTGGGACAGAACTTTTTGTCTTGGAGTTTTAGTTGCTGATCTTTGAGTTTCAGCTGTTGTGTGGGCCCAATATGCAGACTTTGTGGTTTTGCTCCCTCTGAGCAGATGGCTGAGGGCAGCTCAGCTGTACCGACTGTGACTCCTGCGCCTGGAAGAGCTGCGACTGGATGAGTGATAAGATCTGCAAGAGAACAAGATGATTGTAAATATTTGATGCCTAATTCACAAAGAGGATTATGTCCAAGACATGATCTGGTAGGTCTGAATATTCAAATATTCAAAGCCTCAGCGCAGTTTTTTTCTGAAACTTCAATGTTGAACATCCAGTGAAATGCCAGCAGGAGGCGAGTTACAGACCCAGGCCAGTCCAGTTTCACTACAGAGCAGAGTTTTACCGGGATCGGCGCCCAGAGCTCCGGTAGCTGTCACTTCTTCTACGTCGCCTGCTCCCACTCCGACTGCGACTGGTGTAGCTGTCATAGGAATCTGACCTGAATTCATTTGAGGTGGCACGACAGTGGAGGCATTATTCTTTAGAAATATACAGAAAACTGGGATTTTTATACAATCAGTGTAACAGAAAGAATATTGGAGTAAAGAGAGCTGAAAATCAATTCAACAATAATTTTATATATGAAAATAGTACGATAACATATCTAAAATAAACAAAGTGAGCTTATTATCCCAATACAGGGATGGGATTTATGATAAAAAGCTTACCTGACAGGTGTGCACTCATAGTAATTACAATAATAAAACATTTGACTTAATTTGACTCGTGTTTGGTTTATTCCTAAATACTCTGATACAAAATGTGATTTTTTTTTCTTTAGACAATGTTTTTCAAAAACCAGAGCTTGACAAACCTGGGACTCCTGTGACGATGATAAGAGCGACTCCTGGAAAGACTTCTGCTGTAACTCCGGCTGACAGAGGATGGAAAAAGGTCAAAGATCAGAGGAGAAGAAAGATGGATAAAATTATTTCTTTAAATCTTAGAATAGGTGGTGCATTGCATGGTTATAAAATAGTTTGTTGCTTAAGCATGTTTTCATTCTTACAGTTACTAGGATTTCATTTATGTCATTAAAGTAAAGTGTTTCCAGTTACGGTTTCACTTTTTGGATCAGTGCCTCTGTACCTGTGACCCCGGTGACTCCTGTAACTCCGGTAAGTGCTGCTGCGGGAACGAGATCGTCCTCTTCGATGTCTCCTTCTGCTCCTGCTCCGGCTCCTTCAACAATAATTTAGGAGCTAAATCTCAGTATCTGACTCGTGCACCAAAACAAATTCTGCGTAACAAGAAAAGCTTTAAGGGTCTAATTTTTCCCCGAGCGTTCATTAACGACCCATTCAGATGAAAATGGTGTTTTCTGTGTTTTTAACATGTTCTTGTGACATTTCCTCACAATGGAAGACTGTGCAGTTGGAAAAAACTTATAAGTGTGACGTACAAGTTACTACGGCAAGCCGAGAGCTCTCTGCTCTGCTCTATTATGATGCGTCCACTTGTGGACAAATAGATCCACGTGCGCTTTGTTTTCCTCGTCTGAGCTGACATCTGCTTCAAAACTGTACGGCTGGATAACTCCAATATTGCTCGCCAATTTTATTGCACCGGTGATGTCAGGTTGGGGTATGAGGGGCTGTAAGCTAGCATGGAAACAGGGAGCTCTCAGTTAAAGGTGATGAGAAAGGGAGGCAGAGTTGCTCCACACCAACTCAGCTGTGAATTTCTAATTAAATCCTGTTGCTCTGCAGAGACTACATTCTAGAAAACGACAGGTTTTTTTAGTTTGGCTAAAAACGGCATAATCATAATTAAGGCCATTGGGAACACTTTCAAATAGCTCAAAAGATGACTGGAGTGGGACTTTAAAGCTTTACGAGCATTTTTATTTGAAGAATGCGTGTTCATCTCACCTAGAGGAGTAGCTTGAGCTGCGGGATCGACTCCTGGACCTGCTGTACGAGCGCGACCAGCCTCTGGAGCCGGAGCGCTGACTGGAAGCCGAGCGAGAATTTCTAGATTGGGACCTTGCCTTCTGCAGTGAGCGTGCCGTCTCCCTCGTCTTTCCCACAACTGGTGAACTTTCCTCGCTCGAGCTCTCCTGGTTCCTGGGTCGCTGGTTGAGCCGTGCCGTCTTCCGTACCTCGTCAAACAAAGAGCCCGGTCGAACCCGACTTTTGCTCTTAATCTCCATCTTCACTCCTTGTACGTTACGGTTCTGGCTTTCTTGATTGTGTTTCACGGTGACCGGCGTTGCGCTCACGTCCTGTAGAGCCGTCGAGACTTTTATTGGCCTCCATTTAAAATTGATTGAAGGTTTGGCTGCAGTAGCTCCACCCGGAGGGCTTTCATCTGTTGCCGTGGAAGAAGCAGTCGGCTGTTGGTTGCTCTGCACTGAAGAACCCTCGTTGCTCGTCACGTTAGAGGACTTTGAGGTGGCTCTCGGATTCGGTTCAGAGATAGCGGAATCATTTGAAGGCAGAGGTTCCAATATGTCGATGTTGTGCTCTGGAGTACAGATGTCCATATCGTCTAGAGTCTGTGGCTCTTTGGTGCCAGAACAATGAGAACTTGTGCTGTTTTTGTCAGACGGTTGATGATGAGGTTCCGGATTTTTGCTGTTTCTAGTAGTTTCTTTTGATCTCGGTTGACCCTTTTCAACTTCGTTGTTGGGATTTATTTTCAGACTGGTTAAATGTTGGTCATTTACATTCATGGGTTCACTAGAATCTTCCAGGGAAACGTTTGGAGGACTGCTTTTCTCCCTTTTGGATTCATCCTCTTCGTCCTCTTCTCCAAACTCCAGAGGTGGCTGCCAGTGAAAACTCTCTTTAAGCTTCAGTTTTTTCCTCTTTGAATTCTTCCCTTTGTCCTTGCTGTGATGGGAGGTCTTGCCGTCGCCTCTCCTCTTGTGTTTGTGCTTCCGTTTGGCTTTCTTTTTACTTTTGTGCTTCTCTGGAGCTGCACAGTTTCCACAACTTTCCTCTGACCGACCAGAAGAAGGAGCTGCAACCTTGTGGGTAAAAGTCTTTTTTGAAGCGTCGCAGTCAGACTCTGAACTCGCCTCCCCTTCCTCTTTTTCCGACACGGCTGATTTTCTTCCTGCTACATTCTCCGAATCGCTGTCTGAATTCCATCCCGCGAGAGCAGACTTCCCACGGGGAAGCAGGTCATCTTCTTTTTGCAGTTTTGTTCTACCAAAAGACTCACTCTGGCTGACTTTATCCCCATCACTATCCCATTCAGACCTACCAGCTGGCAGTGAGTGATTTGTCTCAAAATGCTGGGCATTTTCTGTCTCCTTTATTTTTTCCATAAAGTCCACATTGTCACGACTGTGCTCACTGCCTGTTCCTTTGTCAGACCCAGAGAGACCACCTCTACCCCCACTGAGGGAAACCACGTTTTTTATCCTGTTTACGGAGCTGCAGTACTTTTCCCATTCCTTGTCTAATGAATTTGCCTTTCTGCTGCTCGTTCTTGGAGAGTTTTCCAACTCGGATCCGTTGAAGGAGGACGACCTGCTTCTGTAACGACTGGAACTTCTGCTGCGAGATCGGTTGAGAGACCGGCTCCTGGACAACCTGCGTGTAGCTTTGTGTGCGCCGTGACCGTCGTTTGCTATAGATTTAGGAGTTCCTGAACTCTGAGCTTTTTCTGTAAGCCTGTCCATGGCTTGTCTGCCGGATGAAGTCATGTTAGAGGCTACTTTGGCTTTAATTTCTTGGATGTGGATGTACGACGGCTTCCAGGGTTTTTGACCTGGTTTCCAGCGTGAGGGAGGAGGGCTGTCGCTCAGTGGCATCACTGGCACACTTTCAGGTGTTGGAACTGTTGGCAGTCTGTTCCCAGCAGTGACTTTGACTTCTGGGATCTTTTCTGTCTCACGGCTTTTACCATCGGAATTGGGAGCCCTCGTTTTCCTTTTTTTGGATGAACTCCTCTTTTTAGACAGCGTCCTGGATCTGTGCCTGGACCTGGAATCTGACCTGGATTGAGAAATTGACCTGGATCTGGATCTAGACAAACATCTACTTCTTGACCTAGAGATGCTCCTGGACCGGGAATGAGATCTGGACCTTCCTCGAGATGTGGATCGACTTCGTGTGTAAGATCTAGAGTAGGACTGAGAAAAGGACCGTGTGGACCGCCGTCTTCTCTTTGGCAAATGATGCTGGCTTGACAGAGAGCGTGATAATGAATGTGACCTTCTGGAGCTTCTCTCTGAAGACACTGCCTTATCATTGTCTGACACGTAGGTTTTAGGGGGTTTGCTCTTGAAGCTTTTCTTCTTGGCATGCTTGCGTTTCTTGGCTTTTTTCTTATGTTTGGCCGCCTTCTTTTCTCTTTTCAGATGCTGATGCGGGCTGGACCTCTCGGAGCTGTGGTCTGTAGAGTGTTCCGCTGAGTGGGACCATGCCGAGTCACTTCTGTCATCCCATCTGCTCGAGGAATGGTCATTCAATCTGTTAATTCAAGAGACTAATGAAGCAAAGCAAAAACAGACATATAAGTCGAGGTTAGAAGTAAATGAGTCATACTTGTCTCCTTTGTTCCATCTTTCTACGCTTGGTCGTTGATAACATTTGGTTCTTTTCATCTCTTCTTTCCAGTGTGGCGGCGTTTCACTACTTCCATGCTCCTCCACGGATGCAGAGCGGGATTTGGACCTTGTAGGAGTGTGATACCTCTGAAAAAAAAAACAATAAAAAAAAAAGACAAAATTATAATTACTTTCAAACAACTAGGCAATAATGAAGAAAAGCAATAATCTTTACATCTGACGTTGCAACATGATTTCTGTGTCCACATTGTAAAGAAAAACCCGTTCTTCCTATAATAAATGTCAGAGTTCTTTAAGCTGAGTACATACAATAGTTCCTCTGCCTCTGATCGTCCTGCCAGACTTTGACACGGCTGGTTTCTGCTCAGCTGAAACTGTCGTTTCCTTTTTCTCAACACTGAAAATAAAGCAATGCAATTAGAAAATAAATCTCTTTTTAAAATGTTAAGTCCTTTTAGTGTCAATTCTTCATTTACGGGTTAGGATCCCTACAAAACTAACATTTCGGTTTTGACTTGTTGGGATGGCATGTCCCGTCGTAACAGGAAGCGGTTCTCTGGCACAGGTGGGATCTCTTCCGGCCGAACTACAGGTTTCTCCCTCTTTCCACCAGACTCCTTCTCTTCTTCAGGTTCTCCCGGGACGGTCTCCTGCTCCACAGGCCTGTGAAATGGGAAACCACGTAAAAAATGTGAGTGTTTTTACAAAAGCAACAAAAAAAATGATTATCCACAAGATAAACAGACCTTTTCTTTAAAATGTCCTTATTCAAGCTTTTTGCCTTTTTTGCCTCTCTTTTTTTCTTTTTAGGTGGTTTACTTTTTCCAGGCCTCCTGAGCTTTTGCCGTTTGCGCTTCTGTTCTGTTGGACTTTCAGACTCCTCTGACGAGAAGTTAGAGGAGCCGTTGTCTGAGTTGAGTGAGGAATGAGGAGATGTGGATCCTCTGGTCCTCATGTCTTCAAGTACTGTTAAAAATGACAGCAGATCACGTAGTTTACGTTTAAAATGACTTAATTTTCTATAATTTTACTTTAATATTTTTAGAAAACATCAAGACAGACGGGGCAGCTCAAAGGTTGGATTTTTCAAATAAAAGAAAAGCTCAAACACGACAAATTTAGATCAAATTGAATAATATATAAAAAACTCAAATTTCTGTCTGTAAGATTTCCTATGATCAATTCCCATAGAGAAGGACAGAAATACATATTTAAATAAATATTCTGCAAGTCTTGTGTTGAATTTCTAAAAAAACAAGAATGGCGTTAAATAATTAAATTTAAAGATTTTACATCATTATAACACAGTTTGGTTTCTTTTAAATCTCATTTTATAAATCTCTAAGTAAGTACAGAAAAAAAAGGACTTAATAGACACCAGTAAAGGAAAAAAGCAGGTTAGAGGTCCTGGGGCTCAGATGCAGAAATTGTGTAGGAGTGACGGGTCTGTCATCAAAAGGATCTATGAGCAAAACTACAGCTCCTGTGCAGATTTCACAAAGGTGTGAAATTTTAAATCAAAAGGAAATTATTCACTGAATGTGGCATGAAGTGGACACGGTAATTATACCGTCCACCATATAAGTGTGTTCTGCAGGAGGTTTAAGCAAACTTTCAAAATAAAAGCATCATCCTGCAGCATGAGCAGAACAAGAAATGTCATCAAACGAACCATCATTTGCAGATTTAGTTATCAGCTGTCCACAGTCCACCACTCTCACATCTGCGTACGGTCTGCTAGCTGAATCAGTCTTCAGTCCTTCAATCTTCTTTATGATTTCAAAGCCAGAGATGACGAGACCAAAGACAACGTGGACTCTGCACAAAAACAAAGACTTAGAAACTAAATGGCTTTGCTGAAACTTAAAATGCCAAATTTAAACTAGTCCTTCAGTACTTTGGGAATTTACTTCCTCAAAACTCCTTTTATTTTACTTCTGTAAGACCGTTGTGATGGTTTTATTCAACCAAACGTACCCATCAAGATGAGGCGCAGTCTTAGTTGTGCTGTTGGTGTAAAATCCAGCAATATGAGGGTGGGCGGTCAGCGAGTGGCAGGGGAGGGGGTCATGTAAGAGGAAAGACATTAGGAAAATGAAGAAAGAAAAAAAAAACATTCCTGACATGTGGGAAAAACTCAAAAAGGCACAGGAGATGTCTATGTCCATCCTATGATTTTACATATTTAACTTTAAATCATTTTTTTAATTATAAATATAAAATAACAGATCACAAAAGTTTTACGATTAAATTAGGAAATACCATGATGATTTTAATGCTTCCATTTTGCCCATAACCAGTGTTTTTTTTATATTAAAACTTTTAAAAAAGGGTCTACGCAGCCAAATAGCATAATACATTTAATTTAAGGCACCTTTTCTGACACTCATGGTCACACCACAAAAAGAACACAAGTCAACCCTTAATGAGAAGATTAGATACAAAAAAAGGACTTTTTTAAAAAAAATATCTAGTTCATAAAAAGTACAGTTGGGAGAGAAACACAGCCTTTGAGACACATTACCTTGGTAGAGCAGGATGTTAGAGTTTCTGAAAATTTTACACAGAAACGGCAAGAGAAAGAAGTAACACATCTTTAGGTAAAAAAGAATGAATCCAATGTTTCTCTGAGGAACTTTTGATAGTCACTTAATGAAAAAAAAGCATGTTCACAACAGGAAGGAATAAAAGCAAAAAAATACAAGAGCAAAAGTTAGAAATGAGCCGATTATAAAGATACTCACATAAAAAACTGTGAGCCGTTAGTGTCTTTCCCCCGATTGGCCATTGATAGCAGGAATGCTCTGTCATGTTTAAGAATGAAATTTTCATCTGTCAGGAACAGAAAACAAGGAATCTAAGCGTTAATAAACAAACATTTAAGGGAAAATATGTCACATCAGTGCATCAGCCTTTTTTAGTGTTCACCAACCTGTCCTTCCATTAAGTCAGCAGCTTTGATTGAGCCAATTATGACTAAACTCATGTTTTTAAGGCACTTAACCAGCTGTGTTGAAATGGAAACTAGTTAAGATCATTTTAAACATATTCCAAGGACTGAATTTTCTCACTTTTAGATTGGAAGAGACCATATTACATCTGATTTTTGTTCAATTCTGTGTCAAATATTGCAGGAAAACCCAGAATAGATTCTTGTGCTGAAACCATTTCACTAAATTCCAAACAAAATCAAACGTTTTCATTCACAAATGACGAACCTTTAGCCAATAAAGTTTTTTCTCTCCAAAATTGGCAGACACTGAACTCAAAAGGTCACAGAAAAACATGGCTGTTTTGTTAGTTTTATTGCACAAAAAGAGACAAACTGCAGTGTTTATCTCATAAAAAAACTCAAAACTCAAAATTCAAGTTCGGTTTAGATGACAAGTGGAACTTGTTTACAGATCAGGAGGCCAGACATTGTGCAAAAATAGAAAAAGCCATTAGAAAAGCCCAATTTTTCTTTTAAGCCTAGTAAACATACAGTGTCTCTGAAAACCTGTAATGGAGGTGATCTTTTTAAGGCTCCAGCTATAAATAACATTTTCCAGAGCGAGTCATTTCAGCTGCCAAGCGCTCTGCTAACACAGAGGCCGATTGTACGGGAAAGCATCTGAGACATTTGTGGACTTTTGGAAGCGTTTGCACTGTTTACTGACTGAGGAAGGCAGTGGGACTATGTTGTCATGGTGTTACTGGACTGTGTACATCTCTTACCTTTTCATTTTGCAAAAGACCACTCTATAAATAAGAGAATATGTTGAAAGTTTTAGGCAGGAAGATTGTAGTTTTCAGTAAAGAGAATGGCTACTTGCCATGCTGCTTTGATAAAGTTCACTACTAACAGCTCTATACAGTAAAAAAGGGAAGGTCAACTGAATTATATAGGAAGATTTCACTGGTGATCAATAAATATTACAACAATCTCATGCAAAACTATATTTAGTTTGAAAAATGAATTTAGAAAGTGATGACTGCTTATTTGTAAATGGAAATGTCTAATACCTTTAAAGTAGCCACCATATATGGACTCCCCTCCTCTCCCCGTTCCTGCACAGATTGATTATAAATAAACATAATTTTCCCTGAAAGACAGCAGCAATGTCTATAAACAGTTATAATTATTCCTTGAGGTATTTATTAAATGTTTCTATTTCTTTAACCACAATCTTTTTGCTAAAAAACAAAGGAAAAAAAGCTTTTTGCATTCTTTTTTAGAAGAAAAGGTTATGAATCCACACCAAGATCCCTGTTTTTTATATGTGCATCATACAATGTAATTTTATTTATTTGGTGAACATTACAGACCCTTTCTAAACAAATAATAATAATTTGCAGAATGTGTGACTGAAATACTTTTTATCCCACTAAATGCAAATCCACTTTTCCTTTTTTCATTTAATTCTGACACCAAAAACTCAGATTTTATATATGTATATATGCAGTCAAAGCAAACTTATATGCTGTTACCTTCTGTGAAGTCGCCTCCCTGAATCATAAAGTTTTTCACAACTCTGTGAAACGTGGATCCTTTGTAGCAAAGCTTTTTCCCTGTGACTTTCCCACTTCCCCTCTCTCCTGAAATTAAAATAAAATTAAGGAGACTCTCATCAAAATTAACATTCATCGCAGGGAAAATACTGCAGATAATTTCATTTCATTCATTAAATCAAGCAGCAATGTGGCAAAAGAAAAACAGGCAGATAGACTTAATATCTTCTTGTATATATACAGTTATCTGTAAGTAAGCAGATTATCACAGCTAGTAAATAAACGAAACCACTTGGACCACCTTAAAAAAACACTTCCTTTGCATTTCACTTTCTGATTTATCCCCTCAATGTCATTAGTGTAAGAAGAACTAAAGGACCGTCATAACTGATCCATGTTAAATAAAATTGTTTTTTTTCTTCATCAACAAACTATAAGATTACTGTTTAATTATACTTCACAAATATCCAAAAAACAAGTTTCTTCAGGCATGAACAAGTCATGGAAATGCATTGAATGGGTCATAATACTCAACTCACCAGTGCACAGACAGAGAAAGTTTTTACTCGTCTTGGGACAAATGTCAGAATAAAGTTGAAATACTATACGCCCCACTGCAGAGAACGAAAAAAGGTTAATAAACAATAACAAAAAAAATTGTTATTACTAAATTAATGTCGAAAGAAAAATACACAAAATATACACCACAATTTCAAAAGGAAAGCAAATATCAGAAAAATTCCTGAACGACAAAACAGGATAAATTTATGACTGAGATTTAAATTTTATATTCAATTTTGCCTTGTAGTGACTTTTTTTTTAAATATTGCAAATCATTGTAATCGTACAGAAAATTCATTTTACATATAAGAAAAGCACCCCAATTTTTTTTTTTTTTTTTTTTAATGGACAACTGACATTTCCTATCACATTTGAACACATCATTGAAACTGGGATAACTAGTCTAAAGGTCTAAATGTCTTAAAAACCAGGGGACTCAAACGTAGCCAGCACCTGGTGCAAAATTCGCCGCCTAAGTGAGGTAGTCGCTGGCTACTTTTTGATGACAAACCAAAGTTTCATTTAGTACACTACGGAAAATACTCTGTGGAAGCCTCCTACTCTGAAAACTATAAAGAATTTGATTACCTGGGTCCCGGTTGAGCTCCACATCAAAGTAACACTGAGGACGATCTTTCACCCTCATTTTTATAAACTTCAAAAGACCCTGAGGCGTAAGAAAAACAAAGAAAGTGCAACATCAGGCAAGAAGAAGTAATGCATGTCTTCTGTAGGAGTTTACAACTTCATTTGTCACAAGATATGGAAGCTTGAATTGTGAAGTTAGTGCAAAAAACAACAACAAAAAGACCAACATGGAAAAGAGAAAGAAATGTATGGATGATGCAAACAACTCACTATATTTATAACTCCATATCTTTAATGCCAATGTTCCAAGGCAACAACTGACAGACACATAAATGTCAGGGCTGTAATGTGTTACTGGAAAAATAAAGAATCCACGCAGTGTAATACGTATATAAATATGCGACATAACTTATTTTTCATTAACTTTTCAAACAAGAGAACACTTTAAACATGACTATTTTAAAGGACAACCTTTGAAAACACAACAACTGTTCACAATGTTTTTGAGTGACACATAGTGATGTAATGAGTGTTGCATAAATCAAAATAAATGGGGTTTTGCGGTACCTTGGGCTATGAATGAGCATGCATTAAACAAACGTGTAATTTGAATGAAATTTTGGGTTGAAAATGGTTCCGTGAAACCAAAACTTAAAACATTCACCAAATTTTCACACGAGGAATTGTCATGACGTGTGTGGACGTAATCATATGAAAGCAATATATAAACTTTCAGAACAACGCACCTTTTTATTTTTATTTAGTAGTATTACATTCAGACAAGTTACAAAAAATTATCGGCTTTTTGTAAACTGTTCACTTCACAACAACGGACATAATGTTGTGTATACTTACAAAATGGTTGGGCTTTTTTCAGCTAGGACTAGGAGCTAGCGTACCGTAATAGACAATTCTTTCCACAAAATTAAAGGAACGAATTGAGCTAAAAAAAAAAGAAATGTGTATCAAATACTATCAAACAATAGATATTGTAATAAAAAATGCGTTTAATAAATAGACAGGTGCGAAATTACTCACAGATTTTCGACGACTAGCTTGTGCTAACTTCCTTCTTGTTAGGAGAGAGCGAGAGACCTTGATCCTTTTTGTCCTTTCTGTGTTACCGTACAAGAGATTTGTTGTTGTTGAAGGCTGTGTCTGGTAGCAAAATTCAAATTAGCTCGCCAGACACATTTGAACTGGCGTTTTTTCTGCGTTTTATTTTAATCGATGTAGTCTCACCATATTAAACAACAATTGGGTTAATAACTCGCTAATATCAGTGTGCTTCTTCCTGTCGCTAATGCAGTGCTTTAGTATGACGCGGTGATCAGCTAACTAAAGTAGCTTTGAAGGTGCAGCAGCATGATGATCCCCCAAACAATGAGGTAAGGTGCTTTAACGTGTAACCTAAATAACGTAAAAAAATAAGGACAATGAGAGCAGATAATATTTAAAGCTTTAGAGCTGGCTTATACGATACCCACCCAATAGTGATGTGTGATCTAGTTTCCCATTTAAAATTATTTCTACATATTTTGCCTTCTGCATATGGTTGTCATTGTCAATGGATTTCATTTATAGACTTTTTTTTTTCCAATACTAAGTATATGTTTGAAAAAAAAAAACAATATGAGCACTACTTGGGTAGCATATATTTTTATTTAAATGTGCTACACATTATGTAAATGTGTACTTTTGGGTATTACTGTATTATGTTTAAATTTACAATCATATCTTCAACAAAACAAAGGGGCACAAGTTAGAATATAGTATCTTTTAAATTCACACCTCAGTTTTTGGGTCATGATTTGTTTCAGTTCAATATGTGATTTGTGTTGTAAGAAACCACAACAAAAAACAAAGAATTCACTCAAATCGTCTTTTTTTAAGTAATTATTATTTCCTAATAAGCAAGTAAAGATAAAGAAATATCCTTTAGTTAACTTATACTGAGCCAGATGTAATGTAATTGAAATTCGTCTTAAGCAATTCTTTTTTACACTTCTTGAATGTTTTATGTTTTTTTTTTTTTTTTAGTTTTCTAACTCTATGTCGCTTCACCAGGAACAACTGTAATCTCCGAGTACTAATAGCCTGAATTGACTGTGATTGTATTAGGGTGGGTTTATTCGTGATTCCCCATTTTTTCTTCTCTTTGCAGGCGGTTTGTTCTCAATGGAGCCAGAAGATCATGTCTCTGATTCTGTTTGCCTTTTTGGTGCGGGTCAGGGATGGACTTCCCCTGTCAGCCTCCACTGACTTTGAACACAATCGAGAGCTTCAGGAGAGAAAGCAGCAGCTCAGGACAATCAGCAAGTCTTTGGTGCACTTCCCTGACTGTGGCATTATTAAGGGCCACCAGCTCAACATATAGTAAGGACTAAGAAAGAAAGAAGAAAATATTAAATTGGTTTTCTGTCATTTCATTATAAAGTTTGTGTATACCTTTCTAATGCAGAAGGCAGAGATGGTAATATGAGTGCCAAGGTTTCATTGTCCCACTGTGTCAGGCTGTTTGTTTATGAAACCCTCTTTCTCCTCTCACCTGCTCAGTTTCGTCTCTTCAGAGGATGTATCGTACATGAGTGTGTGCCACTGCAGCCTGCCTGTTGTTAAAGCCTTCTGCTTCTTGGAAGATTTGCGCTGGGAGTTCACAGCGTGCATCAGTAGCAGTGACGTCGCCTTGGCTGCCAGGCCATATCCATTTTTGGAATTTGGTGAGGAGATGTACTTTGGAGTTAGATGGTTTTGTTTTTACAAGAAAAACCTACTGATTTTTTAATTTTTTTTTGGGGGGGGGCTAAATCTTGCTTCTGCTGAACAGACAGCACTATTCAAAAACTGAAGCAGCAGTACAACCGCAGTGGGGGTCCAGCTCTGGAGGTGACTTTTGCAGAAGTTGAGGAGAATCTAAGAATCCATCCTCCAAAAGAAATTAGCTTGGATGACGTGGAGTTTAATAACGGGTTAGCCAATGGACACACAGAGCACAGCACTGCATCAGGTAAGGTTGTTTAGAAACAAAAAATGTAGATTATTTCTGACTCAAACAGTCCAGAAAGAGATTTTATCTTTTTTTTAACTTTATTTTCATCTTCTTTTTCTTGGTTTATCAGGACATAATCAGAGGCTCAAACCGGTGTCGGCTCCAGGCATCCTCTCACTCGTTCTTAACATCTTATGTGCGTCTTTGAATGTGATCCGCGGAGCGCACCTCATAGAGAACACGTTCCAGGTAGTGTCAGTCCAAATAAAACTTCTCCTAATAGTTTATTAATCAAGGGGTTTGGGGAGTTATTACACAAAGGATAAAAGTATTACTTTCTAATTTACCATGGCACTGAAGTGAAATCACAGCAACGCATCGATAAACACAAAAATGTATTAAAGATCACATCGACTATTTAAAAAGAAAAACACATTTAAAAACAATAGCATTGCATTTTAGGAATTAAAACAAAATTCCCAAAGCCAAAAAATAAAAGTACTTTCCAGAAATCAAAATGAAATGTTAAAAAACAAAATGAAATTATAAAACTGAAAAGGTAGGTATTGTAGAACATCTCTGATTGGATGGTCACGTTAGAGTTTTGAAGAAGAGGGAAACTGTGGTAAAGAGTTGATTGAGCAATCATCGAAATTTTGCAGTGACTGTGGCCAGAAGCTTAAAGAAATGTTCTCTTTCTGAAGATGTATCCATCCAAAATATTTTCTGGCTGAAAGAGTAAACAAACGTCATCATCCAATCATTGATGTCCCATAGTACCTACATTTTCCAGTTCTTTTATTTTGTTTTATTTTTTAACATTTCATTTTGATTTCTGGAAGTTACTATTGCTTTTTGAAACTTTTTCTTTTGTTTCAATTTTGTTGGAATTGTATTTTATTCTTTTAAAGTTATGTTTTGGTTTTTGTAATTTTGATTTGATTTTTTTAAAAATGTTTTGCATTGAGTGATTTGCACTTCATAGAAATGATAGAATGATAATGATGATTTTTTTTTTTTATAACGATTTTTAGGATTCCAATAAAATAGCAATCAGATTTCCCCTAATAACACACAGCAATTTAAAGTCTATGTATTTATTTCACTTTTGGCAGGATGACAATGAAGGCATTTGGAATGTCGTGGCATTTTTGCTGGCATTTCTCTGCTGTGCTTTGCAGGTAAGAAGTTGGTGCTGGGTGTGAGCAGGACTTGCGTAGATCTCTGTCTGACACCTCTCTCCCCTCTTTTGATCGCCCCCGCAGTGCCACATCTACCTTTTTCACTCACCTCTGAAGAAGTTGAAGTCCTTTGCTCTGCTGAGTGTGATCATCCTATGCAACTTGTACCTGCTGGGCATGAGGAACATGTGGCAGCTCATCTTCCACGTTTCCGTGGCTTCCTTCTCCACTCTCCTCACTCTGACGCGCAAACTTCAAGACAGAACTGACGACTGTGGGGTGTGAGGACTTTGGAATATGGTTGTTAGGAAAATCAGGGAATTTAAAGGCTAATTCTACACACCAAAACAGTTTAAATCACATGGATTAAAATAAAAAAAGAGCAACAGTTGTACTTGTATTGTCACCACAGACATTTCTTGTTATTAAGTGTTTCCTCCCGTTTTCTTGTTAGAGGGATGACTATTTATTTCAGGATTATTATTTGGGTAAACTCAGCTCTGTAAATACAACAAAACTTTTTGACAAAGATGAAGGAGTTCGTCAAGCTTGCAGACCAAAGTTTTTCACTTCTGTTGGTGTCTTAATGGTACAATCTCACTTAGGGCTGCACGATATGAGGAAAACTTGCGATATGCGATATTAGAGATTAATATTGTGATAACGATATAATTTGCGATATATAAAAAAATAGAAAAATGCCAAAAACATCATTCCCATTTCATTGCAACAGTTTAAAATTACACTCCAAATGACCCTCATTGACATAGGTGACAAACATCTAACATAATAGGCCTCCATCTGATTGGTCAAAAATGGGAAGGCGTCCATCTGATTGGTCAAAGCATAAAGGGATTTATTTGATTTGTTAAATGCGTCAAGCTGCCATAAGATTGTTTTAACACATTTTGGGTTTACGATTTATTGCGATATTCGCAGTCTTTTGCGATATGCCTATTAGAGAGCTGGATATTGTGATAACGATAAATTTGCGGTATATTGTGCAGGCCTAATCTCACTTCACTTTCATGCTTTTCTCTCTAACAGATCTTTAATGTTGGCCGTCTATGCTCTTTTTTTACAATGCTAAAAAAAAAAAACACGTTGTGATTGTCCAAAAGTTATTTAAATGTTAGGAATAAGGACATTTTTATAGATAGTAGAGAATGACATGTGTAGTAGAAATGTGAGACAGGTGGAATGATTTTTTAGAACAAATGAAGGATGGTGGGAAATGCTGCTTCTCTTTTGTATTTTTCCAGATAAACTCCTGTTTATACAACCATAGAAATTTGGAAGGGATTTGTGAATGTGTGCACGAATGAAATTTAATCAATATTTTTCATTGACTCCGTTAATGTTTCAGTGATTATATGGCAAAGGCTTAGCTGCTCTATAAATTTAAAGCATTTTTATGTACTAAGGCCTCACCGACAAATGGAGATATAAATTCGTTTGTCTTTTGGCAATTTAAATAATATTTCTTAAGTCTTGATTTTAAATATAAACAGAGGAAAGAGGGAGATAAATGCACTGATTCATAGTTAAATATAATCTGCACTGATATTCGTTTTTTTATTTTTATTGGGGGGATTTGATCTGTGGTTTTTGCTCAATTCATCACGTGGGAAAGGTATACTTTATTTTTTTTCCTTTCTTTTTTGTTTGTTTTCCTTTAAGCTTTTAAACCTTGGGATCCTTATCTGTTTGCATACTGCTCTAAGCTGTAGTGCTGCTTCAGAAACATGAAAGTTTTTCTGTTTTAATAAAATTCTTATGTAATCTGTTTTTAATAAAGAACAAAGTTGTTCATTAAACACAAAATGTCCAAAATCTATTTTTTTTCTTCTGAACACTAGTAATGTCACTGGCTCCATAGAATCTATATTGTTTTCATGTATTATTCTTAATTCTAGTAAAACTCAAGTGGATTTTCTTTCCTTTTCCTTGGTTTTATTTATTTAATTTTTTTGGTTTTTGCCAATGCAATGGCTATTTCTGTATTTACTAGTACTTTGCTTAAGTTTCATGGCAGGGTTCTGATCCAAACATTTAAACACTTTCCTTATTTATTACTTTTAGTCTTAATTTATTTTTGATAAACAGTTTATTTATCAGCAATTTACTTTACCACATGTTAAATTAAGTTTTACAAAGACGTGGTTTGATTTTTAAAAACATGGAGGAGTTTGCATGTATTGTTTCCACTTTTACAGCAGATGGAGTCCTCTCACTTGTTCATTATTGGGAGATGGAAGGAGGGATCTCTGGGATTTCTCCATTTGCTGAGGAGCTTTTGCCAGAAGTGAACCAGTTCATCACCCAGGCTGAAGTCACAGAGGAAGTCAAACAGCTCCAGAGGTGGATGAGCTTCATTCTTACTACCTCAAGTCTCTGGAAGTTGTGGGGCTGTCTTGGTTGACACTCCTTTGCCACATTGTGTGGTGGTCGAGAATGGTAACTGAGGACAGAATGGTGGACCCTTTTTTCAAAAAGGGGGCAAGAGGTTGTCCTCCAACTTTAGCCTTCCTGGAAAAGTCTACTCCAAGAGAATTTGGCTGATATTTGAACCTCCGATTCAGGAGGACCAGAGCATTTATGTCCCGGTCAAGGAATCAACTCTAGACCTTACACCACGTGCTTGAGATTTCATGGAAGTCCAATATGCATGTGGTTTTTGAATTTGGACAAAGAGTTTCATTTTGTCGTCATAGTGTATAACAGTGTTGTGTGGGTGGTGCTCTGGAAATAGGGGGAAATCCAGAGCCCCCTAATAAAGCTTTTTTCGCAGGAATCTGGTTTGTATTGCAGGGAGAAAGTCAAACCTGTTCTCAGTAGTTAAATTTGGTAGGAATGCCCTTTGTCATGTGTTCTGTTCAAAAATTTTATGGACAGAATCTTTAAGCACACAAGGGCTAGAAAGAATTGGGATTGCAGATGATGTTATTCTGTTGGTTCAATCGAACTATAACCTTCAATATGCAATGATGTAGTTCACAGTTGAGTGTGTACTTCACCTCTAGAAAAAGTATCAACCCTGTGTCAGAGGCCATGGATTTCCCTCTCTGAGTGGGTGGAGAGCTCCAACTCCAAATGGAGGACTTGGAGTTTGTTCAGGTGTGGTTCAAGTGAGAGAAGGGTGGAGTGGGAGATTTACAGGGGGATCATGATTTACAGGTGAAAGCCAATAATTTACAGGTCATGACTGAAATGATCAAATCCCAGATACAAGCAGCTGAAATGTGGTTCCTATGCAGGGTGGCTTGGCTCTCCCTCACTGAGTTTTGGGGGTGGAGCTTGATCACCTAGGAAAAGCTCAAAGTAGAGTTGTTTCTCTCCTCAGCATCAACAGAGGCCAGTTGATGTTGTTCTGTCATCTGGGTGCTTCCTGGATGCCTCCTCGGGGAGGCGTTCTGGGTCTGCTCCTTTAGGGAGAGGTTGCAGTGAAAATTAGGATGCAATAGAAGGACAATGTCTTTTGGCTGGAAGCGCCTAGGGGTCCCCCCACCAGAAGTGATGAAAGTTTTAGTAGAGAAGAGGTCTGCTCAGACTGATGTTCACGTGAGCCGGGTTTATGTGAGCAGTAATAGATGAATGTGTGGTTTCTTGAAAAGAAGAGTTTTTTTTAAAATCTTATCTGATCATTCATGATCAGTGCAGTTATTAGGGGTGTGTATTTGCAAGAGTCTCATATACGAGACGTTTCAGGATACATCGCATATTAAGTACCACAAAATGTTTTTATATGGTACTGGCAACAACGTGGCACAGAGTTTCGGTTAGGTGTCCACCTCAGGCAAAAACTAGGTCGTACATGTCGTATGACAACAAAGACCTCGTGGAACACTGAACATTTAGAATTGAACACAAGCTGATTCTCACGAGCTGTTGTTGTTTTGGTCCGGTGTAGTGCTGCTCAAAGAGGCTCAGTGTGCTCTGCTGCCAACTAGAGGTTTAAGTGAAAAAAAAACCAAGAGTCAGACGCTACAGGACGCTCATAAATAATTCAATAAATATCGTCTTGACAGCATTTTATATCAATGTAAGTATCGCCAAATGAAATATCGCGATATATCAAATCGAATTTCCCTACACCCCTAGCGGTCATGCTAAATATATAAAGCGGGTAAAAGTGCAAAAGAATCCTGAGTAACCCTTGTGCTATCCTCGACACTTTAACATTAGGAGTGGGGTCATCTAGACCCACTAGACAGAGTGCTGAACCTTTTTTCTCCAATGATTTTTGATCTTCACTGGTGTCCATGGATTACGTGAAATCCTCTTCACCTTTATCCACCTTTGTCATGGTAGGGACAAAACGTCAATGTAAGGGTGGGGTCATAGTATAGTACAAGGGTTAAGATTTATCTCTGTGTTAAATGACTTAAGTAAACTATTGGCAAGAAGATGTCCAATTTAAACAAACCAGGAGGAGTCGTTCAGAAAAACATGAATAAAACAGCATTTTATATCTGTTCTTTTTTTCCTGCTGTGTAACCTGTGACATTCACTCTTTCCAATGATTTCACTGACATTTAAATAGGCTGTTTTATTCCAAGAATTCATTTGATAATATTGTTATTCTTGGATTGACTGTTGTAGGTAAAGCCATTCTAAGCTTCACAAATTGATGCTGCACACTTTTTTAATTCTCTTTGTTATCACTTGTTTGAAATGCCCAGTTTTGCTACTGTATTTATATTTTTGTTTGCTTCAAAGCCAGATAAGGAAAATCTGTGGTAGGAACTGTCTTTTTTTTCTGTTTGGACTGCTAGAACTTCAAATGAGAAAAAGGACAGAAAGACAGAATACTAGTTATTGTGGATTCAAAATGAGGATGCCTGATTCAATTAATGTTTATAAAGTGGACATTTATTGTTCTGTGGCCCTTTTTATTGTTGCAAATCTTTGTGGGAATCTAATCACAGTCTCCATCAAAGTCAAATTAGGCTCATAAAGGCTTACTAAAACCCCTTCCATCACTCCAACCACATCTAAATTAAACAATCAGCTTGTCATTAAAAGAGTTTGCTCTCTTTATTATAACTGACAGACTCTCTTACTATTGAAGGTCTTGGTCAAATGTTTCTTTTGCACATTTCTTAAGCTTTAACAAACAGAATTGCAGAACTTCCAGTTAGCCTTTTGTTTTCTAGACACATTTAATGTATTTGAGTCCAGCAGGACTAAACCTTCTGTCAGCGGTTACATCTGACAGAAGGTTCAGCTTGGATTAAATTAGCAAATTACCCATTTCCTGTTGGCTAATTGAGCTTATAAAACACCTTTATTTTATTAGAAGATTCAATCCCCCATATATAAATCAGCTGCAAAGGTGACATGACTGTCACACAGGCAGTCAGGAGCTGCGAAGTAAAGATCAAGATATAAAATGACAATTTATGCTTAAAAGAAAGCAAGGAGTGTGAGTATTTAAGTATTGTAACTATTTAAGTACAGTTAAGTAATTAAATAATACACGCTGCTGAACTTTACTTTTTCCAAACCAGTAATGAATTGCAGCTGAAAAAATGCCAGAGGACAATCACTCATTTGACATATGACTGCCAGCATGTCTGTCATGTGAACGGCGGCTGTTGTAGTGCCAACTGGAATGTTCCTTGAGCTTGAGGTACGTGTAGTCAAAGAAAAATAAATTACATTTTATGATTTATTTATTTTCTTTAGAATATAAAAAGTAAAACACTCCTCAATCTCTCACCTTTTCCTTTTCCCTCATGTGATCAGATCAAGGTTGTGTGGTTTCTTTCTGTGACATGTAAGATGAGCAACCAAAGCTGGGATTCTTCATTTAAAAGTTGTTTCAGTCACTGGTTAGAGTAGTGGTGGGCAAACCACGCCCACCACTACCAACAATCTATTTAATCTGGCCCGCCAAACTGGAAAAAAATATACTGATAATCCTTATCAATGTTTAATTTTCTGGTGTGTCTCCATAGATGGTGCACCACAAATAAATTGACCGTGTTTAAGTGCAGAAAGTTATTTTGCATTCATGTGATGTTAGAAGTGGTTTTTTTTTTTTTTGTACTTTTAATGTGTGTTTTCCAAGTTGGACAGTCATTTTTTCGATCATTTTAGCAAGACGTGAATGCAGCATTTCTCCAACCTTGCGTTTTTCCCTGATGGACATCAACCTATCGGTGCAATTGGCACCAAAATCAAAAACGAAAGCTACAATTTTTAAATTAAAACTTCCAAAATGTTCTGTTTTTAAATGTATACATTTATTTTCAATCATAATTAATGCATGTTTTCTTCCAGATTCCATGGTATTTCTTTCTCTGATCTACTTTCTGTCCCTTCTGTCAAACTTGAGTGAAAAAGTTTCCCCATCGCTGGTTTAGAGTATTTCTTGGTTTGGATAAAATGCCAGGATCTTAGGACAGATTTGCATCATTATTCTGTGAAAACTTGTGTGAAATCAATTATTACTGTAAAGGACAAAGACAACATTCCTACGTAATGCTATTTACTTCTTGTATTTTGTAGAAAATATTTTTTATCATGAAACACTTTTTGACTCTTCAGTGATAGATAACTTTTATCCTATCTTTTAATGAAAATCATTACAGGGTAGCTCATCTTGAGAATTTATTTATTGTTAGTGTTAGAGAAAATAGTTGGTATGTTTTCTTTAACATATGTTTGTAGTTTCATCAAAGCAACTTGTCAAACTTATGTTAGGAGGTTTAGAGCATACCAAAAGCCAAAATGCAAAATCTTGTATAGACGTTTTCAGATTTTGAGTTTTTACATTAAATGGTGAGAACAATGATTGCTCCAGACTTTGAGTAGTGAATCTGTAAGAAAATCCTGCCCTCTTTGATGATATAAAGGTCACAAGACAGAAACCTTCATATTGACTGTAACATCTGATACATTTTTCTTCCTAAAAAAAAAGGGATTTTTTTCCAGATCGGATGTTTTGTACTTTGGCCTGTTTTATCAGGTTTTATCAGCTGTGTTAAAGACAACCAAATTATTTTTCATTAACCTAAGTATAAAAAAAATGATTCATTTAAGGGCTCAAGTTGATGGCTGAGGTTGTCTTTCATTGCTGTGCTTGCATACATTTGCTGTTTATCTTTGTGATTTAATCAAAGTGAGTCACCCCGGCAATCTCTTTTTAATTTTTGTCTTTCATTTTCAGCCCAGCAGACAGCCTCCACTTAATCCTTCTCTTTTAATTTCAGCTGCATCATTCATCCGTCATATCGCTTGCCTTGAGTCTTGCAGGCTCTTTGAGAAGGTCCTAGGTAATTGTTCTCACCTTTATAGTCACTGCCATTGAAAAGAAGCTCGCTTCGCCTACAGTTTACCATTAGTCCTTGTCTACATTAGTTTTTTTCTTCATTGGAAAAAGTGAAATCTGTTGGACAGCTCCATCTAACATGAAAGCTACAAATTATAAAGCCACTGATCCCTAAATGAAACATAATGCATGCTTTCAGAAAAGCAGCATTCATCCCATTTCATGAAAGAATGTGAAATAAATATGTTTATTAATGTCAAAATTTCAACCAATGTTCAGTACTATTTGGCTTTCAGATGATGGTTTGCAATAATTTTGCTTTAATATTTCTGAGACTTCAGAATCCAAACTAAAATATATTTTTCATTATCATTTTTTTCGGGTTGTCTGAATCTACAAATCCAAAATCCAGTGCCCTATAAATTACCCAGCAGTCTCTGATTCAAACAGTGTGCGTCCATTCTCACTGGATTAGCGAATAAAGACCACAATGCATTGCGATTTGTCACTAAAAAACGATTATTTAAATGTATTTTTCTAAATCATTCAAGTTTTCATCATCAGAACACAGTGGATTCATAAAAATAATTAGTGCAAATAAACAGATGATTGTGGTTGTGCAATACAGAGGGTGTTGTATGAACTAAAATATGTATACAGATAAGAAGTTGTGTAAAAAAGTGCAGTGAATTATTTGTATGCAATGAGGATGTTGCACTCTAAGATAAATATTTTTGTATTGTGTAAACTGCACACAGAAAGGGTTGTATACAGAAATAGTTATAACACAGTAATGTGATTGGTCAGTGTGTGGAGTAAAGAAACAGCTGTGGGGAAAAAGCTGTTCCTACACCTGCTTGTCAAGGTCCAAAGGCTCCTGTAGCTCCTCCTAGATGGTAAGAGGGTAAAGAGTCTGTGGGTGGGGTATGGGGGGTCCTTTGTGTCTCCTGCAGAGACATCACTTCCTGTATATGTCCTCAATCCAAGGAAGTGGAACTCCACAAAGATGCAGTTTTCACTGCACTCTGCAGTGCTTCCTAAGCTGACAGTGCAGTTCCCATACCAGACAGTGATTCAGACAGTCATATGCTTTCAATGGTGCCTCTGTGGATGTTCACCAGGATGTCGCAGGAGAGATGGCTCTTCTTCGAAGCCTTCAGGAGTTTTTTTGTTTTGTGTAGACTGGAGCTGTTGGTGGTGCAGGAGAAGTCCCCTGATCCACCACTTAATGCCAAGTAATATGCTCCATGGGCTTTACATTGATGTTTGACTCGATAGCTTAGTAGAGAGGTGTGGTCCAGAAGCGCCCCTTTTTGAGCTAAACTTTAAAACTGACAGGTGCTAATTTAAAAAAAACCCTGTAAATTAAATTTTTCTGAATAAAAATTCTACATGAAAGATTTCATTCTTTAATTGGATGAACAGTAATAACAAGGCTGGACGTGAGAGTGTGTGTGTGGATTTGTGTGGCCCTGCGAAAGATTAGCAACCATACCCCGCCTTTACCCAAATCTGAGATGGGCTCCAGCAACCCCTTGACCCCAAAATGATTAATCAGGGTTTGGAAAATGGATAGATGGATGGATGGAATAAAGGTTCAGATTTTACACATTTTCAGGTCTGAATTTGATCCAGAAGCAGACGACTTAATCTGTGCGTGTTCCTCTGTTTTTCTACCATCAACCTTTAAATGCAAAGAAAATGCTGCTAACACTAAAGACAATCAGAGCTTGTGTGAAACTTTGTGTTTTTTTTTCGAAACTGCACCAATTTCTTTAGGAGTCACATTTCAGCTTGGTGCCGGTTTTATGCTCGTCAGTTAGAGAAGATGAGCCAAAACATGGATGCTGCCACCTGTGATAATAGAGGGAAATTTGTCCCGTCTCAACAATACCACTTGTCCTGGCTGTAAAAGGGCACAAAATTTGTATTTCTTTTTTAGGTGAACCTAGGCTTAAATTATTTGTTTTCGTTACTTTTTATTGTAAACTGCAGCTGAAATCACTGCTTTCAGCCAAAATGTTTTAATTGTCACTAAGAAGTTTGGGGTGTGAGGAGAAACACTGCTGATTTATTTTGATTTTATATTGTCTTGAAAGTTTTCACTTATGCTCATGCATAAAATAAAATAATGTTTTGATTCTTTACTTTGACAAAAAAAGGTAGATGCTACAAAATTAAAGCTCCTGGAAACAAAAAAAAACTGAATCTTGATTTTAATCAAGCTGAAATGTTTAGTCAAATTATAATCATGGAAAAATTATAATTTAAGGTTCAATTTGGAAGCAAAAGTCCCTATTAAACAAAAACATTAAACCATAACCAAATTCAAACAGAAAAAATCTGTTTTTTCTTCAATATTGAAATCAGTGCAAGCCAAGAGTAAACGATCCAATAAAAAAAGTTAAAAGTTTCTGTCTTTTCCACATAAATCAAGCTAAATTTGCTCAAATTGTTCCATTTATCACCCATCAGCTCATAAGAGTTGATCTGAATGCAGCAGCAACATTGAGTAAAATGTCCTCAGGTGTTTGTGTCATAGTGACGATGACAAGGCAGACCCAGATGCTGGAAACCCGGAAGTAAACTCAGGCTAGGAGATCAAGTGAAAGAGTTTAATGGATTCACAATCCCAGAGTTCCGGAAAACAGCGTGGACCTGAGGTGAGTATATGTGGCGTGGAAACCAGAGCTTCGCGCCAGAATGTCTTGGGACTTCGTGGCCTGAGCGGAGGAGACGTGGAGAGAACAGGATACCAGCTGCACCCGTGGTGAGGAGAACCTGAAGGAGCACAAAAGAGGTAAGTTCAAGGCTTAGACTTGAATAGGCGTAACTTAACCTTGAGCCAGACGTAAGCACCGGAGAGTGTATAACGGACTGGCGTCGAATGGTGGGATGGATCTCCTTAAGAAGGACAGCAGGTGATGAGATGATGAGAGGCAGCTGGTTCCAATGAGCAGAGTAGGGAGGGGGAAGGCAACCGACCGAGGCACCGTGACAGTTTGGAAAGAGTTGGCTATTTTCCTCAGTCACTCGCCTTTCCAAACTTTTACTTCTACAAATGAATATTTAACCTGTGTAATGCATATTAAAGCATGCTCAGAGGCAGGACACCTGCTCTGCTGTTCTAGGATTCATGGGAAATCTGAGAATAACTTCACGCATCTCCTGTCTTGCATGCTGATGGTTCTGTGGGAACAAATTTGACAGCAGTCACCTAAAAAGACTCAAGCAGTCTGTTTTTAAGATAAGATAAATTATCTAAAGCTTTTTACTTAATTGTTGTAGTTTATGCATCTGACAGGTTGTAATTTGCAGAATTAGACAAAATACGATCCTATAATTGCAATTTTAAATAATAGCAATTTAATAAGTTCATGCAAAAATGTTCCAGTCACAAAAAACAATTACAATTAAATAAATGTCTAAGAATAACTGTTGAATTCATACAAATTTCCAGTTACTCAGTTGACACAGCCGAGCATTGGACTTCATAGAAGCCGAATTTTGGTGTGTTAATCTTTGTGTGCCAGTGTCACCTCAGCAGCGGTAGTGTTTCCTCATAGTGTGAAGCACTGATGGAGGTTCACTGGGCACAAAAATAAAATGAACACCAATAAATCAATGGGACAACACAAGGATTAGCTGAGATGTCGGAGATTTTATTTAAACACCAAAGCAGACTCAGTGGGGAAGTCAGACCTGTCAAATACCACACAGAGTAACTGGGGGTGGAGGCAGAGCTGTTTCTTCATCTGTGCTGACCAGATCACGTGGAAAATAATGTCTCGTGCTCCCTGAACCTTCATGTCAGAAGCTGAGCCTGATGAATCCTGGCAGTCATCTTTGAAAATGCTTGTGCAATCAGGATAGAAGAAAAAAAACAACTCCCACTGATGTTAGAACCTGCTCATTCAGTATGTCCTGGAAGTCAGCTGACCGAATTTCCTGAGCACACAACCCTTCTGACCCACTGAGGTGCACCTCAGAATAAAGCTTTTCTCAAAGGCTCCCATTGGAAGTACCAGGAATAATGCATGAATGTAGAGAAAACTGCTTTATTACTTCTTTTTTTCCCAATATTTTGCATTATTTTGATCATTTTACCAACATAAAAGGGGAACGTTTGCATTAATTAAACTTTTGAGTAAATCTACCTTTTTTTAACTTATTTTGCACTTAACGTAGCATTAGAAAGTCAGAAATGGCTCTGCTGCAGTAAAAAATAAAACTATTAAAGAGGTGTGTTTGGAATTTTTTGTTTCTGAAGTCACCATGACCCTGAACGGCAAACAATGTAGGTGAGAAATGACAGACTAAGCAGATAAAATTCCTTTTGAGAGGGCTTCAGAGTGCTCTCAACACTCTTATCTGTTTGCGACAAATTCATTGTCTCTTTCTTTTTGACTTTTAAAAAACATCCATCATGTGAAAGTGTTTGGATGATGACAGTTGAGGCAATTTACAAACCATTTTACTTACCCATAAGGAGGAAATGACAGATGAAATGTGTTTAATCAAAAAGGAAAATTCATGTTTTGGTTGAAAACCAGAAAGGAGTCTTGATAGAAGCAAACATACAAAAAGGGAAAAGCTAAAAATGAAAAGTGAGGGAAAAAAATAGTAAGGGAAAAAAAAAGCTGCAGTGTTGATAGCTCAACAAGAAAATAGAATGCTCGCTTCCTTGTTTCCTTTTAAAACAATTTATTTACACAATACAAATGGAGCTATGTCAAAAATGGCTGAATAGATTCTCTGCCAATAAACGTGTTTTACAATCTACAGAATAAGCTGGAAAAACAAAACCAAATTCTGACACCAAAAAGTTGCTTGAGTAAAAAAATGGTGAATTCTGGCAATAAATAAATATGTACAGTACACCTGTATTGCACTCGTAATACACGTATTGTGAAACCATTACAAGACATTAACAAATCCTGAACACGATTCAGTACTGAATACTTACTTTAGATGTGTCACCATTGGTTTATTCATGGTTACGACCATAATTTGTTACACATTCAACTTTTTAGGAGGTATTTTTGCAGATTCTCTCAACTACAATAAGCATTGTTATTAATAAAAAATAAAAAAAAGAGCAACACGAAACATGAATAGCTGTTAGTTAAAAATTACACTTTTATTTTCTGATAACTGAAACAACTAGAGCTTCTTTTCCTTTTTCAACTCAGAAATAAAGGTGAATATTGCAACAAACTCTTCAAAGCCCCACTCCAATCGTCTTTTGATCTATTGTAAAACTGTTTACAGTGGTCTTTTAATTGTGATCACTCTGTTTTTAGGCAAAATCTAAAAAAAAACGTTGTTTTCTAGGACATAGTTTCTGCAGAGCGGCAGTACTTCAATAGAAATTCGCCTCTGCGTTGTGGGCAGGACTCATTTCCCATCATCCATTTGTTTGCTATCAGGTTACAGGTAGCTTACAGCAAGCTCACAGCACCTCACAACCTAACATTACTTGTGCAGCAAAAATGACGAGCAATATTGATGGTATCCAGCCGTACAGTTTTGAGCCAGATAACAGCTCAAATGAGGAGAATGAAGACATTATTGGATCTATTTTTCAGCGTGAAAGCAGGGAGCTTGTAGCCCGCCGATTATAGCACCTGGTTCAAGCTTTTTCACAACATTTTGAATAAAGAAATACTCAGAAACACAATTTTAAGCCTAATTTTCCTTGTAGAATATTCTTCATCAACACAAAAATGCCATAAGAACAAGTAAAAAAAAAAACAAAACGTGATTTTCATTGGAGTGGGGCTTTAAAGCTACCAAATAAAATCTACAATGGATGATGACAGCTAAAAACGCACTAAAGCTCTTTAACTCTAGTCTTTGTGTCAAAGCAGAGTCAGACCATTAAGAGTCTTTTATAGATCTTTTTAAAATCCGATTTTCTTTTCATGTAATTGTACAAAAAAAAGGGGCTTTCATATTTAAAAACCAACAAACGGCTGGATTTGGTTCCGATGGTCTAACTTCTATCATTAACAAACGGTTTCACATAAGGAGACTGTTTTTCTTTTTCTTTTTTACTTCACATCATGGTTATTTTTGGTTATGCTGAATTTATCTTTTCAGTGTTTAATTTATTTATGTATTTTATCATCAGAGGAGAGCTGAAGCTCCTGGATGTTTTCTCTTGAGTGAACGTGTGGGTGACTTTCAGGTCCACTCAAAGAGAGCTGTAAAGCACATTAGAAAGCCCCGATGTGACAGGGCCAGTCATCCTTGTCACCTTGCCTTGCCTTACAATCAGGCTCCTGCACTCTCGGCTGACTTGTCACTTTCCAAGTTCTCCATGAGAAAAGTGTAAACCTGACAAGTTGGTGGAGGTTTCAGGAATTATTATTCATAATGGAGGTTCAAGCTCGTTTCTGTCCGCTGTGCGTATTACTCCTCTGTATAATAAAGCAGAGTTACACTTGACAAACCACATAGACAAGCTTTAACACAATAATTTTGAATTTTAAATTCAACATGCTCCAATAACAAACAACATAGTGACAACATTACTGGTTTTACAGACATAATTGGCAAACACAGCACAAAAAGAATCATATAGGCAACACTTTTCTATACACTGTACAACTATCTCTACATTATTTTTTCCCCTTTTGAGTAA
The DNA here is from genome assembly GCF_053564925.1 of Oryzias latipes. Lineage (NCBI taxonomy): Eukaryota > Metazoa > Chordata > Actinopteri > Beloniformes > Adrianichthyidae > Oryzias > Oryzias latipes. Next base: position 22,186,534 of record NC_136256.1, on the reverse strand, counting down.
ATGTAAACATTCAAGGACAAGGGTGAAGGCCTTTCCTCCCTAAACATGTCACAACAAATGAGGCACTCACCAGTGATAAGCACAGAGTTTTCACATTGCAAGAAATAATGAAAAACATTACCCCAATCACAGATTTTCCAAAAAAAGAGAGGGTTAGGCAGTGTTGATATAAGGAAGGCAAAGAGCAATCAGTCTCTTGAGAACGATACTGCAGAGCAGGGCAGTTGTGCTCCAAACCCGTCACTGTGAATCAGTTTCACTCTGGTTATCTGGTGTGAAGCCTCAACTCTTCAGCATTTATGCAAATTCTGCCTGTGCCAGCTTTTCTCTCTCTGACTTCCTTTTGCAGTCAGTAAAGCGGAGCATTGCACACTGCTTTGTTTCTGTTCATCCATGCAGTTTAAAGCAAAGTTTCATCTCTGCTCACTTCTCAAACACACCTGCACTCCTTGCCTGTTCTTGGCCACCGCTCTGTCACAACATCAATTATGTAATTTCCTGTTCAGAAACATCAGTGTTTTTTCCTTCAATGGTTCTGCGCTAATGCAAGCCTGGTTTGTTTGGAGCAGCAGAAACTCCTCTGCATGATTTTTAATCAGTTCATATTTACATCAAATCATGAGGCTGCTTGTGGAGTTCCCATTTGGAATGCTCACTTAAGCACACTGTTTGCTCTGAGTCGCAGCACTCTGGAAGGTAATAATCATTTGGAAAATGATCTGTAAGGATAACTCACTAATTCGCTCATTAACCTGCCCTGGATTGTGAAACAGAAGCTAATAAGGTGGGTGGCTGTGACTTCAATGAGTAGGATGTGTTTGTGGCAATTTATCTTTGTCACTTGATTAAATCTGCTCCGGAGCTCATTTGTTTCCCTTTTCACTGCAAACAAAAAGTGTGCAAATCATTCAAAGGCTTCACATGCGGTGTGTGATATGTTCAATGATTCATCTCAGCTTGTATGTGTTTATTTTTCAAGTCATACGCAAGACAGGTCATCTTGACAGGAGGATGAGCCGCGGTGCGTTTTGGGGCTGCACCTTGTCAGCATGGTGATTTGGGTGCTGAAGTTGTTGCTGCTGCCGATTGATGGATGCTGGTATTTGGTGTCTGAGCCCATGTACCTCTGCAAATGCCACCTCCGCCACTTCCTTTTGATCTCTCCTTGGACCTGTAGTGGATCGCAGCAACAGATTGTTATTTTTAAAGTGCCGAGGAAGTTTGTCATGAAAAACCAACATTTTGATATTAATTTTTTCAATTTTCAACTACTCACTGGGTACTTTATTAGGCACACCTGTCCAACTGCTGGTTATGAAATAGGAGGTTTGAAACAACCATTTCTAATCAGCCAATCACAAGGCAGAAACTCACTGCATTTAGGGACATAGACATGGTCAAGACGATCTGCTGCAATTCCAACTGAGCGTCAGAATGGGGAAGAAAGGTGGCCTTAAGGCAGATGGGCTATAGCAGCAGAAGACCACACTCCTGTCAGATAACAGCAGGAAACTGAGGCTACAATTTACACAGGCTCACCAAAATTGGACAATAGAAGATTGAAAAAATGTTGCCTTGTCTGATGAGTCTCCATTTCTGCTGCAACATTCGGATGGTGGGGTCAGAATTTGGCGTCAACAACATGAAAGCATGGATCCATCCTGCCTAGTATTAACCACGCTGGTGGCTATGGTGTCATGGTGTGGGGGATATTTTCCTGGCACACTTTGGGTTCTTTAGTCCCAACTGAGCGTGGTTCCAATGGCACAGCCTACCTGAGTATTATTGCTTACCATGTCCATCCCTATCTGACCACAGTGTACGAATCTTCCGGTGCCTACTTCCAGCAGGATGAGGCACCATGTCATAAAGCTGGAATCATCTCAGACTGGTTTCTTGAACATGACTATGTGTTCACTGGACTCAAATGACCTCCACAGTCACCAGATCTCAACCCAATACAGAACCTGGGGATGTGCTGGAACGGGAGATTGGCTTCATGGATGTACAGGTGACAAATATGCAGCAACTGTGTGATGCTGTCATGTCAATATGGATCAAACTCTCTGAGGAATGTTTCTAGTACCTTGTTGAATCTATGCAACCAAGGATTCAGTCCTGCTTGTTCCGGGTCCAGCCCGGTGTACCTAAAAAAGTGGCCAGTGAGTGTAGTGTATTGAAATAAATACTCCAACTTCTGGGTAAAACTTTGATTACAAGTCAAACAAAAGAAAATGACCAGGACAGATTTTTCTTATTTGGGAAGCTTTATTACATGACACCAGAGGATTTAAACACCAGCTAAGTTGTGGTTCAAATGTCATCAATTATCTTTGGTAATCATCTTTGGGTTCAAGGATGTATGGCAACCCTCTATGCAATATGGAGCTGCAGAATTTAATTTTTAGCAGAGCGCTTTTTTAAATGGGAGGTTAGTAAGGTTGTCGAAGATGTTGCCTTCAAAAGTGTCACCTAACATTCAAGACATCCATCTATTTGCATTACAATTTCTCAAACACGTATTTAATTCCACTGTTTTTGTCAGTGTATTTTGACAAAAGTTGAACAGCTTTATCATGTGTTTCTATAGATAAATACATCAGTGTCTCTTAGTAGAATAAAATAAAAACATTTAGTGAATAAAAAAATGAAGTAAAATTAGGTAGCAAACTTTTAACCATTATTTTCAATTTTAAAATATAAAAAAAAAATCAAGATTTTCATTATCATTGACATAATTAAGCAACCAGATATTTGTATATTTAGGTGGGAAAAAAATCTAAATCAGATTTTCGGGGTGACCGCATTCATTTCAGCAAAAGAATAGATTGTTCTTTGACAAGAGGTCAGGTGTTAACCAGTTTTGTCTCCTGATCTGTAACCTATTTAGGGGAGTATGTCACTGTCTCCGAGCGAAATCTTTCAATCCTAGAAGGGAATGACTTTCCCCGTGGTCAGATTGTATACAAAAATCCCCTGCCTGTGTGCAGAATAATGTTCGACTAAAGGTCAAGGCTTTCTGCATTCAGATACAAATCCTCTGTTGCCAAGGTTCTGCTCTACGATGGCATGAACACTTGCATTATTCAGGGAATGGAAAATATTGTTAAGAAATGCCGAAAGATACAGCAGAAACATCAACATTTTTGTATGTACATTTGAAACAGATCCTACAATTGCTTTAATTAAATTGTTTTTCCTCTAAATTTACACAAACAGGTTGGTAGATTAAATTAAGGTTGAATAAAAAAAAATGCTTAGTGGCCAAATTGTACCCTTAACATTATTACATTTGTGATTTTTCAAACTCTTCTTATTTATTTGATGCCTTCCTTTTATTTTTTTGAGCAATCATGAAGGGAAATGAGAACAAACGACCTTTTATTACAGAAATATTCGTCCTCAAAGCTGTAAAATATTCTACATATAATTCTAACCTGAAGCAAACTCATCCACAGCAATATAAATATTATGTTTCATTATATAAAAGGTCTTGAACGAGGTTTCTTTATCAAGAAGGATTTTGTCTTGAAGCTCATCATTTACCACTTAAACCTTATTGCTTATTTCTGCTTTGGTCAAACTTTCATTTCATTCTTTCTAATGTAACAATTCATCACTCCAGCGTCATTCTTTGAGCATCAACTCTGGGAAAATGTAATAACATCACACCACCGCCAGGTTTCAAGCTTAACAAGCCACAGCTGAAAATTGCAGCTGATTGAAATTCAGGAGGCATCCAGTCAAGCCTCTTGCCATCACATCACAGTGATTTAATCTGGCCCGGTTCTGAGAACATAACTAATCTGCCCACGGTGAGTCTCTGCAGACATTACAGTCCCAAAAAAAAGCGGCACTTTTTCCCAGTACATCCTCCCCGTCAGGCAGAAAGCTGGCAGGACTGCATGAATGCCTTTTAGCGGGCTCAGGTAACAGTGAAACCTCAACTGCAGGTGACCTTTCCATGGAAAGGGAACCCTTTAAAGAAAGTTTACATACCTCACCGTTGAGAAAACAGTAAAGGACTGCAACCACAAAGCCCTGAAGAGAAAAAAAAAGTTGGGTATTTGAATGCACGTAAAATGAAACACAATTTCATCTGAGTCCTTAATTAAAACATGGGTGTGCTGGGGAGTTCTTTTGGTTTCCGAGTAATGCATGCTCTACTGTTGCTCAATAAATGAAGTGATATAACACTGGGGGGTTAAACAGTAACAATGTCAATAAAGCGTTAGGAGACCCACAATAGACAAACCAAAGCATTTGCAGTTTCAGATCCAAAGGGAAGCAGAATTTACTTTCATACCGTGGCCCTGAAGTGCAAATCAAAGCAACAACAAACTCTAAGCAACAACAACATTAAAGGGCCTGTACTGTAACATGCAAAATCAATTTTGGAGCTTTTAAGTGTATTATAATGTTCATTACTCACAAAAAGAAACCCCAAAGTGGTATCTTGATCAACATGAAGGTAATATATTATTATAAACATGGATAATGTTTATTATAAAAGGCTTAAGAATAGCATGGTATGGACCCTTTAAAGATCGCCATACCAATTAAAGAAGCAAAACAAATAAAAAATATATTATAAATATATAATATATTATAAAATATATTACTTAATTATTTCATAATCAAGACACCATTCCTGAAACCAAAACACAACTACAATAAAAGGAAATGAAATGAAATAAAACATTTCGGAAACAAAATGTTCTTTTGTTTAATTTTTTTTATTTTGTTTTACTTTCATGAATTTTGTTTTGATTTTTTAAATGTAACGTTGTTTTTTATTAATTTTTTTGCTTTTTTTTAATTGTTATTGTGATCTTTGTTATGTTTTTGCATTTATTGATTTTTTGATTTGAACTTCAGGGCTACCATACATTCATCGCATTTCAATGGTAAATTGAAATACATTTTGAACTTTTTAAAATAGTTAAAAATAAAGAAAAATACGGGGGTGGGGGCTGTTTTACTCAAAAAGAGTTGGTTTCATACCTGAAAAGATCCCAGAATAAGGTCAAAGACTAGCCGAAGCTCGGTCTTCATTTGCTCTGGGATGAATGCAAACACTATAAAATTTATCCCAAACAGGGGGATCAAAAGCAGCGTTGATTTTGCCAATCTCCTAAAAGAACAAAGCAAAAGCAGAATCAAAACGTTCTTTGCTGGAAAAAAAAAAGCAATTTCCATCACTTTTCTGTCAAATAATGAAATGCATTCCTGAAGTACATTTCCTTTTGCATTTCATCTCAGCACACTAGAGAGAGGAGAGGAGGAAAAAACACACCATAAAAATTTTCAGTGGGAAAATAGCTCATGCATTTGGCTGCTGTATGAGATGCTCTACATCACAAAAAAAAGAAAAAAAATCGCTTAAACACACTGAGTGCTGCGTCGCTGTTAAAGCAGCTCCCAGAAGAGGCTACATTTGCAGTGCGTTTTCTGAATTCCAAAAGGTTTGGTAATCTTCTCCTCATCCTGACTGTTCAAAGGCACAATTAAATAAATAAATAAAATAAGAACAAAAATAAAACTCTTTGCAGCCATGCTCATATGGACCACACAAATCCATTCTGTATGAGTTTATTCAGCGTAATCTTTGTTTGGCTTTGCAAATCAGCCAATGTTTGCCGAATGTAAAACTGTCCTCTCAAAAAACAACAGAAAAATCTGCAGGCCTTTTCAGACATCCTCATAAATAACACCTTCTATTTACTCAGGATCAACACAAAATAAACAGAGTCGCACACACAAGTATTGGTTGGACTCGTTTCTTCCGATGTCTGGACAGTTGATCTTCTGGCGAAGTATCCGGATGATACAGATGAAGAGAATAAAGTTCACCTGGTGGGAGAGGAGAAATCTGATTTGTAAACACATGTAAAAGATTATAACCCCATCTCAAACAGAGTCAACATGTATTATGAGTTTTATAAATATGGGAGAAAGCTAGAATGGAGATCCAAAAGTGAGTTTCTTCTGATGGAATGGCCCTACAGGAAAAAAGCAATTCTGAACTCTTCATTTCAACTGAACAAGCCGGGTGTCACAGCCTCTGTGACACTTCTCGCAATTGGATAAGTATAGATAATGGGTTGATGGATCATTTGGACTGTACATCTGAAATTGCAGAACACAATTCTACGTGACACCTTGTTTGTGGACCGAAAAAGAGATAACTGAGAAAAAAATGGATTTGAAATTTTATTTTTCACAAACAGAAATGCAATTTCAGTTTATGAAGAATCAAAGAATACAGAGTTACTTATAGGAAGAACACAGATAGGACTTAAAGTCTTTTGATCTATTTTAAAAGAATTTCCAGTGCTCTTTTAATTATGATTATGCAATTTTAAGCCAAAACAAAAAAAATGTCATCAACTAGGACATAATTTGTGCAAAGTTGATCAGAAATTCACCTCTGAGTAGTGGGTGAGACTGTTGGTGTGGAGTAAGCCTGCCCCTTTCTTCTCATCTGTCTGTTTGACACGTTCTCCTGCTATATTACAGCCCCTCACACCCCCAATTTGGATAAAGAAATACTCACAAACGCAATTTTAAGCTTAATTTTCTGTCCTCCATGATGGGAAAAATGGCACAAGAACATGCTGAAAACCCCAAAACGTGATTTTCACTGGAGTGTGTCCTCTTGACTTTTAGCTTTCTGGACATGGGGTGAATGTCAAACCCTCAGCTGATTATTCTCGGATTTTGTCCTTTATGTTTTTTAAGTCACTTTTTGTTTATTTAGGTATTCCAATTGATTTTTTTCTCTAATTTTAGTTCCGTTCTTTGGTTTTTCATGTATTTCCAGTCTCCAGCCCTCAGGATCTCCATAATTCCTTGTTTCTATAAGACTAAAATTTGACACATCTTTGAGACAAAAAAAATGGGGGGGAAAAACAGAAAAAAATGCATTAATGACACCAAGAAAGATGCCATTGATTTGCTAAAAGGGATATTTCACACCCTACAGTTTATTTTTAACTCTGCTGCTTTTGAACCTGCCTTTGACTTAATTTTCACGCCTTTCATTTTATTTTTATACAAACACACAATCTTTCTGCCTGAGGAGGAGTTTCCGATTCCTCAACACTCAATCCTGACCTATCATCAAAGTAAAAGTCTAACTTCTCAAAGTGAACTGAGATCAAGTTGACTTTCTGTTCTGTCAGCTAAAAGTGCAGAATAGAACAAAATGATGGAAAGATCATTTAAGCTGCCACAGATGCGTTTCCTCTCATGACACTTAAAAAAATGGATGTGATATTTTAGGTTGCACAACGTCAGTGAGTAAACTCACCAAGATCGATGCCAAAATTGGAGTTTTTATGATCCACCAGGACATGTCAGTGGGCTCAATTATGTCCCAGCACCTGGTGAGACAGGAAATAATGCTTGATATGTGGAAGATGGGATAAATCTATACAAAGCTCCAGCTCCTTCCTGTGGTTTCTCCTACCCGACATCATAATAGTAAGCTTTAGCGATGCTCCAAGCTGTGATGAAAACTGAAGGGCCTCCTGAAGACAAAACACAGACATCCAGGCATGTATGCTTACAAAATATTACTAAAACTTGAGGTGCAAAAATATTTTGACCAGGAAAGTTTTATAACTTAAAGAATTAATCTCACCCCAGCCGATCAGAATGTAGGCGCCGAAGTACTTCCTCTCGGAGAAAAAGGAGACGGCCAGCAGAGCGTGAAGATAAAGACCCTCGACCAAAAGCCAGAAGAAGCTGGCCATAATGCAGTACTGGAAGAACATTATCACCGCTTTGCAGCCGAGCTGGCCAAAGCAGAAAGGAGTAAATGACACAAAGTCGTTATCGACATTAATCACTGCCCACTTTTCTCTCTACTTTTAGCTCTATGCAGTTATCTCACTTTTTAGATAAGATTAAACAGTTTTTTCAAATAAGTTCAGGTCAAACCAAACTGTTGACTTTATGTAAGACAAATTCCAAAGCTGTATTTCTTTAACCCCTTGACAACTATTGATACAAATGTGCATTGGGCTGTAAGACAGTGGTGATGTGCTGTATGGATGACAAAGGAGTTCAAGGTGGAGGTGGGATTGCAACAGGGATCAGCTCTGAGCGCCTTCTTGATTGATGATGGACAGGCTGACAGATGAGGTTAGACAGGAATTACCATGGACTATGATGTTTGCAGATGATATTGTGATTTGTAGCGAAAGCTGGGAACAGGTGGAAGAGAAGCTAGAGATTTGGAGGTTTGCCCTGGAAGGGCGAGGAATGAAGGGTAGCTGCAGTTTAGGGCTGCACGATATGAGGAAAACTTGCGATATGTGATATTGGTAATTAAAATTGCGATAACGATATAAATTGCGGTATATAGACAAATAGCAAAAAAAACAAAAACATCATTTCCATTTCACTGCAACAGTTTAAAAATTATACTCCAAATGACCCTTGTCGACGTAGGAGGCAAACTTCAAACATAAAAGGGCTCATCTGATTGATCAAAAACGTAAACGGGTCCTTCCGATTGGTTAAATGCATAAAGGGATTTATTTCATTTGTTCAATATTTCAAGCTGCCATGAGTTTATTTTAGCACATTTAAGGTAATCATTTATTGCGATTTTTGCCGTCTTTTGCGGTATGCATATTGCACAGCTTGATTTCGCGATAACGATAAATTTGCGGTATATTGTGCAGGCCTACTGCAGTTAGACTAAATATTTCAGTTTTACTGCAGCTACCCTTGTGAATGAGAGGGACCCAAGTGGAAGAGTGAGATTACAGGGAGAAGAGGTAAAGAAGGTGGAGGATTTGAAGTATCTTAGAAGATGAGTAGTAGTGAAGAAGTGAGTGCAGGCATCTTGGAATGGCTGGAGAAAAGTCTCAGGTGTGACGTCTGATAGAAGAGTTTCAGCTCAAATGAAAGGAAAGGAAAGGTTTAGAAAACTGTGGTGAAAGGAGCCATGTTATTTTGGCTTAGAGACAGGAAGCAGAGCTGGAGATAGCAGAGATGAAGATGCTGAGGTTCTTTTTGGGACTGACCAGGATGGATAGGAACAGGAATGAATACATGAGAGGGACAGCACATGTTAGAGGCTTTGGAGATGAAGTCAGAGAGGCCAGACGGAGATGGTTCCGACTAGTCCAGAGGAGAGACAGGGAATGTTTTGGTAGAAGGATGCTGAGTCTGGAGCTGCCAGGCAATAGGTCTAGAGGAATACCAAAGAGGAGGTTTATGGTTTTTTTTATGATTCTTTGTGTATGTTTTGTTTAGTGACAAACAGTAATAATACATATTTATTATTCTTCTGAATTGAATAGGTTTTTGTCTAATAATTAGTAATAAGTAAACTGTTACACAGTATTTGGATATTTTTAACCATGTATTACCTTTACTTAAATAATTAAATGACTACTTTTTATTTCTTGCTGAGAAATTTTGAATTAAACTCATTCGAGAAAAAATGCTTGTGTCTTTTTTAAAAAGTGAAAGGTTTGAATTTTAGATGTAATACATTCCTTTCGTCATCCAATACCTATATTTATGATAAGTAACAACATTAGTAGTAATACATTCTGTCTACATTTGTCTTTCTTGCAAAAGAGCCTGATATTGTTGTGTTTTAAGGACCAAAATGTGTAATTCTGTCTATTATCAGACAGAATATGAAGGCAGGAAGTTGATAATTGAGCCAGAGGAGCAACAGATAAGAGCTCCATCATTCACCTCCATTACAAAAGTGAAAAATCCCAAACTTGAATTTGTTCTGCTGAATTTTATATTAAGCAGAATATATGAATTTTATACCACTTTAAGTTTACAGTGTTCATAAAAAGTCCCCTGGCTCACACAGTGTGCTCTATGAATGCATATGAGTTGTATATGTGTAACATCACATACATTAAACATGTATTTGACACTTTTAAATAAATGCAAAAACAAAGAACAAAGCGACCAAACAAATGTAAAATCCAGAGTAGTGTGGAAACAGTGCGGAAAAATCGATCAGACACACGTTAGGGTGAAAGCAAACAAGCTTTCAAGAAGGAGGAATTCTGAGATTTGTGTCTTTCAGAGATTCAGCTGCGCTTACAGAGATTAGACCAGTTCCAAGGACAATTAAGTCAGCAGACACCTGAGAATGATGTACAAGTGCAAAATTATCATAACAAATCTGCATGTCAGAACCTATAGGAACAATTAATCATCACTGAAGATGTTTGAAGAAGGCATCAATCTTTAGTTCTGAATCTACCCTTTCTTAACATGGCTCTTTATATTCCCTTGATGCAACCTGAGATGGACAGCACCATATAATATATTAAATTTTTGTCATTATTCATGAGCCAAAAGCAAAAGTAGTGCGTAAAATTATCGAATCGTGATCCAATAACTTGGAAAGCCTTAGAGACATAACTGTAATATTTTTTTTTTTTTTTGCTTTAAATATAATCACATTGTTTTCATGAGTTTCTCTGTCACCTACAGAGAGATCTTTCTGCATAGCTGCATTCAGACTACTGCAGTGCAGTTAAGTGAAGTTTCAGGCTATGACTGGAGCATGGCGGTCCATTTCTCATTGTGCGCATGGGATTATTGTTGTTTTGCATGAACCAATTTAAGTTGTACATGATCAAAATAGGTCGAGTGACAAACAAAGAATTTTACTTTTGACTCAGATGCAGCAGTGAAGCATAAGGAAACAAATCAAGTTTATATCACCTAAAAGTATGCTTGATTATTAAAATATGAAGTGTTTTCTAGACAAATCTGGTTTTGCTGTCAAGAAATCATCATTAAACAAGAAATGCAAACAATGCTGTAAGTTCTCTGTTAGAGAGAATAGGTTTTATTTTCCTAAAAAAAATAATGTTTGGTGAGGCTTGTGGAGTCTAAAGTGTCCTGGTTTTCATTAGATTTTTTTCTGTTTGTAGTAAACCTTGCAGTAAACTTGCAGAGGCAGCCTCTTCATCCACTTGACAAGAATCTTTCAGTCTATGGCATGATGTACGCCGGCTCCTTTGGAAATTGACTTCCAACACTCCACAGATTGATGGGCAACAGCAATAGTAGTCCATTTCATTGCCGATGTCCTCAATCCTTTCAAATGTATTCACAGACTTAAACGTCTGAAGCCAGAAAAACTCACAAGTACGTCTGCAGTAATCGAGTAGTGTAGGGACTGCATTTGATTAGCATTTCTTTAAGGTTTGTTTTTTAGACACATTAATGTCTGCTTTTGTAATAATGGATCATGTTGTTAAATAAAAAAAGTGTTTTTGTAAAAATTCTGAAAACTGGGAATTTATTTTAAAGTCTCTTTAAAAACTAAAATGATTTCAAAAGAAATTCATGAAAGAGATGTTGAACGCAGACTAAAATACACCTGTGCATATTTTCATCTAGTTTTGCAGTCTCTACATCCTTTTCTGGTCAGAAATTAAATCATAATGTATGCATTTTAATGGATAAAAACAACAACAACATGTGGGACAAAGGCATCACAGCAGATCTATACAATAACCAAGCATTAACAGAACCGAGTGATGAGAAAAATGATGTCGTGATCATGGTAAATATTGCACCGCTAAATCTGTGTCTGTGAGTCTGGCTGCTTTTAGTTTTATTGACACACCAGAGATTACCCCAAGACTACACATTAAAGTCCAATGCCCACTGGATGAAGTCAAATCAAACAATTCACAGTTAACCTCAAAGGGATTAAAAAGAAACTAAATCCCATCACAGATTGAAAACTGAGAAAAAGCTGCATTTATCCTGATTTTAGTTTGTTGTGAGCCAATAACTTTAGATGCAGCTGGCGATGGGTATCAAGAAAATATAAGTGATTTTTAAATAATTAATTAATGCACACATCCTTTGTCCATTTTTTGTATTCTTAGAAAAAAGATAAACTAATTCCAGGATCACAATATAAGATAATAAATGCACATCCCTGAAGGTGGAGGCAGAAATAATTGAGTTAAAAATAGTTTTTGCTGTTTTTGGAAAAGCTGTAATCTTGCTCTGAGTTTATTAAGCTATGATTTCATTTTCTCACAAAGTAAACAGTTTATTCTCCAATGAGTTTTAATCAAACATGTTTATCCTGGGATTTCAGATCTTTTTCCAAGATCTGGCATCTTAAAGAATTCAGCCATTTCTTCCCTATAAGTTTACTTGCAATGACCAGATTTACAACAAATCCCATTTTTAAAACATCAAGATTTCAAAAAGAAATGTCAAGAAGATGAAAAAAATATATAAATCCATTCATAAAAACTCAAACGATGTGACCTGGTTTTGTGGTCATGTCATGTATCACACACATCAGGGAGGTTTTACTGTTATGTGATTTGAGGTAGTTGCACTGCAGAAAGGCGAGATTGAAAACACTGTGGACTGACAATTACACAACTAAATTCAGCCAGAAATCCTGTCTTTCAAACGGAACCCTGTTTGGATGCTATTTTAAAGGTTGTACAAAATAAAATGCAAAATAAAATGCAATGTAAGCGTGTGGTTTTCAGTATATTTCATTTTCTTGTCAAACAGGCTACCACCGATAAACAAGAGAAAACAAAATCTTCAAATGTAGCCAATAATTTGTCCAGTGTTTTATGTAAAAATGCAGTGTGCAGGAACAACTATATCTGTCACCAGAACCTTTGATTTATGGGTGTAATATTCTAACAAAGAAGCAAAAAACACTTGAAAAAAGTCATTTTTGTTGATTAATTACAAATCTGTTGGAAATATAAACCTTTAGTATCAGTTTATTCTACACTATTGATCCAAGTAATGTCTGTAAACTGCAATTTTTTAGTAATTGTGAGTAAAATGCTATAAAAATATAAATCATTTATTTTGTTTGGATCCTTAAATGTGGCTTTTAGTGGATTTAAAAGCCTTTTTTAACCAAAAAGAATAAACTTTACTATACAAACTAAACCTCTTGCAGACTTCATGTCACCCACTTGTGATTATGGATTTCAATTATTCACACACACCACAGTTTCCAACCATAGAAAAATTAAAGATTAGTGTCTTTGAAAGTAAACTCACTGAGCCAGATGAACAGTTATCCACCTCCCCGACCTCGTACAGAACAACGTCCTTGATGAACACGGCAATGGCCTTCAGGATAAATGACACAAACAAGTGGATGTGGATGTAGTTCCTGGTGCAGTGAAGCTTCCTGGAACAAACAGAAAGACGATTAATGAAATACACCAAACCAAATAAATGTAAGAATAGTTTGTTAATGAAAATCCTCGAGTTATTTGTGTAAAAGGACATCAAATCCTGTCCTGAATTAAATTTTAATCAAAAATCCTGTTTTTCTTCCACAGTACCTTAGACTACTTTAGAATTAACTTATTTTGTTTAACTTACCTTGACGAAATAAAAAGTAAGACAAGTTTCTAATTGGATAAGCATTTTTATTTTTTATTTTGTCATTTAATCCTTAAGATGGTTAAATCAAACAGGAAATGTTTCTTCATTTATTTATTGTTTTAGTGGCCCCAAAAACTTAAAAAGACTAGCACAAAGACTTTATGTCTTTTGTTTTTACACGTCTGCTACAATAAAATTCACAGTTTTTGACCAGCTGGAAATTTATGTTCCATGTTTATTTATCAGAGGTCATCAACAAAGACAAAACTTCAGGGATCCTTCAGCATCTCAGATTATTTATTGATGCATCACAGGTTGTCCTTTCCCGGTGGTCTTTTAATTATGATTATGCCGTTTTTTATGGAGTGCTATACTGTTCATAATTAAATAAATAAATAGTTTTTAGCCCATGAACAAATGAATAAATACAATTTTCAAAAAGCCTGTGTTGTTTTCTAGGACATACAGTAGTTTCTGCATAGCGGCAGTATTTCAGTGGATTTTTTTACTTTCCTTTTGTTTAACCCAAGCCCCTTCCAGATTTTTTTTGCACACACAAGTTTTAAGGTTTTTTTTAGGCATGAAGGATATTTAAATTATATAAAATACTATAATGTGAATTTAATGTCTTATCCCTTGTGCTATCTTAGATGACCCCACCCTTGCATTGACGTGTTCTCCCTACCATGACAAAGGTGGATAAAGGTAGAAAGACTTCATGTAATCCATGGACACCAGTGAAGATCACAAATCATTGAAGAAAAAATGTTCAGAGCACTGTCTAGTGGGGTCTAGATGACCCAACTCCAAATGGTAAAGTGCCTAGGATAGCACAAGGGTTACAGATGTGAGAGAAAAATAGCTATAACCTGGTTTTCAAGAGTTCTGGCTCATTACTGAACAGATGTGATTTCCCCAGTTCCGTGTTTCGCACTGATGACCTTCGCTAAGTTTGCATCAGCACTAGCCTGTCACAACTCTTTCTAGTGCCTGAAGTCTGTGGACTGTCTTGATTTAATTTATTTTACCTGTTTACTTAATGTCTCTGACTTTGTCCTACTTTTGCTTTTGGATCTCTGTTAAACAAACATATGAAACGGAAAATTCCCACAGGCTTTTCGTCCATATGGAAACATTGAGAAGTATCTGCACACTGGTGGGAACTGCGGCGCTAAAAGCAGAAACATGTTAAACTATGAGAAAACAAGTATTTTCTGGAGAAAAAAAAGGGAAATTGTGTATTCAACGGTATTCCATCCATATAAGCCTAAAGAGGAATTAGTGTGCATATTGAGGGAGTGCTTGCAGATGTATAATACGAGTCTATTTAACATAATGGCAGACACAGACATGGACAGGAATCACCTGTATTGAATTTTAAATGCAAAGCAGTAGTGAAATACATGTTAAAATAGTGATTCCATTCAAGCAGCTTAAAGTCCCAAAGCAAACGTCAATCTTTCTCTCCCCACAGCTTTGGATGTGTGCCATGAAAAAACCAAGAGGCAGTTCTGAGTGACACTGTTGCATTTGGAAACCATTTTTTATTCTTCATCCTGCCTGTCACATTTGAAATGAATTCTTCTTTTTTTGTGCACAGCTGTACTGACCCAAGATAAGTTAAATCCTACTGAAATGTGTTTGATGTTGATGTGTGACCCACAATTGTCTAATTTGCCAAGTTGCTAAGTTAAATCTTCCGGCAGAAATGATTGCCAAAGCTCCACAAGTTAAAGCTCTGCGTGGAATCCATAAGAAGAGAAAGGATTTCCCTCTTTTGGTTCTTTGATCATTTTCTCAAATAGCTGAATGAATGGATCATCTATGTGGAACTAAAAGTCTTTTCTGAGAAAGCAGATATTTATTAAAGTTAGTTCCACATTTTGCAGTAAAAAAAAAAAAACAAGACGTTCTGATTTTTTCCTTCTTAGCTGATGTGGATTACAGACAGTGTGATTTTCAACACGTTATGTGTTTTGCATTTAAAGGCAGAATGCAAGACTAAACTAAACCAAAAGAGTTCAAATGTTTTCTACGTGAAAACTAAAATAGAAGTTGCTGTAAACGTCTAAAGCTGCGTTCACACGTGTGATGTGCATTGTTGAACGCACGTTAGCACGTTTCAGAACACACATTTAGTCCATGGTGTTCACACACAACAAGGAGGGAAGGGTTTCTTACTATTTTTCTTTATCCTTTGATGCTGTTTACTAGTGCATGTCCACCACCTACAGTCCGAAATGTCAAAGCGATGCAAATCTCACAAATCTTGCTCCGGGTTTTTTTTAACAGCTCTATTACAATATATGAAGAACTTCTAAAAAAACTCTAATTATTAATTTCTCCTCTTTGACCAATTTTCGGCACATCGGCTGGCACCTTAGTGAATGTAAAGGGACGCCATTTATACAGTATGCCACTACCAGAGTCGAGTTCATAATGGGTCAAAGTTCAACCTGGTTTAAATTTCAAGGTGTGTTCTATGGCCAGGTGTTTTAAACGTAGAGCCTGAAAAAGGCTTGAAAATGAACATGGCGACACATGAACGCGAGAGTTTTGAAAGCAGAAGCCCGAAACGCACGTTAGCACAGACATTTGGTTGAAAGTGGCCGCTTAAATGAGCATTGCAGCGGTGTAAGCGTAGCGTGAGAGTCAAACAAAAACATAAAAAATAACATTTTTGAATTTCATCTGGGAGAACGGTCCAAAGCTCCTTAGTTAATTGATACATATGTCATTGTGTAAAAAATAAAACAAATTCCCATTAACTAAAGATTTTTGGTTTTACATACCTGAAGATACACAGGATCACAGTAGCTGTCGTGAGAGAGATGAGCGAAACGCTGTGACCAATGGTATAGCCCATTTTGACTTGCCAGAAAAATGTTCCCTAAAAGAAATATTGAGAAGAAAAACATCCCATTAAACAAAAAAAGGAACAACTTCAATTTGCACCATTTATAGGTGTGAATGTGAGAGTTCATGGGTGTGTGATTGTGACCCTGTGACAGACTGGCAACAGTCCAGGGTGTCCCCTGCCCTCGCCCGCAAGTGAAGATGAACAAATGAATGAACGAATGAAGGTTTAGATTAAACAGAATTCCAGGTACAGTATTCTAAAATGTGTTTGATCTTAACAAATCTTCAAGACTAACATGAAAAAAAACTCACAGCTGAGCACCAACAATCAATACAGCTATTTTCCTGAAGAAAAAAAAATAGATTCCTGTAGATAGACGCAAAATTGACAGAAAAGCAAATTGGGGGTCAATTTAAGGGGGGTTTCAATTTCAGTCATCACACATCTGTCTGACCTGACATTGTTTCAAAAAGCCATTTGAGTTTTGCACTTGGTTTAAGTACGATAAATCACTTTTCCTTTCGGGACACACTTAGAAAAAAACTGTTTCCATAGTATAAAAATGTTCATATTTAAAATTCTTTGATAGAATATAAACTGACTGTTTATACATATAGTCTGCTCAAACGAAAAACACTCTTTGCGACTTTGTCACATTAACCTTTATTTCTTGAGAAAATAAAAGCTACTTCACTGCCATGTAGTGATTGAGATGCTTAGATTTTTAAAACAGAACTAAAAATTATGCATTTTGGAATTTGCAAGTCTTTGAACATGGTGAACTCACGGGGTTAAATTTGGACACTTTTTTAATTGAAATATACTTTTTTCTGTTTAAAAAAAAGAAGTTATTTGTTATTTATTTGTTTCTGCTTCCCCAAATGAACATAAAAAAGCTAAGAATTGTTCTTGGGTTTTTCTCATATTAACACGCTCTCTTCAATGACAACCTCCAACAAAAGAAGGTCTTTTTCTAGGTGTAATCCTGTGACTTTCTGTGGGAGTCCAAAGATCTTTAGAAAAATCCCACTCGATGCTTTTCAGCTGCATTTATCCGATTATTCTCAGCCTGGGAAGACTGATGCTGACAAGTGAAACAACAATTGATCCCACCTCAAGAAACAAATCTTCTAAAACTTTTCCTGTTTCATTGCAAACACCTGCCACTGTTTGTTGCAGCCTAACAAAACTTATTTGGTTATTTTTCTACATTTATCTTTAAAGGACTGTCTTTCAGGTGTAATCTAAATAAGATTTTGTGAAAATAATAAAATGTTCTTTATACTGTGCCAAGATTTGACCAACCGCAGAACTCTCATTAACTAATAGGAGCTACTCTAGTGCATTTCCTGGTGGAATGCAATCTAACACTCATTCTGTGTATTGACTTGTTTTGAGAATGTTTTACCTTTAGCCCTCCGGTGTTAGTGCCATGGCACCGCCTACTTTGTGCTCAGGGAAAATTAAATTAAGAGCTTCGTCTCCCGTGGCATTACAGAGATATCAAGTATGCAGAGAGACGGACATCAAATTCCTTTTAGGGAGCCTCACCCACTCGGTCCCCCATGACTTCCTATGTGGCATACTAATGAGGACGCCTCTGCGACTCACACAGCAGCCCACCAAGAAAGCTTTTACTGTTGAGCAGCACTCATCCACTCCTCACCCTGCCCCACCTTCAAAGGCATAGACAAGATTAGCTCTCTCTGCGGTAAAACAAGTGGAACTTGCATCTGATGTATTCCCATCCCAACCCTGGAGGGCATTATAACTAACCATGTAAAATATTGAATGATAATGGAGGGAATTAAAAAACCAGCTCACTTTTTTAATGAAAGTCAAATGTGTTGTCCAGCAAACATCTGCCTGTTTTAACTAACTGGGCCCGGAAACAAGAGATCAAGCGGCCACTTCCATTGAAAAGTCTATATAAACACTTTTAAACACATTTTTCAGGCGTCACTGTTTAAAACCTGTGCGTTAATGTGTAGCTACGCACATTTTTAAGACCATATTCATGCTCTATATTTTAAAACGCCCGGCCATTGAATACAAATTGAAAGTTAAACCAGGTTGAACTTTGACCAATCAGGGACTGTGATTTGGTAGTGACGTATGGAGGGGGTTCCTTTTCATTCATTGAAGTGCCAACCGTTAGAAGATTGATCATGGAGGAGAAATCAATAATTGCAGTTTGTGCCTGGCCAGAATGATATGACACAAAGTCTTTGATAAATCGAGATAGAGCTGCGAAATAAAACACCTGGAGCAAAATTCACGAGATTTGCACTACTTTGACATTTCGCACCAAGCCTCTTCCAACTGTGAGTCCATACATTAGTATTGGACGGCAACAGTCCAGGGGGAATACCGAGTGCTAACTGCATGCTAAACCAGGTTTCCTGAGCGTGCATTCAGCTCGTGCTGTAACCAAGAGTAGATAGTTACAGAAAGATGCATTGGAGACCTTTATATGCAGAACACTAATAGAGTAGATATCTAAAAGAGTTACAAAATAGAGTTCTCTGAGATGTCCAGACATCTACAGTTGATGTACATTAGTTATCTAAAAGTCATCTTGTGCCTGGTGGGAAGACACTACCCAAATGGCTTGTTTACAATGTGCAAGGCATTACACCGACATACATAATTAGCTGTCTATTGGAGATCAAATCAGTGATGTTCAATAAAACTCTATGAAGATGTCTATCAGATGCATAATGTATATCAATCACTGTAAACATTAAAATAGCCATGACTTAGATAACTAATTGATGTGTCTGAAGGCCCCGGGGAAGACCCAGGACATGCTGGAGAGACTACGACTCTCGGCTGGCCTGGGATCGTCTCGGGGTCTCCCCAGAGGAGCTTGAGAAGAACGGCAGCCATGGCTTAAATCATATCTTTCTCAAACATGTTTTCAGTTGGCGTGGTGGTTAACTATTGACAGAGTTTAGTAATTTAAATTTTAGTTAGATGTGAGCAGAAGGAAGTCTCTAATTTCCTCAGACTTCCTCTAAAACAACCATATACATCATGTCATTCTTCCTACAACTCTTTATGGGGAATAATGGGAATGCAATGGCACTTGTGATTCTGTGAGTCCCAGTGTAATAGAGACATCAAAATTGCTCTTCCCACACCATAGGACAATATTCTAACGAGTCTAACAATTTATTTCTACTTGTTGGGCCACAAACATCTCCAGGACAGGCATCAGAACAAACCCTGAAGAGATGGTTGGATGGATGAGACAAGAAGATTCAGGGGATGAAGTCAATATTAAAAGGGTTCATGAGCTAAAACTGAAGACATGAAAGAATGCTATTAAATATTTAGTCATGACCAAACTTTAATGTTTATGTACAGTAAATTGCTGTGTTATTGCGTAAATAATTAACAAGTGTTAAAACCTGTATCTTCAAAGTAGTAAAACTACCCACACTCTCACAGGATGAGAACAAATAGGACCCCGATCTTGGAATCATGGAACCAACAATCAATACAGGCATTTTCCTGAAGTACACCCACCCACAGAGAAAAGCAAAGATGCTCTCAGTCAATTCTTCCTGCTCACTGACTCTGGACACGTTTCCCACTGCACCGTCGCATTCATCCACGTTTAGAGCAGCTCAGAAACGGTGGGCGTTCACTTACATCATCGCTGGTACTGTTAAGATTATAGCCGCAGTTCAAAGCAATGTCGACAGGATGCATCTCAGTCCAGCCATCTGCTGTGCAGGTTTTGGAGAGGTTCCCTGGTGGGGAAGCATAAAAAAACAGAGGTCAGAGTCACCCGAGCACTGAGTTTCTTTTCCTTTTTGTCAACTATTTTAAAATTGGTTGAATATGGGCTGTGTGAAATCCAATATGACGCAGACGCTTTTAGTTCCCTGCAAACAACAAAACACTGAATTCGAAAAGTGCTGAGTGACTTTCTGCCGCAGACGTCTGCCTCCATCGACTCATGCATTATCAGAGTCTGCAAAGGCACTCAGCTGATATGATATTGAAAAAAATGACAAAGAAGCAACAAGCTCCCGGTAAGAAAAGGCAGGCACATATTTTGAGGGGGTGCTAAAACAGTCACTGCTATTATTTTTAGATGTTCAGAAATCTAAAGGTGAAGGTGAACATTTAAAGTGTGCACTGCGTTGTATTTAAAGGCAGGTGCGGGTGCAGAAGTTTCCACATCTTCATACAGAAACCAAACCAAAAGAATAATGTGGTTAATTAGCTGTGAACTGCGAAATTCTTCTGTTTCATGCCATCAGTAATGAGCTAAATTAATACTGTTAGTGAAAACATATTTTGTGGTTTGAGGGAAGTCAGCGCAGACTCTTTTTGTTGAGGAGACTGAGGTCTTTGGGGGCCTAGGGACCACTTCTAAAGACATTTTATGACTCTGTGGTGGCATCAGCCATCTTTTATGGAGTGGTTTGCTGGTGCAGCAGCATCTCAGCGGCAGACAGAAGGAAACTCCAGCTCTGTTCCGGGGTTGCCGATTGACGCAGTGGTGGATGTGGGAGAAAAGTGGATGTACCCAATCTATTTTTGGGAGAAAAACACCCAACCCCTGTATGACACGGTGTTAGCACTAAGCAGCTCCTTCAGTGACAGACTGCTACATGCTAAGTGTGTGAAGGAACAACATCGTAGGTCGTTGTGAGACTTTACAATCAGAGCTGTTCCCAGTGAATCCAGTTATTACTACATCTAATCCTCATCCTATACTGTAGTCACTTTAAATACCTTTTTGTGCATTTTTTAAAATCTGTGCAATATGGCCCATGGTGCAATTGCCTAATAACCTATTATCTCTATATCTCAATACATACTTTATCCTGCTCTTTGTCTCGTAACCCTTGTGCCATCTTAGATGACCCCACCCTACCATGACAAAGATGGATAAAGGTGGAAAGATTTCATGTAATCCATGGACGCCAGTGAAGATCACAAATCATTGAAGAAAAAAGGTTCAGAGCACTGTCTGGTGGGTCTAGATGACCCAATTCCCAATGGTAAAGTGCCCAGGATAGCACAAGGGTTAACTGTATGGTTGCAAAATGGAAAGTTTGTCAAATAAAGTGTTATCTTATCTCATTGTGTCCTGTTTAATCACGAACCACATTTCTTTTATATATTTGACAACTAAAGCTATGAAATAAATATTGTTAGAATACTTTGTATTTAGTTTTTTTAATATGCTAGTGCTCAATTTGTTCCATTTTTAAGATCTATTTGGATTGTCCTCCCACTGTTATTGTTTCCCATTTAAATTCCAACAGTAGGTAACAAAATTATTAATATTTATCGTACAAAATCTGTGTCAAAATGTAATATTTACCTGTTATTTGGGTTTATTTTTTACCGTATTAAAAAACATAGGATCAAGATGATGTTAAAAAGTCAACAGTTTGTACAAAGCAATTTGTGGGATTCATTCATATCTAAGGTTGTTTCAGACTTTAGCAAATGTTCTCTGAAGCTGAGTGTTATTGACCGTTAGGGTGCTCTGTGGGTGTCGACATATCCAGTTACAAACAACTGTTTTCCAGTGCTGGCCGTGAGGTCAGGAGGAAAAAATGTGCAGCAGGAGGATGATGTTTTTAAAAAATGCTGCTCAGTCAGGAAGAGGTCAACATGTGACTGAGGATTCAGGTCGTCTGCTTCTCCTTCGGTGTCAGGTCGAAAGAATGCTTGCTTCCTCTTTCATGAATGAGCAGATTTCCATTAGCAAATTACCCTTTAACAGATGCACAAATAAACATCTCATTAAGCCAACACCTTTATCTCCTGGTAGCAAAGAAGTGCTCACAGCATATTTGAAGAGTCAAGAGTCTATTTGCAGTCAGGGAGAGATGCTGGGTTTCCTTTCTGCATATTTATTGCTTAGCAGCAGAATAACAAAAAAAAGAAAAAAAATCCAACCTCAGTTTCAGGCAATGATGAATTCCTGCACCTGGAATCTAAACCATTTTCTGACAAAACATCAACTAAAGAAAAGCTTCTTAAGGAGATATGCCTTTCTGATACAGCAGTTAAGCTCTGCATTAAACTAATATGCACCCAATAGTCAGCAAGAGGAGGAAGAAAAAACATTTTAAATGTTCTTAAAATACACTTTGTACATCAGTTGATTTTTCAGTTGAGAAATATTTTCTGCTGCTCAAAAAGAGTCTTGAAAATTAATTAAGTTTTTTGTGGATGTAGTTGCTGTTTTTCCTTGAGGGCTGAACACAGCATTAAACTTTTGTTAGGTCAAACATTATTATGACATCAGTCCTGCAAAAGATTTAGGAAATGTACAGATTAGGGACAAGATATCTAATCAGAAATGAATTATTTTCCCCTCACCCTCATGATTATTCTTGTCTTGGATTATTCATTATTCCATTAAAATCCCAACGTTGATAGTGCTGACATAATTGCAATTTCTGGATGAAAACTCTACAAAACTTGAGAGTTCGGGAGAATATGGGATGGTAGAATCCTGATTAGGTTAAAAAAAATAAAACAGAATTCTGCATCTTTAACAAAAAACGCACTATGATTATTCTGGAGAAATTCTTAGATAAACAATTACCAATTGAAGGAAGGGTAAACTATATGATACCTAAGTTTTAAACATCCTTGTTTCAAGACATGGCGGCTAACTTTAGAAACATGCAGATTAAAATCCGACAAATAATAAGTTAACTGTCTCTTTTTCAGCAATTTTAAAATACCAAACAAATAATTTACAAAAACCTGGAGAATATCCTTTAAAATGCAGTCAATAGCATTATTGATAAGTTTTAACTGAATTGGCAACTGTTGGATTACAAAGAATCCAAAAGCTATCTGACATATTTAGTGGTCTTTTTTTTATTGAATAAAAAAAACAAAAACAAAGAGTGAACAACTTCAAAATATGCAACAAGTTAGCAATGTGCTACTATTAGGATTTCATTGATTATCCAGATTGCTGAAGTTCATCAATGTCTTCACTCAGTCTACAATAATTTTGACGATTCTTTAAAGTAAGTCTCTTGTAAACTATTTATAACCCTGTGACTTTAGCAGCAACGATGCACAAGAATCTTTGTAAATGTATGCAAGACAACATAAGATGTTGACAGAACAGTGGATGGTAAATTAAGTCAGCAGTGGGATACAGACTTCCCAAGAGGCAGCAATAATCACGCTGAGCAGAAAGCTTCGACTTGCATGAGACAAACAAGTTCAGCAAATTCGTTTTGTCTGCTGCTGTGAAATGTCAACAAAAAACGCTTGAAAACATAATTTAATTAGATTTAGGGTAAAAAAAACAACAACCTCAAGATAAGTCGAAGAGGGGTGAAAGCTTAACTTTTATAAAAACGTTTCAATTAAATTTACATAAAAGAGGGGGAGGAGACTAAAATGACAAACTTTGAGTAAAATACAAACTATAGAATAAAAGAAAACGTCATTAACAATGGTTTAATAATTTCCGTACTTTCATAATCTGTATCTCCAACTGAAAATATGTTGAAATCCTGATTGTAAAAATGAAAAAAACTTTTTTATTTATTTATTTAATTTATTTTTCAAGAGTTCCCCTTCGATCTAAAACCGTTTTATTTTAGTGTCCAAAAATGAATTGGCAGAAGAGGGTCAAAAAACAGATCACATTCTCTATTTTTTAGGAGAATGTGTTTGTTTTTTTACCATATCTTGTAGCATTTACAAAGAAATATAAAATAATAAAATAATGATAGCTAAATTTGAACAAAAATCATTTCCCCTTACTTGCTTTCAATTTGCTTTATATCAAGAATGCATTTTTATCACAAGTGAAGGCTGTTAGAAAATACCAAGATATTATTTGGCATAATTTCTCTTGACATTATGGGAAAACAAGGAAATTGGCTTCCAAGTTGTTTGTCACAGACATTTGGGGGAATAAAAGAGTTCAGCATAAATTGTGTTTTTGTTGATAGGGGAGAAACAAGAAAACAACCCTTTTAAGAATAATAAAAATTGTAATTTAGAACTGGGAGGAAAATAGAACTGTCAAAGCTTCAAGTTTCATCAAAATGCTTTAAACACTGAACTACTGAAGTATTAAATATACGAAATTCTAAAAAAGAATAAATGAATGGCATGATCTTGCTAATTTAAACATAGACAAAAATTGTATTCATAAGGAGCAGAAACAGCAAGAAGATAAATAAAAAATAAAAATACTTACAATAAAAGGGCATCAAAAACAAATAAAACTTTATACAGAGAAAAGTATAGTGAGTTAAAGAATCTGTCCCAAAGACAGACATTTTAATGTTATCCTGAAAGCACAAAAAGCCTTTGAAGGGGCTTTTAACGGGGTGTAATTGAAGAGCCATAATCAGTTTCTCATGTCAGTTCTTAGAATCATGCAAGTTTCGTCCTTGAGGCTGAAAACTGGAGTTGTTAGAAAAAGCAAGCTTTTCAAGATAAATTAAAGCTAAGGCCAGCATTGCATTTTAAGAAGGATTTAAATTTCATTTAAAGTTTTACAGAGAGCCAAGAAAGCCTGCAACATTTTCAAAATGTCACTCTTAAGAGTCGATAATCCACTATAAATGGAGTTGAATAAGCTCAAGGGGAAATTGTCCAGCTAAAATGGCTCTTTATAGCTCCTGTCAGGATTAGATAAATACACGAGCGTCATTCTTTTAAAGGATTCAATTTGCTGATATTGCCTAAATGAAAGACATTCATTTTAACAGTCATATTGAAGGAGTAGTTTACCTTAATTTAACCAAGTCGTTCAATTTGTAAGAGTATAGGGTGAAAGATACACTTCTTTTCAAGGTAAGTTCAAAAGTTCACTGGGAGGAGTCAATGGCCACTGAAACCTACATATACTTTACATTAAGCAGACTGTGATGAATGTAGAAAACAGAAAAAATATATATCAAGACATTCAAAAGTAAACAAATTCCTTCACAGGTTCCATTTCAGGACCCTGTGGAACACCATAATTATAGAGACCTAATTTACACAAATTAACTAACATTTAAAGATATTAACTATTTTTTAAGCATTGCTAGTTTGAAATAGTTTTTGGATTGGCAACAAATCCAGAATGTAGGTATGTTAGGATCCCTGTCTGTCTATGGGGTTAGATAACTGTCACTAAAAAGCATATCCATAAATACAAAATTGTACAAAATTAATACTTTGCATACAACTCAATATAAAAAATATGTAGACAACATTTAGTTTTACGTATGGCATGCCTGTTTTGAAAACAATTTGTCTTTGTTTATGAATGTACATGAATTGCTTGTCTTGAACACAAAGTTTCCCCAGTTAACAAACTGTAAAAAATACGTCACAGGGTCACGGGCATACACATCGAGTCCCGAAACATATGCGCCATTTACACCTTTTAAATTGATGGCTGTTGGTCTTAGTGTGCCAAACTGTTAAAAACCAATAGATTTATAAATAAATGCCATTTAAACTTGATGTAACAACAAACTAGAAAGAATCTTCAGTAAGTCAGCTGAACACAAATGCATTAAAAAATGAAATCTACCCCACTTCAGTAGATGCTGTGGGGTTCCAGAGTAAATCAAAGTTGTTGAGGTCCCTCTGATATCAATGCCTCGAGTCAATGATACCAACAAAAAAAAAAAAGTTGCAGACTTATCTTTGGTTTGGCTTTTCGCCAGACTGGCGATTACACCTACAGGGCTGGTCAACCCTGTTCCTCAAGAGCCACATTCCCTTCTGCTGTTCCAGCTCTCCCTAGACTGCTCGATGTTGACTACCTAAATCAGATGTGTTCAGTCAATCAGGATGTGGAATCACTAAAGAATTCTAATCAGCAGCAAGCTGGCCAGGGAGAACTGGAAAACAGGCAGGGTTGTGGCTCTTCAGGACCACTAAAGTGGTCACTACTAGTAAAAAAAAAAAAAAACACTATGATTTCCTAGACTATCCTGCATTTATCAGGTGTGATTGTAATGCAAACTTAAATCAATTAAAGATGGGGATGAGAGGTGCTGTGAGCTAGAGAAAGAGCATGTAAACAAAAGAATGCATGGAAGCAGAGGCAGATTTCCTTTGCATCAACATTCCTGCCCTCAGCTCAGAGGTGAATTTCTAATAAACTACTGCCGCTCTGCAGAAACTATGTCCTAGAAAACGACAGTTTGTTATTTATTTTTTGGCAAAAACAGCACAATCAAAATTGAACTGGGAACATTTTTACAAAATTTTAAAAGTTGATCGGAGTGGAGCTTTAAATCTGAATAGAAGTAACAAACAAATGAAGTCCATGACAAGTTATGAGCTTTCTCTGTGCATTTATTTGTCAAAAGATTAATTCTTAGAGGCTTTTTCTCTATCTTCTCTCTATTTAACGTTCCAATCTAAGGCTTTCTAAAAGAGTTAATTGGAATTCTCTGCGTCCAGCATCTTCTGTGAAGTGGTTCTGATAATGTTCAAAGTGATGAAGTTATTATGAAATAGTAATCATAAAGGCTAAGTGTCTGAGATAAATACAAGAGCTCAAAGCTCAGTGGTGAAGATGTGAATCATCTGATCAACACATCACCTGAAGGTTTTGACAGGATCCCCTGCTTTCTGTTATCTCCCTTGATCATTACAAGACCTTGAACCTAAATTATCCAGAAGATCTAGTCTATTTTTTAAATAAGGCTCTTTTGGAGCAGCCTAAAAGTGTGCAAATTTTTATAGAACTTACTCAAATCTTAGCTTAATTGTCCTCCTCTGTCTTTGACATTTGGCTTGTCTTTTGCTCCTCTGTGCACTTCTTTTCCCCAGATTCGAAGCAGCGTTTACTGCTTGGAGTCTAGCATGTCGCTCTCCTTTTATCATCCCAAGGTTTCTGGTTAGCCCACGAAGCGATGTTCCTGATGAAAGTTGACAACCTCTGAGTACTACGAGATCCACGCTGCCACAGACATGCCGCACTCATCTATAATGATGAGCTGGCTGTGGGCAGCCACTACCGTCACCGTGTACCAGGCAGAGTGCTCGAAGCTGTCCTGTAATCCTTTAAAGCTGAAATTGCACAGTCTGTCCCAGCACTTGACTGCTTTTTTTGGTTTATTAATTCATTCATTTATTGATAGGCTGCTTTTTGCATGCCTTGTGAAAGAGTATTGTCTGAATAGCTGACTTGGTGGGTTGGCAATTACCTTAAATACATTCTATAAGTTTGTGCTCTATGCTAAATCCACATCTGAATGAAAAAAAGAAGAAAAAAACATATTTGATGACGTCTAGATAAATATCCATTTAAATTAGGAAATTACTGTTATGTACATTTTATTTCAACATTTTTTTCCAAGTGGCAAGTTTACATACATTTTTATGTTTTCAATTAAGTGTTTTCATTAGTTTTTCTAAATGGTAAAAACAGCAGATAAAGCAGAAACCAATTAGACGCTCATCGAACCCACAAACATGCAAAGTTTATCAGTCTTCTTCATGGCTCTCTACACATTCTCAGAGAAATCTGGCAATCTGTCTCGATGAAAGCAGGAATTGTCTGAGAATTTTAATTCTAGATGTCTCAAAACGCACTTGAATGCCCATTTCTACAGTCTGCTGTGTTTTATCTCAGACTGGAAAACATGTATGAAAAAACTATATAATTTATTTACCGGTAAATGAAAAATTAAAGGAAATTTAGATTTTTCTTTGACAAAATGCAGAATATAGTATAGTTTAAACAGATTTTAAACATAAACCTTGGCATTCTAGATATTTTAATGGAAAAAACAAATGATTTTCACAGGGGTTTCAATGTAAGGGTCTATAAACGTAAGGTTGCTTCAATATCCTTTGAAAAATGCGGTTTGCACTTTTCTGACAGAACTATACATATATAAAAGAGGCACCTTGGGATCTAAGAGTGCAATACAAGAAGCCCTAAATGTCTTTTCTAAGGACATCCATATGTTTTTCAGAAAGAGCGCACGCTGTGCATATCAAAGGGTGAAGGACTTACCCGCCTACAGTCCTGAACTTTAAAAAAAACACTTTTTCCTGCTGTAAACATTACGTTTTTCCTATAAAACAGCTGTCAAATATAAAAGCAGAGCCCCTTTTTGTGTATAAGAAAAAAAACCTCTGGTTTAGGATTTAGTTACTCCATTCTTTTTAGGTTATAACCTTTAAGTTACAGGTTGCACTTGTGGAGAAAAGCATATTGTTTGGGTTTATAGTGTATAAAAAGTGATTTACAATTTAATTTGCTTACTTTATTGTAATAATTGAGAATGAAAAATAATAATAAAATACTAGAGTTTGAAACTTATAGAGATGTGTTACCTTTGTCAATGAAAACCTTTATAGGTAAAAATCGGATCACAGTAAAAGGTTGAACTAAGTTGTTATCAAGGCTTTTCCCTAAGAAGGCTGATATGTCATCTATTTTGTTTTTCTTAGTGTTGCATAACAGTAAAAGCTCTGTCCTTTTGCCCACAGCATGCTGTCAATAGCTTGGTTGTCGCAAATCTTCCAGCCAGAGATCAAGGGCGATTCAAGAGACAGAATTATAATCAGAACATAGAAAAGTCACTGCGTTGAACTGATATCCCACACTTTTCAGAAAATGACTCCAAATGAGGAATGAAAGAGGCTTAAAGGACAGTGCGTGGATCATTTAAACAAATACGATGAATGTGATAATCCCACATTCAGTCTCAATTGCTAAAACAATATTGACACACTGCACAAATCTACAGTATTTGACTTCATAACTAAAAAGCTTAGAGTTCCTGTTCCAGGGTCATGCATGGTTAGAGGCACGGTCCCCTCTAAAATTGAAAAATAAATGAGAACAGGCAGGCGTGAAATGACAGGAGTGAAAGGTCTGCAGTTCGAAGGAACAGGTTGAATATTTAAAGATGAAACCACGCATGAGGTTTGTTCACAAACTGTAGGAGGAGCCAGTCAGTGGAAAAAGAGCAGCTTCATAACAATCTTTGTTCTACTCAATAGAAACTAATACAGTGAAAATGATTTGTGTGCAAGATTAGTTATGTGTACAAAGGTGTTCAAGATTTATTCTTGCATTAAAGGCCTGTTCACACCGGGACGAATTTCGCCGGCGATTTTCGCCGACGTTTAACGCCTCGTGACTAAACAAAGGGCACCAATGAGAGTGTGCACACCGACGCGAAAAAACGCCACGCGTTAAAGCGTCAAAAAAAAAAAACGCCTCGGGTTCGTTTTTTTTTTCGACGCGTCGCGTCGAAATCTACTCGACCAATGAGAATGGCGCTTTTGCTCACGTGTCTGGAGCTTCTGAAGTTACAGTAAAACACAACTTGGGGGCGCTCAAACACAAAACTGCCTTGCTGAGCACACATACCAGCGAAGAAGATAGACGCCAAGTAGCGTCTACACAGCCGCGAAGCAATAATGACGGACATTCTAAAACATCCCCGAACCAAGCACCAGTTGGAGCTACTGGAGCTTGAAATATTCATGTTTTCTTTGTTTGATTCTGACAAGCGTGTAAATACTTGATCTCTTCTTCTGAGTGAAAAGCGACTTTAAGAAGCGTAAAGTTGCGCAGCGCCACCTTGTGTACAGGAGTATTTCTGTTTTACATTAAGCGCCATCTAATGTCAGGGAATGAAATTGCATGTTCACTCCACTCATCGTCAGCGAAAATCGCCTGGGTGTGAACACAAAAAACGTGGCGAAAAACGCTGGCGAATAACGCCTGGCGAATATTCGTCCCGGTGTGTACGGGCCTTAGTCTGATAAACTGGTCAGATTACGATCAACTGTCAAATGTGTTCTGATATTGCCACCAAATATCCTTCATTAAGCCCCTAGAGAGGTGCTGTGGTCTCTGAAACCAATGTGTTTGCTCTAAATCATTTCAGATCTGTAAGCTGTGAGGTAAAGTTTCTATAAATCAGGCCAGTTTGTGGTTCAGTTCAGTTTGATTCTAAAGTGCTACTTGACAACTGAGATTGTCTTAGATAGTCTTTTGAATTGTGATTTGGGTCATTTTAAGGCCAAGTCAAGTCCCTGAACCTTTAACACTGGAGATGTCACAGGGGACATATAAATAACACACTCTCTTTGAGATGTCGAGACTCTTCAACCGTTTGTGCGTTCAACATAAATGAATGGATTCTGATGTGCAGAAAAATGACTTTTCATATCGGCTTTGCACCAATATGCAACACATTACTAAGTCAAAGTATTTCATAACGGCACAAAGCCACTTTTGACAGAATCAGCTGATTTACGTTGATTACTTAAACACAACTGTTAAGTGTTGAATATCAGCACACAGCTGCTTTCTTTTGGATTGGAATTTGTTTCAAGCAAAACAAAAAATACTATAAAAAACAAACAAAAGACATACACATCTATATATTCAGTATACCAAACTTAGGAAAATAAAAATACAAATAAAATTTAAAGAAGATACACATGGAAACGGTGCCATCATAATTACTCTGAATCATAAATAGACATATTTGTACTTGTAAATATAATACACGACACTTTGAATCCATTTAATGTGAAGTTTGTCAAAAAATGTTTAACTTATTGCTTGAAAAGGAGTGGGAGGAACAGAATTAAATAATCCCACACCTGCTATGCTTAATTTAATAAATGTACGTATTTTTTTCAAATATTTCTTAAAGTTCGTTTACTTCTATTTAAAGCCATTACATTATACCTTTTTTCACCACTTCAGAGGGTTGAAGAGTTATGGAAGTAAAAGAATGTAAACGCTGGAGCTGGCTCCTTTGTTGAAGGGCATAATTGGTTTCATGGTCCTCAAACATTTCCTGAACTATTTTATCTTTACAGCAGGGATCATCCTACTGGAAAAGGCCGCAGACACATTTATAAAACCAAAGTACAGTTCCCTATCCATTTGAGCCACAAAAGCTTTTCTATTCATCTTCAAAAGAGCCTTTTACAAAATAAAATCTAAAGATCACTGTTATGGTTAATGAATATTCACATAAAGTGTATACTAGATATCAGATGCAAATTTTAAAAATAGTTTCTTTCTATATTTGGTTAAAAAAAATGCTCTTTTATAGAGCATACTGTAAATTTCCTTCTTGTCAAATAAAAAGTTAAAAAATTAAAGTTGGAAATACTTTAGATCTATCATTTATTTTTAAAGCACATTTTCATTTTACTTTAGTAAAAAAAAATTCCTTATACAGTACCCTATAATTTTGATTCATCTGAGGCAGAAAGAAATGATTACAGACATGAACAAAGTGGTGAAATGTTTTCAGGGAGAGCATTGATCTGTGTGGCGATTAACTGCATTGAGAAAAGAATTCCATTTGAGTGACAGTTCAAATGATGTATTCCTAATGACAGTTATACAGCACCCACAGAGGTCAGACCCCCTTAAAATACATTAGTGCACTCTGAGCTCAATACTTTCTCATCTCTTTCTGCAAGAGCCCCTATAGTCCAAATATCTAAATGCCAAATCGTGGTTACTTTTAAAAACACAACCTAATGGCCTTTTTAAAAACACAGCTTGAGTGGTGGAACGAATAAATTGAGAGTTTTTAAGAAAGAGTATAAAAGTTATTTACAGAAAAGTTTAGAGCTCAATCTCCAATTTTCAGTTCGAATTAAAATTGGGCCTTAGTGTGAGTCTTTAAATTGTCTCCCTAGTTATTACTTTTGTTTTTTGTTCAGATCTTTTGTCTGTTCCTGCTTTGCAGTTTGTCATGATCAGACCACATTTAAATTCCAAAGTTCATGTCAGATTGTTGCTTATCACCACTTGTTTTTTCTCATATGTACATGAGAACTGGACTGAGTGACTCCTCCCCCTTGTGTTCCAAACAGGAAGTACCCTCTGGTCCTGGAAGCCGAACTCCCATAGACTCTTATAGAGAAATAAACTGGTATTACTTAGTCATTCTATTTGTCAGAATTGCCATTCTTGCTCTGTTACCTTTTATTAACATGTTCTTGATAATCCCTTTTTTTCATTATATATTTTCTGTAGTCCAAGTTATTCAAGTTATAAACTGACCAGTCAGATGCCTCAATAAAAGTATGTGGTTACATGCTGAATTGTTTGACAGAATCCCCAAAGCCTGCTGTCAAGTGGTTGGGGCGTGGCCTTCCAACAAGATCACTTCTTATTGGCAACAATGGTTGCCATGGAACCTATGAATTAAACCAATATGGATCAACCACTGCTGATGACTACCTGCTCCAACAGTTCTCATATTCAGTCAATGGTTATTAAGGGTAATTATTTACATGTTTTTGTTTTGATTGTAAGTTTTCCCTTTAGATAATGCTTCTTTGATTTACAGGTTTCATGTTTTTTTCAGCTGGCACAGCCAAAATGGAACTTTTTTTGTTCAATTCTTTAATGATCTCCCACAACACTGACTTTGTACGTGCCTTTTGCGCTAAAATGCCGGTCTGTCTTTGCTTTTTTTTCTCTTGATTTACAGATTAAAATTCAGAACTCTTCATTAAAGAATCCAATCATGAATGTAAAATGTTCTGAAATGACATGGATTCATCAACAACAAAAGAAGTCAGCAGCTTCATCTGTGTGACTCATGTGAGCATCTCTTCCATAGAGGATGCTGTCTGACTGTAGTCAGGGCTGTCAAACATTAATCTCAGGGGTTTTGATGCTTTATTGATAAGCCTGAACAGAGATTTCCTCTTTGAAACGTGTTTATCCAATCACCAGAATACACGCTAAATATTGCATTTGACTTTTGATGCCCAGCACAGAGGAGCAGTTCTGTGTTCTCTGGGTAACTTTAGTGAAAACGTTTGCAGTCATTTATCAAAGAGTTGCACTAATTTCCACCTGCTGCTTTGGGACAAAGTATCAAAAGTTTCCTAATCAACGATTATTGTTTGGGCTAATTAAAGTTATTGTGTTTGTAAATCTGGAGTAAAACTGCAAGAATGTTGCCACAAAACAAATTTTACTGAGTGTTTTGATGAGTGTTTTGATTGGAAAACATAAAAATCTCCATAGAGAAAATTGTTGAAATAAAACTGGAGTAGGGCCAAGCTGTCAAATTAATAAACCTTGAATAATAACTTTCTTTGTCTAGAATTGATTCAAAAATTGATTTGAAAAAATACAGTTTTCCCAAGATTTTTAAAGACTGAACAAAATTAAATTCTCCAACTTTACTTTTTCTGCCATGAAAAGATAAGAAGTGTTACCTCTCTGTTGGTCACTGAAATAGCTGAAGTAGGTGGGGCAGCTTATGGTAACCACCTCTCCGACTCTGGAGTAAGGCCAGCACGCCACAATGTCCCACATGCTTGGACAACCTGCGAGAAAAAAACACAACATAAACATGGAGAAAACAACACAACATAAAGTCCCCTCTATAATCCACTAATTTATTACTGTGCAGTTAAACCGTGACGTTTATGAGCACTCAGTTTTACAGGCTAATGAGCAGATTTTTGCATGAAACCAGACCAACAAATAAAATGTTTTGACTTTGTGTGAGGCTTTGTAATGTTTAAAGCTCAGTTTATCGTAATGCTTTGCGTTCAGTTGTCTATTCAAGCACATCAGGTTGTGTTTCCAATCTTTTTCAACCATTTATTGTGCATTGGGACACTTGAGTCCATGTTTCTTAGTGGTCCACTGACAAATCGTTGCTTGTATTCTGCCCTATTGTCATGTATTTAGGGATGGGTATCCTCAAGGTTTTAACGGTACTACTACTCTTATTGATACTGCTTATTGATCCGGTATTTTAACGATACTCTTATCGATACTTTTTGAGGACGATAAATAAATAAATAAATAACAAATTAAGAACATAAAGTGTTTTATTTCCTCATTATGCAACAACATTGTTTTTTAAACAAAACATTCTACTTTATACATTTTTCCAACTTGAAAAGTAAAATACACACTCAAAGAAATGAAACATTAGATTTAAATAAAACAGGTTGCAGGGTGGGGTTAACCGCGACTGCTGCTGCTTCATCACAGCGGTGATCAAAAATCCCACACCGTCACAGCTCTAGTTTATATCTTGTGGGACACAAATAAAATGCGACTTCTCCAGTACCGATAGCAGAACCGTTGAGGTCAGATCTTATGGATACTGCGGTCTTGAAGAATGTTTCCCCGGGGCTCGTTCAATACCGGGGCTCGGTAGGTACCCATCCCTACATGTAATGCTTCAGATTATCTTCTGTTCTTCACATTTTGGTTCACGTTTTACTGTTGTATTCGATAATTGCATTTCTGTCCTCCATCCTTAAACCTTTAGCATTTTTTAATATTTAAATATGTTTTTTTTTAAATAAATATTTATGTTTACTTGCTTGTCTAGTCTCTCAAAACAGGAAGGAAAAACTTTCCTTAAGTTTTAAAACACTTTCACAACTCCTAAAAAATGTTCTTTAAGAAACTTTGTTGTTAACATTTCCATCATTGTTGCTTTTTTTAAACTGAAAATCTTTGTGATCATTATTTTGGTTTTCTAAACAGCATACATTTTTACCCCTTGATGCATGTATTTATTTTCAGCCATTTCAAAAGAGAAAAAAAGCACTAATGTTTTTGATTTCAAGTAGGAGCTAATTTAAGGTAATTTTGAAGCCGAAGAGGTTTGGAGCATATTTGCATCAATAGGCATCAAGGGGTTTTAAGGAAATCCATTTTTTGTCATGTATTCATCCATTCATCCATCCATCCATCCATCCATCTATCCATTCATCCATCCATCTTCAGAACCTGCTGTATCCATTTTAGCGTCAATGGGGTTCCTGGGGCCTTTCATGCAATTAAAAAATAATAATAAATAATATTTTTTCTTCTTTAATTTTTTTTCAAACAGTTTATACCTGAATATCCTGAGTAGGTTTGATTAACATAAATATGTTAATATGTAAATATGTACATAAATATGTAACATAAACATGTACAGTATATGTAGATTTTTGCAGTATGTATGTGTTTATGTATGCACTTTTTATGTATATGTGAATTTTTTTTATGTCTTCTTTGATTTTTGTTTTGATTGCTTCAAACAAACCTATTCCAATTCCAAAAGAAGCTAAGATAGGCTAAATAATTTACTAAAACAAAAAGATTATTTTAAATTATCACAACTCTGATTTGAATCATTTCAATGAGAACAGTTTGTTTTAACCAACAGATAACAATATTTTTTTTGGTGTAACACTCACACTGAGGGTGTCTGAATACAACAACTTTTTTTTAGAACGAAACCTCCTGCAGAACAGCAGAGTAAAACTGCTGTGAGAATTTTTTGGTCAGAGATGACAGACACAAAAACATTTACGACTTGAATACCCTCTCTGCAGCCGTTTTAGTCTGCATAAGCCGTCACATCTCACATTTATCCTTTTCTTTCCTCATATGTTGTGTCTGTCGCACAAAACTCTACACGTGTGAATCTCAGGAAAGTGTGAAATGACAACAACAACAAAAAACCTGAACTATCACTACTGCAAACAGATTCCTGAAGGTCAGAAAGAGGAAATAACAGTTTTCAGACAGATTCTTCACGGCTTTTTAAACTCTGAGGTCATCTCAAGAGATTTCTTGTGACCTTTTGAACTCTAAGTTCGTTCCAAAAGTCTGTTCATTTTTAACCATAAAGGAAACCAAAATGAAATTACATTTTCAAGACTCTGTTAAAAGTTTGAAATAGACTGTTTCAGTCAGTTCTTGTTCTGGATGTGACCTCAGTGTAACTTCCGCTACATTCCTGCCGAGGAAGCAGATTAGAGAAGGAGAAGAAGGAGCTTTTTCTGCAGTGATAAGGAGAGCTGCGCCCACACCAGCCACACGGGTGTATGTCCATTTAATGTAATCTGCTGTTCAACCACTGTGAGCAAATGGTCTTCACATTTATGGATTTTGAAATTTATGAGTAATGTAATTCATAGGAATGAGAGAAGACCCAGAGGCAGTTGGGGAACAAAGTACGAATCATTATTAGAATCAATTTTAATCTCATTTTGTGCACTATTGAAGCCACAGATTAATTTTTTCAACCATTCTTATTGGGTGGAAGCGTATTATTAAAAAAAAAAGGTTTTATTAGAGGGGAGGACAAGCATTGACACATGACATTATCAAAAACTCATAGAAATAATTATTATCTCCCTACGCTGTGTAATTTCTAAGATTTGTTGGGTAGCTTTGAGTAAAAATGTCTCAATTTTTATTAGATTATTGATTAGCAGTGTCCATACAGGGATTTTTGATTAAATATGTTTATCAAGTAAGTCAAATTACAGTCTATTATATGGTGTGTATATTTGATCATCAAATCCACAAATTGTTTATTTTAAGATTGCATCATCTTGGTGTACATTAGCAGTTTTAATCTGTAATTGTTTTAGGTTTGGGCTTTTTATATATAATTTCTGACAGATATTTCTTGCAGTCTTGATTTATTGTGCTCATAAATTGACATTGTCATTAAACTTTAACTCAGATTTGATATTTTGAGTTGCTACATTCACCCTAAGTACTTTTAGTCTCAGGACAGTCTGTCTTTGTTTCCTTAATAATAGCTTTATACCTGCAAAGTCACTCACTCTACAATCTTACCTGAACCATTTGTTCACTCTTTCTGCTACCCATTTCCTCTGAATAGCTTCCTGCATACCCTACACAGCCAGAAAAAACGAAAATACGCTTTCAACAATGACCTGAAGTGATGTTCCCAGAAGTACTGTTCTCACAGCGCTCCTTCTCCAGCTCAATCTCGTTCATTACGTCACACATCTGCACCGATAACACCTGGGAAGAGAAGGGAAATGCACTTAAGTGTCAAAGATCTTTCTGAAACACTGCAAAATGTTGCTAAAAGTATGTGACTTATGTAAGTAAAGTGGTTGCATGACAAGTAATTGCTCACAAGAACCCTTTTTAATACGTTTTTTTTTCCTTAAAGACCCACTCCGATCGTATTTTAAAATATTGTGTAGGCTTTTCCAGTGGTCTTTTAATACAGATTTTGCTGCTGTCAGGCAAAATAAAAAAACTGTAATGTCTTTAAGGACATAGTTTCTGCAGACCGAGCAGGACTGCCTTCATTTCACAATATCCCTTTGGTTACAGCCCCTTACAACCAGTGCGATGTACAGTGTTGAGACAGATTCTAGCTCAGACTAGCAAAACAAAAACGTACATGGAGCTATTTGTCTATGCATTGGAATGGAGCGGAGCAGGAAGCTGGTGATATATGTACAGTGCAGTACAGACCAAAAGTTTGGAAACACCGTCACATTCATTTGAATGAGAAGGTGTGTCCAAACCTTTGGTCTGTACTGCACGTGTCAACCACAAGCTTTTTCAAACAGCATTATATCGCCTGCTCCTCATTCACCACAATTTGAATAAAGAAATACTTAGAATCTTAATTTTCTTTATATATGTCCTCCATCATGAGAAAAATACTAAAAGACAGTGTTAAAAACACCAAAATCACTATTTTCATTGAAATGGGTCTTAAAGAACACGCTGGGAAAAAAACAGAAAACACATTAAAATGTTCTTTATCTGTAACAAAAATGACAGGAATCCATTTAAAAAAAGGAAGAAGCTGCCATCATGCAAATGGATTGGGAGGTGGAAGGAGAGCCAGTGAGTAATCTGCTGCAATTGTTCATCTGTGTCAACAATGGCTGAAAAATGCAGGCTGACGGCCGCTGGCAGAGAGCCAGTGGGCCAATGAAAACATGTAAGGCAAACAGCAAAAGCTGGAGAAGGTCAGAGGAGATGAGCAGAAGAAGGAAACGGAGAAGTCAGCATGAGGCAGAGTGATTTCATGAACTCCCCAAGAGGATCTGCCCCCTGTTACCCATACCGCAATTCTTACAGCACTCGAAGCAGTAAAGGTCACGGTGAGTGGAAAGCACACAGGGTTGCGACATTTGTACAGCTCATGTTCTCTAATTGTTTTATATAGCAGTCTTTAAAGTCTTTGTCATGAACTCCAGTCAACGTGGAGCTGACACGGTTCACTTCTGAGGAGACAGAGCATGAGCTTCACCGTAATATATGTGAGGCAGAATAAAGACGGAAAATCTGCATTTAAACCTTATACACTCCATTAAACCTGCAGAAAGCATCAAACGTATTTGAAATGCAATGACATTTAAATGAGTATAGTCAAAGAAACATTTTTGTTTTACATTTTTGCTTAGGTAATTCACATAAGTCTTCAAATTTCATGGTATATTAGTATTCTAAAAAGACATCTTTTATTATTTTTCTAACTAGAAATACATTTTTTTAACAAATAGTGCAAAGTTAGGCATCTAGTTAGGCAAAGTTAGGCACAACATCCCTTATTTTTGAAAGGACTCACAAAGAAAATGTCCAAAAAGATCCAAAACATTAACTATTTGTGTAAAAATGACCATGTCTTTGGTTAAAAAAAATAATATTTGAAACAAAATGGCTTGCTATTTGTTTGCATAAAGTGGCAAGATCACTAAAAATGTAATTGGGATCTAATTTAGTAATCAGAATTGGTGGTTGTGCAGACAATTTCTATTCAAAAACAGATCAAGCACATCCTGTTTAAGTAACTCAAAGGCTCCAGCATGTATTCCATAACAATAAAATATTTGTCTTTGACTGGAAACCGGCTCAAAATCTGGCTGATTTCTATTAGTTATTATTAAGACAATCTTATCCATCTACTGAAAAATAATTTTGACCACTAGAATAAGAGGAAGTCTCTGTTTAAATTCTTTAAATCCATTTGACTGGTTAAGAATGCACAGAGCTGGAAACCTGGTGGTTTATGAGCAGCAGTGTAGCATGTACTTCTACTTCTTTGCACCTTTTCCCTCAGTTTAACTCACTGATGCACTCACATTCACCCTGCATGCTTGAGGTCATCCCGACTTTGCCACAACATTTTCCACAGCCGGATTTGCTTGGGGGCTGATCACAGCAGAAAATGCAGTGCAGCTGCAGAGAGGTGGAAGTTAAATCTGCAAAATACCTCCTTGAAGTGAGAGGTAAATCTTGGAGTCATCTCTTTTAAAACTCTCATTTTTTGATCAAATACAGCAATAACTGATCAGCAACACCTTTATAACATATTGTCCTTATTGAATTTCAATTGTTGAACTTTTATTTCAATATTTTAGCCAGACAAGTAAAACTCCAATCATCTTTTGATTTATTGTGAAAGTCTTCCCAGTGGTCTTTAAATTATGCTCATGTCATTTTTAGCCACAATCAAAAACCCTGTGTTGTTTTCTAGGACATTGTTTCTGCAGAGCATTAGGAGTTCATCAAAAATTCGCCTCTGAATTGTGGACGCAGAGTACGCCAGAGCTGTATAATTCGCCATTTTTGTTGCTCCGGTAATGTTAAGTTGGGGTTGTGAGTGGCTGTAAGCTAGTTGGACAGAGAATAAACAAAGGGATGATGAAAAATGAGAAAAATGTACAAATAACTTGCTAAATACACCAAAAATAGGATTATTTTTTTTGTATATGATTGGAATGGGTCTTTAAATAAATGGCTAACAGACCTATTACTTTCATTTTTGCTTTTTCAAAGCAACTAATGCTTTATTAATGAAAATAAAAACAGTGTATTGTGTTTTTGAGAATGAACAACATTCACTTACTAATTAAAAATGGCTGTCAGATAGTGATTAGAT
Source organism: Oryzias latipes (assembly GCF_053564925.1). NCBI lineage: Eukaryota > Metazoa > Chordata > Actinopteri > Beloniformes > Adrianichthyidae > Oryzias > Oryzias latipes. Next base: position 22,146,604 of record NC_136256.1, on the reverse strand, counting down.
CTCAGAATTTAGAATACACAACTACATTTTACTAACTTTTCCCGCAAACCTTAAATTTTGTGAAAAACAAGAAATACTTGAAGCAAGTTTTTCATCTGGGTGGGAAAATAAATGTTGTTTGTTTCTAGTTTTAGGCTTCAGGCTGCAAGGATCAGGAGTTTTTCTTTGGAGTAGAGATTCATTACTTCACATAAGCTTGTATTTTTTTAAATAAAGCCAGAATCACAGAAAACAATCAGTTCTAAAAAATCCTGGAACTGAATAATAGAGATGGCCAAAACCCTGAATGTTTGAAGAATCAAGATAAGAGAGATTTTTGCCCAAGACAAAAACAACGGTCAGCTTCCCCATGCTGGAAAAATCCATAAATTGGACGATAAATCAAACTGTCAGCTCCAAACTATGCAGATGATGAGCATACTTCTGTGAATCCTCAGAGATTGAAACGTACAGAATCTGAGTGAGCAGAAAAATCTCATAAATACCTGTCAGCTCTGATATTTTGTTGGCAGCTCATCACAAAGGCTGACAGGATGCCGCGTCTGTTTTTTGTACTTGTTTTCATTTTAAAATCACTGCCAGCTCTGCTGAATTTGAACACAAGATAATGATCAAATAGAAATTGAAAGAAGGTTTTGAGGATCATAAAAAGAATGGCCCCAGCCTGTGGGTGGTCATGTGTTACATTCATCTTGATGGATGCATCAAGTATGCACCTCTGCATTCATGTTGTGATTTATCAACCAGTGAGCTATAGAGAAAACACGGCGAACAAAAACAAACCGAGGAAATGTGGGTTTCTTTAAAGCACTGATGAAATCTGGTGAGGTGTTCGGTAAGTGTGGATTTAATCACATGAAAGGTTGTACCTTGTATAACAATTGACGTCTTCTGGCTTTTAGTTAGACCCTACATTTTTTGTGCAACCAGTTGAGGAGATAAGGTGACACCCACAATCCCAACTCCATTTGTTCCTAGCCAGGCAGAGATAATCAATTGTTTTTCACAACTAAGCAGAGACAAAATGGCTGAGAGCAAAATTTCTTAGAGGTGTTAGCACCCAAAAAACATCCAAACTTCTGTTATGGCAGCTTTCATCTATTTGTTGGGAGAGATAAACATACAAATAGAAAACATGATTTAAGAGTTTTGCATTTAAAGACCCACTCCAATGGTGCTTTTAACATTTTATTTTTTTGTAATTTACTGATGATGGAGGACATAACGAAAAAAATTACGGTAAGCATAAAACAACATTTCTGGGTGTTTATTTTTTCAAATTGTTGTGAATCAGGAGCACACGCCAAAATCCAGTTCAAAAGAGAGTGTATTTGTGACATAAAAGATATGCTGCTCCTCTCCATTCTGATGCATCCACTTGTAAATATATAGATCAATGTACGTTTTCATTTTCTCTTCCAAACTGGTACCTGGCTCAAAACTGTACGACTTGATAGCTCCAATATTGCTCCCCATTTCTGTTGCATCGGTAATGTTAGGTTTGGGGTGTGAAGCTACAGACACACCGGGTATGAGACGCAAATTTAAGGATGTCCTAAACTGGGGTACTTTTATACACATTTAGCTGACAGTGTTCACACTAGACATGCAAGGAGGACCTTCGTCTTTTTCTTTTGCTATTGTTTATAGCGCATGTCCGCCACCTACAGTCGGGAGAGGCTTGGTGTGAAAAGCTGTATTGGTGCAAATCTCACAATGCATTATATGAAATACTTGGTGTCATATAATTCTGGCTGTGCACAAACCGCAATTATTAATTTCTCCTCCATTATCAATTTTCAAGAAGTTTTGTGAATCAAAACGAGGAAGCGTCCATAAGTCACTACCAAATCTGAGCCCTAATTGGTCAAAGTTTAAACTGGTTTGACTTGCAAAGCATGTTCAATGGCTGGCATTTTGAACACGGAACCCAAAAACAGTCATAGAAACTTGCGTACCTGCAGCTGAGTTTTAAATGTACATTTACATATGTTTACATAGATTTTTCATTGGATGAGCTCCTTATTGGCTAAACACAACTGATCCATGTAATCGCAGGGTTTCTAGAAAACCAGCAGGAGGCTGGCGAGGACTGGAGTTGACACCCCTGATGTAAACAGAGAGCTCTCTAATCCTTCTAATGAACTACTGGCACTCTGCTGAAACTACATCCTAGAAAACAGCAAAGGTTTTTTTGTTGTTTTTTATGGCTAAAAACAGCATCATCATAATTAGAAGACCATGGGAATGCTTCTAAGATATATTTAAAAAAAAAAGATCAGAGTGGGACTTAAAGGAAACACGACTGCTGCTAATTGTTGAATTTCAATTCAAACAATCCTATAATTTAAGTTTAGTAGTTTCACCAGTTGTTTGTTGACTGCAAAACCTCAGTGGAAAACAAAGATATCAGAGTTTGAAATGCAGCCTGACTGGCATTAACAGTTATGAAAATGCATGACATTTCTCCAATAAATGAGGAGAATTGATGTTCATATCAGTGAGAAGCATCCAGCTGAACCTTTTTTTTTTTAATCAATCCCAACCACATAAAAACTGAACATATGATGGAGAAAATCTGTCTTACAGAGAATTTACTCAACAGATAAATACTGAAGGATCGCCCCGATTAAGATTCATGGTGTGATGCTTCACTCTGCATGTTATGCATCAGACTGATGTCCAAACCGCCTTTATCGTCTGTTGCTCTGTGGATTCCCTTGTCTTCTGTATGAAAAGTTTGAATTTATCTGCACAAACCTTGCCGATTGTTTGTTTCAACGTGCATGCAGGTGCCCAGCAACAAAAAACATGAAAGGATGAGCTGATTCAGCATGAAGCAAAAACGTTACTGCATTAATTCTGGAAACTGTGAGTAAAATTGGTGTAAAGAATATGCTGATTTAGGGAAGTGAAGACAGCCAGGTCCGGCATGGTAATCTTTCAAATGAGACACCCTAAAGCTAAAACAGGAAGTAAAAATGTTTAGATTAAGATGAGCTTTATTTATTCAAAAAGTTCCTTCTGGTTTTTATGGTTTCATGTATAGAAAGGTTGCCACTGGATGCCCTTCCAGCCCTCCGGCTCTGCAGCTTCGAGGTAAATCAATACCAGTGACATCCAGCCACTATTTAAGCACTCATGGGGTTTTCTGGGCAGCCGTCAACACCACGTTTACCTCTCCATTATATTGATGAAACATGTCAGGGTGTGTTATTGCAAAGCATCCAGCCAGGCCTTTAGAAGGGAAAACCGTGTAAGAGCCACTACAGATACTGTATGTTAACAGAGGATGGTTCTGGTTTATCTAAAACACCATGGTGGCCCAGATATCTGAGAGCTGTCAGAGGTGAGGAAAGACTTCTTTCCTCCCTGTTCTGCCAGGAAAAAAGATCTGTGATGGACGAAGAGGAACCACACTGAGAGCTAAGTGACTGAAAGTAACACTATATAGATATATATATATTGAAGTGAGGAATGCAAAGAACAGCCAATGAACATAATTCACATTTTTATGTGCCTCAACTTGTAAAAAAAGAAACATTCATAGCAGGACAGCTCTTGTTTTAGGCACAACGGGGCTTTCCAGTATCCCAAGAACTGAAGTTTGTATAGAAAAAAAAACTGTAAAGCTTTAGTGAACATGTTGCTGTTACTCCAATTTTCCTGCACTGCCACACAAACACGCTAACATAAACAGAAAAACAAGCAATAACATTAAAAATATTTGAAGAAATATTGGAAATGAACTTATTTAGGGCACAACCTAAAATAGCAATGTAAAATTGCCAAAAATGGGTTACAATATTCCTAAAACATGTCAAAACAGAGAAAAAAGTGTGTTTATCTTTACCACAGATTCCAGCAGCAATATATTTATTGCATGTTTGATATGTTTGGTCTCTGCATTAAATTCATTGTGGAATAACTTAAACACTGGAAAAACAGTCAACCAGCAGAAACATTTTCAGTTGTAATGATTACGCATATATTGTGTACTTTTAAACAAAGTGGCTTTGATTTGAGCCGTCTGTTTGAACTTGTTTAACAAAATTACTAAGCATAATTTTATTGGAGTTGAAAGAATTCACTTCAGATGTGGTGACTCAACAGAGATGAGTTTGGCTATAATAGTCATTTTTTCTTTGAAGGACTTGTGAACAGACAAGACCCTTGAGTAAGTCAACAGCAAAAAAAAAAAAAAAAACTTTTTTCTTTTACTTGTACAAGGCTTGAATGAGTTTGCTCATGCATATGAATGAAAACAAGTACATGCAAGTATTACCTTTACGGAAATAAAACTGATGTGATTGCTTCACATTTTTTGTGGAAAAAAACACTCACTTTTGGCAGAGATCCGTACAAGACCAGCAGATAAAGTAGCTGTAAAGAATCCATCTTTTTGCCGTGTTAGTCTTCAGATTGACTTTAGATGACGCCAGGTTTTCTTATTGCAGAATACTCCTGGTAAATCCCCCTGCGGATGCGCTCAGATGTGTGGGTAAAACCCGGCTTCGTGCGCTCAGAAGCCGCTGCTGCCGCTCCATCGGACCGCGCTCCTGTCTGTGCGCGCGCTCCTCCAGCTGGAGAGCTGCGTCAGCTCCACTCCAGCCGCTCCTCGCTCATTCACAACTCCACAAGCCGTTTGTCTCAAACGACTGTTAACAAGCCTGTCAGCCTGGTGCTTGTAGGAGGGCGTGTCTCTCCGGGAAACACGCATGAGTTCTTGTTTAATTGCGTTTTGCGCGCACAATCCACCCACAGAATTAAAAGTGAGACTAAAAGGAATCTAGTTTTTGGAGCAGGCAACCTGATGAATTTGATTTGACAGGTGGAAGAAACTTGTTAGTCTGACCTTGAATATCTAGAAGAAAATTGCAGAAGCCAATAAGCCATTCAATGATGACCAGTGAATGATTCACTCCCACCAAAACATTTTTGATTATTGTGGGTTTCCCTTCTTGGCTATTACATTTAGGTGAAAGACAAACAAAAAAATAAAATTATCTTATATGAGTAGATACAGATAAAACGTAATAAACGTACGTATAAAACGAAAAATACAAAATGTTGTCAGTGTCAAACACACTGTTTGTGATGCAACTTGACACTTAAATAGCCATTTCTTCTTTTTTTTCTTAGACGTTTGTGCTGAATGTTTTTCTCTGGATATTTTTAATGTAACAAATTGTTTTTCTCTCGATCGTGTAGGTTTTGTAAATACTAATATTGTTAATACTTTTATATATATATATATATACGTCTCAAATCAAACTTTATTTTTCCCCTATACGCATTCTTGCCCTCATACGACTCCACTGTCTTTAAGATTTATTTCAATTAAGACAAAACACAGAGCTTGTTGATTTAAAAAAATACTGCAGGCTTTTGAAATCCATTTTTTAAAACATTAATAAGAAAACTTAAAGAAAGAGAATAAAGGCAAACCTGTGCGGAAATTCACAATATAGCAGGTTTTTCTTTATTTAAGTGGTAATATCTTGGCTTTGTTTACATTAAAAATAAAATGTAAATAAAGCTTCACACAAATGCTGGATATTATGAGGCATAATGTGCTCATTTGAAAAGATGATGGAAACTGTTGTCCTTGAAAAAAGTGGAGTTTAAAGTAACATTTGTTCTTTACAAGGAACTGCTTTGTTGCTGCGTACTGTGAATCAGCCGTAGCTCCAACACAAAACTCGTATTTGCACAGGAAATTTCAGTTAAAAAAAGAAAAAAAGGTCATCTGATTACTCAAAATAATAGTAAATCATTAAACAAGGTGTTTAGGTTTTAGTTTAGGTTTTATTAAAACAGTTTTTCTTGCATTTGCCCTTGTGTGGTGTTAGGCGTAATTATTAAACCATAAAAACAGAACATCAAAGTAGAAAAAACGATCTCCATTGGTGGCCAGTGAAATTAAACACGAGGTTGTTTACCACATGTGTCCTGCAGCGTTTTGACCCCCAATGGTGCATAAAGCAGATCTCAGTAAATACTGTCAGCCAATTCCAGATATTTACGAAGAAATAACAGTAAGAAGATAAAACAATCATAGTTAATATGAAACTAAGTGCTGAGTGATCAATAAGGTATTTTACATAGTTTTTCACTTAATTTATCAATCTTTAACAAAGAGGCAAAAACAACTGAGAGGAAAAGCTTGTAGATCCAGTACTTTGAGTTTTATTTTGTGAGACAACTGCTCAAAGAAAGACAGAAACAGGCAGAAACTGCAAGAACACATCAAAATGAAGGCTACAAATGTGCCTGTAGACTCATGCATCACCTTTCCTCCCCCCAGTCTGCTGCACTCTTCCTCTGAAGTCACACAAATGCACTTTTCCACCCACAACTGTCCATCTTCTTGCGTCGCAGGCAGACGTTCATGCCCCTGTCACAGCTGATTGACCACCACTCACCACTGACTGGACCCCACAGCTTCCTCTTCGGTCTCTGTGGGGGGTTCTTCAGCATGATCTTATAAACAAGCTGGACTCTAGTTTAAGAGAAATGAATCAACACAGGTGGGGGATGGACATAATCTTTCAAACTGCAAAATTCCAGGCTGGATCTAATCTGTTGAGCCTCTTTTTGCTCGAAACGTAACAAATGTGCAGCAACACTTTGAATTTAAGGTCTGTCGTGGTAAAAGTAGCAAACATATTTTAGTGAGATCATTACGAAGTTATGAGATAAGATTTACTGACTTGGTTACAGTGTTTTGGAGTCTATGTTCAAACTGCTGTTCATGCATTAGATATGAATGAGAGTAAAGTTATTGGACATGCTCTCTTGTTTACGTAACTTTGTTGAACTAAAATAAAATCTATATTTATGTTTCTGTCTGAAACAGAACATACTTCAAACATAAAAGTTTTTTATAATTTTAAAGTATAAACAGGGTTTTTTAAACTTTGGTCTTCAAAGCCCCCTAGAATGACGGATTTCCACATTTCTCTGATCAAACAATCCTAGCATTTCATGAGGAAAAGATAAACCTTTGAGTCTTCTGGGAATATATAAGTTCACTTCTTCCACCTTCCCTTCAAGGAATTATTCTAACTTTATTTGACAATTATTATATTTAATGGAAGTGTGTGTGTTTCATGTATAAGTGCAAATACGTCTAATTATAATTATAGGAGCCATTATAGTGACAAGAACATAATAATTTAAATGTATTTTTGATCAATTTATGAGTTCACATCTCAAATAAATTTGCTATACCTATGTATTTCTATTTTTTGAAATTTTTCCCTTGTTTTTTGAAATTGTTTGAAATAAACCAATTTGTCAATCACCCATGAAAACAGTTAGTCACACCAGTTGTGACAGCTTCACTCTCTGTGCCACACTTTCCATCTTTTGAAAGTCAGTTGGTCCAGATCAAGCTCTGTACCTTGCGTTTGGTCTGTACTCAGACTGTCTTCAACCAGACATTTCTGTTTTGAACCAAAGCTTGTAAACAAAACCATGTGACCAAAGATCTCCTCTTAATTCAGCCATGAATTAAGAGGGCGGGGTAAAGCAGCGAGAAAAGGAATAATGGAAGTATTTGCAATCTCTGCCTTTGCAATCCTTGTAGGAAAAGTTCAGTTAGTCAAACTTTATATTTCCCTGACCAATTTTGATTTTGTCTCACCGTAAGGTACGACTCTTTTTACTTGCTACTTTGGTACGACAGAGGCATGCTCCAAGGTGGTTAGTGGGGAGATGACAGCTAAGAAGGTACTCTGATAAGTGTTTGTGACATATAGATTGACAGGAAAACAGCGTGAGAAGCAATGTGCATCACGTTAAAAGTTGTTTTCATGAGCCTGCATTCATCCAACAACATTTCAATGAGTTGCTGTGTCTCATCGTTGCTTCACGTTTCTCTGCGGCTCATCGGTTGCTTCCGTTCTACTCTGGTTGCATCCCGTAATGCCCGGCTACGGGTGGCTGTTTTGGTCCGCTACAAGAACAGGCCTATTCAGACTGAGGAAACTCAGAGTGAACCGGAGTTCAGTTTAATTGGAGATGAATCGAGACCACCTTGAAAGATGAGCCTGAAAGTGGTTCAGAGGAAACCATCTCTGATTCATTTTAAGGTAACTTACTGTGTCCAGTCTGAATACCCCCTAAATTTATAAACACAAATTTGAAACATCTCCAAATGCAACGATGGTTTTGCTCTTAAAGCAGATCCACTTTCCATTAGTTTGAATTTGTAACAGCAGCCGCCACAATAACAAGTAAAAGTACGGCTGTCATTATGATCTCTTGCTGTTGTGTCCACACAATACGTTTCCATTAATCCTCCTACTGCCGGGAATGTGATCATCAATGCAGCAAGCGTTCTCTCTATTAAAAAAAGAACTTCACCCCTACCCCATCCCCCAAAAAAGGTGAAGGTGAGCTTGTGCATGCCTGTGTGTAAGAGCACCATTGTCAGCTTTCGATTCAAACACGTTTCATCCAGCTGAGCCTGGTCAAAGTGGACAAAGCACAAAAAAAAATACTGGGAGCTATTTCTACACCAGAAATATTTCACACCTGGACTCATTCCTTTTGTTATCTCTAAACTACTAAAAAAATAAAGAGCATGGCCTTGTTGATTCAGATAAAGTGTATTTATTTTCTAAACCTGAATTTAGAGCAAATTAGTTTGAACAAAGTAAAAGTTTAGAGGAAAAGTTTTTCAATTAGCTGCATGGAAGAGCTTCCAGATACCATCAAACATCACCTGAGTTCAGACTCAAAATATCTCAAACTAACTGCAACATTTTTCGTGCACTTAGCCTGATGTTTCCTAAGATTGTAGCACAGCACACAGAAAATACACTGAAGATACAAGAGATGTGTGAAACAAGGAAGTGCAGAGGACCACAATTTCACTTCTTTTCTGATTATTTGTTCTCTCAGCAGGGATTTTTCATCAACAACCCACCTTAAACAATTTAAACAATTACTTTCACACACTGTTTAGCCAAGAAGTCATAAATAATGACATGACTTAATGACTTAAAAATTAAAGTATTTACAGAGGCAAAAAAACACAATGAAGCTTCTTCTGACATATATTTCAGATTCAGTTTCCAAATATACTGTCTTCTGTAATGTGTCAGCATGCATTTACATCCTGCTTATGCTCCCTTGGTTTTCCTCGTTAAAGGTGTCAAACACGCTTTCACAGCGTCAATGTAGTTCAAAGCTGCTGGAAGAAGTGAAATGCAAAACAGGGGGAACAAGATAAAAGGGGCGCACCATGATGACAGCAATCATATTGACAGCCAACTTGATGTGCTCTCTGCTGAGGTGAAGCAGAGCAGCGTGGCAGCTGTTGTGTGCAGCCACTCAGCTGACATCTCTCTGTGACTGCACCTTCTCGTTCTTGTCTGTCCACAGGTGCGGTTCATACAGATGCAATTACTTTGTAATTTTTAACTTAACAGGAATGGGTTCTTTTTAATTTTCAGACTCGGCTTACCGGTTCTTTGAAAATAGTCGAATTTGTTAACATCTTTTTGGGTTGCAAGCATTGAAAGCCTCAAAAAGATCCCCCTAGAGCTTTTTCTCAGAGCCGCATTCAACACATTAAACACTCAATTGTCATGGTGCCTCTGTCAGCTTTCCTCCCCCTCCCCCCTCTGGGTGGCTCCTAATGATTCCCAGCTGTGTCCACTCACCTCAACACCGACCAGACCTACTTAAGGAGATCCAGAACCAGCATTCATTGCCAGTTCATTGCCCCTGATGGTGCATAACCTGGTCTCTCGTCTAGTTTAGGCCAAGTCTTCGAGTTCACGTCTACCTTTTGTATTGCCTCGCCTTCAGGACAGTCTGACCCCGAGTGGACACCTGAGTCACCGGATTACCTGAGCCACAGAACCTCTCGGAACACCAAGAACCTCCAGCCTCGCCTCGAACCATCACTGACCTCCAGCCTCGCCTCAAGCCATAACTACCTCAAGCTACTTCCAGCAACTTCACCTGCTGCTCTCCAGCCTCCAGCCACATCAAGATCTCAAGCCATATACAGTCTCACAAAATGCACAAGTTGTCTGAAAAATCAACCTAAACAGCTTTGTTAATAGTCTGTGTGCATTTGAGGTTATAAAGATTCCTATAAACTGAAACCTTTGTGGAAGTTGGGAAATATTCCTTTTTAACCAAAAGAGAACAGTGTTTTTTAGGAGACAATTGCCAATTTAATTCATTAGCGAAATAGTCCTTTTATAAAAAAGAAGTTTTGGGTGTAGACTCAGTGATCTTTCTTGCAAGGTCCGACCATTTCATGCGACACTACAGAATCATGTTGAACAGCTGAGAAGGACGTGTAAAATGCAGGTACTTGTGCATTAGCATCCCACAAACACCATTCCATCCATCTATTGATTCTCTAAACCCACTTAATCCCTTTTGGGGTCATGGAGTTGCTGGAGCCTATCACAGCTACTGTTGGGCAAAGGTGGGGTCACCCTTGCCACACACACACACACGCATATATAGGGTCAACTTCAAGTGACCAACTGACCCACAGCGAATATTTGGTGCTTTATGATGAGGGTGCCATCTTTTTCTACTCCTCTGTTCTGCGTTTGCTTGAAAACAAGCTCAGAGGTAATCCTTTTGTTTGACAGGTCAGTGTGACAAAACTCACAAGCACAAACAGCTGCAACTTGTGAAAACCTCTTACCCTAAAATAAAATAAAAGTGACATTACTGCAGCATCTGTTTAGGAGGATGAATACAAATTCCTTTCTAGCCCTTGAATGAGCTTTTAAGAAGTGCACTAAGCAGTCATAAAACCATTTTAATAAACCATGTACTGATGCCACAGAGTGCTGGGAGCGATGTGACTTGTAAAAGTCAGTGTCACTGTATCCTCCTCCACAGATACTCATCAGAGCCTCCGGTTATTCTGCACGTGCATCAATGTCAGGGAACCGCGGAGAAAAGCTGCATCCATCAGTGACAAAGAGCTGCTCTTCAGTCACTCCTTCCAAGAGAGAAATCAACCCACCAAAGTCTTTTGTCAATGCGAATATCACCTCTCAACTTCCTGAAATATTCCTTTCAGAGTTCTGTTATTACAGCCGTCAAGGACGTGTAATTTAGAGAACTTAACTGTGCGACAGAGAAAAATTCTGAAACTTTCACTTGTATATCTCAAAAAGAAACCTGAAATGGTTCCTTATAATTACTTTCAACCTCGTTTTAATGCTTGAGTTGTTAAACATAAATGAAAATGAGTGAACACAGAACAGTCCAGCAGTGATGCAGCGACAGGTCTGTGGATGCTAAAGTGTTAAACTGCCACAATTAGTGTCAGTTTATCCAACCATGTATCTGTCTGTTTCCCATCACTTCCTCTTTGGCAGCTGTAAACGTCATTCTCTGAGTTCTTTCTGAGCCATTTGGGACTCAGATTCCCCAGTATGTTTTGCTATGATTCATTGTGCTCACAAATCACAGCAAAACCTCAAGAAGTTTTCCAGAAGACGCTCGGACTGGAGCTACCCTGAAAAAAGGTGGTTTTAAAAATGTGACACATAACCTAATTTCAGCTCTTTTTTTTTACTCTTATTAAGAAAAACAGGAAAGGTAGAAAAAACAAGTTTAGATCCTAAAATCCTGTTTTAAATTTAAAGAAGAAAGCCAGCAGGGCTTTTCTACTGTACCGAGCAGAAACCCTGCACTTGATATCTCAATTTTTCAATTCCTTTGCCTTCCTTCTACATTTAATAATCTGCCAATTTATTATTCAGAGGCTGTTCAATGTGTCCTAAAGCCAGCAGAAGGCTCTGTAAATTTAGGGCTCACCAAGGACACTTGAAGAACTGCAGTGAAAAAGAATGAAATCCACCCATTTTTCCAGTGCAGCACTGATGAGTCATTTTGCTCAGAGCCTGTTCTCTGTCACAGCGATGACGGCTGAAAAAGATAACATTGCTTTGCACTGTTTCAAAAAAAAGAGAGTCTCCCTGTTCATGAAGGTGACTGTGAATCAGTTTGGAGGCTTTGGTATAAATCTACCAATCACATTAATGGGAAAATTTATTTTTCCTCCATTGTGTCTCATTATTTTTGAAAACATTTGTTACTAGCTTCACAATTCCCAGCTCAACTCTAAAATTAAATTACATTATTGAGGGGCAAAGTCAAGTAAATGATCGCTTCTTTTAGTTTTGTGTCACGATACAGAATCACCTTTTTAATTGAGCAGCTCAAAGCCCTTTATTTTGAAGTAACCTAGACTTGACCTAGACTCAAATTTAGATGATTCTGAACAAAAAATTCTGAAAGACAGATGGTCTAAAGCTTCACTCTGGAATAATTTAACCTTACTAAAAAGTCAACTTTGGAACATTTAAAACAGGAAAATGCACAGCTTTTTCCTAGTTTTTGCCAAGTAAACCCAAACCACTGTCCTTACACTACCATGCTGCAGGCAGTCATTGATGGGGCAGGTAAACAAACTCACAGGATTTGAATTAGAATTAAATCCATAGGATCTGTAATGTTTGTTTACCTGCCCCATCATCCAAATTAATGTTGGGTTAAAACAACCTCTAACAGTTATTATGGTATGTGTGTGTTCCTGTGTGTTTTCACTGTATTCTTAAATTTCTTTTTGTGACAATTCAGTGCTACTAAGTCTGGGACTACTTGATTTAAAGGCATCCCCAAGGCCAACTTAGTGGCCTTGTGGAAGAGTGTCCACCATGAGATTGGAAAGTCATGCGTTCAAATCCACAGTTAAGTCTAAGTCTCAAAAAATGGCTTCCTGCTTGGCATTCAGCATGAAGGGGCTGGATTAGGGTGTTACATGGTTCCTGAGTATGGCTGTATCTGCAGCTCCCTGTTCGCCCTGGGAATGGATCAAATGAGCAAAACAAATCCCGAAACTATGGTACCATTAAACTTGACTTTTAATGGTAAGGTAGTGTCATTTTTTATTTCTCCTCAATTGCAGTTCGTATAGAGCTGAGTTGTGACAGGAGAACTTGTTCTTCTGGCTCGTCATAAACACCAGAAGACAGTGCTAAGAGTTTGCATTTAGCCCCAATTTGCTAGAACCCAGAGTAAATGCCGATGTTTTCTTGGTTCTTATGATTTGATTTTGATTTTGTGCCCCTCCAGTCACAACCACACCAGGTTCAAGTTTCCAACTATCCACATCTGTCTTCATTTAACTCAGGGGTGTCAAACTCATTTTCACTGAGGGCCACATCAGCATAGTGGTTGTTCTCAAAGGGCCAGATATAACTTATACATGTAACTAAATGTAATGAAAAACTAAATGTAACTACTCCTATGTGTTAACTAACTCATTATGTATTTACTATAACGTTTTAAAGTGACAATTACAGTTGCATAGAAAACATGAGTTTTCTATGCAACTGTTTGCATACTGCACTTTTTGCAACTGTTTGCAACTGTTTCTATGCAACTGTATGCAACTGTTTTCATTGAGTTTGACACATGTAATTTAACTTGATCATTTTCTGTGTGTTTAGGTGTCTGTTGTTATGTCAGCTTCCGTCAGGGCCCCTGCTTCCTCACCTTTTTTTGTTTCTTCCTTCTTTCCCAGTTTGTTCACGTTTACTGGTAAGTTAATTTATTAAAATTTCCAAGCTCTGCCCACCAATCTCAGACTCCTGGATTCCTGACAAACGGAGGTGGTAGTCTAATGTAATAGAAAAAGGTCAAGTAGAAACATTAAAATGTAAATTTAGCTTGATATCTTCATTAAAAAATATGTTTTCTACTGGAATATGGTCCATCTTGAATCTTTTTTTAAGAGAGAATAATTCCTGACTTCCCAATACAAATCTAACACAAGCAAAACTTGTGTATTCTTTTTCTAACTGAATTGTCAGGGGCTCTAACATTTATTTAAGTAGGACATGTCGGCCACAATGTGACTCTTGGGTCCTGTTTCTTTGTGTAGCCTGGCCTTTGGTTGAACTTGCTTGGACAGCAACTCCTGAGAAGGTTGGAAATTGTGTCCCTCTTTTCAACTGATAAATAATCACTGTAAAATCAAAAACTACCTCTTGCAAAAAAAAAGAATGTTTGTTAGCAAAGAAAAGGTTTTTTTCTTCTTAAACATTTGTGATTTGGAGCACTAATTCAAGTCTTTCCATAAATTTACTGTTTTCTTTCTTTTACTCTTAACAGTGTTGAGACAATATGCCTTTGGCCTTGTCTGGTGTAATTACATCACTGCTGGGCGAAGTCGACCAGTCTGGAGAAACGAGCTCTTCTGACTGGAGGCGTGTTGAGCCCCCGCCACTGGTACAACCCAAAAGCTTGACTAGATTTACTCTGAGACCTTTTGTGGTTTCTGAACTGCAGATGAACTTTGTCTGCATTTGCCAATAGCTTTCATAAAATTAGTCACAGTTTTGAATCTGACAGTCAGCGATGTTCAGAAACAGCTGCTGGAGAATTGAAATTGCTGGTTTACAGAGGACTCAAAAATTGCTGCATATGCTTCACAACAACTGGTTCATATTAGGTTTATATATTGAGGTTTTCTTTTTACACTTTTTGACAAAAGAATCTAAAGTAAGCAGAAAAATCCATTCCATGTTTTTAAATCACAGGAATAGATGAAACACTTCCCATTTTTGGGTTACATCAGTAATCAGAGCTGTCAAACAAAAAAAGATACAGGAAAAATATTTATACATGGATTTATCCAACTTTGCTTGTATAATTTGTCATGAATTGATTTGAAAATTACTGAAAGTTAAAAAAAATAAGACTTTGGCAGGGAAGTAAAACACAAGAATTGCAGATTTTGCTGGGTAGCTCGGTTGGTAAGGTGAGAAGCTACCTTATGGGGATGGGTCAAATGAAGAGAAGAATTTCCCCATTGAGGGATAAATACAGTATCAGAAAAAAAATGAAAAAAGAATGGAAGGCCATTAAAAATGAAAAGATTAAAAAAATACATGTTTCTAACTGTTTTCATTACTGATTTTTTTTCATAAAAAATATTACTTTTGTCTGCGACATATTGATTTCCTGTCCAGGGTGTCCCCTGCCTTCGCCGGTAAGTGGCCGGGAAAGGCTCCGGCAGCCCGTGACCCCGTAAGGGACAAACCGGAAGAAGATGAAAGAATATTGCTTTTGTTATTTTTGCAGTGCTTAACCCTTGTGCTATCCTAGGCACTTTAACATTGGGAGTTGGGTCATCTAGACCCACTAGACAGTGCTCTGAACCTTTTTTCTTCAATGATTTGTGAACCTCACTGGTGTCCATGAATTACATGAAATCTTTCCACCTTTATCCACCTTTGTCATGGTAGGGAGAACACGTCAATGCAAGGGTGGGGTCATCTAAGATAGCACAAGGGTTACAAAGGCTGGTATTGAGGATGTCTTAATCTTTGTCAATAATCATGCTAATATTGACTGAAAAATTGGAGAAACAAGTGCTTTTTACTGGGGGGGCAAGTATCCCCCCCCCCCCCCCCCCCCCATTAGTAGTTCCGCTCCTGAACTACTTGTATATTACCAGCAATTTTTCACATGCTTTGGTTTTTCAACTGTTGAGAAAAAGTTTGTAAAGACTTTTTATGGTGGTGCGGCCTCATTTCTCCCACATGCTGGTCTTTTGTCTTCACAGAAAGACAAAATTGATCTGATAACATCTCAGATCAATGTGTGCCAGTGCTGGAGAGTAGACTCAAAACAAAGCAGGTTGCTGGAAGATTTTAACATCCTGCTTGACTTTGTCCAGACAAACATTGAGCTGCTCTCAAAGCTGTTCTTCCCAGCATGCACACAGTCTGCGTCCATTATCCTCAGGTAACTTTTCTAGTCATTTCACTAAGTGTAAAAGCTTTGAAAAACAATCAGCTGGATTCCCCTCAATACGTAAAATAAAGCAGGCATGATTTTGTTTGAGTATAAATACAGTGTGGGCCTTCCCTGCTGAGCATGAGTTTATTTACTGACGTTGCAGCTAAAATAAGCATGCAAGTGGCACTCTTGACCCATCACCATCAGCCATTTCACACACAGAAAGGCCTTCATCAAAAAGCTTCCACACACTCACCTCTGTGTGAGTTACCTGTCACTTCAATTGTTGTCACACAGTCAGATCTGCACTTACTGAGCTGAGAGCTCCCTGTTTCTGGATGGCTGTATTTTCTGGCATCTTCTCTTTTACAAGGTGTAAATGGTGATTCCATTCCATATTCAATTTTAGAGCTTCTTTAACCTGAAAGAGATTAGCATCAATATGTATTGATGTCACATAATTGTGATACATTAAATCATTAAATAGTAACCTGCTGGGATGTGAAAGTTCAAGTTAACAACTTTATCTTAATCACAGAAATGTTGGTGGTCTGAACCCAAAGCTCCACCTTTAAGTTAAAGACCCACTGTGATTTAAATCATATTTTTTGTGTTTTTAATATGTTCTTGTGGCGTTTTTCTGATAACGGAGGACATCATTTAAAACAATACAGCTTAAAATTGCATTTCTGTGGGGTTTTTTTTCTATTCAAATCGTTGTGAATCAGGAGCAGACGAAAAAAATGCTAGATCAACTTTAGGGTTACATAATACCCAAAACTCTTTAAAAATGGGGACCCAAGCCTCCCTGCCTGGCACTCAGTAAGCAGGGAGGCTTGGGTCCCCATTATATTACATTACAATCCATGTCAAAGAGACCAAATCTACCTTTTATACTGACAGTAATGTGGGTGTTTGTTTGAAAAGCCGTGGTTTTTGGAAACGTGTCATCTCTGTCTTTGTCTGAAGCCCTCCCACCATTCACACTTGTTTCCAGGCTTTGCTCCAGGTGTTTTCTAATAAAGTGATATCTTTTGGAAGTTTCCAAGGAAGGATTAGACTTTAAACTTTGTTCCAGCTGCCTTTGGATTGCCGAAGGCTGACTTAGGAGATGCAAGGAAGAGGAAAACAAGGGTTTTATTGTGTTTGTGGGCAGCTGCGAGCAGGGCTGGGATGAAGGCTTGGAGAAGTGGCCTTAACCCTTGTGCTATCTTAGGCACTTTAACATTGGGAGTTGGGTCATCTAGACCCACTAGACAGTGCTCTGAACCTTTTTTCTTCAATGATTTGTGAACCTCACTGGTGTCCATGAATTACATGAAACCTTTCCATCTTTATCCACCTTTGTCATGGGAGGGAGAACACATCAATGTAAGGCTGGGGTCATCTAAGATAGCACAAGGGTTAAGGACTGTATGAAGGCTTCATATCAAGTAGCAAAAGATTACTTGCTGGACAAATTTACTGTTGAGGCACAAAAAGAAAAACAGTAGGATTTCATTTCCTAAATGTGAAACAACAGTTTTGTTGTGAGTGTGAGCACTCATGACAACTGGGGTCCCTGCTTCTTCTGGAAGAAATTAAGAAAATCAGAAAGATGTCAAACCAGAATAGGGATGGAGGACAAACGGTGGCAAAGTCCTTTATAGAAAAGCAGTTTATTTGGATTTTTTAACACTCAAACCACATTTATTGTCCCCATTTAACATTTTGTAACCTATTTATTTCGAAAGTTATTAAAGTTGGTATTCTACAATTAAAAGAGATGTCAGAAACTTCCTTTGGGCAGAATGGGGAGAAACAAGTTCAGCATTTTTAGGTGACTCATTTTATTCTTTATACTATAGCAGATTTTAAAAAAAGAGAATAAAAAAAACGTCATTTAAAGACGTGTGGGCAGTTTTGAGTCCTTTTTAGCCACCACAGATAATCTTGTGTAATTCAGACGGACGTTTTTTCTCCCCGTAATTCAAAGATATATTAAATTCCCAATTGACAGTTCAATTTGTAATTTGATCATGCAATTTTAAGATTAAGGCTTTCAATCTGAAAATACCCTCTTTAATTTAGAATTCAACATCAAAAATTACGATTCAATCTAACATTGGAAATAAATGTTGAATAAAAGCTAAATTAATTGCATTTTAAATAGTTTTCTGTACCATAAATGAAATGAAACTGCACTTGGCCATTTATTTTTGATTTCATTTAATTTAATATAAAAAATGTGATTTCAATTGCTTGTTTGCTTTTAATTCAATTTAAAATAACCTAAATGTCTTGCATTTTAATTTGACGTGCTGTTTGATGTTTGTGATGCCCTTAAGCATTTTGACATAAAAGGATTGTGAATTGTCGTGTTGCATGCTGAATTCTTAACTGCAAAATCCATTTGAATTTGCTAAATTAAATGGTCAATTGAAAGTTAACTCACTTTAATTTATGGGTGAAAATAACCTCCACACGTTCATCTAAAAGGCCTTTGGAAACGTTAATTAACACAGATGTAAAGAGTTGCAAAAAATCCCCCTTTACTTTCCTTTCTTGAATGTTTTTTCCAAATGAAACACTTGAGGAAATACAAACAGATTAAACCAGTAACTAAGGACTTTTAAACTTTAATTGTCAAAAAGCAGAACTCCATGTCTGCTTTGTGATGCCTCACATGATTAATTGAATCTTAAAGTTTAGGTCAAGCGGCTCTGTCAGTCTCCTAGAATTAAAAGCAAAGATTAATGACTTTACTTTTCCAGACGCAGCTCAATGAGCCAGAGGACATTCAAGAGGAACCATCAGGGAGAAAGGACAATTCTGCTCACTTACTGTGTTAGACCCAAGACAAACAGCCAAGAACATAAGCGTGCACTCTTTGGTGGAGTTGTCAAAGATCTTTTATTTTTTTCCAAAAATAAATCACTACCTGAAAAGCAGGAGAATAACAGACTAGAGGGGAAATTGCCAGACGACACAATAAAGACAAGAGCGTACCCATATATATTGATGATGTGGTACAGTGAGTGGCCGGTGTGTTGTTTTCCTTTAAACGCTCTTCTCCTGCACCATTATCAAACACTGAAAGGGGTTTCTGCTGTGTGATCTGGAGCTTTGGCAAATGCATGTTTATAAAAAATTCATCGCTCTTGAGTCATAATGTGCAAGGTACCTCTGAGGGTTGACTCACAGCCAGATGCAGATGAATTTACTCCTGCGATGACGGATGGATTTCCGAGATAACTGGCTGCTTTTCAACACCCTCGTATCTGGCTCCAAATGCCACATTTGCAAGGTGAAAGAGTGAAGATTCTCAAAGCTTTTACTCTAATTGGTAGCTGCATGAGGACGGCAAAGAGTGAGCGGACACTCCCACCCTAACAGCCCCTGATGATTCCTCCAACGCAGCATCCCATCACAGGGCGCCAGCTGTCCAAGTTTGATTGTAGCCAAAAATAAACCTTGATCGTGTCCATCGTCTCCTCTGTTTCCTGCTGTGAACATCCTGTCTAAGGAACACATGTGAGGTCAGGGGCTGGAGATCTAAAAGTCACAAACCAAATATACATATCAGGTTAAAGTTTTCTGTGCGGAAAAGGTTAAATACCAGAGTTTTTTGTCTCCTTTCCGAGCTGACTTCATAGATTTTAACGATTAATGCCAGGTACTACTTTTGCCGTCTTCAAAGACTGACATTTACACCCCAACCCTCGTCCCAAATGTCAGCCTAAGAGACTTTTAGTTGCACATCAGTGCATATCTTATGCACCAAGGAGAATTTCATTTGTGTTTAATGAACTCATCTTGTTCTATATGTAAACATAAGTCATTTTGGAATATTTATCAATACAAGGTACATACTATATATTTAGGTATATATTGTGTCATCTAAATAATTTGACATGTGAATCAGCAAGTACAAAACAGCATCTGAGGAGGAAGCCAACACACCTGTAATCCTAGTTCATGCAGCCATTTAAGGTTATTTTCTACTCGTCCAGACTCTTTCACATTTTAAGCCGCGTTTAAACCGATATTTAAGGTATTTCTTATCATCCAACCACCTGCTTAAAAATCCATATTTCATACAGTTTAATGCACAGCAATAATACGCTGCTTTGTATTCAAATGTACATGAATCTACACTACAAAGAGATTTCCTTTTCTCAGTTTTAGTGAAATCCGGTTTCAGTGTGTGTACATTCGGGTGAAGGATCTTGTAGTCCTGGATATGGAAACAGAAGAAACAAAGGAATTAAGTTAGCAAAAACTGTTTTAAAATGACACTTTGAAGTTTTTACATTAAAATGATTTGTTTGTTCTTAATTTAGTCACATCCAGAATCCTGCTGTGCGTGTGAATGTAAGTTCAGAGAATAATCAAGTCTGCTCGGTCCCTCATGAGCCCTCCTCATGCATTCCTGCTGTTTATCTTCCTCTGAAATGTCAGTAAACTCGCAACAGGGAGTGGGCTGAGGGATAATGACAGAAAGTAGATCCCAGCAGAGAGGGAATGCTTAATGCTTCGCCATAAATCCAGAGATACAATCTTTTCTGCTCTATATAGCTCAACTGTTGCAAAATGTCCAATTTGAGCTGCCCGTTGGTTCTCTCAGTGAAAAATACTTCTGAGGAGGAAACGGTCCTGACAATCGTAACTAAGCTGTGGAAGTCCCTCACAGATAAAAACAAATGAAATTGTTTATACTTCTGTATTTGACGGCTTTGGAGAGCAAAACTTATTATCCTCATGAGTAAAGGTAAACTTGAAAACACTACAGAGAAAAACAATGAAAAGTTGTTACTTTAATCAGTGTGGAATAAAATATTGGAGGCATTCACATATATGTGAGCCCTGCAACCAGAAATATATGAAATAAAGCCATTGCTATCCTCCTACACCTCTCAATATCTCCTCAATATACATGGAAAATCCACAAAAGGAAACATCAGAGGAGAGCCGTCTGCCTCGGCAGCACGGACTCCCCCCCTCAGCCAGAACCAGCATCACTGATGCAGACAGCACCGACTGAAAATGAGTTTGTGTCATCAATCCATCAGCTGTTCATCTTTTTCAGCTGTTGGGGGGAAAATGTTTGAGTCTGAAAAAAAATGTGGTTATTGAAGAACACAGAGAGCAAACACGCAGCAGCTAGGATTCAAACTGGCAACCTTAATGGTGCGTGGTTACAATACTAAACCACCACATGACATAACCTACTAATTTAACTACAAAGTCTTTTAAATTTTATTAAGTGTGAAGATATCAAGTGTTTTTTCCACAGTGTTTCTGAGCTGATGCTCAAAACTTTGCTTTATCACAAGATTTACAGGCAGCTGAGGAAAAACACAATACATCAATAAAAATCATTTTTGAGAGTTTGGACTTACTAATAAATCTAAAGGAAGTTTGAAAGGGACATATTTAAACATTTTTTAAAAGGTAAATCAGTTTCACATAATCTGTGAAAAAATCTGGATTTTTTTTCTTATCTTGTATCAAACTTAGCTCAGTTTGGATGCAGCATTTTTTGCTACACACCTGATGGGATGAAAATCATTTCTTCACTAGTATGATTTAAAAAATACTTTTTAGAAAGCTAGACAGCATCCCGCTAATCAGACATAATTTGGAGAAAAAAGTCTGTTATTCCTTCAACCTCATCATTGTTTGCTGGATGATCACTGTGCCTTCCCTCCTGATGTTTAAAAATGCATCAAACTTTTATTTTAAGGATTTTATTTTATGACAATTTTTTTTCATGTTGACCTACTTTTGTACTTCTACAATAATGGAAGCCAACTTAATTTTTAATCCAGTTCCTTTCCAAAAGGGGATATTTTACTCCACAAAATGCACTTTAAAAAATAAAATGCTGTGATGTCAGTTCCTGGCTCAGGCATTAATAATAACTTTCTGGAATCTAACTTCAATTATTGCTACCACCTTGTTCTAAACATGAAAATCCACTGTTTTGGGGGGGTTTTAAATTCTAAACTCCAGTTATATTTGGGTCCCTCTAGAATTGGAGGACATCTTGGCTTCAATATTCATGAAACATAAAGATTCACTTTTCTGATTTGCTGCTACACATCCATCAATTATGGGTAATAAATGATCAAATCCTTTATTAGCTCAACTTACGGAACAATTGTGAAATTTTCATCACATTATATTCTTGATGAATACAAACTATTGTGCAACCCTGAAACCAATTTTTGCCACAAAAGAATAAAGAAATAAAAGGACAAACTTACTTATGTAAATAAATACAGAAAATAATAATAAATAATAATAATAATAATACAGTTGAAATACATTTTAAAAGACAGAGTGTGTTTGGATCAGGAGTAAGCTTTTGCAAAGAGATAAGTTTTGAGTTTTACTGTAAAGCTTGAAAGTGAGTGCTGGATGTCAGTGGAGAGAGTTTCAAAGCTGGGGGGTAGAGTGACTGAAGGCTCTGCCTCCCATGGTGACTAGACGAGTGGTAGGAACAGCCAGCAGGGGAGCAGATGAGGATCGTAGGCAGTGGGAGGGAATAGAAACTTGTAGGAGATCCAAAAGGTATGGAGGGGCGAGGTTGTGTAGGGCTTAAAAGTTAGAAGGAGTAAGTTGTTGTGGGGGGATTTGGTGCAGGACAGGAGTGATGTGATGGGTTGAAGGGGTCTGAGAGATGATTCTGGCAGCTGAGTTTTGAATTACCGGCAGTTGAAGTTTACTGAGGTTTTTTTTGTGTGAGTCCAAGCAAAATAGAATTGCAATAATCAAGACGCAAGGTTACCAGGCTTTGTACACGAACGGCGGGGGAGTGGGGGTGTGAGGGAAGGACGGAGACGGTGGATGTTACGGAGATGGAAGGAGGTGGATCGGGTGATGTTATTGATTTGGACACTGAAGGAGTGTTGTCAAGGATGACACCCAGACTCTTTACCTGAGGGGGGGGGGGGTTGAGGAATTGTCAAAGGGGATGGAGAAGTTAAGGACTTTGTTGAGAGATGGACCTGGCAACATTTGGAGGAAGTTCTGTTTTATCAGTGTTAATCAAGTTTGAGGAAGTTGAACTAGGATTTTGTTGCTAGGAGACAATTGGTAAGGGACGTAGGTGGGAGAGTGGAGTCAGGTGTGGAGGAGATGTAGCTGAATGTCAATTAATTGTTAACTGTCTTGTAAAAATATAACAAATAGAAGAGAGGAGATCCCTTTGCTCTACCCATTATTTTGGAAAACTGATAATGTCAAGTCGAGCGTGTCATTTGATTCTCTGCTAGATTCTTCTTCTACCATGCTAAAAATGTTAGGATAACAGGGTTGTGTACATGTTGTGGGACACACGTTCCAAGTACATTGGGGGGGGGGGGGGTATTTTAGGGGATAATCCAGACCTATTGGTTATTTTTAAAACTATTTTTAAGCTTAATTTTTTGCAGATTTCGTCTCAAGACAATACTTTTATTTTGTATTTGGATTATTTGAAATATGATGGGTTGGACATAAAATGTCTTCTGATTCTGGAATGACCCTTTTGATGAAAGGTTTATGTTAAGTTAATTCATCCTTAAGATGTCTATATCGGTCAGAGCACCAACCGGCTGGGTAGCTCGGTTGGTAAGGTGAGAGGCTACCACGCAGGAATCCAGGGTTCAATTCCTGGCGGGTTATGAACAATAGTACTGGGTACCATATCAATAGCGAGCAATTAACATCACCCAGTGAGGGTCCTTAGGCAAGACCCTTAACGCTACTGCCTTCAGAGCGCAGTTAGGCTGCAGCTCACTGCTCTCCCAGGGGATGGGTCAAATGCAGAGAGGAATTTCCCCATTGTGGGATCAACAAAGTATCAATTATTATGTGTGAATGTTGTTCCATTGTAATGTTTAATAGCTGTACGCTAACATTAGGATGTGACTGGGAGCTACTTCTGCAGAGCTTTGAGGGTATTTCTGCACTAACCATGACATCAAGGAAGATAGAATGTACTGGAAGTGAGCACAACTGTGACATTTGGGTTGAATCGTGGGAAATGTGGAATTCTCTCCACAATAAAGACACTTTTATTAATTTGTTGTATAAAACAGAGACATTACTTGCAAACTGTTAGACCCCCAATATATAATACCAGTTTTTATATCTTTAGCAATATCAATGTAAAGTACTTTTAGGGGACTTTAAAGCAGCAGTAAGACAAGATGAACTGTACATCTAAAAGGTAAAGTTCTGCTACAGTTAACAGAGACTAAAAATCAGTTTTCAGCAAAATAAGAAGTGTTTGCTGTCAGATTTAGATCCATCATGATGGAAATGAACTCAGTTTCTGAGTTAGTTTCAGTCACAACTGAATTTTTTTCGTCCATGTCAACTTGATGCAACAGACTTCTAGTTCAAATCAATGTAGCCTTGTGGTGGACCGAGCAGTAAAAGACAAGGACAGCAAAATAGTTTTATCAAAACTTTTCTAATTTATTTTACAAAGGTGTAGATGGGCAAAAATGGGCCCTTAAAAGAGGTCAAAGTAACAAAATTAACTCAAGCTTTTAAATGTAACAGAGGACAACTGAACAAACAAACTTAATCAAACTGACCTCCCTAATTGGAAACACAAGGGAACATATATAGTGGCTGATCAAACCAACTAGACACACAAGGGGGAACTTAAAGAGACTAAGACAAACCACAGAGAACAAACTAAACTAATGCCCAACATGTGATAAATTAACATACACAATGAATGAAACTAAGGACCATCAAAATGGAAACTAAAGTAAAGAAACACAAAAGAGTTCCTTGTCCACTGGGTGATGGTTCAGTCCAATTAGCTGCCTGCTGAATATAAGGCCTCTGCTGACTGGCATGCATTCTTGTGTCAGGCCTGACTTGATTGTTCCAGCAGCAGATGGCAGCAGCAGCAGCAATGGTTCCCTTTAGCACTGGTGACTCAAAGCATAACATCAAATTAATAAAGCAAATTATAATAAAGTAAACTGAAACATGTTGATAAACTTTATGATCAAATGTGTGTTATTTTTGAAAAAGAAATCTAAAAGTATATGCAAACAAATAAAGCGAACAGATATATGTAGGGTGTGGTGCAGGAGGTTACTGCCCTGATGGTGTGGCAGCGTAGGCAGCCATCACAAGCCTATTCAGCAGAATATTAAAGAATATTTGAGGTTTTCTTTTGGCATTTACTAAAAAAGACAAGAAGATGGATGTTGTTTAAGAGGTAAATTATCCTAATGGTGGCTGTTTTGTTGATTGATCCTTGGACCCAAAGTTGCCCCTGTGTTCTAAAGACCAATGGAATTTTTCCAAGTCAATTTGGATAAGCGGACTCTGAATGACTAAAGAAAAAACCCATTTCATTGCTTTTTTTGCCTGAAAGGGAGATGAATGGGAATGAAAATTTCCTGTTGAAGAAGAATTGTCTTTACATTCAATTACATTTAAGTTGAGCAATGACAAAAAGCAAATTCACTTCAACCGGATAAAACACAACTTCAAAAATGTGTCTAGTATTGCATCAAATCTAAACCTTGGAACCATTTTTCATCCACGACGTGCTGGTGTTAACGGACACAGATAAAAATATTTTTATTGTTCGGTATTTAAGAAACACCAACAGCTGGTTGGTCAGAATAGCTTTCTTCCCTTATCAGAGCATATTTAAGGTGCCACAGGTCTCTGCAGGCAGAGAGGAGCACCTGGATGGAGCAGCTGCTGCTGCCATCAGTGCAGCTTGGAAAGTATTCAATAGTAGCAGATTGAAATCAAGGTTGGAGATCACTGAATGGACCCTCTACAGAGGATTACTGAACAGTCTGTAACATCAGCTGACTCTTGACTAGTGATTTTCACCCCTTCATGGGGAGAAAAAGGGATTTTGTTCATGTTTTTTATGATCATTATTGTTTTATTTCCCATATGAACTGCTATTGTAAATTCAAAGGCTGTTTTACAATAATTCAGTTATTCGTTTCCCATTCATTCTGGATGTTTGAATGATCTTTGTGTCTCAGCTTGTTTCATTTTCAAATACATTTTTACGGTGGCCGTATTTTCATCCCAGCATTCAGAATGCCAGAAAGCCTCACTGAGTAAGAAAAAGCTTCGCTATCGGGGGAATTTGTGGGTAAATGTGAGTTAAAATCGCACATGCTATAAATAGTCACAAAAGAAATCGAATAGTTGAAATGCATTCACCAAAGAAGCAAAAACAGAGAGGAAAGAGTCAAAGATTGAGGCAGGAGGTCATGCATTGAGTATTTAATAAGTCCCTTTTACTGACACCAAATTGGGTCATTATAAAAGGTTAAAACAAAGGTCAGAACTGACCTTCGTCTGCTTCTGGTCTTAATTAGGACTCCAATCAAGATTTTTCTACAGTTTTAAAAATAAATTGTACCATGTGTAGAAGCAAATTAGAAAACATTGCACACGTGCGCACATTTCTTTCATTATAAGACAAAAATTGCTTAGAAAAACGTAACTAAGATCCATAACCCCATAAACGTTAAAAAGTTTCTTGGCCAAAGCACAAATTCTGTCCGTTTACATTTTTCTAACAACCATTATATCATGCTTGCATTAAAGTTTACATTCTCCAAGTAATAATTCAATAACTGCCTTTCAGTTTCATATTTATTTACATAGAAATGGTTTCCTTTTTGCAGCTTTCTGAAGGTCAAGTGAATTATGCTGCTTTCCTTTTTTTCCCCATCACAACTGAGTTATAATGTAATAACCACATTTTTCTATTTGTTTTTCTTCCATTCTGTTCATTTAGCAAAAATGTGCAGTTAGGAATCTAACCACTCCATCTTGAACTTATATTTTCCTGGTCTTGGTTATAAATTAATTTGTCAGAAACAACTAGGCAGAGACGTGAACATATCAATAGGAAAAAAAAGAGATTCTACACGAAAAAACTGTTTATATACATTTTTGTTGCCTAAATAAGTTTTGATGAGGTCACATTAGTAATTTCAAAACAATAACAACATTTTTTAACTGAAAAAATCATTATTTTGTGTCAACCAGATCTTGTAGAAAAAATTATTCTGTATCTGTATCGTTGCTCTATGACTTTTTTTTTTCCACCCTTCTTTAAAAAAAGTTGAATATCCAAAAGATTTCTGCTTCAATGTGGCACTAAGAAACTATTTGACCTGTAAAACCCATGAATCCAAAGTGGATGCTTGCTTGAAAAAGGATTCCTGCTATGTGCAAATCCTCACCAAACATTTTCCACCTAATTAAATGTATTTAAAGGCTCTCGCAGACAGTGATCATCAGAGCAACTATTACTTTCATGAGATGGAGGGTCTCATTGAGAGCAAAACTCGGGTTAGATTAGAGTACAAATTCTGTTTGTTTGCTCAGTTTTTTGACACTGGAAAATTTTTGTTTTTAAAAAATTGCCAAAAGTGCAACAGTTTTTTTTATAGCCTTGGGTCTTTTTTATCCATTTTATCCAGAGTTGAACAAAGATGCACCAAAATTCTCTGAAATAAATCTGTTGCTAATTTTGAATTTTTTTATAAATCAGAAAAACACATTTGATAAAATATATATATATATATTTTTACAGTTATCAAATGCAATGCAATTTGAGATTGTTTTCTTTGTATATGTCCTCCATCGTCAGAAAAATGCCATTAGAAGTTAATGTAGTGAGTCTTTAAATACATAGAAAACTTTTACATCATTCGTTCTTTTATTGTGTTTTTTAGTAAATAATGTGATTTTCTATTTATTTATAGTGCCATATACAAGTAGTCAGAGTTGACCACTGATTATCTATTAACCGTGTTTACATTTTGCACACATTGCAAGTAAGTTCTGTCATGAAGCTTTCAATAACACATTTACAAAATCGTAAACTAGTCTCCATGATTGTCTGGAAAACTAGATAGTGGTAGAATCTGCCTCCACATGCTGTGGATGTTTGGAGAACTCCACCCTGAACAGATGCATCCCATAATCAGAAAGATGTCAAGTGCTCTGAAAAAGCTCCAGATTTAAGCAATTTTCAAAGGTAAACATCAATACAACAGTGAAAAATGAGTTTCAGCCTCTGGTGTTCTGAACTAAAGTGTGAGTGGACACAGATGGTGTCTCTCCACTTCATTTGCTGATCATTTGCTGTGTTGTGATCTAAACAGCATTTGAGTTTCAGAGGAACTCCTGTGGATAATGAGTCAAAGGTACTCAAAGTCCCTCTTTGTGTCAGCGTGTCTAAAAGGAAGTTAGCACGACATCAAACAACACAAAGGAGGTGCAGCTGCTCAGTAGGAGCAGGAGGAGGTGGGCTGTTTGTCGTTTGATTTAAGATGCAGGTTTTAGGTACATCCGGTTTAGAAAACTTAGAAATGTGTCTTCCGAGTTTATAAAAGCCTTTGTGCAACAGATGCAAATAAACATTAAAAGTCTACTTCCTGTCATTTGCATGAACCCCAAAAGAATAACAAGGAAGGCTCCTGGAGCAGAGCAACCATTTTTTACACTCGCTGAAAGCCAACGTGCAGCCAGCACATGATCAGAGCCCCAACAAAGGCAGGAAGTCATGCTTCATGTGTGAAATCTGCTCCAAGAGCAGGATTTTTGACTGAAAACCCGCTCAGCCTTTGCTTGACCAAATGAAACTTCTCCTTTTAAAGCTGAAAGCTGACAAATACAGTGTGATTTATGAAACCCTGAGTGCTTGATCACTAGGAAAGTAGTTTGTCCCTGACAAGTCTTTTTTCTGCTTCCATGCTGGGCAACAACACAACATGATACATTCAAAGAAAAGAAAGTCAAACAAGACTTGAATATCCTTTATAGAGTGTACACATAAGAAATTCACACGCATTTCTTTGTTTCTAACGCATATGCTCACATCTGATACATTATATTTGATTTTTATAGAGTGTTCACTATTTAAGAAATGAGTTAAAACGTCATCTTCATTTTTAAAACCTTCAAAAAACTGACTTTGGTGTGATATGCTGTGGTTTCATTACTCTTTTAAGAGCAGTTTAAGTAACTGCATTTGGTTTGTGGGGTTTTTAATTAAGATCAGTGTTGGGCAAACTCTCAGGAGTAAACATCTGAATGTTTCACTTTCCTATTTAAATTAAATAAAAACAACGGAAGGCAGAAGACACAGAAAAAAAGACCTTTTTCTGTTTGCCCCCCATCCTTAAAAACACTCAGATTGCAGCTCGCTGCTCTGTCTCCCTGGCTGGAGAATAGATGTAAATGTCAGCTGGTGGAGTTTAGAACATAGATCTTCGTCCCTATTTACACGTCTGAGGGGGAAGACTAATAAATGACTGTTCATGTGAAGCAAGATTTAAGCAGCATGACAAATATTTGAAATGTGGACGAGCACAAACTTAATATCCTCTTTAGGTAAAACCATGGTTTATATTTTACAGTACTGTTACCATAAATACTTATTAATTTGGAAAAAGATTGTATAAATTGATCTTAAGGTCTTAATGTGCTATTACAGCTTATCAAGACCTTTGCAGCTCATTTAATTAGTCCAAAAGTTCTTAAGGCAAATATGCAAAATTAATTTACTAATTTAAAAGATATAATCTTTTGGGAAAAAATACTGGTTGTCTAATCTTACAACCTCTGGCAGCAAGACTTGGTATATTGTGATAAGATCTAGCAGTTCTTCTAAACAACATTTTGTGGATTTTTCTTTGAATGACTCGCACATCCAGCACAGACGCTTTTATTGCAGATTTTTATCAAAAGGCTAAACACAATGACCTGTTGAATGTTTTCATGCTCGGGGAAGGCTCCATCCACTGTCCTTTTCGCAGTCAAAACACTGGGAAGTGCTGCATCGCTTGGCTTTCGGGGATCCCCACAATCCACCAGAGTTCTAGATACGCCCTAATCCACAGCCTCTCAACTGAAATGAAAACAAAATCCTTCACAAGCAGTTCATCCAGGCATCCTGTGGACATGACTCACAGATGTTGTGTTACAGGCGGCAGATTCCGTCATAGACATGGTAAATAATTAAATTCACTTAGGGGGGGCTTCCTCCTGGGTATACTCTGGTGGTCCAAGCATCATCTCTCAAGGAGACCCTGCCTTGAGGCAGGTCAAACTGCTGCAGAACCACAACACTACACTCCTAAATGATTAATGATCACATATCTAATGAGGAGACACTTCACTGTTCTCCTGTTCACAGTTCGAGTCTGTTCGTTACCACCGGCAACAAGTCAGCTGCACTGCAAAAACCAGAATTAATTTTGTGTTCATTGACTTTTTAGAGCTGATGACACCTGAATGTTTGGGTGCAAAGTCTTTAATCTCAGAGTAGCTCAACTTTTGGCTTAGAAATATTTAAAATAAATATATCTGGAAACTCTTTTCCACTGTTTAATTCAGTTAAAACAAGACATTTACTCCATAATGACATTTAAA
Organism: Oryzias latipes; assembly: GCF_053564925.1. Taxonomy (NCBI): domain Eukaryota; kingdom Metazoa; phylum Chordata; class Actinopteri; order Beloniformes; family Adrianichthyidae; genus Oryzias; species Oryzias latipes. The sequence goes on along the minus strand of NC_136256.1, from coordinate 22,116,379 downwards.
AGCTGAACATTTGCTCCCATGATCTAATCAGGAGTGAGATAAAAGCTTTAATGTGTTGCTAAACCACAAAGCTGAGTCTAAATTTTATAAAGGTAGCTTTAACGTGTTTTATTGAGAGCAAAAAATAAAATAAAAACATTTATAAAAACTTTATTTCACTAGCTATTAACTGAAAAAGTTAAAAGATCCTGACTCTGAGGGGGATATAATGAGACGTTCAGGTGCGTATGGAGATGAGGTGATGGAAAAACTGAAACTGGTCATATGATGAGAAAAAGACTGAACTCAAGACTTAAACAAAAAAATCAAAATATTTTTAAAATATGATTTTTTTTTAACATAAAATGGCAATGTTTATCACACAAGAACCCAGACCCGTTTCTTCTTAAAGGAAAATGATGTGGGCTATACCGGAGCGGACATCAGAACACATTTCTGATGGAGTTTTTTCTGTTACATTGATGTCAACATGGGTTAATACAACAGATGGAAGTTCAACACTGAATTACTCCCCAGCCCCATTTGTGTCACAACTGAATTTTGTTCGTCCGTGTCAATTTTATACAAAAGATGTCTATCACTATATAATATATCGATCTCTACTTCAGAGAGGAAAAATCATCTTACGGTTGCCGTTTTCAATCCTACGATTGGCATATTTCTAGTCTTGACTGGTTAAATAAGGTTTTCTCCCCATAGAGTTGTGGTAAATTGTAAATATTATTCTTTAAAACTACCCACAGATTTATTCAAATTCCATTGGACTAATTATAGAACTCAACGAGATGAAAAGAAATAACAAATAAACTTCTTAGATGCCTGCTCTAAATTAACCAATTTTAACTTTAAATCCCCAGTTAACTGGTTAAAGAAAACTTTGAAAACGTTAAGGCTGCCACAAATGATTATTAAAGCAATGACTAATCTGAAGTTATTTGCCCCATTAGCATCTTATGGCAGCAGCAGCATGCTCACAGCTCATTCCACATTGAATTACCAATGATTAGACAGCTCTTTGGTCCTGGCCATAGTGGAGTTTGGAGTGTGACTGTTTGAGGCTGTGGACAGGTGTCTTTTATATAGATAACCAGTTCAAACAGGTGCCATTAATACAGGTAAGCAGTGGAGGATAGATAATAATAATAATGCAACTAAAACCATCAGAAGAACAAAAATGTAAATATAGATTCATTAATAAAGAAACATTTATTTTACAACTTTTTCAGCCCTTTTTTTACATTTTGGTATGGCTGCTAAAATGTTTGTACTTTTACTTTATCCAAAACTTAATTTATGCTGGCGAAACAATTTCTCCCACAAATTTTAACATCCAACCAAAAAAAAACAAATAGCAATGATAAAAATATTGTTGTTCTAACCAAATTAAATCTGGTTTAACTGCAGACCAGATTGTGTTTTTTTCCAACTTAAAATGTTAAAAATGGACAAATAAATACAAAAAAAAGTTCTTCAAAAGCAGAAACTTATTTACAAGTTTTTTTCTTCACTTTTTTTTTTTTACAGAATTGCATAAATTGAAGCACAAGACAGATTTACTAAGCTGGATAAAAATTACAAATACTAAAGTATTCACAATTCATATTTGAAATAAAAACTAGTGAAATTATGCATTGAGGTTTTCTGGGCTTTTATACAAAAATCTAGTTTACAGTTTCAGTCCGAACTTTCTGCTACGATCCGGGTAAAGTACAGAACAGCTGGCTCTGAGTTCAGGTTCTGGAGGCTGTAGGCTTGCCCTGCAGAAATATGAAAAGAAGAAGAATTCAGAAGATGACAAAACATTTATGCCTGAATAATAAATGCTGCTTTTTGTTTGCTAAAACACATAAAAGACCAATCTTCTTACCACACTCGACAATGAAGCTTTGTCCGGGTCTGAGGCGGAACACGGTGGAGTTGACGTTAACCCTCACTGTACTCGTTAATACGTTGAAAACCTGTTAAAAGTTTAAAAAAAAAACATTTTTATTAAGCAAACGAAGAAGTGACATCACAATATTATAAAGGAGATGTAGTTCACTGACGGTGGTCGCACTGTGATCCACCCAGAGGGGCTTCTTCATGTGAGAGCCCAGCAGGATCTTTCCAGAACAGATGGAGCCGTTGTTGAGATCCACCTGGAAGCCAAGCGCTCGGTCCTGGTAGGAAAACCACTCAAAGTGCTCCGCAGTGACTGCAGCAACATCTGCAATGAAATGACGGGCAAATAAGTCCAGCCATAACTCTGGTCAGAAAATATTCAACTACACAATCAGCCAGGAGGATTCCAAAAGCACTTTGGCTTAGAGGAAAATGTTGTTATGTTCAGAATACAAAGAACATAACAACTAATGCCAAACAGTGATGGTTAGAACACCGGCCTTCATTCAAATGAATGAGAAGGCAGGTCCAAACTTTTGGTCTGTGCTGTATATTTAGATATAAATGCTGTCAAGCATTGACTGACTATATAATTAATAAATCAATCAATAAAGGTTTGGTTACTGTCAGACGTGGTGGACCAGAGCGCCTGGAGCCATTCATTGAGGTTGGCCTTATCCTTTGGATGTAAGGCGAGCGGTCTGAGAGGAGGAGCACAAAGATCCGACACACAGAGCGCCGGCCGCAGATGGGATGACTTCAAACCTGAGACACCAACAGGAGAACACCGCATGTAAACACAGAGATACCAACAGCTGTTTGACTCTGATGTCAACTAGATTTCCAGTCAAAAGGCCAAAATGCTGCATTACCACAAAAGAGAGCATTCACACTTAAAGCTGCCAGTGATAATCATGTTAGTTATTAATCTGGGTTTTCATAACCACAATGTTCATTTTTCCAACTTAGACTAAGTATTTGGGATTTGTCCACTGATTAATTCCCTTGTTTTAAATGAAATGTTTGCCCACATTCAATCCCTTCATTGTATTTTCCTTTTGTTTGGATTCTGAATGATTCCTGCACTGAATTTAATTTCAGTCCATTTCTGTTTGTTGAATGTAGAGAACACAGACGGGCCAAAAGAAATCCAATTTGAAAACATTTTAGGTCTGCCTATTTATAGTCCATCAGACATAAATCAGACATATCCCTGGTATTAGGATAAATGGAAAAGTTTAGCTAGTTTATTGGCTAAACTGGAAGCAACAAAGAAAAAGAAGTTCTGTTTTAGAGAAGGAGAATCAGAGCCACTCCTCAGTGAAGAGGGAAAACAAATATTACATCGGTTTGGTGGATCCATTTTATAATCACAGAGGGGGAAAATCCAGCAGTCGTGTTTTCTGTGCAGCCTTCGTAAAGGATCCTCAGACATGATGGACCAGATGGATCACGTTACACGGATTTGCTTAGAGGAACCCAAAGCATTTCATGGTTCCCACAGGAGGACCTCCTAATGCTCAATGACTTTTGAAAGTCGGACACATGACCACTGCATGTGAAAAACTCATCAACTAGTACACAAGCCACAAGCTCCCTGCTCCACTTCATTCTGATGCATCCACTAGCAGACAAATAGATCCATGATCGTCTTTGTTTTCCTGGACTGAGCTGACATCTGACTCAAAACTGTGCGGATGGTAGCTCCTATATTTCTCACCATTTTTGTTGCACCAGTAATATTAGATTTGGGGTGTGGGGGGTTTAAACAGGGAGAGGAAAGAGGGGCAACGTCGCTCCGGGCCGATGGTCCTGCCCACAACTCCGGGGCTTATTGCGGAACTACTGCAGAAACCATCTTAAAAATTGAGAAGTTCTTAGATTTTGGCTAAAAAAACGGCATAGTTGTAGTTAAAACACCACTTGGAACACATTAAAAATAGAGCAAAAGATGGTGGGAGTGGGTCTTTAAAAGCTACAGTGAATACAGAAATAATTAATTTGGTCTAAATAAACAAATAGTTTTCAGTTAAATATTTGAAAAAAAAAATCACTTAGTCTTAGACCTGCACAATATACCGCAATTTATCGTTATCGCAACATCAAGCTGTGCAATATGCATACCGCAAAAGATGTCAAAAATCGCAATAAATGATTACCTTAAGTGTACTAAAACAAACTCACGGCAGCTTGAAATATTGAACAAATGAAATAAATCCCTTTATGCATTTAACCAATCGGAAGGACCCGTTTACGTTGTTGATCAATCAGATGAGCCTTTTTATGTTAGATGTTTGCCTCCCACGTCGACAAGGGTCATTTGGAGTATAATTTTTAAACTGTTGCAGTGAAATGGAAATTATGTTTTTGGTTGTTTTGCTATTTGTTTATATACCGCAAATTATATCGTTATCGCAATATTAATCGCCAATATCGCATATCGCGAGTTTTCCTCATATCGTGCAGCCCTACTTAGTCTAGATTCCTATTTCTTTTTTCTGCAATTTCTTCGACATTTAAAAACGTGAGAGCAGCAAATCCACATTTTAGTGAACAAATCATTTCAAAATTTTACTCCAAAACACTTTTAATTGGGAATTTGCATATTTCCTCTCTGAGCTATAACGTCTCCTAGCCACGAGTCTGATAACCACCATGTCCAAAGTCTCAAACAAAAGCTATAAATAAAAACAGGTCTTTTACCAGACAAAACTCTAAAACTCCAGAACTCACGCAGTGCGTGTCTTTTCTTTAACTGCAAAAATCCCTGCAGCTATTTTGCTTTCAGAACAACGACTGAGCTTCTTAATAGTTATTGATCGCACTGCCTTTCGACTGGCATCTAAAATAATTTATGTGGCCCCAGCCTGTGCGGGAATATAGTCAGACCTCCAGAAGTAAGATGGTTAAAGCACATACTCATGTTGTCATTATCCTCGTACTGCTCCATCGCAATCATGGAGGAGGGTCCACTTTGTAAAGCTTTTAACCTGTCAAAAGTGATCAAGTTTTAGAAACGAACTGTCATGTTTGCACAAATGGAGATCTACTGAGTAATTCCTACTTTGACTTACGTGTCTGACTGGCGTTTCGGGTTTGGTTGAGGTTTGTGGTTGGACCTCGTGGCTGTGCTTTTACCCACCTCTTCGCTCATTACGTCTTTATCAAATGTGTTGCCTGCTGTGAAGTCAGAAGGAAAGCATTCCTCAGCAGAATGTGAGGAGACATCGTGTCGAGGCTCTGCAGCTGCAGGGAAGGCGTCCTTTAGAGAGCGTCTGACACTCTTTGGAGGGGACAGAAATGACCGCAGAGGCTCCAGAGCTCCCCCTGCTGCTTTTACCGGGGTTGCCACATTTCCGTTTTGGAGAACAGCAGGTTCAGCAGGCTTGCTACGCTTAGATTGTTTATTTGCCTTACAAGGTTTTGGCTCTTTGGGACAAAGCGGATGAGGCTTAGAGGAGATCCTTTCCAGATCATCGTCAGACTTGGAAACTGCCCACCAGTCCCCCGGTGCCTTCCTCCTCCGTTTTCCTGTTTCCGGTTCACAGAGCGGATCGTTGGACGCCGCTGATGGGGTCGACGTTTTAGCACTGCACACATTATAGACCTTCTGAAATATTCGAACTCCTTCAAGAAAAAAAAAAGAAAAAAACATTAGTTTCTTTTATATATGACATAATCATAGAATTTAGACCAGAGGGCCCTAAACCCAGGCCTTGAGGGCCGGTGTCCTGCTGGTTTTCCCAGAAGCCCTGCCTTATTTGCTGCCGATTATCTGGATCAGGTGTGTTTAGCCAATTAGGAGCTTCACAGGCAGATTGGTCGGAAAACATGTAGGACACCGGCCCTCGAGGCCTGGATTTGGGGACCCCTGATTTAGACTTTTAAAACGTTGTCAGAATTACCTGCTTTGCGACTGGGTGTGCACATCAAGGGACTCGACTGCACCTGATCCAGGTTTTGCTCTGCGATCTCCTGCTGCTCCATGCCTGTTGCTTTACTTGTGGCATATTCCACCTCTTCTGCATTTTGTGTCTTTTTGGTTCGTTTTGGTTTTTTCTCTTTTTTTTGTTTACTGAAATGTCCCACAGGGTGTTTCTGGGCCTCCGCGGGGGAACATAACGCTGTACTTGGCTTTTTAATATCCTTTAACTTTTTCAGTTTCGGCTGCTGGTTTGGGTTTTCCTCGGATCTCTCTGATCCTAACCACCACTGTCCAACCGGCTTTCTTTTCCTTCTTTCAGTCCTCTGAGTGTCTTCAGATGAACTTCCTCCAGACTCAACTGGGAGCTGCATTTTTTTGTTTTTCTTATTTTCCTTTGATTCTACAATTTCTTTATCTGCAAGAGAGAAAAATATATAAATCATATAATGTTTACCGCTTGGTCCAACAGATGGTCAGAGATTCATTTTATTCATCACATAAACCTCTTTCAAAAACAATCCAAGGGGTCTCACAGTTATGGGTTATAATTCTTGTTATGTTTGTTTGAAACCAAAAATCTCAAAGCTAAAAACCTTGTGTAACTTTTACGTTACCGGTAATTCTTTTCTAATGGGGGCTTGTGCCTTTCGTGTCATTGTAAACAGCCAATGTGACCTGAAACTCACCCGTGAGTTCAGAGGCTACTGAAAATAAAGTAAAGTATTGGATGTCGTAAAGTTGCCAGAGGAATTAACTTAAAAAAGGAATTAAGTTTTACTGTCATTTCTCCAAGTCTTCCTAATGGTTTCATGAGCTGAGGTCAGAGCTGTTGCTGCAGATCCAATGGCAAAAACTGAAGCTTAAAAAGACATTTCTAGAGGTTTTTCTATTATTATTATTATTTAAACCAAAGACTAAAAATATGTCGTATAGTTTTACAGAACAAATTAGCAGCCAATCATTTTAAGAAGCTTAAAGAGGCAAAACAAAACAACCTCTAGATGAAAAATTTGAAGTTAATGTGTTTAATAAAATCAGTTATGGTTGCAGCAAAAAATAATTTTTGACAGAAAAAGAATTATCAATTTAACAGAAAGTACTTACCTGTAAGTAAATTGAGGTCTTCTGTGGGTTCCTTGCTGCTTTCCTTCTGCATTTTATTCGTTCTGGAACCAACATCTGCTACATCCTTCTCAAGCAAACCTCCCTGGGTTTGCTTACTGGCCTCCTTTGCCGTTTTTTCAATGCTTTTCTTGGTGGTTTTTTTACCATCTTTCGCGCTCTTTTTGTCAGAGGACTTTTTTCCTGTGGTTTGCATTTTCTCTGAGGGTTTTTCATTGTCCGATTCCTCATTGGCTTTGTCTTTAGACTGAACTTCAGTGTTGAGACGCTTTTTTGATGCAACTCTTTGCAGATTTTTCTCTTTTTCTTGTTGTTCCAAGTCATCTGCAGGAAAATCCTGATAATTGGCCAAATCATCGTTTATTTTTCCGTTCTTAGTCAATTTCTGTGTCTTCTCTTTTCCTTTCTTCTTCTTGTTTTTTTGATCAACAGCCAGGCTTTCCAGTTGGTCGCTCTTCTTCTCCAGCTCCCGTTTTTCTTGTGGAATCTCTGATGGGATTTCCACCGTCCCCTTGTCTGTTGAGCTTAAATTAGCAGAACTGGTCGTCAAGCTTTGCCTTTGTTTTCTTTTTGAGACACTTCTACTTGGGATGGAAAACCAACAAGGAGCATCCTCTTCCAGAATCAGAAAGTCGTCCTCTGGATCAGGAGGAGGCGGAGCTACCACCTGAGCTTTTTTCACACTGCAAAGACCCAAAACCTCTTAGTAATGTTATACAAAAAAAGAAAAGAAAAAAAGTTTTTTTTTAAACGTTTTCAGCTTGGAGTCACAGAGAAAAGTTAGTTCGTATTGACTCACCTTTTTTTACTTGACTGTGTATCGACTTTAAACTTTTCCAGAAAAGCAGTCTTGTCCCTCGCAACCTGTGAGGGTATCTCACCAGCTCGCTGTGTGTTCACAGAAACACCCGATGCAGACCTTTGACTCACTGCTGGATCACGCAGCTGAGTATTTCCCTGCCCCCTGTTGAACCAAAAAATGTCATAATATAAAAAAAAACAATAAAAACAACAGTAACAACTGAAAAGGTTTTAAGAATTGGCTTAAAACACGTAAACGTTACAATTCAAAATCTCTCTTAAAAGGAAACAAATTTACTCTGACATTTTTGTCTCTTCTTTAATATCATATGCAGTAGTCAGAGCAATCTGGTTTTGAAAATAATCCAGATCAACTTCAGTACTTCGAATGACAAGGAAAATAGTGTCAAAAGCGTAGAATTCATCATTTCAGACTAATTACTGATTAAAGAAGTACAATTTCAGAATATTGTCCGTACTTTTTCATTCCCATTTCCTTTTTCTTGGGCATCTCTTGTGGGGGTACTTTGTGAGGTTCCTCTGCCACCTCATCTTCACAGTTAAAGAGAACTGGGGATGCAGTTATCTCTTCATCTTTGTCATCCTTTTCTACACCCATATCTCGTTCAATGGGGCTGGAGGTCTTTATTGGCCCATGCGTTTCAGACTGAAAGTTCAAATCTGCAATAAAACAAAAGAAAATTCCCATGAAAACTTGAAATTAAATCTCATAGTGGCACAAATCATTTTGACAAAACAACTTTTGAAATAATAGAAAAACGGTTTAAACATTTTACCAATGTCCAGTTTAGAACTTGCTGGTCTTGGGGAAAGACTTTTGTCGTCTTCTTTGGAGCTCTGGAGAATTTGAAAACACATGTTCAGCAATTGAACATTAAATAGTAACATATTTAAGAAAGCTATAAAAAGAATAGAACATCTACAGTAACTTAACTTGAGAAGATAGAAAAACATAAATTATTTGATCACCTTGCTAAAGAAAATGGTCATAAAATTGAATTTTTAAGACCTTTATAATTATAAATAAACAAATTTACATTTATTTCAAACATTGTTCATTGTTTATTGCAATTGTCGTTATAAACGGAACATACATGTGCTTCGCTCTGATTTGCCTCAGTATCAGAACTCTCGAGCAAGGCAGCCGGAGGCTGAAGATCAGTCCAGCATGAATCTGAACATAAAGGTTTATCAACAATTTGAATTTTTCAAAATGATAAAATACAGTTTATAGTAGTTGGGTTTTACTTACCAATGTCATCAAATAGCTTGTCAACATCCACCACTGTCAAAGGCATTTCCCATTGCTTTGATTCTCTTAAAAAAAAAACAGTGAAAGTGTCTTTTTTTATAAAACCTGGAATATCAACAATAGAATTTACAAACTGACCTTTTGATATTGTTCAATTAATAATTACTTATTTTACAAGAAGATTTTTACATTAAGTACTAAGGTAGAATACAAATAAAATGTGTATTTTACCAGCAGAAGTCACAAAAACCATCTGTCGATTTCCATGTACAGAATACTTCACCCTTGTGCAATCCTATGGGGTCCAGTTGACCCAACCCTTACATTGACATGTTATCTCTAGCATGAAAAAGGTGGATAAAAGTGGAAAGATTTCATGTAATCCATGGACACCAGTGAAGATTACAAATCATTGAAGAAAAAAGGTTCAGCGCACTGTCTAGTGGGTCTACATGACCCAACTCCCAATGTTAAAGTGCCTAGGATAGCACAAGGGTTAATAAAACCAGATGGTTTTGCGGTAAAAAAAAAAACATTAAATGGTTACTAGGAAAACATCTAAACTAAATGTGTGTACGTACTTTTCCTTGTCTGTAATATAGCAGAGTTTCCTCTTGGGCCTTCTCTGAAAAACAACAAATAGACAACTCATGTCAAAATCTGCTTATTTAGTTTGATCAATCCAAAAAGAGGCAGTGAAAGATGCCCATACATCACTAGAAAGGAATACCATGGGAAGAATTGCAAACATAAATGTCTGTCCATATTATAATGCAGCTCTTATAATGGAAAGAAACACACACAAAAAGAGAACACTTGAGTGCTCAGAAAGACTAGTCTCAAAACCAAATCTTTGCATTAATGAATAGTTTTTTTATGCCATTTACAGGAAAACTAACATTCAATATTAGCTTTTCTTTAGGCTTGAACAGAAAATTGATTATTATTCTTAATAAATTCATTTCAGCGGGTGGACCTCTGAAAAGATGGACGTTTGGACTGAGTCACAACAAAAGGAAATAGATTTTTGCTTTAGGACTAAAGAAAGAAAGAAAAAAGCCATTATTATAATCTAAACACGGGTTAGCTTGTTGAAGAAAACCAATAAGGACTTGTACTGATGAGCAACAACGTACATTTTTATGTTATTGTGTGGATGTCCGGAATGATATTATTTGTTATAACTTACACACCAGCCACTTAACGCAGGGGTTTAAAATGAAGGAAATAACTTGAAGACGATTTCGGGAAAAATACCAAAGTTAACAGCAGTTGACAACTACTAAATTAAATTTGCTATAATGAATTTCATCGTGTGGATGGGAAACTTCTAAAAAAAAGTTAGCATTTTATCAATCCCAAACCTCGCATTCATTGCCCATCTACACTCGCACATAAAACAGATATGAAAATGTAACCTACCATGGTGGGATACTTTGTCTCCATTTCGTATTTTAAAAAAAGGTCGTACCGTAACACCCGCGTCTCTCAGTCTGTAGCTACCTTAAAGTCCGGGTAACATTAGTTTTCAAACCGATCTACGTAGTTTCTGTGTCTATCCAACGTATTTTGGCTTACAACGCAAAAGCCAAGTTTGGCAATAAATACAGGAAAGCGTGAAAAAGTGTGGCCTTTTCCATGCTACTTAAATTTGGACAACGGCTAACGTTAGCAAAACAATGGCGATTGTGGCCATTTGTAAATAACCCGCGCATTCCTGACGTCTGTCCAAGGTTTACCCTGTGCTTAGTCTTACAGGCACACTCGTTGCAATCCTACTGTGTAATAAATGACCTATTTTTCATAAATATAAAATATGAAAGTGTTAATGAAATCAATGAATAAATTAGTTAATTTTAATAGCTGTTAAAAGCCAAAAAAACGATATATGCAACAGACTTGACGCCTGGAAGATATTGCACAGGGACAAAGCACTATATTTTCGAGTTCAGATTTTTCTTCTGCTTTTCTTGTCAAGAGCAACTATGCGATTTACCGCCACCTACAGTTTTAGAGGACAAACTGCCAAAAACACACTTAAATGGTCATAATTTTTTGGCGCTTTGGATTAGATTAAAAAAACTACATCCGTTTTAAATGTGCACGATTTTTTTTATTTAAATAATCATTTAAACGACTTTAAACAACTTATTTATGTCCAGACTAGCCCTGACTGGCACTTTTAGTGCACTTTTGAGCACCACCTTTAAATTTAAATAAAAAAAATAAAAAACTTATAACAGTTCCCTAACAGTGCTTTTAATAGCTCTCCATTACCATTTCTAATAGTTGCTTTTTGCCAGTCTGGTTTTACAACTTATTAATGGCTCAAAAGAAATCTGCACACATGTGGTGCACCTGTGGATCTTTGGGTGTTACTGTGCAGAATTTAATGAAAACACAACATTAGTGAAATATTTTCTGATTTGTACGCACTGGTATTAATTGCTTCAATTCTCTCTCTGTCCAGTCTTGAGTGTTAGCTACTTGTGATATTTATTTTTCATTCATTCATTCATTTTCTATACCGTTTTATCCCTTTCGGGGTCACGGGGCTGCCGGAGCCTATCCCGGCCACTTGTGGTCGAATATTTATTTTTGAAATGAAAAATACTTTTTTTTTCACATATCAAATGACATGAAAACAGAAAAATTAAAAGAAAGTACTGCATCTGTTTGACCAAATAGAAAATTTATTTGTGAGAAAATAAAAATTTGAATTTCATTTTAAAACAGACTGTAATATTATATTTTTACATAATAACAAAAAATTATTCATTTAAATATTTTCTATAGGAACATGTGTAGGAACAACTGCATTTTAGCTAGACTGTATATCTTTATCTTGGTTGAACATCTATGTAAAATGAAAAAGTTAACATTAATATTTACATTACAATATTTTGCTTTCTTTTGTGGTTTTTAATATTCTAAAATATAAACGAAAGATCCACTTTTTAGAAACCAAAATAATAACATTGTGAAATATATTTACTTTTTTTTTACTATTTCATAATCTAAATGTCATTTAATTTATTTTCTTTGTTATAAACTCATCATATGATACAAGTCAGTGCTATGCAGTTTCCGTCTGCTGTGATCCAATAAACCTGCAATACAAAAATGTAAAATGGATATTTCATAATTTACAAAATATTGGAGATGTCTGCAATTGGCTTTAGAGTGTAAGATTGTTTAAAAATCTGATTAGCAGCTGACCTCATTGTCAACCCCAACACAGACGTTTGATTAAAAAAGCCTAACGAAATATTTTTTTGTCCTTCTTTGAAATTTCCTTCACTTCCATGGCTTCAGGACTGGCGTCTTCGTAAAGTGGATGTTTGAAGTGTCTCCAAACCACCAGAATAATCCGGACGACGAACAGTACACATGAAACCGCCAGCAGTACAGCTGTGGGAGGAAATGGAGTTGTTAATTTTAGAAGAGTTTTTTTTTATTTGAGTGTTATGGCAGTATATGTGTGATGGCTGTGCCATACTTGATCAATTTAGGGGGAAAAAAGTCAGAGATTTCTCTCTTACCAATGAAGATGCCAATTCGACCAGGAGAGTTGGCATCGTAATTTTTGTCCATGTTTCCCGCCAACGCCCAGATCACAACAACATAGGTGATGAGGACGTACCGCATGTGCTTATCAAAGATGGAGTTTTCCAAAGCAAACCTATGATTGTATCTTTAATCATTATCTCCACATCATTTAAAAATATATAAATATTTTTTTCATTGAGAGCAAACTCACCACACAACCAGCAACACAGACAGGAGAGAGTAGGAAATAGTGGCAGCATCAATTGGAGACATGTTTGCATCATAAACCAGGACAATGGTCAGGTTGAGGAGGGTTGCTATGGTTGTCCATGTGGTGTAGACCATCACACCATTCTGAACCTAAATTTTAGATGGAAGGAATTATAGATGTTTTTTTCACCCATGCACATTTTACTTCATCTTAGTCGCACGCACCAACACACGAAGGAGCCAAAGATCTCTCTTGCAATATTTCTTGAGCCAGGCTCCATAAACACAGAGTCCGTGACAGCAGAAGAATATCATGGAGTAGTTTGTGGCAACGATCAGAATGAGAAAAACCAGGGCAGGGATCATCATTCTGTTTGAAATTGAAACTGGAAATGTTAGTTTTTTTAATTTATTTTTTTTGCAGTAAATCTTTTTGCTTCACTTCACAGTAGAAGACACTCTCACCCTCTGTCCCAAACAAGAAGCCAAGCAATGTTGAAACACTGGTTGAGACACCAGCAAACAAAGAATCCATACGGCAGCACGGGAGGACTGCAGTACATATAGCCGGATTCATTTCTGAAAGACAAAGTATTGATCAATTCTTCAAACTGTTATGTTTGAATTCTACTTGTGTCAGTAATGACATGAAAGTTTCATGATTTTACTAATATTTCCAAGAATTAAAACATTAAAAGTGCTCCAGACTTTCTAAAGAGTCCTGCAACGATGTAGACATTCATTGCTGCTAGCCAGATGTAAATGAGCCCCCAGATGGCAAAGGTCCATCCTGATGGTGTGAGCTGCGTGTCAAACACTGCAGATACGTTGGACGTTGTGGTCAAGTAGGGACCTTTGAGGAAAAAACAAAAATTAATTTTCGCGATGCTTCTTATTTGTAAAAGATTTATAAAAAAGGTGATTAAATTTACCAGCTCCAAAGACAGACAGCACGTTGAACACCAGGCTTATGACAAAAAAAGCAAAGGAGATGGCAACAGCACCAAGGCGGAAAAAGTTATGCTTTCCCATCGCTGTTTGCTGCAAACAATCACAATTTATATAGAAACAAAGAGGCTGTTTAGCTGGAATGCAGGCTGTTTTTCACAGAAAAAGATGATTTAATCTGACTGTTCTCAACTGTTTTTGGCTGTCTTTATTTCAATTTATTTGTTTAGAGGATAAGCCCCTTGAGATGTATCATCTCGTTTTCAAGGGGGTCCTCAATCATTTAATCCTTTATGAATCATTTTATGTACAAAAATCATCAAATCACATTACACAAAAAACTCAATCTATCGTTCAATTTAATTTAGATTAGTTAAACTGAATAAAAACAGAGTTTACATGGTTAAGGCAGAGAGAGATGTCATACCTTGTGTGAATCCCCCTTTGTATGAGCAAAGTCAGCTGTGTGACGGGGCGAGGTAAGTGGGCAGGGGATGGAGGACGCTGTTATATACTGCAGAGTAGCTGTTGCTGAGCACGAGGAGGAAGCCACGTGTTTTTTATCTCGTCTATACATTCAGCCTAAGTACACAGAGCCATAAACACCAACAATGTTTCCCTTAGGTAGAAAATAGCGCCTGTTAACCTTACATTGGACTGACTTCAGTATTGCTTTTTGTAGCAATGTCCCTGTTGTTTCAATACATGTAGAAATAACAAATTATGGAGAGAAAATAGTCAACCCACAAATATTTATTCATTTAAATCCGTTTTTTTGTAAATGTTGCTGTTTTGAGATATTGAGAACTGTTATTGCCCCTCATTTTTATAATAAGAAATGTTTGCAACTCACAGTACAATTATGTAAATTTTCTGTTTTTTGTCAATTTAAGAAAACACATCTCTGTCTATCTTAGGTAACCTCGCCCATTCTTCACCTCAGTCTTCATTATGGTATCATTCAAACTCAATGTTGTCAACTCAATGACAACATATCTCTCTTATCTTTGAGATTATTTCAGACAAGATTATTTTTTTAATACCAGGCAGGTCAGAGGAAACCTGCGAATAGTTCAATAAACGGCTGTTTCCAATCTATATTGATCATTTAAGTCTTTGATAAAGTGTGGGAATGTATAAGTTCATTTTCATTCCTTCCACTTCATTTCAATCAAAAAAAAAACTCTTTTTGACCCACATAACATTTAATGAATGTCATGCGTTGTATGTAAATGTACAAATATGTCTATATGTATGCGGATGTATATTGATGTAAACGTATTTCTCTTAATTTTAGAAATTTTCAATCATGTCATGATTAAGCAATTATCTGAAGTTTAAAATATCTATGTATAGATATACATCTCTTTTGTCTGACTTCTTTAGTATTTTTAGCTTGAAATAAACTTATTCCTTTTCCAACAGTTAAATAATTTTATTTTGAAATACTGTCATGACATCAAACACATTTGAGTGGGTCGTTTAGTCCGTAGGATATTGTACAATCTCATGAATTTCAACGTTTTTAATATTCTGTATGGGCTGTTCAGGCTAGGCAGATGAACATAAATGTATTGATTATGTCATTAATATATATCTTAAAATCTCAGCAGTTGGAACATGACTTTTAATAAAGAGCAATTTTCCAAAAATGTTGAAATTATGAATACATTTTTACTATGAATAATTGACAATTAATTTTGCCTTTTTATAGAAAAACAAAAACCATACACTCATAATTCACAAATGGATTGAATAGCAGTAAAATACCAGTCAAATTGTTGAGCTAAATATTTTAATTTAAAGAAATATAGCAAATACAGAAATATGAACAGACAGACAAAAACAAAAAGTATCTATGAGAGGAAGAATGGGATTTTGCTATTGTGTTTTATAATTAACTGAGTTTTGAAGTGGATGTCACAATCAAAATATTATATATTGTTGTTGTTTTTTGACAGCTGTATTTCTATGGACAAGATCTTAGCTTACAACTCCATTTATCACAACACTTACAAACATATATTAAATAGAAACTTTTGACTTCTGCAGCAAAACAAGTGAAAAACATTATCAGAAACACAATAAATGAATTTATGTTTTTTTTTTTTACCAAACATCTCAAATGAAAAACGTCTTCTGCTTTTCTGCTATTTCCATTGGAGTCATGACGTCTGGGTCTACATCCCTGTACAGCGGCTTTTTGACTTGTCTCCAGGCGACCAGCAGCAGACGTACAGCAAACAAAAGGCAGGAGATTCCCAGCAAGGAAACTGTGGTGGAGATAAAATAAAAGTTAAAAAATAAGAAATATTGCGGAGTTTTAAATAAAAAGATTTGTTCTCCTCACCAACAAAGATGTTATTGCGAGTGGGAGCAGCAGGATTGTAGGTCTTTGTGTACACGCCTGTCAGCGCCCAAATCACAACAGGGTAAATGGAGAGAATAAACCTCACGTGTTTGTCGAGGACAGAGTTTTCCAGGATGAACCTGAGAGAAAAAGGGACACATTGTCTCTGCTTGTTCCTTTTGAAACCAGTATTTTATTCGTCCATCGTTTCCACTCACCATACAACCAACACCACAGTCAAAATGGAAAGGGAAGTAGTGGAGGCGTCGGAACTGGACACACCGCTGTCATACGCTAACACAATATTTAGGTTGATTAAGGAAGCTATGGTTGTCCATGTGGCGTATATGGCGACACCATTTTGAATCTGTGAAACAGAAAAGACTTAGATGTGTTGTAAAAGTAGGGAATAAAAACCTGCTGCTCATTCATCAACTAACCAGCAATCGATGGAGCCACAGGTCCACTTTGTGGTATTTGTTGAGCCATGCTCCATACTTGCTAAGCCCCCAGCAGGAGAAGAATATAACAGCATAATTTGTGAGGGCAATGAGGATGAGGAAGGCCAGGGCAGCAGGCATGATCCTGTAAAAAAATAAGGTTAAAACAATACACAACAAAACTGTTATTATCCCTTATGTGTATCTAAGTTTCAGTTAAGCGCATTAAATAATATGTTTCTGGATCGTTTGACTTAAATAGTTCCAAGGGGCAAGGATAATCTGGGATTTGGAAATTCTCTGTCAATAATTTAAAGTAATAAATGTTGTCTTGATGTTTAATGTAACTTACCGTCTATCCCACAGAAACAGCCATCCCGTATTGATCGCCAGATTTAGGCACCAAGCCCCGAAAAATCCATGCGGCAGCACAGCGGGGCTGCAGTACACGTAACCATAGGTGTTCCTGCACATCACACATGAGACGAACTGAAATGTAGACTTTGTCAAACATTTTTATAGGCTGCTTTTTATGTTCTCGTGGCTTCTTCTTACTTTCTGAAGAGACCAGAGAGGATGTACAGCAAATCTAATGCCAGAAACATATAAATGACACCCCAAATGCTGAAGGTCCAACCGGAGGGTGTGATCTGGGTCACAAACTCATTTGACACGTTACTGGTGCTGTACAAGAATGGATCTGTGGCACAGAATCAGATATGACAGAGCATACAGTCAAACAATCTAAAGTTTACATCTGGCAACTTTAGTCCTACTTGTTTGAAATCAAATAGTGAAACATGACAACAAAAGTTAGACTTACAGATCCCAGGTCCAGCGAGAACAGAAAACACCATTGTGATGATGTAGACGATCAGTGACAGCACAATGGCAACCAGAAGGCTGATGTTGTGCTCCCCCATTGCTTCCAGTTCAGCCTTTCAGAGAGGAAGTCAGCAGAAAAGTGAAGAGAAATGTCTAAAATCTGCCTTTATTTACTAGATGAACCTAAGAGGCTTGGTGCCAAGGAGGGACTTGCTCTCATTTAAAAGGAATTGGTTTTGTAACAGCAGCGCTTTTATTACACAATCGCACGTGTACATGAGTGAAACTTACATCACCATAGATAGGAGGTGCATTATGTAGCTATATCTATTGTTCAAAAGTGATGGAAAAAAAGAGAATGACTAACTTCTTCTTTACAACTGTGTTCTATAATTATAAAGATGTTATATAGGAAGACTTTGCCCCAGTAGCCTGTTTGGTAACATGGTCTTTATCACCCATCCCTGCCTGACCCTGCCCCACCAGGTGAGAGCAGAGTTTGCGCTTGAATAATGAATAATCTCATCTTTACATTATGAAATATTAATTCAGTGCCATGTTTTTGTTGGTTTTCATAGACATGGCTGGCTCTTATAGCAGACAACTGTCTCTATAAGTTGTCAAGACGAACAGGACAAACTTGTTTTACAGGTAATCTGTAAAAGGAAACTGCCTTGCATTCTGCCCTGAAGCGTTTATCCATTTGCAGCATTGTATTTAAACCATTTTTATCTATTTTCTTTAGAGAATTTATACATTTTCACACGTTTTCATGCTAAATATCCCATTTTTAATTGTTGCAGCTGCATATCTTTTATTTTTTTATAGGGCTGTACTGTTTTAACCAACCATATTGCTTTTAAAATGCATGATTAAAACAAAAATATTCCAATCAATATTTTTAAAACAACAAATCAACACTTTTATAATAGATACTGGTATAAATGTTATCGTCTTTTGTAATGTATTTTGTAATGACTCATAGGTCTTTGGATCAAAATTCCTTAAAATGCTTTCATGTCAAGTCTGCGAACCAAATAACTACATTATTATTACATGACATTATTTACTCATTTGTTTGTTTAATCTGATATCTCGTGAGCTGTAATTGTAGCACTTGTCTCTTTTCTTTGAGTTACCACGATGAGTAAATTTTTCCCTGTGAGATAAATAAGGTTTAAAGACCAAAAAGACAGAGCCTTAAGGATTTGGTTAATAACAAAGCTTGATATAAGCTTTTTTCATCATCTAAAACCCCAAAATCAAGCTTAAACAAATTAGGAGACCTTTTAAACTATATTTGGTTAATAAAAAGCTTGCCACACAACATTCCAGTTTTTATTTTATTTGATTTGTATTTGTCAAAGGCATCAAAACTGATTTCACAGCAGTTTCGGTTTGGTCTCAAACACGAGCTTTTAAGTTATGAAATGGTGAGTTAATCTTCACACGAGTCTATAAATATTGTTTACATATATCTCCACACCTCAACTTAGGTCCAACCAAACATGCAGGAAAATATGACGTCATCGTGGCTGAAAACTTTAAAAAGACAACTTCTCAAAAAAGTTTTGAAACGATTTATTGTTGCTTCAAAACCTTTTTTCAAAAAATATAACATTTTGTATCTAAAACACAACAGACTTGTTTTTAAAAAAATTATGAAAGGTTATTTAAAAAACGGAAAATGTTTTCAAAGTAAGAAATCACCTTCTTTAGCTGCAGATTGACAATCAAGCAGATTTTTAAAGTCAAACATGAACCAGCTCTGAAACTGCTATAGACTCTAAAAACTTGTAACGATGATTTCGGTTTTTCCTTTGGTGTTTAACTGAAAACATTGTCTCAACGGTGGATAACTGGTCTCTTCAGTGGGATCATCATCATCATCAGTTACCAGAACTTGTTGGCGGGCAGCATCCTCGCAGCATCCTCTCTCTGCGCTTGCGGGCAATACTTGCGCGTGTGAGCGCGGTCTCCGGTGGCCCCGCAGATGGGACAGGTGTAGTTTCGGAGGATGGGGCAGGTGACCTTCCTGTCGTCCGACCTGAGCGCGTGCGAGCGGTAGACCTGCCGAGTCTCGCCGTTCTGCTTGCAGAAGCGGCAGTAATCTGCGGGGCTCCCGCCGCAACTGGTGTCCGAGAGGCTGCTGACGGAGCTCGTCTCTGCGGAGCTCTGCGTCTGGATGATGCGCCACGGCGCCGCGGGTTCCTGCTTCGGCTTCTCGGGGTCGACCTGCCGCCGGTTGCACAGCCTTTGCAGGAGTGCGCCCAGGTTCATGTAGTCGTGCCACATGTCAAAGCAGTCCTCGCTGAGGACGTGCGCGCTCTGGACATCCACAGTTGTTTGCACCGAGGCCATTTTTGGAACACAAATTTCGATCAGTTCCAAGTTAGTCTGGAGAGTTTTAAATTTAAATACTTTCAAAATAAAACCTGAAACAATGATTGCAGATGTTTGGGCACTCAAAGGCTTTGTTCTTCAGATTATTTTACAGGTGTATCAATTCGTACTTTTAGGAATAAAAAGGAGGTTAAATTAGGCTAAAAAAACTAATTTAAGAGCTATTTTTGGGATGCAGATTTGAATGTATGCGCCAATTAGGCCATTGTGTTGGTTCTGTCTATTGCTTAGCTTAATTTTTTTATGTCATGATCCTAATTTCTTTTTCCTTTGTTGAGAAGTATCACTTTTAACATCTGTTAATCTTTTGCAGCCCAAACATTTAAGGCCACTTCATCATTTGGATGGACACGGTGTCCACCTCGGGTCATTTAAAGACCACAGGCGCCGGATCGTCTAGTCAGGGCCACTTCAAAAACATTTAAAAACACACCTGCACGCGGGCAGGTGTTGCACACACGACCCCTCCTTGAAGTTTGAAAGCACGATTTCAGCCATTGATTGAACTGCGATACCCACATACCGACTGTGCTTCAAAAAGAAACTCCATCATTAGAGTTTGTGTCCATTTTTTTTGAAAACCGCACAACTATTCACTTGTTTACCAGGGCCAGCTCCTTGTGTGGGTGGAGCCAAAGGAGCGTCACTGAATACGTTTATTTGACGCATGCGTAGTGGCATACCGGCGACGGCAGCAGAAGCAGTGGCTTAGCGATTTAGGGGATTATAAAACCTAAACTGACAGGTATGTATAATGTATCTACACATTGTTGTTCTATACTTTTACCGCTTTTAGATTACGAATAAATGATTTTAGTATGTGTGTTTAAAAGTTTGGTGACAAATAAGCTGTTAAAAGGCATGTGTTACTCGGGGTTTTCAGCTAAGCTAACGTCAAGCTAGCTCGTTAGCAGCAGAGGCTAGCAAGAGCTGTGACATCAACAAGCTAATCATGTGGGAAATTAAGTAAATAAGCATTTTTTACTATAGACTGTTTGATGTCTTGATTTCTAATGAGAACCCATATCTCTCTATAAATAGAAAGAAAAGTCATTTGTTCCACAGTAATGATTTTGGTATTGGGCAAACATGCCGAAAGCTAGCAAACTATAAAGCTAACTGCTACAAGCCCTTCTGACAATCTTGAGTAATATGTTCGAGACGTCTGAAAACGACCTGCATTCTTGGTTTTGCTATACATTGCGGTGATTGTCATGAAAACCTGAAGAAATACACAGAAGAATGTAAAAGAAAATACAGACATTACAATACATCTACAACATGTGGGTTTTCCAGGATCTGTAACACTAAAGTTCTGCACCACCGGGACTACTAACGAGACTAAAATTCTTCATTTTCTCAGGCTACAAAATGAGTCAGGGGAAGGATAATGCACGACTGAAGAGCTACAAGAACAAGTCTCTCAACACAGATGAGATGAGAAGAAGGAGGGAAGAGGAAGGCCTGCAGCTCAGAAAACAGAAGAAGGACGAACAAGTAAGTAAAGTGTAAACTTTATATTCATCCATCAAACACAATAATTTAGTGTGTTTTCCTAGCTTTTTTCCCCCCTCATAAATTGCTTAGGTTTTTACAATATGGAATTGTGTTACTTCCATATAAGACAAGTAGAAGATATACAAACTGGTAACAGCAGTTATTTTTGTTATGCTGCTTCTTACCTAGTCAAAGTACATATAATAATAAAACCAAAAGATGCTGTACTATTTCTTTGTACAACTTTAAGGACTGTGTCTTTGCAGCTATTTAAAAGAAGAAATGTTGCCACTGTGGAGGATGATGGTGCCCTGGAGGATGATGGAATGGCAGATAGTGGTTATCTGGAATCCCAGGCTAACAACATGGACCCATTTGGGGTGAGAATTAGCTCAATAAAACCTTTTTTATGGTGTTGTTTGTTGCATCTTTCACAATAAATTTGACTGATCTGTTATTGTTTTTACTATGTTCTGCAAAGGGTGGGGTCATTTCTGAGGACATGATTCAGATGATTTTCTCCAGCACTCCAGAGCAGCAGCTAATAGGCACACAACGCTTTAGAAAACTCCTTTCTAAAGGTAAAGGTCTAGCTGAATGCCAGCCTGTTCTATATCGCATAGAGCGATGAACAAATGCATCAACACATTCTACTGTTTAACTAGAGCTAAACAGCCTTGTAAGTTATCTAGAACTAGAAACAATCTTGATCATGTTCAAATTCAATTTGCTGCATCATCTTCATTTCTTTCATTTTTTTTTAATATTACAAAAATAACGAAAGACTGTTCTGATTTGATTTATTTTTAATTTTTAATTAAATAAAAATTGTCTCAATTTTTGTCTCCAACAGAGCCCAATCCACCTATTGATGAGGTCATTGCCACTTCAGGGGTGGTGGAGCGTTTTGTTGAGTTCCTAAAAAGAAGAGAAAATTGCACATTGCAGGTAAAGTGGTTTAATGCCTGAACAAATGCAGCTAGTCTAGTAATCATGAGCTATAGTGTTTTAGATGGAGTTTTTTTTGTCTGTCCTGACATAAATTGGTCGTGTTTTTCTTAGTTTGAAGCTGCGTGGGTTTTGACCAACATTGCTTCAGGCACATCCCACCAGACTAGGGTCGTAATCCAGGCAGGAGCTGTTCCCATATTCATAGAGATGCTCGCCTCGGATTTTGAAGATGTGCAAGAACAGGTGAGGGACATTTTTGTTGTCAATATTTATCTCTTTTCATATTCTTATTTTCAAATTATTACATATTTCGTAAATTCGTTTTTTTATGTCTAACTTGAATTATTTCCTCTTCTGTAGGCAGTGTGGGCTTTGGGTAATATAGCAGGTGATAGCACAGAATGCAGAGACTTTGTCATAGACTGCAATATTCTACCATCCCTGATCCAGTAAGTAGCAGATTATTGTTAAACAGCTCTATGGTTCTCGTTTCACGTGAGATAAATATGAACAAGTCCATGTTTGAACATCGAACTCCTTTTTTCAGATTATTGGCTAAACAGAATCGTTTAACAATGATGAGGAATGCAGTTTGGGCACTGTCTAACCTGTGCAGAGGCAAAAATCCTCCTCCTGACTTCTCCAAGGTAATTTCTCAAGATGATACTTAACATGTCTCTCATTCCCAAAGAACAAGTTAAGTTAAAAACCATTGTTGGTAATTATTTACCGACCCTCCAGGACTTTCAGATGTTGGAATTGCACACTTGCAACTTTTTCTTGACATTGCAACTTTACCCAATCTCTGTAACTTGGAAAAAGTTTTACTTGTAAAACCCTTTCTGCCAATCAAGTTTAGAGGCTCAAACATGTACATCATCAGTCTAACCAATCAAAGGTGCCAACATGGCTGGTAAAATCTCTGTTCCCTCCACAAATCCCAGCTAAAGATTGTTTTTAGCGGCGCAGCCAGCTCCCAGCGGGTTTTGGTGTTGGACGGTGTAAAATCTACAGATAATAACGAATCTTGGAGACTCACATTTGTTCAACATAAGTGGCACGTTTTTTATCATAACTCACTACATCTCCCAAAGTTCATTGGGTTAATGCAACAGTATCTCTTTCTGTTCTAATGTAACTATATTGCACAACAAAAGCAAACATTAAACAGTCTTGGATACATTTTTACTTTAGAGCAACTGGAAAAAAAACAGCATTTTAAAATGTGTATGTCCTCTTACAGCCTTGTGTTGGAAATTATTGAAAAATGTCAGAACTTTTAACAAAACTGCTTCAAATTCAGGCTTTTTGTACCGCAACAATAAAAAAAATGCCTGTGAGGTCCTGGAGGGTCTGAACTGAAAAAGGAGCGACATAAGATGCTTAATTTTGTTTATTTCTCACTACTCTTGTTCTCATGTTCTCCATAGGTGTCCCCCTGTTTGAACGTGCTTTCTTGGCTGCTGTTTGTCCATGACACAGACATCCTTGCTGATGCATGCTGGGCACTCTCCTACTTATCTGACGGCCCAAATGACAAAATCCAGGCTGTTATTGACTCAGGAGTTTGTCGCAGACTGGTGGAACTGCTGTTGTAAGTAAAAGATAAAAATACAATAAAGATTTTGACAGAGACTTTAAATGAAGATATTTGGGGTTGAAAAAGCATGTTTTCAGTATTGAGGAATCTCATGCATGTTTTTGCCCTCTTGTATGGATTGAAATGCTAGATTTGGATTTATTGTGAACATTGTTTTGAAATTTATCAATGGTTCCCCTCTAGGCATTCTGATTACAAGGTGGTTTCCCCTGCTCTGAGGGCCGTTGGAAACATCGTCACTGGAGATGATCTGCAGACACAGGTAAGAATAACTTCACAAACTAAGCTAAAGTGCCTTTTGAGTTAGAATTGTTAGATTCATTTTTAAATTGGTGTCTGTCTAGGTGATTCTGAACTGCTCAGCCCTTCAGTCACTACTTCACCTGCTCAGCAGCCCCAAGGAATCTATTAAAAAAGAAGCTTGCTGGACAATCTCTAACATCACAGCAGGGAATCGAGCACAGATACAGGTTTGCTTTTCATGACACAAGCGTGTTGGCTTGGGGGGAGTAATTGCGTAACTTTATTGTACCGTACCTAATAACTGGGTTTATTTGTTCACAGATGGTAATAGATGCAGGTTTGCTGCCACCTCTCATTCACATCCTTCAGGTGGCGGAGTTTCGCACGAGAAAGGAGGCAGCATGGGCCATTACTAATGCCACTTCTGGAGGTTCTGGAGATCAGATTAGGTAAGACGCACAGTTCAACACAATGTATTTAGCTGATTCAGATTTATTTATTTTTAATAAACATATTGTGGCTTAATTTATGCCATTAGAAAAGTAAAAAAACTTGATACTTAATTAAACTGCATCTATCCGACTCTTCTCTTTACAAAGAAATTAAGTCAAAGCTTCTAAATGCTGTTCATACTGAAAGTCCCTCTAGACAGACTTTAGCTCTGAGTAAGCATGTTTGGTTCCTGACTAATGCTGCGCAAACACAGTTGATCCTCAGAGGTTTATTCTGAGTGATATAACACCTGTCCTTGTCTGTGTGCACTGCCCCCTGCAGGACTCTTGTGGAACTCGGTTGTATAAAACCTCTGTGTGATTTGCTCACACTAATGGATTCCAAAATAGTTCAAGTGGCTCTAAATGGTCTTGAAAACATCTTGCGACTGGGAGAAATTGAAGCCAAAAGAGGTGGTGGAATCAACCCTTACTGTGCCCTCCTGGAGGAGGCCTACGGTGAATGTTCACACTTTTGAAAGAATTATATTCTTGGAAAGAAAGTTATTGCTCTGCACAATAAGATATAGATTAGTTTCATTTATTTTTAAAATCTTATTAAAATAGTTTTTTTTCTTGCATTAGATTTAAACATTCAAAGATCTTTATTTTTTGTTATTAAGCAGTCATAATGAACAAAAATAACGGTCAGTTTCATTCAGCCCTTTTCCTATTTCTCTTAGGCCTCGACAAGCTGGAGTTCCTCCAAGGTCACGAGAACCAGGAAATCTACCAGAAAGCATTTGACCTGATTGAGCGCTACTTCAACAGTGAAGATGAAGACCCGTCTCTGGCCCCGGCCGTGGACCTGCAGCAGCAGCAGTTCCTCTTCCAGCAGTGTGAAGCCCCGATGGAGGGCTTCCAGCTATAATGTTAACCCTTCGCTCCTCCTGAGCTCCTCCGTCATTCCCACCTATGTTCACTTCTGTCAATCTCTGCCCGCTGGCAAGATCAAGGGTGGTGTTAGCTTCCAGCAGCCGCTCCTCAACGTGCTGTTAGCGAGGTGGGATTAATCATAATTGCATTTATTTAAAAGAGAAAAAAAAAAAGAATTTAAGACAACAAGAGCACGCGTGTCTGCATACGTCGGACATGGGTCAGTTTCTAAAGAATAATCAGCCAGTTTGTGAAGGTTCTGCTTATTTTTCTGTGTTGTGCCGACTTTCTTAGAATTTGAACCTTTCATGACCCGCTCCGGTTCCTGTATACCCCACTAGCACATTCTAACACCACTCATTTCTCTTTCGATTACTTTCCGTGCTCATCCAAATGGAGGATCCCCTCCACACTTGGCGGGTTTCCTGCTTCGTTTCTGAGTTGGTTGAAGTGTTTGGGCTGCACCACTTGTCTAAAGCATTAATGGACTTGCAAGACATACCTGGACGGGATCTACGCTCTCACTCCAGCTTCACGCGCAGAGAATAATCTAACCTGAACACTGGACTGACCGCACCATGTTGACCACAAGTTTGACTGTGCCCCTGGGGCGGGATCACGGGGCTCGGCGGACCTCCCTGGAAGGCACTAAAGTGACTTCAAAGCGTGAGATTGAATTCCCTTCTCTCTAATTGCGGATGGACAAATTAAAAACTTGACTTTCGCCAAGGAGTTAGAACTTGGCAGTAACAAAGCACACTGCTTGGATTCCCTCCTGGATCTCATATCATTCCTCTAACCAGTATTGGGATACCTTCACCTGCACAGGCTCCATTATCGAGTTTAAACTGCCTCCTGCCTTCTGGTGTGATGTGAATAAACCCATGGAACCATGGGAAATAGGAGTCTTCCCTTGCACTGAAACTATTGGACGGACTTGGACGAGACGAAAACGGACTATATAGAATCCTGGATTCAGTCCAGCAGCAAACCAGCGAGAATTTTTACTAAACCAGTTTCATTTGCAGCACTTTAGTTCTGGCCTGTTGCTTTGCTCATTGACAGGAATTTCCTTTTTCGCTTTTATTTGGATGATAACATTGCTCTTCCCCTCTTCTGGATGCAAGGGATAAAAGGTAGTGTACTGAGGGTGCCCCCCCCTCCCCGCTCTAAACTAGCTTACACTGTTTACGCTTTCTAGTTGGGGAATCAAGGTAACTGTGGACTAAAGCTGTCAGTAGAAAATGTGTCACAATCAGAGCATCATGCTGCCTAAACTAGACAAGATGTAGTTGCTTAGAAAAAAAGTTGACCTGAAAATATTTAACTTTCTGGCACAGGTTGAGGTAGTATTTTCTTTATTAATCTCAGCAAATCAATCTTTTTTTTTGGTACTTGGTGTGATGCGGTCTTTAATCAAAGGCCTTTTATTCTTAAATTGGGGGATTATTTCATGTCACGGTGCCATAATTTGATTAGAACACAAATTCTTCCCATAATCCAAACAAAACAAAATTTAAACTTGAAGAATCTTAGTGGTCCTTAGTTAGCACAACTGAATGTTTGTTTACCAAGTTCTCTTTATCATTTCATTTATCGAAATATCAGAAAGATGTCCAAATTATTTTTCTGTTCATTACTGTTGCATTGAGTTTGTGCATCTGTTGCCTGTTATTCCATTTGCATAAAAGATGTTTCATGAACTCTGAGTGCTAAGTGAGTCAATTTCATCGAAATAATGCACACTTTTCCAATAAATGTGCACAATTTGTGTTCTGTAGCTCAGAGGTCAGTTATTGAGCAACAACACAGAATTTAGGGTGATTCGTCTAAAACACTTTTTATTTAATTCCTTAAAATTCTACAAAAAACAAACACTTGAGTTTTAGCATATGGGTAAAAACCATTGATTGTATTTACAGGGTTCTTTTATCCAGTGAAAAAAAGAAGCATTAGTCCTGTTTTACCCGTCACCCCGCTCCACTCCACACTTCTACACTTGGTGCACAGCTGATTCTGGCACAGTCATTGTGATCGAGCAAACTGAAGGGCACAGGCATGTGAGAACACGCACAGCAGGCCAGCATGGGAAACAGAAAAATGCAACCACAACTAGAACCGAACAAGCCGTCACTGTAGGAAATGACATTTGAAATTCAGCGTTGAGGCATATGAAAAAAAAAAAAACCTTTAAATCCTTTTTGCCCCACTGGGTTTTTTATTCTTCATTGAAATGTCCAAATAATATAATTGGAAACAGACATTGTTCTATTTAAAATTCTGTTTTAACCTAATACATAAATTTCTTAAGATAAAACTTTGTTTTCAAGTTTTTAAATCGCAGCATAAGCAAAGCTGTGTTTTAAGGCTAAACTTATGGTTACAAAATATACAAGGACCGGTTTTGTGATGCATATAAACTACCAGTCAAAAGTTTAGACACAACTGGTTAAATGAACGAGTAGCTGCGTCCAAACGTTTGACTGGCAGCATAGCAGGAAGGATACTCTAGTACCAGGTGACCGTATCACATCTGATGAGTTGAGCCTCATCACTGAGCTTTTTCTGACAGAGCAACAGAATTCTCTTTCCGGAGTTCTTCTCTCCACTTGGCTTTCTTCTCCATGTTATAAGCTGTCAAAGTCTCATTTCTGCCTGAAGCCTGCAAAAAAATAAATACAAGAATTAAGTTTAAACACGTATTTAATAAAAATTGAAAAAAAGGACAACATATAGGAAGAACACAAACAAAAACAGATGAGAGCACTGACTTTGCTGTAAACTATGTCTGCTGGGATGGAAAAATTCAAATGTGTTTGAATGTCTGTGACTTACCCGTTTGCCCAGGAACACCATCACGCCACAGGCTGCTAGTGTGGCCGCAATCATCAAATAAGCAGCTTTCACTCTGAGTTTGTTCCTGGCTGAATCAATCATTTCAAACCTGTAGAGAAGGTGAGGATGAACCCCAATCATCATACCTGTTGGTAGTAACTCATTCAAAAAAATAGTCTACAGCAATGCAAATCATGTTTACAGTAATAATAATGTCAATGGCTTTATTAGTGGATTACAAGGAAAATATGATGAATCTTTCAAATTCATTATGACTTAAATTTCTGAGCTAAATTTCCAATTAAGCTTTTTAGGTCCAAACATTTCATTTTTGGGATCCAAATAAGCTGGTCTATTCAAATGTAATCAGTCATTATCTGCCTGCCTTATTGTTTGTTTGTTTATTTACTTACTTTAGGTGACTCCAGGTATCTTTCCTGTGTTTTCACTTTACCAGAAAGAAAGAAGTAATATATTTAGTTTAAATGTTATTATAGTAGATATTGATATTAAGTCATCTAAGTATTTATTTTTGTACATTCGTCTATATCATGTCTTGCAGATGCTATAAAGAAATTCATTCAAAAGTGACACTGGAGTTATGTAATTATAATTCTGGGACAGTAAAATTGTTTGGTAAGGGATTACAGTCCTTCAAAGCAACAATAACAAGTAATCTGTTCTGCATTAAAGTCATTATTATAATTGTTATTTCAGCAATATGGAAACTGCCCATCTTTTTCATTTATTTTTTGTCCTGTTAACAATGACTTGTATTTTTTGTACAATCAAAGCATCATTACCTGTTATGCTATCTTATTCCAGCGTCATATGTCAATATTTTTAATAGAAATCTAGTCACCCTATCCCACACGTTTGGCTTCATTTTGGTTACTTTACTCTGAAACGGCTGCACCTCCCTGCATGACAAGCAGATCTTTTATCACTGCAGCAGATCAGATGTGAGATCTCCACCCTGATGTCAGGGACTGCAGTAATTACCTGCATTCAAACAGATGCCTTGTGTGAATTATGGCCGTTTCAGAGGACCAGCCGCAAACGGCAAAGACCACTCATCCAGTTAGTCAGCTCTGTTCTTGTGATGCAGGGCCAATCAGACAAGAGTGTGCAGGGAGGTCTGGTATAAACAGGAAAACTCTACTTACGACACAGTCTCTGGGATCTGGTCGACGGACTTGAAGCGCCCTGACCACAAAAAGATCTTCTTGTCCCAATCAGATGGTCTGTAGCCTGGAACTTTGTGTGAAGGACGAGGCTCTGCTGGAAAGAACCCAATTATTAATGCGCAAGCAAATGAAGATCAAGTCTGTTTATTCACATACTTGACACTAATTTGTGATGCTTCTATGGTCCCTCCATTTCCTGTCCCCTCAATCCTTTGAGACTAAGAGCAAACATTTGTACTTTCAACTAAAGAAAGAACTCTGTGAACCCGGAGAAGAATGTACGACGAGCTTTGGTGTTGCTCTGAGGAATAAAGTGCAGTCTAACGGTAGAAAATACCATTTTGTGCGGAGACCGGAGCTGAAGACTCTGGTTTGACCTCCTGTGGTTTATTGCACATCCCTCTATGTCTCTGATCTGTAAAGACATGAAATAATACATAAGAAAATCACTGCTAAAAGAGGAAAAATAGATTTATTACTTTTCAAGGTTGTTAATTGCTGTTGTTTAGTTACTTTTACAGTTAATTTTAAACCTTGCCTGGAAAATAATCAGCTTTTTTTTAACTTATTTTTTAATTGGCTTTTTATTTCCTGTTCTTTAATTAACCCATGCCACCATTTAATTTAAATATTTCAGAAAATTTAAAAACAAAGACCAACAACATTAAACCTTATTTGTACTTTTTATTTACCATTCTTTAACAAACTTGATATAAAGTGACAAAAATGTTACAAAAGAGTTGTCAAAATAAGTATTAAATCATTTGGATGCTGATTTGTATTTCTATACTGAATTATTGTAGTAGATGAACGTTTATCTAATTGGTCAACTGTTAATCATATTATCTATAACCATTTACAATATTTACAACTGAAACATTAATACGCAAATCACAAAGTAGCACCAAAAATGCTAAAATAAGTAAATCAACCGCAAATTTTACACAAATTAAAGCGAAACTAAAGGTGCTAACACAACGAGCTGTTTGCTTCCTGATCAACGATGCAAGATTTTTTAAAGAAAATAAATGTTACAAACCCAAGAGGTTGCCGAAGGAAAGGTGATTTCTGAGGAAATTCATGATGCTTTCCGTTTAAATTTCAAAAATAGCAGCAGGTCTGCGAGATCATAAAAATCAGCGTGAATTAACTGCGCAGACTGCAACCTCCGCCTGCGACTGAAAGTCAATCCAATTACACAAACACAGGCCGAGGAGGCTGCGCGGTCTGCCTGCTCAAAAGTCTAATATAACTCCAAAGTTTGTTTCACAAGTGTTAGTTCAGTACTTCTTTACTTGTTGGTAGAATTTTTTTTCTTTTTTTAAGGTAACCATTTACACGTTTGAGGGACAACAAATACGGCTGTTTTAGCGTGTGAAAAGCCGAGAAAGACCGACTTCGACAACATTTAATTAAATTAAAACATGGAAAAGATTCACATCAAATTGTTTCCTGTGTTCGTCTGCGTTCAAGCGTATGGTTTTGTTTAAATCTACAATATGTATTTGCCAGTTTTTTGGGGTTTTTTTTAGTCTCCAGTCAGGCACTATCTTGAACATTCGCACCGCTCTGGCTTTCTGAAGGACCTTCACAATCCACAATGGCGGCCCCCGTTGCAACGTTAAACTGTGAGGACTTCTCGTTATTTCAGGTAATTTGGACCTATGACTCGCTATTTCTTTTATTCACGTAGGAATATTAGTTCGAACTTTGATTGCGTTGAGAAACACTGTCAAGCACGTTATTTACTATGTCAAGTGTACCAGCTGATCTCTCGATTGTCACATTCTTCTGCAAAGTTCAAGGATCCAGGAGGAACCGAACCTGGTCATAGATGATCGGATCAGCTGCTGACAGCTATACACAGCCGATCAACATCTGGCCTATCACCAGACAATAAATGCACTCCACTTCAAACAAAACCCAAAAGAAATCCAGTTAAATTAAGTTATTTGAAAGTTACAAGTTACATCATACACCACAAGTTACATCACATGGTTAAAAAAACATTATTTTTAAAAGTTGAAATGCAAATATAGCATCTACTTTGTGTTATGTAAGACCAGTACACACACTCAAAAAATGAGTTTTTATTCAAATTTACTTTTTTTTAACCGGTTTTTATTTTTATATTAGTTTAGACTAGAAACTAAAATACATCAGCACTAACCTATGCAATGATTTTTTTTTCCATGCGTTTGCTAAAATACATCTGTAATGTGTTAGAAATGTATATTAGCTCTTATGTTGTTTAAAGCAGTTGAAGCAGGATGCCTTCATTTAGAAAAATGAGGCACATCTACTACTTAGAAAGCTCTTTAAAGCCGATTTGTTTAGACCTATATGGGGTACAAATTGACAAAGTGGCTGTATTGTAGATTCTGGGTGATAATATACACAATAAACCATTAAAAAAGCTTTTAAGCAACGGGTAAGAGACAGAAAAGTAAAAAGAAAAAAAAACTCCTAGATTAAAGTCATTTTCATTTGAAGCTAAGCTCTTGAATTGATTTATTGTTTTCTAGGAAGTCCTAAAGGTGATGCGCAC
This sequence comes from Oryzias latipes, assembly GCF_053564925.1. Taxonomy (NCBI): domain Eukaryota; kingdom Metazoa; phylum Chordata; class Actinopteri; order Beloniformes; family Adrianichthyidae; genus Oryzias; species Oryzias latipes. Next base: position 22,084,424 of record NC_136256.1, on the reverse strand, counting down.
AATCGATGACCGAATCATCCACGCCCTCAACTCTACGGTGCCCACAGTTTCCTTCTCTGGAAAAGTAGATGCCACGCAAACTTGCAAGCAGCTCTATGAGTCTGTGAGTTACTGTGACCATGAAAAAGTCCTAGTTTGCTAGAACCGCAGTGTCTTCTTATAATGTCTCTAAACTGTTTCTGCTTTATCTCTTCTTGTGTGATGCACAGATGATGGAGGTTCATCTGAACAGAGACAAAGCCATTAAGGCCTGCATAGCTCAAACATCTGAGGTGGTGGAAAAGATGCGTGAGCAACGAGCACAAGACAGTGAAAACCTGGGACTAATCAAACAGCTCCGAAAGGAGCAAACCAAAGTAAGTTCCTGTGGTAACTATAGCAACCAAGTGTCTATTTAACATAGATGGATCATTCATTTATAAGGTCTGTTTATCTCGGCTAGTTTATACATCCAATGGTTTTTTGTGAACTTACATCCAAGATGTGTGAACTTGATGTATTGCTTTATTATTTAGTTTTCAGATTTTTGGTTTAATGGAAAGTCCTGCCTAAAAAAAGATGGTTTAAATGTTTTTTTTTTTAAATTAATTTTACCAAAAACTATTAGAACATTATTTGATTATTTCCCTCCTGAATCATTGAAGCTGTCTAACTTATCGGACCGAGGTTTCAGAGGTATCTTGTCTTTTTTTACAGTTAAAGCTAATGAAGTCTGAGCTGAATGTTGAAGAAGTTGTCAACGATAGAAGTCTGAAGGTAACGTCAGTTTTGCTCTTCCAGACCTCCTTGTCTTTAATATCTTTAATTTCTTTGGTTTTGGTTTTCTCTGCAGGTTTTCAATGAAAGGTGCAGGATCCACTATACTCCTCCCAAGGTGAACTGAAGCTGGGACCCATTTTGTTCAAAGTCCAAAAATCTGACCAGAACAGGAACCCTGAGCTGCCAGCGAGTCCGTGCTGCAGGCGGCTAACTGTCCCAGACCCCTTGGACCCCCCCTCCCCCTCAGTCATGTGATCATTGTACTGCATTACCATCTCTGTATGAGTCTTCTGTGTGCTTCCTGGAATAGAAATATTGTACAAAGCAGTTTTTTTAAAAGACAGTGAACTATTTTCAAGTGACTGGACATGTTTTTGTTATACATCATTTTAACAGATTTGGAATAACTTGAAGTTTTCTGAATGCTGTTAAAACAAAAGTTGGACTTTATTACAGTGGAGAGAAAAAGTATTTGGCAGTCATTGATCCTGCTAGATGCCAAATTTAAAATGATGAGGAAAGTCTAAACTTCTTCATAGATACATCTTAACTGTGAGACAGAATAAATAAAAAATAATTAGAGAAATCACATCGGGTGATAGATTTCACATTTTGAAAGAATTTATTTCTATAATGGTGCAAGAATAAGTATTTGGTCAGTAACACAAATTCACCTCAATACTTTGTAATGTAACTCTGGTTGGTAATGACGGAGGTCAAAGGTTTCCTGTGAGTCTTCTGCAGGCTTCTACACATTGTAGCTGCTATTCTGGTCCAGTCTTCCATGCAGATCTTCTCAAGAGCTGTGATGTTTTGGGGCAGTTGTTGGGCAACACAGACTTTCAACTTCCTCCATAGTTTCTCTATTGGAATGAGGTCCAGGGACTGGCTAGAACACTCCAGAACCTTAACCCTGGATAACCCTCAGGGTCAAATTTGGCCCTCTTTGTTTTGTTTTATATGTAATTTTCTTATTTTTATGTTTTAATTAAAAATCAAAAACCAAATTTGTTTAATTAGCTTAAACAATGTTGTTGGGTTCTCCAGGGTTAAAATGCTTTTTTGGACTTACGCTGGCTTAAGCAGGGCGACCTTTGGTCTGCGGGATTTGAACCCATGATGACGTTGTGTTTTACTATTGTTACCTTTGTTACTGTGGTCCCAGCTCTCTTCAGGTCATTGATCAGTTCCCACCAGGTGAGCTCTCAACTAGAGCCCCAGGTGGAGGGAGATCATCAGGGATCTTGTACTTCTTTCATTTTCTAAAAATTCCTCTAACAGTTCCTCTCCTCTCTTCAAGCGTCTTTGCTTATTATAGAATGGCTCAGTCTTGCTTAGGTGAGCAATCTGGTCCCTGGTGTCTTCAGGCAGCTCTTTGGTCTTGGTCATGGTGGAGAAGTTGCAGTCTGACTGTTGGAGAATAGAATAACATCTTAAAGTAAAAGAAACAGAGCTGTGAAAGAACTAAAATACTTATTTTCTACTCCACTATACAAATATATTCTTTAAAAATCAAACAATCTGCCAAATACTTTTAATGTTTGTGTTTGGATTTGCCAGCTTTAAGATAAAAATCTCTGCACTTTCACACATTAATGTATTTCAACAGTTTCAATTCATGACAGTTCATTAGAACAATTTATATACAAGTGTCTCTCAGGGCAACAGAATTTTTTTTCAATCATAATCACCAACTTTAAAAGTAATCAAAAAAAGAATAAATCAATAGTTTTTCCATTAGTATGTTTATTCTTAACACATCTTTGGTTCTATCTCAGGTAATTCATGCATAGCGGGTGTCATTGCATTTGGATCACATGCGTGAAGAGGAATTCCTTGGAATTAAAGAAAAATAATTTAACCTATTGTTAAACATATACCTGTTTTTATTAAAAAAAAACTTTTCAAATTGTGTTAAACAAACAAAAATGTGTGAAAAGCACAAACTTCTCAATGGTGAGACTAATCACCAAATTAGAAACAGTTACATAATTTTTGATATACTGTGAAAACAACCCCACCATAAACATTCAGGTTTGATTGATAACTGGATGCTTAAAAAAATACCTTATAAACGTTTTCATTTTTGAGAGGAAAATATTGCTAAGTCATCTTAAAGTTACAGGAGTTGTTCACCTTTTGACATATAGTATACTATCCCTTCACAGCGAATCATCTTTCACTGATTCGCACAGGTGGTTTGGCAAAGATTTTTCCCCAGATTGCCTTCCTAATACAACCCTTTATTTTACCTGGGCTGGAGACCTTAAATATGTAGCCACAGGTCCTCTGAGGCTACATATTTAAGAAGCACAGATGTAAATCCCCAAAAACAACCCCTAGTTTTATCATGAAACTGCCAACTTACAAAAACAAAAATTTGAAGTTGATTTGAGTGGTGCTTCCTGGTAAACATGCACACACTTTGTTAAATATCATAATACTATTGAGAAAGAAAAGTTAGAGCAAATCAATGACAAATCTTCTTTAGCTTAGAAGACATTACATTCTTTTTGATCATTGTATATTATAAGAGTGGCTCCTGGAGCCCAGTGACCTCAAAGATATTCCTGTGAGGGATTTAATCTATTTGAGCTGAAAAGCCCATTTAATGTTTTTAAACTTTTACATTTTTTTTGCTAATAAATTGTAGTTTCAGTTGATTTGTGCTCAAGTAACTAAAGTGAGCCCAGGCGCCACTTAGTGGACATGATGAAGAACTCATGCTGCAAACTAAGGAATATTTCATTCTAGTAGACAAACAGAGCACAACACTGACCCCTGTTGGACACCACCTGCAATGTTCTAATCTGAAAAAAATGACCCACAGTACCCCTTGTGCTATCCTAGGCACTTTAACATTGGGAGTTGGGTCATCTAGACCCACTAGACAGTGCTCTGAACCTTTTTTCTTCAATGATTTGTGATCTTCACTGGTGTCCATGGATTAAATGAAATCTTTCCACCTTTATCCACCTTTGTCATGTTAAGAATAATACGTCAAAGTAAGGGTGGGGTCATCTAAGATAGCACAAGGGGTATATACCGGTACCTTTATCAGTTGTTTACGTTGTTGCTGTTCAACTTCCCACTCAGTTCTGTCTCTCTACTATAATCTCAAATGTATACAATGTATTGATTAATATTAGGTGACCTAAAATAGATTCTAATGCATAAATTGTTTTGTGCTTTCTAATAACTTTCAACAATTTTTTAAATCAAGGTCACCAGGGTCTTGACATCTCTGTTAACTGCATTTTCTTGTTGCAATGATCAGAACAGCGACTTAGTTACTGATATTTATTGTCAAATGTGAAGAAATTAACTAAAAAGGTTTATCGCTAATATGAGGAATCAGCATCACATTATAGCAATAAAAGTTATAGAAAAGATAAAGTACAATAATCTCCACCCGTTTATGTAATTTAACCTATCGAGAAAAAGATAGGTAATACTTTTAAGGAATTTAATGAACTGTATTATCATTTTTGTGTGGTTAAAAATAATTTTGTTTTTCAGAAATGTTTTTTTTTTAAATATATTTTAAGTGAAATAATGTGCAGCTTTCTTTTCATTACTTCTGTTGTGTGGCCTCTCTTTCAGGTAGGTGCTGACAGTTATCCTAATATTTGTGCCATAACCTCATTTTATAAAGAAGGTCTGTACCATCTGTACAAGTGGCAACCCAAATAGAACAGAATTTTTTAAGATTATGTAAACACTCAATATTGTTCGATATGCTGAAGGAAACTAGTAACAGAGTTTATGAGAGTTTATCTACAAGTTCTCAAATATTGACTAAAATAAAATATTTTACAGGAAAAAAATTCAGTAAATATACTCAACAAATATGGTGCTATTTTAACAATTAAACTGTTTCAATGAATGTACAAAATGTGTTGAAACCCCCCCCCCCCCCTCTATAATCAACCACCCACCCCCACCCCTTTCTAATATCCCTCTCTCTTCCTCCCTTCTTTCCTTTTCCGTCCGGCCCAACACAAAAGATTTTCAAATGTGATTAAAATGAATAAAGTTTGGCCTCGATTAAAAAGGGGTTTATTCAGACATACCTGTGCTTTGTCAGATGATTCACAACCCCTGTTGTTGAAGTAAAATATGTCCAACACAAGAGGCCTTCAACTCTCATCTGTTTGCCCAGATGTTGGAAAGGACAAGTTAAAAAATATAAAAATAAGACAGAATCTGAACAAATCTTTTTATTGTGCACATATCTTGAACTCGTGTCCTTAATGAACAATCAACAGTGCTTATGCAGCTATTACATGGCAGTCATTTTCAAACAATGAAAAGTTAAACTGTTAAGGTTACAGGCACTGAAGCTTTGATAGATGTAGGGTCTCTTTAAAAGGGCTCAATGGGGTCACTGCACTTATGGCCACCTTGAATGTCCTCCAGCTTAGTTCCACTCTCATTTTGGATCACCTTGATGTGAGCATAGTATTCTGTTTTCTCATAGATTCCGAGAATCTAAAACAGAAGAGCAAAACATAGGTTTTCTTTTACCACATTTAAATAAAATTAAATGTATTTACAGAGCAACCTCCTCTGAGTTTGGTGCCAGTTTTTGTGCATTGCCTCGTATAAACTGAGGTTTTAAAAAATGAGAGTGTCAATTCAGCTTAATCAATAAATAGAAATGTTTAGAACAGTAAATGTTGATTCTGTGTGTTGCAATAACAGTTCTTACCTTTATATAGTAAAGACCTCCATGCACGATTTGAATCCTGTAGCTGACTGGTGTGAAAGGATGAAAGTGTTTTCCTAGCTTTTCCTCCACTTTATCTTTTACCCTAAAACCAAATGAGAGAAAAGAAATAATTTTATGCACAAAAAAGGCCATGCGACTTGTACATTTGCTTTAAACTTACTTCCTCTATGTCTACTTACTAGATCGCAGATCTCCTGGATGTCTTTATTGGCGACTTTCATCTCACTGAGTCCTCCACATGACATGGCAGCAGCTTTGTAATGAAACAGCAGTAACAGAAGAAGCAGCAAAAACTGATGAGATTTCTCTCAAAACTCCTCTATTTAAGTCAGGAGATTAGCCCAAAGGCAAGACAACCCAACGATTGGGATGTTTAAGCAGGAAAAAACAAGTCAATCCTGAAAGAAGCAACGCCGGGTTTCTTCAGAACTCTGTCCCCAAACTCTTCCACAGTAAGATGATTCTGCAATAGAACAATTAAAACTGCAAAAACCTTCACCTACTTGGAAAGGTGCAGTTGACTGTTTTGCTAAGTTGATCAAAAACTATTTGAAAAGGACTTCAAATCAGATCGTATTAACAACAGAAAATGAATAGAGAAACAGATGCTTTTTGAATAAGACAGATCAGGAAGAGCAGAGTTCTGGTAACTATCCTAAACACTGGTGAAATTGATGTCAAAGGAAATGTTCTTTAAAGAGCTTTAATGTAAAAATTCCTGTTTCCGTAAATCCTTCCTTGGAGTCGCCCAGGGTTTTTGTTCATCTTCTGCCGTTTTATCCTTTCGGGTCACGGGGCTGCCAGAGCCTATCCCGGCTATTTGTGGGTGAAGGCAGGTGACACCCTGGACAGTTCGTCAGTCTGTCGCAGGGCCACAATCACACACCCATTCACTCTCACACCTAGGGACAATTTTAGAGTAATCAATTAACCTATGTAGCATGTTTTTGGACGGTGGGAGGAAACCGGAGAGCCCAGAGAGAACCCACACATACACGGGCAGAACATGCCCAAGGTTTTCTTTATCAAAAAATACAGTTTTGGATAACAGACCTTTTGGGATATTAGGTCACATTGGGACTTTTTACCATCCAAAGAGGTGCCAGATCCTTTTTGGATCCTCATGCTTTGGCGATCTTAATAAGATCTCCAGAAAGGGGCTTTATGGCCTTGGAAAGTCTGAGTCTTGCCTTTCTTTCTGGAGTTAAGAAAAATACAATTAATCAGCTGCAGCTTGTTCGAAACTCGACTGAATGCCTTTTAACCAGGACCAGAAAGAAGGAGCACGTTACTCCAATTTTGAAATCTTTGCATTGACTCCCAGTCAGTTTTAGGGTTGATTTTAAGATTATTTTATTGGTGTAAAGTCCTAATGGAATTTTTATCAGGCCTGTGAGTGTGAAGACTTCATATACAGAGGTGTTTTTTGAAGAAAAACTTTAAAACCCATGTTAGTTTTTTTTAGCTTTTAAGCAGTTTTTTTCATTTCTTCAAGTTTGATTTTACTTTTATCAACTGTTTCCCCCTGTCTGTTATTGTTGAATGTGTCTGTGTGTTGTGCTTATTTTACAACATGTTTATTATTTATTTATGTATTTATTTTTATATAAATTACTTTGATGTGTTCAGCAGCAGGAAAAGTGCTAGATATATGAAGTTACACTTAAAGTAACATGGTGGAAAATGCATAAAACATAAAACAACAGTTTTTGTCCAATACAACCATTTTTAAAACTTTTTTTCTAAATTGGTCCGAGGTGACTGTGTTCAAAACTGAATACTTGCAGTTACAAAAAACAGTTTGGCCCCAAAACGCATACAGAACTCTCTACATTGGTCACAGCAAAATTGTATCAGATTGGACCCTGACAACCCAAAATCTATAACTTTAAACAGGGAGCCACAAGGGCAACATGGTCTGACTAATTTTTTCCACCTTTTAAGTTTCCAGAAATTATAAACAGAGATAAGACAGAATCTAAACAAATCTGTTTATTGTGCACATATTTTGATCAAATGTGTTGTGCTGAATGAACAACTACATCTACATGATTATGCAGATATCACATGGCAGACATTTTCAGACAATGAAAAGCTGGATAACTGTAAAGGTTAGAGGCACTGAATCTTATGATGTATAGTCTCTTTAAAGGGGCTCAATGGGGTCAGGGTACTTATGACCGTCTTGAATTTTCACCAGCTCAGTATTTCCTTCCAGGTCTTCGAAAACCTCAATGTGAACAAAGTTTTCTTTTCCCTCATGGGGCGCGTAGACCTAAACAGAAGAGCAAAACATAGGTTTTGTTTTCCCATATTTAAATAAAACAAAATTAATTAACAGAGCAACCTCCTCTGAATTTAATACCATTTTTTTAAACATTGTCCCATATAAACTGAGGTTTTAAAATACTGAGAGGGACAATTCAGTTAGATAAATAACTAAAATTTTTTAGCAAAGTAGATGTTTATTCTCCGTGTTGCAATAACAGTCCTTACCTTTATGTAGTACATGATTCCAGCCACGACCTGACTCCTGTAGCTTATTGCCCCGAAAAGATCAAAGCGTTTTCCTGCCATTTCCTCCGCTCGATCTTTTACCTAAAACCAAGTGAGATAAAAGAAATAATTTTATGAACAAAAAAGGCCATGCAACTTGTTAATTTGCTTTAAATTTATTTCCTCTATTTCTACTTACTAGATTGCAGATTTTCTGGATGTCTTCATTGGCGACCCTAGTCTCAGTGAGTCCTCCTGGTGTTGACATGGCAGCAGCTTTGTAATGGAACAGCAGTAACAGAAGAAGCAGCAAAAACTGATGAGATTGCTCTCAAAACCCCTCTATTTAAGTGAGGAGATTAGCCCAAAGGCAAGACAACCCAACGGTTGGGATGTTTAAGCAGGAAAAAATATGATCAATCCTGAAAGAAGCAACGTCTGGTTTCTTCAGAACTCTGTCCCCAAACTCTTCCACAGTAAGAGGATTCTGCAATCAACTATGTGCTCATGCTGTTTAAAGCAGCACCTCAAGCTACACATGATCATTTAAAAAATTCACCTCAATAGAAAAATTATTGCATATTAGAAGTGCATAAATGATAAACAGTAGATTTCCAATAAAGCTAGCATATTTAAAAAAAAAAGATTATTGGAATTAGTCTAATCAAATTTTCAGTTTCAGCAACAGTTTGGCTTCAAAACGGACGGAGCACTACTGAAGGCCCAGGTGTGAAATGCACGGTCCGCCACTGAATTGGCCCAAAGGCAAGACAACCCAATGGTTGAGATGTTTAAGCAGGAACAAATATGGGTGATCCTGAATGAAGCAAACCCTGGTTTCTTCAGAACTCTGTCCCCAAACACTAAGATGATTCTCTCTGACTGTTATGCAATAAACAAGTACTCATGCTGTTTAAAGCAGCTTATCAAAGCTATATTCCTGACTGAAAGTTTGAATGTTAAACTGAAATAAGAAACTTGTCAGAACAATAATGAGTCTAGAACTGCAAAAACCTTCAAATAATTGGAGAGGTGCAGTTGACTGTTTTGCTAAGTTGATCAACAACTTTTTGAATAGGACTTCAAATTATATTAACAACAGAAAATGAATGGAGAAACAGTTGCTTTTTTAAATAAGACACATCATGAAGAGCAGAGTTCTGGTAGCTATCCTAAACATCGGTGAAATTGATGTCAAAGGAAGTGTTCTTTAAAGACCTTTGAGGTAAAAATTCCAGTTTCTGTAAATCCTTTATTGAAGTTGCCCAGGGTTTCCTTCATCAAGAAATACAGTTTGGGGATAACAGACCTTTTGGGGTATTAGGTCACATTGAGACTTTTACCATCCAAAGAGGAGCCAGATCCTAAAATGTTTTAATAAGATCTCGAAAGAGGGGTTCATGACCTTGGAAGGTCTGAGTCTTGGAACTCACAGTTTTTCCTTTATCATTAGCACTAAAAAATACTACAAAAGTATTTTCTGTTCAGTCAAAGGTAGATGCAAAAAACTGACAAGGCTAAAACAATTAAGATATTATAAATATAGAAAGAAATGTTTTTCTTAAAATAAATAATATCAAATAGATCAATGGAAAAAATTAAAAAGTCATAAAAATTCTTGAACAGCGTAATACTAAATCTAACAAACTACTGAGTAGCAAAGTTAAAGTCCCATTAGCTGGCATGCATCTAGATGTGTGTAATTTGTTCTCTGCATGGGAGAGTGGTGAGCTGCAGACACAGACGCACTCAGGAACCATTTAGTGGTTTTAAGACGCAAAGGTGGTAAAGATAAGAAAATGCTCAAGAGTTATGTAAAATGTAAAACCAATGTCAAAAACTTTGCCTATTAACCCAAGATGGATCAGGTGATGCAGATGATCTCTGTGGAGCATGCAAGTCAATTTGATCCGTTTTTGTACGAACCAGAAACCAAGATGATTATCTGACAGTGTTATGATCAAAATTTCTCTGATCAAATCATTCTGAACATTTATGTTTGATTGAGGACTTTCTTGTCTGAAAGAGAAGATCTGTAGATTTACGGTGGCTGAGAGGTGCAAGACACGCTTACATTTAAGATACAGCAACAGCAAATCCCAGTACAAATGAACAAATCACGAAACACAACAGCAAATACTGAAACACAACAGCAAATCATGAAACACAACAGCAAATACTGAAACACAACAGCAAATCACGAAACACAACAGCAAATCACGAAACACAACAGCAAATACTGAAACACAACAGCAAATCACGAAACACAACAGCAAATCATGAAACACAACAGCAAATCATGAAACACAACAGCAAATCATGAAACACAACAGCAAATCATGAAACACAACAGCAAATCACGAAACACAACAGCAAATCATGAAACACAACAGCAAATCACGAAACACAACAGTAAATCATGAAACACAACAGCAAATCATGAAACACAACAGCAAATCATGAAACACAACAGCAAATACGGAAACACAACAGCAAATCATGAAACACAACAGCAAATCATGAAACACAACAGCAAATCACGAAACACAACAGCAAATCATGAAACACAACAGCAAATCATGAAACACAACAGCAAATCACGAAACACAACAGCAAATCATGAAACACATCAGCAAAAACGGAAACACAACAGCAAATCACGAAACACAACAGCAAATACTGAAACACAACAGCAAACCACGGAACAAAACACACAAAAGCAATTTTGGGTTAAAACTAACAAATACTGAATTACAAAAACAATCTCGATACAAATGAACAAATCCAGAAACACAACAAGGAAAGCGGAGAAACGGCCTCTAATTGAAACGGAACGTCCTGAATCCCGGAAGTGACGGAATATAAAACTAATTGTGTATTATTTTTTACATTTCCTTATTACTGTCTTTTTTATGTGGACATTTTCAATACATGAGACAGTCCAAAAGCATTTCTTCAATTGTATTAGTACAATAACACTTCTGCTATCCTAGGCACTTTAACATTGGGAGTTGGGTCATCTAGACCCACTAGACAGTCCTCTGAACCTCTTTTCTTCAATGATTTGTGATCTTCACTGGTGTCCATGGATTACATGAAATCCTTCCACCTTTATCCACCTTTGACATGGTAGGAATAACACATCAATGTAAGGGTGGGGTCATCTAAGATAGCACAAGGGATAAAAATTACAACAACTTTTAAAAAGGTAAAGTTTTTGCTTTTCCGGTATTAAGGGTATTCCCTCTCCGTTAAGACCACTCTAGCAAGAATGCTTCAGGACTGTTTCATGTTTTTAAAATGTCCACATAAAGAATACAGTAATTAATAACATTTAAAAAATCATACACAATTGATTTGCTGTTGTGTTTCAGTATTTGCTGTTGTGTTGCGTGATTTGCTGTTTTGTTTCATGATTTGCTGTTGTGTTTTGTGATTTGCTGTTGTGTTTCAGTTCTTGCTGTTTTGTTTCATGATTTGCTGTTGTGTTTTGTGATTTGCTGTTGTGTTTCAGTTCTTGCTGTTGTGTTTCATGATTTGCTGTTGTGTTTCCGTATTTGCCGTTGTGTTTCCGTATTTGCTGTTGTGTTTCATGATTTGCTGTTGTGTTTCCGTATTTGCTGATGTGTTTCATGATTTGCTGTTGTGTTTCACCTCTCAGCCACCGTACAAGCTCTGACCCAGGCGTACGCACAAAACGGGTGAAATGAGAAACGGCGACACCGTCAGCAGATGGAAGAAACACGTGAAAGTGAAAATGACAATACTGCCTCTCATAAATAACATGAAGACTTCACAAAGCAAGTCTTACAATTAACAGCTACACGAACACCCATTTGATTGATCAGCAGTGAAACAAACAAAGAAAATCAAACGAAAATTACAACAGAAATTCAAATGAACACATATTTGCAAAAAGAAAAGTGAAACATGTTCTGCAATATTGGCATGTAGTGCAAAATAAATAATAAAGTTAACAGAACGAAATAATGTACAAAACTGATATTCTCGTCAGTGTGTCCGTCTGGCGGAGCGGATATAGGTGCGGGCGTGCGGACAGACGGACAGATGTATTAATTGTCCACTGGGGAAAGTTGTTTTCATAGTAAAATATTTCTTCATAAGCTATGGAATTATGGTTTTCATGCATATGCCTTTAGTTTGTTTTATTTTTGATAAAACAATGTATGGCGTATGTCTCAACCATTCAGAAAGCCACAAGAAATTACATTTGCGCTGAACAATTTCCCATTTCCACGTCGATTATTACCGACATCTGTAGCTTGTCAGATGTAATTAAATGGATGGAAATAAAATGCCCCATCACTATGCGTAATGACGCACAATGGCTGATCTTGCGCTCTTAGAAGATGTGGCAAATGGAAGGATTCGGAGTGAACGCATCTTTAGACAGCAACAAGACTTCCTTATGAGCCGGTTCCGACTTCCTCGAGCGTCCTGTTGGACCTCTGCGGGCTTTTGGGCCAGGTGTTACAGAGGAGCACTCGGAGGAACCACGCGTGTCACCCGGTGCATGCATCTGGCGCTCCGGTCCCCCCCCCCCCATGCACTACAGCATTTACGCCGTCTGCCACCGTTTGCCGCTGACGTGCCTTTTTGGCATTAGTAATGCCCACACTGTGCCCTCCAAACAGCACTTTTCTCCTCTTTTCCACCTCGCCAACGATAACTTCTGCTTCACATTGAGTGAAGTTACGTTTTTTTGATTTTCTCTCCGTGTTTGGCATGGTTTCGCAATCAATGAATATTCATTTGTGGGCGTTTCACGGACTATTTATGGGCAACTATGGGCGTGTCATGAGGCCGCAAAAGCTGTGCTGCATTTAGAATTGGTTGTGATTTATTAAGGGAAAGATGCGTAGGATGTGCGTGCGCACGGTTTTATAAATCCGAATATTTCTGTGCGTACGCATGTCCTATGTTTCATCCGTACGCCACTTCTGACGCAAATCCTACGCAAAGTTTTACAAATGAGGCCCCAGACCCGCAGAGGCCATTCAGAAACCTCAATTTCTAACTAAGCTAAAACATAATAAAGCTACAAACAACAAAGGTGACAACACAGATGACCCGACAAAACTAAACAGAATCTCGTTTATACAGAATATAACTGACTTCAGACAAATAGGTAGGAAATTTAACCAGGAAAACATGATATAAAACTCAAAACCTGACTGATGAGCAATAAAAGCATAATTCAACAAACACACTTTTTCAACTATACATTTGACAATAGGAAGGATGTACTTTAAATCTCTTAGTTAGCATCAAGAGTTGCCATATTGATTTATCAGTTAGTGCAAGAAAAACTAAGTAGTTTTATAAATTATTTTCCACATGATTATTAAAAAATTCACCTCAATAGAAAAATTATTGCATATTAGAAGTGCATAAATGATAAACAGTAGATGTCCAATAAGGCTAGCATATTAAAAAAAAAAGATTATTACATTTAGTCTAATCAAATTTGCAGTCTCAGCAACAGTTTGGCTTCAAAACGGATGGAGCACTACTGAAGGCCCAGGTGTGAAATTTACGGTCCGCCACTGGATTGGCCCAAAGGCAAGACAACCCAACGGTTGGGATGTTTAAGCAGGAACAAATATGGGTGATCCTGAATGAAGCAAACCCTGGTTTCTTCAGAACTCTGTCCCAAACTCTTCCACAGTAAGATGATTCTGCAATAAACTATGTGCTCATGCTGTTTAAAGCAGCTTCTCAAGCAATAATCCTGACTGAAAGTTTGATCGTTAAACTGATCTAAGAAACTTGTCCGAACAATTATGACTGTAGAATTGCAAAAACCTTCACCTAATTGGAGAGGAAGTTGACTGTTTTGCTAAGGGGATCAACAACTATTTGAATAGGACTTCAAATTATATTAACAAAAGAAAATGAATGGAGAAACGGTTGCTTTTTAAACAAGACACATCAGGAAGAGCAGAGTTCTGGTTACTATCCTAAACACTGGTAACAGTGGTGAAATTGATGTCAAAGGAAGTGTTCTTTAAAGACCTTTGAGGTAAAAATTCCTGTTTTTGTAAATCCTTCCTTGGAGTCTCCCAAGGTTTTATTTATCAATAAATACAGTTTAGGGATAACAGACCTTTTGGAATATTAGGTCACATTGAGACTTTTTACCATCCAGAGAGGAGCCAGATCCTCAAAGGTCTTAAGATCTCCAAAGAGGGGTTTATGGCCTTGGAAGGTCTGAGTCTTAGAACTCAGTTTTTTCTTAATCATTAGCACTAAAAATTATTACAAAAGTATTTTCTTTTCAGTCAAAGATAGTTGCAAAAAACTGACAAGACTAAAACAATTAAGATATTATAAATATAGAAAGAAAGGATTTTACTCAATATAAATTTTTAAATTTTAATTTATCATCCTGAGTTGGTAAACTATGTTGCTTTTCCAACTGAATCACCAAAAGATCACTTGTTTGAGAAGACTTCTCTGTTATTTCATCCTGTGGGCAAGAATAAAGATCCAAGCTGATCACATTTTGTGATTAGCACAAGATTGGATTCAGAAGCTGCAAAGCTGCAGTGTTGTTTCTAAAAATGATTCACCATAAGTAGTCAAAGGATTCAGAGGTTTATTGTCATATGCACAGTAAGGAAATTGGTTTCCCTGTACAATGAGGTGCACACAGCTGTTCCTGGTGCAGGATGCAGTGGTATTGCGCTACCTTTCCCCCACACTCTGAAACTTTTTGGGAAATGAGAGCAGTGAGGCCAGCTTTTTTCCCAATCATGGCAGGTGCACCATCAGTTGTTATTCCAACCATTTTGTCCCAACTCAAGTTATATTTGTCCAGGACTCTTGAAACCGCCGCAAACAAATCTTCGCCTTTTGTCGTCCCTCGCAGCGTCTCAAGTCCCGCCAACTCCTGTGTTATTTCCATGTCAGCGTTAATTCCCCGAACAAAAACCAAAAGCTGCGCTGAATCAGAAATGTCTGTGCTCTCATCACATGCCAGTGAGAAAGCAACAAAGTCTCTTGACTTTACTGTTAACTGATCTCTAATGTCCCGAGACAAATCTTCAACGCGGCGGGTCACTGTGTTGCGCGAGAGGCTAATTTGGGAAAAAACTCTTTCTTGGGAAGGGCACATTATTGAAGCAGCTGTGGACAGGCACTCTTTAACAAAATCTCCCGTTGAAAACGATCTCCCACTCTTTGCAATTAGCGCCGAAATTTCGTAGCTGGCCCGTGTGGCGCAGTCTTGTGCTGTCGAGGGCCTCGTGAGGGTGGCTTGCTCTGACCGAAGTTTCGATAGCAGCTTGCTCGATATTTTCTTTCGCGCCTCACCTTTGTATCTGGAGAAGACCGCATGTTTAGTTTCGTAGTGGCGACGTATATTGTACTCTTTTAGAACAGCCACAGATTGCTGGCAAATAAGACAAACAGCCTTAGAAGAGATTTCTGCAAAAAAATAATCATCCTCCCACTTTTGTTTAAAATGCCTCTTATCCGTGTGCCACTGCCGTTGTTGTTCCATCTTAACAAACTGAAAAAGTTTTAGAGTCGTAAATCTTCTCCAAAATGTAAGGATTGCCCTATGGTGCGGTGCGCTTTATGTGTTTGTGAGACTTCGGTAAAGAGGACGTGAGAGAGGACAGCACAAGAACGGTATGCAGAGCAGTGAGGACGTAAAAGAAGACACTCAGTGCATGGGGTTGAGAGGGGGTGGCAGCGGTGGGCAGCAAAGGTGCTAACAGCGCCATCTGGAGAACAAAAGTAAATTACAGTCATAGACTTTTCACCATCATAGACAATGGATGTGAGGTTAAGGGGTTTTACAAAAACACGGCGGCTTGCGCAGCCACGACTTGGCGGGCCAGAAGAAAACCTTTGGCGGGCCAAATTTTGCCCGCGGGCCCCACTTTGGGCACCCCTGCTCTAGACCATTTGACCTGTTGCCTCGGGAAGGTGCCACAGGTGCATCAGAGCAAGGACAAACCGCCTTAAGAACATTTTTCCCCAAAGCCATAACCATCCTGAACTCACACATGCACTGACACTGACAGCTCCACACGCACGCACCCACACACCCATGTCTCTCTCTCTCTCTTTCCCCTCTCTCTCACTATGCGCATCTCATCATGTCAACACCATCACATTATGTGCAATATATTAAGTGCAATATATCTCTGCTATTATGGGCATAGCAGTTTTTATTTTTTACCTACCTCTCTGCAGAAAGTAAAAACCCACTCATCAAAAATTTGTATTGTACATTTTGAACTTTTGTAAATTGTACTTCTGTAAATTGTACTTCTCTTTCTTGTGAAATTGTTTTATTATTATATTATTTTGTGAAATTATTATTTTCTCATGCATGTTTGCACTGAACAGTGAGCGGCTCTCATTTCGCTGTTTGCGCATGTGATGCGAATTGTACATATGTATAGTGACAATAAAGGCATTTTATTCTATTCTATTCTATTCTATTCTATTCTATTCTATTCTATTCTATTCTATTCTATTCTGAATGCCAAAAGGTTAAAGGTAAAATAAAACAAAATAAAGATGGGTGTGAAGGAAATTGTTTTATTATTATCATTGTGTAAATGTATTTGGTCAAATGTAAGTTTAAATGTTAACTTAGATTGACCTTTTCTGAAAACAGTTGTGTGTTTGTTCATCTGCTTCTCATCCCCAGCAAGGATGAGGGGGTTTTACAACACACTGTCCTGAGCTGATAAGGGATACTGTTTGAACTTAGAATCCACCCAGATGGGTCATTATACGACACCCCCTAATGAAGTTTTTCTCTTTGTCTTGAAATTGTTACCTCCTTCTTGTGTTCTTAATAAAAGGTGCACTGGGAGAGGCAGACCTTTGAGAAGAGAAGCGTGGTAGATGTTTTCTGTCACTCTTGCTCCTCTCCCTCGTGCATGAGAAACTTGATTCTTGTTGTGGTTTGTTGTTTATAATTGTGTTTTTCTTTAATGTCTAGATGCATTTATCTGACATTCTTTGGTCCATTCGAGCCGGATGACAACATGTCTGCGTCCTTGGGGGAGGACCATGCCGATTGAAGTCTGTGCACAGCCCGTGAGACTAGGTCTCCGGAGGAAAGTCAGTCGTAGTGAATTCTACGCCGGCCAATCGACTGGTCTGATCCCTGGGTCCGGATTGACGTTATCCGTTAACCAGTCAGACCACAACGACAAGGCAAGTAAAGCGCTTATTCAGGGGTTCGAGTCCCCGAAGTGGCCCAGAATTCTGAAAGGGACAGGTTCAAGTCCTGTTGCCTAAAACACGTGTGGGTTTGGAGTCCCAAAAAGGTCCAGAAATCTGAATAAAGGTGTAGGTTCGAATCCTGCAGCCTAAAACGCGTAAGAGGGTTCCAGTCCCTAAAAGGCCTAGAAAAACAACAAAATAAGAGAAAAAAAGTTTTTTTTGGTGTGAATGTGAGTGCATGTGTGAATGGAGTGAACTTGTTCGAAGCAGCGGGCAGCTGGAAACCTTGCAGTGTTAACACAAGGCTGCTTGTTAGAGTAGGACAAGATTTCATCTCATTAGGCTTTAGGTGAAAAGTACCCAGAGTCTAAAACGGGTTTTGCTCCTGGGAGGACCCTAAACGTGTGACCGGTGCAGACAATAGGTCTGACCTAGAAGCTTGTTGCACAGGGAGTGAAATTCGGTCCTGAGAGACATTCTCTGTTGGTTCTGATCACACTCTGTGACTAACGTAAATAAAATTAAAAAGAAAAATGGGGGAATTCAAATAGAAAGGTTGAATTAAAATGAGATTAAAAACATATGTAAAGAGTTCATCCAGATTCAACTACATTCTTGAGAAAATGGGACAAAAACTACGATTTATAGGGGAATGTACTGAATTAGTTGAACGGTTACAAATTAAAAACAGAAAAAATTAACAAAAAATAGTAAAGAAGTAATTTGTGAAAACTGTGGCATTCAGAAAAGTAAAACTAGAGAAGCATGTCTGATTGTAAAACAGAGGATGATGAATCAGTTGTGATAAGACTCAGACCCCTGCAGCACCCTGCAGCTGAGCTGCAGCACCCTGTAGGAGCAGGATGAAAGGGGGGGGGGGGGGGGGGGGGCAGAAACCAGCTGATTTCTCACCTCTTCCCTATGAAGGGCCAACTGCTCCTCTGTTGATGGGTTTTTACCCACCACTGACTGATTTAAACAAACCAGAAAAAGAAAAAATGATGTTAAGAGGAAAAGGGAAAAAATTGAATGGAACAAAACTATGGGGGTTGGTTTGGAAGAAGCTGGAGAGTCATCTAAAGTTGCAGAGACATTTTCAATGATTGAAATGCCCAATCCCAGAGCTGGAGAAGATGACCAGAGGCCTACACTTCTTGTGTTTAGGACCTGGACAGTGGAGGATGTTGAGAAAGCACTAGAGGGAGTTATCTCTCACAGGGAAAATCCACAGGATTTTCATGAGCAAATGATGGAAGTTCAGAGAGCTTATCCTCTGAATGGCATTGAATGTCAGCAAGCATGGATGACTGCTATGAAAGCAGACTGGGCAAAAGTAAAGGAAAATTGGAATCCTATGGATGATGACGATCCACCCAGACCTCTTCCGCATAACAGTCAAGAGTTAATTCAAAGTCTAACACTTTTAGGACAAAGAATTAGAGAAGTCTTTCCAATGAGACCTGATTATGGAAAGATTGGTCAAACTAAGCAAAAAGATGGAGAGTTAGTATCTGATTTTAGAGTCAGATTTGAAGAAGTTTTTAAAGCTAATAGTGGACTCAGAGATGATGATAATGATGATGGTCCATGTAGACGGCAGCTGAAACAAGCTTTACTGCAAGCTATGAGACCAGAGATTGCAGACGGGATAAGGAAACATTACATTGATCTGCCTGCAGGAGCACTGCAACAGTTTATGAATTTTGCTGTTCATGCAGAAAAAGTGATGGTGAATAAAAAGAAATTTAGGAATCAAAGTTTAGATACATTTTGGCAGGAGGAAAGTAGTGATGTGTTTTTTGGAAGGTTTAGAGGAAGTGGCAACAGAGGGTCAGAGCAGGTTGATGATGGATTTTGGATTTGTAGAACAGAGAGATCATTGGTTGAGAGATTGTCCTGAGAGGAAGAAATCAGATTGACTACAGTACTGTGGACCCTGCGCTTGTAGATGCTCTGCAGCGAGGGCAAAGGAGTCCTGGCGATCTTCACCACTCTCTGCAAGCATTTGTGCCACACTGTGATGCAGCTGATCAAGATGGACTCAACAACGCAGATTTAGGAGTTGCTGAGGATGTTTGGGGACATGCCGAACTCCCTCAGCCTCCTCAGGAAGTACAGCCACTGATGAGCTTTCTTCACCAGCAGCGTGGTTTTGAGTGTCCAGGTGAGGTTCTGAGGTGGACTCTGAGATATTTAAAGCTACTCACCATCTTGACCTCCAGACCCCGGATAAGAGTGGCTAATGAGGGTTCCTCTCATTCCTCATGTCCACTCTCATCTCCTTTGTCTTGTTTGTGTTGAAGGTGAGGTTGTTGTCCTCACACCATTTCACCAGAGTGGGCACCTCCCTCCTGTAGGCTGCCTCGTCCCCGCCAGTGATGCATCCTATCACGGCGGTGTTGTCAGTAAACTTTAGGATGATGTGTCCTTATGAGAGGCCACACAGTCGTGGGTGAACAGACTGTTTGGTTGTGTTTTTCCAACTTTGTAAAAACACAACCAAAAAATCAAAAAACCAAGAAGCTGAAATAAAAGCTTTGATATCAACATTCATGCTGGTGCAATATTTTCTGTAAGTCTTTTCTGTGCAGAAAACAACAAAAAGAAAGAATCCAGATTTAAGTGACCAAACAAAATTTAATACTGAAAGTGGTTTCTTCAAGAAATCCGTCTCTCTGTCTAGACTGAGTTATGTAGTTTGTATTTTGTATTTTTTTATATACTTTTTTGTTACAGCAGAATATTATTTTGTCAAAACAACGATCCATCCATTCGTTTTTTTATCCCCCTGTTTTCCTTTCAAGGCCAAGGGGCTGTCGGAGTCTTTACCGCCTAAGAATGGCTGAACGCAGTGTAACCCTGGACAGATCACCAGCCTTGTCGCTGGTCAATATCATCAATTAATTATATTTAACCAACTTATTTTTTTATTGTTCTTTTACAAAATTTGTTTTAGCTACTCATTCATTTCATCCTGTTCTGCTCATCTGTAATGTTTATGTCCAGTCCTCTACATCTGTATGGTGGATATTAGATAATTGCACTTCTAACTTGATATATTTTTTTAAAAAGTTTACTGAAGCGCTGACTATATTTATGATAGTACTAATCGACTGTTATGTCTTGGGGAATGTTCTGGGACTGATTAGTTATGACTTCACCCACCACCAGGGGGAGTCGTGCTGTTCTTCCTCATTGCAATAAACACCTGCATGAGGGACACACGCATAAATCACTCTCGTGATTCTTTCTCCCCTGTTCTCAGGTAATGGCGACCAAATATTGATGTTTTGTTCAGAAAATATTATTGAAATGGGTAATGGTTAGCTTAGAGTTACTTTGGTGTGGAATTTGGAAATGTTTGGCAGTTTTATTTGAGATCGGATTTCATAATGGTTTTTCCCGAGTGAACGCGCAACACCGCCATCTTGTGTCCAGACAGTTTCAATTGAGGTTAGGAACATTTATTTATGTCTTTATTTTGTGATTTTGTGAGCTCTTTTCTCAAAGTAACAGTTGATGGAGCATTTATTATTTATGTATTTATTTTGTGATTTTGTGATCTTTTATCAAAAGTGAAAGATACTCAAGGAATGTGTTTAAATGTTTTCTTATTTTTGTCACTATTGATTGCAATAAACACCTACATGAGGGACACACGCATAAATCACTCTCGTGATTCTTTCTCCCCTGTTCTCAGGGGTATAACATCTGCAGGCTGTGGAAATGTCATTTGTCTACTACACTACAATGTATTTGTCTCCCTGTTGTTGTTGGACTGCTCCCCCTACTGGCACAATTTAATATCACCATCGTCTGTCATCATCAAAGCATGTGACTGAAATTGCACTTCCAATCACCACATGTAGATGTGCCATCAGCATTCAGTGTCATAATGTCCTGAACAGGTGCAATGCTAGTGAGTGTTCTGCATTTCTGTGTATATTTTAAGAATGTTATTTGAGTTGATTGTTCATGCTAGTAATTATTTCTGTTGCAAAATTACTATAGTAAATGGAGAGATTTTAGCTGTTGTTTTATTTGTTTAAGCTCTAAATCATATTTCTGAGGGATAATCCTAATTATTGTATTTATGTTGCTGTTTATACTTTCACGCTTCCCTTTATTAAACGTCCAGTTCGACACACTAGTCTGTCCCAGGAGTTTGATTTTGAGGAAGAGTGTAGCTGGTTGTGAGCACCTGACAAAGAAATGGCAAATTTGTAGTTTCAACAACAGTCTGGCCTTAAAAACAAATATTTTCTGAATTTGGTCACAGAAAAATTGTCTTACATGAGAGCCTGACACCTTAAAATCAGCAGGATCTTCCATTTATTTTCAGCTTTTTGATGTCAGAGGATCTTAACAACAACCTTTAAAGGCATGAAAAATAAAGAGAGACATCACAGAATCACAACAAATCTGCTTTTATTTTATCTTGTACAAAAGTCCTGTTCGAACGATCATCTACAGTCGGTGGGGTTGATGCAGATGGCATGGCAGACATTATAGGACACCAACAGGCCGGAGGATCTTAAAAGCTGAGCCACTAGGGCAGGGGTCCCCAAACTACGGGGACCCAGCACACCCACCCATTTGACCTCTACTGGTCTTCCCCTTCTGTCAAATTTAGAACCCTTTGTGACCCAATAGTTAAAATGTTTGCCCACACCTGGTTTAGTCCTTTCCCAGTCTCAAAACAGGCTCCAGATAGCTTTTTTTTTTTTGCCCAAGTGTACTTTATCATAACTTGCCAACGAAGAATATAAAACTAATTTCTTCATTTATATAAATAACTAAAACAAACAAAGAAACTTTTTTCAGCAACAGTTTGGCTTCAAAACATACTTGGTGCATTAGTCCAGGGGTGTCCAAACTACGGCCTGCCGGCAAACTGCGGCCCGCGGGTCTGTTTTTATTGGCCCGCAGCAAATTTTGAAAATATAATTGAATATGGCTCGCACATTCTCAGTTTCAACATTAGATGGAGTCGGTCACAGAAAGGTGTGTTGGGAAGTGTCTGTGCTGAGCGGGGCGCGTGCCACGAGAGAGAGAGAGAGGGGGAGGAACGCGTGCAGGTGGGCGGTGGCGGCATTTGGCATTACACATAATGTGCAACTTCATCGACTGGGGAGGAGGGAGGAAGGAAGACATCGCCAGGTGATCGAGGCGCCATAGAGATGCTTTCTGGAAGATCACCAAGAACTGCCAGACTTCAGTGACTTTTCAGTGGCGGGTCTACACTAAGGGCCCGTTCACACCGGGACGAATTTCGCCGGCGATTTTCGCCGACGTTTAACGCCTCGTGACTAAACAAAGGGCACCAATGAGAGTGTGCACACCGACGCGAAAAAACGCCACGCGCCAAAGCGTCAAAAAAAACAACGCCTCGGGTTCGTTTTTTTTTTTCGACGCGTCGCGTCGAAATCTATTCGACCAATGAGAATGGCGCCTTTGCACACGTGTCTGGAGCCTCTGAAGTTACAGTAAAACACAACTTGGGGGCGCTCAAACACAAAACTGCCTTGCTGAGCACACATACCAGCGAAGAAGATAGACGCCAAGTAGCGTCTACACTGCTGCAAAGAAATAATGATGGACATTCTAAAATATCCCCGAACCAAGTACCAGTTGGAGCTACTGATGCTTGAAATATTCATGTTTTCTTTGTATGATTCTGACAAGCGGGTAAATACTTGCTCTCTTCTTCTGAGTGAAAAGCGACTTTAAGAATCGTAAAGTTGCGCAGCGCCACCTTGTGTACAGGAGTATTTCTGTTTACATTAAGCGCCATCTAATGTCAGGGAATGAAATTGCATGTTCGCTCGGCTCACCGTCAGCGAAAATCGCCTGGGTGTGAACACAAAAAACGTGGCGAAAAACGCTGGCGAATAACGCCTGGCGAATATTCGTCCCGGTGTGTACGGGCCTTACCTCACTTACTCCCTGGGCGAGTAACCCCACCAGCGCCCCCCCCCCCCCCCCCCGCACACATACAAAATTTGACAACATCCTCTTGTGTTCCCTATCTTCTATTTAGCCATTTTACACAAAAAATGCATGAATTTTCAAGACTCGTATTACAGGGGGGTCAAACTCAGTCACACAGGGGCCTAAGTTAAAAACACTGCTCAATAAACCTGTTCTGAACTGCCTGGTTGGAATGAGGTTTCATTGTCTGAGTGAAAGTTTCATTTTGACGTGCGCTTGTTTTATGTGGCACAGATCAGCATCACTGCTCCCAGCAATGTTGCTCCCAGCAATGAGCAATGTTCTTCACATTATAGGTGAGTTAAAAATACACAGTAATCATGTGTCAATATGTCACCTCTTGTGTGTGGCCCGGACCTTTGCTCATTTTTCCGTATTTGGCCCTCACCAAAAAAACTTTGGACACCCCTGCATTAGTCACTACAAAATATCACATTGGACCCTGACACCCTAAAATCCATAACACAAAACATGGAAGCCATGTCAACAGAATGATCAGACTTTTTTTCACCTTTAAGGCCCCCAGTATTGATAAAGAGAAGAGACAACACAAAATCAGAATAAATCTGCTTTTATTATTCACATATCTTGTACAAACGTGTGAAATGAATGCCTACAGTCTGCTGGGGTTGTGATGATTACATGGCAGATATTAAAGGATTGATGGAGCAGATTACTTTAAAAGTTGTAGGCACTGATATTTTGACGGATGCAGGGTCTCTTTACTGGATGGGATCGTCAAGTCTCTTGGGGTATTGAATGTTAGTCAGCTCAAGTTCTCCACCATTCCAGGGACGTTTGTGCCAAACCTGAACGTGCACATATTTATCTCCTCCCACATGGACCTAAACAGAGGAGCAAGTTGTACATTATATATTTTCAAATACTAATCAGATACAATTATATTATATAGCAATCCCATTAGAGTTTGGTACAATTTAGTATCCATTTAGAGATTTATCTTTAACTGCTACCCAGTAGGTTGATAACAAAGAAAACAGCAAATATAATTTATTTAATATCAATTAAACCCAGAATAAAGAAATTTACATTTATTGAACACATTAAAGCTAATGTGTATTATTATACTTTGCTCTCCATAAAAACATATTCTGTCAAAATTGTACAAATATGAACATTCTGCTGAAGAAAAACAAAGCCTGGAAATATTAATAATAAGGAAAACAAATCAAATAATCCTCTTTTCTTTGCTCTTGTGTATATTTTATTAGATCTGGAGTCCAAGCATCCTTTTTAGCAATAAGTGCATTTCTGCTTAGTGTGTGACGTCCTGTGTGTGTCTTTGTGAAACGTATCAGAGGGATTTTTTTAAAAAAAAACTGCTATTGTGAATTTAATTTTTAGGTCTTATAAAAAATTAAAAACTAAATCATCCAACACATCAGTGGGATTACTCCAAAAATATTTGGCATTTTACAAATTTTGTGCAACAGTAAAAATCCTAAAATAAAAGCTATAAATTTATCAACAACTGATTTATTGTTTATGTCTGATCTCTAAACACCAAACAAACGCCAGGCTAATGTAAAAAAAAATACACTTTATATAGAAAATAAAGACGGGTAATAAAAAAGTCTACAATAGTTGATAAAGAATGACAGTAATAGCATGAGCTGAGTAATCTAAAAGCACGCCATGATCCTGGTGTTGCGCAATCGAGGCTGCGCGCCCTGCGCTCCCATCTGCCTGCGCCCACTACCCCTCCCCTTTTCCTTCACACACATTTGCGGCCTTCTCTAAGACAGGAGCGGCGCTGCTGCGAGGGCGCCATTTTACAGGTTTCAGGATGTTCCAAAATCTGCGAAATAACAGATAATAGAAAAACGATATTGGCGCAATTTGTTTTTCTTCCAAGCACGGACACCAGAAAGGAGGAGCACATTACTCCAATTCTGGAATCTTTGCATTGACTACCAGTCAGCTTTAGGATAGATTTTAAGATTCTTATTTTAGTGTCTTTTATTTAGTTCTAATAGAATTGGACCTTCATTTTTGATCAGGTCAAATTCTTTTCCATTTTGGAAATCCTTAATGTGATCATAGTTTTCTTTTCCCTCATAGGGTAACAGTCCTTACCTTTATAGAATAACTGATTCCAGCCATGACCTGAGTCTTGTAACTTATTGCCACGAAAGAATTAAATTTTTTTCCTGCCATCCCTTCCGCGCGATCTTTTACCTAAATCGAAGTGAGATAAAAGAAATAAATTCACAAACAAAAAAAGGCGATGCGACTTGTAAATTTGCTTTAAATGTATTTTCGCTTTTTCTACTTACTTGATTGCAGATCTTCTGGATCTCTTCATCGGCCTTCCTAGTCTCAGTGAGTCCTCCGCAAAGTGGCATGGCAGCAGCTTTGTAATGAAACGTAGTAACAGAGGAAGAAGCAAAAATGGATGAGATTGCTCTCAAAACCCCTCTATTTAAGTGAGGAGATTAGCCCAAAGGCAAGACAACTCAACGGTTGGAATGTTTAAGCATGAAAAAATATGATCAATCCTGAAAGAAGCAACGTCTGGCTTTTTAAAAACTCTGCGGAATGCACCATGTTATGCAGGTTAGGCAGGCTTGTTCATTGAATGATGAAGTTAAAAACTTACTTTTTCTCCCTGACTTTTAACTCAGTATGAGATGTTGATTTTATTGATTAGCATTACTTTTGTTTTATGTTATTTACTTTAGATTGTTGTTTTGTTTTATCTTTCATTGTTAAGCACTTTGGTCAGCCTCTGTTGATTTTAAAAGCGCTTTATAAATAAAGTTGACTTCAAATCAAATCAAATCAACCTTTATTTATATAGCACTTTTTCAACATATGTCACTCAAAGTGCTGTGCATAAAATACAATAAAATTTAAAAACAAGATGACAAGACAAACAGTGCGACAACCCCCCCCCCCCCCCCCCGCAAACAAACACACACACACACACACACACACCCACACACATCAAAAAAATAATAATAATAAAAAAGCGATAAAATGATAGAATGTAGAGACCAAGCTTTGTCCTGTAGTGGGGAAACGATATTTTGGGGACATGTCCACATCAGCGACCCCCACAACCCAAGTTCACGGAGAAAACTAGCACAGAACCCCCCAGATCCAATCAAAAGTGTCAGACCCAGGAGATCCCACTGCAGCGACCCCGTTTACTGAGAAGGGTCAGTCACCGATATGGAGGATCCCTCAGAGGAAAACACTGGAGTGTAATAAAATGTAAAAGGAATAAAATTAAAATATATATAAAATATAAACAAAAAACAAATAATTACACAAACCCTATTAGGCATATGAAATGGTAAAAGCGACTTAAAAATTAATAGAATAAATAAATAAATAAATGTATTTACATACACATATAAAACTAGTTAAAAGAAAAAAGAAAAAATTAAAATATCAAAAAAAAAATCCTAAAATTCAACTAAAAGCTAAATAAAAAACGTAGGTCTTAAGCCTTCCTTTAAAAACATGAACATTCTGTGCGGCCCTGAGGCTCTCTGGGAGGCTGTTCCACAGGCGAGGTCCGTGAAAACTGAATGAGGCCTCGCCGTATGTTTTTGTTCTAACTTTTGGAATAACCAAAAGGCCGTTTTCAGAGGACCTCAGGGTCCGCGAGGGCTCATACTTTAAAATCATGTCAGATAAATATGAAGGCCCGAGACCATAAAAACATTTGTAAACCAATAAAAGAACTTTAAAATCAATTCTGAATTGAACAGGGAGCCAATGCAGCGGTCTTAAAACTGGTGTAATGTGTTCCCGCCCCCTGGTCCTTGTCAACACGCGTGCCGCTGAATTTTGCAGCAGTTGAAGATTTGCTATTCTTGTTCTGGGAAGACCAGAGAGCAGGGCATTACAGTAATCTAATCTGCTGGTAATAAAAGCATGCATTAGCCCCTCTGTACTGGCAAGAGAGAGAAATGGGCGGACTCTGGCTATATTTTTTAGATGATAAAATCCTGTTTTTGTGATATTTTTAATTTGTGGGATAAAATTCATCTCAGAGTCAAAAATGACACCCAGGTTTCTCAGACTTGACTAACTCTGGCCTTAAACTCTTGCACAGTAAGATGATTCTGCAATAAACCATGTTCCTGGTAACATTACATCAGCACCTCAAGCTACACTTCTGACTGAAAGTTTAAACATTAAAGTGATCTAAGGAACTTGTCGGAACAATCCCATTTATAAGAATAATTTAATACTCCTTCTGGAGTATTAAATGCTGATCAGATGGCGTTCTCCACCAGTAAAAATTTTGAAGAACCTGAGTGAGCATAAAATATTCCTCCCACATGGCCCTAAACAGATAAACAAGTGACTTTTAAATTTGTTTTCAAATATAAAATCAAATTCAACGAACAATCCCCTTTAGATTAGCATAAACGGATCTTTTTACACAGACAACAAAGAGTTAAATGAAGTAAACTGTTCTTGTTACAATAAAAATTCTTTTAAAGTATTTAGTTCCAGCTACAAACTGCGTTTTGTAGATAATCAGAATAGTTTTTACTCTAGCATTTGCCCCGCATGAGCTTTTGTCTAAAACAAACCATAATCAGAGAAACATTTTCATGAAGAAAAAGGCTGTGTTTCTTGTAGTTTTGAAGTCATTTCCTTTCATTTACTTACTTGATGACAGATCTGCTGGATGTTGTCATTAACTAATTTAGCCTTGCTGAGTCCTCCATCTGCATCGCAGCTTTGTAAAGAAACAGTAACGTAGAAATGTGCAAACATGGCTGTGATTGGTTTTACACACTTTCAGTGTAAATGAAAAGAGTTGTTGGCCCAGAAGGGACCCAACAGTTGTAAGCTGTGTAACAGAATAAATATGAATCCACTTGCCAAAGGAGTTATCATTATTTAACCATTATTTTTAATGGGCTCTATCGGTTTGTGTCTGAATTCTATATCCAGCAGCAAAAACGTATTAGTTGTGACACAGACACATCCCAAAGATTGAGAGAATAAAGTATGGAATTGTTACCCTTATTGACAGTAAAATGTGTCCAACACAATAGGCTTTCAGCTCTCATCTGACTGCTGTTGGATAGGACAAGTTTAAAAAAAATTATAAATAAAAAAAGTGAGAGACTAAAACATGGAATTAAAGACAAGTCATTCCAAAACCCTTCCAAAAATGTGGACAAACCTGAAAGAACTTTGGTACAGAGCCAGTGACCTGACATGGGTAAAAAGATAATTAATTTGTTAGAACGAAACAAGTTGTTTCCAAGAAATAATGGTTTGTTTCCAAGAAAAATTTCACTTGAAAAGTCATTCTTAAACACGGATGTAGGAGCCCTATTGAGAAAATGTCCTGTGGGTTTCGCTGTTTTCATTCTTTTACCGTCAATTATGAATTGATTGATTACCTGACCTCAGACAGGTGTGCATGAGCCAGATGGAGAAAAGGCTTTTGACCACTTGTGCAGGAAATGAAGCAAAAGGGAAGTCAAATTCGTTCAGTAATGTAAATAATAAAAGAAACAAATCAATTGCAAAGTTGTTTGGAGTGAAAGACTCATTTTCTTTGTCGTACAGGAAAACGACAGCCCGCTTGGCGCGTCAGTCAAGTCTGGCGTCGCACATCTCAGTGTATCAAAGGAGCTAGAACTTTGTTAAACTGTTTCTAGGCCCTTAGCTCCTACAACTGATGTGAGAAATACTTGGATTTACAGCAGATACCTTCACATTTCTGTCTGTGTATATCTCATTACAATGCGTGGAAGACACAGAGGATGTTTAGAGATCAGATTTAAAAAATAACAAAAGAAGCTCTACAAAAGCATCAGTAATAACGTCTCCATGTCTGGATTCATTCACAGTCTCTAGTAGGCACTCCATCCTGCCACTACACCAGTGTCTCTGTGACTCACATGAATTCAAGAGGGGAAAAAAAACAATAATCAAACTAGGGGATCTATTTATTATTTTCTCAATGAAAATAAGACAAATATCATAGTGAAAGTTTGAACATTAAACTGACCTAAAAAACTTGTCATAACAATTATGACTGTAGAATTGCAAAAACCTTCACATAATTGGAAAGGTGCAGTTGACTGATTTGCAAAGGTGATCAACAACTATTTGAAAAGGACTTCAAATTAGTTCAAATTAACAACAGAAAATGAATGGAGAAACAGTTGCTTTTTAAGTAAGACACACCAGGAAGAGCAAAGTTCTGGTAAATATCCTAAACACTGGTGAAATTGATGTCAAAGGGAGTGTTCTTCAAAGACCGTAGGGCAGTGCTTTTCAAATAGTGGGGCAGTAGTAGAGGTTTTAGGCACAGGTAGAATAAAACCTTGAAGGAATTGGATTGGTGAAAGGTTGAGAGGTGACGTTTCCAACTTTGTAAAAACACAACCAAAAAAACAAAGAGCCAAGAAGCTGAAATAAAAGCTTTGATATCCAACATTCATGCTGGTGCAATTTGTTCTGTAAGTCTTTTCTGTGCAAAAGACAACAAAAAGAAAGAATCCAGATTTAAGTGACCAAACAAAATTTAATACTGAAAGTGGTTTCCTCAAGAAATCCGTCTTTCTGTCTAGACTGAGTTATGTAGTTTGTATTTTGTATTTTCTTTTTTATATACTTTTTTGTCACAGCAGAATATTATTTTGTCAAAACAACGATCCATCCATTCGTTTTCTCATCCTCCTGTTTCCCTTTCAAGGTCAAGGGGCTGTCAGAGTCTTTACCGCCTAGATGGCTGAACGCAGTGTAACCCTAGACAGATTACCAGCCTGTCGCAGGTCAATATGATCAATTAATAATATTTAACCAACTTATTTTTTTATTATTTTTTTACAAAATGTGTTTTAGCTATTCATTCATTTCATCCTGTTCTGCTCATCTGTAATGTTTATGTCCAATCCTCTACATCTGCAGGCTGTGGAAATGTCATTTCTCTACACTACAATGTATTTGTCTCCCTGTTGTTGTTGGACTGCTCCCCCTACTGGCACAATTTAATATCACCATCGTTTGTCATCATCAAAGCATGTGACTGAAATTGCACTTCCAATCACCACATGTAGATGTGCCATCAGCATTCAGTGTCATAATGTCCTGAACAGGGGCAATGCTAGTGAGTGTTTTGCATTTCTGTGTATATTTTAAGAGTGTTATTTGAGTTGATTGTTCATGCTAGTAATTATTTATTTTGCAAAATGACTATAGTGAATGGATAGATTTTAGCTGTTGTTTTATTTGTTTAAGCTCTAAATCATATTTATGAAGGATAATCCTAATTATTGTATTTATGTTTCTGTTTATACTTTCACGCTTCCCTTTATTAAACGTCCAGTTCGACACACTAGTCTGTCGCGGGAGTTTGATTTTGAGGAAGAGTGTAGCTGGTTGTGAGCACCTGACAAAAAAATAGCAAATTTGTAGTTTCAACAACAGTCTGGCCTTAAAAACAAATATTTTCTGAATTTGGTCACAGAAAAATTGCTTTAGATGAGAGCCTGACACCTTAAAATCAGCAGGATCTTCCATTTGTGTTCAGCTTTTTGATGTCAGAGGATCTTAACAACAACCTTTAAAGCAGGGGTGTCAAACATACGGCCCGCAGGCCGGATACGTCCGGCCCACACATGAAGAATAAAAATCATAAGCATGTTTAAAAAAGAAAGCAAGTTTCTAGTCCATTCCTGTGGCGAGTTATGATTTTTTAAAGAAATAACCGAAATGCGCAATTCCGCCACTAGGGGGAGCATGGGAAAGCTTAACAGGTGAAACAACATAACTGCATGTGCCAAAAACGAAACCTAACAGCTTTGTGTCTGGGTAGGCGGTAGTTTGGTTCCCTGTGAGCCTCACCACTGAAGGATGATCAGTAGTGACACCCTAATGACCAAAATGTTGTCAAAAAGAAAAAAAGGTTGAAGTGAAGTCCTGACCTTTCCAGGAAAATGGAAAGTGTTTTATTTGTTCATGGAGCTAAATGCAAACCTGCAAGCTTGGTATGTCATCAACAGGTTCTCCAAGAATATAACATTCAGCACCACTATGAGACTCTCCACAAAGAAAAGTTTCAGCATTTGCAGTTAAGAAAAAAAAGATTTAACAACTATTAGCTGGACAGATAAATAACCATCTGGATTTACTGCAGCCGTGACGTCAGTGATGGAGCACTGAAAGCTAGCTACCTTATTGCAGACAAGTTGGAGCAAACATCCAATTCATTTTCAGATGGTGAACTTATTGAAAAATGCTGAAGGCTGCAGAAGTCTTGTTCCCAAAAAGCAGTCGACCTTAAACATGAGTCTGTCAAGAATTAAGATCAGATCCAACATCTCTGAGGAAACATGGGCAGCCATATGAAGGAATCCAGTCATTTATTGTATTTTCAGTCACTTTTGATGAAAGCACCACCATCACAGATATGTACAGCTGTGCATATTTATTAGAGGTGTTAAAGAGACGTCACAGTGGAGTTTCTTGAATTGATGGACACAACAACAACTGATGACATAGTCAGCTCTCTAGTTACTGTGCTGGACGATGTTGGAGTGAACTGGTCACATGAAGTAATTTTGGTCACCAATGGCGCTCCATCAAAGGTCAGGAAGAAGGCAGGTGTTGCCACAAAATTCAGACAGAAACCAGGAAAAGTTTCTTATAATAATGAATGATAATAATAATGGACACTTCATTGTGTTTTGCACATTTGAATGTCAGTAAATGTGTTTCTGCACAGGATTTGAATCCTGATTTTGACGGTCTTCTGAAGTTTCAGGAGAGAATAAAGGTTAACTCCAAATTATTATGTTCACAAATGTTTGCAAGTTTAATTTAGTGTAATTTTGTGATCGTTTGGACGTTTACATTTTAGGAAGATGTTTCATTTTTTTCTGTAGCCCCTCTTGAATTTATTATCAGGATTGCTTCAGTGTCAGATTTAAAATATTCAGGCTGTATAAAATTGAATAAACCAATATTTTTAAAGTGAAATTAATTTTATTTAAGATCCATTGGCCTCTGTGAAAGAATGTATAATAAGAAATGATTAGGCCACCATGTTAGTTGAGGCATGTTTTCCAATTGGGTAAAAAAACAAAAATAAAGCTGTTGTTTTGCCTTTACGTTACTGGTCCGGCCCACTTGAGATCAGACGGGTTGAATGTGGCCCCTGAACCAAAATGAGTTTGACACCCCTGCCTTACAATTACCGCTATGAAGCCCATTGAGACATCTGTAGTTCGAATTTGCGCTAAATAAAAAAATTATTTAATTGAATTCGAGAATTTATACAGTGATTGCTGTCTTCTTATGCCTTTTACAAGTTTCCATGTGCATGTATTAGGGAGTTAATAAATTTTTTCTGGCCTCACGGACTCAAAAAAATAACTCTTTGTTTGAACTCAATTTAATTGTGGGCAGGATTTCCATCCAATAAATATGAGTAACCCCACCTCAAAGAAAATTCTTCCATGTAACGAAATATAATTGAGTTAGTCGAACTCAATTTTATCAAGAAAGGCAAGGGGAAAAAAACATGCAAATAAAACTTCAGCCAGCCTCAAACCCAGAACCTCTGCATGTTAAACCCACTAACTTATCCACTGAGCCATCCACTTGAGTCTTTTTTTGGGTGAAAAAACATTGCACCATTCAAATTTTCCTCCCCTCTGTTCTCTTTCTTCCTCATACAATTACCAATGACACAAAATGTGCTCCACTGATTCTTCCCCTTTCCTGCAATCACAACTGCACTGACGAAGGTGAATCAAATGCACGGGCTCAACGTGGGCAGGGTTAACTTTCCACAGCTTGTTCACATTCCTCAGCGTTCCAGCATTCCACTATGTTGAGCAGTTCTGCAGGCTGCAGCCAGGGCTTACTCGAGGTGTGGGGGGTCGATATATTGTGTGTTCGGAGGACGGAGCATTTTAATTAATAGCATTCTGAACTGTGAAAAAGTATTTCCTTTATGTAAAAAATAACTTTTTTTTTTTGTTCATAGCTGCATATTTTGTCACAGAGTGTAATTGTAAAATGAAGCTTTTTAAATTGTGTGCGTTTAATGTTAAAATTGTCCTCGTTGGTCACCCATAAGCCTTTTTTTTGGTTCTACTTTTCTGAGAAAACAGGA
Organism: Oryzias latipes; assembly: GCF_053564925.1. Classification (NCBI taxonomy): domain Eukaryota; kingdom Metazoa; phylum Chordata; class Actinopteri; order Beloniformes; family Adrianichthyidae; genus Oryzias; species Oryzias latipes. The sequence continues at coordinate 22,051,104 of NC_136256.1, read as the reverse complement.
CTTCGAATCTTTATAATCTACAAAATCGTGCACTCTGCCAGTCAACCACACTAACGGCTACGTATGTAAAGATCTGCTGGCTTCAGCTGCTCATAAATCCGTTCTGAACTGCCTGGTTGGAATGAGGTTTCATTGTCTGAGTGAATGTTTCATTTTGACGTGCGCTTCTTTTATGTGGCACAGATCAGCATCACTGCTCCCACTGAGAGCAATGTTCTTTACATTATAGGTGAGTTAAAAATACACAGTAATCATGTGTCAATATGTCACCTCTTGTGTGCGGCCCGGACCTTTGCTCATTTTTCTGTATTTGGCCCTCACCAAAAAAACTTTGGACACCCCTGAGCTAAACAAACCAACCGCAAAGGACACTGGGATATTCTAGATATAAAGTAACAGGGTGGGAAGAAGAGAGTTTGTGTAGTTTCATTGCTGGTTACATTTTTGTATTAATGTTTTTAAACAAAATTGGGAGCTTTATTGCTTTATATACTTGGTTAATAAAATCAGGAGATGTATTAAATACAATTGAGATGAAAATTTATTATCATAATTAACTAAACCAAATAAGATATTTTTCCATGTTAAAATAAAATGTGAATACATTTCAGTTTTTATCATGTTTGTTAATTCGTCCCATATATTTTCAGTGTACTTACATGTCCAAAAAATATGAATCAACGTTTCCTCAAACTGAGAACAGAAAGAACAAATTTTAGTAATATCCTCTTTTAGAATCAGAATCAGAAAAAGCTTTATTGCCAGGTTCAGTAGAGCGCACTTTACAGAACGAGGAATTTGACTTGGTGTATAGTGCAATTAAGAATAAGTTAAAAATTAAGATTATTGCCAGAGTACATTTGCATGTACTGATTTGTTGGATAAAACCTATGAATGATCTTGAATGAAACCTCTTTCACTTTGTTGTTTATAAGATATTTGTTTGGCAGAAGCCAAACCTTTTCCCAACAAATTGGACCATCAAAGCGGAATTCTTTTACTATGACGCAGCAGTGGCCAGTTTTCCTGTAGAATGCTGAACTCGTTTGATCCGGTTTCATGCCTGGTAGAAATATTGCCAACAATATCAGATTAATACTAGACATGATTGATTATAATGAATATATTAAAGATGATCGTTTTATCTTATTTGTTGACTTTTACAAGGCATTTGACACAATTAGTCACAGTTTTATGATTCGAGTTATTAAAGAATTTGGATTTGGTAAAAGATTTTTAAAAGCAACTGAGGTTCTATACAATGGATGCAACAGCTCCATTAAACTGGCACATGGTTCAACTCCCAGATTTGACATTAACAGAGGAATCAGGCAGGGATGTCCTCTCAGCCCTTTTCTCTTTTTACTAGTTGCTCAGGTTATGGCCCTTCATATTAAAAAATGTCCATTTCGTGCTATTACAGCTTTAGGGAGAAAATTGAAACTCTCTCAACTAGCAGATGACACAACAATTTTTTTTGGCCAATAAACATGAAAAACAAATGCAATCAAAGGAATCAGGGACTTTTCCGGAGTCTCTGGATTGGAAATGAACCTTAACAAATCTGTCCTGTTTCCACTTAAAGATTGTGATTCACCAGAAATCAACGGTATTCCAGTTGAAACTTCACTTACATACCTTGGTATAATTATTGATAAAAAGGAAAAAAATCGCAGTGATGTTCATTTTAAGCCAATAACTGAACAAATTATCAAAAGATATAATATGTGGTTAATGAGAGATCTTTCTCTGAACGGTAGAATTCTATTATCTAAAGCTGAGGGAATCTCTAGATCTGTCTATGTGTCTCTGTCTTTAGAAATGCCAAAACACATCTGTAACCTATTAAACAAAACATTATTTGATTTTATTTGGAGGAAAAAATGTCATTACTTAAGGAAAATGTTTTGTGTAACACCAGAAAATATGGGGGCTTGGAAGTATTAACCTTTGAAACTTTATACAACTCTTTTAAAAAAAAGTCGTTAAGTAATTGAAAGGGGAAGACAATATCGGGAACAGATTTCCCAAATATATATTTGACACAATGGGAGGCATTAAATTCTTGCTAAAATGTAATTATAAAATTGAAAAATTACCCACAAAACTTTCAAACTTTTACAAACAAGCCCTGCTGGCCTGGAAACTCGTTTATAAACACAATTTTTCTCCAACAACTTGTTTTATTAGGAATAACAGTAATGTAAAATACAAGAATAAATCACTTTTTTTCCCTAGATGGTGTGATAATGATATTGTTTTAATCAGACAACTTTTCAATTCTCATGGACATCTTCTGACGTATGAAGAATTTCTTTTAAAATTCGGTATTCCTGTTCCACCCAGAGAATATGCCATAGTGTTAGATGCCATTCCAACCAGTCTACTTCAACTGTTTAAAGGGATTTATAACACAAGTCAATTAAGAACCCAGACAATGTTTTTGGACAATGTGGATATTTGTGTTAATTCAGTTTCCAATAAGCAAATAAGAAATCTTTTACAGACCACAACCTTAGCTGCTGGGAAATTCTATTCTGACTCCAAATTAGTGGACATAAACTTGACTTATGCTTTGAATATTAGTAATAAATACTGTCTGAATAACAAAATAAAAGAGGTGTCCTTCAAAATATTGCATTGTATATATCCTACCAAAAAAACTTTGAGTAGATTTGTTGTGGACATGGACCTGTTTAGTTCATTCTGTGGAACTCGGGAGGAAACTATTTATCATCTGTTTGTGGACTGCAGACATACAAATATGTTTTGGATTGAAGTGGGAAACTATATTGGAAATATTACTAAACAAACTGCTACATTTTTGGATAAAGACATTATTCTGGGTTACTTTAATGTCAAAGTAGACAAAGATTGTATCTTCATTACACAATTGTTTTTATTATTGGCAAAATTCCATATTCATAAAGCCGAATGGTCAAACTCCAAACCTAAATTCCAGCAGTTTTTGAGTGAAATCAATCAGTACTGTACCATTATCAAACATCTGCAAAACCAAAAAGCAATTCGAACTGATTTGATTTTATGAAAAATTTAAAATTTATTTAACCTCAGAGGTATTTGAATTAATGATTATTTTTGTCTTATGTTGTATATGTATGTGTATATATTTATATACTTTTGTTGTATTTCTTATATTTCTCTGCAATATGTACACATTTCAATTCCCCCTGAGACATTCACATTGTTATTGTATTATGTTGTTTGTCAATAAAGTATGAAAAAAAAGAATGCAGCTAAAAAAATAAAAATAAATAAAAAGAATGCAGCTATTCTGATGATAAGACTCTTTTTTTGAAAGATAGTGGTCAAATTCGTCGAGCATTAAATCTAATAATTGTAGAGCCTTGATTTTTTGTAAACAATGCATGTTATATGTACGCTCCTCTGGCATATTTGAATTTTATTTTGTAAAACTGTGTGTTTGTACTGTATGTACTTCTATTGTATGCAATAAAGCTGTAAAAAAAAAAGGAATTGCTGAACTCGTTTGTGAGCCTCACCTCAGAATATACGATCTTTGTGGCTGCGGGGGAGAATACATGGTGACGGAAAATAAAATATTAAGTTAATCATTTATCCTTATTAAAAACAAATTTTACAGTTTTAATATATTGTCTTTTTTAACCTGTTAGGAATCATGTTTGTAAAAAAAAATATTCCCCCTGCGGTTACGGTACAGTCCAGACCAAGCGTCACATGACTCTCCTGACTTGAAGGAACGCTTAAACTCACTCCAAACCAGTTTTTGCTTATTTATGTGTTATTATTGTCTCACAACAAATCTGCAGCGATGCCGATGCGTGGAGGACTCACCGACGTCAAAGAAGCTGATGCCAGCGTCCAGCAGATCTGCGATCAAGTCAGTAGAAATACAGGAAATAACTTCCAAATTACAAGTAACGCGGTCTCTTCGTAGTTTTTTGTTCACGAAAAATAAAATGGCTTATCTATCCCTCTCTGTTTTAGGTGAAAGCTCACGTGGAGCAAAAGGCAGGAGCAAATTTTGGCGTTTTTACCGCGAAGAGCTACAAGACGCAAGTTGTGGCCGGAACCAATTATTTTATAAAGGTAAGAACTGCTATTTGCATCAAAGCAAACAAAGTTTCGTTGTGTTACGTGATTTTGATTGTTGGTGACGGGTCCATCTTGAGAGAGTGGATATGAAACTGTGTTTTTTTTTAATTCATATTTATTATATAGTTATTTTTATATTTATGGGCCAGCGTGTAAACTGAGATTTAGGAAAAAGGGATGAGATAGGACCAACAAGAAATCAAATTAAATCAAATCAAAAAGTGATTAATCACAGTTGACAGCTATTTAAACCTGTAAAAGTGTTTAAAAAAGAGAGAGAGAGAGAGGGCAAAAAATATTGTGAAGGCGTGAAAGCTTTGATGTATTTCTTTTTTTCTGGGTATAAATGATATACGCTGTTTTCTTTATGTTGAATCAACTGGGAACCAGTTAAATATTAGAGTAGATGACTTTATTAATCCCACGATGGGGAAATTCATTGATCCGTGGCAGCAACAACGACATTCAGAAATAACAGCAAAAGAAGACATAAAAAATGACATTCATATTAAATAAATAAATACTAAAAATAAAATTATTATAAAATAAAATAAAAGAGATAAAAAAGACTCTAAACTGATAATGGATACAAACTTGCATCAAACTCTAATGGGATTGTTCTATAATAAAATTGTATTTGACAATATACAATGCATTGTAACTTGCTCCTCTGTTTAGGTCCATGTGGGAGGAGATGATTATGTGCACGTTCGGATTTGGCAGAAACTCCCCTGCTATGGTGGAGAACTCGAGCTGGCTAACATTCAACACCCCAAGACCCACAGCGAACCCATCGAGTACTTCTAAAAAGACCCTACATCCATCAAAATATCAGTGCCTAAAACTTTTAAAGTAATCTGCCCCATCAATCCTTTGATATCTGCCATGTAATCATTATAACCCCTGTAGACTGTAGGCGTTCATTTCACACTTTTGTACTAGATATATGAATAATAAAAGCAGATTTATTCTGATTCTGTGTTTACTCTCCTTTTATCATTACTGGGGGCCTTAAAGGCGAAAAAAAGTCCGATCATGCTGTTGACTTGGCTTCCATGTTTCGTGTCATGGATTTTAGGGTGTCAGGGTCCAATGGGATATTATTTTGTAGTGACTAATGAACCAAGTATGATTTGAAGCCAAACTGTTTATCATGTATGCCTTTGTAACATGTAATAATTTTTCTATGGAGGTGGATTTTTTTAATCATCATGCAGAAGATAATTTATAAAACTATTTTGTTTTTCTTACACTAACTGATAAATCAATACGGCAAAACACAACCTAATCTCCAATTTCACAAGTGTCTTGATGCTAACTAATGGATTTAAAGTACAGTGAAGTCAATAAGTATTTGATGACCCTGTGATTTAAAAAATTCTCCCGCTTAGAAAACATGGAGGGGTCTAAAATGTTCATCATAGGTGCATTTCCACAGTGAGAGACAGAATCTGAAGAAACATTCAGAAATCCATGGTACGCTTTTTTTAAAGCAATTTATTTGTATATTACTGTGACAAATAAGTATTTGATCACTTGATTATCAGATAGATTTAAAAGCAGACCTGCTGTTCTGCTTTTAAATAGTCAAACTCCACTCTGCTCATTATTCTAAATTAGTGGCACCTGTTTGAGGTCGTTAGCTTGCATAAAGGCACCTGTGCACCCCACAATCAGTCAGAAGTCTAACTACCAACATGGGCAAAACCAAAGAGCTGTCAAAAGACACAAGAGACAAAATTGTAGACCTTCACAAAGCTGGAAGTGGCTACGGGGCAATTGCCGAGCAGCTTGGTGAGAAAATGTTTGAGTGATAAAACAAATGACAGTAAAGAGAATGTATATCCATTCTGCCTGTAGTTTGCTGAACTTTTGCTGCCATCTATTGATCAGTAAGTGGAACTGCTCTTTCCACAACTTTAAAAGTAATTGATTTTTTTAACTTGACTTTACTGCAGAAAACGTTTTTTTTTTAAATGGAATAAATAAGGTTATCTGAAATGATTAAAAAAGTTAAAACTCACTAAAGGTTGCATAGAGACTAAAATAAACACACTAAGTTTAATTTAACTTTTCAGCTCTAAAGGTTGGAGACTTATTATGCTGTGGCTGATTTTTAAATAATTTATTTTATTACTGGAACAATTAAAGCAAATATATACAAATTCTTCAAACAAATCATCCAGGTCCAAAATGTAATATTTGGATAGTTTTATGATAATATAGCCAAAGGTTTGAACTGACCAATTAAACAGTAATCTTAAGAAAAATTCTAAGAGAAGTTCAGCTAAGTAAGTCTGCACTCATTTCCCATCATCCTTTAGTTTAATGGATTTAACTAGCTTTCAGCCCCTCTGAAGCTAACATTAGCAGTGCAACAAAAGCGCTGAGCCATATTGGAACTATCCAGCCATACAGTTTAGAGCCAGGTGCCAGCTCAGACGAGGAGAATGCAAAGTATGGATTCATTTGTCTGCAGGTGAATGGATTGGACTGGAGTGCTTCAGAGACTCCTCCAGGACTCCCACTGGCGTGCATTAAAAACACAGCTGAAGTTTAAAGGCTGCCAAACATCTCCACACATGTTTCCCCCCCCGTGGTATTAAAGCTTACATGGGAGGTTGACAGCCTGAGGAATGCGCCCTTCCTGGTGTTCATCCGGGTCTCTGACGTCGAAAAGCTGAATGTCACGGTAAGTCAGCATTGTCTTCAGCTGCGAGTGGGTCACCACGAAGGCTTGATCTAGAAAAACATATACAGAAACGTATAGTTTTCATTCAATATTGATGCTATTACATTGATTTACTGTTGATTTTGCAAAGTCCTCCAGTGAACTTTAACCAAACATACTATATTATTCGAGTTCAACAGGAAAGTATTAGAGTGAAAGTACCGCATGACTGACTGAAACTCTTTAAACTTTAAACCAATTCTGTGTTTTTATAACCTTTTTTTAAAAGCCAGAAAGGACACGTTAAAAATGAGTATGTATTGCAAAAATAAGTCACAACTTGTCTATTGACTGCAACACTATTTTTTTTTTTTTTTTTTTTTAAATTGGTCTCTGAAACCAAAGATTTCAAATGTTTAGAACAAGAGGAACAGCTTTGGATTAACAGAGGAACAGAATTAAACAACGGTAATCTGGTGAAAACAGGAAGTAAATAAGGTGTAGCTGTCAGTAACAGGCCCAAAAAAGGCTGAAAAGAAACAAGCACATTTGAATCCACAAGGGAAAAAAACAAATAAACCAAACCAGGAGTTTCACGTTTTTTGAAAAGCTGCAGCCACAAAGCAACTATTTAACTGTTAATATTTTAAAAGACCTGAAAAACAAGTTTTAGAAGTCTTAAAATGAGCTTTTCACATGAATCAAACCATATTTAAACAAGTACAGAGGTTGCTGCTCTGAACCTTTCCTTTTTGGGAGGCTTCGTCTATTATACTACACAAATGACTAAATATGAGTCAAATTCAACAGTGCAAGGAGTGTAAGGATTTATTCCCACCACTGCTTGTTTCTTTTCCTAACTGTGTATGACTCAATATTTCTGAATGATACTATGAGTATGTATTTATTAATCTATTTGTCTGCCTCAAAAAACAACTTGTCGTATAAACTTTCAAAAAATATTATATATTTTTGCAGAATGTTTCACCTCTATTACTTTAAGTCTCAAATTGGAAGGCACATTTCACCAGCCTGCAGGAAGGAGAGCTGTGTTCACACCAATGAAAAGTCCATGTAATAACACGTAAACACATTTTTCAGGCTTCTGGATTTGAAACTCTGGTGTTCAAAGTTTCTATATTCAGGCTCTACTTAATGTGCGCCACTAAACGTGCGTTGCAAGGTCAAACGTCACAAAGTTTGACCAATCAGGGGCTCAGATTTGGTAGTGACATATGCATGACATCCCCTTTAACTCAAGGAAATGCCAACCACTTAAAAAATTGATCATGGAAGAGAAATTGATAACTGCAATTTGTGCCTGGCCGGTATGATATGACAGCAAGTCTTTCAGTTATCGGAGTAGAGCTAGAAAAAGCCTGGAGCAAGATTTGTGAGATTTGCAGAACGTCAACATTTCACACCACGTCTTTTCCAACTGTAGGTAGTGGACATGTGCTGGTAAACAGTAGAAAAATGAGAAAAAGCGCCACTCTGCTTATCCAGTGTGACCACCATGGGCTAAATGTGTGTACAAGAACCAGCGTTCAGCTTTGGACACGCGTCACATGTGTCTGTAGCTTTTGAGGTCTGTGTTCTTTTCTGGTGGTGAGCGTAACAAAAATTTTTGTGCTTTTTTTGAATGTATTTTATGACTCATTTCTGTCTGTATGTTTAATTTTTCCATAGTTTTCATGCTGTCTTACAGTGTCTCATGGTGTAAAACTGTTTTAAAAGCAACAATAAAAGAAAGAAAAGACATTATCAGTATGAATCCTAACTAATGAACTAGTGCAGCCACATGCCTTACAATATTTTTAAGTATTTTTTCATATCCTGTTCATTTTTTGTAGCATCATCTTTAAAGCTTCAACCCAAAAGTCATGTCCTTTCTTAACCCTTCAGAGCCAATGAGTGACATCCTAGTCTGACAGCACAGAGTTAGCTGCTGAGGCGTGCACAACTCCTCTGGAATGAATCCCTGCCTGGATTGAGACACTTCGATGCTTGAGCAGTGCATCATCAGCTCTCTAATTTGGCCTCAACAGACATTTTACCACCCCAAGGACTGCTTTAGTTCTTGGTTCCTCCTTGCTTTCTCTGTGTCACAAAATGGGCAGACGGCTGGTTCTAGAAGCAGCAGATTTTATAAACACAGCTAAAAGTCCACAAAGCTAAATCAGGGTCAGGCAGGCAGGGGTCAATAACGAGCATGAGAGCATCAGAGAAGAAAAGAGAGTAGTCAGGATCCAGGCGAGAGTAGGGGCAGGCAGCCGGAGTCAGAAACAGAACAGGGTCAGGAAGTCAAGAAATCAGAATAGTAGGTCAGGTCAGGATATGACACTCTGTAATGCAGGCAATGAGGCACAAACAATACTTTACACTGAGTGAGGCTTGGTACAGTGCTTAAGTTTACTGTGAGTGAATGCAAATGAAAGTCAGATGTGTGGCATCCAGAAACTGTTTGCCGGGGTTGCTGGGAGATGAAGTTCACTCAGAACTCTGGAGACGGTTCCCACTGGTGACCAGAGGGGGAGACAGAGTTCTGACTTCTGACACTGTTAGCCCGAGGTATATTTGTATCACAAAAATAAGATGCTTACAGAGCTTTTTTTTTCATTTCTTTTCTCACTTTTCTGCTATAATTATCTGAAACAACTGCATTTTTGTTGGCTTTTAAGCTTTATTAGATGCTCATGTAACTATGTTGGAGGTTAATAATGGCAGAACCAAACATCCTCCTCCAAATGACAAAAAGGAAACACATTTTTTTGTTTTTTATTTTGAAATACTTTAAAAATTGACAAATTAGATTTTTTTTTTCATTTTCTATTGACATCATATAATTCACATCATATTTTACAAATAATACATTGAATTTTTGGAAAACAAAATACATTTCATCTTTACGTGACGTGTGAGACCTCAAAATGCCTCACACATTTTGTGAAATAGCACAAAAACCTATTTATAATGCTTTAGTGAATTAAAGATTTGCGTGCAAGGAAGCAATTTACACCGTGGCTATGGTTTATGCCTTCAAACCAGGATTCATATACAGAACTTTCATGAATTCGAACAGCTTTCAGGAAGAGAGGGAAACCTAAAGGGAAACATAAACTTGCCTCCAGGTCTGAAATTTTTTCCACAACTCTTTGAAGCCATATGAGGAGTAAAAAACATGGAAATGTGAGTGACTGAATTGTTTTTACACAACTAGTGCATGTCAGTATATTCAATGAATTATTATGTTCTGCTTTTTTCTGATACAATTTATTCTCCCACATTCAACAGGACTTGTAATGTGTTTATCAAGAACTTTGGCAAAGAATCTCTTGTCCGGTTTGAGTTGAACAGCAGTTCTTCTGTTGTACTAAGAGGACCTGATGCATCATCAAAACCTATTCAAACTAACACAAATCTAGGTCAGGTGACCAGATTACACAAAAAGTCTCTCTATTGAATTGGAACTAGTTCAGGATTAGGCCGTCTGTCACAAAATAGTTTTTCATTCATTCTGAATTTTTTAAAATGCTTTTTAATTGATGCCACTTGCAAATCCAATGCTTATCATCTTTCTAAAGCAATAAAAAAAACTATAACATTTGTAAACACTGGTTTAATGTGTCTTCCAGCTGAGATGCAAGTCAGAATAAGCAATGTGTCAGAGAAAAATATATATTGATAAAATAAATATTGACCCTTTTGATGCCTATAGATATGTCAAATCACCTTAATTTAGCATCTATATGAAAGCAAAAGTACGGTATGAGTGATTTTATTTTTTATGGATGGAAATAAATTTATACATCAAGGGGTTTGCTGTTTGGCTGAAAGTTCTTAATTCAAGTTGTCAGACCTAAAGTCAGTCTAAAAACACTTTTCATGATATTTATATTTTCATCCTATATTCTTGACTTTCTGAAGCATTCCATATTAGAATCCAATTATTCCACCTTCAGCTGTCTGAGTCATTTCAATTTACTTATTTTCTGTATTTCAACTCAACTCAACTTTATTTATATAGCACTTTCAAACAACAGCAGTTGATACAAAGTGCTGAACACGAAAAATAAAGAAAACAAACACTAAAACACGTTATAACACAGGATTAAATATAGAAAGATAAAAACAATAAAAACCAGTACAAAACATGCAAACTTGCCTCAAAGGGTTGTGCAACAAAATAGTAAGTTATGGGTACCGTCATTTTTGTTCAGCCCTATTTCATTTTTTTTTTTTTTTCTTTTTTTTTTTTTTTTTTTTTTAAGTAATTCTGTTAGTCAACAACTTAAAAGTAATGGCTGATTTTGATTGTTTCATTTTTAGTCAATTTTAATTTATTGTTACTTTTGAACGTTTCAAGACATTTCAGTCAGCATTGGGGACTTTCTTTCTTTAACTGAGGGGTACCAACAATTTTGTCCACCACTTTAATTTGCAGAACTCTTTGTGAATTCAGAATACTCTGTAGAAGAGTAGAAGAGGTGAATTTCTTTTAAAGAAGACATTTCACAAGCTCTGATAACCAGTTCTACAAATAGATCTTTATTTTTTAGTATATTTTAAACCGTTAAGTATAAACTTTAATTTAAACATAATGGTCTTTCTAAACTTAAATGTAAGCAGCATTTAAACAAACTGTATTTGGATAAAGCACAGAGCAAAGATATGAATATACTTTTTTTTACTACATCACTTTTAACGTTTTTCATTTTTACTTTTTAAAATTATTTTCCTTTTTATTTTTAAGCTTTTTTTGAATTTTCTGATTGTCAGCATAACACACCAACCGCAAAGGACACTGGGATATTCAGAGGTTTAAAGTAACAGGGTGCTGAGGACAGAGTTTGTGTAGTTTGTGAGTCATCTTTGCTGGTAAAATCTCAAAGCGAAATTCTTTTGCCATGACGTAGCAGTGGCCAGTTTTCCCGAAGCATGCTGAACTCGTTTGTGAGCCTCACCTCAGAATAAACGATCTTTGTGGCTGCGGGAGAGAATATATGGTGACAGATATTAAAATACTAATTTAATAATTTATCCTTATTTAAAAAAAAATACAGTTGTAATTTATTGTTATATATACTTTCCTATAAAATAACAAATCATGTTTTCTTTTTTAACCTGTTAGGAATAATGTTTGTAAAAACCTATCCCCCCTGCAATAATGGTACAGTCCAGACCAAGCATCACATGACTGTCCTGACTTAAATGAACGCCTTTAAGTGCAATACAATCCAGTTTTTGCTTATTTACCTGTTATTATTGTCTCAGAACAAATCAGCCGTGATGCCGATGTGTGGAGGACTCACCGAGGTTAAAGATGCTGATGCCAGCGTCCAGCAGATCTGCGATCAAGTAAGTAGAAGAAATACAGGAAATAACTTCAGAACAAAATTACAATTCACGCGGCACCTTTTTTGTTCATGAAATGTTTCTTTGATCACTTTTTGTAGATAAAAGCTCACGTGGAGCAAAAGGCAGGAGCAAACTTTGGTGTTTTCACCGCGAAGAGCTACAAGACGCAAATTGTGGCCGGAACCAATTATTTTATAAAGGTAAGAACTGCTATTTGCAACAGAAAGCATACAGTTTACTAATAATGTTACCTGATTTTTATTGTTGGTGACGGGTCCAAGAGAGTGGATATAAACCGTATTTTTTTTTAAAGTTAGTATTAATATATGGGCCAGCATGTAAGCTAAGACTTATGAGAAAGGGATGAGATAGGACCAACAAGAAATCAAATCAAATCAAATAGTGATCAATACAGTACTCAGTAAAAAGGTGAAAAAAGGGCAAACACTCATAAAAAGTCGTAAGAGTTTTAATGAATTTCTTTATTCTGGGTTTAATTGACATTAAATAATGACGTTTGCTGTTTACTTGGTGATCAATCTACTGAGTACCAGTTAACGAGAGAGAAAAAACCCTAAACTGATAATAGATACAAAATTGCACCAAACTCTAATAGGATTGCTATATAATAAAATTGTATCTCATTTGTATTTGAAAATATACAATGCATTATAACTTGCTTCTCTGATTAGGTCCATGTGGGAGGAGATGATTATGTGCACATTCGGATTTGGCAGAAACTCCCCTGCTATGGTGGAGAACTGGAGCTGACTAACATTCAACACCCCAAGACCCACAGCGAACCCATCGAGTACTTCTAAAAAGACCCTACATCAGTCAAAATATCAGTGCCTACAACTTTTAAAGTAATCTGCCCCATCAATCCTTTAATATCTGCCATGTAATCATCATAACCCCATGTAGACTGTAGGTGTTCATTTCACACTTTTGTACAAGATATGTGAATAATTAAAGCAGATTTATTCTGATTCTGTGTTGTCTCTCCTTTTTATCAATACTGGGGGCCTTAAAGGTGAAAAAAAGTCTGATCACGCTGTTGACGTGGCTTCCATGTTGCGTGTTATGGATTTTAGGGTGTCAGGGTCCAAAGTGAAATTATTTGTAGTGACTAATGAACCAAGTATGTTTTGAAGCCAAACTGTTGCTGAGACTGCAAATGTGATTAGACTAATTCTTAAAATCTTTTTGTGTGTGGTGGTTTTATTGGACATGACTGTTTATCATGTATGCATTTCTAACATGCAATAATTTTTCTATGGAGGTGAATTTTTTAAATTATCATGGGGAAGATAATTTATAGAACTATTTTGTTTTTCTTACACTAACTGATAAATCAATATGGCAAAACACAACCTAATGTCCAATTTCACAAGTGTCTTGATGCTAACTAATGGATTTAAAGTACATCCATCCTATTGTCAATAGTATAGATGAAAAAGTGTGTTTGTTGAATTATGCTTTCATTTAAATTATGCTCAGTCACGTTTTGGAATTTATATCATGTTTTCCCGGTTAAAATTTGTACCTATTTGTCTGAAGTCAGTTATATTCTGTATAAATGTGATCCTGCTTTTCTGTTGCAGGTTGTCTGTGTTGTCACTATTGTTGTTTGTAGCTTTATTAGGGTAGCTTGTAGCATAAAAAGAATAAGCATTAGAATAAAAAATAATTGTTCACAACACTTAGCAACTGAAAAGAAAAACACAGCAGTGATGACTGTTGCAACCATGTGAACTGGTGAGTCACTTTCTGGTTGGTCTTGAGACTAAAAGTCATCAAGAAAGGTTGATAAATGATGCAGCTTCTGTATTTAAATCAAAAGCTTTGATACTGATTTATCCTATTTGTGTTAGTTAACAGAACTATGATTGTTATCACCGTAAGAATAATCTGTTTATCCATTCATTTAATGTTAAGAATTCACACAAAAAGTTTTTCATCGTCCATAGCAACACGGTTAACCGCACCTCTTCACTGAGATTAAGGGTTATGCAATTCCTGACTCATAATCGTTCTGAAAAGTTTCTTAGTTCAGTTTTTTTTAGTTCTTTATTTAAATGAACAATTTAGTTTGATATTTTTAGTTAGCAAGTTATGATATAGTACACTTAGCCAAAAAAAAAAAAGAAGAGCCTGAGACTGGGAAAGGCCTAAGCCAGGGTGGACATTTTAACTCTGGGTCGCAAAGGGTTCTAAATTTGACAGAAGGGGCAGACCAGGAGCAGATACGTGGAGTGTTTTTTTTTTTGTTTTTTTAATAACTTGCTCTTCTGTTTAGGGCCATGTGGAAGCAAGTGTTTATGCTCACACTTACGTTCTTCAAAATCTTTCCTTTGCTGGTGGAGGACTCCATCTGAGCAGCATTTCATACTTCAAAAGTTCCAATGACTACATTGAGTACTTTTAAAGAACCCCTAGTGCAGGGGTGTCAAACTTATTTTCACTGAGGGCCACATCAGCATAGTGGTTGTCCTCAAAGGGCCAGTTATAACTTATACATGTAACTAAATGTAATGAAAAATAAAAGTAACTATTCCTCTTTATTGTTAAATAACTCATCAATTTATTGTACTTTTTTAAAGTGACAATTCCAGTTGCATAGAAAACATATGTTTGCTTGTTACTGTAGCATACCCGACCATCATTGCCACTATTTACAGACCACCAAAACCAAACAAGGATTTCATGTCAGACTTCTCAACTTTTCTAACATATATCTCTGCTCTTTCACCAAATGTTTTATTACTAGGAGACCTAAATATTCACCTGGATAATGTTAACAATTCACTTACTAATGATTTCCTATCCTGTTTGGACAGTTTTGGTTTTCAACAATTTGTGGATTTTCCCACTCACTCAAAAGGACACATTCTGGACTTACAGTTTTTCTCTGTCGCTTTAGTACAATTCTCAGATCAGAATTGAAGTTTGCAAATACGTGTGTGCATTTCTCAAAACAATTTGTACAAACAGCAAAACTCTATGGATTTCTTGCAAAAGCCTGTAACATGCTCAAAATCTTTAGTTCATCTCTCAAAACTAAGTCTTGATGTCATTGAACATGTCAGTGCCATCAGAATGTCAAGTCCTTGTGTCATTGTCTACGAACAAGACAGTCAAATTACTTAGTCATGTTGTCAATATAACTGTGTACTTTAGAGGGAGGTTCTGATGTAAACTATGGCTAAAGTTTTGATGACAATTATTGTAAAATGTAAGTTACACCTTTTTTGTTTGATTGCAAGAGACTGGACAAGATTCCCATTTACACTTTTATTGTTCATATGGTAATTTGTTGACAGACCATGTCATACCAACATAGAAAAAACCCACTGCAAACAGTAACACAAAGGGAAAAAAAAGATAAGACAATATTCTGTACAACAGTACAGGCAGTGCAGTAGGAATTGGTGTGGTCTTCCTTCACCTCTTGTCGTTCCTGTATGTTAGCCACAAATTCTCATCCACATCACAGCGAATATCCTCTCTTGCAATGCAGTGTGGAAAGAATCTTTTAGAGTGTCTTATCCAGCCTCTGCAGGCGTCTGCTGTGATGTCATCACACGCTACATCCATGGCAGCCAGGAGGGGCATTTGTGTATGTGGCTGGCGATCATAAACTTTCCATCTCCATGCTGAGAAAAATTCCTCAATAGGGTTAAGGAATGGAGAATAGGGTGAAATGGACTGTTGGAGTGATGAAAACTCTCATTGTCCCAAACTATCACATACATTGGCAGGTGATCTCCACTCTGACCCCTCTCTTCTTCAGGGATGAGATCTCTGTAGAGAGTTTCTAGAAAGGTTATAAGATGTTCTGTTGTATGGACCTATTATGGGAATATGAGTAAGCACACCATTGTCACAGATGGCAGCACCCATGGTTATGTTCCCGCCCCGTTGGCCTGGCACATCATCTGTAGCCCTGTGGTCGATATTTCGGCCTCTTCCTCGGTTTTGCCCCCTAACTCCTCCACCAGCCTCACTCCTCTTCCTCTTCTTCTCTCTGGCTGTTGACCCAGTCCAATTCCTCGTCCTTCCATTGTCAGACATAGAACATTGTGTTGTGCTTCAGCCATATACAGTATATACTTGCCCATTGATTGTCAATGAGATGCACCTTTGTTAGAGGAAGTCAAGTCACCTTAGAGCAATTTAACAATTCAGGACAGATTTAGACAAAAAAACATATAATGGAGATGTATAGAAATATGTTTGTCACATTATGACAACATGGTCAACCATTTTGCAGGTAATGACTTATACGATGAACTAATGACTAGGTGTTTTGAGGGGTAAGACTATTGCACAGTGAAATATATAATACATTTTGATCAACATGACATAAACAATTGATAATGTAGCAAAGAGCACAGAATTGTACATAATCATTTGCATGGATGTACCAAAGCAATTGCAACTTGTTCAAAGAAGTGAGAAACTGCTTATATGATGTGCACAAGTGACATCATGATGTGAAGATTGAACAAATTGTTTTGGGAATTTCATTCTGATCTGAGAATTGTACTAAAGCGACTGAGAAAAACTGTAAGCTGCTCAGGTATCATACCCATGGACTGTAAATCAAACTTCATCCCGTTCAACCGACCATATGCTTGTGACATTTAATATCAATTTGTTTCTTTCCAAACACAAGCCTTCACGCAATATTACCTTCCGAAAAGCTAAGGATATCAACCTGGAGATTTTATCTACCCTGATCAGTGAACTCCCAAATACAGACAGTTTTACAGCTCCAGATCAACTTGTTTCATACTGCAACACACACCTGCACCACATCCTCAACACACTTGCTCCACTCAAATCCAGATCTGTCTCATTTACCTATACTGCTCCCTGGTACACCCCCACTCTCAGACAGTTAAAAGCAAAAGGTCGTCAACTTGAAAGACTCTACACCAAAACCGGACTAACTATCCACAAAGACATGTACACACAGCACATTCTCCACTATAAAGAATGCATCTCCAAAACCAAATCTGCCTACTACTCCAATCTAATCAATTCAAATAAAGAAAATTCAAAGATTCTTTTCTCCCTCATCTCTAACATCATCAAACCTCCTGACTCCCTTCCATCATATCTCTATTCAACTGATTTCTGCAACACCTTGGCTTCATTTTTCACCACAAAAATCTGTCTTATCCATCAACAGCTTTCCCCCAACTCTGCTCCATTTCTATCTTCCATTCCGTCTTTTACGTCTGATGATTTGTTTTCTTCATTTACCCTACCCACAGTTAGTCAAACATCTACATTAATTAAAAAATCCAAACCTTCCACACGCCAGCTTGACCCACTGCCCACCATCCTTGTTAAACTACTGCTCCCTCTCTTTGTCCTCTCATCACCAACATAATCCATGCTTCCCTCACCTCTGGAATTGTTCCTCCTGCACTCAAAACTGCTGCTGTCACTCCCATACTTAAAAAATTGGGTGCAGATCCCACAGACCTCAATATTTACCGTCCCATTTCCAACCTTCCATTCTTTTCAAAAATTCTTGAGAAAAAGTATCTGCTTAGCTTCATGCTCATCTGTCCTCCAATAATCTGTAGGAATTTTTCCAATCTGCCTTCCGTCTCCTTCATAGTACTGAAACTGCTCTTCTAAAAATGACTAATGACCTTCTCCTCTCTGCTGACTGTGGTTTATTATCCATCCTCCTTTTGCTTGATCTCAGTTCAGCTTTTGACACCATTTCTCATTCCATCCTCCTGAACAGACTCTCTTCCATTGGCATTTCTGGCACCATCCTCTCCTGGTTTCACTCCTACCTGTCTGACCGTATTCAGTTTATCCAACTGAAATCTTTCACTTCTCATTCTGTCCCCATCACAACTGGTGTCCCTCAGGGTTCTGTCCTTGGTCCACTCCTCTTTATTATCTTCCTTCTTCCGCTTGGTCATATTTTCCCAAAACACCACATCCATTTTCATTGCTATGCGGATGACACCCAGCTCTATCTTTCCAGCCAACCCAACACCACACTGCCCCCATTAGCGCTGATTGACTGCATCAATGAAGTCAAATCCTGGTTCACCTCAAACTTTTTAAAACTCAATAGCAATAAAACTGAACTTCTTCTGATAGGCACCAAATCCACCCTGAGCAAGACCAACCATTTCTCTCTTTCCATTGACGGCTCCATCATCTCTCCCTCCCCTCAGGTAAAGAGTTTGGGTGTCATCCTCGACAGTAGTCTTTCTTTCTCTTCTCACATAAACAGCGTCACCAGATCAGCCTACTTCCATCTACGCAACATCCAACGTCTCCGGCCCTCCCTCACTACTCAGTCCCCTGCTGTACTTGTACATAGTCTTGTTACTTCCCGCCTGGACTATTGTAACTCTCTTCTATTTGGTCTCCCACAAAAAACCCTCCATAAACTTCAAATGGTTCAGAATTCAGCAGTTCGTATCATCACATGCACTTCCTCCATCAACCATGTCACACCTATCCTTCAACAGCTTCACTGGCTCCCCCTCCCATTCCGCATTCAATACAAAATCTTGCTCTACGCATTCAAAGCCTTTCACAACCTTGCACCTCCATATCTCTCTGACCTCCTTCATATCTCCATACCTGCTCGCTCCCTCCGCTCCTCTTCCTCTATCCAGTTTTCTGTCCCTTCTGCCCGTCTTGTCACCATGGGGAGCCGGGCATTCAGTTGCTCTGCTCCCCGGCTTTGGAACTCACTCCCCCCTGACCTCCGCAACACTGACACACTCCCACATTTCAAATCAAAGCTAAAAACTCATCTTTTCCAAATGGCCTATTCACTTTAACATTGACCTTTTCATGTTTTTATATATTGTTTATTTTTTATTTAATTGTGTATTTATTTAAATTGTTGTTGTTGTTTTAACTGTTTATTGTATTTTATACTGTATACATGCTGTGCGGCGACCTTGAGTGCCCAGAAAGGTGCCTTATAAATAAAATTTACTATTATTATTATTATTATTATTATCATAAATCCTTTTACATTTGATTCTGTCAGGTTAGGTTATATTGACAGTGTTTGGGTCCTAATATATAGTTGCCCAATTCGATATTTCAAGTCAAATCCCCCCTAGATATGAATAAATACACACACATTTTTATTTTTTATTCTAAGAAATTAAAAACTCTGTTGCTCTCGCGGGCCACATAAAATGACATGGAGGGCCACATTTGGCCCCTGGGCCTTGAGTTTGACACATGTATTGTAAGGTAAACATACAATGAAAATGGGATCAAGAATACAAAGAATGCATTAGGATAATAGTAAACTTTAACAAAACAGACTAAACTAAACTGATATTCCTGCCCTTAGACCCCCCTTCACGGTAAGGAAAAACTCCTTAAAAACCGGTAGGTGGCAATTTTGCACATGGAAACTTGTAAAACCAAAGAAGAAGACGGGCTCAGCATGGGCGGGGTTAACATTCCACAGCGTTTCAGCATTCCACTATGTTGTGCAGTTCTGCAGGCTGCAGCCAGGGGTAGTTGCACACCTCCGCTACGTGCTCACACACCCATCTCCACCTGCAGGCGCTCCCCCTCTCTCTCGTGGCACGCTCAGCACACACCCACTCCGCAACACACCTTTCTGTGACCGACTCCATCTAGTGTTGAAACTGAGAAGTGCAACAGAGTTGAACTCAAGCACCATGTGCGAGCCATATTCAATTATATTTTCAAAATTTGCTGCGGGCCAATAAAAACAGACCCGCGGGCCGCAGTTTGCCCGCGGGCCGTAGTTTGGACACCCCTGGTTTAGCTCAATGAGTTGTATCGCTAGAGGAGACACGCCCGCTTGGGAAGCCTGGCCGACGGTGGCAGAGCACGACGCCATCTTGGTGAGGTTGACGGCGCCCACATGACAATGATTTCTAGAGTTATAGTTTTATTTTATTGATTTAGAAAGATGATAAACATTGAATTCACAAGTGGCATCAATTAAAAAGCATTTAAAAAAATCAGAATGTATGACAAACTATTTTGTGACAGACGGCTTAATCCTGAACTAATTCCAATTCTATAGAGAGACTTTTTGTTTAATCTGGCCACCTGACCTAGATTTGTGTTAGTTTGAATAGGTTTGATGATGAATCAGGTCCTCTTTGTACAACAGAAGAACTGCTGTTCAATTTAAACCGAACAAGAGATTTTTTGCCAAAGGTCTTGATAAACCACATTACAGGTCCTGTTGAATGTGAGAGAATAAAGTGTATCAGAAAAGGGCAGAACGTAATAATTAATTGAATATACTGACATGCACTAGTTGTGTAAAAACAATTCAGTCACTCAGATTTCCATGTTTTTTCTCCTTATATGGCTTCAAAGAGTTGTGGAAAAAACTTTCAGACCTGCAGGCAAGTTTATGTAGTTGGTTTCCCTCTCTTCCTGAAAGCTGTTCAAATTCATGAAAGTTCTGTATATGAATCCTGGTGTCTCAATCCAGGCAGGGATTCATTCCAGAGGAGTTGTGCACGCCTCAGCAGCTAACTCTGTGCTGTCAGACTAGGATGTCACTCATTGGCTCTGAAGGGTTAAGAAATGACATGACTTTTGGGTTGAAGCTTTAAAGATGATGCTACAAAAAATGAACAGGATATGAAGAAACACTTAAAAATATTGTAAGGCATGTGGCTGCACTAGTTCATTAGTTAGGATTCATACTGATAATGTCTTTTCTTTCTTTTATTGTTGCTTTTAAAACAGTTTTACACCATGAGACACTGTAAGACAGCATGAAAACTATGGAAAAATTAAACATACAGACAGAAATGAGTCATAAAATACATTCAAAAGATGCACAAAAAAAATTTTTTACGATCACCACCAGAAAAGAACACAGACCTCAAAAGCTACAGACACATGTGACGCGTGTCCAAAGCTGAACGCTGGTTCTTGTACACACATTTAGCCCATGGTGGTCACACTGGATAAGCAGAGTGGCGCTTTTTCTCATTTTTCTACTGTTTACCAGAACATGTCCACTACCTACAGTTGGAAAAGACGTGGTGTGAAATGTTGACGTTCTGCAAATCTCACAAATCTTGCTCCAGGCTTTTTCTAGCTCTACTCCGATAACTGAGAGACTTGCTGTCATATCATACCGGCCAGGCAAAAATTGCAGTTATCAATTTCTCTTCCATGATCAATTTTTTAAGTGTTTGGCATTTCCTTGAGTTAAAGGGGATGTCATGCATATGTCACTACCAAATCTGAGCCCCTGATTGGTCACTTTGTGACATTTGAACTTGCAATGCACGTTTAGTGGCGCACATTAAGTAGAGCCTGAATATAGAAACTTTGAACACCAGAGTTTCAAATCCAGAAGCCTGAAAAATGTGTTTACGTGTTATTACATGGACTTTTCATTGGTGTGAACACAGCTCTCCTTCCTGCAGGCTGGTGAAATGTGCCTTCCAATTTGAGACTTAAAGTAATAGAGGTGAAACATTCTGCAAAAATAATGCCTCTGAGACATTTACATGGCTCAAAGAAAGTCATGGAATATTTTTGAAAGTTTATATGACAAGTTGTGACTTAATTTTGCAATACACACTCATTTTTAACTTGTCCTTTCTGGCTTTTAAAAAGGGTTATAAAAACACAGAAAGGGTTACTTTGTAATTTATTTATTTTTTTTGCCCTCCGATTTAAAGTTCTATGTCACACCTACATTTTTTTTCAAACTGCATTTTTTGTCTGACCACTCATGATTCACATCAATTTGAATAAAGAAATACTCAGAAACACAGTTGTGAGCTTTAATTGTGCCATGTATGTCCTCCATTACGAGGGAAAAAATACAAGAATATGTTAAAAGCACTAAAAACATAATTTTCATTGGACTGGGTCATAGAACCACCCAGGCTTGCTATTTTATAAAATGACCAGAAGGGGGCAGCGTTGTGAAGCTAACAGAGCTATATAAAAACATCGAAGAAGAAGTAAGTCTGACGGCGTACGTACACTGACGTCACGGGGAGACGTGCTCGTTGGTACAGTGTAGTGGCACGTCAAGATTGTGTGATGTTTTCATTCCAGAGCGCCGCTCTCGTCGCAGCCATGCTGTTGGCGGTGGTGTCCAGAGTTCTCTGCCAGGCTGTTACGCAAGCTAACCTTCGGTCGTCCCCGACCTTTGCCTCCTCCTTCGCACGGACTTTCACAGCCGCCACTCCATCATCATGCGGCGGAGAAAAAAAGGAGAACGGTGAGTGAAGTTTAAACAGTTTTGAGTCAGTCATGCGGTTACTTTCACTCTAATACTTTCCTGTTGAACTCGAATAATAAGTCTGTTTGGTTAAAGTTCACTAGAGGAATTTGCTAAATCAACAGTAAATCAATGTAATACTTACTAGTATCAATATTATATGAAAAACGCAGCCTATTTATTAGTATTTTGCAGTCAACGCTTCTCTTGAAAATATCAACTATCAAAAATAAATGTTTCTAAATTTTCTGCCCTTTTTTCCCAGATCAAGCCTTCGTGGTGACCCACTCGCAGCTGAAGACGATGCTGACTAACCGTGACATTCAGCTTTTCGATGTCAGAGACCCGGATGAACACCAGGAAGGGCGCATTCCTCAGGCTGTCAACCTCCCATGTAAGCTTTAATACCACAGGGAGGGGGAAACGTGTGGAGATGTTTAGCAGCCTTTAAACTTCAGCTGTGTTTTTAATGCACGCCAGTGGGAGTCCTGGAGGAGTCTCTGAAGCTTCCATCTGATCACTTTGAGCAGAGGTTCAAGGTGAAGGCTCCTGAGAAGGAGGACGCCAACATAGTGTTCCATTGCAGGACAGGCAAAAGGAGCTTCCAGGCTCTGGGGATTGCACACCAGCTGGGATTTCACAAGTATGTCAACTTCAAGCCCCACTGCAATGAAAACCTTTTTTTATTTTGGAAAAGAAAATTAAGATTAAAACAGCATTTCTCCCAAGCTCCCTGCTCCACTCCACTCCACTCCATTCACCTGCAGACAAATGAATCCATACTTTGCTTTCTCCTCATCTGAGCTGGCACCTGGCTCTAAACTGTATGGCTGGATGGCTCCAATATTGCTCACCGCTTTTGTTACACTGCTAATGTTAGCTTCAGAGGGGCTGAAAGCTAGTAGTAGAGCGATTTAAACTAAAGGATGATGGGAAATGAGTGCAGACTTACTTAGCTGGGTTGGTAAGGTGAAAGGCTACCACGCAGGAATCCAGGGTTTTGATTCTCGGAGAGGAATGAACAATGATACTGGGGGTTATTACTATATAAATGGCGAGCAATTAACAACATCCAGTGAGGGTCCTTGGGCAAGACTCTTACCGCTCCCCCAGGGGATGGGTCAAAAGTGGAGAAGATTTCCCAATTGTGGGATAAATAAAGTATTAATTATTTATTTAAATTAGAGGCTAATTTCTAGTAAACAACTGCCACTCTGTTAAAACTATGTCCTAAAATACACAGAATTTTAATTTTGCCTAAAAGGGGCATAATCACATTTAAGAGACCACTGGAAAGACTTTTGAAATGGATCAAATGATGATTGGAGTGAGACTTGAAGATGAGATTTTCTGAACTTAACCTGTAGCTGTTAGTAATCCCTTCTTGATAACTGTTTTTAGATTTATAGTGTACAGCTCCCAGAATCTGTTGGTATTAAAAACATATCTTTACAAACATATCTTTATATCTTCTGTTTTTGTTTTGTTTTTTCCCTACAGGGCTAGACATTACAAAGGAGGCTACGTTGAGTGGGTTAAACAAGAAGGAAAATGAATCCAGACTTGAATGTCTTTCACACTCCTGTCTTTGTTTTTTATTGTTTGGTTTTTGTGTGTGTGGTGTTTTTAAAAAGATATTGACTATACAGAATGTATAGCAAGATTGCACGGACTTAACACTCGATGTTTTATGACATTTAGACTGTTACACGTTTTTAAACTGAGCTGAATGTTTCTGCTTTTATAAATAAATAAAGAAACTACAAACTGCCTATTAAACTGGTCCGTTCTTATCTGGTTAAATCCTTGTATTAGCTACTTTTTTTTTTTAGTTTACATAAATACACACATACAGCAAAAGGAGTTTGTGCTGAAATCAATGGAATTTAATTTAGTGTTAAATTCTTTGCAGATTAGTTCATAAAAATGTAGAGGAAAAGTCGCTAAAGTTATGACAATATCTGTCTTAAATCTTTTTCATTTACCGCCTTAAAATGTTAAACAATTTTTTATTTGGAACTGCAGTTCAATTTGAATTGTCAAAATATTTTTCCAAATCGAAAAAAAAACCTGCTGATAAAAAGATTAATTTCAGAACTTCTCTTAGAATTTTTCTTAAGATTTCTATTTTATTGGTCAGGTCAAACCTTTGGCTATATTATCATAAAACTATTCAAATATTACATTTTGGACCTGGATGATTTGTTTGAAGAATTTGTATACATTTGCTTTCATTGTTCCAGTAATAAAATAACTGATTTAAAAATCAGCCACAGTATAATAAGTATTCTACCTTTAGAGCTGAACAATTAAATTAAAGTTAGTGTGTTTTTTTTCTAGTCTCAATGCCATCTCAGCTTTGGAAAGAGCAGTTCCACTTACTGATCAACAGATGGCAGCAAACGTTCAGCAAACTACAGGCAGAATGGATATACATTCTCTTTACTGTCATTTGTTTTATCACTCAAACCTTTTCTGCCATCATTATTTTTTATTATTATTGCAGCAATGCTTTCAGGGCCTGACCTTGACACTGGTTGTAGTCCAGACATATATGGAGTCAGATGGTGACGGCTCTGTGAGCAGCTGCCATCTGATGAAGGCCGGCTCCTTCATTCAGAGAAAAAGCAGATCCTCCTTTCTGCTCCCTTCCTCTCTCTGTGTGTGCTTGTCTCCTTTATTGTGTCTCAGTGTGAAAGCAATAGTAGGCGGCGGTGGAGGCTATGACCAATGGCACCTGGATTGTGCCTCATGTTCCACTCTGAGTTATAAATTACCAATTCAGTGCAGCAATTGCCAGTCCGGGATAGATCGCACGCTTCTGGTGGATTTCTTCATTGTTCTGTGATTGTCCAGAAATAGGAACACATCAGAAGGGGTCAAAAACTGAAGAACAGTTTTGATGGGGGGGGGGATTCATTTGCAACACTGCATGGGAGTCAAACTTTCACATGTCTTGAGAATGTCAAGCACCACCTCTCATCTGATGATTCAAGTTCTTTCCAACCATTTGGATTCATTCCAAAGTTGAAGAGAGTTGACAACTAAAGAGGAGAAAGACAGGTTAAATATCCGATGAGTACCAAGGACATTTAGACACTTTTGCCCTCCTAAAATCACCGACTGGTGGGTGGTTTGGATTGAAAAATGATCTTTCCGTGGTTGTTTGTCAGCTACTGCGGTTACATAGAGCGCTTCATCAACTCCCTGCTGCTCTCCGTCTTCTAAAAGGCACTTAACTGAAGCCTGACAATGCATCCACTGTTAAATATAGCTCTATATGTGGAAATGTGAACCAAGCGGGTTTTCATTAAAATCAGAACTGACTTGACAAAGAGCAGAATCTACACAGTGATTAAAAATGTGCATGTCAGTTTTACCAAAATAAACATTTTTGTTTTTTGACTCCTTCAACAAAGAAATCACCTTCTATCCTCCTCTCAGCATGGTGTGTACTGAGGGGCCCCTGCATGGCTGACAGCCTTTTCTTATAAAAGGCAAGCAAGGCTGGAAAAATGGCATGTAAGACAAAAGCACCACATATTTAGAAATTCTTTCTGGGTGTATCTTGGGACCACAGAGACACAAAGATGTTACACTTCATACATATTTTCCTTCCAGACTGACCTAATTTACACTCTGTGTCTGATCTGTTTTTTTTTTTTTAATGAGGCCACTTCAGGCTATTTTTGTTTGAACGCCGCTTTCAGCAAAGCGCGACCCAGACAGACACAGGGTCACGACTGCAGACAAGTTGTGGGATTTCCACTTCAAGATAAAAGTTGGGTCTTTAACTTGAATGGAAACCTGAACAGGTTTTCTCTGATCCTAAACGTGATCTTCCTTTCATTTCTACCAACACGCGCATATGGAGACACCTGCTTGCCTGCCGGTGCCGCCGCTTTGCGTGCGCCGCCGCGCTCCTGCTGCTGACATCAAAGATCTGAACGCGTGTTGAAGCGCTCGCCTGAGAGAGAGACGGCGACCTTTTGAAGAGATGAAGTGAGAGAAAAGCTTGGTTGCTCGTCAGCGATCTTCCCACTTTCGCATTCGCCCGTGCGCAATGGCACCGCGCGCTCCTCTCGTTGGCGTTGGATGGAGCAGTGATGGAAGAACTTTAAACTCCGCGTGGATTCGGCTTTTCCTCAATAAATCCTCTTCTGGAAATCGGTAGCAGGTAATTAAGTTTGTTCTCTAAGATGAAGACGCAAACAGAAGCATTAGGCAGGTGTAATATTTATGCGTCTTCCCCTCTTCTGCTGCCTTGTTTTTCTAAAGGGTGATTATTTCATCATAATGTCATAAAGAAATAAATGTATAGTTTTTAAGGTGATACTATTGTGCTTTATCACTGGTCATATTAAAAAAAACAGCATCTTGAGCTTCACTGTGAGTTCTGGAGTCAGAAAATGCAATTGATTAGCTCAATTAAGGGTTTGTTCTGGCAAATTAAGATTGATTGATCGCTGTAATACATTTTACATGAGCAGGAGAAAGAAAAAAATTAAAGGGGGTTTGGTCGAGATGTCTCATTAATTGGTCATGTTGTATTTGGTCTTCATATCTCACCTTTCAAACCAGATTTCCTACTTTGAAAAACTAAATGCTCACTGACAGGAGGTCACTGCAACACAATGGGAGAGCCTTACTAACCAGAGCCAGGGCTGGTCTGATCAAAACACTGAAGTGGACAATCAGCATTAATTGGAACTTGTTTATAAGTATAAACAAACCTTTCACTGAAGCAGGATGTAACCTTGTACTTTATTGTGCCTTCAGATGAATAAATCACGCCTTTGTGTGTGCGTGTTTGAGTGTGCATAGACGTGCTTCTCCCGAAATATTTGTGGTTATCCATCTTTCACGCCTAAAATCTCTCTGCTTTGATGAGAAGCCTGAAAGTGAGCAGTGTCACTGCTGAGGTTTTTTCTCTGCATCCCTCAGCTTATCTGGTGGACAGTAATGTGATATTGGAGCCATTCAGGAACAGAGTGGAAATGTAGACTTTGGAAATCTTTAAAATCCTGGGTGTGAGCCAGGTTTAAAGACACCTTTTTGTTATCTCTGTGTGATCTCTGGGCAATTCTGCCTCTGAAAGCAAAAAAAGGTTGAATGAGATGGATAAGTTGGTTTTTCCTGTAAGGTGTGAGCAGAAACACTGCAGACATTTGGACCAAGACCAAATGGGGAGGTTTGCAGATAAATGAAAGGAAAGATGGAAGGGGCAGGGCATGAGGCTAAGACCAATGGAGCAATTCATAGAGACTGCAGGGCTTGTTACCCTCTTTTTTTTACAATGAGCTAACTTTACTGACTGTGCCCCAAATATACTGCCAACTCCTAATTATTCTAACATCTAGCTTTGTAGTTTCTGCTTTTAAAAGTTTAACACATAAAATATTGTCTGTTTTGGATTTTTAGAAGGACATTCTTGATGCTCCAAAACTAAACTACAGATCAGCATTAGAGTAAAAGAATAATTGCTGGGATGTAATTCAACTTTTATTTTTAAATCTACAAGTTAAGCCAACTACTGTTGCTAAGAGGCAGTGTCCCTGCAGGCTTTCCTGATGACATAATGCTTCTAACACCGGATTATTCTGCACCTTTTTGACAAATTTGATCTTTCTTTTCCTCTCTGTTTTTTTTTAAAGAACAATGGATTGTGATCATTGAAAGAAAAGAAAAAAAACTAAACAATGCTTCTTTCTTCGGGTAGGTTTGCCAAACATCATACTTCCCATGCCACCGGGACATCTCCATGGCGATGTTTAGCAGCACGGAGCAGCTTTGGAATGAGTCGGAGCACCTGGGATGGGATGAGAGGAATGACAGCTCAAACAAAACGGGGAAAGATGAGGGAGAGCGCAACTACTACGCCATGCTGTATTCCCTGCTCATCCTGGCAATCGTTTTTGGGAATGTTTTGGTTTGTCTGGCTGTTCTGAGGGAGCGATCACTCCAGACAACCACTAACTACCTGGTGGTGAGCTTGGCAGTGGCTGATCTACTGGTGGCCTCCCTCGTCATGCCCTGGGCTGTTTACCTGGAGGTGAGTGTCTTTGATTTAAAGCAGGGGTGTCAAACTCCAGTTCACAGTGGGTCAAAATTAAGCAGTGAAGTAAAGTCACGGGCCAAACTCAATATTCTTTCGTTACAGCTCCGCACACAAGACAAACAGGTCTGTCCTTTGTGTTCGTAAACAGCTAATCTGCCTCCCACCTGACTTGAAAGCTCCTGTTGTCCATCTTTCGTTTGGCCATTTTTGTGGAGGGTGAAATTAATTTGTCAGATGTAACGGCAGCATGGCTTTCAATGACTATCAACAGAAAAAAGGAACGCTTGCCGGTTTTGACTGCGTGCCGACATACTAGCAAAGCATTGTGGGATTTGTAGTGTTTGTGGTACAGTATATACCGTGGGCCAGCTCTAATGCACATTTGATATGATCTCGCAGGCCAATTATAAGTACACTGCAGGCCAAATTTTGGCCCTCGGGCCTGAGTTTGACCCGTGATTTAGAGCATAAAGCTAAAACATTACTGCATTTATTTCACTAAGTTTATCATTTTTATGCCATTTTTTGGAATTTAATTTTCTAGTAACCATCACACAAAATATTCTTCAGTTTGTCTTATTTAAGCTTTGAATATTGTAAGCAGGTTAAAACAAGAACATTTTTATGAAAAATAAATCGATGACAATGGTCAAATCTGGTGCAGAAGAAGGAAGACAGTTAAGAGAAGGATAATCATATATTGAGACAAGCTGATTGTGTGAGTTCAAAACCTGTACAAGTCATTGTGGAGAGGAAACCTGTGGTGTACTTAATTACTTTAATTTTCAGATGAATGACAGCAGATTTACAAGATTTTTTCAGCAGATTTTCAGCAGATTCCAATCCAGTATTTTTTCAAGTATTTTGAGGCAATTTGAAATTTTTATCTACTTTGTTCATGATTCTGTTTTATGTGAAAAAACCCAAACAAGTAAAACTTTCACAATCCATTTGAAGCTCAATGGAAAAATTATCTTTTGGGAATAAAATATAATAAAACAATCAAACGTCCTCAACAGACAAAACACTAATTTCAGACAGTAAGCCTTGCTTCAAACAATAAAATATAATATAATAGAATTGAATATAACTTTATTGTGACCCCAATGGGGAAATTGATGCATGCTGTACTCAGTTCAGGATGTCCATTAGAACATATACCAAACAAAAACAAGGTCACTTTGAGGGATGAAGGGAAAGCAACTGTTGTAAAGTCAAATTCTGCTTAACTGAATTCAGCTTTCTTTTTTTTAACTATCATTATAGTATGCCTGTTTCTAAAAAGTGTGGAAAATTATGATGGATCTTTCTTAAAGTAAGAAAGTATGTTGTTTAAAATAGGCAAATATATTCAGCATGTCATACAAGTAGTAAGAATGGACAGATGTATGATTTTATAGCCTCAATGAGTCCATGAAAGTATACAGGATTCAGAATATTCTGCAGAAATCATGGTAAAAATTGGGATGTTGAGTCAGATTTAGAAAAAGTAAATTAAAAAAATGTTCACAAACCAAAAGATGCCCAATTATAAGAAGGAATAGAGAATGTTTGGCTGGAGCTCATTACAGAGTTGCAACAATGATGATTTTAACGATGATGAAAAAGGTTTCAAACTGAACTTAATTGGGGAAGTACATTAAAAATGAAGGAAGGTTCCTCTCAGTTTTAAGTAGTTTGCTTTTTGGTAAACTAAAAAAGCAAGATTAAACCTGTGAATTATCTTTTTTTGTCAAACCTTGAAGCAAACATTTTTACTGTCATTATATAAATTTTTCTCTAATTCAACACAGTTTGTCAGTTTTTCTCCCCCTTCTTTGTGGCGTGTTCACTGTTTAGCAAGAAAATTACGTTTAGGCAGAATCTGTATTCTTCCCCTACCCCTACGGCTTCTCCCTACTCCTACATTTAGCCCTCCAAATGGAGAGATATGGAAAAATAATCTCTTCAGTTTCTGACGTTACTCCCACTCGATGACATCATCGCTAGTCAGCTACGTTTAGTCGAAGCAGCCAGCACACTGAAATACAGAAATACAACAGTTTCATTACTTTAAAAAGGCCATGCTGAAACAAAAAGTCCTTACTTACATGTAACCCTTGTGCTATCCTAGGCACTTTAACATTGGGAGTTGGGTCATCTAGACCCATTAGATAATGCTCTAAACCATTTTTCTTCAATGATTTTTGATCTTTACTGGTGACCATGGATTACATGAAATCTTTCCACCTTTATCCACCTTTGTCATTGTAGGGAGAACACGTCAAAGTAAGGGTGGGGTCATGTAAATGTAAACTTCTGTGCATCATAGCACACCCACATGAAGAAAAGCGCTTTTCCTTCGCGGCACAGCGTGACACGGAACACCCTTGAGACAGAGGGCTTGACATCCCGAGGGTTAACCCTTAAAAAAACTATTTTGGACAACCCTATCCCCCCAAAAATACCCCATACAATTGGAAGAGTAGGAAGAAGCCGTATGGGTAGGGGAAGAATTCAGTTTCGGCCTTAAAGGTGGCCTTAAGGCATTCACATTTCACCAAAATGAAGTGTAAGAGTGTCCCACTTTTATATGCACAGAGTGAGCTAGCTTGGAAAAGCATCCTTGAAGAACAGGTCGCTGGAGGGCAGAAACCCTCACGAGGTCTGAAAAACAGCAGTTAAAATATTTGACTAAACAGAAACCTCAATGGACAAAGTTGCTTCTGCTGTAAAAGCATTTATCTAAAGGGCACACATCAAAAAAATATTAATTGAAAAAGGTTTTGATCAACCTGCCCCCTTGCAAGGAATAGTGACAAAAAAAAAGCGATTATGGTTGGTGGGTCGTTGATTTGATTCTGTATTGAGTTTAAAGGTGACAAATCCCTTCAGCCTGTTCACAGCGGCGATAAATCACGTGTCCTTACTGAAGTCACCTAATAGAGTTGAGCTTTGACCTTCACCTGAAGAAAGTGGCTCTATTGGCAGCAGAGATTGAGCGCTCTCTTTCCACAATTCCTCCTAAATTATTCTTTTCAACCTCTGCAAATATAAGACCTCCCACTTAAAACAGCTCCATTTACAAAGATAGTCAGTCAAGGCAGACAGGGCTTCATTATCAAGACATCCAACAGAAAGAAGGAAAAGCAGACGTATTATTGCTCAAAGGTTTCAGATCTTTGCATTAGCATTAATATCTAAAACTATGGAAACTTCAGCTGATTAAACCTCATCCATTTCACTTCTGTGAAATTCTACATTTGTGAACCTTTTAACAATCTTTACGAGGAACCCCAGGGGTCCACATAACATTTGCACAGGTGCTTCTGTTTGAAAGAAAAAATGAAAACTATGCCTGCTGCTATTATGTTAATCGTTTTTTGCCTGATTGTGCACAACCAGGATTTTGCAACCATAAAGCAGTTTGTCCGTCCCTATCACCAAACCCACTCAAATCCTAAAAATCAAGCTGTATAGTTATTTTTGCCATTCAAATTAATTTTAAACAGAAATTAAACAATGCAAAAATGTGCAAAAAGGAGGTAAAGAAGAAGTGTTTGAGGGTTGCACAGATTTATTTAGGGCCACACAAAAAACAGACTCCTCAAAGAACCGGGTGATGTGGCCTCATAATTACTATGGAATGTCACATTGTCAGCGTGGTGGCGAGAAAAATGTCAGATCCCCACCCACTGAATGTTCTTCAAATGTCATTCAAAGAGAGGAAACTTAAGATCTTGTAAATATTTAAAGCAGCAGCTGCATGTGCAGTTAAAACGCCTCCGTCAGATGCTTTGTTGCCTTTCAGCAGCAGATAACCTCATATCTCTCTTAGTGACGATCATTCCACATTACCTTGATGTTTTTGAGAGCACTCTCGTTGAAGCAGCATATATAAATATGTTGTTTCGTTTTTGGAAACAGCAAGGAATGTAAACCCATATACATTTCATCCTGTTTGCATGTTTAAATGCAAAAAAACATGTTTTCTATATGTTACATATACGTGCTTCACTTTAGTGTTAATAAGTAATGAGTAAATAGTTAAAGTGCAAGTAGGAGACGCTTGCTGCTATTTTCAAAGCATTCCCAGCGGTCTTAAAATTATGATTATGCCGCTTTTAGGTAAAATCAAAAAACAGTGTTGTTTTCAAGGATGCTAATTTCTACAGAGTGGCAGCAGTTCATTAGGAATTTTGCCTCTGAGTTGTGGGCAGAACTGTTGGTGGGGAGAAAGCCTGCCCTCATTTCCCATCATTCCTTTGTTTACTAGCTTGCAGCCCTTCGTAACTTGAACCTAACATAGGCAGTGTAACAAAAATTGCCAAGCAATATTGAAGTCAACCAGCCATGCAATTTTGACCCAGATGAGGAAAACAAATGGATCAAATTTGTCTGCAAGTGGATGCATCAGAGTGAAGGAGAGTTTGTGGCAAGCTGATTGTAGTTTGTACATAACTACTACAAACTTTTTCCAACAGCATTTTTTCATCTGTTCCTGATTCACCATGATTTGAATTAAGAAATACTCAGAAACAGTTTTAATCTAAATTTTCTTTATATATGTGCACCATTATGACAAAAAGGAGTGGGTTTTTAAGTGTCACATTTGCTCTCCTTTGACATTTTAGAAAAGTGTTTTCTGATTAATGCTATTTAAAAAGAAAGCACTTAGATCGCTTGTTCATTATCTTGAATCAACAGCTTTAAATGCTGGCATGAACTTGATTCACTGAGTCCACTCAAACTGGACAAAGCCAGTCTGCCAGCAGAACATATTTCTTTTTATATTTCAAGTACATTTTCAACCATTCAGGTCTGAATTGTGCGAAACACCAAGAATGGAGGTGGAAGCTTCCATTACTGCTTGGATAATTGACTGACTGCTCTAAGTTAGTGAGGGTTAAAGTCTGAATATTCTCACCTGCTGCTTGACTTCTGAACGTAGAGTCATCTCTCCTGAAATGTGCGCATGGAGCTGTTTTTGGGTGTTTTAATGGACAAACAAGAGGCTGCTCGAGAGCAAACAGAAGGCAAATGATTGGAAATATTAAGGACAAGTTAGCATGTGACATGTTTCCTGTAAGACAAAACACACTAAAGATACAAGAGAAAGGTCGTTGTAAGAACAAGCTGAGTGGATTATTCTCCTTGATTTGCAAAAAATGCATAATATCTTCAGACATAGAGCACGCTCTCATTTATAGTCATGGGTTGGGGCGTCAGAGCCATTGACGCGAAGAAACTGAGCAAACTCGGGAAGAAGATTGGCTCTGTGCTTTGGAAAGCTCTGGAGCCTCCCAATATGTGACCATGCAAAAAAATAAAAATAAATAAACATCTTTCACTCTGTAGCAAACAACAGGCCACAACCTCATACAGTTCACATTGATAGGCTAATTAAAAAACAACATTTTTAATAGGTTTAATGCACACAAAAAAAACGCACACAAAAAAAAGGAGTTTAAAATCAGTTTTTTGTGCTGGTCTCCAAAAGTCCTAAAAAGGATGCACAAGTAGCAGCTGCATGTGCAGTTAACCCTTGTGCTATCTTAGATAACCCCACCCTTACTTTGACGTGTTATTCCTACCATGACAAAGGTGGATAACGGTGGAAAGATTTCATGTAATCCATGGACACCAGTGAAGATCACAAATCATTGAAGAAAAAAGGTTCAGAGCACTGTCTAGTGGGTCTAGATGACCCAACTCCCAATGTTAAAGTGCCTAGGATAGCACAAGGATTACAACACCTCCGTCAAATGAAAACCGAGCTGTATGTTACACCAATAAACCAAATTGTGGGGAGAGTGAATCGTTGCATCCCAACTGCACACCAGAGTTTTTACATTGAAAGTGTCAAACAATTGTGCTGAATTTAAGAAGGGTCTAGTATTTACTGTTTTATTACACAACACCAAACTCAGTATGAGTTAACTGAAAGGTTTTTCTTCATTATTACTCGCTTATTAGCAACTTGAAAAAAGTTTTCCCCCCCCCAAATTTTTAGTTTTTTGCTGTCTTGCCAAGCACAAATCCTGTAACAAACCAAAACAAAACAGTGACCCAAAAATTGAGTTTTGCATCCCTAAACCCTTGTCGCTAATTTGCAAAATACTATTTAATCCTGATTTAACTTAAATTAGCATCACTTTGAATGGAAAATAACTTTTTTTTTACATAATTGGAAATGATCTATGGTATGAAGTACAAAGGTGATGTGAAATGCTGACATTTCCATTTTTCTTGTAGTTTACTGAAGATGATTTGAACAAAATCAGAATGCAATAAGCCAGTGCGTTATAAAGGCAAAATTAGGATGTTTGGTTGACATTAAACTTTTCTTAATAAAGAAAAATTTCACCAAATGTTTTCAATTAAACAACTTTCAATGATGATATCCAGTGATAATGATCATTTGTTGAAATGTATTTTTTTACAGAGCTATTTTATCAAATTCACATGGGGAAAAAAAATGGCATCATCTCCAGAACTCGCAATGTTCAATGGCAAACTTTGCGAGATTTTCTTGTACACTGACATTTTTCCCCTCCCAGAGAAGTTCAAACTTAAAATCCAATAATTTCATCCAAACTGTTTTTTTTCCCTCTTTACCCTGACTTTTCATCTGAGCCCCCAGAGCACCAACTGTTTGTACTCCTGCTGTGCCTTTCTACTCAGAGAACAGCCTCCTGCTGGCAGCATAGATCACAAGGGGTTATAGACAGTATGAGTCGACACGTTCACCTTGTGCTCACACTTTTAACATGTACATACAAGTGTCTTCAGTCTTTTTTGGGGTGTATTTTTTTTCTAATCGAAAGATGAACTGCAGCAGTTTTATCATTTTTAACAGTCAGACTCAACATAACAGTGGATGCTTTGCTTATTTCGCGTGTCTCATTGACAGTAGTTCCCACTTGAAAAAAAAAAAAGAAGCAGCCAATAGCTCAAAAAGTTCACTGTTTGTTAGTTAATTGATTGGGTAAAGACTGGCCCAAAGTAAAAGATTTTCACGTGGAGCTCAAACAGCCAAGAGGAAGGGAAATATTAAAAATAAAAATAATAACACAAAGAAGAATTTGGCGAGAACAGCAAAGGCTGGATGTAACTAGAGCGTGAAGAACAGCGTGAACTCCAGCTTGGAAATGGCAGCCGAGCAGCATTTTTAAGGGGTTTGATTGTTGAAAGCCTGCAGCTGGACGCCCAGTTCCACGCAGGTGTTTCCACTCCTGCAATTAAGCACAGACACTGAGGGAAGGACAAAACGTCAGGACAGAAGGAGGAGGAGGAGGAGGCACGCCTACGTTTGCCGCAAATCACATGTGCTGACATAAATATAGACTTAGCATCTTGGAGCCAAAAAAAGCTTTGTTGCACTCCAAACTCACCCCACAATGCTTTGTCATAATTACAAAAATCCCTTTGCTTTGTGTTTCAATCCCCAGGTTGCTTTTAGTAAGCATTTCTGATGTGGAGATTTCTAAACACTTGTGTTTTTTCTGAATCTAAACCTAATAGAGACACTAATAATGAACAATTTACACCAAAGTCAATGGCTATGTGTGAATTTGCTCACTTCTCCTTAACCCCTAAAAGTCTAGATAGTGCAGGATTATCCATAGCCCTGGATCATCAAGACCCACGCCAATGAATTTTTCTTTTTTCAACACATTCTTGTGGCATTTTTCTGATGGCAAATAAAGAGGAAATTCCGCTTAAAACTGCATTTCTGAGTATTTCTTTATTCATATCATTGTGAATCAGGGGCAGACAAAAAATACAATTTGAAAAAGATTGTTTTTGTTACAAAAAAAATAACACTCCCTGCTCCGCTGATCCATCCACTTGTGATTTTATGTTTCACTTTTAATTACCGATACAAAGCCCAGCGAGACGACTGTTGTTGTGAATTTGGGCTATACAAATAACATTGAATTGACATTGGATGCATGCACTTGTGCGTCTTTGTTTCCCTCGTCTAACTGGAATCTGGTTCAAAACTATATGGCTGGAAGCTCCAATATTGTTAGCCATTTTTATTGCACTGCTAGGTTGAGAGTGTGAGGGGGGCATAAGATAGAGGGAGATGATGTAAACAGAGCGCTTTCACTTTTGGGTGGTGGAAAGGGCGGTCAGGGTTGCTCCTTGACAACAGTCCCACTCACAACTTAGAGGTGGACCTAGGACATTTAGTACTGTCATTTTCTTACGCCGGGGTCTAAATATGGCATAATCAAAATTAATCATGAATTATTACCCCGGAATGCTTTTAAAATAGATCAAAAGCAATTTGTCTGTAATTCGAACAACAAACGCTAAATATGACGTCACCCATTTTCCGAAGTAAAAACCTGATGAATATGAACATTTTATAATAATAATGAATGAATGAATGACGTATACTTGTATAGCGCCTTTCTTCCTACAAGGACAAAGCGCTTTACAGTCACAGACCCATTCACCCAGTCACTCACACATTCACTCACACATTCACACACTGGTGGCGGCTCCGCTGCCAAACACAGGCGCCCGCCTACCACCAGAGGCAAGGTGGGGTTCAGTGTCTTGCCCAAGGACACTTCGACTCATGGGTGTGCAAGGCGGGAATCGAACCTGCAATCTTATGATCATGGGTCGACCGCCCTACCGCTGCACCACGGCCGCCCCAAAAATATTATAATAATAATAATAATGGATTGGATTTATCTGTGCTTTTCAAGTCACTCAAAGCGCTTACATTGTGCCCATTATTCATTCACTCCTCATTCATACTTGGTGAGCTACTGTTGTAGCCACAGCTGCCCTGGGGCAGACTGACAGAGGCGTCGCTGCCAGTTCCTGCCTACGGCCCCTCTGACCATCACTGGGATCATTCATACACATTCACACACCAGTGGAGCCACACTGGAGGCAAGGAGGGTGAAATGTCTTGCCCAAGGACACAACGACAGTTGGCTGGGGGGAGTGGCGGGGATTGAACCGCCGATCCCTCGGTCATTGGATGACCCGCTCAACCGCCTGAGCCACTGCCGCCCAAAGACTGTTTATGAATCCACTGTTTTCTAAGGATGAAAATTTGACTAAGTTATAAAAAAATACATTCAATATATTTTTTTAAAATGACAAACTGTTCAAATCTAGTATTGATGAAGACTAGGTTTTCCTGGAGACTTCTGGGAAATTTCCAGGGCACTTGATTTTGGCATTGTAGATTCGAATACCCCTACAAAATGACAAAAGCCCTATATAGTACACTAAATAGTTAGGGAATTTGAACAAAACCAACGTCTGAAAAAAGAACAAAAAGTGTGTTAAAATTGTCTTCTATCTAGCATAGGAATCCAATCAGTCCCCAGGCTTTATTTCTTTTTCCTCTGCCACCACATCTTGATTTCTTTCTTGGTCATTCAAGGGGCAAACTTTCCAAGAAATCATGTTGACTATCTGAGTCAAATATTGCTGGGCAATTGGATGTGTCACCAAAGGAAACATTATTTGTTTTTTCTATGATTTAAAGGCACTCAGATTGCCCTCGTCCCCATTTGTAAAATAATAAAAAGGTAAGGTTTTATTAGCGCCTGCAGGTCAAATGAATTATGGTTCCACTTAAGACACAATACAAAGTGTGTAATTTTTATCCCTGCAATTCCATGATTCGATATTATTTCATTAGCCTTGTGATGAAAAGTAATGTTTCAACCTCCTAGGATGCTGCTCTATTTATGGTTTTGATTGTCTCAAACCCACCACACATATTTTTAATGTAAAATTTTATATACAAAACTGACTGTATATTATTCCAACTTTTATTGAGAAACGTTTTTATAATTCCTGAAGTAATGTCTTTTGGTAATTGTTTACAGCTGGTTAAAGGGAAAATCAAAGTATTTCCATGTACACAAGATATTTTCTAACAACAGGTGGATGTTACTGCATTAATATATTTTGATGATCTCCTGGGATTATGAACATCTTTGTATGCAGGAGATCCTTAAACCATGTGAGGGACAAACAATATTTTAACACCTTTGTGAGCCTTTGTGTACTCCTGAGTTATTATCACTGCTGTGTTCTCATGGTGGATTTAAACAAATCAGGAGTGAAACAAGTTTACTTGGAAACCATTTATCTCTATCAGAGCCTCATAGTATGGCATTATTGAGCCTACAGTCAAATTTTAATGATCTAAGGAGGGTCGAGGCGTGGTATTTTAGTTGGTTTGGCCTTTCAGGGACACTAATACCTGGACAACCAGCAACTGTTTCACATAGTTCTTGTCTCTAGACTGTTTTACCCTTAACTGAGGTAAAAAAAAAAAAAATGTAAAAAAAACAAAAAATCAAATTGCACATACCTTATTGTCCAGAGTATGACTTGCATGACTTGTTCATAAACCAGACACTCACACTGCAATTGGGAGAAGCTACCATCAAGTTTTTAGCCTCATCACTACATGGAGGCATTGACTGCATCATTTACAGTTCATGGAAGACACGGATGAGGCTGAGAGATTAAGTTTATTTATTTTGAAGAGCTCTACAAAGAAATCAGTTAACACGTCCCCATGCCTGGCTTCATGAGGTTATTCAGTCTTTTTTTTTTTTAATGACCTTATCCTGCAGGAGCTGCGTCTTTCAGCGGTACTTCTGTGTATTTGTTGCCCAGTTGGATGGCTTGCTGTCCTGCAATAGTCAGAGGAAGAAAAAAAAATAAAACCACACATAAAAATGTCTCCATGCAAATAAGAAAAATATTATAAAGTTCAGGAGGGCAATGACAAGAATCTCCTCCATATTTGTTTTGGATGGTGCTTTTTCTTCTGCGTTGCTGTTAGTAGCAAATACTGATACACACACCTACAGTGCCCTCTAATGGTTGTTAGGGGAAAACATATGCTATAGGTCAACCAATGTCATTTGGAAATTATAGATATATGAGCCTTTTAATGATTAAGAAAGATCACAAATAAGTCGCTCCTGAGTATTAGTTTCACAGCGACATATACTCTGAAAAATATGGTACATGCACAGTCCACAGCTGCAAGGTTGATCCAAAAAATGCAGAAAAAAGTTGCTTACCGGTGATTTGTTGCAGTACATGAAAACAGGTCAGAAAAACAGGATGTCTTCATCATGTAAGGTTGGTTAAAGTCGCATTAATGAGTTCAGGTTCCTCTCCTTCTTTTTCCCCCTCTGTCACCTGTATATAAAGTGCGTCACACTTGACGGCACGGAAGAGAAGAGTGTTTTTTTCTTGTTTTTTTGTTAATCTGCCTGCCTGTCTTGTGCAGGTGGTCGGCGGTGCCTGGCTTTTCAACCGGCTCTACTGTAACATCTTTGTCACGCTGGATGTGATGATGTGCACTGCCAGTATTCTCAACCTGTGCGCTATCAGCATTGACAGGTGAGTGCGCCGAGTGCCAAGGGTGTCGCCCCCCCTTATCGCATTTATTGTGTATGACATTGGAAGTTTCCATGACATCTATGCTGTAAATGTCAACTATCCTCCCAGGTCCTTTCTTCCTTTCACTTGATTTCAGACACTACACAGCAGGCAGACAGGGTTCTCTCGCCTTATTTTATATAAGCGACTCGTCGCATTTCGGGCAGACACTCGGCAGAATTGCAGTTTACTCCCCTAGGGCGGGTCTGTTAATTAACCCACCTGCTTAGCGTCCTATTTAAGTCAGGTGTACAATTGTTCATTCTCTCTTACCTTCAGCGCTCATTCTTCGCCGGTCTCCGAGCCCGCGGGTCTCCTTCTCTTTCGGCGTCTTGCCATGTTCCCCCGTCCTTGGGATGGATGATCCCCATCTTTCTGATGTGGGGTTTTGGTTTCGCCGCGTCTGCTCTCCTTAATTTCTCCTCCGCTCCGCGGGCGGCTGCCGATCCGCGGGCGGCTGACGGCGCACAGCGCGTTCGTTTCGCCGCGGTCGCGTGCATCTGCAGGGGGTGTGCTTTCCGCAATGTTCGGGATGTCCGTGCCCCCCGATCAGGAGTAGTCGGGTCTTCTCGTCTGCCGTGGTCACCCCAATTATCCACGGTGAGCGTCGTGCGGTACTTTTCCCATGTAGTTTTCTATGGCTGCGTCTCACTTCCTGTTTACTTCGGTGACGTCACGCCCCTAAGGACCCTGGGAATTGTAGTTTTTTTCGGGTCCTTTATGATGCACTTCTGATTCTTTTTCTGCTGCGTAGTTCTGCGTCGTCCGGTTGTTTTATTTTTTTTTTTTTTTTCAGGGGTTGTGGGGTCCTTTCTGTGGTTGTGAAGGCTGGCAGTCCTCGTTTGGACAGGTTTCTCATGCTGGCTGAATTTATCGTGGCTTTTAGCATTTATTTTCTATTGCTGTTTTGTTCTTTGGGAGCTGTGTGTAAATCTTGATTGTCTTTAATTTGATGCTGGCTTTATTATTATGGCGGTTCTTCTGTTTGTTTTCTTCGTTGTTGTAGCTGCTGGTTAGTTGGAATGTGAATCAGTGTCTCTTGGACCCGTCTCTGCGCTATGGACATTTTCCCTTATGATTGGTCTCTCTTATGCAGCGTCTATGGCTCATTTTATTCACTCAGCGATCCTCATTCATTGCCCCGCACGTTCTGCTCCGCCTGTTTTTTCCCTGCTCTGTGTACCCCAGTGGGTCC
Source organism: Oryzias latipes (assembly GCF_053564925.1). Classification (NCBI taxonomy): domain Eukaryota; kingdom Metazoa; phylum Chordata; class Actinopteri; order Beloniformes; family Adrianichthyidae; genus Oryzias; species Oryzias latipes. Next base: position 22,010,045 of record NC_136256.1, on the reverse strand, counting down.
TGCCCTGTCCTCAGGGACTTGCGTCGGCCGCATTAGTGAGTGTGTCGGTCTCGTCGCGGCCTTGTTTTCTCGGCTGGGGGTAGTTCGATCCTGGGCCGCGTGTTCCTGTTCTGGATTTTCGTGTTTTGCGTTTGATCTTTCCCTCTCTATGCCTGGAGTGGTTTTGTGATGAATGTTGTGTCTTCAGGCTTCCTCCACTTGTTCTCCTGTGTCTGCGCCTTCTGGTTTGGGGGAAAAGGATTTAAGAAGAGTGGTTTGTGTTTGACCGGCCGCCAGAATCTACAGCTCTGATGGTTCTTAAGGGGTCGTCCGGTTATTTCATCCTTGGAGATTATATTAAGGCTGTTTCAATATTGAATGATAGTATTGTGTCATCGGTTGACTTGGTTAATTAACACTTTGAGCAACTTCTACCCTGACCATAGGAAATATATCACTTGCGCTCTCAAGCTTAGTTCAAGAGTTAAATCTTGTGTCCACAAGTCAGTCTTCGGTCTGACTTTTCTAAGCAGATGGCACTCTGCTAGATGCATCCCCATTTGGAGGCTTGTTATACTCCGCCTCTGAATGCTTAAGGTTCAGTCTAGCAAAAATAATATCAAAACCATGATCCCTCATGGCTCTCAAGTTCTCTTTTGCAGTATCCAGTCGCCCTTGGCTAAATAAAAAATTTGAGAACCATTAATATCATATACAAGGCATCAAATCCAGCCGAGCTGTAATCCTCTGCTACGTGGGATGTTGACCTTCCTCATCTACAAATCTCCTTGGCTACTCTTCCCATCTACTACTCCTACTCCTCGATGGCCTCCTGAAGGTGCGTCCCTCTGAAACTGTCAAAGGTTACTTTTATCATTGGAATATATAAAACAAAAAATTGGTGTTAAGATTCCGTGCAGGTCATATATTTCACTATTATTTCACTGTTGGAATTTGTAATTATGGTGGTTTCTAGGGTGCGATAAATCCACAATGGGTCTTTACCTTAACTATCTACTAAATTTCACTTTCTCAGATTTGTTTTTAAAAGCACTGTTATTTAATTTATCTCAATCATTTTGAAACTGATCAGTTTCTGGGTTATTTATATATTCTTGTCAAGACTAATACTGCTTTGTTTTTTATCTATGCATCGCATCCTGAGCCTGCGAACCCTCACGCCCCGATCAGCTTCTCCGTTTCCAGGAAATGATGTCACCCATGCATTCCCTGATCTGGTGCTGCAACGATGACTGCTCAACGTACCTATTGCTGCACTGAAAGTGAAGGGGTGGTGGACCTCCTCTGCGTTCCAAGGACACTTCTGGCTTGAATCAATCTATGTCAGCTGCAGAATGAGTGTGAAATTCTTGGATTATAAATGTTGAAAGAAAATTATTTGTCAGGTGGAAGCCTCAAAATTTAGGTTGCTCTAAGTTGTATCAATTCAATCATTTTAATTGGTATGCCAAATGGGGGAAAACTTTGTGGCCGTTAAGCTCGTTGTGGTATTGTCGTTGGAGTTCGTAATAATGGCAGTTATTAAGCCTGCGTTAGTAGCATGCATGATGTGTATATAATGGCGTCGAGCCCGTCATAGTGTGATGGCAGCTTAGAATAATGGATTTTACTAAGCTTGTGTGAATATTATGCCAGATGAAATGTTTATGGCCGTTAACCCCGTCATAGTATGTGATGGAAGCTTCAAATATGGGGTTATTTCATTCATGGCATAGGATGTCATCGGGAGCATTGTATTGGATGTAAGTTTGTGTCATCCTAGGGTCGTCCATGGCGGCTAGAATTATAGTTCCGCCAGCGTTTTGCGGACGTGGGCTTTACGTTCTAAGATCAGGTAGGAGTACTTCTTATGTCGGCTCCCATTTCATTTCTTTCCCTCTCTCTTTGAGGTAGTATGCTCCCCTGGTGAATGGGAGCGGCCCAACGGTCAATGGTGCCGGGGTAAACACATAGCAGATACACTAGATAGCATGTTCCCTTCGTAGAGTGGTTCTCGAACGGGAGCGGCCCAACGGTCAATGGTGCCGGGGTAAACACATAGCAGATACACTAGATAGCATGTTCCCTTCGTAGAGTGGTTCTCGAAGGGAGCGGCCAAACGGTCAATGGTGCCGGGTAAACACATAGCAGGTACACTAGATAGCATGTTCCCTTCGTAGAGTGGTTCTCGAACGGGAGCGGCCAAACGGTCAATGGTGCCGGGTAAACACATAGCAGATACACTAGATAGCATGTTCCCTTCGTAGAGTGGTTCTCGAAGGGAGCGACCCAAACGGTCAATGGTGCCGGGTAAACACATAGCAGATACACTAGATAGCATGTTCCCTTCGTAGAGTGGTTCTCGAAGGGATCGGCCAAACGGTCAATGGTGCCGGGTAAACACATAGCAGATACACTAGATAGCATGTTCCCTTCGTAGAGTGGTTCTCGAAGGAAGCGGCCCAACGGTCAATGGTACCGGGTAAACACATAGCAGTCATACTGGAAAATGAAATGAAGTGAAGTGAAAATGGAATGCAGCCGAAAACACACCTCATCTTATTTACACACTGATTATACATTCACATTTTCTCTTCTGGATGATCTTGGCGTTGGGGGTTTTTGTTACCCTAAAGCGTAAGGAAAATAATTATCTTAAGAGAAGTCCTCCCTCAAGTAGAAGCCGCGAATGATGAGTATAAAATGCATGGTGTTTAAATTGAATCAGGTTGTGTAATCTTGTTGGCTCCCCTCCAGTCTTCTTTTTCTCTCTCTCTCTTCAGATAGTATGCTCCCCTGGTGAACGGGAGCGGCCCAACGGTCAATGGTGCCGGGTAAACACATAGCAGATACACTAGATAGCATGTTCCCTTCGTAGAGTGGTTCTCGAAGGGAGCGGCCAAACGGTCAATGGTGCCGGGTAAACACATAGCAGATACACTAGATAGCATGTTCCCTTCGTAGAGTGGTTCTCGAAGGGAGCGGCCAAACGGTCAATGGTGCCGGGTAAACACATAGCAGATACACTAGATAGCATGTTCCCTTCGTAGAGTGGTTCTCGAAGGGAGCGGCCAAACGGTCAATGGTGCCGGGTAAACACATAGCAGATACACTAGATAGAATGTTCCCTTCGTAGAGTGGTTCTCGAAGGGAGCGGCCAAACGGTCAATGGTGCCGGGTAAACACATAGCAGATACACTAGATAGCATGTTCCCTTCGTAGAGTGGTTCTCGAAGGGAGCGGCCAAACGGTCAATGGTGCCGGGTAAACACATAGCAGATACACTAGATAGCATGTTCCCTTCGTAGAGTGGTTCTCGAAGGGAGCGGCCAAACGGTTAATGGTGCCGGGTAAACACATAGCAGATACACTAGATAGCATGTTCCCTTCGTAGAGTGGTTCTCGAAGGGAGCGGCCAAACGGTCAATGGTGCCGGGTAAACACATAGCAGTCATACTGGAAAATGAAATGAAATGAAATGAAATGAAGTGAAAATGGAATGCTGCCGAAAACACACCTCATCTTATTTACACACTGATTATACATTATACATTTACATTTTCTTCTTCTTCTGGATGATCTTGGTGTTGGGGGTTGTTACCCGAAAGTGTATGGAAAAATAATTGTCTCAAGGAATTGAACGGAGCCTTATGCCAAAACGAAGTTGTGAATCAAATTGTGAATGTCATCCTAAAGATGTTGTGAAATAAATGTTCTTCTGCAAGAGTTGTCTGACTGAAATAAGCGACTCGTCGCATTTCGGGCAGACACTCGGCAGAATTGCAGTTTACTCCCCTAGGGCGGGTCTGTTAATTAACCCACCTGCTTAGCGTCCTATTTAAGTCAGGTGTACAATTGTTCATTCTCTCTTACCTTCAGCGCTCATTCTTTGCCCCTCCCTCCTCCCCGGCTTCCACCTGTGGGCTCCGTTACGGGGGTTGTTACCCGAAAGTGTATGGAAAAATAATTGTCTCAAGGAATTGAACGGAGCCTTATGCCAAAACGAAGTTGTGAATCAAATTGTGAATGTCATCCTAAAGATGTTGTGAAATAAATGTTCTTCTGCAAGAGTTGTCTGACTGAAATCTTATTAAAGAGCATCTATGTTTAAAGATTTGTGTGACAAGATAAAAGTGGCAAAATTGGGTTGTTTTTGCATATGGGAGCTATGTGAATTATTTTTTTAACCTTTGCTCTAGATGTGCATGGTGTGTTTACATTATTTATTTGCTTATTTTTCTTCTTGTACTTCTGTTAATATTTCATATCTCCCTTTGGTCTTTGAACTTACGAGCAGCAGAGTTCAACTGTGCAGCAGAAGGGATAAAGTTTGACCTCAGAACCGCTGATGCTGTGGGATTTATTTATACAGGTTTAATGGAAAAGGGAGTTAGAGTGCAGCTAAAGATGAGGACTTTATGAGATTGGATGTGAATCAATGTTCCATTGGCACCAGGTTTAATTTCTAGTATAGAAGAACATGCTCATCTGATAGACTGATGAGATAAAGTTTTGAGAAAATTCATTTTTTTTACTTCTGCAGTGCTCTTTGCCTGCTTGCACCATGATTCTCTTGCAGAAAAAGCACAATAATAACAAAAAGTATTATTAATACAAAAGTTGTACTCTTTGTAGACCATCCAGTTTTGTTTTTTCAATTTCAGCAGCTCCAACAACAGCTCTGGTGCCCATGGAAAACATTTCATTTCAAAGACCCTCATCAAATTCATGAGTTGATTTGTCTAAACTTGCAAAATCATAAGAGTCTAATATTTTAGCTTAATGCAAAGTAAGAAAAAATGTCAATTAAAGAAAAAAGTTTATCGTAGCTTTTCCTATTTTCTTCCTTTTAAAATAAAATCCATCAAGTTTATTTTCGTTAGCTTTAACTTTTTGAAAAGTATTTCTTTTGATTTTTCCACAGATCATTCTTGATTTTCGGTTTGTGGTTTTCTACACCAGGCTGAAAAGTTCTCCATTATTGTACATAAAAAAACTTTTAGAATAAAAACAAAAGTGAAATGGGACAAGCTACAATGGTTTAGCTGCAATTTCTTTAACATGTTGAATAATGTTTAAAATTATAAATACATTCAACATTTTGAGGTGTCATAATCAATGTAAACATTTGTGGGGGGGGGTTACAATATATGATAAGATTACTTCAATCAAATGGACATACAAATAGCTAAATCTTCAGTTGGATCAATTCTAAAAACACCTTTTCTATTTGACGAATAGATTAAGGAGTCATTTTCAAGAAACCTTAATTTAGAACTAAAGTTAAAGAGCGATGTGTGTATCAGGTTATGGAAAGATCTTTAACCACAAATCAAAGATTTTAAACCAATAAACATATTACCGTTCTTTTAATTGTTAAAAATGTAACATTTTAAAAATGTGAACAAAAATAATTGTTTTTTGTTTTATGTATTTTGTACAATTATATTTTGCGTTTAAACTAAGTAATCCACATTTGTTGGTGTTCTCTGTGTTTTGTGTTTGTTTCTTTTTGTTTATTGTTGGCTTTATTGATTCTGTAAGGACAGAAAAAAGAAATTTTCTTCTTGCTATTTTCTTTCCATTGTGACAAAAAAGTTGTAGTTTTGTCTTTATATTTTTTTTTGTGGGTAATAAACAACAAATGAATCAATAGCTGTAATAGCTCTCTCTCAAGCCTAAATTATCTTTTGTTGATTTCAAAAAGTTTAGGAAATTGAATTTCTGTTTTTTTCTTTCTATTAAAGAAAAAAATGAGATGACAGCAGGAACCCAAGAATCACCTTCTTTCTTAACCATTTACCACCACTTCCTATCTGACAGCCGCCTCCCCAGTCCTCTTTTTAATCTTAATTCAGTTGAAAAGCTGTTTTCTTTTATGCAAAAACTAATTCACACCTGAATGATGAAATCCTTGTGAACCCTGTGGTTATCTGAGATGGATGGTTACACGAGCCAACAGCACCCCTGCTGCATCATTTGCTTGTGATGTTCAAAATTAATTGAGGCACTAGAGGCATTCCACGTCACTGCCAATGTGTAACATTCCTGCGTTACCTTCTTGATAACCTTGTTTATTCATAATCCCATCACAGCAACTGCTCCGCACAATAATACTCGACACATGTCGTCAGAGTCAAGGTGAATTCTTTGAAAAGCCCTTTTACCAAAGACAGATTTTCTCACTGAGCTGATGAGACTTGCTTTTTATTCTAAAATCAAAGTGTAACTTAGATTTGCACATCATCAGTAATCAATTATTCCAAACCCATCCATTGTTTTTATCTCTGATTTACCCAGAGAGCATTGTGGTAAGAGGGTAAGAGCAGAGTAAAGATGGGAGTATTTTTAGTGAACGCTGGTGTTTCTTCGGCTCCGGGTTCACTCTGCATTTAGCCCAGAGCTGCGCCAGAGTAATTATTCTGATGAGTATAAACAACTTTGGCAGTTATCTGGCTCTAAACAACATAGCATCCCATCCAGTTTGGGTTGAGCTTCAGCATAATTACTCCTTCTTCAGAGCCAATGCTGGACCCTGTTTTCCTGGGCTCATTATGCACTCTTGTCATATAGTGTGCTGATTAACTCTTAAATCAAAACCCTTCTAGGTTTATTTCTGAATAAGCAAATTGTTTCTGCATTAAAAAGCCTGCTGTGCCTCTCCATTGTCGGTCCTCATATCATCTGCGCTCTCAGCGGCGTATTTCTTGGCACCAAAAAGCCTGGTGTTTTTCACAGCTCTTCTCTGTCTCATTACTCTCATTAACTGTCCTGTATCAGCATTTATGTCTTCATTCAAGGTGATTCAAGGTCAACACCTGCATCTCGTGTGTGCACGCACATCCAAGGCCGTCCGGACACTAATCATTAATTACTGCATGTTTGTGTGCAGGTACACAGCAGTGGTAATGCCCGTCTTGTACAACACCACCCATTGCTCCAGAAAGAGAGTCTTCGCCATGATTGCCACGGTGTGGGTCCTGGCCTTTGCTGTCTCCTGTCCTCTGCTGTTTGGCTTCAACACCACAGGTCAGGTCAACAGCCACACTTGCAGTTTAACTCTTTGTCCAGATGTGTCAAAGTGAAACTGTGCAGGCAGCAAAATACAGTGACGCCCAAAACGCAGCATGTCGGGATTACAAGTTTTATGCTTGTCATTTAGGAGACACAAAACTGGGGTTTTGAATATGCTCTCTCTCTGTGAAAACATTGTCTGGATTTAGTGATTTTCTGAGCCTGAGAAAAGAACCCTAAGTGGTGTTATTGGCATGTTAAAGCATGTGATCTTACCTGGCGGGGAGGATTTAACCATTATAGTGTCATATTTTAAGCTGGTAATGATAAACAACCTAGAAAACCTGTACAGCTTATAAACTAAGTCACAATTTTAGATTTTTATGCAAAATAGCTTATTTGAAGAAGAAAACGTATAAAAGGTAATGTTTAGAAAACAGGAGTGATTTAGGAAAAGCTTATTTTAGATGTTTTAGCACATGCCCCCTCATTCTTTAGTTTTAAAACACAATTGTAGATCCCCGCTTTTTGCCAAAACCTTCTGCCCTACATTATGACGGTCACTCTGATCATATGGCTGCTTCTATTGGAAGCAATGGATGCAAAATGTGTTTTTATAACGTGCCCCAGTGTTATATTTTACTTGGAAAGTGAAGGGTGAAGCTTTTTTTTCACACCAGACTTATTAAGTGTTTTACATATTGCAGGAAATAAAGGTCTCTCTTACGAAGAATGCCAGTATATTAAATGAACTCTCCGAAGTTGTTAATGGATTGTCAGATTAGTGACGCATGGCCACATTAACATCATCATATGCCTTTGTGATGACTCTAAAGGCTTGAATTACATCCTCATCCTTCAGAAGTGTTTTGTGTACCGCAGCTTAAGAGTTTGCATCACGAGGCGGTGCTGCGTGTCTCATGACTCACAGAAATGATGGTCAACCATATTCAGATTGAAATTTATACTTTTCTGCCACTGTGGATTTATGTTGACCAAAAAAACTGTTTAGCCTTTGTTTTTGTAATATTGGAGGTTTTTTTTGTGTATGTAGACAAGGACGTGGTGCATGGAGAGTGATGTCCGCGTAAAACCAACATGAAGCCAGGGATCTGGGATTTCCCAGAAGAGCATTGTTTCTTATCTCATTGTTGAATAACCTGGTAATCTGCAGGTGGATGTTGTGGTTTGGCTAATTGGTTCATCCATGACAACTAATCTGCAGGTGATATTATCTCCTCAGTTGGTGTTGCATTAAGCAGCACCAGTTTTAACCAGTTAGCTTTGGGTATCTCATTTAACACGTTGTCAAGTGTGAGATTCTCACACAAATGTGAAAGCAGCAAGGGTATTTTTATTGATAGATAAAAGAAGAATGCATATGACTACATAAAAATGTGTGTTCTCTTTGTCTTGATGTTTTTGTTGCAGGATGTCTCTGGAATTAATACTAGTCTTTAAAAGTAAATGTTTTAAAATATAAAATGTTATATAAAAAATAACAATCAGAAGAAGAAGACAAAACCTGAAATATGACAGGCTTCTATTTTTGAGACAAAGGCTAAACTTAAAGAGGAATTTCTGCATCTACGTAATGATGAGAGTTTACCAAACTCACTGCAAAGCATTCAAAGTTAATCTTTCAATTTTGCTCACAATCAGTCAAAGACAATGACTTCTGATTGCAAAGATTCCTCTTTTAAATGTGTGCAGAGGCAAACAATGGAGAAAGATGGATTCAGGCCAGACCGGAAATATCTTATCTCTCTGTGAATAAAGTAGATTGAAAACAAGAAGACTGGAAGGACAGATGTGACAGAAAAATGACATGAATGAATCAAGAAAGTGATTGCGGTTTGGCGATGAACCACAAACAGACTTTAGTTTCTCTGGGAGTTATGTGGTATTGATCCACAGAGGAGCATACCTGAATTTGTTCATGTTGCTGACATTGATTGTGCTGCTCAGAGCTGAGGTCTGCAGCCTGCCAGCCTTTTTCATTTGCTGTACGAACAGCTTTGCTGGTGTACCTGGGAATTTAACTTGTGAATTTTGATTAAAACATGATTTCATATGGTTTTTAATCTTGAGTTCTAAATGGCTGTACTGTCAATCACAACTTGATTTCACACCTTAAGAACTGGATGATTCTGGATAAAGGTGAACAAATCACAGAATTCATGTTAAGTGATCAGATTTCACTTTCCTGTTAATCCCAAAATGCTATTTTGTCTTTTTCTTCTACCACAGACGACCCCATGGTGTGCTCCATCTCCAACCCCGACTTTGTCATCTACTCCTCTGTGGTGTCTTTTTACTTGCCATTTATTGTCACGCTGCTGGTCTACATCCGTATCTACGTCTTCCTGAGAATGAGGCGGAAGAGGATCGCCTTTGGACAGGCGAGAGGAAAAGTGCAGCCAGGTTCCACCCATCCTTCAGTGGTGAGCTCAAAAGTCTTTTCATCATAGACTCAGCTCCACTGAATTGCATAGTTTTTGCATATGTATTCAGATTTGTCCCTTTTTTTCAATTTTTTCTGAAACCTTTCTACTCCCCTTTTTTTGGTTTACCAAACATTCAGTCAATAAAAAGCCAGTCACCTAAGGCAGTTAAAGACCTCATGAAGGCTCAGGAAAAATAAATACCATATGAGTAAAGATATTAGAAAACCATATGAAAACAAATACATCATTTAAATTTACATTTGTAACAACTTCTTTTCCTAAAATTTTGTCTTTGTTGTTTTTATCCCTTTGATTCTTCAAGAAACTTTTCTTCTGACTTTTGATCTTGATAAAAAGATTTAAAGAGTCTCAAACTATAATTTATCATCAGTTTATAACTTAGCCTTCACTTTTCAAACAGATTTTGATACAGATATTGAACCAGAGATTCAATATTTATTTGAATTCATCTTTAAGGTATTGATATTGATCACTAAGTTTATATCTTTTTTTAAATCTTACTCTGGCTGATTTAATTCATTATTTGAAAAACAAACAGAGTTGGCAGAATAGATTTTTAATAAATAATTGGTTTATTACCAATTCAATCCTTCCAATTCAATTATTAAAACATAGGAATGGACCAGCTCCAAATGAGTACTTTTGGCATCTTATACTTTTCACCTAGTAACGTTTTCCCTAAGAGTAATTTCAGATATCTGTTGTGGCTATTATCTTTTCTCTAACTCTAAATTTTAGTCACACTCTCAGCGTTTGCACGTCTCAAGAGGAAAGCCCCTCCCTTAAAGCCTGATAGCTTAAATGCAGAGTGCATCAAGAGGGACAGACAACAGCGTTGCTGTCAGAAATACAATTAGCAACTTTTTAGAAATCAATTTCAGATAAAAAGGTTCAAAAGCAATGTCAGGAGAATCTTTGGAATATGAAATTAATTGGGCGGCATCAGACAATTTTTAGCAAGACTGCTCTGCAGATTTACTATGGACTGTCTTCAGATAAACACATCCCAGAGATGAAGTATTAATGTGTGACTCTGCTAATGAGCAGTGGACACGCCTGTCTTTATGCATGAATGTCTCTATGATTAAAATAGCTTGTCAAGATAAAAACAGTGGGTTTAATCAATAAGGAGGGGATGCAGCAGGAATTTGTTTTAAAATAAATCATTTCTACTCGGGGGGAAAAAGTAAAACGAAGGGAGGCGGAGGGAGAAACACTGATTAACTTGTTGCTGTTGGAAGTTCACTAGATGTAGAATGAACAGCCATTCATGCTGATGTGTTAGACACAGAAAGATCTGCCAAGCTTGAAGATCTAAGATCATTTGACAAGCACAGAAGTCAAATGCCCTTGTGGGCTTTTCCCAAGGTTAACTGTTTTAGTTATACAGTGGTAAGCTACATAAAAGGTTTCTTCATTCAAAAAAATACCTTTTATTTCTTGATCCATGATTAAACTGTGTTTTTATTTTTTTAACTGATTTAACATGTTCAACTGCAAACTTACTGCTAACATAAAACATATCTATTAAAGGCCCACTGTAAGAAAATGTGTGTGTTTGGTGATTTTTGTTTAAAATGTCAAAATAATCATTAAAATACCACGAGGAACGCTTTTAGAACAGATCAAAAGATGATCGGAGACAAACTTTTTTGTGAAAGGATTCTAAAAAATTAGCAACTGTCAAAAACAGGTTGTAGCGCGATGTAAGCAGTCTGTCAGGATACATTTTAAAGTCATTTGGTTTTCTTTCTCAGCTCAGTGGCAGACTGTTTAAATGTCCACCTCTGAGTCTGAGAGGTCATGGGATCAAATCCAAAGGCAGGCCTTACTAAAAACTAAAAAATGGGACCCAATGCCTCCCTGATTGACACTTATCATAAAAGGGATTTGGGACTCGAATCACCAAATAGTTCCTGAGCACTGCTTCCCTAGGTGATGGGTCAAAAGCAGAGGAAAAAATTTGCACACCCAGGTTTGTAACAATTGTGGGGAATAACCTTTTACTTACATTTTGCATCAAAGTGGATTATCTAAGGATATAAGCTCCAAACAGCCAGATGTGAACATGCTCTTACTTGCAGCTAACAGATAATAGACTGGTGTCAGAACACACCATGGATCTCACTGTGCCTTGTTTGCTTTTCTCATGGTTGTTGTTAAATTGGAATTTTTATTTAGCTTGGTATATGTGTGTTGAAAAAGATCTCAGCAGGATACACACCTGCAGGAAAATGTATATGGAAAGTATAGACTTTAATTTACAGGCTGAATGTAATCATTCATTTTATCATTTTTACTGCCTTTGTCACATCTTATGGCAGGTTTTAGAATGAAAAAATACTTATTTACGAAACTCTGTGTCTTTTTTGCTATAAATGGGATTTGCATTGTCAGAAAATATTAGAACTGACACATACATTTCAAATAAAAGCATATTACATTTTCAAATAAAAACAATTGAAAATGGTTTAAAGCATCAGTCCAAGAACAAGAGTGATGATTTAATCTAGTTCTCTACAACCCAGACTTATTATTCCACAGCATTATCACAATGAACTCAAAATACAAGTACACTCTTTGACAGTTAAACATAATTGATTGTTTTCTAAATCACAAAGATCTTCTGCATATCCATCATCAGAACCCGCTCAACCCCTTTTGGAGTCACTGGGTTGCTGGAGCCTGTCCTGGCTACTGTTGGGCAACAGCGGGATATGCCCTGAACAGGTTGCCAGTGTGTTGCAGGACCATACACTCACAATTCACACCTAGGAGCTATTTAGAATAATAATTTAGAACCTGTGAAGCATATTTTTGGACCATGGGAGGAAACTGGAGTGCCTGGAGAAATCCCATGCGTGCACAAGAAGAACAAGCATACTTCATGCAGAAGGGTCCCAGCTGAGATTTGAAGCAGAGTCATTTTGATGTGAGGCAAGAGCGCTAACCACTACACACCACCTTGCAACTCGTCTCGAAGCGGTTGAGATTAATAGTGAGAAATTAAAACAGGAATAGTAAAACATGATCACAAAAAAATCATTCACTGATGTCAGCATGCTCCCTTCACTAATTGTGATGATAAATACGATAGAGTAAAATCCAGTTAAAAGTGTGAGTGTCATCACAACCTGATAATTCTCGACTGTCACACTATTTTCTGTTTTCTTTATCATGTCTCCATGCAAATATGCTGAAAGTCCTTTCATGTATCAGATATGGCTGACAGCTGATGGAGAAGGCTTTAATGGCTTTTGGTACCGATACGTGACAATTTTGTGGAACTGAGTTTTTACAGTTGATGCAAATTAAAAATTTGTTCTCAACCAACAAGCTCCTTGTTCTTTGATTGTAGCCATCATCTCTCTGGTGATTGTCCCAGTTCCATCTATCATGTAATTGATGGCTTTGTCTGCCTAACCATGGGTGAGGAGACACAAGGTCATCGGCTGCGCATCTGGATCTACACTATTTTTGAAATACAGTGGGTAAAAATACCCTGTTAATTAATTCTATTCAGCAGCCTGATCAGTTTTGGCACGTCCAGACGCTTTCCGTTAAACGCAGCTTCAGTCACTGCAGTTCACTTTTCCTCCCTTGATGGCCATACATATGTCAGGCCTGCTGTTTAACACTGGGTCACAAATGATTGACTGTAATTTTGATGTCAACTCTGAGATCCCAAAGTGCAAAGTGAGAGCAATGATGAATTGTTGTTTTGAATTACCATAATAGAATCGTGACTCTGTGAAGCGAAAGTACGTCTGAAAAGAAGGAGCCCTGTGTTTTTTTGTGCCACAAAAGAAGCCCAATTTCTAATTGAATTGCACATCCTGGGTGATGAGGGTGGCAGCAGACATTACTGACCTGAAAGATAATTTTTTTTGGTTTCATTTTGCCAGAAGCATCCAGCAAAATATTAGATTTTTAATAAAAATTGATGAGTTTTTTGTTTAAAAAAATCTATTTTGCCTGAAGATTGATAATGTCAGAGCTGTCCGGGGTTATCAGGGATTTATTTTGAAAGGGTTTTCCATCTTCAATTTACTTTTTTTGTCCCCTCAGGAAACCTGTTTACAAGAGGAGACACCCAAGGCAAAGCAGGACTTATCTCCTATCAGGATTAAAGTGGTGGGTGCTGCTTTAATCATAAATTGAATGCATACATCCCCATCAAAGATACATTTAAATGTATGCATATATCTCTAGCAATATGTTTATTTTTAATCTTGAGTGCAGGATTGTCTGGAGCCTTTTCATGTTTTCTGTTTTGGTGTCTTTTTGGTTTTTTCATTCCACTGAGTGATCTCAACCCTGTGGTTTGTGTGCAAGCGGGACATCAGGAGGCTGAAGGGCAGGTTTTTGCTTTACATCACCCGGACACTTGAGCAGAGTCTATGGATGACGCACTGCGCCACCTGCATAACCCACAGACCACTTCGAGGCAGAGGAAATAACAATCTGTAATTTACCTCTGAGGAAAATATGTGATGAGTAAGAAAGTATGAATATTCATGTTTGTAGCCACTGTGGAAGCACTTCACAAGACTTACAACTCATTAATGGATGATATTAGTCATGACGGAAACGGCTCATTGAAGCTGCTGAGTTTGGAGGTTAAGAAATCGATTATATGCTGTTATCAGAGCTAAATGAATGAGCTAGCAAAATAAAAAACTACATTCAGTAACACAAATAGTCTTGACTCCCTGAGGTGGGCTGACTGCTCAAGTAAAACTTCCATTTGAAAACAGAATTGAGGCGCTTTTGGTCGATGTTAACAGCACTCTACATGAATCAGAGCATTTCTGCCTGTACACAGTTCTGCCACCAAGACCCTAACAGACCCTAAAAACAGAAATTATAAGTGTTGATTGAAAACATACCCCCATGCTGCTCAGGCACAGAGGAAAAACAGAAAAAAAGAAAAACCAAAATAATGATAAATTACTTTTTGCATCTTTTTATTTGTCCTTGTAACTAATGTTTATGGTGTGGTGTGTATAAGTAATGTTTTTATCTTGGTATTTTATTCTTATTTTTTAAATTAGCTTATTTTTTATTAAATATTGTAATTTTTCGTATACTGCTTCTTAACTTGGGTATTGTTAACACTGCTTTTTTAATGTCGTGGGTCTGTGTACTCCTTTTTTATTGATTGGACTATGAGTCTGTAATAAATTCGATCTATCTTTCTATCTGTCTATCTATCTATCTATCTATCTATCTGTCTGTCTGTCTGTCTGTCTGTCTGTCTGTCTGTCTGTCTGTCTGTCTGTCTGTCTGTCTGTCTGTCTGTCTGTCTGTCTGTCTGTCTGTCTGTCTGTCTGTCTGTCTGTCTGTCTGTCTGTCTGTCTGTCTGTCTATCTGTCTGTCTGTCTGTCTGTCTGTCTGTCTGTCTGTCTGTCTGTCTGTCTGTCTGTCTGTCTGTCTGTCTGTCTGTCTGTCTGTCTGTCTGTCTGTCTAAATCAAATTAAAAAAGCCAAACTCAAAGCACTGATCCTCACAAACTGAGTCAAATAATTAAAAAAAAACACCTAGATCCACATGTTACACACAATAAAACACATAGGTTATTGATAACTGAATATGTTTAAGCCTAAAATAGTAGAATGGAGAAAGTGTAACAAAGAGAAAGAGTTTTTTTTTAATTCAAAACCAGAAAAGCTTATCACTAGAAAACTGTTCAGTCAAAAAGAAAATCTGAGCAAAAATGTCAGACAAAATCTTGAAAAGACTCAAAATATTTTTGACAGCCTGGAATGGTTATTGATTAGCTCATAAAAAATAGTAATATAAAAATGTTCTTTTGTTGAATAGCTTTTTTGTTTTGAGGCAAAACACATCTCACTTTCTCTGACCAACTTCTGCACCTTGGTTTTCTGGGTAGTCCATTTGTGTTCACACTAAAGTACACATCAGCCATCCCGAGACTTGTTATTTGAGATGGACTAGAGTGTGCTTGAGTTCTACCAAAATAACAGAATATTGAAACCTACTCTGGGCTGAACACACACTTCTGGTGTAAGGTCAAGATTCATTAAAGTTGTACAGTGTGTTCCGTGCTCAGGAAGATACGGTACTTTAACACATTATCTGGTTTGTGTTGAAATTTGATTTTACTTGTTGCATCTACAATCTCACAAATTTCTCATAAATGGAACACAAACCTCAAACCCAAGTCTGTTCCAGTTGTAGTCTATTATTAATTAAAGACCCAATTCAATGAAAACTGTGTTTTTAACATTCTCATGGTGGAGGACATGTATTGAGAAATGTAAGTTCAAAACAGCATTTCTGAGTATATCTTTATTCACACCATTGTTAATTTGAAGCAGGTGAAAAAATGCAGCTTTAAAAAGAGCCTGTTTGTGATGGAGAAAATACTTCTGGGCTGGCCACAAGCTCCCTGCTCTGCAACGAGCAGGGGAAGCGAGACGGGGTTGCTACCCTCCAATGGTCCCGCCATAATAAACTACCGCCGCTCTGGAGAAACTGTCATAGATTTTTTTTTAGCTAAAAAAACACTTAAAAAGTAGCTCAAAAGATGATTGGAGTGGGTCCTTAAGCGATCTGATGGTATTCTGTTAGTTTTGTGGACCTGGATGGTCTAACTGTTGGCATCTTGTCCCTTTAGCAGAGTGTAGAATCATCAGGAACTTCAAAGCCAAGTCTGCTCTCAGGCTGCCTGTGGCGCAAACGGCCCAAAACTGGACCGGCACAGAACTCAGGGCTGCCACCCGTGGACATGCAGAACTACTGCAGCATCAGCCATGCCTCCTGTGGCCGGACTGAGTTTGACCTGGAGCAGGGGCAGGTGGAGCAGGACGCATCGGACAGCAACCAACTTGAACTCCCTCCGATCAGGATGAACTGTGAAGTGAAGGAACTGTCAAACGGAAGAACACATACGTCACTGCGGCCGATATCTCACTCTCAGAACAACCCACGATTCAGGAGCATGCACGCGAGGGAGAAAAAAGCTACTCAGATGTTGGCGATTGTGCTCGGTGAGTGGATATTGCCACAAGGGAATTAAGCTGAGGGAGAGTAAATGTCACAGAAACACAACACAGACAAATTTATGGAAGAAAGGCGACAGTAGCTCAATCTGCCTTAAGCCTCTTACAAATAAACATTTCTTCCTCGTACCTGCTTATGGGTTCTTTCATCTTCTATCTGGTCATCACAGCAACTCTGCAGTTTCTTAATCTGTGTGCATTCGCTGCAAATCTGCAGACGATCAGTAAGTATAGCTGAACGGAAAAATTACTTTCTACTGGATTTACAAGTCTATGGTGGATGTCATTAAAACCCTGACAATGCTTCCATATTCTCCAATTACCAGACAGGTCGTATCACACGTAGATCTACAGATAAAAATAGTGATTGAGTGTGTCTTATTGCATTTACATTTGCACGTTCTTTACAGCAATCTTTATTACGATTTTAATACAAATTGAAGCAGTTTCTTGAAGTCTTACTTTGACCATAATTAATAACTTCTTTTTCTCTCCTCCCTGTCTTTTCCCCCCTTTCTTCTTCCCATTTTAAAACCTCAAAACCTGCCCCGATAAAAACTCTCCCCCGCCGTTTTATTTATTTCTATCCCCACTGTCCCCATGCTCACCACTCTGTCCTACCTGCACCCTCTAATCCCTTCTGTCCTTTCTTCTGCTGTCTGCCTGCTTCAGGGGTGTTTCTCATCTGCTGGCTACCTTTTTTTGTGACTCACATTCTGAACACTCACTGCAGGACGTGCCAGATACCTCCCGCCCTCTACGGGGCGTTCACCTGGCTGGGCTACGTGAACAGCGCCCTCAACCCTGTCATCTACACCACCTTCAACATCGAGTTCAGGCGGGCCTTCATCAAGATTCTCAGCTGCTGAGGAGGAAAAAAACGTGACAGCAGATTAAAATGGAAATAAGGTGTCACGCTCTTGCAATAACTCAGGCGTGGTGCCCTTTGTTAACAGTGACCCTGGATGTATGGCGCCAAGCGGCAAGATAATGTGGGCGGACCAAAATTTGAGGTTCATAACACCTGCTTACTTCCTACTTTAGCGAAGAAACTTTTTCTGGCTCCACATCAGGGCTGCTATTCCATTAAAACAGTATTACTCCTCTAACCAGAGTCACATTTTCACATTCAGAAAGTCTTAACAATAGCAGAGGACTTGGGCTTTCTTTTGATTATGTCTTGTAAAGTATGAGTTCAGGTCAATATGAGTTTAAAAAGCTTCTTTGGACGCCAAATGGAGTTTTAAGGCTGATAAATGGATGTGCAGGCCAATTCATTGAAGGGCCTGGACCTCTACAAAGTGTGGATTAACTCATGTTATTCTCCTCAGCCCCCCCCCCCCCCCCCCCCCCCCCCCCCCCAGCCCCACTCTCTTCCAGAATAACATGACCTTCAGCTACACACCAGCACATGCACAGTTCAGAACTCACAGCTGTATGTTTTAGACTCGCTGAAAGGACCGAACCGTCCACCATCAAAGACTTGCACCATTTTTGAGAACACTTATCGATCTGGAAGGCTTTGTTCAAGGCTCAGTGTGTATTCATTGCGATCAAAAACGTGTGGTGTTTAATGTGAAAACACTTTCACTGTTTTTTCAAGCGGACCATCTTTAATGACGATCCTCCCTGCAGTTTGGAGCTGCTTGTTACCGAAGGAGAAAAATCTTTACAAATCAAACAGGGTTGTAAATTGTGTGGCAGGCCGGTCTGTCGTGAGCCAAATATTCACAGCACTGTGTTCGAATAAAGCAAAAAAAGAAAATGGGTTTTTGCACCTGCGCATTTTTATTGGCCTTTATTAAAGGTACCATCCTTTGCATTTTCCCCTAATAGGATGGTTTTCTCAGACGACAACAGAAAAGAAAAATGAACATGATACCAAGAAAATGGATGAATCAGACGCGAAAGCAGAAAATGAGATAAGGGAATGATAGCTGAGCTGAGAAGAACCACGTTAAAGAAAAGCAGAGGGAGCGAGGATTAAACTGGACTGTGGGAGGAAATAAAATTGGAGATGGATTGCGGACAGTTGCAGGAATGAAGAAAATAGGGGTGGTGGGGTGACGTTCGCTCTTAGCCGATATCTCGGGCTCCTTATTTCTGAGAGGGATAAACACCTGCTCCCCAAACCCGTTCTCCCTCTGCTTCAAGCCTGATTCTCCTGAAAAGTGCTTATGCCTGTACATGCTTTTGTTTACGGATGCACAATCTCACATACCGGTTATGATCTTCCTAACGCAAACATCAATGATGCATCCCACTGATTTACGGTTTTCTCTTGTTAAGAACCGTCAGTTGGAATCAATATACATAATTCAGGGCAGGAGCCCAGACGACGGCGTAATTTCAGTGGTGAAGCAAAGCTAGAATGAGATTGCACTTTGAATCTAATTCTATTTAATCAAACTGGATTTATGGAGTAAATGTTTAAAGGAGGAGCTTTACCTGCTCAAAACATGAAATAATGACCTTTCCTTCTTTAAAAACTTCCTTCTGCAGAACAAATGCATCTTCAAATATTACAGCACTGCAAGAACAATCAGTTACATGAGTGTGTACACTTTCAGTCATGCTTAAACTGCTTCATAAAATGTTATTTTAGGATCCTTTATGGGGTCACTAAAAGCTAAGAAAGTTAAGCCCTTTGGGTTCATGTTTTTTGCTCATCCAATTTCATGGCAATCTGTTTTTACATTGAGTGATGTCTTGTATGGTGACATTATGTCCTGAAGGCGGTGCAGGCTTGCAAAGCGTAGAAGAGAAGGGATCCAAATCTGGCTTTCTGATCCTCACACTTCAGAAACTTTTAAAGAAGTATGTGCATTTTATCTTGCTTTAAGGAGTGTCAATGAAATTCAATAAATTCTTCTCCTTAAATATGGACAGGATTAGTGGTAAAACATTTGTTGTTGGGTTTTTTTTGTGGGAGACTGGGGGGAAATTGATAGCTACGATAAAGTGTTTTGGTAAAAATGACAGTTTCCAACAGTTTGTGTCTGATGAACATGCAGGGTCAGTCTTAGGTTCCGGCCGTGTTCAAAGTCCTTGCTGCTGAACTCCTGCCGGGTTTTGTAAAAGCCTTGTGGAGCTGCACGGTGGGGGGCCGTGGATCTGCAGTCTTTAATTTGTACTTCTGTGCACACTCAGCTCTCTGGTGGTGCTTCATGCCATCCAATGAAGCTTTTTTGCTCAGATCTTCCTTTGTAGTTTCTCTGTAAGAACCCCCATGCGCACACACAAAAAGCAGCCAAGATGTGGATGAAGGAGGACTCCAGTTAAGTGAATCTGATAAATTACGTGATAAAACCCCAAAAAATAAAAGCTAGTCTTCATGCAACGTGTCAGTCAGTGTTGGTATAGTATTTCCTATTTAGGTTTGATTTAAAAAAAGTTAAAAGATTTTAGGAGCCAAGAAGGATTGACAGTTTGACCCATTCGGTTTACTAAACATGAAGTAGAAACAGAAATTTTGTCAAAGTTTCGTCAGGGTCAGAGTTTAACACTGTCACAACCTCTTTTGTCGTATCCAGTCACACAATTGAGTAGATTTGACTGTAACTGTAGCAAACTGACTGGAGTCCTTTTTCCAGGAGCTTTAAGGCTGTAGAGCTTAAATAGCCCTGAAGTGCAAATCGCACCAACAAATCACTCAAAGGTTTAAAGATCACAAAAACAATTAAAAAGCAAAACAAATAATAAAAAATCATGAAATGTCAGAAATAAAACAAAACTCCAGAACCCATAAAAAAATAAAAATAAATAGGCATTTTGGAAAACAAAAGTAACTTCCAGATATCAATATGAAACAAAAGAAAAAAATCTAATAAGAAATCTTTTCTGGTTTCTTGTTGAGTTTCTTTTGTAACATTTCATTTTGATTTCTGGAAATTACTTTTGTTTCCTTGTTTTTTTCTTTTCTTTTTCGTTTCTGGAATTTCGTTTTAATTTCTAAAAGGTTTCACAAAATTTGTGAAAAAATGCATTTAAATTTTTTTTTATAAACCATCCACATTTTCTTCCTTAGAACACAGTGAAATCATAAATATTTTTGGGAAAATGTTCCTATTTATTAGATTTTTACTTTGTGAAATTGGTGATGTCTTATTTACCATTAAAAAAGTGGTGAGCATGGTGTCCATATTGCTTTTAAAACCCAGGGCACTAGATGGTCCTGCACTATAATGTCTTAATAGTTAACAATTAGGGAGGAAAGATTTCATTCCAAAATGATAAAAAGCGGTAGATCTCTTTGGGAGGAGGACCAACCATGAAGTTGAAACTGGAGAAATGTAATTCAGCTGTTATGAAATAAACACAAATTCTGTTATATAAATGCATGATGGATTAATTAAACAATCCAAGTAGAAATGTATCCAAAAAAGAGCAACGATCTTTAATCTCTTTCCCCCACACTTTACTTTTTTAAAAGTGCATTGTGTTTTTTTCTTGGCTGTCCCTTTTTTAAGGATAAATTCAAATGTCATGTAACAAAACTTTAATGCTGGAGGATCTGCTCCTCCATAACAGTTTTTCCCAATAAGTACTTCTTCTCCCCTTGTGAGTGCACCATAATATCCAAAGAACACTACACAGCACTTACATTTTGATTAGATGCTCTGTGCTGCACTCATTTAGCAATATAAATACATCCTTGCCATATAGTTTATGAGTACTCAAGTGATAAAACATTTTCCAAAGCATCCTAATCACTAAAGTTTAACAGGAAAGTAGAACTGTCAGCGCATTTGCAAAACTTCCTGATTGCAAAATGATGCAGCTGAAAACTTTCACAAGAGCAAAATCTAAATAATAACTGCAGATATTCATGATGTATTAAAGTTAATATTGAACATTGCTATGTTTGCAAAAAAAAAAAAAGCTTTAAAAACATAGATTTATTCCAATTTGTTTTTTAACTAAAAGATCAATTTCTCTTTGCGCAAGCACATAGAACTGTTCAGGTATTGAGATTTAAAAGCAGATAAATGTCAGAGCATGTATGAAGGGATACACTATAGGTTAAGGGGGTTACTTGCAATGCATTTTGAAAAAATTGGGGGAAAACGTAACTACTTTGTGTGAAAGCCTGCTTTACACATTAAAAATCATTATTTCCTTTTTTGACATCTTTATCCTTCATCTGTGTACCTTTATGCAGCTGTCATACTTTATTAATTGTGGTTGTTAAGGATTAAGTTGCAGAAATGGAAATAAAACATAAAAACAATTTTAAAAGGTCAAAGAAATGAATACAAATGTGAAAAATGAAAACTTCTAGAACATTATAAAAGAAAAAACAATTAAGACAGAAGGATCTGAGATGACAAAAAAACTTGGAGCTCAGTATGCTGAGAAAACTAAAACAAATATGATCATTGTTGGAGAGAGAACAGAAAGGCAGGAGAACACAGGAATGATTGAGTCTTATATTACCCCAAAAATTCAAAAAAGAAGCAAATCGAAATGTAAACACTGGGCCTATAAAAGAGCTCAACATTGCATAACTGTACTTGAAAATAGGAACAACTCAGACCAAAAATTAATTAACCTAACACACAGAGAGATATAACAGAGTTTATATACGGTTTAATCAAACCACCTGAAACACAATGGGGGAAGCAAAGGCAACCAAATGACAACCCAACAACCCTTCTGCCACACTTTTTGCTTCCTGAAGACGAGCACATATGGAAGTAGCATTTGCATATTTTTCTGAATGTTTCAGAAGGAAATGTGTGCTTTTTTGAGGGATGCTCCTTGGTGATTGACTACGTGAACAGTGCTTTAGAAAGCAACAGCACAGGCTGGTGTGTTTCTTTATTCAGGATCCAGCTATGCAGTGTTCTCACCGCTACCCCATCCTTGGGTCCCTTTAGCTGCCCTGGGTCAGGATTTTAGTTGACAGGCAGTTGCAAGATTTCATTATGAAGGCATGATGACAGATGAAGATCATGATTACTGTCACATACCTTGAAAAGCCCCTGTCCCATCCTCCCATCAATGTTTCATGGCAGCATGGTAATAATCATCCACCCCCTTCCTCCCTTGTGAGGCTGTAAGATCATACCACTCTCGTATCTGTACAACGAATATATAATTACCTGTAGTCAGCATTTTATTTTACTTCAGATCAATATATCCCAGAGCATTTATTAAGAGTCACAGCTTTGTTTTTTTATGCACAGAGATACAGATTATTTTAAAACTGCATGGAGTCTGCTAAAATAGCTGCATCATGCATGATAAATTTAAATTATTTTATTGGGAGTTGGAGGATGACCAGAGGAGGGAAAGACAAATGTTGTGATAACCCCATGGTTTCATCATATCTCTGGATTTCCCACATACCCAACTTGTTAGCTTGCTAATGTGTTGGCCTCGGTGAGATGCACCACTGTGCGTAGTGATTAGGGTAGGCTGGGTCAGTTAACAGAGCTGATCCAGCTTGGCACTGTCCAATTATCTCTTAAACTCTAACTCATTTACACAAACTCTCAGGTTCAAGGATCATTTGAAGAAGCACAGATGGAGAAACTCACTAGCACTTCTTCTCCTAGTCTGTTTTCAACCTGTGGAGTCACCAAAACCTTATCAGCACTCATTAAGAATCAGTCGACATGAAAAATACTCTACAAAAAACTCATTTTATAGAAGCTTTTTCTTAGAGTACCACATCCAGAAACAAAACCATCTAAACTCATTAAAACTACTTAGGCATTTTTTTGCAACACAATATTAAACAGTTAGAACAGAAACTTGCTGAACCATTGTGGTCTGGAATATTTAAGAGGAAGATGAGGAAACTGTGGACAGCAGAAAAATCACAACATTGACAGGATTTCTGTAAAGAAATACGTAGCAATTACTATTTACCTGTGAAAAAAACTGAAAAAGATGATAAACCATCAAGTTGATTGTCAAAGAAGTTGTAAAATCTGATCTGTGGGATGGAGTGAAAAAACGAAAAATACAAAAAAATGACCCTCTCACCCTTCCACGGGTGGTTTCTTACCCAAGCTCGGGTCCTCTACCAGAGGCCTGGGGGACCTGAAGCAGAACATCAATGTGGGACCTTTCTGTGTGGAGTTTGCATGTTCTCCCCATGTATGCGTGGGTTTTCTCCGGGGACTCCGGCTTCCTACCACTGTCCAAAAACATGCTACATCGGTTTATTGGTCAACCTAAATTGTCCCTAGGTGTGAATGTGAGAGTGCATGGGTGTGTGATTGCGGACACTCTATATACAGTGATCCCTTGCTATATCACGGTTTACTTTTCACGGTTTCGCTACTTCACGGATTTGCATCCTGCATTGTGTTCTGCATTCTGATTGGCTAAAAGTCACTCAGCGAGTAGCTCAAGAATGGGACCCTTTGATGAGCCGTTCATTACAGTTCTCCAACATAATCGATGGTGGCATGTCGGTGTATAAGGATCTTATAGCAAAGAAGAAAAAAGAGCGACAACAACTGCCTATCAATGTGTTCCTCTCCCGAACAAACACACCTCCAGCTGCACCGCGGGCTTCAGAAGGAAAAAACGCTGCAGAGGATGCAGCGGCTCAGTATGAAGAGCAGTGAAAAAGAAGACCGGAGTCACTATCTGTCCCACTGTACTTTTTTATTTTTTTCATAATCATTTTAAATTTTCTTCCGTTTAATCCACTCGGGTCGCGGTGGGTGGGGCTAATCTCCGCAATTTAAAGCCTTCTGTTCTTATCGATGATTGAAATTATTATTTGACAGCACACTACAGAAGTTATTTGTTGAAAAACGTTTCTAAAGTACTTTTATTTGTTAAAAAAACAATTGATTTAGCCTGTTAAATGGTTTGTTCTTTCTTTTCAATGTATAATAGTGTATTTCATTGTATAATAATTGTAAAAAAAATAAAGGTTTCTACTTCACGGATTTTGCTTATCACGGGTTCTATTTGGAACGTAACCCCCGCGATAATCAAGGGATCACTGTATACTATATATACTATATCTATACTCCATATAGATATAGATATATACTGTATATATACGTATATATATATATATATATATATATATATATATATATATATATATATATATATATATATATATATATAAAAATGCCCCTCTCACCCTCCCCGGGTGGTTTCTCCTCCAAGCTCGGGTCCTCTACCAGAGGCCTGGGAGCTTGAGGGTCCTGCGCAGTATCTTAGCTGTTCCTAGCACTGCGCTTTTCTGGACTGAGAGGTCTGAGGTCTTTCCAGGTATCTGTTGTAGCCACTCCTCCAGCTTGGGGGTTACTGCCCCAAGTGCTCCAATTACCACAGGCACCACTGTCACCTTTACTTTCCATGCTTTCTCCAGTTCTTCTCTGAGTCCCTGGTATTTCTCCAGTTTCTCGTGTTCCTTCTTCCTGATGTTCCCATCGCTTGGCACTGCCACATCCACCACAATGGCTTTCCTCTGTTCTTTATCCACCACTACAATGTCTGGTTGGTTCTCCATTACCATCCTATCAGTCTGGATCTGGAAGTCCCACAGGATCTTTGCCTTCTCATTCTCTACCACCTTCGGAGGTGTTTCCCATTTTGACCTTGGGGTTTCCAGTTCATATTCTGCACACATGTTCCTGTATATTATTCCAGCCACTTGATTGTGGCGCTCCATGTATGCTTTCCCTGCCAGCATCTTACACCCTGCAGTTATGTGCTGGATTGTTTCAGGCGCTTCTTTGCACAGCCTACACCTTGGGTCTTGTCTGGTGTGGTAGATCTGAGCCTCTATTGCTCTGGTGCTCAGGGCTTGTTCCTGGGCTGCCAGGATGAGCGCTTCGGTGCTCTCCTGTAGGCCAGCCCTTTCTAGCCATTGGTAGGACTTCTTGATATCAGCCACTTCAGTTATGGTCCGGTGGTACATCCCATGCAGGGGTTTGTCCTCCCATGAGGATCTGTCCTCCAGCACTGTATCCTCTGCTCTCCATTGCCTGAGACATTCACTGAGAACACTGTCAGTTGGGGCCTTGAGCTTGATGTATTCATGGATCTTGGATGTTTCATCCTGGATAGTGGCTTCTACGCTCACTAGTCCTCGGCCTCCTTCCTTGCGGCTAGCATACAGTCTCAGGGTGCTGGATTTGGGATGGAACCCTCCATGCATGGTGAGGAGCTTTCGTGTTTTAACATCCGTGGTCTGTATCTCTTCCTTTGGCCATCTTATTATTCCTGCAGGGTATCTGATAACGGGCAGTGCGTAGCTGTTTATTGCCCGGGTCTTATTTTTGCCATTGAGCTGGCTTCTCAGGACTTGCCTTACTCGTTGGAGGTATTTAGCTGTTGCAGCTTTCCTTGTTGCCTGCTCCAGGTTGCCATTTGCCTGTGGAATTCCAAGGTACTTGTAACTGTCCTTGATGTCTGCTATTGTTCCTTCTGGGAGTGAGACCCCTCCTGTGTGGACTACCTTGCCTCTCTTTGTCACCATCCGGCTGCATTTCTCGAGCCCGAATGACATCCCAATGTCAGTACTGTAGATCCTGGTGGTGTGGATCAGGGAGTCAATGTCACGCTCGCTCTTAGCATATAGCTTGATGTCATCCATGTAGAGGAGGTGACTGATGTTGGCCCCATTTCTGAGTCGGTATCCATAGCCAGTCTTGGTGATTATTTGACTGAGGGGGTTCAGACCTATGCAGAACAGCAGTGGGGACAGAGCATCACCTAGGTATATCCCACATTTGATGGACACTTGTGCAAGTGGCTTTCCATTGGCTTCAAGGGTGGTTTTGCACAGCTTCATTGAGTTTCCTATGAAGGCTCTTAGAGTCCTGTTGATGTTGTACAGCTCCAAGCATTCAGTGATCCATGTGTGTGGCATTGAGTCATAGGCCTTCTTGTAATCAATCCAGGCTGTGCACAGGTTGGTGTGTCGTGACTTGCAGTCTTGAGCGACTGTTCTGTTGACCAGAAGTTGGTGTTTGGCTCCTCTGGAGTATCTACCAATGCCCTTCTGTGTGTTACTCATGAATTGATCCATGTGCCTATTTATCTTTGTTGCAATGATGCCTGACATGAGCTTCCATGTTGTGGACAGACAGGTTATTGGCCGGTAGTTGGATGGGACTGCACCCTTTGAGGGATCCTTCTGGATCAGGATCGTTCGCCCTTCCGTTAGCCATTCGGGGTGAGTCCCATCTCTTAGCAGCTGGTTCATTTGTGCTGCCAGGCGCTCGTGGAGTGCGGTAAGCTTCTTTAGCCAGTAGGCATGTATCATGTCAGGGCCCGGTGCTGTCCAGTTCTTCATACCTGAGACTCTTTCTTGGATATCTGCCACTGTGATGGTTACTGGATTCTGTTCAGGGAGGTTGCTTTGTTCTTTTCTCAGAGAGACCAGCCACTGGGCATTGCTGGTATGTGCTGTCTGTTTCTCCCATATACTTTTCCAGTACTGTTCAGTTTCTAGCCTTGGTGGGTCTGCTCGGCTGTTTTGACCCTGCCACTGAGCGTACACTTTTGCAGGTTGAGTTGCGAAGAGCCTGTTTATTCGTCTGGCTTCATTGTCTCTTGTGTACCTCTTTAGGCGGCTGCTCAAGGCTAGGAGCCTTTGTTTGGCAGTTTCCAGTGCTTCAGGTATGGGCATCTGGCTGTATCTCTTAGGTACTTACTTTCTCATTGTACCTCTTTGAGCCTCTGTCAGCTTACTCACATCCTTCCGAGTTGCCTTGATTTTGGCCTCTAACCGTTGCTTCCATGGTGGGTACTGTTTTCTTCCATGGTTGCTCTTGTAGCCAAGCATCTCAAGGATCACTGCTGCTGAAGTGTAAACCAGTTCATTGGTTTCTGTAATGTTTGTGGTAGGAATTGCCCTCAGTGCTTCATTCACAGTTTCCAGTAGACTTTCAGGTACGTCACTTAACCGTCGTAGTTGGTGTCGGGGTAGCCTAGTGTTCATTGTAGACATGATCTTGTCTTTCAGGTCATTTGCTGCCTCGCTCAGTGTAATTGTGGTTGTTGGGGCTGTGTACCCAATCTCAGGGTGGAAGTGTGGCATAACCTCCTCTCAGACCTGTTGTTCTGGCTCTCCCGTGGCATTGTATTGTATCGCTTCAATCTCAAGTTGTGATAGAGTTGCCGTTTGTGGATGTTAGAGAACTGAGATACCAGTTGTTTGGCAGTTAGCTTTGATTGTGGGTTTCGAAGCATCCATTCATTCCACATTCTCTGCATGTAACCCCTCTGGGTGGGATTACTTGAGTAGTAGCATTCTAACAGAACCTTGTTCTCACATCTAGTCCATTTCCGTCTTGTTCCAGTAGCCCACTTTCCATCAGGGTGCTCTGGTTCCTCAACACCTGACGCAGACTTTGTTTGGCCGGGCGACGTCTGAGCCGGCATGACATGTGGTTCATTGTCTCTCATGTTGTGAGGTAGGCAATAAAGTTAAGGGTCTTGCCCAAGGACCCTCACTGGGTGATGTAATTGCCCGTCTTTGTTATGGTAATTGCCCAATTTCCATTGTTATGGTAATTGCCCCATTTTCCATTACCATTAGTTGTTCGTTCCGCCCTGGGAATCGAACCCGGGTTTCCTGCATGACAGTCCTGTATCTTACCAACCGAGCTACCCATATATATATATATATATATATATATATATATATATATATATATATATATATATATATATATATATATATATATATATATATATATATATCTGAATTCTGATGTCTGAATAGGAGATAAATTCAAACCTTTTTTAGAATACGGTAATAAAACTATTTTGTTCCCCCCCACCCACATATTCATATATTTTGATTTCATAATAAAAGTGTCACTTATTATTAAGAATAACATTCCAACAATAAAAAAAAATCTTTGTGTGAAAAAAGGGTGAGATCTCAACATATAGGCTTCAACATATAGGCTTCACTCTGTTCTTCTCGGTGGTCTGCTGGGGGGGCAGTATATCTGCTAGGGACAGCAATAGACTGAACAAACTGATCCGAAGAGCGGGCTCTGTAATTGGTTGCAAAATGGACACGTTTGAATCTGTGATGGAGAGGAGGACTTTAAATAAACTGGTATCCATCATGGATAATCCTGAGCATCCTCTCCATCCTGTACTGGATGGTCAGCGGAGCTCCTTCTCCAACAGACTAAGGCAGCTTCGCTGTCACACAAACCGCTTCAGGAGATCTTTCATTCCTCACTCCATTGGACTCTATAACTTGTCATCCATGTGCAATAGATAAAGTCATTTATGGTCCGTCTATTTTCTCTCTCCTGAGGTGGCATGCAATACGACTGTGCTAATTCACTGATGTTTCTTTCCGATTGATTGTTTTGGTTCTCTGTCATCTATTGTGTGTAAGTTTGTATCTTGAGCCTAACGCCGATGCTGCAACAACTGAATTTCCCAAGCTGGGATCAATAAAGTATCTTTATCTTATCTTATCTTATCTTATCAAAGAGGTTAAAGAGAGAAGGACAAATGTTTTCAAAATGAGCAAAGATGAGGATCATCCATTTATTTTTCAATCCAGCTTCATGCCACACAGGTTGACAGAGCTGCTGGAGCCTATCCCAGAAACTGTTCCAGCACTTACAGTTTACCTTGTCTGTTACAGGGTAAGATGTTGATCAGTACCGTTTTCTGCTTGTCTTTAAGTTTTATTAAAGATAAAACTGCGATAAGAAGATATAGAGAAGATATATATAAGATATATATAGAGGATAAAAAGATAAAGGTTTGTAAGGTGGGACGCTGCCACCCAGGAATCCAGGGTTTGATTCCCGGAGGGGAATGAACAATAGTAAAGGGGCAATTACCATATCAATGACGAGCAATTAACATCACCCAGTGAGGGCCCATGGGCAAGACCCTTAACAATGCTGCCTCCTGAGCGCGGCTCGTCTGCAGCTCACCGCTCCCCGCTCCCCCAGGGGATGGGTCAAATACGGAGAACAAATTTCGCACACCTGTGACAGATGGTGGGACTTTTTTTTCTTCTATTTGTTAAAGAGAAAGGTGGGAGAGTTTAAAATATTTATATTGATTGACAGTCTCTTTTTTTTAGAAAATGTTTCTTCTACGTAACAAACTTTTTTGTATTTTTAATATTTCAACCTGTTCAGAAATCTTGTCATGTGAGCAGAATTTTTTTTATTTACTTTGTTTCTTTGTTCATAAAAAGGATTTCACTAACTTTTTAAGTGGTATAAAAGGTGGTTTTGCTTTCCCAGATTTTCAAATTAAAACAATCCATTGTCAGACAAGTGTTTTTTCATTAATTAAACTGTGGCGTGGACCTCCAATGAAACAACGGAGGCAGAAGTGGCTCTGAGTTTTTATTTGAGTTTGAGAACCTAGGCGAAATGCAACTTTAGGAGCAGACCACAAAAAAAAAACGATTGTCTGGCTTCCTGTAACAGTCCAAAGACATCCATGTCAGGATTAATGGTTCCTCTGAGTGAGCGTCCGGTTATTTGTCATGTCACCCCTGTGATCAAAAGGCAAGCTTTCAGAGTACACCCTATCCAGATGATTGCTGGGATATGCTCCCCTCCTAACGCTGAACATCATGGAATGAGTACGGAAAATAAATCGCTGTTGGAATTCAAGATGAACGACTCTGAGGTAACTTGGAGTTGAAAAAGTTTACTTTTTATTTTTGCTTCATTACTGAACCACCTATTTCTTAATGAAACCTTCAGATTAAATTAGTTTGAAATACTCGGCCCCTACAAGTTGCTAGGTAGGTTGCGACTATTTAACCTTCTTTGGTAAATAACTTTTCAAGGTGTGGCCGTGTCCTGAGCTGCCTCACATCTTCACACTTTTCGCATTTGACATTTTATCTCATTCACCTTTAAACGGTTCAGGAGCAACAAAAGAGAAATGGAAACCTCAAGAGCACAGTCTTCATTGTGTACTTTGTGATCAACATTCATTAGT
Source organism: Oryzias latipes (assembly GCF_053564925.1). NCBI lineage: Eukaryota > Metazoa > Chordata > Actinopteri > Beloniformes > Adrianichthyidae > Oryzias > Oryzias latipes. Next base: position 21,979,627 of record NC_136256.1, on the reverse strand, counting down.
TGCACTGAGATTTTAAGAGAAACCATTAAGTGTGATTAAATATAATTAGTTCTAGATGGTCAGCAGTGCAGAGAATTGCTTTCAAAGGTCTTTTAAAAGTGGTTCACCATACTTGGGTGCAAACTTTTCATACCAGGTGAAAAAGAATTAACCTGTTTGTTCTCTAGCAAAAAAAAATAATTTTAGAATTACTAATTTTTGTTGCAGTACAAAAGTGGCAAAAACAGATGATTTACTGTATGAACTCAACTCAAACACCTGAGAAGCGCTCATATAACCTTCATGCAATGGTTGTGCAACACATGCACTAAAACACATGAATGGAGTTCACCTCTTCAGGACATTGTCTCAGTGTTGCTGCAGGTCCTCTTCTGTGGTGGAGAATAAAGGGCAAACGTTACTGCTTTGCAAATTACCCTCACAATGTAACTGTGTTTTTTTTTTTTTTTTTTATCTTCAAGCCAGGTCTCAACCAGGGAGCTACTCTAAGAGATAATGAGCAGAAGGGGAGTCAGACAGCACAAAGGTCAGAACAATTCTTCCACTTCAATCTGGATTCAACAGAGGAAATATCCCAGGAGAGAAGGAGGGAATCACAGCAATAAATAATCCCACTCTTCTGTAACGACGTAATTTAACTTGAGTTTGCTTTTAATTGCAGATCATTTCCTTGAAAAGGTGGTAGACATTTAGCAATGCATCACGAGGAGACATGTATAAGTAATGCTTTTTATGCATGGTCATACCACTGCACCTCCACTTTTTAGGTCTCTGGAGTAATTAAACCAGGGACTCCCAAACCTCTTTCCAGGATTTAAACATGAGTAAAAATCTAAGATTCATATGAGTCTTTGGGTGGAAACACGGTCATATAATGTCTTCAATGGTTTTTCTTATTCCGAATACATCGTATGCAGTCAGAGTTCATCCATGATCAAATGTGGTGCAATTATAGACCCAAGCTGCCACAGTGACTCACTAATTACATACTGGGTTTTTGTGCTGAACGTCCATCACAAACAGACGTGATGTTTTAAAAAGACATATTGCACCAAAGCTTGGATCGGAAAACGTTTCCCCAAAAAATCTGCCAACTTTTCACATTCATGCATAATTGTACATCTTCCCACACTTGCAGGCTGTGTTTACTTCTCTGTACCACTCTCTAACAAGCACCTGGATGCAATTGGTTACAGTAATCAGCTCAGTCACACACTGCAGCTCCCAGCTTTAATAAGACTCTGCTTTTTTTCTCCGTCTCAGGTTTTAACTCTGCGTTTTCCTACGTTAACGTGCGCAAAAATTATGATTAAAATTAAGATTTTGTGACCTGTTCCTTCGATGAATCTTACCTCCAGCTATCTCCAACTTGTATTTCCCCTGGCTCAGTCTGCCTTACAGTTGGGAGAGCCAGATTCACATCAGTCAATGTGTCTTTTGATTTTTTTTCCCCCCTGATAGCTGCTACATGCTTTCAGTAGAAATAAGGATTTGAATCAAACACATATAGACTTCATATCTAGAGAGAAATGTTAACAAAACTCAAACTTTAAAGCCAAAATCAGGACTGTATTTGATCATGTGTAGATGCAGCTCCTATAGTTTTCATTTCAGCTGCATTTCAAACTGCATCAGAGCATATAGCAGGTGCTTGCTAAATTATGAAGCCTCCTGCATGCTTGAGTCCTGCTCCTTTTCTTGGCACAGAGTTAAAGTCTTTAAATAGATTTTGGCATTTTTACTTTGAAGTGAATACTTTGGATTTGAATGCATGTACCTTCCATCAAAAAATAAAGAATTTGTGTTCAATGAATTGCATCATCTCTTGATACTGGTCACATGTTTCCCTTTTAAAGTTTGACAAACAAATGCACATTAAGAAAGTAAGCTTGCATGAAATCCTTTTTTCTGCACTTTTTTTTATTGCACAACATCAGGCCAGGCAGAACAGTTGCAGAGCACAATAATCAAAAAGACAAAAAACTTCCTAGTATAACCATCATTATGAAGTTTGCATCTTCCTCTTGTATCCGCCAGTTTCCTCAATTTAGGCAGCTTGTAATTGTTCTAATCACAGAATCAAATAAAAGCCTTGATGGCTTTTTGCATCATTTATAAGCATTTGTTAGAGTTAGGAACTGTGTTCTCTGTATTTCACAGTCTACAATGGATAAATTCAACACAGAAAATTAAAATATGAATACGCTCTTTATTAAAAATATGTTTTAGCCCTTTTTTAATAATTGTTATTGTTGTTACAACTTTTATCTTTTTTATTTTATTTATTCTTTGGCCCTTTAATGTTGGTTTTCTTTACCTAACTTCAGGTGTTTCTACCTGGGTTCAGTTATCTATCATATCTTAATCCTATCTGCTATTGATTGTATTATTTTAACTCATTCTAGAGCTAAAATTTCCATTTTGATCATATTTCAGCAATGTAGTTTGTTAAGTTTCCCGAAAATTTAATTCCCACACCTACTGTTATGTTAAACTTCCTTTTAATAAATTACATGACTTTGACTTCCCATCAAAGTCTTGATTTTTAATTCTCCAGCTATACTCTTTCTGGTCATTATCCACAACGGGTCATTTCTAACTTCAGAAACAACAGCAGTTTTTACAGGATATAACGTTTGAGAAAGTGAGAATATTAGCCACCATGAAATAATAGAGACATTTTCTTCACAAAATGCATTATTTGTTAGGACAAAACACACAGTTTAGCTCATTCAAAGATCAAGTTTGTTTTCTTAAAGGCCTTCTTTATTTTTCTTCAGCTCATCTCATTCACAGTCTAATCCATCTGCACCTCAGAGTTAGGGTCCTTTATCTTATTTTTTCTGCTGCCTAATACAATTTCTCCAACCCATTACATTTTTGTCGCTCACACCTTTCCTTTCTTACATATTCTTCATTTCCTCTGTACTAGAATCTTTTGTCACCCTCTCAGCTGCAGGCCCCTGCTGCCTGTTAGTCCTTTGAAACTTGTTAATTAAATCTGCTGATTGAAAGAGCCTGAGGGAGCCATGTTTAATCGATGAGCACAAATAGATGACTTTCATTCTACACAATTCCTCCCTGAACACTTGCCTGATCCTTGGCTCAATCCAGAAAATTGTGCATTTGGCCATTTGGACAGAAACGAAGCGCCCATCTAAACATTGTGAGAGCAATCTAAACCGATTGCTATAAGAATCTCTTTCTCCTTAAAGTCCCAGTGACAGAAAATAAAGGATTTCTTAAGTGCCTGATGTCTCCTTTTTGATAAATGTGTTTAATCTTTTCATTTTTTTTACATTAAGGTTTTTATACAATCTTCCTCAGGCTCTGCTCGCCCTTGCTCTCCACTCCTTATGTCATGTTGAAATGTCAGCCAAACCAGAAAAACTGAGTGTCTCTTGGTTAATAGGTACCTGTGGTGCATAGTGCAAGAGGTTCCCTTTACTCCCCTTCTTCCATCTCATTACTAAAGCCACACTGATGTTGCCTGCAATTCACAAAAAGATCAAGGTTACATGCAAATGTAGTGCCTAACTATTTGAAAAAAGGACATGGCATGAGCACATGTGCACACAGTCGTGAGACAATGGCGGCCCTGGCCTTTTTTCAGCTGCAGGCAGAATCCAGTTTCACCCAGCTGTTCTTCTAACCCTGCAGCTAATACTGTGCCTGACCTCCCCGTCTCCAGCAACAACAGCCTGACCCAGCTGGCACAAACATCAGCAGCAGCCACGACATCGCTGGAATGCAAATTTGTAAGCAAAATATGGGCATGACTAACCCACACCCAACAGCCTCTCAAATAATCCAACTGTCCTGGAGAAGTAGTGCATATATCACTTTCAGGAAAATCAAATCGCTCCCATGTTTTTAATTTGTTTCACAGTAAATTGGAAAGCCTGAGAGGATTAATCTGATTATCAATCTGAATATCAAGCAAGATAGAAACTTTGTTTCAAGAAGGAGCCTCAGTGATGACAACAATAATCCAAGAACTAATAAAAAGAGGCTAAATTTGATTTGATTAATGCCTCTAAAGGAAGGGGTAGGCAAACATTTGACTTGTGGGCCACAAAGCGTTTTAAAATTTTAACAGAAGGGCCGAACCAGGAGCCCTGGAGTGGGGGGTGTTGGGGTAATCCACCATGGAAACTGGACAAAAACATACTTTCATTTTGATTGAAAATGACTTTGTTTATTTTAAAACAGATAATTTGGGAGTTTTAATATCAATCTGTGGCTTTTTTTCTCATTTTAGTAGCAAGTGCACCAGTGGGTGGACTGCAACTTCCGAGAAAACGCAAATTGGTGAAATGATGCATTTATGTGGTGTTTGAATAATTGGACAAATGACTTTCTGACTCAGAAAAACAACAAATCTCTCAACACCACATATACGCAAAGTAACTGTGCACCTAAAAAAAGGTAAATTTATCTGTGCAACATCATCTATGGGGAGACAACAGAATTACAGGAAAATAAAACATTAATAAGGATTATCATTATAATTTATTCCAGTTTGACGGGCCAGATTAAATAGTTTAACAGGTCACATGTGGCCCCTGATGGCGGTGGTGTTCACACAACAGACAAGCAGGAACCGACAGGGACGGGCGTCTTGCTCTTTTGTTTTTTTATTATTAACTGGCGCTTGTCCACCTCCTACAGGGGGATGAATGTTGAAGAGGGGCACATCCCATAATTGTTGCTCCAGGTTTTTTGTTTTTACAGCTCTATTCCAATACATGAAAGACTTGGTGTCATATAATTCAGGCAAATATTAATTTCTCCTTTGTGATCATGTTCACGACGGTTGATACTTGTTGATACATGTTTTGAAAAAGATGCTTCTGACACGTCACTGCCAAATCTGAGTTCATTGGTCACAGTTCAGCATTGTTGCGGTTTTACCGCCAATAGGTTTAACCAGTTAAACCTTCAGTGCAGAATCAATGAACACCCTTTCTGTATGTAGAGCCCGTGACCGGACTTAAAAGCTTGCATAGCGACGCGTGAACGTGAGTGTTGTGGACGCGGAGGCCCAAAATTCCGGTTGACGCAACTTTACATTAATACTTGGAAAAAAGTAAATTTAATTGAAAGTGGCCTCTGAAACCCGAGTCGACGCAGTCGGTCTGAATGTAGCTTTACCGTGTTCTTCAACTCATGCTCGGTGTGTACGTAGATTTACATCAAAATCCAAAGTTGTAAAGAAGTAAAAGAAGTATTTGACTTGTCTTGATCCCTGAGACAGTTAAACCGTTTTCTGTTTAAGTGCTTAAATAGAACTCTGTTGGCAAAGCTTTAATTTATTTATTTACAAGAATAATAAAATAAATAAACATAGATGCCTACAAAGTTGCTCACAAAAACCAGCACAAGTGTAAAGCTTCTGCCTGTCCTCTACCATTTACCTTGATTTTTATCACTTTTCTGCCGTGCATCCATACATATATATATATATATATATATATATATATATATATATATATATATATATATATATATATATATATATATATATACTACGCGATAAGTATGAAACAGGAGGATTAATATTCAGCTTTACTGCTCCTGGGCACGTGAGGCTGAACTCTGCCGCGGCAGAGCCTTCACTAAGGTGCTGATCTTGCTGTGACAAAATGCTGATGTTATTCAGGTGCAATGTGACAATCTTCATTTAGCATGTTAGCACACTAATACATCCTTAATGGAGTCTCATTAGCATTGCAAGTATTTGGGCTTGATCCAAGCAGTAACTAAACGACCAGTCTACACAGCTGTTAAAAGATTTCAAGAAAGCACAAGTGGCAGCCCTAGGGTACAGAAAAACGGAGGGAGAAAATCACAGGAACTTGAACATCGTTAACATTTCTGGCAACAATTAAGGACAGTTTTTAATGTCCCAATGGACTCAACATCAGACAATCACCTTAAATACCATCAAGCTGATCGAAAGGAGTTTTTGAGCATGAAATTATGAGTCGATATACTATTTTTTAATATATTTGTTAGCTAGAGAGAATTGCGTCCTGATATTTGAATGTGTAATTATCTGTCAGCCAAGGTTTTTACTTACTAACATTTTGTACAATGACAGCTTTGCATATTTTTGTTGTTGTAAAATAGGAGGATTAATTGATGTTTTGAAGATCAAATTTAATAGCGGGTCACCTTCTTCATACATAATTGCATAAAAACGTTTCCTCAGCAGACAGAGCTGGAAACTGACAGAGGACACAAAAGCTGGTTTGAAAAGAGGGCGAAAAGCTATTAAACACACACAAAAAAAGGAGACGGACCTGACAGCTTCAGCTGAAGAATCAAATAAATGCATTAGCACAGTGCTTCTATGGAGTAAGGCACTCTTGTTTTTAATATACAGCCTTCTGCAAAGTCATTATTGGCTTTAATAACATGCAGCTGTGTGGTCACCTTTCCTGTTGTCATGCATCAAATCGTCTGTTGCACAGAAAGGCTTTTCCAGTAATTGTTACTCTCAGCCATCCAATGTCCAGAGCATTTTCTAACTCCTTTCAGTGTTTTGGGGATTACATTCTCTCCCTATCCACCTGTATTACAATGCATTGTATGACTGGTCAGTGGGTCCATGCTGGCTATTATGCTACAACAAATGTTTGCAATGATGGAAAGAAGAAAAGAAGAAGAGAGGCTGAGAAGTAAGTAGCGCAACAAGGCTTTGTGATGGGCACAGCTCATTTTGGCTGTTTTGTGTTGAAGGAGCTGCTGACTCGTTATAGTTCTGAGTGGGAAGAATGCTTCTTTGTGCAGTGAAAGCTGTTCAGGTTTGCTTGGACTCTGATTTTACGGCAAAAACATCACTGGAGCGTTGCAGCACCAGATCCTTTAATGCGCGTCTATTAAAAAGCGCCAAAGCGATGCCTCGTTTGGACTTCATTCCTACCTTTGTGGATATCATTTTTAAAGAAAAGTGTGTTTTGTGTCTTATTTTAAATTTCTCAACAAGTAACTTTTAGTCAACATTCACAAAAGTTTTAGTGCGATGCTCAATTTACTGCAAGTTTTTTTTGAAAACTTTTATTTTAAAGGGGTAGTGGAAGGTTTCTTTGACAGTTGGAGCGCGTTTCCTTTGTCTCTTCAGGTGACATCACTGATGGGATCCTTCGAACATTTGACTGATGGGATCCTCCGAACAGAAATATTAAACTTGTCTTGGAAACAGCTATCGATGAAAGCCAGCCTGATTTGAGTTCATTTGCCCCGATAATCCAGAACAAATTTTCAGTCTGAATACACCCAAGCGGACCCTGGTCCGGGACCAGGAATCGTTCTCTCTGACCTATCTTTCGAGGTGGTCCTGGTTCGTTTCCAATCGTACTGAGCTTTAGTTCAGTCTAAGATTCCTCAGTCTGAATATAATCCGTTCCCGGAGCAGAAAAAATGAACCAAACTGCTACTGTAGTCAGTGGTCATGTGATGTTCAAAATTAATGAGAAAAACATAAAGTTTGAATACGTGAACTATTCGAACAAAGACTGCAAAGCGCAGGACTTCCATAAATTCTGCCTCCAGTTGCTTTACCCCGCACTCGTAATTCCTGACCAATGAGTGAAGAGATCTTTAGTCACATGGCTTTGTTCACAAGCTTTGGTGCGAAACAGAAAAGTTCCTTTGACTGCAGTCTGAATTCAGACCAAAACACAAAAGTTCAGGACTCAATCTGGAACAAATTGAGCAGACTAGGTCCGGGCCAACAGATTTCTCCAGTCTGAATTCACCTCAGATTAATTTACATTCATAATAAATAGTGAAAAATTGTTTCTATCACTTGAGAAAACTGGCAAAATACAAAAAACATTTTATGCAGACCTGACTTGGAGATGATTATTCACGCTTTTATTTCTTCTCGTTTAGATTATCGTTATTTCCTTTTACTTGCTTTAACAATATCTCTTTGAAACGTCTGCAATTTGTCCAAACGGCTTTTAACAGCTGTCTTGAAACGAGATAATATATATCTTTTCTTCTGTCCTCTTTAGGTTGGCTCTCAATCAAATTTAGAATAATTTCAAGTTTTTAGAGCCTTGCACAACCAGCAAACATTGTTGACCCTTTAACCCTTACCGCTTTCTTATAAAACCAGCAGAGATCGCGCCTTCCAAGTGGTTGCCCCTCATCTTTGGGACACCCTCCCTTTGACGTTTAAAAAAAATACAGGTCAGACGATTTTATTCAGAAAACCTTTTGATGATTTTAAAGTTTTATTATGACTAAATCTTTGTTTTAGCTAATAATGACAGGACTGCTCCTATTTCTTGTTAGAGTATTCTGTCTGATATTATGCTCCCATTTACTGTTGTGAGGCAGTTAGTGATTTTCTCTGAGAAAGGTGCAATAAAAATTTACATTTACTTACTGTATTTTGAAGGGAAAACCTCAAGGGAAATCTTTCATCTAATATCCATATGTAGACAGCACAACCTGCAAAATAAGTAAAGACATTTACAACTTTTTATGGAGTAAAATAACAAAAATCTGTCACTCTAAACTTTCATGATGAAGATGTTTTGGTTTTTATCTACATTGATGCACTTCCTGATACTTTTAAAATTAACTGGAAATAAAAAGTATTTAAAAATTCACATATCTTTGGAATTTTATTCCATGTTTAACATCTTCAAATTTGGCTGTCTCTAATTTCCTGCTGCTCTGCAATACTAGCATTCCAAAAATCCCACAGAAACTTTCACACTTCCATCAACACCTTCTTTTTGAATAATTTTTAGATTAATAAACAGAGCTTTTCTCCTCAGAGCTGTTTCATTTGAAATAGTTTATAAAAACAGGACCCTATTTTTTGTATAATTGGTTTAGCAATGCAATTATTTTGTTTGTCAATTGCTCGAAGAAGGTGGGCTGTTCTATAGTTACTCATAATTTCTTTTGCAATGAGATGTACTGATAACGCCTGGAGAATTCTCTGTGGTGCTCGATGCTATCCTGCCTGGGCTCTGCGTGTTATCCAGGTGCTCCTACAGTGCTCTTCCCTTATCATTTAATCCTCTTGATGTGTTACAATCTTCTCTTGGTGATGTTTGTTTTTCATCTGGTAAGAATCTGTACCCAAAGATAAGAGCTTTATTTCAGGATGCCCTACTTTCTGTCCCCATTCAACTCAGTTTATTGGTTTGATTTTGTGGCATTAGGTAGAACAAAGTTTAAACTTTATCTATTTTTTATTTGTCTAGAGTGCACTTTTCGTGATCCATGAAGCCAAACATTATAAATGTGATGCAATGTGGTTGTTTTCTTTTTCTTGTTTTTCTTGGAGTCTATTGCAAACAAGGGTGCTTTAAAGCATCCAGCCAATATCTTCTGCATTTTGAAGTGTTACACAAATAATTTCACGTTAGGGCCTCGTCCAGCCGCAACTGTCTCAATCCAGTCAAATTTGTCCTACTTTTGCTAATTGGAATAAAAACTTGTATCAAGAGAGGAGGAAAAAAAAGTCACTGACAAATAAAACACAAGTTTAGGCTCCCTCATGTATTAGAAACAGAACCACCAGCTAGAGCCACCAGAGATAGATGGGTCTTCAATACCAGCAGGGTACAAATATAAATGTGTTAATTTTTTGTTTTTTTTAGCACACAGTGTCTTTCCACAGTTTGTATAGTCACTTAAATCTGAAACCAAAGCTATATTTTTCTTTTTCTGTGGGCTTCACTTTGACAACAAAACAATGCAAATTGTAGATCACAACCTTTAATAAGACCTTAAAAGCCCATAGAGTAAACAATTTAACAAGCAGTAATGAAGGTCTCATGAATTTCTACCACATGGCTGCATGCGGTGAATTAAGTAGTGTCAAAAAAACATCAGGCGACAGCCAGAAAAGCACTTACTCCGTGTGGGTACATGACAAGTTCCTCTTATGCATTTCAAGTCACTGAGTCCACAAGAGAGGCAGATGTTACTGCCCTAGTTTACGTCTGCACACTCAGACCACAGACCTGGAGTTATTATTCAACTAAATGTCCCAAGTGGGGGCAACTGACGGAGACATATAGCAGATTTGTGGAGTGCAGAGGTGGACAACAGGAGAAATTTGTGCGCATGTGGCCGCCTGACAATGTATTTATCAAAACCCTGAACTGATGCCAGAGTTCCAGTGACTTCTGGAGCGAGCACAAGAGGTTTGTAATTCATGGAACGTCAGTCTCCTCCCTGTGGAGCAGAGATGTGACATCCTGCTTACAGCTGAAAAAGAAAACTTCTGGGTTGAAGGAGTCAAAATGCAGACACTCTATCTGCTGAAAACTTTTTCTTTTTTTATCTGAGTCACCAGAACATCCATCTTTGACTCTATCGAGACAAAACGAAATTGCCTTCAATTCAAAGCAAGTCACTGTGTCTATCAGAGAGGCATCATTAGTCACACGGCGTCTTCCTCAAAACAACTTAAGAACTACTTTTCGATAGCTTTTTTCTCAACTGTGCGGCACTACTTCCTTTATTTGTGTGACTTTTTACAGACTGATGTTCTCTGGTGGCTTTTTCTCCCTCTGTTCATGTGCAGCCCTTTCCTCAGAATAAATATTCTTAAAAAAAAAAAAAACGTTGGCTAAAGACTCATATGGCACATGTCAAACACAGTTAAGGCCTTTATTTTCCTTTTCCCTTCTTGAAACCTCACAGATGTTTTCCTACAGTAATAAACCTTGAAAAATGGAAAGCAAAAGCATTTCTGAAACATTTATAATCTGCATCATTTTCTTAATCCATTATTGAAAGAGGGTTTTGACCTCTCCGGCTAAAGGTTCATATCACAGCTGCTGCAAGGTAAAGACGTTTAAGATATAAAATAAATACTAAGCCGTATGCATGGGTTTAGCTATCAAGAGAGAAAAGGAAGTTTGAGGGTTTTAAATCCCAAAAACTGAAAATCTGAGGGAAAAATAAGATAAAGTTACATTGAGAGTCCTGCAAATGCACACATCTCTGACTAAAAGGGAAAGCACTGCCTAAATCGAAACTGACTTTGAATGGCTTTTAACTTAAATCCTTTGAACGCCTTTAACTATTACGATGTGTGAAGCAAGACTAATGAAAAACATGTGCTGGGGATGAGCCCAAGCACATCTTAACCCCTCAGGATGTGCATAAATGGGTATCTTTTTGCAAAAGTCCACCCAACCTTTTCAGCAGTTTGGGTCAAACGGTTAATCTTCAAAAATGAAAAAACACAGTCACATTTCACAGCTTTTTTTTATTACTTCTACCCCATAAACTAAGACAAGTCCGATTGGATTTTATTTGATGGAAATTCAATTTTAAAACCTTAAAATATCTTGTCAGAACCTGAAGCAAGAAGTATAACTCCAAGTCTGTAAGTTTTTATTTTATTAGGCAAACCCTCATGAGAAATTTGCCCCTTTAGTTGACACTTTAATGTTGTTAGCTAACCCCTGGCAGCTGCAATTTGATTGGATCTAAAGGTGTATTCAGTGTTCATGTGCTATGATGGAGGTGGTGAGATTCCTCATGAGAGATGGGGAGGAAAAATGCAGGACCAGCCCTTTCTTGATGTCTGCCACAATTCCAGACACACTAGGACATGTTCAAAGTGTTCAACAATACATTATTAGGTTACAAGCAAAAGGCTCTTCTGAAGTGTGAACAAATGCTACAGCACTCAATCAAAGTTGTAAATCACAGCAGCATGATCTCCATAAAAATTGGAACAAATCCTCAGAGTTCCTGTTATTTCAAAGCAAAAAAGATGTAACATGGAAAGAGAATCAGCTTGACTCCTTTTTAAAGGCATGTCATGTGAAGCTGAGAGTTATGGACTTCACAGCTCCACAGCAGCACGATTGGACCATTAATAGTCCTGCTGGGTGGAGCAGGAGGCCTGAGGCAGCTGGAAAGTTCAATAATAATGGACTTCAGTACTCATTTCAGCTGTAAAGTAGATAATTTTAAAAACCGTTTTTATCAAAGCACGGTGCATTAGCGTTGTTCAAATCACATCTGAACGGGAGCAGAAACTTCAGCTTGAAACTCCTCACTTTTGTAGCTGAATGTTCTCTATGGTGGGAAACCGGCAACAGATTTGTGACATGACTTAAAGCTTGACAAGTGAATGTGCTTTTGAAGTCCCTTCAGATTCAGATGAACTTTAAAGTCCCTGCTATCGGTTGTCTTCACTGCAAGGTTTTTCAATCTCCTCGCTGGAATTTGGCTTCCTGCAGTGGATGTGCTCCCTCAAAAGCTGCTGTCAGCTTTAGTTTCCCTGTCGTCCATTCACTCTTCTAAGTCCCGCTTTTTTTTATATTCTAGCAACTTCAAAAGAAATAGTAAACACCAAACAAAAAACTATTAGGCTTTGTCTCAAAGTTAGAATATCATCAGCAAAGACAGATGCAAACCAAATATTGGCGCCTTTTTGTTAATATAACTTCATCTGAACAATAAAACTGAATTTGATCTCTTTTAAATCAAAAGTGTTTAGTCTTTTAGATTGATTTCTCTCATTGTTTGGTCTCCTGCCATTTGAAAATGGGATAATGGCTCCACACAAAAGACTAGAAGAACATATTGTGTTTTCATCCCCACCTGCAGGCTTTGAGAGCCAAAACAACTTGTTAAAGAGATATCAAATAAAAGACACAGCTGAAGTAGGGATCCTTAAAGACCCACTCGGATGAAAATCATGTTTTTAGGGTTTTCAACGTGTTCTTGTAGCAATTGTTTTGATGATAGAGGACTTTTATAAAGAAAATCAAGTTCAAAATTGCATTGCTGAGCATTTCTTTATTCAGATTGTTGAGAATCAGGGGCAGATGGAAAACATGCTGTTGGGAAAAGCTTGTAGGTGTGACAGAAGCTGCTACAGCAGGTCACAAGCTCCCTGCTCTGCTCCATTCTGATGCATCCGCTTGTAAATGACTAGATCCATCTACGTTTTCGTGTTCCTCATCCGAGCTGGTATCAGGCTCAAAACTGGGTAGCTCGGATATTGCTCAACACTTTTGTTGCACCACTGACATTAGGTTTGGGGTGTGAGGGGCTGTAAGCTAGCGGGAGAGCATGAAAAACAAATGGATGATGGGAAGTGGGGGCAGGCCTACTCAACAGGTGAATTTCTAATTAGCCACTGCTGCTCTGAAGGAACTGTGTAAAGAAAATTACTCAGATTTTGTTTTCACCTCAAAACGGCATAATCAAATTTTTCAAATTAGATAAAAAGATGATCGGAGAGGGATTTAAAAATGTATTCATTTGGATAGCAGAGTTTTGTTCCCATAACAACCTGGTGTACTACTTAAATTTTACAAAGTACTGTAGCCCTTTTAGAAAAGTTTGCCATTACCCCTCTTTTCAGTGTCCTCTCCATCTTTATATAAATTCCAAATGACCTCGAGAAAAGTGGAAGTTTGTGTTCTGTGGAAGGTCTACCAATGAGGCATTGCTCCTTGTTATCTTAGTCCCTGGAGATTTCTTCAAAGTTTTTACTGCAGTTTGCAGCAAAGTGAATGTTTGGCTTGAATTATTGGTCCAGGACAGCAGCACCAGCTGAAACATTTAAAGGGCTTTGTGCTTTTGCTCCAGTGACCATATCAGATGAAGATATGCCAGCTTGGCGTACTCGCCACTGGACATGTTTTTTCTCATAAAACTAGCTGCAGATAAAGTTAAGAAGGTCAATAAATGAATTAAAACATCCATGTAGTGTATTTATATAGAATATTATTAAAGTCACTGCAGTACAGAGAGAGTGGATGGAGCTGCTGATCCAAACACAGTCAGTGTATACTAAAGTCATAAAATGTGCTATTAAAATGGCAATTTCCTTTTTATTTGTCGTTATCAACTCATCGACCTATTATTCCCCAATCATTTTAGTCAATTTAAAGTATGTAGTAGCAGGAGGGGATTTTAGGATACCAGCACCTGTCTGTCTCAGCCTATTAGTTCATGTTCTTCAAACCGTTTTTTATCAGGTGGCAGAGAGCTTACACAGCACTGTCTCCTGAGGAATTCAGTCAGTTCAAACTTTAGGGTGTCAAAGATCTTTAATTACGTTATGATTTTCATAAATCCATTTAAGTTTCTGGCCTACTGCACATCTGGAAATCATGTGAGAACACCACATGAAAGGTCCAAAACCACAAAAGAATGAATGAAACTGACATTAAACCCCGCTCTAAAGCAGATTGCAGGAACAAGCTACACAGCTGTTTTAACTTGTAGCGACCATTAAATGACATTAGCGCCGCACTCTCACATCCTCCTCCAGATTGTTTTTGTACTGCCATGAATATCATTACTATAAAACGGTGACAGACAATATTGCCCAAATATCTGTTTGTGGGAGGCTAATTTATGAGTCGCCAACATTTAAGAATGTGAAAATGAATGCCTTTTCATGATGAGTGAGCCACAGGTTGATAAATTATTAGCAGAGTGGGTTATTTTATTCACCCAAAAATAACTAAATTAATTATCTTTTAGAAAATTACAAAATTGGGTCCATTAAAAAGGTCAACTGAACATAACTATTATGAAGAAACTTAACAGCAAACACAAACTTAAACAGTAAACAAACCAAACTTACAGGGACATAAGCATAGCATTGAATCAATTTAATGCTACTGACTTCCACCAGGCAGTGGCTCCATAGGTAAGGCAGACAGTGAAATGAAAGAAACTAACAAAGCTAAGTATAACAGAACAAGAAAACTAACTGTGCTCACTAAATAAGGTTAATCTTATCCTGTTAAATAAAGAAAATAAAACAAATAGTGTTCATTTGCATTAATGTTTCTGAAGTAATGTGGCTGTAACTGAAATTAATGCATGAAAAGGATGTGGAGAGTGAGTAGACATTGCCTTCACAAGTTAATATGTTTATGAAAGTGTTTGTCATGTTTTTTCGGTCATGTTCTATTAAGCTTTGTGCTTTGCTCAGATACAATGACTTACAGTATTTGTCAACCCTATTTCTGATAATTATTCTATATTTAATGCTATGGTTTTCAGTTTATCAGTTTCATATCCGATCCTTCTGTCTTCAGTCTTAATCACGTCATTTTTTTGTTTTTTCATCTTCTTGTTCAGTTTTTGCTTTTTTAATGTTAGTTTTTTTTTTTTGTTTTTTTGTTTTGTTCTTTTCAAAATGTCATTTTTCGGTTGTTTGCAGTAGTTTTTTTTTTTGCTCCTTGTTTTGTTGTTGATGCAATGGCATTTTGTTGGCCACACAAACTTAAGGTTATCCAACAAGTGGGGTGGCGTGGGGGCGGCCGTGGTGCAGCGGTAGGGCGGTCGACCCATGATCATAAGATTGCAGGCTCGATTCCTGCCTTGCGCGGCCATGAGTCGGTGTGTCTTTGGGCAAGACACTGAACCCCACCTTGCCTCTGGTGGGAGGTTGGCGCCAGTGTTCGTCAGCGGAGCCGACACCAGTGTGTGAATGTGTGTGTGACTGGGCGAATGGGACTGTGACTGTAAAGCACTTTGGGCCTTGTAGGTAGAAAAGTGCTATGTAAGTATAAGCCAAGTTCCCATCCTGACATTATATGTATTAACCCATAAGAACCCATGGTGACATCAGTGTAACAGAAAAATATGAGAAATGAATTCTGTCCACTTGGTTAGTGGTAAAATACACTCACCTTTTAAGAAAAAATGTGTCTGGGTTCTTATAGGTTAAAACGTGACTGATTTGACATCATTTTTAGAAAGAAATTTGCCACAGTATTTATCATTGTCAAGCTTTTAAATCACTTCACTTCCAAAAACCTAGTCAGGATCAACATAAAGAGAAATCCCCAAAGTAGAGCAAATACCCTCCTGAATTATTTTGCTCTCATTAATACTCTTTTGGGTAATGCTCTATTCACCAATTTCTGCAAACAGTGTTCAGTTTATGCTGAATGAGACTTTTCCTCCCCATTTTCCTGCATTCATCAGTAAAGGTCAAAGTCTTTGTGGCCTTTTCATCTATCCACTTTCCTACCACACTGAACATACTGACCTTTCCCTCAGCTCCCTCTCACCTCTGAGGCAGCAGAGCAATAAATATGAAAATCCCACTTTAAAAAAAAAGCTAAAATCACAGAAGGGCAACCAGTGCTCTATAACATGCCGTAATTTGTTAAGACTTTGTAATAAAATGATTTAAATAGTTTTATTATGAACTGTTATAAGGCATCACAGTGACGGAGAGATAACTTTATTAACAGATACCCAGAGATCTAAAAAAAAAGGTCTTGTTTCTTCTGAGCAACAACATGGCTGGAAACATTTTGGTACTACTTTCTGTCTGTTTTTATTTGCAGATTTCATTTATTCTGGTTGGAATTAAAGTAAAAAGTTCCTCCAAACATTGTGTAGGGCTAATTCATTCAAGCTGTCCTGTCAGTATCTTCTACATCAAAAGAATTTGGGTTTTTGTGAAAGAATGGCAGGCTTCATGGTGGAGTAGTGGTTGGCGCTCTGGCCTCACTGCGAAAAGGCCTCGGTTTGAATCCCAGTGGGACCTTTCTGTGTGGAGTTTGCATGTCCTCCCCATGTATGTGTTGGTTTACTCCAAAAACCTGCTTCGTGGGTTAAACAAATTGCGTGTGACTGTTTGAGGGGCTGCAATGGACTCGTGACATGTTAAGGGTGCACCCCGCCCCACCCAACAGTAACTGGGTTGGCTTACGCAACCATGTAACCCCAAAAGGGATCAAAGAAAGCAGGAAGCAAAACCCACATGGTTAGTTAAAAAAATCTAACATCTTAATAAAAAATAATTTCAGTGCTAAGATAAAACTAGCATCATTGTTACTTTTTATTATTAAACCTTAAGACACCCTGTGAGCTCTTTTGTTTAGGACTCACACCAGCAGTCACTAATAAATAGCTCACATTTTGTGTTTTTTTATTCTATTAAAAAAAGATAATTTTGAGATTTTCAAAGCATGTGTTACATAATTTAATAATTATGAGCCATAGAGACTCTCCAGCTTCTGTTTGTGTATAATTGTGCATACTGTGCTACAGTTTGCATTTTAGAGGTCTTTGTCTCCCTGAAATACTTTTTGTTCTCCGCTTTGTCTAATTTTTTTGAATCGCAAACATCTAATTTAAGTTTTCTTCCTTCTGCTCCCTTTCATTTCCCTTAAGAACTTGTGTGAAATCTTTATTTTTCGTTGTTTTATAGAAATACAAAGAAATTGAAAAAAAATTAAAATCAGAAATCTTGTTGTTGTAATCCTGACTTTTATAGCAGTGCAAACACTTGCTGCTGAACTGATTTGGTGCATTTAATTATTAACATCTGACTGCTATTCAGGCCATTAATTTATTTTAAAACTTTAAAGGTTTACTTGATATTTTCACATATTATTTCTTCAGTTTGCCTTTTTTTCCTGTGTGGTGTTATGGCACATTTTGTTCCAAATGTCAATAAATTTACCTGACTGTAAAGATGTATTTTTAACTCTCATCCTCACATGTGAAACTCCATATAAAAAGCTGACATGGTTTGTAATAATATATTCAATCAGAGCTTTTGTGGGAAGTAAAATGTCTGTCCTAGTTTGGAACACTGTAACGTGATGCCACATCTTATATAAATGAATCTTGAAACACATCACAGAGATAATAAGGCTTTTGGCTTTCTGCTTTGTGAGCAATCAGTTATAGTTGGAAGAGAGGGAAGAATCACGGGTACTGCTTGATGGTGGTCAGGGGTTACCATGGGGACAGTGCAGCAGGTCAGCATCTAGTCGGGGAGTCGTATCCGTCTCGGTTCATGGTGTCCTGATTGTTTTTGATTGGGTGAAATTGAGGCAAGCCTAATAAATGAGCAGCCTCTGTGTCGATGCGTTTTACCTGTGAGCAGTTAATGATCAGAATTTCTATACTGTAAGTCTACCAGTTTGTTGTTTTTTTGTAAAATAAAATAAACAGTGTAAGAAAATGATGAAATGAATGAAAAGATGTTACTTTGACCTCTCCAAAATGATTGACGTTTTTTTTTTTTGGGTGTTTGCTAAAATTGTAAAGAAAAGACAAGAAAGTAGAACAGAAGTAAAAAAAATTATTTGTCTAAAACAGTAAAAATTTTAATTAGTGTAGGTTTTTTATGATCTATGATCTATGATAGGACACAAACTTGGAATACTTGGTTAGCATGCACAGATTTAACTTTATGGCTCAGACAGAGATCTGCTGTGCAAAGAAAAGCTGCAAAATCAGACTAAACGTACAAGAAATGATTAAATTGGAATTAATATTGTATAAGAGATTTCTTGTACAGAAAATTGCACAGAGCTTGTATTCAAATACAAATGAAATCTAATTTAAAAAAACGTTTCACTGTGTTTAATGCAAAACAATAAGACTCCATCATCTGCAAATGAATTGCATTAACCTCAAAGAACTAATTTTTCTAGAAAAAAAGTGATTTCTTTGGCGTCAAACATTAACAACCAGAGCACAAGTATAAACATTGAGTTCTACTAAAAACCCAATTTAACCAGTAACTGCAATTAACTTAAAATTTTTTTTTACCAAGTTGGTTTCTTGTAGAGCCTTCATGAAATGATGTTTGATCAAATATTTAAGCTTCATGCACGGAGATACCTCATAAACTGGCACACGCTAACTCTAGCTCGTGTCTACAGGTTCCATTACAACACAAGACAAACCCTTTTACTGACCATTGTTTCCTCCTGCCTCACACCACTAGTTTTATGAAACACTGTCATGTATCCATGCTATTTTTGAGGGAGCAGCTGGCCTCATTCTTTTTTCATGGCACACCATCACCACGGCAGATAACCATCCGGCTGCCATGTGAAGTGTGAGATAAATGTGAAGTTTGGCTCACACCGCTGACTTGTCCAGAAGAGCAGAGGGGAAGAAAGAGACTTGCAGCGATGTAGTCTGAATAGTTCACTGCAGCTGTATAATTGGCTGAAATGAGGGATGAGGGCCACCTGCTGACTGTTTCATTTAGAGCTGCTTTACATGGAAATGTTCAGTGTTGCTTGAGAAGCACAGAAAGAGGCAAAGAAGAAGTGTGAGCAACACAATTAGCAATACCCTCACCTCTGACTGATTTACAAGATAACTTTCTCACTGCCTACACTCTTATCACCATTAATACATTTAAATGAAAGGTTTAAGATAGTAACTCATGTGAGGATTATTATGCCTCTATGGACCTCTTCCAAAAAAATAGTATATCATGGAAAAGTGTTTTCAATTCTATAATTTCATTTTTAAGTTAAAGTGTGGGTGACATGGCCTATTTTAATAAGCCAAAATATAGTAAATAGTTTCTATTTCATGTTGCGATTGTTTTTAATATTTTTCGAAAAAGAATAAATAGCGAAAAACGCAATATAAACAACGAGGACGGCCGCCGGCTTCACGCATTCCGCCGAATTCGCGCCGCCCTGTTTGTGACGTAACGAAAGGAAGACAAGGCAGACAACATGGCTAGCACCGATAGCGAAGCACAGAGTGATGCTACCGTCTCTATTAGCGATTTATCATCAGATGAACAGAAAGATGAAGAGGAAAGTTGCGGAGATTATCATGATGATGAGTCACTTTTGCAACCGTATCGATTCGAACCCTTTTGCGAAAGTGAGGAGGATATAGCAGAAAGTAGTAGGTCTAGTGATCATGCCGATCATGACGATAGCCAGCATGAAGATTCGGCTAGACTCCAGTAAGTCTAAAAAATGTATAAAATTAAATTACTCCACTTACCCTAAAATATACTCAAAATGTCCCCTTTTGGCCTAATCTAAACAAAGGTAAACACTGGTTTTCAACCCAATTTACAAAATAAATGTCACAAAATAAAAGTTTCCCAGATGGTACTACTCTTTAGTTAACAAAGTCACTGTATACCATTAACAACTGTGGAACATTAACAGTTTTACCCGTTTGAACCCGTTTGAAACCTTTTCTCGTGCGCGCGCGCGCGCTCACACACACACAGTTCAGTTTACTCGCGGTACCGGCACCTCAAAAGCAAAAGAAAAAAAACGTTGCAGGCCTGTTGCTTCTCTTGCAAAACATTGAGTGCGTTGAAATACTCCAGTTGGATCCAAGGACAACAGAAAACACGACTACTTCGCCTCAATGTGATCCATCGTGATGCACACTAGCTTAGCAGCCTCCGCTCCCGACTCCAGCGCCGTCCTCTCCGACCCAGAAAACGGCTCGCTCGCTTCCAGCTCACCCGCCTTTCCTCGACTCAGAAGCCAAGATCCTCCTCCCAACTCTCCGTTCAAAATTCTTCGTTTGTGTCCCGGTTTTTGTCCCTTCGAAAACGCAGACTTCTCTCCTGCAGATCTGGAGGGAAAAATCCTTCGCCGTCCACCTTCTTGAACTTTCCCCTTTTCAGCAGCGTTTCTTGTTTGGGAATTTTATACACAGATACACTTTCAGTAGATGTATTGCTACATCCAGCTGCCACACAAAGACTTGGCATGTTGATGATTAACAGATTTAAACACGAGAGAAACGAAGACTACCGGTTTTGTTTACATGCTGTCCGAAGCGGAACTGCGAAAATCAACGCCTTTCATGACGTCACAGGTCATATCGGGTTCACTTCCAGCCTGCGCTCTAGCGGCAGATCCAAATCTCTGATTCCTTCGAAAGATGTCTATTATTCATATGCTTCGGATTTTTTTCGACGCGAACTATTGGTATCAATAGAATCAGCGTTTAAAGGGCTTTTTTATTTGACAAAGTTGTTCAAAGCATGGCATCCACACTTTAAGCTTTCATAGAATTTAGTTCCGGGGCCAACTACTTCATTGATTTCACATGTTTGTTTACTTTTACATAAATTGGGAACATAAAACAGGACTTTAGCAAATTAGAATACTGTGGAGAAATCACCATTTACTTATGAGTTCTTGTAAAAAAAAAAAAAAAAAAGACAGAGATTCTGATAACATCAATCCAAATAAAGTATTTTCTAAAATGATGTCTTCAATACTTCAATAGTCTGGGAAGGGGTCCAGGTCCTGCTGGAAGATAAAATCTGCATCTCCATCCAGATCCTCAGCAGAAGGAATCATGAAGTCCTCTAGAATACTTTGCCAGACTGTTGTAGTGATTTTGGATTGAAGAAAAGCAGAGTTTACTAACACCAGAGCAGCCATTTCAACCCAAATCATGACTGACTCGCCAGTCTTTCTCCAAATCCTTGGACCTTTATTCCCAAATGAAAGGCAGACTTTACTTTCATGAGGACTTCTGATCAGCAGTCCAGTCCTTCTTCTCCTTGGCCCAGTTGAGACGTTTCCTCCGTTGGTCCAGGCTCAGAAGTGATTTGACCCAAGGAACCCAGCAGTCGTAGCCCACCACTTGAATGTGTCTGAATGTGGTGGTTTTTGAAGCTGTTCCTCCAACTCATTCTGCATGTCTCCTGGTTCTTGAATCTTTTGATTTATCCGCTGAAGCCCACGGCTGTCTCCTTTACTGCTACATCTTCTCCTAACACATTTTCCCTTCCATTAGACTGTCTGTTGATCTGCTTGGACACAGCCAACCCTGCTTAGCTAGGAACTTTTGTGGCTTATCAAGACTATGGAAGGGATCGAAGTCGATGACATCTGGAACTGAAGAACTGAAAAATTTGGTCAGATTTCTTCTCTCTGAAACCCTGTTTTTATGAGTTTTATGAGCTGGAACAAAAAAGTACTCGAAATCAATTTAACAGTGGGTCCTGAATCTATATTCTATAAAAGTTCATTTTTTTAATGAGATTATGGAAATAAACACAGTTTCCATGATATTCTAATTTTTTGGGGGAATGGTCTGTACATAAAATAAGATTCTTAACACTGCATCATTAAAAAGTATTTGTTTAAATCCATTTTGTGCTTTTGCTCACTTTGCTTTACTGCCAAAGCTTATATACTACAACACGTCCTGGATGAAAAGTGACAACCCTATCAACACCGGTATAAATTTAGCTCTTACAAAATCCAATTTTGAAGATTCACCAGTTTATTGTCTGACTGGCTTTTAAAGTAATTTAAAGCCACAACTGTACCGGGGGAGACCAGGTTTAGACAGCTTTGCTCCGAAGAGATGAGGATTCAAGGTTTGCTACAAAGAAAGAGCAGAGTCCCCTAAAGAAGCTTTTGACTGTTTTTCATTTTAATCTAATGTGGGGGAAAAACAAGGTCCCTGATATTTTGCAAATATTTTATACTTTTTTCTTGAAGAAATATTTGTTAAAGAAAAATAAACAGCATTTTATCAACATTAATCAGGAGGAGCCTTGGTGTTCAGACCCTCTCTCCTCTGAAGGGAATCTTAAATGCATGTCAATGCTACAGTCAAAAGTTTTATGATGCATATTAACTGTATAGAGGGGAACAGAATGAAGGAATTTTGTTGACAATGCAGAAATAGCGGTAACGTTTCTGAAGTTAAGGTCAAATATAAGCAGGAATGGCAGAGCAGAAAGTTTTCGTCTCTAAATCTCCCTGAAAGTCTTTTTTTTTTGTCTAACCTGGTTTTGATTTGCTTTTCTATAAATCCTACTGGCACTTTTTTGCAGACCTGCAACAGTTTCTCGGTTTAAACTGTCTGAAAGCTCAAACCTCTTGGGGCGCCTTCGCTTCGGCATGATGCTCACTTTCTTCCAGTTTTTCTCTTTTTAAGATGTTCAAAAGAACATTTTGATGTTTGGAGGTCGTGTCAGGTTAGGCAAAAAAAAACTATGACTTTGACAAAACTCCTGTATTATATTTTATGAATAGTTATTATTTCAAACACCTCCTCAAGGACACCATTCAAAACTTGCAGCTACACTTAAGTATACTTTTTGTCAGATAATTGCTACTTTTATTTCAGAGTCAAGCCTGATAAACAAGTGCAAATGAATTCAGACTCATTTTAGTCTGATTAATTTCAATGCTTTGCCTTTTTAATGGCTTGTTTACTGATTGCAGATCAGCTGAGCAGACTTTCATTCAAATTTCTCACAAACTAACAAAAGAAGCAGCTGTTGTGTTTGCTGCTGGAAACAGCTGCTTCAGAGGAAAAAAAAAAGACATGCTGCAGTCACGCAGGAAAAAAGAGGGCAACAGCCAATCACTGCTTTCTATTTTTACCTACTGATCTGGGAGATTGCCTTTATAACCATCTCTGTGTCAGTTTCCATCTACTGCCGATTTATTTAACTTTTATTTCTTGAAACATTTATGCACAGCGCACACCCACTGATGACAGCAAATCCTCCAACCTACTTCTTCATAATGCTCACTGCAGTTAAGATAACCCTGGGTGGAGGGAGGTGGGGGAGAAATTCCATTGCTGTTCCACAAATCTGTCACCCTTGCCTCCCCCTCAGTGTGCCCCCTTTCCCCAACAGTCATGCACAGGGTTGGCAGTCAATTATATCATCTCACCTTCAAAACCAGCCTCGCCTCACCACCTCAAGAGAGTCAGCAGAGAACTCTATCTGTATCTGATCTCCATCCTTTCTCAGCAGCAGGAAGGGCGGAGCTGTCAGCTCTCAGGTCCTGTTAACCAGGTAGAAGTTAAAGCATTTCCTCAAGGCAAAGCACACAAATCATGCATGCTGGTTAGAGAGAGTCGGCATTAGAAGGAACGCTTTACTGGATCAACAAACATGAGATACACAGAATCAAAATGCAGAGTTAAAAAGAAGGAAAACGAGAAGGATATTAGCATTGATTCCATGTTTTTTTTATTTGTCGTAACTGATTTTTCGCCAGAGTTTACAAAAAATTTATCGTCCATCAATGAATCCATTTAGTTTCAGTTCCTACATGATCAGATTTCTCCTGAATCCTCTTCCTCACATTAAACCAATTTTTACTTCCATTTTTTTACAGACATTAAAATATAGAGTTTCCTGCAGACATGTCACTCAAAGAGCAGAGTCGCCTTCACGTGTTCCTGGTTTCTCCATGCACTCTTTTCTTTAGGAGATCCATTTTATCGGTGGCCAAAGCTTCTCTCACGGCACCGAAGAAATTCTGATAGTGGGTCATGTTGTGGATCATCAGTAGCACTCCAGCCAGCAGCTCATTGGTCACTAGCAGGTGGTGCAGATACGCCCTCTGGTGGTTCTTGCAGCAGTAGCAGCCACACCCCTCCACCAGGGATTTGAAATCATCCTGATACCTGGAAAGTGGTTCAGTTAAAGTTTAAGCTTCACAAACAGTCGCTGTAAATGTTAATCAAACACATGAAAGTGGAGGTTTTGCAAGCGGCGAGCACTTCTGAAAGCCCAGGGGGATTTGAGCGAGGCTTCTGCAAACCTTTTGTCTTTCAGATTCATTTCAAAGCTCGTCATCTGTGTTTGATCCTCGCAGTTGAGATCGCCTTTTGGTTGCATGTTGTCCCCCGCTGAGTGCTTTTCTTCATTCAGCTCCAACACTGTCAAGACACAAACACGCCTCATTAATTCCAACCCAAACGCTGCAATTTCACTCTTTCTTGAAAATTAAATCACCATTTAGACACCAAGCAGAAAAAAATTAAGCATCTCATGACAGTCGTTCTCTAAACGGATGCTTCCTGTCTATGCTGTGGATGTTAAAACCCATTTCATGCGTGATACTTTACACCCCAATAATTGTTTTCATTCAAAGTTCTACGCAGAAGACAACTCGTCCTCAAAGTCAGGAATATTTTTCACTTGAAGATCTTCTCTTTGGCCAGCGGCAGACACAAGGGGATGTGAGGAGGGGGAAGAGGATGAAGAGGAGGAGGAAAAAAACAACCAAAGTGGTCCATAGTGATGCATACATTCATAGGCTGAGATTAAAGGGCAACAGAGGAGCGAATGGGTTTAATGGAAGCTGAACAAGGTCAAGCAGCAAGCAACACACCAAAAAAGAACCTGCAAAGGAAAAATTTTCATGGGGTCTTTATGCAGCATGGAGCTGAGAGGAGATAAGCACAAGAATAGGAAAAAATGACGTCTGACCATGGAAAAGGCCAAACAAGGTGCAAAAGATAAGATTCAGCATTTAAAAAAAGCAAGGGGCATCAACAACATTTATTAAAGCCAGGAGGAAAGGAAATGCTCTGAAATAGACAGAAAAGGAGCGTCATTGTACGTCTGTTAAACCGCAGAGAGACTGTTTTCAGCTTTGCTCCTTTCAGAATTACACCCAAAAGCAGATATTCATTAAACTTGGGGCCAAAGGTGAGAGCCAATTCAATTTTATGGGCATATCCAGATCTCCTCCTTTAAGGGTAAAAAGCAAGGAAGGCTCCGGGTGCACAGCTCCAAACGCTTTTTCCTGTCAAAACCTTTGGAAAACCACAGGAAGAAGAAATTCACATCTACCCCGCCGTCCTCACAGCAGAGCCACACTCTCAGTCAACATGACATAGAACCAATCCATCAACCTAACGTGAGCGTTTCTCTGAGATTAGCCACAAATATTGCAATTTAACAGAGATTGATTTTCAACTTAACATAAGGCAAGCTGCAAAAATATCACAAACGTTACAAATCACAGCCAGTGTGACAAAAACATTTTCATGCATTTCAAATCTGACAGTCTGTTAAAGCGAGGCCTCTCACAGCTAAAATGAATCAAACTCTTGAATTTGACCGACACATCCGTGTGGGCCGTTTGATTCATCGATCGGAAGGGAGGCGACAATAAAAGCATTTACAGCATAAATGTCCCACTTTGATCATCTTTTGATCTTATGTAAAGCATTCTTAGTGGTCTTTTAATTATGATTATGTTGTTTTTAGTCAAAATAAAAAAAAACTGTCGTTATAAAACATAGTTTCTGCAGAGCGGCAGGAGTTTATCAGAAATTCACCTCATATTTGTGGGCGGGGCAGTTGTCGCAGAGTAAGCCTGATATCCCATCAACCCTTTGTTTACAGTTTCTCCCGCTAGCAGACGAGGGATTGGAATGGAGCAGAGCAGAGAGGTTGTGGCCTTCCAATTATAGTTTGTACATAACAGAATGAATCCATCATTCCGTGTGTCTCTTTTATTCAGATCAGCCCACTACTCTTCATCAGGGGAAATTTGGTCTCTTCTTTCAAGCTTTATGTTCTTTAACAAATGCAAACCCTATTTCCCACAATTACCCAGATAAAAGTGGATTTCTTTAACTTGAATTGCCATTTCATCCCAAAACTCTTGGTTTCTTTATTGAGTTGAGTGTGTGGAAATGTTTTAATGATTACCAATCACAATAATTTAAGTATGTTTCTTATTAAATAATGGTAATCCTCAATCCTTCCAGTTGTTAATGAGGCAAACATTTTTTTTTATCCAACTTCAGCAATCTCCCAATATGTTTTTTTTTTCTTGTTAGTAATTTTCTACTTCTGAAGCAATCTTTCCACGTCCGTCTGCTTGTTGCCAGCAGAAACAAAATCCTCCATACAGTATTGATCCAGTGGGAA
Source organism: Oryzias latipes (assembly GCF_053564925.1). Lineage (NCBI taxonomy): Eukaryota > Metazoa > Chordata > Actinopteri > Beloniformes > Adrianichthyidae > Oryzias > Oryzias latipes. Next base: position 21,953,187 of record NC_136256.1, on the reverse strand, counting down.
GGCTCCTATTTCATATTTTCCTTATTGAATGAAAGGGGCGTGGTTATTTGGATAGGGCACGCCACGCCCATCACAAACAGCTGATGGCAGGCAAGCAGTGAAAAGATGCCAAAATAATAATGTCTTTACCTAATTCAAATTTGTCTGATAAATGGTAAAAACTCTAAATGGAAGACAAAAGAAAAAACTGATTTCATTGCAACTGTAATCTATAACACCAGACTGATGTAAACAGTTCATATGAAATAAAATTAAAAAATAAAAAAGAGTTTGCATACTAATTCTTGTTTTTGGAGTTATGCAACACATACCTGAGACATACAGAAGCTTGAAATAGACGTTTGGTGTGAAAGGGAATCGTTCTTTTGACACAAAGTGAACAACTGATATTTTCATATATCAGGGTTTTCATTCTATTGCAGAACTCAGGAGAGGATTTTCAGAAAACACCTGCTATACCAAGCAAAAAAAAATTACTCATTTCAGATACAATTCTAGGACACATCAATCAAAAGACATTGTTTCTTGCAAAATGCTCTTATTTTCTAATATATTTCTCCTTTACCTTTACACAGAGGTGCTCATTTCTCTCTCTGACTCAAACTTACACTGATCAAATTATTCTGATTATTTTTTTCTACTTATTTAGTGACAAGGAGATTTAAAAAAGACTCGTTTAGACAGATTCCACGCAAATTAGTACAATAGAGCACTTGTGTTTATTTCAGGAAAAAGCAGAAAATGAATGCCATGACTTTACTTCGACATTAAAGTTTGACTGAGAAAAACCAGCAGGAATAAACGAAGACCTGAGCAATCAAGAAGAATCTTAACCTAAGCGTAAAGGTGCTAACCCATCTTCCAAAATGTTTTTGTAATTGGCCTGCAGGGAAATTAAAATTGCACTCTGGGTTTGACTCCAACTGGGAACTCACCTCACCTGAACTCCATTGTGCGCCCTGTGGAGAATCAGTTAGTCCGCCCTGACATGACATGCTCCCTGATAGCCAAACGTCCCTCTGTCAGGTGACTTTATCACAATTTTCTAATTAACCACAAACCGGCCAGCAGTCCTGCCTGGTGCTTGTTCCACACCTCTTCATGCAGCACTTCTTAAGCTCTTAAAACAACAATCACAACAAAGACCTGCTCTTAACCGCTTCTTGCTTAATCTGCTAAGAGATACTCCAATGATTTATGTCACCAATTGTCCTCCGCTTCTTCCAAGGCCTGACAACAAACACAAACTCTAATTTTGCTTTCATGATGAGAAAAGTGCCACTTGAAGCGGAGGGTTAGCCATTTATTGACCACAAAGTGGAGGCTCTTCACACTGAATCACTTAGAGACATGTGGATCAAATTGTTGCTACCTTTTTGCTAATGAAAGAAAAACCCAGAAAGGTCACTGAAAGAAAATGAAACTTAAAGAAGTAATAATTCATAGAAATATTGAAAGAACAGGGAAAGCAGGTTCTGCTTTGATGTGAGAATCAATATAAAGCATATTCATAAAATTGGTTTGGAAAAGAATTTATGCATTAACTTAATATTTTGTGGCATAGGCAGGGTATAATAAATCTCAAGACAACCTGTGCCAGATGCAGAAAAACAATCCCAGACCATAACTGAGCCTCCCCCGTGCTTTACAGTAGGGACAGTGTTTTTGCAGCTGATGGGCCGTACCAGATATTTCTTTGTGGTTTCTTCAGTCCAAAGACATTCTTTAAGAAGCTTTGCAACTTGTACCACTATGCTAAATTACAATCTGATTTTTTTTATGACTCCAATTTGGCTCAATCACCTCCTATTGCTCTTGACATTGCACTGTAAAAATTGAATCCGATTTTTTTTATTTGCAGAAAATCTGCCAATAGGGTAATAATTTAAGAGCTTGTTTTTGCAGTGTGGAGTTAATCTTTATCGCCTTTGGAAGTCATTCTGGACTCTTTTTAGTCCTCTTTCTTCCTCAGTCTTTCATTTGTCATCAATTCTCCATCATTAAGCTGCTAGAGCGATTTGTTCTTTGTGTCTAATCTCTCATGAAAACGTTCTTCACTTTATGTCGTCCACACTTACTTTAGCAAATTTACCTAAACTTTCCTTTAGCATTTCCATTTGGTCAAAGTATTTTCCCGTATTTTCAGGACTACCATCATCATATTTGTAAAAACATTTCTTTCACAAAAAAAATTTAAATTAATAATTTTCTTCAACTGATAATTACTCCATCTTTGTTTGTTATTGCTTCAAGTTCAGTACAAGTCATTTCAAGGACCTGTGCGTTCCCTTCATAGACATAGTTCTATCACCAATGGAGTACCAACAGTTTAGTTCAGTGTGTAGGTCTCCTGATGGTGCAACTTCAAGCAAAAGTGTGACAAACTTCTTTTCAGCTTACATGAAAATCCAAAAAAAAATTAACTTTACATGCATTTTTAACTCAACATCAGAGGCTCTTCCAACAGAAATTAACAATCCCTGCCAGGCTCATTATTCAATCATCAAGTCAGTATAATCAGTCAAATGCAATTCTGCACAATTAAAAAACATCAAAGCCCATTTCCACTTCTAAAAGGCTGTAAGCATATTTATAAACGGCACGCTTGTCTCACTGGGCTAACCGTATCTCTCTAATGTACAGATATCCAACTAATTCAAGTATTTTGTGCAAGAGGATCAAATTTTCCATGAAGATCACATTTTATTTAAGAGTCATAATTATTGGAAGAGAGACTTCATACACAAACTTCTAAATGACTCATTTATGTTTGCCCCAGCGCATTTACAAGCTGCTAAGGCTTCCCATCATTTGAGGCTCATTTCTTTCATCGCACGTTTCATTAAAAAAGTAATTATCTGGTTTTGGTCAAAGTAGCTTTGAAAGGTCATTTGCTTGAATGAAAACAAAAAAAAAAATCACAGTCAAAATGAAAATGCTGCCAAAATTCAAAAGTAATTTTCACCTTCAGCTTTCCAAATAGGAGTGACAGTTACAGATTGCTCTTTAATGGGAACAGGAGAATGGGTCCATGAAAAATTCTGTCTCCAATGACACAAATCATTTATTATAAAGATTGACATGAAACAAAAAAGGAATTTAAAGAAGCAGGAAGTTCGTGTTGATGCAGTAAAGAAAATTAAGAAACTGGGTTGTTTAACAAGAGTTTGATTTAAAGAACTACTTTTATGTAGAAGTGGGTTACCCAACTGCCAGTCAGGTCACTTTGATTTCTATAGATGTGGACACAGTCAGCTCAGATTTGACGCCTAAGCAGAACCTCTTTACTTCATATAGCACATCTTCAATTTATGCATTTTGGTTGTGTGGTTGAGCTCTGTGGAGCAGACCAAGACCCCACCTTCCCTAGTCAAGTGCAACCAGTAGGTACCACATTTTGCAGTTCCACCAAAGACCACTAGAGACAGACTGCAGAAGGGAGCAATTCTCTATTAATTCCTATGTTAACGCTTTAACACCAGTGCTTTAGCTACAGTGTTGACGTTCATTGAAATACCAAATCTGTTAGATTTTGTAAATTGCATAAGGGCTGGGCGATATGGCCTAAAAATCACAGATTTTATTTTTTTTAATTCGATTTCCGATTTTTTTCCCGACCCCCCCCCCCCCCCCCCCCCCACTTAAGTAAAGCAATAAGTACAAACGGCAGACAACTTAAAGCAAATTTTGCTTTTATTTAATCAAACACAAGACAAATGTAACCCCCATTTCTGGGATAAATAATAAATAAATGAACACACTCTTGGAATCAAAGCCCCAGCTGTGTTTTATGCCACACTTTGTAGTCTAGACTAAAAGGAGACAAACATTTATCTTGAGAGTAGCACCATTTTCTAAACGATTAACAATACAGCTCATATCTGGGGTCTAAGGTTTGAATTAAATGAATAAACCCCGTCTTCTCCACGGTATATATGGGTACCGTGTCTTTGGCTGTATGCAAAGCGACCGCTTCAGTGATTGTTCTCCACCGTGCCCTTTCCTAGGGATGGGTACCGAGCCCAGGTATTGGACGAGCAAACATTCTTCAAGACCGCAGTATTCGTAAGATCTGACCTCAACGGTTCTGCTATCGGTACTGGAGAAGTCGTGTTTTTGTTGTGTCCCACAAAACATAAACTAGAGCTGTGACAGTTAGGGATGGGTATCAAGCCCCGGTATTGAACCAGCCCCGGGGCCGCATTCTTCAAGACCGCAGTATCGTTAAGAACTGACCTGAACGGTTCTGCTATCGGTACTGGAGAAGTCGCTTTTTTTGTGTGTGTCGCACAAAATAAAAACATTATCTGTCATAGTTAACTCATCAAGTCAGTCAATTTTCCTTTAATTAATGATGATGTAAATTTCGCTGTTTTCGCTGAACAGGAAAGGTCTGTTTGCTATTTGTGTGCACGGGGGGCGGGGCTGTTCAGACAGTACGCGCGGCGCGCACGCACACAAGGCAAGTCAGCGCACCAGCAGTCCGTAGTGATCTCGTAGGGGACACATGAGCGCCCCCTGAAAATAATCCTTTTATCCCCCTATATACTAAGAACACCCATTTCCGTGTAAATTAATGAAGTTTGCGTCAAGGAGTCCCTACCATCCTGTCACCTTGCTGCTACGATGACCGTATGTTGCGCTGTCTGTGAACACGCTGCGCGCGCGAGGGAGGGGGGGAGGGAGGGGGGCTACACGCGGAGCAAACAACGAACAGGTAGAAAGGCGGGCCGTACACACCGGGACGAATATTCGCCAGGCGTTATTCGCCAGCGTTTTTCGCCACGTTTTTTGTGTTCACACCCAGGCGATTTTCGCTGACGATGAGTGGAGTGAACATGCAATTTCATTCCCTGACATTAGATGGCGCTTAATGTAAAACAGAAATACTCCTGTACACAAGGTGGCGCTGCGCAACTTTACGCTTCTGAAAGTCGCTTTTCACTCAGAAGAAGAGAGCAAGTATTTACACGCTTGTCAGAATCAAACAAAGAAAACGTGAATATTTCAAGCACCAGTAGCTCCAACTGGTGCTTGGTTCGGGGATATTTTAGAATGTCCGTCATTATTGCTTCGCGGCTGTGTGTAGACGCTACTTGGCGTCTATCTTCTTCGCTGGTATGTGTGCTCAGCAAGGCAGTTTTGTTTGAGCGCCCCCAAGTTGTGTTTTACTGTAACTTCAGAAGCTCCAGACACGTGAGCAAAAGCGCCGTTCTCATTGGTCGAGTAGATTTCGACGCGACGCGTCGAAAAAAAAAACGAACCCGAGGCGTTTTTTTTTTGACGCTTTAACGCCTGGCGTTTTTTCGCGTCGGTGTGCACACTCTCATTGGGGCCCTTTGTTTAGTCACGAGGCGTTAAACGTCGGCGAAAATCGCCGACGAAATTCGTCCCGGTGTGAACAGGCCTTAAGACTCACCGCTTATGGTTCCAGACCCGCAACAAACTAACGGCTGCTTCCTAACACTTGATAATAATTAATAACTAATGATATTCTTCATCCATAAAATTAATATAATTTATTGGGTTTACTGGATTTAAAGAAAAATAAAGAAACAGAAAGGAGTCTGTATTAAAGGTGAATTTGTTTCCATCATCTCACTTAACTTAACTTAACTCTGGGTGTTTGACAGACAGAAAAGTCTATTCAAGGTTGTGGAAAATGGACAAAAGATCATAGGAAACATCACGCTCATAAAGAATAAAAATAATTAGTTTAAATAATTAAATAAATATCCTTTCTGGTAAATTCTCATATATAAAGTAAAATGTTTTGTTAAAAAAACAATGTTGTTGCAAAATGAGGAAATAAAACACTTTATGTTCTTAATTTGTTATTTATTTATTTTTCGTCTTCATAAAGTATCGATAAGAGTACCGTTAAAATACCGGATCGATAAGCAGTATCGATAAGAGTAGTAGTACCGTTAAAAACTTAACGATACCCATCCCTAGTGACGGTGTGGGATTTTTGATCACCACTGTGATGAAACAGCTGGAGTCGCGGTCAACGTCAAACCCACCCCCCCCGCCCACATTGCCGAACACAAAATCCCCAGATGGCCGCGTCGCAAATGAATACATAATTACAACGCAGTATTTTTTATTAACAAAAAACTGTAACAACCAACTACTAACTATCTAACTAATGAACTAACTATATAGGTGTTGTAGAATGAGTATGTGTGTCAGCACGCTGCTTGTGTAAGAGGAAGAAGCACCTGCCACGCGAGAGCGAGTGAGAGCGTGAACAAGTGTGTTGGGGGTCGCGTTCATGTTTAGTGTTACAGAGTGAAGGAGAACAGTACAAAAGGTTTCCCCCAGGTATTGGAACGGGTTTGTGGTGCTGCTGCCTTTGACTGTGATGGGCTTTAGGCAAATGTTGCAGCGTGGGGTCTCTTCCTCCACGTCTGTGGCAGCAAACCCATACCAGTTCCAAACAACAGATGATTTTATTCCTTGGGAACAAACTTCCTACTCTCACCTTGCGCTTTCGTGTGTGCTATGATGTTGTTGTTTGTCGCTTGCCATACTGCCGTGTAAAACTAAGGCTAAGGAAGCTCTGGGGAGTCAAATATGCGCCATTACACAAAAACTCGATATAGTTCTTTTTTTTTTAAATCGCCCATAACAAAAAATTTGAATAAATTAATTCAATCGATTTTTCGCCCAGGCCTAAATTCCATTAACAGTCAAAGAGTTACAGTAGTTCAAAGCATGTATGTTGTTTTGCTGTCACAGGATGGTTTTGTCACACTCAAGAGTGCAGTGTGAAAAAAAATCAATCAAAAAAACACACAAATCAGGCCTATTCTGCCAGATTTTCCCAGTGTGAGATCTATCCATCAACCCCAATCTGCTACCATGTGTGTCCAGACCTCAATCTTAACAAAGTTTCAGCTAGTTCATGTACGGCTCTTTACCACACCTGTCTGGGGCGCTCTACCTGCGCACTCTGGGTCCGGTGAGACGTCGTAATTGAAGCAGAGAGCACATCCTCGCTCCGTCACCTGGAATGGGAAGAAACCCTCAAACAAGTCCACGCCTGCCTCCACGCATGCCAGCACTTCATCCGGTCGCCCCACGCCCTGCAGCAGCCTAATAACGACGTGCACATCCAAAAAAAAAAAAAAAAAGGCAAACACACAACACAGCAGGATGCATTAAACATTAATACAACATGTCTTCAACTCAGCACTGCCAGACAAACAGTGCACGGAAACATCAGCAGAGCTCTCAACAACATGTGCACCCTTGGGTGTTTCAGCTTCCAGTTAACTAGCTGTCTCTCACTGCCTGCAGGCATCAAGGTCAAGCTCAATTTAGCATTGGATAATGACTCTTCCCGAGTTTCTGCATGGAAGCTACACCTCCTCCCAGCTTGGAAAACCAGCAGGAGTAGATGCCCCACGGTCTATAGACTAGCCAAGCAAAGCTTCCAGGGGTGTTTCCGCTACGAGACTAACACTTTCCCTGCTCTACTAAAACAGAGAAAGCCGCTAACAGCTAGAGAAGCTCCTCCATCGCCTCCAGCAGAGAAGTGCTCATGTCAGGCAGCCTCCAGACAGAAGTATCTGACATGCTAATTTAATCTGGAGTAAACAACTTCCAGCAGAGGTTTGCCCTTGTGTCTTTGAAAGAAATATTTAAGGCTATTATGAGGATGAAGACTAGCACTTTTTCATCACTCCATAACCTTTTTATGCTATGTAAAACTGGATCCCATTTTCTTCACGTCAAAGTTATTTATTTTTTTATCATATTGCCTGTCCAGGGACGCAACTTTTGTCTGATTACTCATGGCTGATTTATGGTGATCATTTCTATCTCTGACCTTGCTTTATATAGGAATTCAGCCAACAGTCAGGCTATGAGCTTTCTGAAGTCCTTCAACAAGACATGAAAAAGTACATTCTGCTGCATCAGACAATTTTTTTTGAGTTTCTGGAGTCATCAAATCTGGATAAATAACAGCCAGGATAGGAATTCCAGAAAGCCCGAATGAGGACAGTAGAAAATAAAACTAAAGTCCAGGATTTGCTTTTGTTTTTTTTATTACTAAATTTATGTAAGAGTTTGCCTCTGTTACACGACAAGTTGATATTTCTTTGCAACACAAAGTCTTAAAAAGGAAAAAGAATATAAAAACAAAATAGTAATTATTAGTAGTAGTAAAATCACACTAGTTACAATAATTTACTGGTTTATTAATACATTTAACTTTTATTAAGAGCATCTTCCAGAAAGATTTTCTAGATAAATCTATTATCTAATAATAAATATATGAATAAAGTTGAAAAATTATAAGAAAAGATTCAAATTTTAACAAGAATAGTTATACAATTCTTAGAAAAAAGTTGTCCAATTTTTGCAAGAAAACCATCATAAATGTATGTTTTAAAGAACGCTTTTTCGAAAACAAAGTTGTTTCATGACAACAAATTTGTACATTGAGAAACTAAGTAAAGTAGGTTATAATTCCTGACCAGTGTGACGTTCATCCAATTTCTCTGAATTGTCTGTAACATAAATTGAACAGGTAATGTGCAATTATCTTTGTCAAAACATTTTAAAAGTTAAATGTAATTAATTTCATTTAGAAAAAGCAAGCCTTTCTATTTGTAAAATTACAACTTTTGGAGCCCCACATTTACAACTTTATTCTCACAAATAGTATTTTTTTTATTGTAAAACCATTCTCGTAATATTTTGACTCTTCTCTTAAAATAATACAACTTTATTCTCACATATTTATGCATTTTTTTTCCATGTTGGCCCTAATGCTCAGTCATTATCATTGGATGTATTTACCAGAGAAATATTTGTCATTTTAACCTTACTAATTATGACTTTGACTTTAATTATGACTAAAAAAAAACTAAGAAATCTAATCAGGAAGTGAATTATGGAAACAACTGATGGAACAACATGTTTGTTTGAGTTTTCTTGTCTTTAGAGCAAATCATGTTTTTCTTTCTTTTTTTTTTTGTTCACAAACATCTTTTTTACTTTTACTTCTACCAAAAAAAAGGAACCGAATCACTCAGAGTTTCGATCCACATCTTTTCATCTGTTTTTTGTTAAATATTTAAATTTCTTTTTCAGGAAAAAAAATCACTTTAATTAAAAAAACGTTGTGTTTTTCCACACCGATGCTGAAGCGAGCAAACCTTGGTTTGTCCTCAGGCAGCTCCGTGGTCATAGAAGTGATAAGCTGCGTCCTCAGAGCCTGGTCCACAGAGCCTGTTTGGAGCCCATCCAAGCAGAATCCTGCCACAGGCCTCTTCGCCGTCTCCCTGGCTGAGCGGACTCTTTCTTCCATGACGTCTCCTCCCTCCACCACCCCAAACAACTCAACTCCATCCAGGTCCTGGAACGAGGCAGACAGAGTGGTGATAAAAAACGAAGAAAAAAAAATGTTTCAGAATGTATACCAAACGTGACGACAAAAAGGCTGACTAGACAATCTATAAAGGAAGAAAAGCATCCTTTTCATTACTGAGGCTTGTTCCTGCGTCTTTATCCACTAACATATTCATGCTAGTCTGAATAAAGTGGCTGTGTCAGCACCCAGACATTACTCAGTATGGATCTCAAAAGGAGGACTGCTCAAGGATGTACGCATTTAGTGAATGTGTGTACCTGGGATTTCTGGTGCACCAACAGGCATTCATCCAAGTAAGCCAAAGTTCGATCCACAGACTTCCGGATCCTTTTTCGAGAAGTGTTGGTCTGCCAGGTCTCTCCATCTGCCATGCTCTGATACCAGTCGGGCTTCACCGTCTTCAGGAGAGCCATGAACTTGGACGCTGTCAGCTCTATCCGCCCACCACTGCCCCACACGGACACCGTCTGTGTGAGACAGCAGAAATATCAAGTTAGGAGACATGCTGCCATGGAGTGTCACAACAAATAAAACATTGTTGTTCAAAACTGAGATCAGGATTTCTTTTTGTATATTTTCGCATTAACTGTGCTTGAAACTACAGCCGAGTGAGAGAGGATGTGTGTGCAAAGGCAAACACGTCAGGGGGAGCTGCAGCTCACCTTGTTGGTGGCGTAACCCGTCGGGCTGCGTGTTGCAGGGTCATGCAGTGAGCAGTAAAGTACTGTATTGTGGAGCCCTGACAAGAGAATCAGTACATTATGGTCACAACATGGAAAAAGTACGTGTGGCGGGTGAAGACAAAATAAAAATAGAAGAGAAGTGCTGCTTTTCTATGAGTAAACACAGAAAACTGGTCCTCAGACATGATGACAATGTTGATAGCATTTTCATGTAAAGCTTTAAAAACTTTTTAATGTTCAGTCAAAAACATTGTACGTTTAAATTTCATTCCTCATGTATGGGACAGGTTGTGTTTTCATAATAAAATGTATAGTAAATTTCAACCTCTGAGGTCTAGAGACAAAGATTTAACAGCCCCGATGATTATTTAAATAAATGCAAATAAATACAACTAGGAAAAACTTGTATTTCTGCTGTAAATAAACTGCTCCTAAAACCTGTTGTTGCATCATTTTGCGATTTAAAACATTCTTTGCTTAAAAAAATGGAAACATATACGGATATGAATGAAACTTTACTTCTATAGGTCTTTAGAATTCCACCAGTGTAAAAATGAGATTTGCAATAAAAAAAATTAAAAGAATATTTAAATTGAGCAGATAAAGAACAAAAATAAAAAAAAAACAATAGAAAAAAAGGCAATAAAATACATAAAAGACAGATAAGAGTTCAATAAAATTAGCAAAAAGAAAGTAAGATGCCACCAATTTTAAAACCCATTGTATGCACATCACTTAACCAGACTAACAAACACACTTTTGGGGGGAAAAAATAACTATACAATTCAAAACACCACATATTATTTGAAATAAAAAGAGCAAGATCACGTTATTAAAAAGTTTATATCAAAGTAGATTTTCAAAAAAAGTATTTTGTTATTGTTTACATGGTATAAATTTATTCTTAACAAATGCATGTCAGCCCCACAGAGGTAGAAATAGTTATTTTTTTTTAAACAAGGCATCTCTTTATGTCTATTAAATATTGTTTGTCTTTCATTTTCATGTACGGTCAGTCAGATAAATATTGTTAAAATGGAGTGAAGAAAAGTGAAGTGAAGTCAAGTCAAGTCAAGTGAAGAAACTAATCATGGCTAGTACCTGCAAACGCCTTGAATCCTTCCTTAAACTCCTCCAGCACCTCTTGGTGCTCTGCTCTGGTGAGACACGTGATGGAGATGCAGGTTAAAACAGGCTCAGCCAGGCAATAAGACTTTTTGCTGAACCAATAGGATTTGACAGGTTTACATGCACTTCAGGAATTGAATAGTTTAAAAATGGATGGGACTAAGTCAATATTTTGATTTCTTTAAAAGTGTAGGGATCTAAAAGCTCAAACTTAGTTGCTTTTATTGTTTTTTTACACATCTTTTGTGTCGCAACCATCCTACAAAGTTATTAGATCCAAAAAACAGGCAGTACTCCAAATGTAGTGTTTGGATTTTTCTAACTCCGTTACAAGGGGATTTCCTCTTTGCTGTCTCTTTAGTATGGAATACTCCAGAAATAAGTCAAGAACTCTGAAGTTATTTCACCAATAAAGCTTTCAGTGCCATGCCAACATTTTCCAGTAATTAGATTTTCTTGTCTATATTTATCAAAGTTTTCCCCCAGTTCTCTGTTTGTTTTTATTATATTTAAGGATATTGAATTTAAATAGCAAAAATAATCTTTAAAAAAATGAAGGAGTCAGACAACGATCAAATTTTTTTGGAGTGCAAATAGGTTTTCATGAGCATGGGTTTCTCTTACATGTTAGACAAAGTGACCTGGGTGACAGAAGGGAGGTTGTTGACAGTTTGTAGCGTGTCCTGAGTGAGGTGCGGGACGGTGCCAAAGTGTGTGTACAGCAAACATCCCGGGACCTTAAGAGAGTGCTGACCAGTCCTCCCGATTCCCTGCAGAACACCCAAACGAGCGCCTCCTTGTATCACACGGGAAAGCTCCAGCTTCATCACCTTGCAGTTCGACAAAACATTCGGCTTAGTCTCAATGAACGTGGGGGCTAGCAGCGTGGCTAGCTAAACTAGCATTTGTACTCACGTGCTACAGTGCTAACAAATCTTTTGCTGTTTAAAGTAGTTTTATCCCCTGAGGTCAAACGTTTTGCAACGACTTATAAATTTGCCTTTTTAAGGTATTAAACGTTGCATTTACTAAACAAGATAATCGTTGTTGTTTTTTTGTTGTTGTTCCTTTAGCTAAAAACTTGTGCAGGATATGAACTACAAGTCGCTTAAATATGTCGTCATCACGAGCGACGACTGACAAAAACTTTCACAGTCCGGGCTTCTACTTTTTCTTTTACTTAAAATGTCAAAATTCAAAAAATGCGTGGGGTTTCTTCTTATTTAACAGATACCTTAACAAAAAGAACAAAATGTCACGAATTAGAAGACTGTCGTCAAGTTTGCAGAAGGGAATGGGGTTGTCATGGTTACTGATCACCTTTCAAACGTACGGCTTTTGTGGGACATGTAGTTTTTTTTTCCTTATTTGATACTTTTCACCAAGAAAAACTGTTAATCTACTACATTACCCATAGTCCTGTGTTATTAGATGGTGTTGACTTGAGCTCTCTGTACTTCGGCATAACTTTCGAACACTTTCCACTTAAGAAATAGACAGTCCTTTTGATTAAATGTGTCTTTTTACTGACCAAACTAAAAAAAAAGGTAATACATATGAGGTTTAGGGAGTTTTAGATCTACAGGTGTAGAACTTGTGATGGCGTTCTCTGGCAACAATCCTCACCTGTTCAGGTGGAAAAGGCTTAGTTCTGCAACCAAGGTAAGTTTGGACTGCTGTTAAATTGGTCAATCGAAAGAATCGACTGTCTGTAATCATTTCTTTCTACTGAAAAAAAGCAATTAAAAAAAGTCACCTAATGCTTCTCAAAATAAATGATAGGTGGTCAGATAAATTCTATCTAAATTGAAAATCTTAAATCCTTTCTCAGCCCTCTTTAACCTCCCAGATCTTTCAGCAGCGATAAAAGATAAAAAATATAAACGAAATTGTAGTTGCATGCTGAAATTGCATATTTAAATGAAGGAGAGTCAGATTTTTCACGCAGCATATGGAAGTATAGCTTATGTCAGTAGATTAAACCGCACACACAGTTCTTTCTTTGATACTCTTGTGCTTGCAGCTGTACACCCCTGCAGTATGAGACTAAGATAGCCGAATCGCTGCTGGTGAGCAATGACTTTTTGAAGTCTGGGAAATGATTCTGAGGTAATCTGTGGATTTAAGGCAATAGCTAAGCTTTTCTGTGGAAAAAATCTGCAGATATCAGGCTCTTGGCTCAGACACCCCCCTTTCAAAACTGTTTCCACAGCTCAAGGTGTCACTAAACTAGTCTGGGGATTTTCCAACAGGCAAAAGTGACCATACGACCTATATTACTTTGAGAGCTTTACGCTTTCTTTGCAATGGAAGCAGCTTTCACCTTAAATATTTGTTCTTCTAAAAGCAGAAACCTGACAAGAATGGTGGAAATGATCTCTGGAAGAAGGTTAGAAAAGTATTTATTGGTCAGGATTTATTTTATCAGTTACATTTTGGTCAGCTGTTTGTCTCTTTCAGCGAGTCGAGATGGCTTCTGAGTTTGCAGTTTCTCAAGTTTTTGCAAATAAAAAGCCTCATTTGGGAACCAGGGGGTTAGCCACACAAATGCACAGCACGGAACAGTTAAGGGATCATGATGAGGATTACAGTGAAGGTAAGCTGGTCTATAAAACATAATGATAACAAATGGGTGTGTGTGAAAGAAGGCTGCACAGCGGTACTGCACTTTCTACTGAGCAGTTAGGAAATTTCATTAACCACCACTCTGCAATGCGTGGGTATAGCTTTATTTTCAGAGCACAGGAATCACATTGAAAGGGATTTTGAGAGTTTGTCAGAAGAAAAACTCTTCATTTGGGCGGACATGGTTAAAAAATCTCTAATAGAAAAAACACAATCACTAAAACTTGCGGCAAATGTCAATTAGCACTAAATTGATTTTAACTGACTTTTTTTAAATAAATGAGTCAAACATTTGTACTTGCAGAAGGACAATGGGAGTATTCAAAGTCACAAAACCAACTTTTTTTTTTTTAAGCAAGAGTCGACAATGTGAACAGGGCCATTAAGGGAACAGCAATACAGCAGGGCAGAACTGCGATTAAGAAAGTCACCGCTCTCTAAAAATAACATTGCAGCCTGTCAGCGGTTTGCTAATAATGGCATGGACATGACAAGAAAAGAAAAAAAAGGAGAATGTATTTATTGCTTCTAATGAGATGAGTTTGGTTTTGGAAAAGATCATTTGTCACAAACCTTTTGACATATTTGGTTCATGTTGCAGCTCAGACTCTTTTGAGTAACTGGTTGAGCAGTAAGTTACGAATTGACCTGGAAATCGAAGATGAGGATGACCTGATGTGTCCTGATGAAGGGAGACCTTCTGCTGCCACTGCTGCAAACCTGACTGCTACATTCTCTCACGGCATTTTTGATGGTATGATCCTGTTAGGTTTAACTGTAAGGCCATGCAATTAAATATACATGTTAAATCATATTTTCTGAAACAAGGAAAAATGCTTTTTAATTGAAAATTTCCTAAAGGTAAACTGCATATGAAAAATTGGCTAACAACTTCAATTTTTGCAATGATAATCTGAAGATTAAGATGAATTGTTGTGTTCTGTCAAAACCAAAAAACTCTTTTTGGTTGATATTTTTTAACGTTTTGTAAAAAATGTTTTTAGATTTTTGCCTGAGTGATGAAGAAAAACAATCAGGTGTGAACAACATTTTACAAGAGCTAAAGAAGCGAGAGGTGCTGGACACTGTGATGATGGAGAAACTGGTACTCGATGATGAAACAACACCCAAGAAGTTCACAGACCCGGTCCTCACTATGGAAGCTCGACACAGACAAGTTTGTGCAAGATAACATTTTTCTCAGATTAAAGTTGTGAATACTTTGTGTTAAGTACACAGAAAAACACACAAGTGTAAATGAGTAATACTGTCTTTACCTTCTCCCGAAGGTGCGAGAAAACAGATTGCAGCGGGAGGCTGAGAAGGAGAGGCAGCACAGGGAGAAGGAGGCTCGCCAGGCTGTCAGACAGGAGGCTAAAAGAAGGGAGAGAGAACGGGAGATGAGGAGGAAGCAGGAGCAACACAAGCAAGAGGAGCTGATGCAGCAGGAGCTGGTGAGACTGCGACGTGAGATGGAGCAGAGGAGGGCTCAGGAGCAGCTTCCTCGACAGAGGTATTGTTTTCACAGCAGGCAGCCGCTTCATGTAAAACCAGTCTGCTGCAACTACATAGTTTACTGACATTATAAAAAAACTGTGTTAAAATCCAACCCTGATCATCTTTTGATCTATTTTCAAAGCGTTCACAGGGATCTATTAATTATGACGTTTTTAGCCCAAATTTAAAAACCTGTCATTTTCTAGGACATAGTTTCTGCAGAGAGGCAGTAGCAGTAGAAATTTGCCCCAGTTAGGGGTCCTAGTTAGGGGTGGAACTGTTTGCTCAGAGGACAACCTGACCTCCCTTCCCTTCTGTTCCTGAGACCTCTCTGTTTACACTCTCTCCTGCCTCTCCTTCACATCCCCAACCTAAAATTACTGTCGCAACAAAAATGGCGACCAATATTGGAGCTATCCAGATGTACAGTTTTGAGACAAATGTCAGCTCAAGACAAGTCCTACATGGATCTAGTCGTTTATAAGTGGATCCATCGGAATGGAGCAGAGCAGGGAGCTTGGAAAAGAGCTTAATTTTTTAGCGCACAAACAGCTTTTTTTGTCTGCTCCTGATTCACAACAATTTGAAAAAAGAAATATTCAGAAATGCAAATTTAAGCTTCATTTTCCTAATTTACAATTTGGCTTCCATCATCAGAAAAATGCCACAAATACACGGAATGGTTTTTTTAAATTGAATAAAAATGAACCAATAAACATTCAGTTTTTTGTAACAATAAAGTTTAATTAAAAAAATTTAAAGTTTACTTGAACCATATGTGTTTTGCTACAAAACTACAGTCAGGAGCATAAATATTTGGACAGAGACACATTCTAATTTTGTTTCTGTGCATTACCATAGTAAATTTTAAATAAAACAACTCAGATACCATTGAAGTGCAGACTTTCAGCTTTTATTCCATGGGTTGAACAAAAAGATTGCATAAAAATGTGAAAAACTAAACAATTTTTAAACAAAATCCCTTCATTTCATGGGCTCATAAGTAATTGGACAAATGAAATAACTGAAAACAAAATGGTCATTACTAATATTTGGTTGAAAACCCTTTGTTGGCAATGACAGCCTGAAGTCTTGAACTCATAGACATCACCAGATGCTGGGTTTTCTCCTTCTGAATGCTCTCCCAGGCCTTTATTGCAGTGGCTTTCAGTTGCTGTTTATTTGTGGGCCTTTCTGTCTGAAGTTTAGTCTTCAACAAGTGAAATGCTGCTCAATTGACATCAGGTGACTGACTTGGCCATTCAAGAATATTCCACTTGTTTGCTTTAATAAACTCTTGAGTTGCTTTGGCTGAATGTTTTGGGTCATTGTCCATCTGTATTATGAAACGACGCCCAATCAGTTTGGCTGCATTCACCTGGATCTGCGCAGACAGTCTGTCTCTGAACACTTCAGAATTCATTGGGCTGCTTCTGTCCTGTGTCACGTCATCAATAAACACTAGTGTCCCAGTGCCACTAGCAGCCATGCACGCCCAGGCCATCACACTGCCTCCACAGTGTTTTACTGATGATGTAGTGTGCTTTGGATCATGAGTTATCTCCACGCCTTCTCCATGCTTTTCTCTTGCCATCATTCTGGTAGAGGTTGATTTTGGTTTCATCTGTCCAAAGAATGTCTTTCCAGAACTGTGCTGGCTTTTTTATATTCTTTTTAGTATAGTCCAATCTAGCCTTCCTATTCTTGAGGCTTATGTGGGCTTGCATATTGCAGTGTACCCTCTGTATCTACTTTAATGCAGTCTTCTTTTTATGGTAGACTTGGATATTGATACGCCTACCTCCTGGAGAGTGTTTTTCACTTGATTGGCTGTTGTCAACGGGTTCCTCTTCACCATGGAAATGATTCTGCCATCATCCACCACTGTTTGTCTTACGTGGACGTCCAGGTCTTTTTGCGTTGCTAAGTTCACCAGTGCTTTCTTTTTTTCTCAGGATGTACCACACTGTTGATCTTGCCACTCCTAAAACTGTAGCAATTTCTCGCATGTTTTTGTCCTGTTTTCTCAGCTTAATGATGGCTCCTTTCACCTGCATGGAGAGCTCCTTTGACCGCATGTTGTCTGTTCACAGCAAAATCTTCAAATTGCAAGCACGAGTCCTCCAACCAACTCCTGGCCTTTTATCTGCTTCACTCATAATGACATAACAAGGGAAATGCCCACACCTGCCCATGCAATAGCATGGAAGTCAATCGTCCAATTTCTGACTGTGAGGGATTGTGTTTAAAAAATGCTTTAGTTTTTCACATTTTTATGCAATCTTTTTGTTCAACCCATGGGATGAAAGCTGAAAGTCTGCACTTCAATGGCATCTGAGTTGTTTTATTTAAAATTTATTGTGGTAATGTACAGAAACAAAATTAGACTGTGTCTCTGTCCAAATATTTATGCTCCTGACTGTACTTCAAAAAATTATTCATTTCAGAGTTGCTCTAGATATGCTCTAAACATAACATGTTCCATTTTTTTTTCAGAAATGTTGTTTGGACAAAGAAAAAGTAAATTGTAGTTTTTATGTTTTGAATCAACTGATGAAAATCTTAAACTATAGAAAATAACAGTTATAGTTAAAAATAGGAAATGAAGATCTTTAGTTGCATATCTTTACATCATTATATGCATTTTCCTTGTAATCCATCTCATTTGCATGAACTTAATAAGCCTGCAAATTTTAAAAGGGGACAAAAGTGTAAGTCAATGGGGGGGGTTAAGGCGGTGCGACTTGTAGGAAACTGGTGTCACACAAAAATGTAGGCGTAGAGTTGCTTCTCAATGCGATAGCGGCCCTTCAACACATCATTGACCAATCACAAAAACAAGTTTCCGTAATTGAAATCTATTCAGCCATGAAGCAAAAGAACTGAAAGCTTCAGATTTTCTTATCTTTATAATTGGCAGCCAAACTGCATTCACCCAAACGTAACAAAGACTTTTGAGTAAGAGTTTATTGCTTTTATTAATGGGATTTTTCCTTATTTTTAATCATGCACTGCTTCATCAAAGTCAGTGGTTTAACTTCTATTGTAAATTCCTAATGATGAATGAGATCATTGAAATGAAACTCTTCAAAACTGGCATAAAACAGAACAGGCGGTTTTTGTTTTTATGATATTGTATTTTTGCACCCATTTTTTTGTCTGCTTGCAATTTAGTTCTTGCTTAAACTTTTTTAACATCAAGGCTTGTAGTTGATTGGCACTTTTAGCTGTTAGATTTAAGTTCATGGAGCTCTGTTTTTGTCTTTACATGTTGGTCTCGTTAGTGGGGTTTATGGATGCACCATCACATTGTCCAAGTCTTACCTATTTATCTGGAGCACATTCAAAAGTAGATCAAAGCTGTTTTAAAATTTGTGTTATGTTACAGAAGTTTTTTTTTTTTTGTAATACAATATTCTAATAACATGAACACTAAAGTCATGCATACTGACAAAAAAATCTTTGAAAATTTGTAATAAAAAAAACTTTATTTTAAAGGGGGGACTGAAAATGCAACAGCCATTCAAGAGTTCTGAGTTCCTCTTCATCTCCTTCCTACTTATAGACTCATCTTCCTTTAATTCCCTTTTTATAGTCAGTTTATTTACTTGTTGCTAAAAATCATTTGTAAAAGTTTCTCTAGAGTCATTCTTGTTTTGTTGTATACTTTAAAGTCACACAGCTTTGCAAGTTTTTAATTGAAGCATGTAGCTGTCCTGTAATTCAAAAGTCACATGTTTTTGCACAATTTTTTGTCTGAACTGAATCTGCTCACACAGAAAGGAAGACATTGTGAGTTGGGCTTTTCTGTTACAGAAAAAGATCAGAATTGCATCAGGCAGCAGCAAACACCCAAACAACTCCAGCCCATCTCACAAAGCAACAGCAGAACATCGAGCAGCTCCGTCGAGAAGAGTGGATTCAAGCAAAGGTTCACACAAGTAACTTTAAGGTTGGTGTGGTCCCTGGTGCCTCAGAACTGCTCAAGGCTTTCTGTCCTGCGGTCTGTGGTTTGGACATCCCCCCCCCCCCCCCCCCCCCCCCCCCCCCAGCCTTTAAGTATGAAGGTGATACTGTCTGCAAAAATACAGTACAGTAAAATAATATTTGTCTAAGTCTTTCTTAAATTAGTACACTTGATATAAGAGAGAATCACTTGACAGATCATTTTTTAGCTGAGAATGAATTTTTTTTTATACGGGAACAAGATATATTTTAGTTTTTTAATGTCAGGACACGGCCTCTATAGTTTTAAAACAGTGAATCCTAAATAAAACCAATTTTCATTGCTATAAAAAAAAAACAAATCAAAGAGGCAAATAATTAATAACAAGCAGATTAAAAAGCCAAAATCCCAAATGCTATATTTGCAGTTTAAGATGCTTTTCTTCTTTTAAATAAGTCATTCTATTAGTGATGTTTGTTTGTAAGTCACCATGCCTTATAGTAATAAAGTAAGTTAATTTGTGTAGACATTAGACAATTATTCTGGTAAGAATTTTTTGATATGACTTTAAACCTTTTTCCTCCTCATTGTCCTGTTTGTGCACACTTCTAGTGTGTACAGAGGCATTTCTGTGGGTGGCATTCAGCGGTGTTGGAGCGACAGCTGCAGATGAGTAAGGCCACGGCCTTTTTTTCCTGGAGGAGGCAGCTGAGAGCGTGGAGAGCGTGGCGAGCAGTTGTTTGTGCAGAGCGAAGGCATCGGGATGTGGCAAAGACAAAGGAGGAACTACGAACAGAAAACAGGCATAACTCATCTGAATTCTAAAATATTCTGAAGTTCTGAGCTGGTTTTCATGTATTTTTGCACCTTAAAGGTCACAGTGAAAGTTGGATTGCATCATTTCATATTAGCTGTTTGCCATCAACACATTCAGTGGCAGACCGCTGACATTCATTAATAGACTGTAAATTAAATATCCCAATTGGCCACCCACTAATTAAAAGTTATGTTGTCTTTTTGTAACTGAGATGATTAAAATATGTTAATATTATTTTTCCCCTTCAGAAAACACCAGCTGGCTGTGGAAAGTGACCGACGGCGGCTTTTACGGCGTTGCCTTTATGAGTGGCAAGTATGGTGTCGGATCATGAGGGAACAACGGTGCATTTTGGCCCAGCAGCAGGAAACCAAACGCAAGATGGCTGCCTTACTCAGTGCTGCGGTTAAAGGCCATCTTAAAACCAAAATAACTATTGCAAATCAGCAACAAGTGATTCAACCAGAGCTGGGAAACCAATCTGAGACCTCAGCGAAGGTGAGAGGCGGACAAATTCTCAACAGCTCTAATTTTTTATTTTTTTCCCCCCATATTAAACAAAGTTATTATTTATATTTAAATAAGATCAGACATGACTAAAACACCAACCCTGCTATTCCAAATACCTAAAAAATATAGAAGTTTAGGAACAAAACTTAAAAAATAATATTCTGCTTTGAGTCTTTACCTAACAGAAGACAACCTGAACATTTTTCTGAGGCTAAAATATTAAGAATGTATTCTTTGAGGTTTTTTGTGTGTCTAGAACTTTTATAATTGTCCTGCTTTCTTTTCCCTCTTCTCAGATTCTGATATCACGAGTAGCACGAAAAAAGGTGTGAAAGGGGCCGGAGGGACAGGAAAATAGGAGATAAAATTGAAGTTTCGTGACTTTGATGCTTAAGAAGGACCTCTGTAGTCTATATATCACAATTACTGAAGCTAGACAGTCCTAATAGATTGGCTTGGACCCCTCAGCTCTCTGTAGACTTGCCTGGTTTGGTCCAGCCATTGCATAATCCCCACTTTATCTTTTATGTATTCTCCAGAAGGATCAAAACAGTTCAGACCCTTCATCTCCTGGGGGCTCCATGATCCATCAGGGTAAAAATGCAACAAGAACTGTTTCCGGGCCTTTGCAGCCTTGGCAGGTGACCCGACGCCACACAGCACCCACTGCTGAAGACTTCCACAAGGCGCGGCAGTGGGTGGAAGACTTTACCAGCTCCACGGCGTCAACAGGCAGCAGGTTTGAAGGCAGACATGCGGTCCAGCAGCAGATTATCACACAGCAGAGGAAGCTGCTGAAGGAGCAGCAGGAGCAGATCGCCCGGCTGAAGGAAGAGCAGAACATGAAGGATCTGAGGCTGGAGATGGAGAAAACTGCAGAGGAAATGGAGAAAACTAGGCACTATGCACCAGAGCAAAGGTAGGCACTCTGTAGTAGATTTTCCACATCCCAATACTATTCATTAATTTACCAAATATATTTCCCATTACATATTTTAACAAACTTATTTACAGATTGAATCTCCCAGCTGGTAATAAAAGTCAACAGTTTTATTTACTTTCAATCAAATCTGCTTGTCTTTCTAAATAAATTCCACTAAAAATATATTTGTCAAGCAGTTTGGGATTTATTGTTTGAATATTAGGATCACATTTGATGAAGCCAGGCTTTGTGTTAATATATCATCAATTTGAATAACATTAATAGCTGCAGAACTGCTGCCAAGCAGCTGGACATCCAGATGCAGTTTCCCCCCAAAGTCACCGATTAAACCATCCATTAGGTCTGAATGCTGGAGGAGGACAGAGAGAAGCCAAAAACGTGCATCACAACCTGATAGGCAAGCGGCCGTCCTCCTAACGGGCGTACATTCTGACTGCAGTCGTTTCATCTCGTGGCGGTCAGAGAGCGGTGACCATTGGGTCCATATTAGTTTCACTTGAAAGCTGACATTTAGACTTTTTTTTTTTTTACGTTTTTCACAGTCTGCTTCTGTCAGTCAGGGCCAGAATCACACAGTCCAGATGAATGCACACAGTGACGAGGGCGGACTTCAAATGAAGCTGAACTGATATAATCTGGGGAAATAAAAGGAGACACTTAAGGTCGATAAGTTAATGGCAGACATGAAAATACATGTTTGCATTTGCAAATCAGGCAATATCTACATTTGGACATTTGCATAAGTCTTCCAGCAAAAGGCTTCAAATATTACACCTCTGTGTATTTTTGTCTCCTTTTTTTGCATGTTAAAGAAGTAAAATGACGGCGACAAAAGAGTGGTTCTGACTGCTGCGTCTCCCTCATAAACAGAACAAGATCAAAGTGCGAGGCCCATGATTCAATTACCACTGCTGTTGGAAGGAGATAAAGAGGTGGAAGCTCTCAGGACAAAGGATGTCCTAAGACTCACCGCAGAGCAGTCTGTGCGTTAACATGCCCGTCTGCTCCATTATTCTGGCTCATAATTAAAACTCCCCAGACGGTTCCAAAACCATTTGAAGGGATGACTAATGGCTCACTATTCCTTTTATGCTAAATACTAACAAGACGTCGCTTTTTCATTCAACTCAATCACTAAACACTTTGTTATTTAACTAAATTTAACCCAAATTAAGTACTTTTTTTGTCCAGAATCAAACACTGTCAGGAAAAAATCAGCCCTACATCAGAATGCAGACAGCCATGACGGGACCTTTTTGTGTGTGTGCCTGTGATCATATTTGTTGCAGGGCACCTGCTGGAGAAGCTGGCAGTCAGAGTGCACCTTCAAGGAAAGCTGTCACTCGGCAGGCGTACCCCCACCCCATTGTATCAGGTCAGTTTGAACAACCCCTCGGTCTGGAAGTTTAACAGCACATTACAAGCACAAACACACAACTGGACGCAAACGACCCCTAAATTTCAAGCAGGCAAGCTAGGATCTGTGCATGCGTACAAGGAATGTTCCAGAAACATGACTGTTTTAGCCTGTTAAGCAAGCAGCAATAAAACAAGCAGGACGGTGATGTGAGTACAAATAAAAATCCAGGTAATGATCACCTGTCACTCCTCACTAGGAGTGCAGAACACTTGGCAGCCATAACAGCTTCTAAATATGTAAAATGGTCATTTTGCTGCAGTCTGCTGGCATTTCCTCCACTCTTCCAATGGAACTTTACAGTTTGTAAGGTTTATGTCAGGCCGCATTGCTGACTCTCTTCAATGCCAGTCGTTCTTTGTGTCGGTTGACCTTCAGAATAACCTGAAAACCTTTTCCACAGATGCTGCTTTTCTACAGTTCAACCTTAAAATACCTTTCATTTTGAACTTTTCTTTGTTTATTACTTCTTGAGGCAGTAAACCAACAAGACAGACTAATGGATATCAGCTGTTCCTTTTTAGAATATCCAAAAAATGTTTATTACTCTCTATATGATTAAAAAAAAAAAAGAAAATTCAAACAGGATTAACTTTGCCAGCACATCACTTTCACCTAATTCTGTTTATATGAGAATGTTAGTCTGGGCCGATTCTCTGTTTTTATGGATTTTAGTGTAAATGCATAAAAGTTTAATATTTCATCTCCCAGGATCCTCTGGATGCAACCCTTGACAAACAACTGCAGCTTTGATACTGACAAACCATCTGTATCAATCTCCTTATTCAGCACATTGTATTCAGTCGTAAATCACTTAAGACTCACCGCTGGTTTAAATTTGACACCATCAATACTGCTACAGCCTGGTGGGAAACAAATTACCTGCTCCATTTCCAACCACATCGATCAATTTCCCTTCGTGGACGCAGTGTGGAGTGTGCAGCACCAACTTCTGACCTTTGACCAAAGCTGGCCTTTTTGTTATTCATACCAAAGTTCCTTAAAAGAAACGAAAAGAAATAAAAAGTCACATCTCCAAAGAGGATTTAAAAAAAATCTTATTAGTTGGAAACACATGAACAAAACAGATTCAAAACAAATGTTTGTAATTTTATTGAAACAATTGGGAACAAGAAGTAGAAGTGTCCTTTAACAAAAAAGTAGCCTATTGAAGTGTACAAGCATCCTTAGTCTATACTAAAAGTGAGGCAGTATACTTAAAGTTTAATTTTTCATATACTGTCTATATATTATTTTGGACTGAAGAAGTATTCAGTTACGTACATGACCTGTAGGATATTTGCTGTACTTAAGCTTGAAATGTAATTTCTTAAGTATGATACTTTTTGCTAAGGGGTATCCATCCATTGTGCCATATGATTCTTTTTTTTTTTTTTTTTTTTTAACTTGTCCTGTCCAACAGCTAGGCAAACAGATGAGAGCTGAGGGCCTATTGTGTTGGACATATTTTATTTTAACAAGAGGGGTTATTGCCATATGATTCTTGTTAGATGGTTCTTGGAGAGCGGTCCAACATTTTTAGTTCTCCGTTTCATGTGTCGTTTTTTAATTTTTTTTTTGGCAGCCACTCACAAGCTCACATCTCCAGACGTTTCTGCTAATCGCTTTATCTCTGGTATACTAGACTGTATCACTGTAATGGAATATCAGGAAAGCCCAACTGTTAATAAATAATTATTAAAAAAAATCATAAAAAGGCCAGAAAAATATGTCATCTGGTTAAAAAATAATAAATAAATAAAGATTGTTTTTTGGATTGTAGTAAATAAAAAGCATCAGACGGCTGAGAGGCCTGCATAGTTCCAGGCTACCAGATCTTTTCATGTCATCAAGAACATTTACTTTTTTCATTTAAATGTTTGATACCTGCATTTAAAAGCTCTCCTTAGACTTTTTTTTCCTTTTACATTCTCAAAACAACAGTTTTATGTCAGCTGATAATATTATGAACCATTTCAACATGTTTTCCAAAGATTTAATGACTGCATTGTGGACTTCTGGAATCAGTGCTTCTACTAAATTGGAGTGAAACCATCTTTGTTTTTTTAATTTAGGTCACGAGAAAACATGAAGCTTAAGAAAGTTTCATGCTATTTGAGGTATTAATTAAAGTTGATCAAAAGCTTGGCAATAATTATATCTGGGTTACACTTTAGAGCAACTTTCTTTTGAAATTAAAACCCCTTAAAGTTCAACATTTATGTTTTTTGTTCTACTTATTAGTTCACTCATGTTTTAATGCTTGGAATTAGGCAGTGGAAAAGTAAGTAGTAGATAAAACGTTATTTTATTGTACAAAGTAAAGACGTGCACTGCTTTTCTTAGCGATGGAGGCCCGTGCACGCCAGCGTGCAGAGCGAAGGAAGGAGATTGAGGAAGTCAAGAAAAAGAAAGAGGAGCAAAAGTTGGTGAGATGGGAAAGTTAAAGTTATTATAATAAAAGGTCTGGGTATGAAGGCAGCCTTGAACAATCTTAGCACCAATTTGAATGGCCTTTCCAGGCCGAGATGAAGGCTGCTGAGGAGCGCAGGCAGCAGGAGGAAGAGGAGGAGAAACGCCAGGCGTTGGAAAAACGCAGGGAGGAAAAGAGGCTGGAAAGAGAGGTGACCCGTATTTCACATTTAATGACATCCAGGCGGTTAATTCCTGTCAGGAACATGTGACACGGGATTTAAACCACGTCTCACCTGCGTCTGCACAGAGAGAAGAGGAAAAACAGAGGCAGCTGAAAAGGCAACAAGAGCTTGCAAGACTTGCCCATCAACACTGTAACAAGACCTTGTTGCTACAGCGAGGCCTGGTGCCATGGAAACGCTTCATTCAGTTCCTAAAAGTCAACAAGGAGGTAAATGCCCTGTCCTGCCCTAAGCAGCTGCCACTTTAACATTGTCAAACTGCAGCACATCAAGTTTTGTAAAGCAAACTGTTTGGAGCTTTTTATCTCTGTAGGATTATGAATAAAAAGTATTAAAATGTGAGGGGTTTATCATAGAGGTCACGTGTGTAACATGAGTTTCAACACATTTAAAGCTCGTTTGGCTAAAGGCAGCTGGAGAACCCCAGAACAACAAGTCAATTTTAGATCATTCTTTTGTTTGTTCATTTTGGGAAGCAGCAATAAACAGTAGTCAAAAAAAATCAATCTTATTTAAATCTTATAAAAACAGAAAGAAAGAAAAAAAAACATCAAATTCTGACCCTGTGGATTCTCTGGGGTTAGGAGCACATGCTGTAGCTTTGAGACTTTGAAAAAGTTAGGTTACACTAGTCTGTCATTCCTTAAAGACCCACTCAGGTGAAAATCGTGTTTTTAACATTTTGTTGTGGCATTTTGCTGATATAGAGGATATTTTCTGTATAGAGAAACTTGGGCTCAAATTTGTATTTTTTAGTATTTCTTTTTAGAAATAATAAGAGCAGATGAAAAAATGCTGTTGGAAAAAGATGGTATTTGTTAGGTAGAAAATAAGCTGGGCGGGCTTCGATGTCTCTGCTCCGCTCCATCCTGATGCATCCACTTTTAGACCACTAGATCCACGTACGTCTTTGTTTTTCCTCGTCTTAGCTGGCATCTAGCTCCAAACTGTACGGCGGGATAGCTTCAATATTGCTCGCTATTTTTGTTGCACCGTTACCGTTAAGTTGGAGGCGTGAGGGGTGGAATTTATTTATTTATTTATTTATTTTTAATAAAAGCACCAGTTTTTAATAATTAAGAGACTTGTGGGAACACTTTTAAAATACATCAAAAGATGATTGGAGTGATTCTTTTAGTCTTGGCTCTATAGACTTATTTAGTCTAAAGTCAAGGTTTTATGTTTGAAATAAAGTTTAACTTTAAGGCCACCTAGATATCAGAGAATTTATCCGTTAAACCTTCTATAAACCTAACAAAATCCCTAAGTGGTTCAATAAAATAAGTGTTTCTTCTGTATTACCTGAGCTGTTTTTGACTTTTGAGTTTGTTCCTTTCATGAACGGGGTACACAATATGTGTTAAATAGAAAGCAATACCATTTCAGCTGCATAAATACCTGTCCACAAATACAAGATTGGCATTAAAATGCAAGAGTATAGTGACATATTTCCTGTTTGAAAACTACCAAAAAAAAACACTAAAGAATACACCACCTAACCTCCTCAATCTGGTGATAGCTGTAAGCGATGAGAAAAATTAACAGAGCCGAGATAAAATCCTTCATATGCCCATTATTCTTGGGACATGCATGCCTAAAGCAAAGGAGCACTCAAAGTGTTTCTACCTGGCTCCTCATGAATGACTGCTTTTTCTGCTCTCCACCAGCTGGCTGAGAATCATCACAAGCTCCTTCTCCTGAGGCGCTGCACTCTGCAATGGCAGCAATCAGCAAGAGAGTCCATGTCGGAGAGAAACGCTCGTGCAGATCTTCTGCAGCAGCACTTTATACTGCGGAGAGGCTTTAGATGTTGGATGAAAGTATGTAAATGCGTGTTTTACCCAGCATAAAATTACTGCAACCCTTTAGAGATGTATTACAGAAAGCATGGTTGACATTGGTTAGCTGCATTTCTTCCTGATCTATGATAAATCCTCTTCACATTGAATACACTGCTGGCTAAAGCTTCACTGAGCACTCTCCTCTGGGACTGTTTCAGCTGAGAGACCTGCAGGTGGTTCAGGAAGAGCGAGCTGAACGTTTTTATCGCAGACACACTCTGAGGAGGTTTCTGCACACGCTGCTGGATTATGTGACCCAGGAGAGGCTGGTGGAGTGGGAACGTCAGGAGCTGGCTCAGGGACACAATAACAGGTCTGCTACCACAACCTTTGCCATATGCTCATCGCATGGCTGCAGTAATAGAAGTGGCTGACAGGTGTTGCACTGACATGTAGAGAAAATGTTCAGCAATTCCTGAATGCAAGCAAACAGCAATCTGGCTTCTAATGTTAGATCTCTGGCTCTGTCGCACATTAACCAAATCATTAGCGTTTAACCATGTCTCCATGAAAAATAAGAACATTTGCTGGAATATGTGCTTTTGCATATTTTTGCTTTTTTAGAACCCAAATGGAAATATAAAGAAATAAGTAAAGCTTTATTTCTGTAAGGTGGTTTTATTTTAAATAAAATAATTCCACTTGGCCCTTCTAGATATATTTGAAATGATTTATACTGTAGCTAAAAACATGTTAAAAAAAATTATCTAATTTGGGGGGGGGGACTTTTAATTTAGATGGAGGTATTTTTTAATGCAACTTGTCTTGGTTCAACAGTATTTTATGCACTTCAAGTTGAAAACCAAATTTAGACTTTATTATCCAGATATTTGCAATATTGAACTTTTTCAAAATATATTTTTTTATATAACAAAGAATTTTTTTTAAATACCTGAAAACAATCTTAAGTTTCTTTTCTTTTTTTACTGAACACATCATAGAGACCTGTATAATTCTCAACTCCAACAATGACTGATTTGTTTTTGCAACTATCAACCAAAAACATTCTTACTTTATTTTTTATCTTTAATATAAAACAAGACATTAAAACAAGGAAAAGAAACATATTTCCCATTTTGCACATATTCACATATTTGTTAAATAATCCACAAACTCCACAAGTGGGTCATAGTCAGCAAAGTTCATTCTATGGGAAACATGAATGGACCCCCCCACCCCCTCCTCCATGGCAGCTGTGATTAAAAATAGAGCTCCGTGAAAATCCTTTATTTTCAGTTTCTAAAATGTGCCCTCCGTTTGTGAACCGTGGTTTCAGATTTTCTACACTGTGCTCATGGATTTAAGAAGGACGGGGGAAAAACCTGAAAGCAAATAGGATTTCCAGTGTGCTTTATTTACTGATTTATTTTGCCATTGACACCAGGCTGGCCCTTTTTGAAAAAAACTTCACATTCAGTATTTATAAAATCAACTTTTTGCATAGGTAACACTTCTCAAATGAAGTTCTCCTTCAGATACATTCACTATAAAGCATTAACATGTTTCACCTGGGAGGTTAGATCTGCTAATGGACCACAAGCCAAGTCAACACTCAACAGCTGCCCACCTGCCTCTGTGAACACACCCCAAATAGCACGCAAAAAAAACGTAATTAGATGTCGTCAAGCTGGAGGTCCTTCTAATCCAGTTTGCTATTGCTCACTTGCTCTTTTCCCGTCTGTCCTTCCATCTGTTTGTATTTCAGACGGGTGCAGCAGAGATGTTTCCTGGCCTGGAGGCAGCTTCCATGTGTGATGCGCAGGGAGAGAGAGAGGAATGCTCGGCGAGAGAAGCTGATCCGGAGAGTGGCAGAAGTTCTGCCCGACTTCCACTCCCATCCTTTATGAAAGCCTTTAGGAGAGAAGTGTCAGCGAGGCCGAAAAACTATTCACCCACACAGACAACCGTGCAAACATCAAAGTGTCACTGTAGCAAACAGAGGCATACTTCAATTACTTAAAATATTCAAGTAGCTACAGAAAGGACCGAAATGGACAATACTTCATAACTATTTTGACACAAAACAATGAAATTCCATCTAGGATTGAAAACCAGATGTGCAATGAAGCATGCAGCTTCATTTTTTTTTCTGTTTATTCTAGTTGCAAGTTAAGTCAAAGCAACTAGAAATATGTTACTGGGAATCTATTGCTCGTGTACTTTACATTAGCTTCACGCTTCATTTATCTGTGCGAAGTGCAGTTAAGGAGGATGGAAGAACTGCCACGTACAAACCACCCACCCACCCATTGATATTTTTGCCCCCATCAGATCAGAGGGAAAAGATCCAGAATGGAGGAGGGTGGTTGTCATGCAGCAACACATTCAAGTGGATTCTGCATAGATGGGAGGCGAGCTGTCGGTCAAGTTAACGGCAGTAAATCTTTGAGGTTTTAGGTTCTTATTGCCAGACAGAGAAAGTCCAGATCGTTGCTAAGCTCTCAGTTTCAATTTGCTGTCCCCAGCTAAAGACCCGATCAGTAATAGGACCATGCTGCCATCCAGTGGATGACGTGGAAACAGCAGCGTCAATTCCCAAAGGACAGAAAGGTCACACCAAATGAGCAGGAGAGGGGGGGCTCACTTTGTCTCCCATGCTCATGAACTCGGACCAGTTGCCGCTGAAGCCTCTGGAGTAAACCCCCGTTTCCACCACCAGCCCCCAGCAGGAGCTGCGGGCGCTTTTCTCGCGGAGGGCAGCTCTGGCCTCGCGCTCTGTCACATTGCAGCTTATGTTGACGACTTGCACCACCAGCAGGTGAAGAACACCAGCTGACACAATGCTGCAGTACCACACACAGGTGAAGCAAAGTGCAGTGCTGCAACACAAAAACAAGGAGAGAAGGAGCTCAGTCTTAATGTAAAGCCCTGTGCCTTATTTCTGACACCATTAGTTCTCAAAAACAACCAATATTTATATTTTAAAAATATAAGATGTTAGTTGATAGTCTTCAGCAGAAGATTTTTATATTCTGAAATAAATTTCGGATTTGAAAATGTTGGTTTCTCAGTAAAGGCATCTTCTCACTCTGCTATAGAAAATATAAAACCAGATAAGGTCTGTAAAATAATTTGTTTGCTTCCTGTTTTTCATTTTAAAAAAAGCTTAAATGTTTCTGGAACTGAGGTTGTATTTTTGATATGACTTATTTCAAACAACAGAAAACCTTATTTTAAAGTCTGAGAACTTGATTTTTATTTTATTTTTTAAACTAATTGAACAAATAAACATGTGCTTATCCATACTTTTAATTGTTTTAAAGTTTTTTGATGATTTCCTCCTTTTAAACAATGGCTGCAGGATTTATCTAAGTTCATTTCTGCAAAGTTTGGCAGAAGTTTTACAAAAGTCTGTTACAAATAAATAGCTTATTTTTTCCCTGAATGTTAAACAGGTTTTGGGATTTGCAATCAAAGCTTAACTATGACCCCTTCAATTGTACACCAATCTGTAATGCATGAAAAAAACTACATATACTATTATAACAGTGGTATCTTGAGTTAATTTGGGGTGTGTAACCCTTGTGCTATCTTAGATGACCCCACCCTTACTTTGACGTGTTCTCCCTACCATGACAAAGGTGGATAAAGGTAGAAAGATTTCATGTAATCCATGGACACCAGTGACGTTCACAAATCATTGAAGAAAAAAGGTTCAGCGCACTGTCTAGTGGGTCTAGATGACCCAACTCCCAACGTTAAAGTACCTAGGATAGCACAAGGGTTAATTATTAAAAAAAACTATCATTCTTTGACTAAATCTATAAAATACCAAATTAACTTATTTGCAGCTCAGTGTCTTAAAAAAATGTACTTAGGCTTAGTTTAAAAAAAGAAATACAGCAAAAAATAACTGATTTCGTTTTTCATTCTCTAAATTTCCCAGAGTTGTGACCCCAGGCAAAAAAGTAAATAAAAAAATGTGATGACTTTAAATCCTAAACTATCCTGCTTTAATACACATTCAACATTAATAAAAGTATAAAATATATTAAAAGACAGATTTTTTAAATTTTGACACAGCAACAAACTATAGTCCCTAAATATTTCCCATCATCTAGATTGATAGTCAAAAAAGACTTCAGAAAATTGCTTCTGTGACAGATCATAATTTTTAAAAAGCTCTGGCATTAAAAATAGACTTTAGAACTAAGTGATACTATGAAGAGAAGGAACAATTTGTGTAAAAAAAATCATAAAGCTGCAGTGAATAAATGGCAGACCTGAATAGGATTGTAGATGAGCAAAGATGGTCAGTAAAAAAAAAGCTTCTAATTTATCACTTAAAATGTTTTTAAGTTTTTATATCTTCTATAATAATGTTGAGTTTGTCAGATGAGGCGTTTTTAAGTGGCTTTTGAGGGAATAACAGCTGAGGACTCGTCTTTGTCAGTTATAATAAGCGGTTCTCTGTACCTGAACTGGTTGTAAACTCCAGGGCAGTAGAGCAAGGCCGTGAGGAGGAGCTGCTGCGGACACACGCTGCGCAGCACCAGGCCGATGCCGTACAGCGACGTCAGCAAGAAGAGGACAAGAGTGAGCAGGAAGCTGCGGTGGTTGGCCTGCCCCACACAGCTATTTATCCTGCCCTCGCACAGACAGGAGCAGACGCACGGACACACAAACACAAGCAGACCAAAACATTGTACTGAGACTCCAGGGTTACGAAACAGCACACAAACAGGAACACACAATAAAACTGGTTGATGGCGGTGAAGGAGTGATAACACGACATAAAAAAGGGGGCGTGATGGAGTTTAACAATACAAAAACATCTCATTTAACTATCCAACGCTAAATGATTTTGAGTGTTTTGTGCCAACAAAACAAAAGAAAGATTTTAATGGAACCCACCAGACACAGTGGTGGTCGAGACGCAGCACACAGACACCACAGATCCGGCAGTGTCCAGCCCTCGGAGGCCTCACCACCTGGCACACGCTGCACCAGTTCCGGTTACTTTCCTTCAGCTCGGGCCCGTCCGGCTCTGTAAACCCCGTCTGGCTGGCGGCGGTCAACAGGACATCTTGCCTGCGTCCATTGAGGAGGGAATCCCTGTCTGCTGAGGGACTGTAGTACGTCACTGTGCTGTGGATCGCCTCTCTGCTTGTCCGAACAACGCCGGGATTTCTCTTTGAGTGGAAAAGCACCAGTACAGTGAGGGAGACCCCCACTGTCACAGCAGCCAGCTCAACGGGACCAACATCTCCACGGGGAAACACCTCGGCGATGAACAAATAATACATGTACGCCAAGGAGAAGAGAGCCAGGCTGAGGAAGAAGAGAGTTTGTCCTTTCTTTCGATGGGTGAAGTAGTAGTACCACAGCACCAAACCGGGCAGAGCGGTCAGAACCACTAGACCGAGCAGGAAGTGGAGAGCAGCGAGGTGCAGCATGGCAGGGAGGAGAATAAGAGGAGGGACAATGGACAGGTCCAGCTTTTGAGCTCCGCCCCACAGCCAGGGCACACGGATCCGGTCAGAGATGACTGCAGCCACTTGAGACAGGGAGTCAGGTTTCTGAGAATCCCTCTTAAAAAACCTGATAGAACAGGAAACATAATGTTATACCCGTTAAATCTAAAAAGCATATAGTTTTATGAAATTGCTGATGCAATTTAAGATTTGTTGTTATTAGGTCAATCTCTTGTTTTTTTGTTGAATATGTTTTTATTTTTGTTGTCATCAATAATGATTCTTCATTAAAAACACATTAAAATAGTATATTTTCAGCTTCTGTGAAGTAAATTAATTTGATAAAATTCAAACATGATTTCCAGCTCAAGAAAATGTATCTCGCCTGATTTTTGCATTATAAATAAAAAATGTATATATGCATTATCTATATTTTATGTTTTGAGATTTATGCCTTTAGATGTGACAGTCAATAAAAATGTAAATCTTTATTATAATGTAAATCTTTAAGTTAACACTATTTTCTTGTTTAAAAAGTTTGTAAAAAAAAACTGAAGAAATAAGAAAATATTCCACTCATTTTAAACACTAAAACTTTATTTATTTATTAATATAATAATGGTTAAATGTTTGTTTTATTTATACATTTGATAGATATTTTCCACACAGTCTAAAAACTCTTTAAGCTTCTGTAATTTGCAGGAAAATTGTACTAAATAGAATAAATAGCAAACTGTTAAACACGTCGACTATTTTGTCAGCCTTTTAACAAACCTTTTTTTTTCTCTTAAAAACACCTTATAAACACATAAAAGACGGTTTTGGGGCTGTACGATTTAACAGCTGATTTATATTAGAAAGCAATGTTTTGTAGCTCAGCTGTTGAGATGTGCAAATTACTCTACAAAGAGAATGATGGAGTGTCCTATGACAGTAACTTCTCCTACCTGTCACAGGCATCGTCCAGATCCTCACAGTCACAACAGCAGGCGGCTATGTGACTGCGCTCCCCATGTCTGTTCACGTACTCACAGCAACACAAGCTCTCCTCCTCTTCCCCCCTCTTCAACACCTTGTGGGTTTGTTTCTTCATACCAGGCACCTGTCAAAAAAAAAAAAAAAAGAGTGTTTTTTACTCATTTAATTTGTTTGGGTTACAGATTGGAGCCACAGCTTGGTAGTGGATGGACAGCAAAAATCCGTCTTAAAGCCCATTTTGCCGTCAGCAGATTACCATCCATTTGCATGCGTTTTACATGATGGAAACTGACTTTATTGTGCAGAATGCAGAGCAGACCCCACACATCTGACCCAACCCAATCCATCTGCTTCCAACACATCTGTCACACATCTGCCATGCTTTGTGATTTACAGCAAAAGAGCCCTCCCACCCAAGCAATATGTAGGCTTATATATAGCACAGATGGATTTCGGTTTAAGTTAAGGTGTTGTCGTTGTTTGATACAATCAAAACCCCTCAGAGTCTCTCAATCACACACTGGTGAAGTACAAGTAGGTCGGTGTGGTTGGTCCTTTAGATGAGTCAATGCCGATCTTTGGGTTGGGAGATCTGACTATGCTGAGAGGGCCTGAATGATCCTCTCATCAATGTGTAAATGTTAAAATACCAAAACCAGCTTTTGGTTGTGGCAAACTCGATGCAAAGCCCTTAAGAGATGTTAGACTGGGACGGATGAACTGACTAAAGAGTGCAATGGCATCAAACAGCACATCTGCTTCCTGACGAAAACCAAAAACACTACTGAGATGATTCATAGAGCCATAGCAAGTCTCAGTCTCAGCTGTTTTCTGATGGTGACTGAAATACATTATTGACCTGCAGCTGCTACAGGTGTTAAACAACGTGTATATATATATATATATATATATATATATATATATATATATATATATATATATATATATATATATATATATATGTATATATTGACATTTGACGACAAATAATAGTTTTCCACATAAATTGAAATTTATATTAAACTCCCGAGTTTACTTTTATCAAAATCAATTATTTATTTAAACAACATAGGATTAAAGTAGGAAAAATACGAGGTTTTCCGGGATCTGATGGATTTCAATAAAGTAGCCACGAAAAGCTTTAGGACTCACTGTCAGTTTAGGATGCACTTTTTGTTCGATTGTTTGCCGTAAAAAAGGTCAAAATAACGTAAAACTGTCGTTAATGTTGACCGTATCGTCTCAGCTTCGGGAAAACAACAAAGCAGCGGTCGCGTTACCGTACCTGGACGTGCCCATTCTTCCAGAAACGCCGAAACAATTTCCCCCCGCAGGGCTTGTCAGCGGAAGTATCAGTCTCGGCGTATCCGGTGTTTTTTCTCCCCGCTTTAGTCGTCGGTTTTGCCGCGGGAGATACTAGAACGAAAGTGGCTCCAATGAAGGAGACACTTGTAGCCTTCCATGGGACTGCAGACCTGTTCCGGTACTCCGGTTGGGGTTTTTTTTTCTTCACGTTTTTTTTAATCAACTTTATTGCACATTATGTCATTTTACAAAGATGTACTTTTAGGTATGCAATAAAAAACACAACTGCAAATATCAAATACACAACTGTAACAAACAGAAGAACAAGAATAGAGAGAAATAGGCCAGGGGGTTAAACTCTACGAGAGAATACTGAAACTATCACATACAGACAATGTTCAGATTGCTTTTTGCTTCTCTGAATTTCGAATACTGTTGATATACTGATTTAATTCAGAAAGGAATACAGTGAAACAAGGTTTTCTACCAGAAAATTTACATTTATGAACATGGAATTTAGCCAAAATTAGTAAAAGATTTAAAAGAAAAGCAGAGTCCTTTTGCATATTTTTTGATATTAAACCCAACAAAACATCTTTCCAAGATAAGACAAAACAAAAATGAATTTTATCATTAATAAAATCACATATCTTCTGCCAAAACACCTTAACTTTGGGACAATGCCAAAAAAGATGGATAACTGTTTCAGGGGAATTACAACCAAAACTACACAGTGTGTCAATGTTTAATTTAAATCTGTTTTGAATAAACATTTTAGCTGGGTAAATTCTACGGATAATCTTAAAAGAAACGTCTTTAACCTTATTAGTGATTAAAAATTTATTGGGTGCAATATCTTCAACAAACACGTTCCAATAAGACATGCTACGAGGTAGTGAAACAATGTTTGTTTGAAATAATGTTCGTATTGCTTTGTTGTTTTTCCTGGGATAACCGGTCAGACATATTTTCCCCACAGGAGTATTTATGGGAGAGAGTAGAAAAGGCTCCTCAATATTAACTCTGTGTTGGAATTTAAACAGCATGCAGACACCAGAGGGAATAGCTCCAAACACTCTAGCATATTCTAAAGGGGGAACAGGGAGGTTAAATTTAGAGAGAAACTCCTCATAAGTTAAAAGTAAGCCCTGGTTGTTAAATAATTGATACACAAAAATAATCTTATTTCGAAACCAATGTTCTATGAAGAGTGATTTGCGTTTATATAAAATGTCCCTGTCATTCCAGATAGAATATTTGTGAGGTGAAAAGTTGTGTTTGTATACAAGGGACCATGAAAGGAAGGCTTGGCGGTAAAATGCAGATAACTTCAGTGGGATTTTACATACATCATAATCACACATGAGAAAGAAATCAACACCACCAATTTTAGATAAAACATGAAGAGATATAGTGTTCTAAATGGAGCTGGGATTTCTAAAAAGTTGTTTCAGCCAATTAATTTTAAATGTGTTATTCAAGGTAGAAAAATCGAGAAAATTGAGGCCACCTTTGTCATAGGAGTTCATGAGAACATTTTTTTTAAGTAATGGGTTCTATTTTTCCAGATGAAATTAAAAAGCATTTTGTCAATTTCTTTGATAATTTTATCATCAACATGTAAAGCCCAAGCTGTGTATGTTAAGCGGGAAATACCTTCTGCTTTGCTGAGTAAAATCCTTCCTCTCAAAGATAAATCTCTGGAGAGCCACTGATTCAATTTCCTTTGTGTTTTTTCGATTATTGGGTTAAAATTTAGGGAGCTTCTTGCATGTTGGTCTTTTGTTATTAAAATACCTAAATATTTCACTTCAGATTTAATTGGAAGATTATACAAAGTAGTAGCAGCACATTCTTTAATTGCAATTAATTCGCATTTATTCACATTCAAACAAAGACCGGACGCCTTTAAAAATGTCCCAATTACGTCAAAAGCAACAGGAATTTGCTTTTCATTTTTTAGAAAAAGTGTAGTGTCATCTGCAAGTTGAGTAATAATTAGTTCTTTGTCAATGAGATTGATGCCTTCAACTGCACTGGATTTAATGTGATCTGTTAACAGTTGAGAAACTAAAAGGAAAAGATATGGAGAAACAGGACAACCTTGTCTAATTCCTCTCTCTAGATTAAATCTGGGAGAGGTGCCACCTGCTAATTTAACAGAGGTGTTACAGTTTTTGTATAATGTAACAATAGCTGAATAAAAGTATTCTCCAAAACCAAATTTTTTGAAGACAATGCAAAATGAATTTATGGTCTACGGTATCAAATGCTTTGTAAAAATCCAGAAATAAAATAAAACCATTATCATTTATAATGTCTGGATGATCAAGAATGTCCAAAACTAGCCTGATATTATTCATTATATGTCTTCCTGACATAAAGCCAGACTGGGTCTCATCAATTACTGAGTCCAGTGTCAGTTTTAGTCTCTTAGCCAAGATTGTTGCGAAGATCTTATAATCATTGTTTAGTAGCGATATTGGACGCCAGTTATCTAAGAATGACGTGTCTTTTCCAGATTTCGGAATTAATGTCATCAAGCCTTGAGTCAATGTCGTAGGAATAAGTTCTTTATCTATACTTTCTAGAAACATTTGATGTAAAAAGGGAAACAGATCCTCAGCAAAACATTTATAAAACTCTGAAGTCAGCCCATCTGCCCCTGGTGATTTTTTAGATTTAAGTTGTTCTATGGCCTTTTGTACTTCCTCAAGTGTTATCATGCTTTCACATTGCTCCCTTTCACTTTCAGTGATGGTCTTGACTGTTAACGAATCTATGAAGGCATCTGCTGAAACCTGACAAAAGTTAGAGCTATAAAGTTTCTGGTAAAAATCACAATAGTTAGAAATGTTCCAGCAGCGCGAGGACTTTTCTTTTTGACGTCAGACAGGGGTGACTTTTTCCGCCACTCCCACATGCCGTCTCTTTCTGTACAGAAATCCAGCACTTTAGCGTGGATTATAGCCTTTTTATAGCCGCTCCATGTAAAACTACTGTTTAATATTATTGTCTTAATTACAAAAAAAAAAAAAAACTTAAGTGAAAAAAAAGTCCTATTTGAAATTACCTCAAAGCCTTGTTTTGCACTCTCAGCTTGATAAGATTCATAAGAATGTACATTACAGTCAAATAAACTTATTTGCAGTGTGCCAAAATGGAAGCATAAATTATGACCTCACAAGTGTTAAACAGTAGACCCACTGTGACACTTTTATTATGTTATATTTGATTTAATATCTGATAAGATAGCTCCTCTACCGGTAACATTAACAGTGATGTAAAAATAAAGTCAGGACACAAAAACAAAAAAGCTGTGGAATATTCTCTTTGGAATTAACATTTGCAGTTTGGTAAATAATTAAAGTAACAGTTGAGTTGTATTTCATCTTAAGAGAGGAGAGCAGTGAAACATCAGCTGGTTCAAGTCAAGATTTAGGAATAGGCATGCCATAACTCCCCCCAAAAATGTGATGTCTGCCACAAATAAATAATAAAAAATAAATCACAAAAAATAAATAAAAATTCTAAATAACATACAAAA
This sequence comes from Oryzias latipes, assembly GCF_053564925.1. Taxonomy (NCBI): domain Eukaryota; kingdom Metazoa; phylum Chordata; class Actinopteri; order Beloniformes; family Adrianichthyidae; genus Oryzias; species Oryzias latipes. The sequence continues at coordinate 21,914,494 of NC_136256.1, read as the reverse complement.
AAATGACAGACCCATGGGGAAAAAAAAGATAAATGCAGCCTCAACAGGGCCCGATCCAGTGCATTTCTTGTGCTGGTTAAAAGCCCGGTAAAAGCAGAGGGTTTAACATAAAACCTATCAAACATATCTAATAGATCAAAGGAGAAGATAGATATATAAATAGATAAATAACATGATAGCATAGTTTTCTGTGCAGGTTAGGGGTTCAGAGGGATATGTTATCCCAAACTCTGAGCTGCCTGTAGTGGGGCTGACTAAATCCAGGCCTGAGCTGTTTCTGCAATTTCATCTTTTCAGCCAAGAGAGCATTTTGGTACTTTGACCAGCAATAAAAGACAGGAGTAATAGTTTGTCAATACCAAATATTGTGCTTAAATACATACTGAAGGCTAAAAATGTGGGGAAAAAATGTATTAAAAAAAGAATGCAATGTCTGGTCAGAAATATTGTGTTTATTAAGATAAGACATACCAAATGAGAGGATAACAGGGTTTTTATGTATATAGAATGGGAAGAAACGTCTGCTAAATAAAGATGTGCAATATGTTAACTATTGTTTCATAAAAAATAAAATACAAATTTGCAAAGTTCACAAGACTTAAAAACTCTGTAGTATTTAGCCATAACTAATGGCTGCAAAAAATAAAACTAGTGTCTCAAACCCAAAAATGTTTGCAGTAAAACAGCACAAGGGTGGAAAAACTAGCCCTTCATCTTTGACACAAGAAGTGTTTCTAACAATCATAAAGACTAATATTAAAAAATAACGTGCATTTTTTCTGTGAGCCTGAAAAAAATGCCAAGAGGATTTTTAGGACTGCAATTAAAAAGATACAATTTCACATTTGTGTCTGATTTTCATAATAAACATTGCAATTCCTCAGGTTAAAAAAAATAAAAATCAGCCTTGCTCACAAACCATTTGTAAAAATAAAAATACCCCAAAAGATCACTTTAAATATCAATTGAAACACCAAATTAAAAAGAATTATATTTAAAATAATTTATGTTGACCATATATTAAACTTTTAGTGAGGTACATTTTAAAAAAGCTTTAAAAAGAAACAGTATTCAGGAGGTGAAAACAGCACCATAAGTCCAATCAGTGCCTGCTTTGGCACCTGACCCGTAACCCCTGGATACAAGGCAGCATCCTGTGGATACAAGTTTCCCCCGGAGACATTTTGATGCTTTGGAGCTTCTGTTGTCTCCATGGACACTCGCAGTCCTAATCCTGTATTACTGCGATGCTTCCGTTAAGTTGGTCAAAGGAAAGTTGCGTTGAAGCATTATCAAAGAAGCACGCAGCTGTGGAGAAAAAAAAAAACAACAGCTGCTTGAGCATAATTTTAGGCTTTTAAAATATACATATCTCCATCATTGTGATTTATGAAGCTTTCCTTAACAAGCTTATCATCAAAATAATTTTAAATTTCTTTCGTCCTCTTTTGATTACTTACACAATAGTCCTACAATGAAGGAAAAAAAGGTTAGAGATTTAAAAAAAACTAAACTGACTGTAAAACTGGTTGTGAAAGAGTAAGATGATTTACAGATGAAAGTTTGTTAATTAACTTATAATTATACATCATTTATTTACTTTGTGTTTAAGAAAAACTTATTGCAGTTAGCATAAATCTATTACGCAACATAAAAAAAATTGAAAGGGTAATTTCTATAGGCTTCCCAAAATAGTTTGTATAATCAGACATGATGTTTTTCCCAGTTTAACTATCCCACCTGTTCTAAAAGGTTAATGGAGTCCTGCAGTACTGTTTTCAGTAGGCTCATTTCTTCATTGTTCCTGTATCCTGATCCCGGTTTGGAACCATATTCAGGTGCAAAACTGTAAATGGAGAAAACAAGCTTATTCAGGCCATTAGTTCCAACATGTTTAGCGGTTTTGCTAAAAGAGAAGAAATTGCAAGGAGGCATATGATGCTGCTTTCAAATGACACAAAAAAAATGTTACAAAAACCATCTTTCTCTTCTCTCCTCACAAAAAGACTACCTTTAAAGATAGACAATTGGCAAAACAGAGCTCAGTACATTCCATGAGTCGTCTTACCTGGCTTCACTCCTCTCCCTAAGTCGGTGTTTAGTGGTTAGGTACATGCGGTTAGCCACATCCTCCATGGCCCAAAGTTTCAAAAGCAGGCCCAGATTCAGCAATGTCAAAATCAGCAAACTGAGACGAAAAAAGCTTAGAATCAGCACCACAAAAAAAGGCAGTAACTCAGAAGAACATTGATGTTTTTAAAATGTTTGACTTTGGTGAGAAAAGGATCAATTTAAAAAAAAAAAAAAAAAAAGAAACTACGTTTATTTAACTCACATCAGACTCATGCCAGCAACGATCATAGTGGTGTTCACTCTGTACGAGTCTGTGGAGCCTTTTAAAAAGAAAAGACAATTATATTCAAGTAAACAATGACAGAAAACAAAAAACATCTTTTGACAATGCAACTTTTAACTTCTCCATAAAATGACTTTGCAAAATCTCAAGTAAAAGCAAATCTGTTAATGTCAGTTTTTAAATTCTAGTAAATTGGATTTGGGGAAAGTAAGATGGCGACGTTTGGTTTTATTGCTTATTGTAAAGTTGTGATTTACAACATGACTCTTCTTTACAAATTAATAATCCAACTTTTTATAAATTAGCAAACTTTCTTTTCTTTTTAAGTCATTGTTTTTCTTGCATGTCATCGTCATGACTCAGGAGCTGCCAAAAGAAAATTCCAACGTGCTTAATATGTACAAATGGCAATAAACTAATACACGTCTTTTTTATTTTTAATTATTTATTTATTTTTTAAATGGAGCCATCATGCTACTGAAGAATTACTGAAGAATGTTACAATATTTTGTTACCTATATTGCCATCTCGATGCATGTCAGAGTCCTGCCCATACGGCTTGTTGGACTTCATGTGCTCCGGCAGAGTCCGGCTGTAGGTTCGCCTCCTCCTGCGTAGTCCACCCATCATCCCAGCCTCTCCATTTGGCTGGTTTAGCTCCGCTTCCTCCTCTAGCAGTTCTGCTTCTGCATTGCCATAGCAACATTAAAGTTCAAACATTTCCTCAATAATCAATATATTTCTCTAATATTTATACATCTATCTATATAATATATATCTATATAGATACTTTTTTTTATTTCTATCTATCTATCTAACATTCAGGCAATGCAAAGTGCTCTGATATGTTAGGTTCACAATTTATTTTGGATTTTTCTTTGTCCTCTGATCGGAAGATTGCAGGTTTGGTTTGTAGTGCAAGACACAGAACCCCACATTGCTCAGGATGGTCATAGGTCCCAGTATTCAACAGCGGCGCCACAATGAGCGAGTGAATGGGAATGTGACTGTATTGTGGTTTGGACTTTCTGGATCAGGGGTTCTCAAAGTGCGGCCCAGGGGCCAATGGCGGACCGCAGGAAGATTTTTTGTGGCCCTCAATAAAAGAGAGCCAGAGCAGGTTCCTTTGAGGGAAAACATTGTGTTGGTGAGAAGAAAAGGCGCTTTCAAGCTAAGTGAGCAAATTTGTCGTACCTCATGGGCTGGATAAAGTCCTGTGCCTATTTTACAAGCAGGTAAATGCAATGCTCAAAGTATTCAATATAAATCGTCACTGTTCCGATCATAAAAACTATGACAAATTTACCTGCGAGGAGCGCAACAATAAGCTCCAACAACTACGAGGCTATGCTGCACAGCAGAGAATATTTACAAAAATGGTTAAATCCAGTGAAGCTGTGTCCAAAGCTACTTTGTGGCTTTGGAAATGGCAGCAAATGCCCAGCAAAGCAAGCCCTTCAGTGACGGGGAGTTTGTAAAAAGAATGTATGCTGAAAGTCGCTGACATTGTTTGCCTGGAGCAAAGGAAAAAGTTTGAAGAAATAAGTCTATCAAATGATACAATTACTAGACGAGTAGAAGTTCTGGACAGCAACCTCCGGGAAAACATCTAGAGGCCCTGGTTAATTGTACAAAAGACACTTGGTAATTAAAAACAACTTTTTCTGTTTAGCCTTTTTTTTTCCACCATAATTGGCCCCCAGTCTAATGTCGAGTTCTTAATTTGGCCCTCCGCTACAAAAACTTTGAGAACCCCTGTTCTAGGTAGTAAAGCGCTATACAAGTATATTCCATTTACAACCCACCTTTCGTGCAAAAGTAACACAAAGGCCACAGTCCAGAATAATTAAGATACTTGTACGAAAATACTTTAAATAATTGAGAGTACAAGTTGTTATAAATCATAGTAAAATCAAAATAGAGCTTCTCATCACAGCTGGGTGATGCTTTTATTTTGATCTATACAGTCAGTTTCCACATCTTTTCTTTGTTTTACACTAGTTCATTTGTCCCAAGAAAAATGTTTAAAATACTGATAAAAGTTAGGACAGTGGGTTATTTAGAAGCACTACATCTCAGATTACTGTGAAAAGTTATCAGTGTCAGATTAACACATCTTTGCTTCATTTTTATCAATTTAGGTCAAACAGTTCAGATTTGGAACCTGTTGAAAAACATTTAATTTTAAGATCCAACCAAGTCAAACTAAAGTAACAGACATGTAAACCTCACATTTAAGTGTTTGCCACCAAAACAAATTGTTTTTCTTTATTAAACAATGAATAAGGATTTAATTGTGTGCTCTCAAAGCAGTTGATAAGAGCAATATTGCCTGGTGCCCTAGCTTGCTGACGCAGCAGTAATGTGACTCATCTGTGATGTGATAGGGGACTTTAGAGGAACCGACTGGTATCTGATCAGATTATAACAAGATCAATCCCAGCTTGAGGAGAAAAGAGAGAACAGTTCTTTTTTAATGAAAATAATTGTGTCTTCCTACCCAAATGCTTGAAATAGTCTTCAATACCACTCCAGGAGTTTTTGGTGATGAAAGACTTGACCAAGCCCCAAGGCTGCCTCCTGTACTTCACATCAGAGTGGACTCTAACAGGGAATTTGAAGTTTTATTCTCTATAGTTAAAAGTAAAAAAATAATAGTAATTAAGTTATACTTTACCTCAGTCGACACTTTCGCTTTGAGTGACTTATTATATAGTACCGGTTTGATGTGTAAAAGTAATCGTGATAAGGAACATCATGGGTGTAGACATCCGAGTCCACCAGGTAATACTGACCTTCCCTGGACTCTTTGTAAAGCGTCTGAGAATAGAAGAGAAAATAAGCAAGAAGCTATAATTCACAGTTTACTCATCCAATCAAGTGCAAAAGCCACCCTTCACACAAATGTAAACACACCTGGTTTTCTGTTGCAGTGGATGACTTTCCAACCAGAGGATTAGTGATTGTTATGGTGTAGTTCAGAGACCGCCTTAAATTTCCAGACGGCTCTTTCTGCCAGGGGGTAGAACTGGCATCTAAAAGTGGGTAGAACTTTCTCTTAATGGAGTGTTTGAGCGAGTTTCTCAGAGAAGTGAGGAAAATAAATAAAGTGCCTTACTTGATATCTTACGAATGTCTTTAAACCTGCGAGTGAAGGCGGAGTCTGTGAAAAGCAGCTCAAACATTTTGTCTGCACTGATGTGAAAAACCTTGTTGAGATAAAGTCGACCTGGAACCTGGGAAAAGCTCATCCGCTCCTCTGGAGCAAGAAGAACAAACGGTTAAACCAAGAAGTCAAATCTGACAGAGGAAGTGGAGGTTGGACGTCACCTTCTTCAACGCTCTCAGATCCACTTTGGTCTAATGCGGAATTCTTGTTGGCGTTAAGATCCAGAGAGTTTGAGGAGCATTTGGAGAGACGTTCTGGAACGTGACGCTTCAGGGATAAAGCCGGACTGCGCTGCTGAGTAGGCGTACTTCGGGACTCTTCCTGAAGGAAATATGACACAAAGAGTTTATCCCCATGTACAAAAATAAAAAAATAAGTAAAAGTCAACTGTTGGTACCTTGTTAGAGCCTGGTGAGCTTAACTGGGAGGGCATTTCCTCTCCTTGAGGTGTGGAACTCTGCAAAGGCGCAAGTTCCACTCCAGAAAGGCGAAGGGAGTGGGGGCGCTCCAATTTCCCAACGACTTCATTAGTGGCAGGTTTCTGTGGAAGGTTGAGGCTGTGGAAGGCGGGGGTGAATTAAAACAAAGCAATAAACTCAAAATTGGAGTTCAGTAGAGTACATTTTTTACCTGGTCTGCATGCTTGTTTCTGCTGACAGCTGTAAACTTTCCATCTCTTCGAGGCTCAGACCAAGATCCTGGCCGTAGTGCTGTTTAACCATCTGCCACAGCTCTGCACTGGTAAGAGGCTAGGGGTGTAAGACAACATGAAAGCCTCAGATGTACGTTTTTTTATGACAAACCAAAATTGTTTCCTCTTTCACAACACAGAAGCATGTGACCTCTGACAAAATCTTGCAAGGAAAACAACCAGAAACCAGAAGCTTCTCTGTACAACTGGTTATATCAAACAGAGCACACAGATAAGGTGGAGAAAGCAGAAATGTTAACTTGAGGACAACAAGTTCTTTTTTTTACTAAAGTGAAATTCAAAAGCGTTTTCAGCTCCCTTTTCATCGTGAAATGTTAAGTTTTAAGTCTTAATTCTCACCTGTCAGAGCGCATATCCCGCAGCTGTGAGCGCTACCTGCCTGTCCCACGGTAACCTGCTACCCAAGCGCGCCCTGACTGCGGAAGTCCTGGATTTGATAGAGAACCGCCCAGGTTTCAACATCGAAGATTAATATTCAAAAGCTCAAAGGCTACCTGTCTAAATTACGGTCCATAAACAGCTCTGGAGACCGTTTCCGCTCCAACACCAGCTGCGCGTAAAGTGCGCCCTGCGCGGCTACTCGGAGGCACGACGTTTACGCAAATGAGGCGTCAGAGCCCCTCCTGCAGGGGGTCAATGAACTTTTGTTTTCCACAGGTGTTTACTGCAGAAGGTCCCAGCAGACACACACCTGTGAGGGCGCTGCTGCGGCGCCAGCCTGTCAAAACCAGGCCAGAGATTTGGTTATTCGGGTGTTAAACTCCATATGGCTGCCAATAGAAAGCAAGGCTGCTGGTTATAGTTTCCTTTAATATCCATTTTCCATTTTCATGTCTTAGGATTTTTTTGATGGCCTGTTTAAAAATTGTTGTTTTTTTTTAAAGCTGTATAATTTTGATTATCTGACAAAAATAAAAATATTTTTCATATAAAACCAATCCTATTGCACGTATAAAACCTTCACCTGCTTTCTCTTTATTTACATATCATTTCAAAGATGCTATAAAATGCAATTGTAACCCACTTAGAAAAAGCATTTAATTTTCCTACTGGCAATTAAAGGGTTAATTTTTCCTTTGCGGTAGAGATGGTTTGGCCCTCCAGGCATACCATGCAGGGCTCTGTGGAGGGTGCCATCTTGTGTCTGCGTGTTTTTTTCTTGCAAGCACGAGGCAGAGAAGGAGCTGCGTGACCAGCAGAGAAAGATCGGCAGTGTTATAGACGGAAGAAGAAAAATAAGTTGAAGAATTAAAAGAAGCTACTTTTTGTTTTTTGAGATCGGTTACGTTGTGTGCCGAAAGAACATTTTCAGAGCGGCTACGTTGTGAACGCGTGTCGTGTTTAAGAATTCTTGGAAACTCCGAATTGTTTTGATGACCCTCAATTGTAGCTCGGACTACAATTCTTCGTTGGAAGTGGATGGCGAGCCAGGCGTAGAACGAGAGTATCCTGTTGAAGATTGACGTACAGTGTGGCCAGCTGTTACTGATTCCCATCAACAGGATTTAACCCAATCTGACAGGACAAGAGATAAGGAATATTCCTATACACATTCATTTATCCTACCCGGGTAGAGAACAAATTGAGTGCACAAACGAGACAAAGGACAATTTATTTTATACTATTTTTTATAAAGCTGATTTATTTTGTAAAAGAATTCAGTTTTAGGAACAAATTATTGTTTATGTTGTTTTTCTATTTTGTGTTGTGAAAGGTAATGTAATAAACCTGCCCTCTGTTATTTAAACACATTGTTGTTTTTTCTTCTCTTCATAAATAGAACCTAGTAACTTTGTGTAGCTTTTGCTGGTTAAGTTTGACACAAGTGCTACATAAAACTTGGCGAGCCAGCCAGGAGAGATTTAAGTGTTTAAATCTTTAGAGTTAAATCCAAATACAGTTGGGCAGTTTTATTACAGAACCTTAATTTTTCTGATATTCCTGCTTGCACAATGGAGGTTGTAGCAGCTGAAAATGTAAAAGTACCAAACTCACTGCTTGTTAGTGGATTAACAGGTGCAGTGACAGACAATGAGGTAATCGAGTTTTTGCAGATGTATGGTCCAATTTCAAGAGTAGTGAAGCTTAGTAGTTCTGACCCCGATTTTAAGAATACTGCTATAGTTGAGTTTCAATCAGGTCATGCTGTTGAAGCACTTCAAGAGAGGTTACCATGCCAGCGACCCACTTCTGACCCAGACGTCTCTCATGGTATTCAACTTTTGTCCACCTTGTACAGTACCAAGCTAACTTCTGATCTGACTCAGTCATATTTGGCAGATCTTAAGGGAGTTGCAAAGACGAGTGGCACAGAATATGAGCGAATATTGCTGGAAGAGCTTGCTAAAATCCAGAAATCTGCGAATGGGAAAAGCTTGGGTTCTGTTGTTCAACCCACAGAATCTCAAAGCCTTTCTCCTGACTCTGGCAATGATGTCGCCATTGTAGACTCAAATCTTGCTCAGACCAGTCAGACGGCTGATCCCATCGGAGCCAACCTTCGCAATGTACAATCAGTCATTGCAGACCTTGACTTTAAAGCTTCATCTTCCACTGAGAAACCTACCTATGCTTTGACATCCGAACAGATCAGTCCACCTGAGGTTCAGAGGCTTGTGGTTGAACATGTTGTGAAAGGCAGCGAGATACCACAGTCACCTCACGGGTCTTCTAAACTCAGGCCATTTTCTGGAAGGGTTCCATGCCCTAATTTAGAAGTTGATTATGACACTTGGCGTGGTCATGTTGAATTTTACCTTGCTGATCCAACTATTTCTGAGAAGCAACTTGTCAGAAAAATTATAGAAAGTCTCCTGCCCCCTGCTGGTGGCATTGTGAAACAGCTTGGGCCTCTGTCCAGGCCACAAGATTTTTTGAGCCTTCTTGATTCAGCTTATGGCACTGTTGATGATGTTGATGAGCTTTTTGCAAAGTTTCTTAACACCAATCAAGACGCTGGTGAAAAGCCGTCTATATATTTGCATCGTCTTCAAGCAACCCTGAGTAAAATCGTGAAAGGTGGCGGCATTTCTTCTAGTGACTCTGATCGCCAACTGTTAAAACAGTTCTGCAGGGGATGTTGGGATAATGGCTTAATTACAAGCCTCCAACTGGAACAAAAGAAACTTAACCCACCACAGTTTTCTGAGCTGCTACTTTTATTGCGCACGGAGGAGGATAAACAATCTGCAAAGTCCAGCCGGATGAAGCAGCACCTTGGGCTCTCAAAGCTAAAAGTTCAGTCTCACCCACAGAATGTGTACTCAGGTACAGGGGCAACCGCATCATCATCATCTGATGATCCATCTCCAGCTGTAACAAAAAAGTTACAAAAGCAAATTGCAGAGCTTCAAGCGCAGCTAAGCTCCTTAAAGGCCAGTATGAATGAGCCTTTAAACAAAAAACAACACACTAAAGCAGTAACTGCAAAGAAAAGTGTGATGAAAGAGAGTGCAGATAACCTTCCACAGTTCAGTACCAACTTTGGCAACAGTAGTAAAAAACCACGTGCTGGATACTGTTTTAGATGCGGGGAAGATGGACACATAGCTCCATCATGCTCCAACGACCCCAACCCGCAAGTTGTTGATGCTAAGAGAAAGCAATTAAAGGAAAAACAAAAACTCTGGGATGAACAAAATAAATTTGATTTAAACTAATCTCAGTTCCAGTTGTGGGGCAAATTGGAGCTGATGTGGTTGAGAGTCCCAAAAACAAAGCTGCCTTGAATATGACGAGTCATGCATCCAAACCAAAGCATCAGTTTAAAATACCCAGAGGTTTAGTTGGTAGAAAATGCACAGCCAATGTCACTGTAGGAGGTGTGAACTGCAACTCATTGTTGGACACTGGGTCCCAAGTGACTACTATATCAGCCTCATTCTATAATGAGAACTTGTCAGATCAGCCCATTGAACCCATTGACTCTCTTGATGTTGAAGGTGCTAATGGACAAGCTGTTCCATATTTGGGCTTTGTTAAAGTTAACATTTGTTTCCCAAAGGACTTCATTGCCACACAGCCTGATGTTTCTACCTTGGCACTAGTTGTTCCTGATTTGAGATCCAGCACAGACTTGCCAGTTTTAATTGGTACAAACACACTTGATGTATTGTACCAAGAGCACTGTCATAGCAAAGCTATATATGACATTTCTACTGTCTATGGCTATAGGCAGATTTTGAGCACTCTTGCACTTCGAGACAGGGTAAATCATTCTGGTAATATTGGTCTTGTAACATTAAGAGGCAATGCATCACAAGTCATTCCAGCTAAATCAAAAGTTTGTCTGGAAGGCTATTTCAATGCCAAAGCTACTGTAAGTGGCAACATGGCTGTTGTCGAGCAACCAAGTACAGCCATTTTACCTGGGGGAACCTTTGTTGATTGTTGTCTAATCACAGTACCACTTCATAATCCACAGAAGGTTCCTGTGTGGATCAGAAATGAGACTAACCATGATGTAACATTTCCAAAACATTGCGCTCTTGCTGAGCTACATGTTGTTGACCAAGTTTTTGACCCTCAAGTCTCAGATACTGGAGGATCTGCTTCTGCTGTTTGTTCCAGAATTTCATCTCTGTCTTCTACACAGCTTGGAGACAACCAGTTGAGATTTGATTTCAGTGATTCACCCTTGTCTGAGGAATGGAAAGAAAGGGTTACAGAAAAACTCAGTGCATACACTGATGTCTTTGCAAGCCATGACCTTGATTTTGGCCATGCCACAAAGGTCAAACATCAGATAAGGCTCAAAGAGGAGACTCCATTTAAACATAGACCCAGGCCTATACATCCCAGTGATTATGAGGCAGTAAGAAAACATCTTGAAACTCTATTGGAAGCTGGTGTGATTAGAGAGTCGCAATCTCCTTATTCATCGCCTATTGTTGTTGTGAAGAAAAAAAATGGCGATGTTCGCCTTTGTGTTGATTATAGGAAACTTAATGCGCAGACAATTAAAGATGCCTACGCATTGCCAAATCTTGAAGAAAGTTTTTCAGCTCTGTCCGGTTCAAAATGGTTTTCTGTCATGGACCTGAAGTCCGGATACTACCAAATTGAAATGGAGGAGAGTGACAAGGCCAAAACAGCTTTTGTCTGCCCTTTAGGGTTTTGGGAGTTCAATCGAATGCCTCAGGGAATAACAAATGCACCAAGTACATTTCAGCGGTTAATGGAGCGGTGCATGGGTGACATCAACTTGGAAGAAGTTCTGGTTTTCCTTGATGATTTGATTGTCTTCTCTGATTCCTTGGAGGAGCATGAGAAGCGGCTCGAGCATGTTCTCCAACGCTTGAGAGAAAATGGTCTGAAACTTTCTCCACAAAAATGTAAGTTCTTCCAAACATCAGTACGATACTTGGGACATATTGTCTCAAGAAATGGAGTAGAGACAGATCCTGAGAAGATTGCTGCTATAAAAACTTGGCCAGTACCACAAACTCTAAAACAGTTGAAGTCCTTTCTAGGCTTTGCAGGCTACTATCGCCGTTTTGTAAAAGATTATTCCAAAATCGTCAAACCTTTGAATGAACTAACAGCAGGTTACCCTCCATTACGGAAGGGACAAAAAGGAACCACCTGCCAGAGAGTATATCGAAATCCAAAAGAGCCTTTTGCAGACCGATGGACAGGTTCTTGTCAGGAAGCTTTTGAGTGCATAAAAGAGAGATTGACCTCTGCTCCGATACTGGGGTTTGCAAACCCTAAACTCCCCTATGTTCTCCACACTGATGCTAGCACCACTGGCTTGGGTGCTGCTTTGTATCAGGAACAAAATGGCAAAATGCAAGTGATTGCTTATGCCAGTAGAGGACTTTCTCCAAGCGAGGCTAGATATCCAGCTCACAAACTGGAATTTTTGGCCCTGAAATGGTCCATTGTTGAAAAATTCCATGACTATCTTTATGGCAATACATTCCAGGTGGTAACTGACAACAACCCTTTAACTTATATTCTCACTTCTGCCAAGTTAGACGCAGCCAGTTATCGGTGGTTGGCAGCTCTTTCTACTTTTGACTTTCATCTTAAATACAGGGCTGGAAAGGCTAATCAAGATGCAGATGGGCTCTCTCGTCGGCCTCATCATAGCCTTTCTGATGATCCTGCTTCAAAAGAGGAAGAAGAACACATAAAACAGTTCACTTCCCATTTGTTGTCTCCATCACCATGCGAGCAAGAAGAACATGAACTGAGTCCTGATGGAGTGGCTGCTGTGTGCTACAAACATCTTTTAAGTGTAACCAAGGACTACTTACCTTCTATCACATTGGTTGAGTCTCTTGCAGTACATGCAGACGCTGTACCAGATGGGTATGTTTGTGATGATGATTTGTTGGCTCAGATTGCAATTCCAATTTTTTCTGACACTGATATTAGAACCCATCAAGAGAGGGATCCAGACATCAGTCAAGTGATGCAGTTGATAAAAGCAGGCGTGAATGTGCCTCGTGACATCACAGATGGATCCCCTGGCATGAAACTGATGCTGAAGGAGTGGAAGCGTCTTGAGTTGAGAGATGGTTTGCTGTATAGAAGGAGGCAGTGCGATACGGTGACCACTTATCAGCTTGTACTTCCAATGGCTTTGAGGTCTGATGTTCTCAGGTGCCTCCATGATGACATGGGACACATGGGTTTAGAACGGACCCAAGATCTAGTAAGAACTAGATTTTATTGGCCAAAAATGGCTGCAGATGTTGAAGCAAAGATAAAAAACTGTGGACGATGTGTCAGAAGGAAGTCCCCGCCTGAAAAGGCGGCACCTCTTGTCAATATCAGGACAACACGACCAATGGAATTGGTTTGTATGGATTTTTTATCATTGGAACCTGACAGTAAAAATACTAAGGACATTTTGGTAATAACAGACCACTTCACAAAATATGCAGTGGCCTTGCCTACGCGAAATCAAAAGGCAACCACAGTTGCAAAATGTCTTTGGGAACAGTTCCTTGTGCACTATGGGTTTCCTGAGCGGCTCCATAGCGATCAAGGTAGAGATTTTGAATCTCGGGTGATTAAGGAACTATGTTGTTTGACTGGTATCAGGAAAGTAAGGACAAGTCCATATCATCCCAGAGGTAATCCAGTGGAGCGATTTAATCGCACACTTCTTAGTATGTTGGGTACGTTGACAAATGAGCAGAAAACTCACTGGCGTGATTACGTCAAAACTCTCGCTCATGCGTACAATTGTACGAAAAATGAAGTCACTGGATTCAGTCCTTATGAGCTAATGTTTGGCAGGCAACCCAGACTACCTGTTGACCTTGCATTCAACTTGCCAGTCAAAGAGGCACAAGCACCGACACACTCTCAGTACGTCAGGAACTTGAAAGCTCGTCTGGAGGAGAGCTATCAAAATGCCTTTGCAAACGCAGAGAAAGTTGCAAAAAGAAACAAGCAGCATTTTGACAAACGTGTTAGGGAATCCACCCTTGCTGTGGGGGACAGAGTTCTAGTAAGAAACTTGCGCTTGAGGAGCAAACACAAACTGGCTGATAAGTGGGAGTCCACAGTCTATCATGTTTTGAAGCAAATGGGAGATTTGCCAGTGTACATGGTTCAGCCAGTGAATGGGGATGCTCCAGCTCGAACCCTTCATAGGGATCTTCTACTACCTTGTGGAAATTTATCTGAAATGGACGAAAATGAGGGTAACATACCAAAACCTCCCTGTCGACCCAGAACTAGACAAACTCAGTCTCAGAATCCTGCACAAGAATGTTCTGATTCTGATGAGGATTATGAAGTACTACATAGTGAGCCGCTGAGTAACACTGAGACCTTTACCAAAGTTTATGACATTAACCAAGGAGGGGTCCTTTCCAGTGCTCCAGAAGGTCAAATGCCCAGTGACCAGGTTACACCTGAAAACCCTTCACTTCTCCCTGAAAGTGATTCTCAGCAAATGTTGGAAGGGGAGACAGGAAATGACATTTGTGAAAATATCCGGAATGAGGAGGTTGATAATGCAGCTCAGTTCCCTGGCATGGATGAGACGCAGTCAATTCCAGGCAGTGATAACAGCCATACCGAGTGTTTGACAGATGCAGTGGAGCATATGCTGAGTCAGGGACAGAATATAACACCCCCTGTTGATGAAGCTGTTGTCACACAGACCGAAAAAAGGGAGGAAACGGTGGAATTAAATGACGATGACACAGCACTAAGAAAGTCTGAGCGGTTAAAAAGACCACCACGTCGGTTTCATTATCCGCAGCTTGGAACGCCTCTGATTTCTTTTGCTCAGAGTTTATTGGAAGGTTTTAATCGCGCACTTGATTCTATACACGAGACTGATCACCATCTAGTGTATGAGATATAGTTATTGACACGATGTAACATGATGGGACTCATGTTATTTTTTGGGGGGGAGGGTGTAACCCACTTAGAAAAAGCATTTAATTTTCCTACTGGCAATTAAAGGGTTAATTTTTCCTTTGCGGTAGAGATGGTTTGGCCCTCCAGGCATACCATGCAGGGCTCTGTGGAGGGTGCCATCTTGTGTCTGCGTGTTTTTTTCTTGCAAGCACGAGGCAGAGAAGGAGCTGCGTGACCAGCAGAGAAAGATCGGCAGTGTTATAGACGGAAGAAGAAAAATAAGTTGAAGAATTAAAAGAAGCTACTTTTTGTTTTTTGAGATCGGTTACGTTGTGTGCCGAAAGAACATTTTCAGAGCGGCTACGTTGTGAACGCGTGTCGTGTTTAAGAATTCTTGGAAACTCCGAATTGTTTTGATGACCCTCAATTGTAGCTCGGACTACAATTCTTCGTTGGAAGTGGATGGCGAGCCAGGCGTAGAACGAGAGTATCCTGTTGAAGATTGACGTACAGTGTGGCCAGCTGTTACTGATTCCCATCAACAGGATTTAACCCAATCTGACAGGACAAGAGATAAGGAATATTCCTATACACATTCATTTATCCTACCCGGGTAGAGAACAAATTGAGTGCACAAACGAGACAAAGGACAATTTATTTTATACTATTTTTTATAAAGCTGATTTATTTTGTAAAAGAATTCAGTTTTAGGAACAAATTATTGTTTATGTTGTTTTTCTATTTTGTGTTGTGAAAGGTAATGTAATAAACCTGCCCTCTGTTATTTAAACACATTGTTGTTTTTTCTTCTCTTCATAAATAGAACCTAGTAACTTTGTGTAGCTTTTGCTGGTTAAGTTTGACACAAGTGCTACACAATGTTAAACATTATTACATACGTTTTTTTATTGCCAAAGGTATTTAGATTATATTAATAATTACTTCAAAGGTAACTGTTGTTTATGCAGTGAGAAGGGCATAAACTGGATCATGGCAGATTGTGATAAAGGTAGTTAGAGAGAAGCTCACTCAGCTTCCTCATGCAGACAGAACAGTCTCTTTAGGGATCAACTGGTCCCTTTGGTGTTTATGGATCAAGTTTTTCACTTTCCACAGCTGATAGATTGCCCAGACGTTTAACATTTAATCTTTCTACTGTTAATAATCACCAAAATTTTCCTGCAAATTATTTCAACTTGGTTTTCTCTGTGACACACTCTGGGTTTGTGTTTTAACTCTGCTTTTCAGTGATTTAACTGTTATTTAACTGTCATTTACGCACATTTACAGAAACCACAACTCGTCTGTTTAAATCAAAGTCAACAAGTTACCTCGGACAGATACGTTGTTTTTATTATTAGAAACATTTAGTGTATCTGGACTTTTCTTTTGGACTTAACTGTGTAAAAGGTGAAAGCAAAAATCCAGCAGGTTTATTTTTAACTTCAATCCAACACACTCAAGGTAATTATTTCAAACATGTTGTAGAAAAGTAAACAAGCCCCAACAGCGTGATCTTTACCCCTCAAAAATACTTTTTTTTTTTTCAACCACAAACTACTGTAGGGCCTTACATTGTCCATCAGCGTGTTTTGCCACATCCGGAAGACATCCATGTAACTTTTTTCTCTCGCAGAGAAGGAAGTGAAGAAGAACTGAGGGATGCAAAGAAAAGAGGAATACATTTGTGATTCTGTGTTGATTAAACACACAAAAAAGAAAAATTCTGATGGATTTCTCCTTTTTAAGCCCAGATACCTTTTCAGTGCTTGTGCAGATCTGTATAGCATTGGGGATCAGTCGAGCCGTTTTCTCTCGGCTCATGGTTATGACGTCTTTGAGAGTCAGCATTATCTGAAAACAGATAAAAATGTAAAAATTATTTGCTTTACACTGGAATTCTTTTTTTTTTAAATCATTGGGATTTGGAAATGAATCGGATTATATCAATATCTGTAGCAAAATACTCAACAGCTGAAAAACTAACTTTCAATGCTGTCCCATATATGTGTCCCACATTGTTTTTGTGAGTTGATGTGCATCTACGTGGGATTCCACAGTGTACTGCTCCTCCTCTGTGCCTTCCTTCCACACACATTCGTTACCTTTGTGCCTCGAAACACATTGCTGTGGAAACAGATCCAGTTCTCTGAGAGGTAGAGGCGTCCCTGCAGGAGGATGTCCCTCTGGAGAGCGCAGGGATAGTCTATCAAGAAACACAAAGCAGGTAACTCCTCCACACAGAAATGTGATTCAGCACCTTTCAGTTTACAGCATTGACTGAAAATAAACATATGCAAATAATAAGGAAATAAAGTTTTTATTTATTTATATCCTGCTAGTTTTATAAATTTAGTACTTCATTTTGGAGGGATCCAGAATTTGTTTTTTTGAGAGGACTTCGTGGCTGAACATGAACAGAGTTATACGCTTCACTACTCACCAACTATAAGTATCTCTGTTTCAGGCAACTCTCTGAACAGCTTCTTAAATTCATCCAGCCTCTGTTTGTAGTTCCACAGAGGAGTCTGTGGTGCTGCAATAAACAGACCCTGAGGGTCAAGGATCTGCCAGAAGACATTATACAGCCAGATATTAGCTTTTCAGTTGTTGTCTTTTGTTTAAAAACAGAACAAAAGAAAAAGATGCTGCATTCAATTATAGTGATTCTAGATGTTTTTTCCTGAATAAAAAAAAAGTTTATTGAAAATGATAAACTGACTTGAAGTTAATGATTTAGAAACGAGAATAATCTAAATTTCTATTTTAGTGATCAAACAAATGTAAAATGACCACATTTATATTTTTACAGAATAAAAAGCAGCTAACTACATTTAGATGGAGAATCCTTTCCTGGCCTTATCTCAAGGGCATTAAAAATGATGCATTTATGGTCATTTTTATGGTAATGGAGCTGCGCAGTTGGATCAAAAGAGATGGTAGAAAATGCATACACAAGATTAAGAATCATGAAACAGCCTAGATTGAGCTGAGACGTGTTTGAAGTTTGATAAAGATACCTCCTCTTCAGAGCTCAATTTGATGTCCAGGGATTCTGTTTCATCTGCAACATCATCACTTCCATTGGTCACCTGGTCCATCGGCTCTGCTGTGCTGCTTAGAAACAAGCAGGTTAAGACTTTGGAAAACAGCAAGAAATGAAGGTAAAAGGTAAAAAAAAGACAAGGAAAAGTTACAAATAAAAGAAAATCATCTGCACCCCTTCGAAGTCTGTATCTTGGAGACTTTCACATTCTTCTTAAACTCAGACTACTGTGGACCTGCAATCAGCATGTTCCAGATCTTAGCTTACACTGTTTACAGGAAGGTTGGAATTATATCCTGTGTTTGCCGGCCAAAAATTGTTGTATTTTTGCCATCAATCATACCATAATCTAAATAGTTATGTTCACAGCCACCTGAAAACCCCTCAGTGAGAAACAGACTGTTTGACCTTTTTATAAAATGTTCAAATCAAGTCAAAAGTCATCCTTTCTTTTTAAAACAGAAAAGTAATTATGCAGCATCTCACTTTCAATATGCAGGATGGAGAGTTTTACTTTCCAAACGAAAGACAATAAACTGCAGGAATGTCCTTTAGTGTTTCCACACGAATGAGTGAGATCAAAGATTTTCTGTCAGGATTAGCTCAGACAGTTCTCACACTTAGACTTTATTTATAAAAAGGTTTAGGCCTGAAAACATTTTTTTTTTTAAATAAAAACAAGAATTCCTTTGGGGAACTTGAAAAGCTTGATTTGAAACTTGCAGTGTTACTTCTTTATGAATTAAGTCTCACAATGGGTTCAGCAAAGGAACTGGTTTGACTGGAGAGCTATATTAGTATGTGCACAAATATGTCTGGTCAAGCACAGCACGCTGGAGCCAATTTGTTTGCTTTTATCTTAAAGAAAGTAATAAAACACATTTTTATCATTTTAGTTTGCTGAAATGATAAGTTTTATGATAAGAACCACCAGTTGTCATTAATCTAATCAGGCTGAGCGTCAAAAAAGGAGAAAAAAAAACATTACGCACAGACGCGTTTTAATATTCCCATCCTCAGTTATCCGATGTGAAGTTAGTTATCAGGCACTCACCTTTCACGGAGAGGACCCAGGGTGTCTGCTCTGTGTCCAACAGTTAAGATAAAAACAGAATGAAGGCCCAAAGAAGCCCTTGTTCTTGGAGACAGCCCTGACGCTCAGCTGAGGAGTTGGCGCGCTCCTCCGGCGCCTTTATTGTCGCAGGTGCTTCTCATCCGGTAGGGGAACATACCTGTTGGGAGTTGTCACTTCATTGATGACGCCTATTGGCCTTCTTCGAAATTGATCTATACTTAGCAGCCCTGAACAGGATGTGGGGATGAATAAGGTTTTTTTCCTCTGTAGTATGAACTGTATTTGAACCCCCAATAATAGTGAAATTCATGCATTTTCTGTACAAAGGTATATCAAATAGGGGCGTTAAAAATCTTAAATATAAAAGTTGATGCTTTGATTCTTTTATGCAAATAATGAACAAAATGAAGCTTTTATTTTGAAGGGACAAAAAGTTATATAGAATGGACCGGATGTTACTGACATGCAGAGAGACCAGTTCAACAGCATTAACTGCAGCATTAATTAGACAAAATGAGGATAAGAAAGCAAAGAAAAAAATCCCACATCACATTGTTGTTGTTTTTTCTGCCCGTTTTTTATTTTATATTTTTGGGAGTAACATGATGAAACAGCTGGACAGCGAAAGCGTCAAGAGTTTGACTCTTATACATTCACACAGCAAACTGCACAACACTGCAACAGCATGAAACACGACCATAAAAACAAACAGAAAGCCTCTACATCAAAATGCTGGCAATAAATAGACTGATCTTATTAAATTTATATTCAATACTCTTCTGTACAGATGGGCTGTGAATTACAATACATCAACTGAACAATCCTCTTTAGGAAGAGCAACACGGCTGCACACAGAAATCATGTCAACAGAGAAAGGAACAAAGGGGCCGGTGACATCCATCTGTCAGGACGCACGCACACATACGATTGGTGACCATGCAGAGGATTGAGAGGATGCCTACGTGAGGCAACAAAAAAAATGAGTACAGTACATCTTTCTCTTTCCCCTCCACATTATTTTTACGCACTCGCACAAAATCACTCAAAGGAGCACGGGAGCACACAAAGAATACATGGAATGTGATCCTGCACTGGAGGGAGACAAGAGAAGGAAAGTGAAAGGAAGTGGAGGCCTATTCCTCCAGGGTACGGAAACCGTTCTGCATGTCCTCCAGCAGCTGGGCGTAATCGGCCTTTATTTTGGCCTCGCCGTCCTTCACGGGGTCCTAAAAACACACATATATGTGTAAAAGAAACTGCAGAAAAAAACTAAACATACAGTATATACATTTAGAGTTATATATTGGACACACAAATAGAGAAGTTTTGGCCCATAAAACTGACTAAAACTTTTTCAAATACTTACCGTTTAGCACCATTCTGTTAGGGTAAACTAACTATATACCCAGAAACACAAATGGAATCTCATTTTGAAGATGTTTTCTAACAAACCTTGAATTTCATTGAGCTGATCCTGTAGAGGATTTCTCCCATGTGCTCTCTGATCATGGCCCAGGTGATCTTATTGTCACTCTGAGCTGTGGTCTCCACCGCATGCCGTGCCATGTCATAAAAGGCTATCATGTTGGACAGTATGCCCACCGTCTTGTAGAAAGGGCAAAACCTGGGAAGAAGAATTAAATGACCATAAAGTGATACAGTAATACTGTTTATTAGATGAATTCCTCCAAAATATACAGGTTTAATTTTCACAAAGAATCAAAAACCTTAATCTGATTAGTAAAGCGGTGGAGTACCTGCCATGTCGGCTGTAATTTACCTGTCATACGGAGTGTAGCCGTTCTGCTGCAGGAAGTCGTCTTTAATCAATTTTGCAACCTCCAGAGTGATTTTATCAGTTTCTGCTAATGAAGCCTGTCAGGGTGATAAATATAGGTTTATTTATAGAAAATGTGGGATTCTTTTTTTAACCCTTTGTCAGGATGTTTGTGTCAACCGCTCACTTGCCTTTCCCACAAGCTGCACAATCTCAGCCAGGTCCTCCTCCTCCTGAAGGATCTCCTTCGCCTTGGTGCGCAGGGGCACAAACTCAGGGAAGTGCTTGTCGTAGTACTCATCCAGAGCCCGGGTGTATTTACTGTAGCTGATCAGCCAGTTGACCGAAGGGAAGTGCTTCCTCTGAGCCAGTTTTTTATCCAGACCCCAGAAGACCTGAAGGAACGAAGTCAAAGTCAGCTTTATTGTCAAATGTACTGCATACACAAGACATAGAGCACAGATGAAATTCCTTTCCTCTCGCCCCACAGTGCAAGCAGCTGATAAAATAATAAAATAAAATAGATAAAATGACAGTAATAATAATAAGAATAACAGCAATCTAAACGGTGCAAAAGAGCAATGAGATGCTTAAAGTGACAGTTTAAAGTGACAACAGTGCTAAGAACAGTAAGTAGATGAGTCAGTGATGGCAGTCTTTGGTGAAGATGATGTTCTGAACAGGTGTGAACGTTTTTCAGTGTGAGTTTGTAGCAGGGAGTGGTGGGGGCAGAGGGGGTAGGACAGGGGGGGGGAGTTGAGCTTCCTTATTGCCTGGTGGAGGAAACTGTCCTTGAGTCTGCTGGTTCTGGGCTGGAGACTTTGCGGTCTCCTCCCTGATGGCAGCAGGAGGAAGTGTCTCTGGGATGGGTGGGAGGGGTCCCCTGCAGTCCTCATGGCTTTGCGGGTGAGGCGGAGTGATAAATGTCCGAGAGGCCAGCGAGAGGGACACTGATGATCTTCTCAGCTGTTTTCACAATGTGCTGCAGAGTCTTCCGGCAGGACGTGGTGCAGGCTCTGTAACACACAGTGGTGCAGCTGGTCAGGATGCTCTCGATGGCGCCCCTGTAGAAAAGTCTGCCTGATGGGGGGGAGGCGCTCTGGCCCTCTTGAGTTTGCGGAGGAAGTACAGGCGTTGTTGGGCTTTCTTGGCCAGGGATGCAATGTTGTGGTTCCAAGACAGGTCGTCAGAGATGTGCACCCCCAGGAACTTGGTGCAGCTCACCCTTTCCACAGCAGCACCATTGACGATCAGTGGAGCGTGCTGGGTGGGAGTTCTCCTGAAGTCCACAACCATCTCCTTTGTCTTCTCCACATTCAGGTGGAGATTGCTGTCTTTGCACCACAGAGCCAGCCTGCTCACCTCACTTCTGTAGGTGGTCTCATTGTTGTTGTTGATGAGACCCACCACTGTTGTGTGATCCACAAACTTGATGAAGAGGTTGGAGCTTGATGTTGGGGTGCAGTCTTGAGTCAGCAGAGGGAAGAGAAGGGGGCTCAGCACACATCCTTGGGGGACCCCTGTGTTAATTGTGATGGTGCTGCAGGTGTTGTTGCAGACACGAACTCCCTGTGGTCTCCCTGTCAGAAAGTCCAGCAGCCAGTTACACAGGGAGGTGTTGAGTCCAAGTTGGTCCAGCTTGTGGATGACGGTATTGAAGGCGGAGCTGAAGTCGATGAACAGCATTCTGACATGAGAATCTTTTGTTTCCAGGCGGGTGAGGGCTGAATGGAGGGCTGTGGAGATGGCATCATCGGTTGATCAGTTAGACCGATATGCAAACTGGTAACTGGTAGGGATCCAGAGTGGGGGGGGGGGGGGGGTAGACTTGATGTGATGCATGACTAGCCGCTCAAAGCACTTCATGAGAATGGGGGTGAGAGCAATCGGGTGGTAGTCGTTATCGCAGGAGGGAGATGTCGAAGAACACATCCGCCACAAAATAGACTAAACCAAACATAAATGTTAAGCGCATCAGCCGGACGAGAACTTTACCTGAACAATACCGAGTGTGGCTGAGGTAACTGGATCAGAGAAGTCACCACCAGGAGGCGAAACACTGCAAAGAAACAGTTTTATTGTAAAACAAGAAGAAAAACAGGGATATGTAAAGTCTCCCTCTAGTGGCAGAAGGCTACTTACGCTCCAACGATGCTGACGCTTCCCTCCCTTTCAGGGTTTCCCAGACATTTCACTCGTCCCGCACGCTCATAAAAGGAGGCAAGTCGGGCACCCAGGTAGGCAGGATAACCGCTGTCTGTGTGCAGATTAAAAAAAAGCATTTGCACCTATGAGTCACTGCTTTAAACACTCATATGCTTGGATTAGACAAAAAGCCTCCATTTAAACTTCAATCCAGTGCATATAAAATAAAAATAAAAACATTAAAAAAATAAAAATTGAACCATTTTATGACAATAAAACCTCAACGGTTTTGTCAAAGAAATGATGCGATTAGAAGGATTTCAGAGCTTTCAAAGGTGAAAACACAAAAAAAGGAGGTAATCTAATATCAATTTGTAGTACTTCAGGACACAATTAGAAAACCGTTTTTGCCAATTCAATCTGTTTTCAACAATGTTGGCAGAAAGTGTGATATAAATGTCCTGAGAACTCAAATAAACAAATGCATTTAAAAAAGTGATCTAGTCTATATAGCATATGATAATATAAATCCCTAATGGACAGAATAATTTATAGGAACAACAAAAGTTTACCTTTTTACTGTAAAGTCGTTACAAATGCTAACTCACCAGCAGGCATTTCAGCCAAACGTCCGGAAATCTCCCTGAGAGCCTCGGCCCAACGGGAAGTGGAGTCAGCCATCATGCTCACATTGTATCCCATGTCTCTGAAATACTCAGATAGTGTAATTCCTGTCGAAAAAAGACATTTATGAGATCTGGTGACGAGATTGAGATTAACGAAAGCACTCGTTGTTTATTCCTCAATGCTTAGCCATGATGAAAGGTAGATTCAGTGCAGCTTACCTGTATAGATGGAGGCCTCTCTAGCAGCAACAGGCATGTTGGAGGTATTGGCCACCAGCGCCGTTCTCTTCATGATGCTCTCAGTCTTTCCGTCCACTTCCATCGTCAGCTGATGAGGATAAAAAAGGCCGTCAGCCGATCCAGGAAGCAGTTGGAGTTTCGTCACAGCTCCTGGAAACTCACCTCTGGGAAGTCTCGCAGTACTTCAGACATTTCATTTCCACGCTCTCCACAGCCCACGTAGATGATGACGTCACTGTTTGAGTACTTGGACAGAGACTGAGAGATGACCGTCTTCCCACAGCCGAAAGCTCCTGGGATGGCGGTGGTTCCTCCTTGCACGCAGCTTCACACAGAAAAAAAACCCCGACGCTATGTTTTGCAAAGTTTTTGGATGAAAAGGTTAAAGGGAGGACGCAAGACTCACGGGAAAAGGGCATCCAGCACTCTTTGCCCTGTCAGCAGCGGGTGATTGGAAGGCAGCTTCTCCGTGACAGGTCGCACCTGTCTGACAGGCCACACCTGCACCATGGTGAATTTCTCCTTCACACCCTCAAACTCCAGCTCCATCACCACATCCTGACGCAGAAGGACACAGCGTCAACACAGGACAACAGCTGTCCGAAAGCGCGGCCGCAGCGGGAGGCCGTCAAACTCACGCTGATGTCGTAGTTTCCGGGCGGAGCCACGTAGGTCACCGTGCCTCGGTTCTTTGGAGGGAGCATGATTTTGTGCTTTATGAGCGAGTTTTCAAACACCATACCATAGATGTCCCCTCCTGTAATGTGACTGCCGACCTAACGGGAAAGACAATGATAAAAGAAATTAAACTTCATTTAAAAAAAAGATGATCATCATATCAAGCTGGCACCGGCTTATACCCGCAGGCTCTTGATGGGGGTAAACTCCCACTTGGAGTCTCGGTTGAGGGCTCCAATGTTCACTCCTCTGGGGATGTAGATGCTCTGTGTGATATCATTGATGTCCTTCAGGGGTCGCTGGATCCCGTCAAAAATGGATCCCATAATTCCTGGGCCCAGCTCCACGGAGAGAGGTTTTCCAGTCCGGAGCACGGGGTCTCCCACCGACACACCAGCTGAAGCGGTAGTCAGGAAAACCCACCAACGTTTCATGGAGCAACACTTCATAGCGTGAGCTTGTTATGAGGGATTTTAAAAAGCTTTATCGTCAAAAGTGTCCTATAGCAGCAATCGTCTCAACGGGCCTTTCCACAGTAAGGATACACGTCTCCTCGTAGACCTGAATGGTGGCCATGTCTCCCTCCAGCCTGATGATCTCTCCCACCAGCTCACTGTGGCCGACACGGACCAGCTCGTACATGGCAGCTCCGGCCATGGCCGTGGCTGTCACCACTGAAAACACAAACGGAAGACAATCACACTAAACCACATGTTTACATGACAGTATTCGCCGCTTACGTACAGATAGTGGACCCTTCCCTTTGTTTGTGACACCAGCAGACTCATTAAAGACCCACTGAAAAATGTGTTTTTGACACGTTCTTAAAATTGCATTTCTGAGTATTTCTGAATAATCATAAAAAGATCGTATTGCTTGCCATCTTTATTGCACCACTAATGTTAGGTTAGGGAGTTGTAAGCGAGCAGGAGAGTGTAAACAGAGAGCTCTCAACAATGAGGGGAGGGAGTGTGGCTTCTACACGCCAACGTCCACAACTGCCGCTCTGCAAATACTATGTCCTAGAAAACGGACATGGCATAAAGGGCATAAATGGCATAATCATAATTATAAGACCACTGAAAACACTTTTAAAATAAACTTCAAAAGATGATCTTTAATGGTCTAGCAACCAAATTTTGTAAAAAAAAAAGAAAAGAACTGGTTGTTTTTCTGTTTGAGATGTAATATGCTGGAAGTAGGGAAAATATGTTGTTGCATGTTTACTGGCAACAGGAAGAATATAATTGCTCATAAAAGGCAAACTCGGTTGTATAAAGTATTGTGAATTCATGTGAGTTCTGCTACTGACATTTAACCAACACAATCAATCCAATACAATCAGATTCTTCAATCTTTCTTTAAAAAAAAGTCTGTCTTTCAAAATAAATTAGACTTCAGCTACAAAAATCAACACAAATACAACAAAGTTTTAATTTAGACTTGCTAAAATGTTATTTTTGCTTAATATTATTATGACAGAAATTGTGTATTTTTATGTTTATTTCTCCTGTGAGAAACATATTTTCATGCGTGTGTTTTTGTGCACATGACCAAGGCCGACCTGGTCCAGAGACGCCATGAACGTATCCAAACTCGCTCTCTCTGTACTCATCCCTGATTTTCGGCAGCTTGGACATGTCCATCTTTACGGGTTAGCAGTCCAACTGGAAGAAGAGAAGAAAAGAAAAGCGTGAGGAACTCAGTGAAACATAAAAAGACCTTGAGATTTATGCTCCAGCTGAATCACAAGTTCAATGATTCAACAATGATTCTGGGAAGTATTAGCTGTTATAATAGTAAACAAGTGTATTTCCCTTCTTTTAAAGCAAGTAATACATAAATTAAAATAAAAATATATATATTTGTTTGACACTAGTAAGCCTCAATTATTGCTTCTTTCTCTAAAACAAAGATTGCCATTACTCCTCATTTCTCAAGGGTAAACAATCTGTCATCTCATCCTTCAGATTTGCACACATCTGACTCTACTAGTGCAAAACATTCAATCAAAATATTCATTTATAACTGCAAATTGCCTTTCTATTTAACCATTTCCACCCCTGCTACTAACCAAAAATGTATCTGCCTGCGTGCTAGGTTATGTTGTGTAGAAGCTTTGCGCTTGAAGCTCCTGCTGTCATTTTTTGGTGTCCTCTTCCCCCATAGAGATGAAGGCAAACAGCATGCAGAAGTCCCAGCAGATTTAGAAAATATTGCAACACGGTCCTCCAACCTTTATTTTTATTCTATTTTTTTAAATAAACTTTATTAACAATATATTGCACATACAAAATACCAAACACAAAACTCCACTGTGTGCAAAATACAATCTTCACGTTTGTTTATTTTTATTCTCTGCGTGTCCTTTTTTGCCCTTCCCCCGGATGTAGAAATCTTCCTGTTTGCGCTCAAAACAAGTGTGCTTTAGTAAAGCAACCATCTAGTGGCCAAGGGAGGAACTGCAGAACGAAATTCATTAAAACGTTTTTGGCTTTTTAGCTGTTATTTTTTTTTAACGTTGGCTTTTTTATGGGTTTTTAAGCAACATAATGTGAATTGTTAGAAATTAAGGTTTATTGGTAGGCATTAGAGTGATGAAACCAACATCTCCAATAAATCGTTTATTTTAAAAAGGCATTATGGCATCTCAATATTACAAAATACGCTTTTATAATAATGACATTAGAATATAATAACTGAACATTTTATTACAACTTCTGATGAAGTTTCGGACGCTTGGTCATATGATCGTAGCACATGACTGAATGGCATAACTCTATCTTTAAGGAAGTGGAAAAGCGGCATGGTGCAAAACTGGGAAGTACAAAGAAAAAAATGAGTGTGAAAATATATATGTGGAAAAAATGTGGAATAGGTATCCCACCTACCCACAGACAGAGCACGAGCCACCAAAGATTATTTCAGTTTACAGATAATGATCGTTTGAGACGGCAGTAAAGATCTTCGATGAACTGCTTCTCACTCTTTTCGAAAAATCGAAAAAGAAAAAAGGGGGGACGAGTTTGTGGATGAGCCAGAACACTTTAAGTAGCATAACTGGAGGTTCCTAATCTGGTTTGAGAGGCAGCAGATGCCCTGAGAACAAAAACAAGCAACAACAAAAAATGTTGCATGTTCGTGAGATGACCAAGCAAACCCCCCTGACGGGCTGATGCTAACTGCAGACCCCGTGAGCCCAGATAAGATATATGAGGAATGTTGTTTTTAAAAGACAAAACCTTTAATACCGTTAAGGAAGACGTAACGACAGATGAGTGAGGTTGGCAGTCCGATTAAGATAGCTACGGATTTGTACCGATACTAGTGTCAATGCTAAGAGAGATTTCTTTGACATTGAAAAACTAGCTAGCTTAAGTTAATATTGATTTATTGTTGCTAAATCGCGCGTATATTTACATTTCTGGAATTAAACATTTATCCATCACAATGTAGAAAACGTAAGATGGCTGGGAAGGGAAGTCTGTTTCGTGGAAACGACTGTTCATTCGGCCTGGTTCCGAAATTGCAATAATTTTTACCGCAACACAAGAAAGCTTGCTAAGTAAGCGCTTTTCATTTCCAGCTCGCGAGCAAATCGCCGTTAAAAACAACTAAACACGGTGGGATAATAAATGGTCCTACCGTCTGGTCGTAAGGTGTCCGTTCCCTGTCTTTCCTCGAACGAGAAAACGCAAGATTGTGCGGTGCGTGACAGGAGGCTGAGGTCAGCTGACTTCATTCACTCGCGCAGCTTCAGTTTTACTGCTGGGCCCTTGCAACTGCCGCCATTTTGGGTCTACCCAGGGATTTCTGCAAAGATCGTTAGAGAGAGTGATCGACCACACCACAAATGTTGCGAACCCACTTGATATTGTTTGTGTAATCGTCGTGGTAATTTAAAAATGAGTCTTAATTAAGTTTTAGTTAAAAAAAAGAAAATATGGAGATTTTGAAAACATTGGGATATTTTTTGTCATTAAAAGAAGACTTAATTTAGCTTCTAAAATATAGAACTAATAGAATTATACCAGAACAAATGCAAGTTCGGAAAAGCAGTATAATACAACCTTTTAAGGTAAACAGATAAGTATAATTAAAAACAAAATAAAAGATAAAATAATAATTTAAATACAGTTTAGGCTGAAACCACAAAGTGTAACTTTTTTCATTCTTTTTATTGCAACATAAGAACTTTAAAAAATAAATTAATAATGGCAATCAACAATAAGTCAATGTACAGAAAATAAACAAACAATGGGACACAATGTACAGACAGGATAAAAAAATATTTTTAAAATAAAAAGAAATCGAGATAAAAGAAAAAGTATGCAATTGAACTTGAAATAAAACGTTTTCATATTAATTAAATTATTTATGCGATATTTCGTGCCGTTTGTTTAAAGAAACATGTATCGACAGGTAGTCAGTCAACTATCGTAGATCATTGACCATCTACTCATGTGAGTCGTGTTGAAATAACATTAACGATGCTTAATCCAGTTTGTCTACGTAAACCGTTATTGATTACTTAACTCAAATCAACTATTCATTTACTCAGGCTCATTGACACATCTTTTATGACAGAAACCAACTATAATCCTGAAAGGCAAAATTCAGGAAAAATTATTGAGTCTGCATAATGGCGTTTGTGCGCATGCGGGGGTCAGAGTTGACGCTCACAATCGTGGTAGAAGTGTGGCGGTTAAGCTAACTTTAATTGCCGCAACTAGCTACATGTGGAGAGTAAAACGGGAGGCATCCCGAATACCAACTCTTTTAATAGACATAGCTTATACCTGACTGAACGATAGACCTTACTCGAAAATAGGGGACACCATTTGTTTAAAATGAAAGGGTGAGTGTAGTATTTTAGGTCACAAAAATGTAGCGTAGCAATACTAGCACGACTAAAGTTTCTTGACTGTGTTGGGGAGAAGATGAGGGGACGACGGGGCTAGTTATTGTGCCAAGCTACTTAATTTTCGTATTTATCTAAAAGTTTATATATATTGAAGAAAAAAATTTATACTTGAAAAACACTGTCAGTACTGTTACTTTTGCTCCTCGCCGCTTTCGGCTCATTTGTGGCTTAAAAGCTAAGCTAACCAGCTAGCTGCTAGTACTGAGCTGAGTCAGTAAACTCAGTTTAGCTAACCTTAGTAGATATACCAAGGATATCTCTGGTTGTGCTTGTGAATACATTTAATTTAATTACGTTGTGTATAATTTCTTTTAATTATTCAACCATTATCGTGATAAATAAGCCCATGTCTGTGCTTTGTGTCAAAAGTTCATAATGATAGCATAGCAGCCATAACAGCAACTTTAGGAGCTTGGCTCAACTGGATCTGTCAAAGTACCGCCGCCAGTTATGCAGCAGCACTCTGCGTTTTTTGAAAATGTGCGTCTGGATACCTTCTCAATTTATACGTAGTTGAGTAATAATACGCATTTCAGACTCAGACGTTACTGTACATAGTACTTGGAAATGCAACACACGTGTCTGTCCGCTGTTTGTGGACACTTGGCTGTCCTATTTATACTTCTTGAAACGCATCAAAAGGTCAAGTTGACTTTTGTATTAGGACTATTTTTTCTTTTAATGTAAGTTTTGAACATAAAATTAATTTATTTTAATCTTAGTAACGCTGAAGCTTTTAAAGTTTAACATGGTTTCTCTTTTTAGATGGAAAATATTATTTTAAAACATTTTCTTTTGGAAATATTTTTGTAATTCTTAAAGCTGTGAATAATCAGTAGACGTTCATGACAAATATTCTATTTGACTTAGTATTTTTTCCATGATATTTTAGTATTTTCTTTGCTTTTGCATTTACCTTTGTTTAAATAATGTAAAATATGAATGCATCGAATGCCAAAAAATAGAGGAAATAATGAGGAAATGTTGAATGAAGAGTGATTTCTTTGTGTTCAGTTGTTGCGCAAATCAGTTCTTTTTTTTTAACTTCAATTTCAGTATTTTACCATTTTTTGTTGTAGTAAGGAAACATTTAACTTTTGTACTTTTTGTTAAAATACAGGCTTTTGATCAAGTGGTAAAAAAAGTTGAAAAAAAAGTATTACATATTTTATCCTTTAAACTGAATAGGGATGAAACTTCATTAATTAAATTGGAATTATTTCTTTATTGATATTTTTTTGGCTTTGTATAATATAAAATAAATTACTTTAATAAAAGCCATTTTTGGCTTTGGTGAGTCAAAAATTGCATTTTTATAATGTACATAAAATAATATACGGTATGTACTTATTTTACCAAAGCCTCTTTATTTGTCCAGCATTCTAAACAGTATAACTTTTAAACTACGTAACTTATTCAGTTGATCTAATTTTGTAGCTTGTTTAGCTTAGTTGTCCTGTTTGTCTGTGATTTGACCGTTTTGCTCTTGTTCCAGTAGCCGGATCGAGTTGGGGGACGTTACGCCTCACAACATTAAGCAGTTGAAACGGCTGAATCAAGTCATCTTCCCTGTCAGCTACAACGACAAGTTTTACAAAGATGTTCTGGAAGTTGGAGAGCTTGCAAAGCTAGGTGAGAGATGACTCATGTAGTAACTTAACACAACTCAGAACTTAAAACAACATCAAGTCATTGCTGAAGTTTATTTTAAACGGATCATGTGGAGCATGATGCAACTAGAGTATAGGATAAGTGATAAGAATTTATCACTTATCCTTAGATAAGAATTTCAAAATGTATGACTGAATTTGCCAACATGAAATCATTAAAAAAATTAAGGAAAACCAATTAATTATTGGGCATTTGAAACAACCTACAGGTTGTTTCAAAGATGGATGTGGATTCATCTTTAAAAATCGGCACTGTTTTACATCCTTCATAACATTTATGCTCTGCATTGGAAATTAAAGCACAGATGTTGTTGTTGTTGTAAGGGTACAAGCAAGTTATTGGATTCTTAAATAGTCAATGGACTTGACATGGTATTTTTAACATCATATTTTGATATTTTCTTTGCTTTTGCCTTTGTTTAAACAATTATAAATTAAGATAATGGTAAACGAATGCATCTAATTCAGTTTTGACAATTAGAAATATAAAAATACAATATTTAAAAAAGGATTGGAGGCAAAGTTAGCTCAGCAGTTAAGCTATAAATAAGCAAAAAGCAATCCAGTTTAGCAAATATTTCTATACAACAACCAGCTAGAAATCCTTTTTATCTCTCTAAGACCTCAGTTCAACTCCTGAACAGAATCCCAAAAAATTACAGTTGGATAATTTTAAAAAAGTGCTTTTCTTATTAAAGAAAATTCTGATGCATACAGAAAAAAAATAGAAGAAATTTAAAAGTAGTTAATGTCTTGTTTTGATAATTTAACTCTTAACGCTAGATTTGTTGTGGTGACGCCTAAATAACATGCTCTGTGACATACCTTAAATCTTGGACCGTTTACCTGATCGACATGAATTGGCCGATTCTGATGTGGAGAAAAGCAGCTTTTTATATCGGCTTTGCACCGAGACGCAATACTTTAGTCGGTTTTGTACCGATATCGGCGCAAGTCTTTTTTCTCCGCAATAGAATCGGCTGATTTCCATTGATTGCGTAAGCACTTCACCACTGTAAAGTGTTTCAAATCAGCATGACACTGCTTTTCCCTGCTTCGGAAACTGCCGGAATAGCATTATTTACGTCAACAGTTAAAGAGTTAGGATAGTCAAAATAATGTATAGAAGGGTTAAGGTAAGAAATCCCTTTCATTCTGTAAGGATCTCTTTTTATTTCTTGCAGCATACTTTAACGACATTGCAGTTGGGGCTGTGTGCTGCAGAGTGGATCACTCTCAGAACCAGAAAAGACTGTACATCATGACACTTGGGTGTCTAGCCCCCTACCGTAGACTCGGAATTGGTAAATTATGTTTATTTTCTGCCGAATAGATTCTGGGGGAATTTAATGATGCCTTGTTTTTAAAATGTTGCTCTGTTTTGCCGCAGGTACAAAGATGCTGAACCATGTGCTAAACATATGCGAGAAGGATGGCACATTTGACAACATTTACCTGTAAGTATTTTTATCCAAAGCATTTAGAGTTTCATTTTTTTATATTTTTAATTAAACTTATATTTGTATACATCTTTAATTTGATTTTTTTTCTTTTTGGTGTATTTTGAATGGATTTGTTGGATATTTTTTTCAATTATTTTATTGATATTTAAACTAACAAAATGTTTGCTCTCCTCTCTTGTTTCCCAGTCACGTGCAAATCAGCAATGAATCAGCCATTGACTTTTACCAGAAGTTTGGCTTTGAGATCATCGAGACAAAAAAGAATTACTACAAAAGGATAGAGCCAGCAGATGCCCATGTGTTGCAGAAGAGTCTGCGCTCCCCATGTGCACAACCCAGCGGAGAGCTTCAGAAGACCGAGTAGGGGCACAAGATTGTGAAAGACCCAAATGTGCCCTCCAGCACAGAAACAGAACTGTGACAAACGCCCCGTGGCCAAAGCATATAAAAGTTTCTTCAAAGGACACAAAAAGACAACACATTTTGATGATAAAAAAATTGCTGCATTTTGTTTCAAAGGCAACTTCTCCTTATTTTACTTCTCCCCTTTCTCATAGGGAATTATAAATTCCAACAAGCTCAGTATCCTAAATTACCCCCAATGGCAAAGGCCAAAACCAGGCAGATGTAGATGAATTGGAGGATAAGAATGTGATGTTTCAAATCATAATGTTTTGTTCGAGTAGTTTTTATGCAGTTAAAACCTGAAAAAGGACATGTCTTCAATGAAAGGTTATTATAAGGGGTGACATTTTTTGCTTTGAAAGATCTAGTCATAGCTGACCAGCTTGGAGTGGTAATTGGAATTGTTCCCTGAATGAAACGAGTTTTATTTGAATGGGATTTGAGTTTGGCAAGTTTATCTCCACTATGGAAGTCCAGAAATGTCTCCAGAGTATTGACGTACGTAAGGTGGAACGGTTTATCGGAGGTGATGTGTTGGCACCATTTAGTTTTTCAGATTATGTTGGGTTTTGGTCTGTTAATTTAATTCCCTTCAACTGTTTTTATTTTTTGCATTGGGAAGAAAAAGGGTTTTGAGGTTCTCCTGGGTGCACTACTAATTGATGGAACAAAAATATTTATTTAGACTTGAAATTTTCAAATATGAATTCAAAATGAGTTGATTGGCTAAACAGATTGGATTTAGGCTTCTGGGGTGGTAATTTACCGAGTGTAATTGTGAAAACCTAAACAAAGGGTTCAGAAAGAAAAATGGAACCACTTTTTGTGCACATGTAGCCATTTTACCAAAAAGTGTAATCGGTTAATTTCTCTCTTTAAGGTCACCTGAACCAATTAAAATTTGGTGACATTTCTTACAGGTGTTACCCAGAGGAAGCTCCAACCCTCTGCATGATAGGAGAGATGTCTTCTCCATTGTAGTATACAGCATGTTTTCTTTTCTTTGACAAATTTTATCTTTTCTGGAGCTCTATATTGTAAGACTTTTTAACGTCTAAATAAATTACTATTTGCAGTATGTTCTTTTATTTATTTTTTTTGCCTCGTGTTTATGTCAAACATGTTGGAAATGTACAGTTCTGCCTATAATCTCAGTGGCTGTGGGTGCATTTTGTCTTAAACACCCATTGACTGAGCTTAGCTGTTCTATGATTGGCTGGGATCTGAAATTCAAGAATCCTATTGGCTAATATCTACGCAAAGCCCACCCCTTTCTGCACGGGTTTGGATTGTTTTGAGAGATGAGTTGAGGGCTCTGCTAGCTAATAGTTAGCTACAAATGTCTAAGTACTTTTTTGACCCAGCATTCTTCAAAATGCCACAACGAAAGGTTAGAAGAAACTGCTTTCTATTTACAATGTTTTAAGATAGCGTACGTAAATCACACCCCGGTTTATGTGAATAGTAAAGTAGTTTATGCTGTGCTAAGCTAGTTTTTGGCTAACAGTAAGCTAGCTGCCTAGCTAGGTATGTGCTAGATGGATAAATTCTTCCTTTTAGGCGATATGTAATCTTTTACTATCGACACTTCAATTTAAATGTAAAACCAATTAGTACAAGTGCAATTTATCTAGTTTGCACTATTATAAACTTAAATTTAGGGTTATTAGCTCGAGGGTGACTATTGCTAGGTTAATGTGCTGTAGTTGTTTAGCATAGTAGTAGTAGTCTGTTTATATTTCACTCATTTATTTTAAGGACATGTTGGGAATTTTTGTTTGCAGGACGGGTGCAGCAGGGGTTCAAGGTCCAGCTGTTGAATGTGTTGCACGGTCGCTATTCATGAGGGCAACTGTTAGGACTGGATGCCAGAGATGACCGAAACACAAACACGACTTGGTCATAAACCAAAGTAAGAAAGGTCTTCTTCATATGTGTCTTTTACCGAGGTATTAGAATTGGACATGGGGTTAGTAAATATGTCTATTTTCTTTTTAATTGTAAATGTTCGTTATTGTAAATCGTTTGTTTCTTAGAAGGAAGAAAAACAAAGAATCTCACAATGCAGGTAAAAAAAATATATCCCTCTCTTCAGCGTTACATTACATTATTACAGAAAAATCAATTCCAACTGAATGAAAACATTTGATTTCTAAATGTTTGTGTTTGCAGATGAAAGACACAGAAAGGAGAAAATTAATGCTGGTATTAATCGTATTGGAAACCTCTTGCCTTGTTGCCAGTCACTTAAACAGGTAAGAAATAGTCCACTTTTACCCCTTGTTAAAGACCCACTCTGAGGAAAATAGAATTTTTTGTCATGATTAAGGACATTCATAAAAAATATTAAGCTTAAGAAAATGGAAGAGTGCGTGGCACAACAGTCCCGTCTACAAGTCAGAGGTGAATTTATCCCCTGCCTCTCTGCAGAAACTATGTCCTTGAAAACGACATAGAATTTTAGGATGTTGTCTAAAAACGGCATACATTTTTACAAAAGCTCAAAAGATGATCGAGTGGGACTTTGACAACCAGAATTCCATTTTTTTTTTGATGAGTTATTTAAAAAAAAAATTTTGTTTCATCTACAGAGTAAGAACATGATATTGGATCAAGCTTTTCGCTACATCACTGAACTGAAGAAGCAAAATGATGCAATGCTACTGGAAGGTGGAGATAAAGCCCAAGGTATAGTTTTCATATCGAGGACTTTGTTGTTGTAGTTCATGTTAATAACCTTCCTTGTTCTTGCTAGCAATATAAAATGTACTTTTTACTTTTATAATATATAATACAGTCAGTTTTGAAAAGAGTTTACAAAATTATTCTAACATCAGCCACTGTGTTTTTTATGTAGTGGCTATAAAATGGTAGGGAGGTATTTACACAACACATTTTTGATGATAATATAATTTTTTTTCATAAATGAAATATATTTCAAAAAAATCCAGTTGTAGCCAAGATGTTTTGTATTGCATTGATTGATGATGGTGTCTGTTTGTGCAGCGGAAGAGATTCGTCGACTGAGGCGTCAGTTGGAGGAACTGAGGAAGAAGAGTGCTCACTACATCGACCTTCTCAAAGCTCATGATATAGATTTTTTAGAGGACCCTACTATTCACTGGAAAGGCAAGCAGCGCTGTGCCAAATTGACGAAAGTGACCCCCACTCACAAGCTCCATAAAGGGATTGTTGTCTATTCCAATGGCAACGCAATGTGCCTACCAGGAAAACAGACTGGTCTCAGAAAGCACCCGTCTGAAACATTAATTGTACAGCCAGCAGTTGAGGCCAGATTGAGGGTTAATGGAACTCTGCTGCAAGTCGACGCATCTTCTTCCACTCCTGCACTTCTCCCTGGATCAGCTGCCACACCCACTCAGTCTACTCCAGGTTTGAGAGTGATAGAGCAATGTGTGGTTGAGGGAGCAACTGGAGGCCCCACTCTACCACCTTCTGTGTCTTACATCACTCTCCAGATCCCTGCTGCCACCACGGCTCTGCCACAGCAAACGCAGCCTGCTGCCCTTCAGACTCTTTCTATAGCAGCTACTTCAGCCCCTCAGCTTCCCGTTGAAAGCCCTGCACTGCTTACACCATTGCAGACGGTTACTTCAGAGGTTTGCTCTTCAGCAACACAGGACACTTCCATCAGGACTGTAGGTTACTCTGCTGTTCCAAGCAGCCAGGCTCTTCTTAGGACAGGGGCTGCAGGCAGCACCCAGACTACATGGACAACATTGCAGATGGCAGGAAATACAGTGCAACCAGTCTGTCAGAGTCTAACATTTCCAGAGGTCAGTGCTAACACCAAGGCTGTCCAGCAGGTGACTGCATGTCCAGCGAATGGCAATCCATCAGTTCATCCCATTCAGATTCAAATGCAGCGAATACAGCAAGCACCCATCACAGCTCACCCTCAAGCACAGTCTTTTCCAAAAACACCACAATCGCAAGCAGCTGTTCTAAACCAGGCGCAGTCTCAATCTGTTCTATCCCCCCAACCTCAATGCGCTCTTCTTCCCCAGTCAGCCATAGTACCACAGCCAGCAGTGATCGCTCATCCAGCTGTTGTGTCACAGGTCCAGCCTACTGTTCTTCAACCAGCTTCAGTTGTCCCTCATCCTCCAGCGACTCTTATACCGCAGCCACAGCCTCTCCCTCAACCAACCTTGGTGCAGCAGCCACAGGCCACAGTTCTCCCTCTTCTCCAAACCATGCAGGTGCTGCAGGTCAATCCTTCTGGATCACCAGCATCTCGAGTAACGGCATCTCAAAACACAAACAATGCAAGTGTTGTAATCCTGCAGCAGGCGGGTGCTTGTCCTTCCCAGCCAGTTCTCAGAGACGACTTGAATAATCAAACGCCATGTCAACACATAGTTATCATCCAAGCACCTAATCAGGCTCCGTCTGGAACCCAGAATCCTCAAATCGGCATTGCGCCGACTGCTGTACCTGCTGCCTCCACTCAAACATCCACAATCAGCAGCTCTGCATCTACCACTACCCTACCGAGCGTTGGAGGAAAGCAACTTGTGCACATTCTGCCTCGTCCTGCCCAGCCTCAGGCCACCCAGACTTCCTCTTCTCTGCCTGTTTCTACAACCCCACAGACCATCACTGTTAATGGTCAGGTATTTGCCCTGCAGCCCATGAAGTGTTCTGACAAAGCTAGCTCCCAGAGTGGGCAAGGTACCCTCCAACTTGTCCAGCCAACCACCACTGAGGAACCAACTACTAATGTGGCTCTTAAAAGTTTAGGCGCCCTTTGCAGTCTCAACCAGAGCATCTCTCAGGGTCTTCCTCTTAGCATTTCTAGCCAAAGCAGTTGTCAGCTTCCACCGGCTTCCTTAGCAGTAGTGCAGCAGAAGCAACAACCAAAGCCTCTTGCTGCAGCGCCAAGTTCTGGATCTGGACATCAACAACCTCCCCAAAAGCTACAGGTCTCTTGTATGAAGCCTGTCACACCAGGGATTGTGGGTATTTCCCCAAAGCCTTCTGGAAAGAGACTTCGTACAGCTTTAAATGCAAAGAGAGCAACAGCTAAAAGGACTAAACCTGTTAAGAGAAAAGAGCTTAATCAGGCACAGCTGTGTGTCGCAGGAGAGTCCCAAGCGGCTCAGACTGCAAAACCTGAAGTTATACAGTCCACTGCTCTCAAAGTAACTGACAATTTATCCGTATCTACAACAGTTTCCACAACTAGTAGTAGCAGGGAAGCTGTTACTTTAGCTCAGAACACAATAGTGTGCAGCTCATCAGAAAATGTGGTTATATTGAGCCCATCTCCTCCACATGAGAAAAGTTCTGTCACTTCATCTCAGAGTGACTCAACATTTACTCAAAAAGACATCAGTACCATCAAAACTACAGCTACCACTGTTAGTGCAACATTAGTCAGGACTTCAGGGAGTGAGACTATAGCATTTCAGAGTGAAACACCTGTTTGTTCTACCGCTAACTTGGCTGCCAACAAACTCTCTGTTCCAGACAGTAAACAGGTCACTGCCAGTGCAGCAGTTTGCACATTACAGCACGAGTCAGCCACCACCACTCCTGTTTCGAAACAAAACAGTTCAGTAGATACTTCTGCAGCTGCTGGTGCGGCTGGGTGCACATCTGCTGCAGATTCAGTCGCGTGTTCGACTCCTGTCTCTGTGACTGGTCTTACAGCAACTGCTTCTATTTATTTAAATCCAACTACCCTAACAGTGTATCCATGTCCGTCTCAAGGATCTGAAGTCCCCGATCCAGTAACATGTGCTAAACCTCAGTCCACCACTTGTTCCTCTGGGTCTACAGGGGCAGGATTGTCATCTTCGGCCTCATTGTGCTCTGCTGCCCACAGCACTGTTACTGCCTCAGCAACAAATGCAGAGTTTAGGAAGAGGTCCACTGCTCCAAGAGCGCCATTACAGCAAGATGAGGAGACTATACCCACCCCACCATGCCGACCTGATGAAGTGAAGCTACCGCTGGCCAATAGAAGTGAAAGAGAAAGTCATGCAGGGAGACTGTCTTCTACTGTAGAGAAAGACGTTTTGGCTCCAGTGACTTCTGCTATTCCTAAAAAAGACTTTGCCCTGTCTGAACAGCTGTACACTAACTTGGATGAACAGGCTATTGAACATCCCATGTCGTCCAACAGACAGACAGATTCTCCCCTGTCCACGGGCTCTGGAGGTGGCAGAGTGTTCTCTGTGGCATCAATGCTTCCCCAGGGCCACAGTCTTGGTGCCTCAACAAGCTCCTTTGGTCCATTTACATTCACTTCTGAGCAGGCTGAAATGCTGGCTTTGGCTATATTGGAGCAGGACAACTCTGGGAAGAGGACTAGTGGATGCTCTGGGGACAACACCTCTTCAACAACCCCCACCACAGTCTCATGGGATCCAACTAAAACTCTCTCAACGTCTACCAGCAAAGAACAGAGTTTAGGTGAGCAGCAGACTAAAACAAATAAATCTGTGGATCCAGGAATAAATAAACCTGTTGCTGACATGCATGTCAGGGGACAGATCATAGAGGGGGCTGTCGGCGTGCCAAATGGTGGTAGACATCTACAAAATGTTGCATACTCACACTCACCATCTCTCCCTCAAGCCCAGACCCAAAGTTCATCCCAGAGTGAAACTGGAGCTAGTCTTAGCATTAACAATCTGATCAGATCCAGCCATCAGGGCTATCCTGGCTCTCCTAGTATTCTTGGCCATCAGGGTTCAGTTCCATCTCCTCTGGCAACCACGGCCCACATATCCCAACCCATAAACAACGCCATATCGCCATGTTCAGGGGCTTCCCAGGACAATGAATACAAAAAAAATACTTTAATGAGAGCACAGCCTGGAGTGGGCATGGTCGAGCGGCAGGTGAAGATCATATCAAAGCGGCAGGCCCAAGAAGAGGTCATGTTAAACACTGGGAAAAGGCCAAAGCCTTGCCCTCCTCCTGGCAATGCAGTAAATCACATTGATGGGAAAGCGTCAGACCACAATCAGATGATGGGCCAGCTGCCATCCACTTCAGCCGCTGTCACGCCGAGGATTATTTCAGAAAGTGGAGGCCCGCTTTTCTCCTCAAATCCATTCACAAGTCCCTCAGGTCGTCCCGCGGACGGCCACTGTCCCCCGCAAGGATCTGCTGACCAGAGCCAGTCAGTACTTCATGTGGCTCAGAGTCATCCACAGCACACAGGAAACCAGCAGAGTCAACACCTGGGAGGGAACCTTTACGTGAAACAGCAGCATGAACAGCAAAGACACCATCTGTATCATTTGCAACACCAGCTGACACAACCAGACCCTGCACAGCGCCTCTCACTACACCAGAGGGTGCTACAGCAGCAAGAGCAGCAGCAGCAGCACGTCCAGAAAAAGCGGGGAATCGTACGAGGCAATCAGACTGGCTCACCGGCTGGCCTGCAGCAGCAGCAGCAGAAGCAACATCATCTGGAAAAGTCTGGAGTCGCGCAGCACTCGCATCAACAGCAGCAACAGATTCAGCATCAACAGCACGCGCAGACGCAGCAACTGCAACAGCAGTCACACCAACAATCACAACAGCATCAACAACCAACCCAACACCAACAGCCTCCTCAACACCAGCAGCACCAGCCGCAGGGACACCAACAAGCTCCTCAAGCGCAGCATCAGCAGCACCAACAACAACAACAGCAGCAGCAGCAGAACTCCCACTCCAGACACTCGCAGCACCTGCAGCAGCAGATCCAGCAGCAGCAGCAGCAGCAGCACTTCAGACACCAAGAGAAGAGCTGTGAAGTCCAAGCAGCTGGATCCAGGGCCCACCACAGCAGCCACCTGGCTCAGCAGGAACACCTGAAGGTTGGTTGTGCCTAAACTACATTTTTAAATGATATACCCTCTAAATCCCTCTCCATAAAATAATTTAAAAGAAAGTTTATAACCTAAAACCGTACTTATCAGAAATCATTTGGGACTTGCACATAATTTCATTTTAGTAGAGAAATATTTGTAGTTTTCTGAATTGTTTTGATCAAACACTTCATTTTTAAATAACTTATCAGGTCAGAATCAACCAGTTCAGCTTTCTTTTTTACATAGATTTTTTGATAATTCATAATTAATATTTCCAACCTGGTTTTGAACACATCTTTTATTAGACTTTAATCAAATAGTTTGTCTTTTTCATTGTACTTTTGTGTTAATGGTGTACATTTGAACTTTGTGCTTCCTCAGCCCGGCCAGGACCATAATGCTTTGCAGAGGATGATGAATTCCAGGAGCCTGGAGCAGCAGCTTATTTCTTCTCCCAGCAATCCCGTGTCCCGTTCATCTGATCTGGCCTGTGCTTCATCTCGCCAGGAGCGCCATCGCGTGTCCAACTACTCCGCCGAGGCACTCATTGGTAAAACATCCACAAGCGGTGAGCAGCAGCGAATGGCTCTCCATCTTCAGCCTGGTCGCAGCGGCAGTCAGGAGCAGCCAGACCTCCGCGGTTACTTGGACACATCCAGAGGGAAGACCAGCATCCCCCACAATCCTCAGAACCGCCTTCCATCTGACCATCAAGGCCCCACTGATGTTCAGCGTGTTTCTGAGTGTCCGCCCTTTAAGGTTATGGGGGCTGGAGGAACACATCAGCTTGGTGGTTTTGAGGCCCAGGTGTCTCGTGGGAATGAGATGGCATCCAAGTCTGTTCCCCCCTCCCAGAGAGGCCCTCAAGGGCAACAGCAAGGGGGCTTCAGGATGAGTGTTGGGCCTGCGGGAGATGGCAGAAATCGTGGTGGCTACAACGGGTCTCATCTCGGGACGCAGGGAATTCAAGTTGGAGCGACGGCGCCACGTGAGCAGGAAAGCTGTCATCAGAGCTTTATGCAGAGCCTCCTGTCCCCCCACCTTCCTGAGCAGACCAACCACCAACGAACAGTGCAGTGCTGTCCGCCTGTTAGCATGGAGTATAGCTGTGTGCCCGGAAGCTCTTCAAGAGACATTCAGGCCAAGGCTTCCAGCCCCAGCGTTCCCCACTCTCAGAAGGCTCCAGGTATGCGGCTTGCAGAGGGCCACAAAGGCCACATTCCTCAGGTCAGTGGTAATTTGCACGCTGGACCAGGTGTGCGAGCAGGTCTCCCCCACCCTTCAGCCCCGCACAGCAGCTCTGAACCCGGCCGATCCTCGGCTTCTTCCAGACCGCTCACCGCTGTCAGCCAGCAATCTCGCCATATCACCAGGGACACTCAGTCTACCAAACCCAGACCTGGGGAGAGGCTTCGATCGGCTCCTCTCAGATCCACCAACCCCTTTGAGCCAGAAAGCCACCTCCCTCTGCCTTCTGGGGGCGGGGTGCTGCTGAGTCGTTCTCAATCTGGAGGAGAAGCACGCCGCAGCACTATTGTACGTTTTATGCCGGATGGAGCACAGGTTCCCAGCGACAACAATTTAGTTGCTGACCAACATTTAGCACAAAACTTTGGTTTCCCACTCATACATGAAGGAGTCATGAATCCTCCGCCCCCCATCAATGCAAACTCCACTTTCATCCCTCCTGTGAGCCAGTCAAACACCTCCCGGACACCATCTCTTCTCCCGGTGGAGCCCCAAAACACTCTACCTTCTTTCTATCCCTCCTATTCTCCGGCTGCTCACCCTAGCCTCTCCAGCGACGTCACTCTGCAGTACTTTCCTAACCAAATGTTTACAAGTCCAAGTGCTGACAAGGGCAGCGCTCCTCCACTCAACAACCGCTTCAGCTCCATCCTCTCCCCACCCCGCCCTGTTGGCTTTGCTCAGGCCAGCTTCCCTTTGCTTCCAGACATCCCCCCCATGCCCATTGCCAATTCTTCCTCCATCACCCCTCACATCTCCAACTTCAGTTTCACCTCTCTGTTTCCTGAAATTGCCTCTGGCGTGTCCACCGATGGCTCGGCCATGCCGATGTCTCCTCTGCTGTCTCTGTCCAACACCTCCTCTGCTGATTCCAGCAAGCAGCCCAATCGCCCGGCTCATAACATCAGTCACATTCTGGGCCATGACGGCAGCTCAGCCATATGAGACCTGCTCCTCTGTCAGAAATTAAGGGATTCCTTTACATGAAAAAAGCAGGTGAACTTGATGCAGCTTTTTAATTAAAAATATGTAGTTTAATGTGACTAAAAAGTAATTTTTTTTCTAAGGAGAAAAAATATATGTTGAATTGTTGGTTATAAACCAACAAGTAATAAAGATGAAGGTTTAGAACATTTTTGGTATGGTCATCTGAAAGCCTGCTGCACAGTTGCTAATGTAAATTTACTAAC
This sequence comes from Oryzias latipes, assembly GCF_053564925.1. NCBI lineage: Eukaryota > Metazoa > Chordata > Actinopteri > Beloniformes > Adrianichthyidae > Oryzias > Oryzias latipes. The sequence continues at coordinate 21,871,604 of NC_136256.1, read as the reverse complement.
TTATCAGGTCGTACTGTACAGAATCATTTTCCCCCCAAGAGCTATTTTGTAAATACCAATGTTTCATATGAAATGTGTTAGATTGTGTATCTATTTGTAAATACAAATTTGATTGATAAAGTTTATAAGGAGACTTTTTCTTATACCTGGTGGATTGTTTTTGTCCAGATAAAAAAACATGCATAAGTTAATTCTTATGAAGCAGTAGTGACATTCTCTCAAACACTCAGATGGGCTTTACATGTTATTGCAGCAACACAAAAATAAACAAAATACATAACCAGTCAGCTAAAGAAACCATAAGATTATGAAAAGATTATATACTATCCTAATATAACAGCTGAAAAATGATTCTTTGGTAGATCAGATATTGCTTCCAGAGAAATTCCCTTAAATTGGTTTATAAAAGATGAAAGCTATAAAATGACTTTGCAAATACATGCTAGCAAAAAGAACATAAGCCATGTTTAATTTCTATTTAGGTATACACAAACATACAGTATTATTTCAAAGAAACGCCAAAAAAATAATAATTTACTTGCAATCTAACAGAGAAATAAAGGATGCCTGACATATCTCTTTTCAGTTTAAAATTTAATTTAATACAATATATAGCTTTTACTTGACATATATTTGTCAATAAAAAAGTAGTGTCACAAAAATATGTCTTGATTTCTACTAATCCTCCAGTCTTGCTGCATATCTAACCTTGATTTTCTGACAAGATTACAAAAAATAACATGGAGGTTATCAAAAACACAATACATCAATTAACCCCTTGTGCTATCTTAGAAGACCCCACCCTTACATTGACATGTTATCTCTACCATGACAAAGGTGGATAAAGGTGGAAATATTTCATGTAATCCATGGACACCAGTGAAGATCACAAATCATTGAAGAAAAAAGGCTCAGAGCACTGTCTAGTGGGTCTAGATGACCCAACTCCCAATGTGTGCAAAGTGCCTAAGATTGCACAAGGGTTAAGTTATTCCTATGAACATAAAAGATAAGGGTTGTTTTTTTTTGGGGGGTGGGGTTAAAAGATTTTTGCTCACAGATCAAGTAAACACTGAAAAATGTCAAAACACAGACATTTTTTTTTCCGAAAAAGATAAAAATAATACATACCTTTTTCTTGCTTTTAAATTTTGTTAGCCATTATACTGCCTAAAATGTCATCAGACTGCAACCAAGTCACTAAATAAAACAATGACAATTACATTTTAATAAGATTACTTATAGTGTAATGGGATTACTTGACATCGATTAATTTAGCTATTCAAAACAATTTAGGTTAGTTAAAATGTTACCCAATTTGTAATCCGATTATTATCGGATGGTCTGGTTGTCAATTTGTTTGTAATATTCATAGCATTTGGAATGAAATAGAATCGAATAAATATGCAATACAATAGAAATTTTATTACATGCTAGAGGTCCAAATGCTTACACAATAAAAAAAAGCATTTTATTAAAGGATGCAGAACCACACAAACATTGATGTGTCGATACTAACAAAAATCTGATATTGTGGAAACTCCCATTTTCAAGTAATAGGAGTTATGCTTTGTTTCGTAAAGACTTTAAGCACAGATTTGCTTTTATTTTTCCTTTTTTTTAACTTGATTGTTTTTTTGTTTTGTCTCCAAGAGTTTTTAGTAAAATCAGAATTGTTCTGTACTTTGAGAACAAATATTTGGCTTTTTTGCCCCTCCATCTGGTAAGCGTGCCATTGAAATTGATACCAGATTTGTTTGCGTTTCTACATACAAATAGAAAATATGACACTTATTGCAGTCAAACCTTTAACCCTTGTGTTATCCCTTGTGTTGACATTGGGAGCGAGGTCATCTAGACCCACTAGACAGTGCTCTGAACTTTTTTCTTCAATGATTCGTGATCCTCATTGGTGTCCATGGATTACATGAAATCCTCTCCACCTTTGTCATGGTAGGGATAACACGTCAATGGTCATCTTGACCCCATGGGATAGCACAAGGGTTAAATCAAAAACTCAAACAATTTAGCATCTTTAAAAAAATCTTAAAAGTTGTATTTTATTAAAAAAAAAAACTACCATAGCAACATTAATGAAACGTTTAGAGTAAATACAGTTGGGCAAAAAAGTATTTATTCAGTCACTAATTGTGCAAGTTCTCCCACTTAAAAAGATGAGAGAGGCCTATAATTTTCATCATAGCTAACTATGAGAGACAAGATTAAAAAACAATTCCAAAAAATCAAAGAGTCTGATTTTTAATTAATTTATTTGTAAATTATGGTGGATAAGTATTTGGTCACCTACAAACAAGTAAGATTTCTGGTTCTCACAAACCTGTAACGTCTTCTGTAAGAGGATCCTCTGTATTAATTGAACCTGTTTGAACTGGTTATCTATATAAATGACACCTGTTCACAACCTCATACAGTCACACTCCAAACTCTACTATGGCCAAGACCAAACAGCTGTCTAAGGACACCAGAAACCAAATTGTTGACCTGCACCAGGCTGGGAAGACTGAATCTGCAATAGGTAAGCAGCTTGATGTGAAGAAATCAACTGCGGGAGCAATTATTAGGAAATGATAGACATACAAGCACAATGATAATCTCCCTCCATCTGGGCCTGGGTCCTGGAGTGGCCTAGCCAGTCTCCAGATCTCAACCCCATAGAAAACCTTCGGAGTTGAAATTCTGTGTCCCAGCGATAGCACCAAAACATCACTTTTTAAGTGGAAGAACTTGTACAATTGGTGGCTGACCAAATACTTTTTTGCCCCACTGTACACAGAATTAACTTACGTCTTACAAAGACAAATTACACGCAAATCGATTTCATAAGCTTTTATTTACATGCAATAGTGCTCCAGCATGTTCAGCCGCGCGACATGCCTGCACTTTTCAGGGAGTGTAGATTCAAGATGTCCTTCATTTTGATCACAAACGTCTCTGTTGAAGACTAATACTTTTGCGCTGAGCAGTGAAGAAGGAATAATACTGACACTCTTGTCACAGCACCCTCATCCTGACAGTCATTTGGTAACCAGCAAATAGGTAAACATAGAAGTGGCTGCAGTGTAAGTCGAGCTTATCCATGACTGAGTTATTTTCCAGAATCTCTCCCATTCAGTGATTTAAAAAAAAAAAACAGAAAAAAATAAATAACTATACAATATATAATCTCTTGGATGCTACTGAAAAGGTTTATGTTGCATACACTTTGTTAATAGCTTGTTAATGATGAGAAATGCATAATACATTTGTGTTACTGCTATACAAATGACAGTTCATGCGGAGGAAACACAACAGAGATAAGAGCAGGAGAGCACCTCATGATAACCGCATCAGAATGATTAGCGTGGCCCCTTTATTTCTGTTGTGTGTCCAAAAACAAGTACCTAAGGGGATTTTTTTGTTTTGTTTTGTTTTAGGGGGAGCAAAAAGAAAAAAATAGGAGGAGAGAGTCAAAACGGGAAGTGCTGAACTGAGAAGGAGAGATGTTTTAATGCCCCTCCAGGGGAGCAGAGTTTAGTGCCACAACTCCCTTAGTCTGTGAAGTGAGCTGAAAGAGGAATAGTCTTTTTTTCAATATGAAAATAACCATATATACAGTATAATCAGACACCTATGTACAAAGCCATAAATATATAAATATCTGTCATACAAAAATAAATATTTTCTCTTGTTTTTGTCAGTCTTTTATGCGTCTGTAGAGTCAGATGTCCCTTTGCTTTCTGGAGACACTTCATTCAACATGATGTCCTCTTCTTGTATTGTATCTTGGGATTGTTGTGTTCCAGCTGCTGAAGACTGTGCAGAGACGGTTTCTTGATCTTCAAGTGACAGAAGATACAGAGATGCTGGCTCTGGAGGGTAAGAATGGAGGAAATCTTACTCAGGAATATATTTCTTTAGCAGAAACACTTCAAAAACAGACCTCTTCACAACAAGCAAAAAACTATTGACCTACTGGCCGATTTTCTTTAAATATGCAAAAAAAAATAGTCTAACAATGGGGTAAGAAAAAAAGGTCTCATCAAGAATTCTTATTTTAAGAAATAAAAAACTGGTCAGTTTTCTCAAACTAAGATTGATAAGAATTTTTTTCTTGCAAGAAAAAAAAAGACTTTCTTTAAACAAGGTCTTTTACTTTTAGATTCACCTTTTGCTTGGAAAAAAACCCCTTTAAAATCAACTTCCTTATTTGGCTCTTTCTATAGAGATCTTTAGTGCTTGTTCTATACATACTCGGGGCAGACTCCGCTGCTCCGTCTCCACCACACAAGCTGCAGTTGCCTCCCGCTTCCTGTGGGCTGACGAGTTGATGGGAGCATGCCAGGAGCTGATGGGTGGAGCTGTCAGGAAAACAGCATGTCTGCTCGTGATGATCAGGGCTACAAAAATAAAAGGCATATTTAATGATAAAAATGTGAAAGAATCCTGATTTTTTTAGAGGTTTTTTTCTAAAAAATGACAAAACAAAAAGTAATGATATTAAGATGATCTAAAATATACTTTTTTTGTTTCTTAAAGTTTTTGTTTTTAGATAAGAATAATATATCTAAACCACACCTGCTGGAGAGCTGGTAGACAGGCAAATGCCCATTTGATGGTGTCTGTGGCAGCAATGTGTTGCACTCCAATTCACAGTCCACCTCATCCTGTAAAGCAAATTGAAACATTACAAAAATAACTCTAGGAAATTAAAAGTTTGGATTAGTCTGCGATTTCTTATACCTGCTGTATTCCTGGCAGACAGTGTTTTGGGTGTTGAACTTTGCCGTTTTGAGGGAACTCGCCATTAGCCGGGTAAACACCGTGTTGAGCTGCCATGTGGGCGTCCAGCGGACAGTGTCCCACCAGAGCAAGCCCCTGAAGCGGAACCATTGTGTACTGACATGAAGATACCGGAGTCACCACAGCAGGAAAACACAGATCGGATGTTTGTTCTATGGAAAACAGAGAGAAAGGAATCACAAGTGTGACAGGAAAAAGTCTAGACTTTTTTGGAGAGGCTTAAACAGCAGAGAAGGACACGTACTCTGTTTGGCCCACGCTCTCCAGAGGCAAAAAGAGATGAAGACAACAATGATGAAGACGAATGCTCCAAGGACGATACAAACTATGCGGTAGGGCAGGTCGCCGGGTCTAGGCACCAGCCTGCTGGGCGCCGTCTGATCTGGGTCTGGGGACTCTGACGGGACAGGTCTGGGATGGTGGGGCCGAGCTGAGAAAACCAAAAGGTAAGCTAATGAGAGATTCTGCCACGCCCAAATAAAAAAAAGAAATCAATCATCTATACGCCAATGCTGCAGAAGAGTGACCTCACCTTTCGTTTCCAGGATCACCACATTGCCAAATTCGCTTTCTCCCTTCTCGTTGAAACTCTGCATCTTGATATCGTAAGCCGTCTCCGGCTGCAGGTCAGTGATGGAGTGCCAGTAACGGTCCCCCTCCACCACATCCTTCTTGTAGTCACTGTCATTATCACTGTCAGTGGGGCGGTAGTAGATGTAGAAACCGTAGATGGGTGTGTTGTTTACAGGGGTGTACTGTTGAGGGACAAACAGGGAGCTTAAAATAGGATCCTCTTGACAAAAAAGCAGTTCTGTTTTCAGAACACTCACGGTCCATTTCAGAATAATAGTGGTTTCGTTGATTGCTTCGTTGTAAGTGATGTAGGGCCCATCGATGGGACGCTCGTGCGTTCTGCCCCCCACCACCGTGTAGGCCTTTGAGGGCGCACTGGGCGGGCTTGAGCCGATCACGTTCACGGCCACCACCCGAAACTTATAGGATGTACCTGCAGAGGGGGAAAAAAATTAGCTTGACTCGTCTTTCTGGTCAGTCAACTCCCCCCCTCAGTTCTATTTTAAAGGTTGAGTAATGATGTTGTTTTACGTCTTCCTTTTCTGAACAAATGTTTTGTTAATTGTGACCCAGTTATGGTTTTGATGAACGGCAGCAATCACTGGAATGACTAACAACACTCATTATGGTGATAAATTTAAAGACCGTGAGAACGTAATTATGCATGTTATCTTCATTGCAATTATATGGGACATTCTACAACCCCCCCCCCCCTTGGAAAAAAAGGAAAAAAAATAGTTTAAACTGTGTGTGTTTTGTTGACCGACCTTTTTCCAGGCCTGTGATTTCCACGGACAGCCTAGACGGGGGAATGTTCTCCACCGCCGTCACCCAGTCCTCGCCTGCCCTCTTCACCTTCTTGTACTCCACCCGAAATGACTGGATGGGGAAGCCGCGATTGCCACGAGGAATCCAAGTCACATACGCCGAAGTCTCTGTGGCTGTAGAGACCGTGGGCTTATCGGGAGCTTCGGGAGCTGCGGAAGAGGAAGAGGAGGAGGAATGGTGTCAGCCAAACACGGACATAACTCACAGCTGCCGACATCTAAATCTCAGCGAGTCACATCGCATTCACCACTTACTGCTAGCTCATCCTTCAGAGACAGAAATGCAAAAGAGAGTGAGAAGTGTTAGTCAGAAATGTAAGCATACTGTAAGAGGTGGACACTGCTATCCTGTAGACATCTTAATCATTGCTCAGGTGTTATTAGTTTTGGTTAATCAGAGGGTGATCTGTTCCAGCAGGGATGGGGAGGGGGGCTTACGAGAGAGGCTTGGAGAAGGAACAGCCGGAGTCTTAGGTGGATCGATTGCTCCACTGGGACCTTTCCGACCTGGAGACAGGAAAAAACAAAAACACATTTAAGTTTATCCAGAAGAAAACACAATGGTGTTATCTCTGAGCATTTTTCTGCTACTTGGAGAAAACCAACTAACTGTGGATCCACATCTAATAAAAATAAATGGCAACCTTACACAAATGCAAAGCCATATTGAATTTGATGACAGCCGTTCAAAACTGACTTTGGTCTTTGTGTAAGATTTGTTGTCCTATCTTCACACAACAAACTGAGGAGAGTTTCACTCTCAGGAGGGCAAATCAGATGTGTATGGCTCAGAAGGGGCATCCAGTTTCAATGTCAACATACAGATGCAATCAGAGGTCCTGCGGCGCGATTTGACTGTCAGTCACAGTGTGGCAGTTTGATAGCAATGCCTTTTAGACCGCGAAAATTCTGACGCCCATGCTAGTTCAAATATCTGCACTTTGGTGAAGAAATTATGTTACATCAACCAATCAGGGACTGAGCTTTGGCCCATGATGTGTTGCTGATGTGATCAGCGGGTGGAGTCCAAAACCAAGAATCTCTTAATGGTAATGCAACACTGATAAAAGGTTCCTCTCATTTTATTCTTGTTTTTATTTTTTTGCCTCCTTGGACTAATGCAGGACAGCAAGTCCTCAAACTGGGTCACAGAGAGACAGAAGTATTGCTGAAAGTGGCAGTCATTCAGACACAGCTCCTGCAGTCAATGGTGAACCTAGATGGGGAGAGTCTCTGAATTATCCCAGACATGGAGACTTTATTACCAATGCTTTTTCAGAGATCTCTAAAATAAATAAACCTGATCTCACAACATCATTTGTTTCTTCCACGCATTGTATATGAAAACTTTGGACAGTAGCAAATTTGAGCCAGAGGCAGCGGATGCAAATTTGCCCTGCGAATGAACGCAGCATTAGTGTTGTACCTTTTCCCGTCCTGAAGGTCATCATGGCCGGCTGTCCCAGACCGGCGCAGTTCTTAGCGGTCATCTCCACTTCATACAGACTGTCTGGCTGCAGCTTAGCCAGAGTCAGCTTCTGAAGAGAGCCGGAGATACTCCTCGATGTCCAGTCCGCAAGACCGTCTCCCACCTAAAGGAGAAAGAGGTTAACTCAGCACCAAGAAGTAAAAATCATACTCTATCAGTCGCAAAACAAAAGGTGTCAGTTTTACCTTTTTGTATTTAATCACATACTCCAGCACAGGAGGGGTGTGTTCGTGCCGTGGCCTCCAGATGAGATCGTAGTGGTCGGCCTTGCCTGTGCGTGGCTGACTGAGGATGATGGGGGCTTCTGCGGGCACCAGCTGTCCTGTAAGCTCAGAGCAGTCCAGAGGCAGCATGGCCCCAGAGACCCCGGGCTTTATCGGAGGCTGCTCTCTCAGGACTTTGTCTGGACTGAGTGGACGATAGATTGACGGCAGTCGCCCCCGAGACAAAATCCCTACAAAGACATCAATGGCCAAATCTAAATGTCATTAAAAAGAAATCAAATCAGAGAGGTATCACCAGACCTAATCTACTCACCAGTTGATACAGTGATGAGGCGAGCAAAGGCCTGTGCGCTGCCCACGCCATTCTCCACCATACACTGGTACAGGCCTTCATCCTGAGACCCCACGTTGGAAACGCGCAGCTTATTCGAGGTCAGGCGGTGGCGAAGAGATGGGCTGAGCGGTCGGGCATTGTGGAGCCACATCACGGAAGGGGTGGGTTTACCTCTGGCATCGCAGGTGAAACGCACCGTGCTTCCATAGACAACTTCTTGCTGCTGCAGCTCCACTGTCACCCGAGGAGGCTCTGCAAGACGAAGAAACCAAGAGGCTGCAGATGAGCTGACCCCCAATTACCAGACTTACTTTTTAGGCATTGAGTCATCTCAGTTTAAAAAAACAGAGGCGTGCACAAGGATATTTGACACGGGGGGAGGAGGGCAGAGTCAGACAGGCCAGCTAGTTGATGGTTGGCTGCTTGTGAATGAGGGAAAAGACAGAACTCATTAAAGCTACAGCAGCGGGCTGACTTTAATTAGAGCCAGCTGCAGAGAGACAGAGTATTCATACACACACATGCACACGCACACAAAATCACTGTAAAAACAGTCATCCATTACTTAGACACATTCAATCAAGTGCTAGTGTGTAACAGAAATCTCTGTCTCTATGCTTTTGCACACATGCAGTCCTGTCTTATACCAGGAGTCAGAAAGGTTGTAAAACCCATGAAAAAAAAAAAAAAATTGCTCCAAACTGACTCAAATGAACAAATATTTTAGTTAGCAAAAGTGTTTACAGACAACGACCACCTTACCATACACGTGCACATCGTAGCGCACAGTGGCAGGGCTGTCAAAGTTGATGATGTTGCCCGCTTTGCAGATGTAGACGCCAGAGTCTCCTTCATCCACAGCGTCGATTAGCAGGTTGCTGAGCAGGAAGTGTGTGTTGTTGTGGGAGCGCAAGTCATGGTCATCCTTGGTCCACGTCACCTGCGGAGTGGGGATGCCGCTGGCGACGCACTCCAGGACGAGCCGCTGGCCTTTGGTCACCATGATGGAACGCTGCGCCGGCGGGTAAATGATTCGAGCCGCTTCGGAAGTGGAACCTGAAGTAGAGGAGGACGTTACCCAAAATATGAAGCCTGGATGCTCTGACTTTGATGATGAGGAATGCATTCGTGTTAACGTGCGAGCGGGATGAAGATCTCACATGTGCAACACAAGGTTCTGCAGAAACATCAGCGAGTCTTTATGCTCAGTTTTATGATTCAAACTATGATAGAATATCCAAACATGTCAGTTGCAGCTCAAATGTACTTAAAAAAATGTATTATTAATTTACAACAAACAATAAAATAAAGTAGCAAAAGACTCACGGCGTATGCGTAGACGGTCTGTGGATATGGAGGTTTTGACCTCCTGAGTGATGGGGTTGTAAGCAGCACATTTATACGGTCCCTCATCTTCCTGTGTGGCATTAGCGATCTGCAGGTTCCCTGATGGCATGATGAGGTAGTTTCCTACAGATGAGAAATTAGAAGAAAAAAAAGTCAAGGAATTGTTGAGAAAATATTAGGAAACACTGCCCAGAAAAATAAGAGCTGGACAAAAAAAGAAGAATGTATTGTGAAAGACTTTGTAATCCGAGCTCTATCTGCCATTTCAACAGTTGGCTGCGCAGTCAGGAGGAGCCACAGAGTGGCGCTCTTGAGGCTGATTGAGCATGCTCAGCCAACACTGGTCATTTCCTCACAGATAAGCAGCAGATAGCCGTACCTACAGCTCCCAGGCATCATCAACATACCGGCCACAAACCACTGGAGCTTTTCTTCTCTTCCAGGCAACTTGGAAGTAAATACTTTGAAAAATAAACAACCGCATTCCCATGTTTCAACATTCTCCAGATAATAGCCTTATCACCAGTTTTATGAAGACTCAGATAACAGGATTGTAGCATTCCGGTAAATTATGAAGATAATACGGGAATTAGGAGAGCAATGAGGGTGAGATTGGGTATCTTTAGATCCAAATGGACCTCGGCAGCAGAGCACTACCTTTTGACGTTTCCAGCCATTCCTGCTTGACGCTGTAGCGGACCTGCGCCTTGGGTTGACTCTCAGGGAGGTGACACTCAATGACGGCCGTGTTGCCTTCATCCACTTCGATTTCCTGCTGGTCGTCAGGCTCAAAGTCTCGCAGTTCTGAAAAACACAGTAAATTTGTCACATAACTGCAGCTTTATTCAGCATAAATCACATCTGAGTGCTCGAGTACACAGCCAGTTCTCAAGTTTACAAGAAGAAAACCACAATATTCTGAGCAATAATACCACACATGGATAACAACCCTCCCTCCTATCAGCCTGTCTCTGCTGTGTTGCAACCACATTTCCGCTGTGTCGCTAATGTTTTCTCATAAGTCAACTTTCTGCTTATCGATTTAAAAAAAATTAAGTTATTTTTTGTTCATGTCTCTGTGGGAAATATGCTATCCTTAATGTTTGGCAATAAGTCATTAATCCTGCTAACATTATACTGGGATCCAGTTGAGTCTGTGGGAAACGGAGGAGTGGGATTGCCGGGGCCATGTGATCCAACTGCGTCCTGCAGACATGGAGTCTGCGGAGCAGCGACTCTCACCTGACCTCTGACTTCCCCTAAACCCCTCGAATGAGCGGCCCAGAGGCCCGAGCTCCGGGTTAAAGGTGAGAGCGCAGCATCCGATGGGGTTTCAGAGAAAGATATCCAGTTCGGCTTTGAGAGGAAGCAGCAAAACCCTTCTCAAATAGGAGGCCGGAGGGGCCAAAATAAAAACCAAAAAAACCCATTAAAAAAAAAAACCTTAGCAGGAGAGACGTTGTCATTTTCTTAATATGAAGCAGAAGGAAACTGAAATGAGAGTGAGGGAAGAAAAACAGCGAGGGAGAAATTGAAAAATTCGTCATGTAGAAGTCCAAGAGTGAAATGAAAGATAAATAAAACTTCTCCAGGAACGCAATAAACGTCTACCAGCTTTTGTTGATTTACTCTTAGCAAATACAGAGCCTCCATTCTTTCAGGAGGTGCTACAACTGCTGTATTTTTCTTGGAACGGTAGCGCTGTTCAGCACAAAAAGAGAGAAACCGCGCTGCTTTTACATTCGGTCAGCTGATTAGGCTTTGTATACAGATCTAATTCAACAAGCAAAGTTCCGTCATTCTATCCTCCGATAGGGACACCGGAGTAATTTACTCAAAGCACTGATTAATTCACCCGCAAGCTCTGGATCAGTCTCTCTGTCTGCATCTGGAGGAGCGTTGATGGGAGAAACAGGGAAGAAGGGGAGCACGCACACACATGTGCAGACGCCCAACATGACTCCGTCTCAGACTCGGATGCTTGAAAGATGGGAATCCCAGCCAGGACATGTCAAGCTTTAGTGGTGTGTGTAAGAGACTCGTTGGCGCTCCATTTGCTAAATCAATCAGGTGGTGTTTTTACAGACAACCCTCTTCCAAACTCCGCCCTAACACATACACAAGAGTCCCCATGTCCCGCATTCTTCACAACAATGTGTGTGCGATCTCCGTCTGCGTGGGACGTGCGCCTCTCAGGTGCGCACTTTGTGTGTCCCACGCGGACGGGGAACGGATTGAACACATAAAGCCGAGCACTGGGGCAGCACGCCGCTTCAAGGAAGATGACGCATTCATCATCTTTATGTGCAGCAGTAGGAGAGCCCAGCTCGAGAGCCTTATTCCAAATCGTGGCGAGTCTGTGCAGCTACGATACGCAGGAGGGCAACTGTCAGTGCGGGAATTCAAGCAGGAAGCTTTTTTAACTCGGTGCCAAAAAAGCGCAGATACTTCACAGTCAGATAGTGTGGAGGGGCTTTGATCAACATATCCCCCGATCGTGAAACGCAAGCACGTACACACTCCCAGCGGAGTGATTCCTTAGGCAATTTCAGGGTGGCCGGAGAGAAACCATTATTAAATCAAAGATGTTTTTTAAAGAAGAGGAGCATTTTGTTATCTCAGCATGCCTCTCTGCCCAATGGGCGGGAAAAATGGAGACGGCAAAAAAGAAGTCGAGAGAAAGTGAAGGGAAAAAAATGATGTGAGTGCGAGGTTACGCAGGGCCTGAAGGAGAATGTGACATCACGTCTCATCTTGTGGGGGGGGATCTTGTCCCAACTGGCCTAAAAACACCTCCAGCTCCTCCGGTGAAGAAAGCCTCATACATCAATCAAATCACTGCGTGTAAAACAATACTGTCAACAGACGCTTTTTTCTCACCTAATGGCATGTTCTGCTGTTGCCTCCACCCATACACTCTATCCACCCCCACGCAGACACACAACACCCTTATCTCCCCCTCAGCCCTCTACCCAATAATGGGGTCGTAATTTTTGGCAGGCCCTGCTGTCGGGCCCTAAGGATTGGAATGTGGTGTTGTGGGGAGCAGAGGGGCCAATGTAGGTGGCGAAGGGGTGGTGTCCTTCCTTCCCCGCTCATGCTGGCCTCCGGCCCTTGGGTCTACTCCATTCCTGGAGCTCAGGTTTCACGGTTTCGGGCCCCCCTTTCAGTCCCTTGATGCGTATCAAGTATAACAGACAGAGCAGCAAAGCTCTAAAAGTGTCAGCATGAGGAGTCGTCGATATGAACTCTATTAGACCGACAAGACGCAGCAGAAAAATTGCTGTTTTGTTTGTCTGCAAGCACTAATTGCTTATTGCACTTCCCAGTAATGTGCAGCAGATTCTCACTGCAGGAACCAAAACTGTAGCTGGTCTGGGCCTTTTGTGAAATTATATTCAGACTAACCGCAAGCAGTGGAAAATTACAAGGTTTACAGTGTTGTATTGGTAAAGAGTCGAAGCAAACAAATACCACCCCTTCATTGTCTTTGTTCCCCTTGAGGAAAATGAAACCAAGTCGCTCTTTGGATCTCCTGACAAACCAGCGAAGGCTTTAAAGAGGTCTGTGTGTTTGTGTTTACTTGTCACAGCTTTGTGTGGGTGGCTACTCACTGGCAGCGGTGACGTTTGCAGGAACACTGGCCAAAGCTCCGGCACCGGTGCTGGCCACACACTGGTATCTGCCCAGCGTTAGGTTGGAGAGAGCGGGGATGAACAGGCTGTTGTGGCCAACCACTACGCCCAGGTCTCCGTTCGCCAACGGCTCGCCGTTGAGGCGCCAGCTGACTTTGGCGGAGGCAGGTCTGGCGCTGCAGTGTAAGGTGACGCCGCCTCCTAACTTCTGCACCACAGACTGAGGCTCTTCGTCGAAAAATGGCACTTCATCTGAGGAGGAGAGTTACAGTTAGACAGCTTAATAATTAAAAGGATCTTTACTGTATCGCTATTTTATGACCTAAGTACAAGAATCTAATGATTCTATCTTAACAACTTTCCATGAAACTAAGCTCTCTTTCATAATCAATCAAAAGGGTAGATGGCACCTAATTATTTACACTTTTATTTGGTTTAGTCTTCTTTCACACTGCACTGGATGGGAACACTTCCCCCTGAAAATGCCCTGTAGTTACAGCACCATCTCATTCGGGGGTGCTATTACCCCAAAATAACCGCTGACCAAAAAAATAGTCACAAACTTTCTGCATTCCTTTGATTTTCTTTTTTTTAATCTTTTTTTTTTAATGAATTTACATGTATCCAACAGTCTGATCAACTGTTTGATAGTTGATCAGAGGTGAAATTTAGACCACTGTACGATGATATGAGGAAAACTCACAATATGCAATATTAGGGATCAATTTTGCGATGATAATATAACTTGTGATACATGAACAAATAACAAAACAGCTAAATACGGTACATAATCTCCATTTAACTGCAACAGCTTAATTTAAATAAGAGTCAACATAACTTAATTTATACTCCAAATGACCTTTGTCTACATAACAGAACATCTAACATAATAGGAGTCCACCCGATTGGTCAGCAACGTGAAGGGCTCCATCTGATTGGTCAAATCCATAAAGTGATTTATTTGATTCGTTAAATACTTCAAACTGCCATAAGATTGTTTGAGCACATCTAAGGTTACCATTTATTGCAATTTTTGGCGACTTCTGCGATATGCGTATTGCACAGTCTGATATCGCGATAACGATAAATTTGCGATTTATTGTGCAGGCCTAGACCACTGGATGTTTTATTTTCATTTTCTTTACATAGTAAAAGGCCAACAAATGTTCATAAAAGAAGATAAAAGATACAAATAAATCCCTAGTCATGGATCGACAGTTTAACACCAAAGCTTTAGCCCCAGTGTTGACATTCTTTCGACTACTGTAACTCTTCAACCGTTTACGCAGTTCCAGCGGATTCTGAAGCGCAGAAAAACAGCCTTGTGCTGACATGCAACACTCTACAGTTGTGAAGGGCTTACACAATCACCGCAAATCAGCTGATTCTTCCGCGGAGAAAAGCGGCTTTGCGCCAATCGTGATGTGTTGCATTTTGCTGCAAAGCGTTATGAAAAGCCGTGTTTATGTTGATTGTGTAAACGGTCGGAGAGTCAAAGAGTGTGTGTGATTTAGGCGTCATTGGTGACAACTGCTGTCTTAAAGGGATGAAGAAATATGTTGCACAAATTCGTCTAAAGCAAATTTATCTCCTAAATCCTTTATTTCAATGAGTTCATTAATGAATTAATTGGTACATTACAGCAATTCCCCAAACAAGGCTTCTATTCTTTTCCAGTTCACCCACGGTGCATCTGCAGCTATGGCTCATCCAAACAGCTCACTTCTTCAAATTTATTTCAAACAAACTGCAGAGACTGCTGCCAGACATCCAAACACTTCGCTTTCTGTGTTGGACCCACATTATATTGACCCTGGCAGGATTTATTCTGCTCCAGGTGTCCACAAAAATTGATTAAAAAAAAGGCCCTTTTTGACGCCAAGACTTTTTTTTTTAATCAGACTTTCAAATATATGGGGGGAAAATGGCCATAAAACTAGAAAATACAATTTAAAAAGACAATTATGGCATGAATCTGGTATGTTGTGATGTCTACTCACCAGTGGGTGAAGCGCCACCCTGCAGGCAGAGCAACAGTACTGCACCCAGTGCAAAAACCACTGTAGTCCTTTTCTTTCTCATCCACGGAGTCCAGTAGCGCTTTCCAGACATCTTCCATTCACTAACCCCTGAAAAACACAACAGAACACGGTTAGAGAGTCATTACCATGTTTGGCGCTCTCAAAACAAACAGCACCAGCGAGGTTGTGCTGACTGACTCAAAGAAAAACAGCGAAACTTGAAGGGATGACAAAACTGTCCAAACTCAACTTGAAAGCCTGCAACTTTCAGCCGAGAGGTGAGAGCCAGAGTCACAGGAGCCCCTCGCCATCTGCTTTAATCCAGCATGCATGCACACGAGCGCAAACAGACCGCCATTAACGCAACCCAGGTGAGGTGACGCGCTCTGCAGCACCCTCAGCAGCCAAACCCCTGGCACAAACAAAGCCTTTCTTTTCTCTCAGCCCCCATCTCCCCACAGAACTGATCCCCTCTGCCTACATCCGCACCCATCAAAGGGGCGCCCTCATTCTGCGGGCCGCAACCTGAGCCCTCCGCTTTCCCGCTCAGGTGTAACTGATACAGGTACAGAGAGGAAAAGAGGAAGGGGGAGAAGAAGAGGTTGTATTCAAGACATGGGACAAAGAGTACAACCGAGGGGGGGGAGTGGATATCACAGCAGAGAGGAGAGGAGCTCCTTTGTAGGAGAAGACGATGGTCAGAATATTAACAGTTAATGCAGAGAGGGGGAGTTTTTCTTTCCTTCGTCTCTCGCCGCCAAGTTTCCCGAATTCTTTCCTGTCAGGTTAAACTAACAACTTCCCTTCAGGATGGGGAGGACGGTTCTGCAAATTCTGAACCCCCCACTTTTCTCTCACGCACGCCGGGCCTGTCACTGCTCAACTGTCCTGCATGGACTGTGGTGTAAATGTGGAACCAGAACACAGCTTTTTCACAGACATGTTTGTCCTGACCCGATTATGGCTCAGAGGAATGATTAATGCAGCGCCCTCGCATGCACATAAACACACACACACACAGGAGGGCTGAAGCAGGACAGAAAGAGAATGGAAACTCTTACAGCGCACCTTCATCATCTAATAGCAGCAGTAAAATTTGTTTAGCTGCCTGGCACAGTTATTGAAAATGAGTAAAGGAGTAGGCTAATGGAAAAACGTCTGCAACTGTGAAACAAGACCACACATCGCTGTACCACATTTTAATTGCATTTATGATTGCATAAACAGTTTAGATGATGAATTCTGAAGACATTAAAGCAATTCTTGCTTAAAAACCCAACATAGGGATAACTAATTGGATCAATTGAAAAGAGCCTGCTTTGAAAAAAAAAAAGGGGGGGGGGGGTTCTGATCAGTTCAGAAGCTGGAAATACAAGGAGGGAAGAAAACTTGGAATATTGGACGGAGTCACACAGACACAAGCCAGCAGAGACCGGTCTCACGTTGAGTATCTCTGCCAATCAATCCTAGAAAGATTCTGCAGCACGCCAATATGCATTTAACCAGAGGAGAGCAGGGAACCTGAGATGTGTAGCTCATAGGGAGGCTTTTACCAGGAGTATATCCTAGGGATAAACTAAACAATCAGCAGAGCTGAAGCAGCTTTTATTTATTTTTGCCATTTATGACTAAAAAAAAGGGAGCTTTTTAACCATTCAGGCTGATAAATATCCCAAATCTCCAATTCAGGACAAAAAAAAAATCTGTGCAAGCTGAAGCCAAAAGTAACAGTCCCAAAAGCCAAAACAAAGGGCTTGAATACACAAAACACACCCATCCACAGTCAAGAAGGATCTTTTTTTTTAATAGACTTTAAGTTCTTTAATGTTTACGTCTTCTACTTTTCTTAGTCCGTTTACAAACTCGCAGAGATAGCATGATTAAGTTGCAAACTGTGGATATCAGCTCTAGCAGGAGCCTTGCAGACATGTACAGTTTGATTTACTCCCTGGTCTAAACAGACTGGCCTATCAGTAGCGGGCCCACACTGTAAACAAACAGTCGGCTTGTGGGGTTCCAGGAGCCGAAGAGCTGAAGGTCTGTGGCTTTTGTGGCTGCTTGACGTATGGACACAACCCAGGACAGCTGCCCGTAAAAAACACACGTGTGCCCAAACACCTGTCTCCAACTGCGAGAGTCGCTACCCATAAACCACACCAGTCGGTCAGTGCTACCTCATACCTGTCCGGTTCTGCAAAGCACACAGGAGGAATAGATAAGGAGAGAGGTTGTATGAGCTTGCCCCCGTCATGCATCATTTATCCCTAAAAAACAGCTTTACTCCTCCAAACCTGTCTGCCTGATTCATTGGTCAGCCGGGTCCTGTTTGCTTTGCAGACACGCTGCCTCAAGATGAAAAGTTGGCCTGACATCTACGTCTAACTTTTTCCATCCATCCTGCCCGGAGAAGCCACAGGAGTAGAGAGAAGAGCCTCCCACGCATCAGCGAGGCTGATAAAAAACAGAGCAGCAACAAGACAGCCACCCTAAATTGCCAGAGGCCGGTGTGTCTGTGTGCGAACTTGAAACCCTGCGGAAATCTTTTAGGCATTCCAAATCTGGCAGTACTTCAGCCTCCTCATAACTTCATAATCTTTTTTACTTAGATTAAACTTTTGTTACAATAAAAAAACAAGAAAAACTGTTTTTTTTATTTTCTAAGATGCTTTATTAACTTTTGGGGAATAAAAGATGCTTTTTGACTTTTGTGTCACACAACATTTGAAAAAAAGGATGTTATAAATGTTAGAAGGCTAGAAGCGTCCATTAAAGATCCACTCTGATGAAAATTGTATTTTGGGTGTCTTCAACATGTTTTTGAGCTATTTTTCTAATGATGGAGGACATATATGAAGAAAAATAAGCTCAAAATTGCATTTCTGGGTATTTCTTTATCATTCTGAATCAGGAGCAGATAAAAAAATGCTGTTCGAAAAGAGCTTTTTTGTGATGCAGAAAATACACTGGGCGGGCCACAAGCTCCCTGTTCTTAGTTCTCAGCAACAGGGAGGGGAAGGGGAGGCGGGATCGCTCCAACAATCCCCACCTACAGGTGTGAACTTCTAATCAACTACTGCCGCTCTGCAGAAACTATGTCCTATGTTTTTTTTTTTCATTTTGGCTAAAAACAGCATAATCATAAAGAGCCATAGATAATCGGTGTGGGACTTTAAGTCACGGGAACCTTTTAAAAGCTTCTTGAATGTTTGAGAAATTAAAAAACAAGTTCAGTACAAAGTATTTAGTCAGCTAAACCTTTGGAGTTTAGGGATTTGTGCTTAGTGCACATCCTTCAAAGGATAACTGTAGTCTCAGTGGCTTAATTAAATGGTCTCGATGGAGAGGCTTGAAACCATCTTGGCTTCCCTTTTCTTGTGGTCCCTTCTTTGGGAACTTAAGACTTGTTCGGAACGACCTGTGACTTGACCTGGATCCAGCTCAAAGACGGCCCCACAGACCTGAACGCAGGTGTTTGGGGTGTATCTGAGGTCTCCCTGGAATGGCAGTGAGGAAGGAACAGCAAACATGAGGTTGTGTTGGTTGTGTGCAGGCATGCAGTGCGAGTGTCGATGCGCAGCGAGCGAGAGTCACTTGACAGAAGTTTATTGTGAGCGTGTAAAAGTAAAGACACCAAAGCCCCTGTCTTTTCGGGCCACTGCTAGTCCCATTGTCTCCCTGTGTCCGTGGATAAATTCATTTTGACAACCCTGCTAATTGGATAAAACTAGGATGGAGCCTCCTCCCCGAGCTCTCACATTCCATCTGCTTTCTGGCACGGAGAAGACACACAAGAGGGAGGACGTGGTGGAGGGCTCGCAGGGCAGCAACTCCTTCAGAGGAGCTGAGCTGTTGAATATTTATCACCTCCCCAAATTCCCCTCTTCGCTGCCCTCCCTCCAGTTTTACGTCTTTTTACACCCCCCTCCCTCAATCAAGGCCCTCCAAACACCACAAAGCCCCCCCTTTAGATAAACACATGTGGTGTCAAGTGTGAGGAGTGCCGGGGGTTCAACTGCCCCGCTCCAGCCCGAAGCCCACAATGCTGTGCCGCATAGCTGCCATGCGGGAGGCCGGTTGCCCCTGGCGACGCTAACAGGCAGAACGCACCTTAATAGAGTGGAGAGTCATTGTAAAGCAGTGAGCCGCTGCACGGACAAAGACCCCGCAGACCCTTGGAGAAAAGGGAGACGCTACTCTGAAGGGCCCGGGGAAGAGCTGATGGGCCCTGCTCAATGACCAGAGAGAAGAGGGGGGGGGCTCAATGACCAAGAGGTTTGGGAGAAGAGAGCTTGTGGAGGCAAGGGGGGAGAAGGCCTTTATAGATTGATGTGAGATGAGCGACTGGGGTTTGTGCCGGGAGCTGGAGGAGGCGGGAGTGAAGAGTTGACTGTGAAAGCTGAACAGCGACTCAGATTAATAAAGAGGATGTCAACTGGCAGGCGAGCAGGAGGAGAGAGCAGAGCCTCCTCACCGAGGGGAGTGTTTGGGAGAGCGCCCCTGAATGTTCCAACACATTTTGCCCTCACTCCGTCAATCTGCTGGATGGCCTCTTGGCCTGGCTTAGGGGTTTTCTGCTGAGTGGAGCTGGATGAGGACAGAGCTGAGGCTGCTTCACTAACCACATCCACTTCACTATGCCAGCATCAGCAGCACAACACAGCATCCAGACGTCAAAGAAACTATTTTACCTGGAGGTTGCCAAATATTCAACAATACTGAGCACATTTGAAGTTTTGTTTTGGTCAATTTAAAAATTCAAGACCTAAAGGTGTTTATTTTTGGATCAATATATTTGAGAAAAATATCCTTCAGATTTTTAACTCTAAAAATGTAAAAAGCATCAACATCCAGAATCGGAAGTCCTCAACCAGAACTGGAGGTCCCCCCATATCCCTCAAAACTGGCAACCTGGACAGTTACAGTTTTTCCCATTTAAGCTTTAATAAAAATAAATTCTGTAATTCTGAACTCTTTTGGGTTAGGGCAACTTGCATAATTTCCGCTTCCGGCTGATGATGTCAGGCGCCATCTTGTCTGCAGCCAGGTCCCTCTTGATTTTTGACTAAAGTTTGTGTCCTTAAGCTGTAACATCATCATATGACGCTGGTTCACAACCTTTACCAACTGTTTTTAGGATGGGCAAAAGCAGCCGACACACTGCACTCAGAATTCCTTACAAAATAATAGAAATCTCTTAGATTTGCTCCAAACCAGTAGTTCTACTAATTATTTTTTTCTATATAAGTGACACCTAGTGGCCGTGTTGGAAAATGCATGAGAAATCAACATAACAGCAGAAAAATATTGGGAAATTTAACCTGAACCCTTATTTTTTCCATCAGCAATCATCAATCTATTATAAAATAAACAGAATAGAGAGTGAACGCCAAACCTTAGTCCTAAATTACAACAAAGCAAAACTCCAAAATATATTGGAGTGGGAGTTTTTGAAAATGGTAAAACTATTAAGCAGAGAAAACACTATTACACAAGAAGATTGTCAATAACTAATACAAATTTAAGGAAAACAGGTAATTAAAAAGAAATGAAGATTTTATTCCCTCTATGAGTACAACAGCTGAATTGGAGATGTATGCAAAACTAAAACACGGTGCACAGTTCAGTTCACCAGGAAATGTTCAAAAATGCAATTCAGAGAAAAAATATTGACACCTTTATATTTACTGAAATGCAATTAAAACTAGTAGTTACTTTTGCTAAATATCCATGATAACAATTTACTGTTTCAGAGTCAAAATGGACAGAATTCTCTATGGAGAAAGTCAGCATCCGCTTAGGTTGACAGGGACAGTCTCAGGACCTTTCAGTTCTACTTTAAACACTTAAAAATCTTGGCACACAGCAGCTCTCACACTGAACAAGAAGAGAGACTATTTGTCCGAAAATCCCGCTTAACAGGTGGAGAGTGGACCGATCCCAACCCTCCTCTCAAAACATCACTAGTTCTCATGCCATAAAATCACACATCAAAAGCATCTAAGCATCCTTAACGAGGCTGAGAATCCAAACCCCCCCCCCCCATCCCTCCCTCATAATACTCTCCCACACAAACACACACACGCACACAAGTATTAACGAGCTCCAAGCCCTCCTTCAAACTCCCCGAAACCCCGGCACTAACGAGCTACAGAGCGTCTCGAGGATTAACAAGAGGGATCTGGACAGGCCTGCCATCTAGAGGGGGGGGGGGGGGGGGTCTAATCAATTAGGCACCATGGCATTTGCATAATTTAGATAACGAAGCTGAATTAACCACAGAGAGCTAATTATGGTGAACACATCCACCCACATTCCTTCCTTGGGATGCCATCCACCTGGCCATGGGAACAGAACCGGATCACTGAGGCCGTTGGGGGAAAGAGGAGCACCTGAGAAGATGGGAGGATGGAGGGAGAGGGATGAAAGGATAAAAGGCATGAAACCAAAGAAAAGGAAAAAGGCAATTGGGATCGGGTTTAGTTGATGGAAGGAAAAAGGCAAAGAAGAAAAAACTAAGAAAGATAAAGACCATTTTAAGAGTTGTTGACTGGAAGGGAACTTTTCATCATCCGTGAGAGTAAATTCAGATTTATTTGAGTTGTCTTGACTAAAATGAAAACAAAGATTTAAGCATGAAATATTGATATTGGCATTTTAGCATAAATTCAATATCATGCATAAGTTAGTGACTGGCAGAAAAATAATGGATTTAAGTCTTTAAAGTTCCACCTCAATCAAAGCGTTCCCAGTGGACTGTAAATTATTAGGAATTACGAGGAAAACAAAGACGTACATGGAGTTATTTGTATGTAAGTGAATGCATCAGAATTGAGTGGAGTATGGATCTTGTGGCCTGCCGATTGTAGATTTTAAGTAACAACTAAGCTCTTTAAAACACCTTTTTTGTCTGCTTCTGATTCACAAAAATTTGAATAAAGGAATACTCAGAAATACAAATTTAGGTTTACTTTTTCTATATATATATATGCCCTCCATCATGAGAAAAAATGCTACAAGAATGTATAAAAAACACCAAAATAACTATCTTTATTGGAGGAGGTCCTTTAAATGTCCTACTAAAAGAGGAAAACGTTGATTTCGACTCTTTTATAGGAAGTCATTGCCATGGCAACATTAGCAACATTAAATATTTGCATGTTAAATGGATTTCTATACACCAAGCAGTTCTGTTAGGTTAAAAGATTTCCATAGATTGTCTGGAAAACCAATATTTAGGATTTCCGAAAGCCTGTAAACTTTAAAGACGCACTCACATTAGCACCGTTACATATTTCGTCAACCCACAACCATGCTTTGACCGCACACACACACACACACACACACACACACACACACATTAAAGCAGGCAATCCCACAAAGTCCTGTAAGATTGTGAAAGTATACTCACAAAGGCACAGAAATATGCAGACCTCAGGAAGTTTTTCCAAAACAGATGCCAACAGGTTTGAAAACCGGCTACCACTCTCCCCCCCCCCCTTCCCCCCCTAACTAAAGAGAATGAATACCGTACATGTACCACAGCTTTTACCCATGCCAACATATATACTGTATACTACTGCCTCTTGTGTGTTAACTGGGAGGGAGGGTTGAGACCCGGGGATATGTGTGTGGGGTGGGTTAAAGGGGCCCCCAAACTCTTTTGGCAGCCCATGCATCAGAGTGAATGGAACCAATTATAAATCAAGAGCAATTTCTCCCCATTATTCAGCAGGAACCCAGAGGAAAAAAATAAAAGCGGGGGGAGCAGGAGGCTACCTGGCCCTGCAACTCTCAGTGGGAGCTGATGGGGGGGGGGGGGGGCAAAGCAAGTGGAAGATTATAAGAAAAACAGACATAAGAAGGCATTTGGAAAAAAAGGAGATAAGGCAGACAGGAAGAGAAATGATGGAATGAAGATAGGCTGTAAACCGAAATAGAACAGCCAAAAGGGGAGTAATAGCAAAAACAGAGGCGAGAAAGGCAGGAAATTGAACCGAGAGGCCGTGGGGCGTCAGGCATGTTCAAGTTGGAGCTCCAGCTGCTGGTTTGAAGTGAAAGCTGCTGGGTATGAAAGTTTCTTAAGAGAAGAAACAGCTGGCGGAGGCCGCTTTCAAAGGGAGCAATCAGTCTGAGGAGCTGGACTTGTGACACATTGCACAGCTACCATTTGCCCTGTCACTCACAGCCACAGATGTGCATGATCCTGCCATGAATTATCATAAAATAAGACTTCATGGTGATATGACTTGGACGGCAAACAGAGACGCTCTGTTGATGGAAAATTCCAGCTCTGATAACCTCAGGGGCCTAATAACGTACTAATCAGGTGCCCAGTGATTTATTCTGTTGAATCCTGTCTTCTGCTGCCAGTCTGGCATTCTTCAATGATTAGTTTTCTCTCTTGAGTGAAACATAATAAATCTGATTACTGGTTCCAGCCCTGGAACACGACCCAGATTCCCTGACACGTCTTTTGACTGCCATTATTGTTTCTCTCACACATGTTGGAGAACAAAACCAATGTGCAGTCAGAAAACACTGCAGGACGGTTTGTAGCCACACATAAAACCAGCCACAATGAGTTAATTTTTTTATTTTATTTTTTACAAGCATGAGGGGATGGATAAAGGCTAGAAAAAAAATCAGAATGCAATCTTTAGCCTGCAAACGAATGATCTATTAGAGCATCGGGGTTGCCTTTGGCTCAGGAAAACAACCCCTAATCTTGTCCAAATTTGCTCTGCACACGCGAGACTATTTGTCGACACACACTTCACTCTCCTACTCCACTCTGGAGTTGATAAATGACCTAATGATGCTCAGAAAGTCTGCATGTCTGAACGAAAGGGAGGTAAGTAAGGAAGGCTGGAGGAACTCCATTATCCAATCAGCAGCTTCTTAAGTTTTAATTCATGGAACAAATCAATCCAGTTGCTTCAGATAACTCCTATTAGCTGGCAAAACATGTTGGTGAAAGCACTGAATTTATTTCATTTATCCATTAAACACTTTGCTTCTGAACTTTCTCCTTTAGTTTTTCCCAGTTTTGGGGGGGCATACTGCATTCCTCTGTTTTCCTCCTGGGAGGATCAGGGGAAGAGAGGTATGCGGCCCCCGGGGAGGGGGTTTGGACCCTGGCCACCTGCCAATCCAGGTGGCCCTCTTTGGTTCTCCGATGTCTGACTGGACACAGAAACTCCCCATAGGGGCACGACAGCCCAAGCTCCGGCCTCCAATCTGTCAACGCCAGAGGGCTAATGCATCGTATGTCAACACACCCATAACGTCCAACGCTGGAAAATAAAGCAAGCTTATTTGGTGACCTGTTTTTTTTTTTGTGTCAAAGTCTGTCAACTCCAAAAAACTAAAAGTGCATGATATCATGAAGTAGCTTTACAAATTTGAGCTCATGGAAATATTCCAAAATCACACAGATGAGGCCACTCATGGACCCAAATGACAAGTGATGCATTCCAGCTCAGAGAGATGATCTTGATTTGACAACACACACATTTGCAGCCAAGACTCTCAGATTCTGTCTGCAGGCTGTTATGACTGCATGAGTCTACCCGCTGTCAGAGAGATGAAAGCGTGCCCTCAGGAAGGAGGTTTTTTTTTCTTCCTTTGTCAATTAACGCCAATGTTACACCCACTACAATAACAATGCTGCTTTCCAGCCCCACAGTCATAACTGTTGCCTTTCTATAAGCGAGACTCAAGCAACAACTGGAGACCTTATGAATCTGCTGGCTGTTTCTAATCATTGAAAGAACCCAGCAGAATTTGATTTACTCCCATATGTAGAGTAAGTTCCTTCATCTTTCTTTTAACCTTCAACTTTTTTATCATTTAAATAGAAAACTCTCCTTTTTTTGGCTGAGGACCCAAAAACACACTGTAGTTTCTTTATTGGCTATGATATAAGTGAAAATTCAGCCCCTTTAGGAAAATGGAAAAAAAAAAAAAAATCCAAGTAGCCATAAGAAAGACACTGGAAAATGTGCTCAGTCTGCCTGGCCGATCATTAGGATCAATGAAATTTAATTTCAGAGCTCTGTTTTAAAGGTCCTGCTGGCAAATGTCACACCAGACTAGAACGAAAATACTATAAAAGCAGCTTCCTGTCATGATCTGCAGGATCTCAGTAATAGCCCCAAAACGCCTCGCAGGGTTTTTCAGTAATTGAATACACTCTTGTCAGTCAAACCTCTTGCAATCTTAACCCTTTGGCAAAAAAGTTTCTATGATCCTGAAGAAGGTCTAAATGTGAAACTTGGTTTTAATTCTTAACTGAGTCCAATTTGAGTGAATAATATTTCTGAATATGTGATACTAGTTGACTAAAGCTGCGAAAAATGATCAAAGTCCCTGATGGTGCCGTTTAAGAAAGAGCTGAACAGCTGAACAAAACGTGATTAATCTTCACATTTGAGAAACTTGAACTTTCAAATCGATTGTTTGAAAAAGTCTGGGAAAATCACAGTGTTTATATATACGTAAGAAAAGGTGCACTTTTTTTTAACATTTCCTAACCTCAGTTAGTTTGGACTCAGCTTTAAACAGGGACATTACTTAACATCCAATTTGCCAATAAACTTGTGGTTTTCAACCCTTCATGTAATTAAAAGAGGCCAAAGCTGAGTGAGAAACAAGGAGATAATCAGACTGGAATCATTTAGTTGAACTTTGATCCGCCCGCCTGTCAAAGATGATTAACAAAAACAACAACCGAACAACAAGGCTCCTTCTTACTGAGACCAATTAATTCGCATATAGGCTGTGCGCCTAATTGGGGGAGGCCAAGGCCATTCGTTTCGACTTTTAATCCAAGTGACATTGATTCAGCGAGAACAATCAGCTCCTCTTGTCTGATGCCATGTCTGTCACTGAATTGCTGAGGTTCCTTCATGCGAGGAGGCAGCGGAGGCTAAATGTAATCCAAATCACTAAACAACACCTGGGGTTGGAAACTTGAGCCCCAACGGCTGTTCCTGCAGGCCTCCTCCAAGAGGATACCCGGCCAACTCTCATTAACAGCCAAGGGACTGGCAAGCAGGCATCCCCTCGAAAGAGAATGACTTACATACTTCTCTGTAAGGATGCTCCTGCAGCTGTCACTTTAATGGGCACAATCTGACCCCAAACCTTCAGTTTGGGGCAATGGGGGTGTTATAAGGTAGCTCTGTGTGGATAGAAACTTAACAACAAACACTGCCAATATCTTAATCATGTATTTTTAGATGCAAAATATTTTTAAAAGCCTTACAAAAACAGACTAACTTATCTTTGTTGTGCTCCCCCATTATCCTATGGAGCATGTCAACCTTCTCCTACCCTATGGGAGCAGCTATAGGCTGAGGCCTGTAAAACCCGGAGGCATCATCCCCTTTAGAGGCATTAAAACGTCTATAATCCCAGCTAGTAGTCTCTGCGGCTTTACGCACGGCTCCAAACACTCACTTATAGCCCGTTGACCTGTAGCAGATCTCAGATACGTGCGGGAGATTAAGGAAAAGTTTGGGGAAATATGGACTAAGAGTTCATCCAATCAGCAGCAGGCTAAGTCCGACAACAAAGTTAACTCTTCTTATAACAAACAGCCGAAAACGCGGAGCAGAACGCGCGATTTGCGTTCAAAACCCAGCGCGAGTATGCGTAAAACTGAACTTTTACAGCTTAAAGTGGAAGAAAAAGAGGAAAAATAAGGAAAAACAACTGCGGTTTTCGGAGTCAGCCGTATGACTATGAACTGAATGTTAATCCCTTTATTACCACTAAAATAGTCATGGAAACGTTCAGATGACCAGCAAACAGGCACCAACGTGAACGTGAAGCGTGGATGCATAATCGTGTATTAGAATAAAATACAAGAATGACTGAGTAAAGCGCCGCAACAACGAGACGTGCGTAAAAGTTCAACTCACCAAAGGCTCGCTCTTCTTCGCACGCTCTTCCTCTCGCCTCTCTTCTTCTCCTCCAAACTTTGTTTTCGCTTCTGGTTTCTCCCTCTAAAGCCTCGCTGCTTTAGTAATTTACTGCGATGCCACCGACATTTTCTTCGGCTCCTCAACTTCTCACATTGAAAGGCCGTTTTTGGATGACTGAGCTCTCAAACAATTCTCCCTTTTGCGAAGCCTTTTTGGGTCCTCCCACTTCCCAAGGAGGAGGAGGGATCTGAACAAAAGGGACTGGCTCCCAAAATCCCAGAGCTGGGAACTGTCAACAGTTTTGAGCCGTTTTCCTCCTTCAAGAAGACTTTTTGGGAGATACCTTTTTTCCACAAATTAGAGTTTCAGATCCAAAACTGACACTTCAAAAAGTTCCTGAAACTAAAATTCCTCTGAACTGATTGGATCTGGAGGAGAAAAGTGCGCCCCCTCCCCCTCCCCCGACTCTGTTCCCCTTGATTTGGTATGCACTGGTCCCCACAGGAGTTTGTATTGACCCCCGTCCATTGAGGTCTGCAGGCCCTCCAGCGCAGCTGTGCGTCGTGCTGTTGTGGTTGGGACCGACCCAGTCAGGACCACAGCACAACCACCACAGCTTGGACCCCCCCCCCCAATATAGGACACCCTGGAATTCTCTTCACTTCAATCGGCACATTTTAAAACCATGTCCACTTCATTCATAAGAGGATTCTCCCAGATCACAGGGCTGGACGAAGGACACTGATGGTGGGATATAGTACTCCTCCAGCCTGGGTGAATGCAGGAACTCCCACCATTATGTACCTGTGCAGTTATTGGGGCTGCATCCACCCATAATCTGCTTGTCAGGTCACCTGTTGCTTCTGGTGAGATTTTAGTTTGCAAATCGTTTTGAATTTTAAAAGCATTTTTACAGAAGCTTCTTATGCTTTGGTGCTGTTCCTGATTGTGGCTTCTTTACACTAACTCCACCCTACCCTGAACTGCAAAGGCATAGAGAGGGCAGAAAATATGGGGGACTCCCCATCATGGAAAACAGCCCCCTGGCCCCCCTCTGTCTCTCCATGCTAGGCAGGATGAATTAGCCTGTACACAAAAGGCTTTGTGGGCTTGCCATGAAAGACCTATTAACCATGCTGCATCCCCTAGAGGCCCTGCCTGCAGGACACTGCCTCCCAGAATGCCACTCTCTCAGCAGGTCACAATCCCAGCATGCACTGCTTCCGTTTAGCACTAACCCCTGTTACCCCAGAGCTGCACCATGGATCCCACACAGATTGTCATGTGGATGATTATAAATGTTGTTATGAACAGAATGGAGAATGAGAATCAGAATCAGGAGTGTCAGAGTGCGAGCATGTGGTCTGATTTGTGCATCTCACCAACAAAGAGTCAGAGTTAGATGAACCAAGCGCACAGAGCGAGTTTTGGAAGTTTTGTGAGGGTACATCTCAGCAGTGCAACTCCATCTTGTCTTCGGCATTGTTGTTTAGCTAAGCATCATGATAACGACCTGCTCTTTCTGGAGTACCCCTTATAGTCTGACATCCACGACTGCAGTCATTGGCTATGTCCAAATTCCCTCCCTACTCCCTAACTATTAAAAAAACATAAAGTAAACAATTGCATAGCACTTCTCCACCTTCCTTGAAGGCCCAAAGTGCTTCACAGTCACAGTCTCACCCATGCCTACACTCATTCACATGCTGATGGCAGCTCCCCTTCCTCCTTCCTAACGCTGGCACCAACCTATAACCACCAGGTGCAATATGGGGTTCGGTGTCTTGCCCAACACATGGACAACACATGGACAGGCAAGGCAGGAACCGAACCTGCATTCTTTCGATAAGAGGATGACCGCCTTACCTCCACACCACAACCGCAGGACTATCTAGTTCCCTGGATTTTAAAACCAAAATGACATCACAGATTTCACGCAGTAAAACTCTAATCAATGTGAGCATTTTATAACAATGAAAATATTGATGGATTATTAAAAAATTATGTTTAAAAACTTTTGTTTCTTCAAAAATTGTTCAAACGCAATGCATTGTGGTTAATCCAGTGAGTATTGATGCACACTGGTTTTTTCCAGAGACTTTGAACACAACCATTGATTAGTTGTTCACATAAGTTCTATTTTACAGTCAGCATCCATTCTTTTTCCTTCCATTAACTCTTGGGTTTGCATGGATTTATGCTATGTCCTGACATGAGAAATAGTGGACATCAAGAAAGAAAGGGTTTTTAAAGGACTGAAAGATCAATTTTGCTTTTTATTTTTTTTAACATTGATTGTATGTTCATAAAGGACTTGAGAAGACATTGCCAGTGTTTACCAAATCAACACTCATGTTCCATTATATTTGGTATCCTCAGGCACTTTACTGATGATTACAAACGCTTGAGGAATCTAACAAACCAACGATTCTGTTTAAAACCTGGCAAAAAAACAAATTCTCTTTGACTTTTTAAATCCAGTTCATTTAATACCATTTATTGTAATGGTTACATAATTCAAACAAGATTAGATTACCATCACATGCTTTTGAGGAATTTTTGAGAAAAAATACTGACAACTTATTACAGAAAGCACTCAATATTTTTATTTTCTTCCATTCCCCACAATTTACTATTATAAAGGATGGATTCTGTGTGTTTTGACTAGAATGACAACAAGCCAATCAGTGGTAGTGTGTGTTGACATTGCATTTTAGAATTGGCTTAGTATTGCTCAGAAACCCTACTCTTATCAGGTGCTAAACTAAACCGGTGATACCATAGACGAGGCAAAGGAGCAGAATAGGAACCAGTGCAGGAGTCCTTTAAACCTTTAAACCACTATTTGACCACACTGTGGAAAAAAATCAGGTTTTTGGTGTTTTCAACATGGTCTTGTGGCATTTTTCTGACGATAGATGACATATACAAAGAAAATTAAGTTGGAAATTCCATTCCTGAATGTTTAGTTTTTCAAATTTTTGTGAATCATAAGCAAATGAAAAATTTCTGTTTGAAAATAATTGTTTATGTGACGTAGAAAATACAATGGCCATCCACTTTTAGACAACAAGATCGATGAACTTCTTCAAATTCCCCGTCTGGTTAAAAACCAGGGTGTGAGGGTGCTGTAAGCTAGCAAGGGAGTGTGTAAACAGAGAGTTCTCAGCAAAGGGGAGGGAAGGGGGGCGGGGTTGCTCCACGCCAATGCTCCCAGCCACAGCTCAAGAGGCGAATTTCTAATGAACCCCTGCAGCTCTGCACAAACTATGTCCTAGAAAACACAACAGGTTTTTTTTTCTCGACCAAAAACGACATAATCTTAATTAAAAGACAACTGAGAACGCTTTTAGAATAGATCAAAAGATATTCTTTTTTTATGTATGATTTATTTATACATTTTTTAAAGATGAAAAGATATTCTGACATTTTGTTAACATTTTTCTTTAAAGACAAAGAATAAAGAATAAATGGCCACATGTGGCTTCGGGGCCTCCGGTTGCAGACCCCTGCACTAACGTAAGTGGCTTCAAGAAAAAAAATTAAAATTCTGACAAAATACCTAAGGGTACTTTAGTTTCTTTTACATTATAATTTTTGCAGGAAGTATTCATTGTGGGGTTATGGGATGTGTGTCGACAGATGGAAAGAGGTAGGGTAGAGGGTGTTTTGGGTTTTTAAGTGAATTTCTGTCTGTTTTTGTTTTTAATTGTACAGCGCTTCACGCTGCTTTTTATAAATACAATTTCATTTGAAGGTATTTTTACTTTCTTTTAAAATCAACACAGAGTATTTGGAAAAACTGAAGTCACAGCAGCAAATTTCAACACAAAATAATCTATTTTATTCTGAAAAGATGTGGGTAATACAAATTGAATTTATTAATAAGTATACCTGACAATGTCAGCTGGTTGTCAAGCTTAGCAATGAACAAGGAGAGTAGTGGTTCAGAAACATGAAAAACTTCAATCCTGTGTTTGCAGCTGCGTCCACACAAAACCTCCCGTTTGCAGCATTGCACAAAGTTGTGTTACAGTTGTAAAGTTGTCTAAACTTTCAAGGATAAATAGTTTTCTGAACTGTTGAACATGGTTGTGCAAAGGAAAAAAAATGCTGTAAACACAATCTTTGTGAAGTTAAAAGAACAACATGGCCTGTGTCGCGGAGAACTCTGATGTGGCTCCGCTTGTTTTCTACTGTGCTGCCTTCTGAAAACATGACGGCGGTGCAGATGCGGGTTGATGACGTGTCTCTGCTTGAGAATAATTTTCTGCATATCAGTGGAAAGATTCACTGAGATTGCTGCTATCCTGCAGCTCATGGGGGCATTCAGAATGAACTTTTGTCCAAAGTCTTCCTCTGTCTGCACTCCACGGAGTCACCTCGGAGCTGGAAAAGACAAAACGAATGATAACAGAGACCAAAAGTTGTTTTTTACTTCTTTGTTTAGACAGGTGAATATTGTGCTAAGATATGCTCTGCAACAAAATGAAATCCTGCCTTTTAAACAAACAATATTCCAGGCAAAACAGCAACAGTCCAAAGCTCGGCAGGAGTTTCGGGACTCATCAAAACACAAGAACGACGGGATGCTGGTTGTTGCTCCCTCAGTCGAGGTTCAAGTCCTAACAATAACCCAGACGTTCAACCCACAGGTGGTTCTAGTGTCATCATCAAAGGCTTTTAGCTCCTCATCTCCATAACAAAGCTTTAATAAAGAACAAGATGTTGCATGATGGGAGGTAGAGTCAATCGTACAGTGGCAGGCGCTGTACTTGTTGAAGTTTTCTTAGTTCATTTGTTTAAAAATAAACCTGTGTGAGCTGAAAAATAGCAGAGCACATGTCAAACCTGCATGAGGGTAAAATCCAGAGCAAAAACCAGAGTCGTCTGTTTCTTTTTAACGGGTTCTTCTGGAATCTTTCCTTTAGGACAAAGGATACAAAACAATCTCTGAACCACAATTATCGGAAAAGCATTTATGCAAAAGTTGAGAATAAAGTGAAAATAAGAGTAAGAATTTCAAGAACTTAAATGCACTGTGTGAAGTTTATTTGGCAGATCTAAACATTTAGATTCAAGAATCTATGGCCAGATAAATACTTTGACAAACTTGCTGTGAAAACTAAGGATGTATTCAGACTGCAAACGTCCATTGGTCTGGACCCAGTCCTCTTACTTTGGTCTTACAATGTTTCTATCAACGTCAGGAACAACGCTGAGGAGACGGCAGCTAAGAAGGTACACTAATAAGTGTTTATGGCATATAGATTGTTGGAAAAACAGTGTGAGAAGCAAAGTGGATCACGTTAAAAGTTGTTTTATTGAGCCTGCATTCATCCGATCTCATAGTCATAGTTGCTACCTGTTTCCTTTGTTTAATTCCTGGCTACGGTGGCTGTTTTGGTCCAGTTCTTGTGCTCTGGGCACAGTGTGTATTCAGACTGAGGAAACTCAGAGTGAACTGAAGCTCAGTCCAATTAGAATCAAACCGGGATCACCTCAGAAGATGGGTCCAGGAGCGGTTCCTGGTTCCAGGCAAGGGTCCTATTGGGTGCATTCAGACTGAAAATTTGTTCCAGATTATTGGGAGAAACGAACTCTAGTTGACTTTAAGAGAACCAAATGTGTCCAGTCTGAATACACCCTTACGCTTAACTCCTCATAAAAAACAAAGATGCTCATTTAAATAAAAGGCATCAAAGATAAGAAAAAAATGAACAACTTAACCAGTTAGTTTCATAGAAAAGCTGTTTTTATTTTGCAGTTTCTGCACAGTATTGACTCCAACTTTTAACTTTGTGTTGAATTTTCGATTTTTCTTAGCACTAACTTTCAGTCAGATCATCATCTGACCTTTTTGCTGTTTAAGTCATTGAGTTCAAGGTGTCGACGTTGTTCACTTCTGGACATGATGAATTATCAGGATTTAATCTCAAAGGATTTAATCTCAAATCTGAAATCTCATTTTAAAGGATGCTTTAATAATGTTTCAAAAAATCCAATTGTCAAGCTGTGGAGATAATGATTACTCCCTCCCACGGCTCTGCTTGCAAACCCATATCATTGCTGGATGGAATTTTTTCTTTTTTTTGCAGACAGACATCTTTACATGGTTTGGTGGACCTGAACAAAACAAAAGCATGATTTACATGTCAGGGGCAGATTTATCATTCATCACAGTTTCTACATTCAATGACTGCCTCTCATTAATTCATCTTTTTGTTCTCTTCAGGTATTAATGATAATTTATAGCTGACAGGAGAACACACAACATTTTTGCAGCAAGTGCACGCCAGGATTTTGCACCATAAATTATACAACTGGTAAAAATCTAGTTAATAAAAACTTTATACTAACCAGAAAATTAAAAGTTTTATTGATTCACAATTTATTTTGCATTTTTTTAAACTAATCTGAAGAGGCTTTTATTTGAAAATTTCCATGCATGGTATGTCCATTTGTTTAAAAGGACAACTTTACACCAAAATGTTGGGTATTTACAAAACATCAACTTTCTTTAATGGTCTTTTTTTCTAATTAGACTAAGACTAAAGCTAATTAAAAGCTTCTATATCCTGTGAAATGTTCTGGAAGGTTGTTAGTAAAAGAAACACAAAACATTCAAACCACAATTATCATTTTACACACCCAATACAATATTATTGTGTTTTTTTTTTGCTTAATAGCAAAATCTGCAAAAACACTGACATTTGTGAGTTCAAATGCAGCTTTCAGA
Source organism: Oryzias latipes (assembly GCF_053564925.1). Lineage (NCBI taxonomy): Eukaryota > Metazoa > Chordata > Actinopteri > Beloniformes > Adrianichthyidae > Oryzias > Oryzias latipes. Next base: position 21,837,688 of record NC_136256.1, on the reverse strand, counting down.
TAAACAGTTTTCTGTTGCCTTAGTTTTTGTAGCTGAATTGTGTTTTTTTTCTTCAATGCAGACGATCCAGCTCCTTAGAACAACCAGCACATGAGAGATTTATGGCGTCTCGCACGCACACAGAGAAAAAGAGTCCTTTACTTTGTATCTCTGCCTCAGGAGTTTTTCATATCCGGAGCTTTTATTGTTCTTTTCCATTCTTACTGATGTAAAGCTCACTGTGTGTGTGTGTGTGTGTGAGTCAAAGGCACTTGGAGGATAATTCGCTGTTATTGGTGCTCATTCCAGTGTGATGGTGTTGTTGAGACAGAGATCCAGGCTCAGGTGGGGTCAGACCTCAGGCTGAGTTACGGTGCATGTCATCATGAGGAATGCGCTCTGCGACTGCTCTGATTAGATGCTGTTTTTCTTTTCAGAGGTAACTCAGATCTCCTCTGAGACTGTCAGACTGTAATTTTCCGCAATTTTCTACGGCAGCAATGAATAATTGAATTTGGTTTCAGCTTTTTTCTTTTTTTTTTTATTGGATCTATCCCACTTTGCAAGTTTGCTTCTTAGGCCTAACTTTTGAAACATGTTTGCTAATTGTTACCACCAGAAGTGGTGGGATTGGAAGCCTAAAAGAACAATATTTTTGTATTCAAATGATTTGGATTTATTTTAATCCAAAATGTAGGTCCAAATTTTCTTTGGGACGGCAACAATGATTCCATATAATAAAAAGTGAGTGCAAAAAATACATAAAAGTAGATTTCTCTAGTGCTCAGAATTTTAAAAAAGGGCAATAAAGAGATTTGGAAGAAGAAGAAAGAGCTCAAAAATGTAACTGTGCATTTTTTGAACAAGTATTTTAAAATGGAGTTCTTTATTTTGCAAAGTTTTCAGCTTCTGATATTTTATTCTGAGAAGAAGAATCTTCTTTCCATCACAATCTGACAGCAGCTCTCCTGCCATTCTCGCTCACCCAGCCGTCTTTTCTTCTCTTTACAGGTTTTATCAGCACAGCCATGTAAGCAGTAAATGATGCCTTAGTTCTTGTGGTAATAAAGCTTAAGTGGCCTGCAGTCTAAAAGTTGTGACTTTATATCCCTTCTGGAATAATGTGTGAGTTTTAAGTCAGGCTCTTAACTGTGTCCAGATGCTACAGACAGTCCTAATTGGACCTGGAGCCAGTTAAATCCAAGACCCGTTCAGCTCAGCTCATATAATTGCTTGGCCCCGGGGTTGGCCTGAGCTGCCCTTACAGTGCTTCACTTTTCAAGCTGCAAGCATTCATTTCTGACAGTTGCAATGCGTTTCTGCGCCCACCTCCCCTTGTTTTTCTCCCTCGGCTGCTCCTGGGGGAGTCGTGTGAAGAAAAGCCCATCAAAGATCGGTAAGCTCAAAAATTTGGATTGTAAAGTAAAGTTATGGGTTCAAACGTGCATATATCAAAGGGTCAAAAGGTTGAAAAAAAGCAGAGGTCGGGCAGTGTATGTTGTGGATCAAGAGCAGGGGGAGTGTGGTATAAAGGAGGGTGGGGAAAGCATCCAAAGAGCTGTCATGGCGGATAGCCTGACATTCCACCTTTTATCAAGCACCTGGTTTTATCATCCAAGCCCTCCCTGCATCTGGTTTTATTTGGACCTGCCTCTCTATCACTCCCCCGTCGCTTTTCAGGTCTCCTCCCTCCTCCTTCTCATCATCTATCTTGGCTTGTGCTTCTCCTCCCTTATTTTGACTCACTTTTTCACCCCTTCCCCTCCACCCAGTGCCTCCTATCCTCTTTCCATCTCTCCCTGGTTTACTTCCTGCTTTCAAGCCCGCCAGACGGTCATAATTAACTAGGAAAAAAAAACGATAGTCCCCCTGGCCCTCGAGAGCCCTCTCGACTCATTTCAGAGAGACTGACTCAGTATATGTGTGTCTGTGTGCACACTCGGATCCCTGTTTCCCCTGTACCTCCAGACTTGGCCTATGGTTCCACTCCACTCAATGCGTCTTTATGTTCAGTGTCAGCATGATCTCACTGACTCCAGAAAATACACCAGACTCCCAAACACTGGCCTCAAACATGGAGTTGCCTGCTATCCAATTTTGCACACAGTCTGCAGGCAGTAACTCCCATCATGACTACCTTAGACAAAGAAAATAGGAAAAGAAAAAAACAAGGGACAAAAGTTTTTTTTTTTACTTGAGTCAGACCATGTTTTCCACAGTGATCTCTTACAAATTTCTTCACATTACGTTACTTGTTGATTTATTGACACAAAAGTGCATGTTTGTGTGTCTCCAGATCCCTTGCTTTGGCATGCCACCTCTTTCCTTTCCCTTAACAAGGCCTGGAAGACAGATCCCAGTTCAGAGGGCAGGGAGCTGATAAGGGTTGCATTGATGCTATCTGTCAGTCACAGCCAGAGGGCGGGGCTCAGAGCCAAGAGGTCAAGACTCTCACGATCCCCTGGCTCTGCCCGCCTTCCTTATCTACACAAACAAGACACTTCCAGATACCCACAGAAATAGGAGTGCAAGGCTTGGGCACAATAACAATAACCTAACAGGATGTATCAGATTGTTGGATCCTAAAGAGCCTATCAAGGTCAACAGAAGGTGCTCACATGACTGATGCTGTTTTAAGGAAACAGCAAGATGTCACCTGAAAGCAGTTGTGTGAGCAGAACAAAATTTAAGTGGCGCAATTATTCCAATTATTTCTCAGTAATTTTATCTTGTCCTTCCTCTAAATTCTCACAGTGTCAACCCGTTGATACCTGTAATTCATTTCAGCAATTACAAAAAAAATCACTTCAGTTTTTGCTTTTGAGGGAATTTTGGAGCCGAAGTGTTTTGATGCATAATCACATCAATACTTGTCTAGACTCAAATCCTGTTTTCACATTTTTTTTTTAATTTATGTAGGATTAAAAAGAACAAAGAGAGTTATTTGCATCCTTGCACTAAAATCTTGCTGCAAAATGTCTGAGATAGTTGCAAATATTTTCAAAACATACAATTTTCTTTTTTAGGTTTGCTCTTTAAGGTTTAGTTCGCTCACTTAGATCATACTTTGCGTTTTCAAGGATAAAGTATTAAGAATGTCTAATCAGAGAGGTTCGTTTTAAGTTTAAACACAACCTTTAAAAAACTGTACTATGAAATATTTAGCAAAATTCTTTGAGAACTTTTTTTACTCCTTTTAATGAGAATCTAGAGATTTTAGGCCATGACTCATTGGAATTTTCTTTTAGTCACCTCACATCAGGAGTTAGATTTCAATCAATCATTTATTTGTTTTTTTGTTAATTAGTCCAAAGTAATTTAAGGTTCAAAGTTTTATTTCTCACTGTTCAAATTTGTCAATTGTTCGGATTCCTGGTTTGCTATTTTAAAAAAAATAATTTGAATACATTTGTTCATTTATTATTTATTTTATGTTTGAGGACACATATTCATTGAATTTAGCTCCTCTCGGTCAGTGTGATTTGCTGCCCAAGACATCAGTGTAGAAGCAGACAAGTGAATGCAGAAATTTGTCAGTCTGAGTGACCCTCGGCTTGCTTATAGATAACATTAAATCCACATTAAATGCGCTCATCTGACAGCAGAAAGTACATTGTTTTCATGAGAGGTTAATGCAGAATGAAGTGCATGCAGCACAAATACATGTCGAGATGCAGAAGAATAGATTTTGCATATTTTATTCAAATAAAAAAAGAAAATAAATCAAAATGCCTAATTTGGAAAAATAATATTTCGGCTTAAGATTATAAACCTGCAAATAAATGAACAGAAATTCTGATTCTCTGAAATATGAAAGATTGTAAAACACATGGAAATATAGGCACAAAAGCTTGATTAAGATAAAACGTGCTTGTGATTAAATGAGCCCAAACGTGGACATTTGTTAGTAAAGTTAAAAAATATAACATCACATAGGACTGAAAAGATTGTGCTGTAATTTTGGGGGGAAAAAAGTCAATAAAAACCTGTGAATTTGTTCCAATCTTGACGAGTTCAGTTGTTTTACAGAGACAATTAAGTTATTCAAACATTTCTGTCATCCTTTTTTTCTGTGGACCATAAGCACACATGTCACAGTGTTTGTTGTGCCCCTGATGTGAGCAGGTACATGCGCTGGCAGCTATGCGTCAGCGTGTGTGTGTCAGTGCAGCAGTCTAAATATTGTGTTGTGCTCTAGTAACAGCTCTTCCTCTTGCTCCCCAGTAGCTGCATGCTCAACTGTTTATTTTCCTTCCTGACGGACGACTTCTTATCAAATAAGCATTCGCGGCCTTCTCGCTTGCTGTCCAACCACGCGTTCCCAGAGGATATCCCACCCACTCTTCTCCAGGCAGCCATGGCGTGGAACTTGTTTATGATGACAGCAAAAGGAGCCACTCACACATCTGTCAGTTATGCTGATGGTGACTGCAGCATGAATGAGTGTGGATTTGGCCCGTGGAGCGTAACGACAAACCTCACAAGATCACGTGCAGATTTACAGCTCTGGAGAGACTTGAAGCAGTCACATCCACAGAGCAGATGTGACAGATGACATGGTGTTTTCCCTCTGTTTCCAGGGTTACAGTTTCAGCTATGACAGATAAGGTCATATGGTGGCTTTTACAGCAAACACTTTTATGAGTCAACACGACTCCAAAGACGAAGGATCTGAAACTGAGATATCCTAACAAACTTTTAAAAATGCACGTTTATTTTACTCTCAACCTGGCATACAAGGATGCTTAGACAGGAGCATTGTGTCACAAGCATAAATGAGAAAGCAAAAAGAATGAACTAAAATGCAACAACAGACTCCTTTAAGCTTCCACCACAACTCCAGAACTCGGCTCTGCAGGTTAAAAGTGTTTTGTCCAAATTCCAAGTGCATGCTGGGTGGTTTTAAGGAACTTTCACACTAAAAGATATAGATCTCTACCATGCTTTCTAAAAGAGTTGTGCAAACTCAGAAACAAAGGAGGCTTGTATATTCAAGAGTCTGTGAAATGTTAAATACTAAATGACAAAAATGTGGAATTTTCCCCAATAAGTCTTAAACTTGCTGTCAGATTGAATACATTTTTGAGACTGAAAGTCGTCTGCTGTTTCAACTTTGACTCTATTTTTCTAATATCCCTCCCTCTGGGCCTCTTGCATTTTTAAAAATACAATGCCAAAATGCTGCACAAAATCTCCAGAGAACGAAAAACATTTCCCCCTCTCAAACATTTCCCTAATACTGCAAACGTCTCCAATGTAAACTTTGCAGGGTACAGTTTGAATGTCATTTACTGTAACTCACGAGAACCACCCAAGTGGAATACTTGGAACTTAGAAGGCAGAGAAAGCAAAAATCATTATTTCTTGCAAGCACTCCCAGGTAAAGAACATCCTAACCAAAACCACCTGGAGGGTAGAAGAAGTTCCCTGTCCTTCATCACGCCTCCTTATGTCTGAGTGTGATGCATTTGTAAGTCAGCTGTAGTGGGTCTGTGTGTGCAGTGCTGACAACAGGCTGTGTGTATGTGTTTGAGAGGGAAAGTGTGTACACCGAGAGTTGTGAGAGTAAATAAACGCTGTGCAGCAGGGACTCACGTGGCGTTATTATCAGAGCTCAGAGAAAAGACAAACTGTTTTTTCACTCCGGTTTGATTCATACCACCCTCTGTTGCCTCCCCCCCTCCGCCCCGTTCTTTCGACGACCCACCGCAGCACAAACACGCAATCTCGGCCCCACAGCCCCAAATTCAACACATGGATCCAATCAGGGGATTATTTTTAGCCCTCCTGGTTTTCATAAAGGAATTCCAATCAGTTCAATTGTGATTGTTTTCAGTTTTGACCTGAAAATGTGAAGTTCCTCGTCCCGGCTTCATAAACTGACCCCCGTCCCGTGTCACAGAGGCTGGAAACAGCTGTGCCACTTTGGCTCAATCCTCAGGCGCCTGCCATTTGATTGCAATTGTATCCCGTCTGCTCCATGATCGGGGGGATTTCTGCGCCCAGTTGCTGCAAGAGAGTCAGTTCTCTCCAGAATCATGCACTTTGATGAGTCTTTGAAAAAGGAGTCCACAAAATAAAGTTTGGTTTGGAAACCACAGATCAACTAAAAAGAAAAAAAAAGATCTCACATACACATGCAGCATTTAGACTCGCAATCTGTGGTACCCTTTCTTTCTTTCTTTCTTTCTTTCTTTCACACACACACACACACTAAGTTGCACTCATTAATCTGGGCAGACTCAGGAAACCGCTCCAGTTAGCTGGCTGGAGGCCCTGAAAGCGGAGGAGGGAACGAGGAGGGGGGATCAAAGCAAGGACATGAGCAGCAGACTCGTTGAAAAGAAACAGCAGAAGAGGGAAGAAAAGAGGGAAGAAAGTTTTAAGAAGGAAGAAAAGAGAAAGGAAAATGTCCTTACACTCTTGAGTCCTGAGAACACGAGAGTCTGAAACCCCTCGATTTAATGACCTGGGGGCTGCAGAGTGTGTGTGACAGTGTTTTTATTCTTAACCCATGGATGCTACAAATCATACAGTAACACTAATGCATGTACATTTCGGCACGCAAATGAAAACCTCTTATGAAGGAATTTGGTGCACCAACTCAGACATTTGTGCATATACTCTCCTCTGGAGCTCCACAGGGAGGGTCCACCGCGCTTAATAAAATATTCCCCGAAGCACTAATTAGAAAAACGACGGTGCTCGTTAATAGCCACCCCCCTCCCCTCACAAACTCCACCTTCAGTGCACCCCGCCTCAATCCCTACTAGTCTGGTAGAAAGAGGGGGGCACAAAAACAAAACAAAATAGATTCTGGCAGGGACAGAAGAGAGGGTTCTGCTGGCAGGCCTGGGTCAGCTGCCTGTTTACCTACCGCAGAATGGTTCTATTTCACAGCCCCGAGCACCTCCCCTCCACCCTGAAACCTGACCACGTGTCTCCTCCTGCTAGACACTGGAACTTCTAGTCATCAAGCCCGCAAGCAACGAGGCTCTGGACTCAAAATTGGACTTCTTTAGGTTTATTTTCAGCATTCCTTAGAGTCAGTTTCTAAAAAAGTAAAAAGTGGAAGATTAAAATCCAACATTTCTTGTGCTTTTATTATTCATCCCTGGAACCAATTCTGGAAAACTATGTCTGTGAGAGAGTCAAGGCAGCCAAGATGTTCACACAGAGATGTGCAAACGAGGAACCAGACCTGCATAATAGAATCAAACCCGGTCTCAGATTCACCAATGTCCCAATCGGATCAAATCAGGTGCCAATTTCTAGGAATCAATTTGTTGCCTCTCTGCTATCTTCCTATTTCTTCACTCAACTATGGTGCAGCCCAACCAGCCATTACTGAGCCACACAGGCCCTTATTAAATGTATATATAGTCACGCTTCTGCCCGAGAGGCTCGTTCTCACACAAGAACTGAAAAAAGAGCAAATGCTCAGTCATACAGCAGACTCTTCCTATGAAGGAACACAGGCGCAGACAGGGAGGGAGGCTGACCATGATCCAAAATGGCCTCAGCTTGTGTGGGCGGAGGACTACAGTCAAATCCAACATGCCTGCGTCTTGTTTCACGGCGTGCCCTCCCACCCCCACTCCACCCCTTAATATGTGTGGTTCTCCTCTCCAGCCCTTCTTAGAAACATCTCACTTAGGGTAAGAGTTTATCAGAGCACATTATGGGGTGTTTTATTCTGCACCGTAGCCCTTGCTGCATGTGAGAGGACAGACAGCGATTGGAGGGTGAGGACAGTGAGGTTGGGGGGTGTTTTCTTAAGGTGAGGGGATAGTAAGTCAGAGTGCCATTCCAGATGTGGGTTTTATTCTTTTTTTTTACTGCTCTGGCCGGGATGACAGGGCCGTAAAGAATCTTTGGAGTAGCCTGGAGAGTGGGGGTAAGGAAGCAGGAGAAGAATGAGGAGTTAAGCTCAGTGGGTTAGGACCCTAGGGGGGGTGAGTCTAAAAAAGAAGGGGAACAGGAGAAGGGTTGGGGGTTGAGGGCACTGTGACCTTCTGGGGTTTGGTAGAAGTTAAGTACGAGACAGTTTTTGGGGCCTCTTGGATGACAGTGGTCTGTGCTTGAAAAGAAGGGAAGGAAAAAGAAAAAAATGGGGGGTGGGGTTGAATGAATAGATCCTCCTGGTAAAATTGTTAAAACATCATGACCTTGGTGGGACAAAGTGGTGTCTGCCAATGTGAATATTTAGCTTCATCTACACCTGGACGACTAATTCACCGCTTTAAATGCTAAATTAAACCACAGATTAACTTTAGTCATTCAGTTCATATAAAGGAACATTTTCTTCGGATGTTCAATTCAATTTCAATTCAATTTTATTTGTACAGCCCAAAATTACAACAACAGTCACCTCGATGGGCTTCGTACAAATAATTTAATAAGTTGAACATAAAATCAAAAGGATCATGAATACATAGAATTCAATAGGAAAATACTAAATTGAACTACCGGTAACTAAACAGACTAAACTAAACTGGACATCCCTGCCCTTAGAACCCCCTATCGCAGTTAGGAAAAACTCCTAAAAAAAAACGGATTCCGGAAAAAACGAAGAAGCCTCATGGGTGCCCACATGAAGGAGGGGTCCTCCCCCAAGACGGACAGGTGATACTAGAACTCATAGAGAAGAATAAACTTATCTAGCTCTACAACTACATATTTAAAGTCCAGCAGATGAGCTACAATGGTCAGGTGTAGGAGCACGGATAAGCCAACAGGAATCTGGAAGAACACCCCTCCTGGGGGAGTGGGAAAAGGATGTTCACAGGACTGCTTACGAGCAATTATAAAACCAATTTCAAGTCTACTACATCTACACTCACCGTTACATATAACATACACCTTGCTAGTACCGGGTTGGACCCACTATCGCCTCCAGATCAGCCTTAATCCTTGGTTGCATAGATTCAACAAAAACATTCCCCCGAGAGTTTGATCCATTTTGACACCACAGCATCACACACAGCTGCTACAAATTTGTTGGCTGTATATCCATGATGGGAATCCCACATCCCAAAGGTTCTCTATTGGGCTAAGTCCGGTGACTGTGGAGGCCATTTGAGTCCAGTGAACTTATTGTCATGGTCAAGAAACCAGTCAGAAGATGGTATACTGTGCTCATAAAGGGGTGGACATGGTGAGCAACAATACGCAGGTAGACTGTGGCATTATAAACACGCTCAATTGGTACCAAGGGGCCCAAAGTGTGCCAAGAAAATATAGCCTCAACTGTTAATAGTAGGCAGAATGGATCCTTTTATGATGTTGACACCAAAATCTAACCCTACCATGCAAATCTCGTACTGGAAAAATTGGAGACTCATCAGACCAGACAACATTCTTCCAATTTTTTATTGTCCAGTATTGGTGAGTCTGTGAATTGTAGCCTAAGTTTCCTGTTTTTAGCTGACAGGAGTTACACTACTTGTGGTCTTCTGGTGCTGTAGCCCACCTGTTGTACATTCAGAGATGCTCTTCTGCAGACCTCAGTTGTAACCAGTAGTTATTTGAGTCACTGTTGTCTTTCCACCAGCTGGAACCAGTCTGGCCATTCTCCTCTGACCTATGGCATCAACAAGGTATATTTGCCCACAGAACTGCTGCTCACTGGATATTTGTTCTTTTTCAGACCATTCTCTGTAAACCCTAGATGGTTCCAGGTGAAAATCCCAGTAGATCAGCAGTTTCTGAAATACTCAGAGCAGCTGGTCTGAAACCAACAACCATGTCATGTTCAAAGTCACTTAAATCCCCTGTCTTCCCCATTCTGATGCTCGGTTTAAACTGCAGCAGATTGTCTTGACGACATCTACGGGCCTAAATGTATTCATTTGCTGCAATGTGATTGGCTGATTCGAAACTTGCGTTGACGAGCATTTTGACAGGTGTTCCTAATAAAGTGGCCAGTTAGTGTATGTTGTTTCAGAATTTACCAAAAGACAAAGAAAATAGAAAATCCCTATTTTGTCAGACGACTAACAATGTTGTGCCAAAGTTAAGTAGTAATATGTTGCATTTTTTGACATAAGAATGCTTAAAAAAAAAAAAGATTGTTGTTAATGTTCTCCTTATTGCTTTGAAAGTTCTGTCACAAACTCTCATAAAATCAGAGAAGAATTATTGTGAACGGAAAAAAAAACACTCTAGAATATTTTTCTGTATAATTGGAAATAAATCAGGGTATGAAGAGGTCAAATGCAAAAAACATCCTCACTTATCTGATTCTCTGAAAATCATTCAAACTAAAGTCAGAATAACCGACCATTAAATGAACGTTTTGTTCGTTTTTATTCAAATTCCAAAAAGGAAAGAACTTTTAGCAGAGCTTTTCCAACTCAAACTAAAATTCTGTAGTTTAAGACTTCTTTTTTAGAAGGTGAGAGGAAATATTGGCACTGATAAACGTCAAGAATTCCTAAAAAAAGTGCTCTTCACTGAACTTCCTGTTCGACCTTGGCCTCCATCTTTTGTTGGGGCATTACAGTAAATAATGTAGGAAAATGTATTGCGTTAAAATAAAATCCAGCTGACATTTATTACAGTATGCCATTAAATGTGTGCGAATATGTTTTATTAGTGAATAATTAACATTCAACCAATCATTTTAACCCATCAACGACTGTATTATGTTTGTTTGGGTTGAAGTTTCTTACATTCTGTTTGAGCGGCTTCACCTCTGGGAGGGTCTCCAACTGAAGTTTAGCAAACCTGGCTCTCTTCTAAAACCGAGACTTGTGCCTCCTTCATCCTGTGTCTTCAATCATACTGACTTTTAGCAAGGTACTTTCTCCAGTCAGCTGGATGTTGGCAATCACGTGGACATTTTTTTCTTTCTCTAGCTAGGAAAGTATTGACCAAAAACAAATTACAGTCTGTCTGATTCAACCCGATGAAATGCACAATTTTAAATTAGCGTTAGTTTAAGTTTTTGATGGTAGTAAGGTGGTTGGGACTGTCACCTCACAGCAAGAAGGCTCCAGTTTAAATCTCTTAGTCCTTTCTGTGTTGAGTTTGCATGTCCTCGTGCATGTTTAGGTTTTTTTTTCCATCGACAGGCCAAAACCATGCTTCACAGGTTCATTGATTTCTCTAAATTTTTCTAAGAGGTGTTTGTGTGTGACCCTACGATGGACTGGCAAACTATCCAGGCTGCAAGGTCACAGAAAGAAGGTTAAAACAGTGCAGTCAGTATGTTTTGCTGACTTTTTAACCTTCTGTCACAATATGACGACTCAGCTACTTCTGAATAATTAGACTGTGTCGCTGTTAAATGTGTCAGTTTGCAATCCTGTGCATGTTCAGTAGTTCCAGATGTTTTTCTGGGATGATGATGTTCAGATGTATATTTGTGCAGTTGCTGATTTAGGGACTTTTAAGGAGAAATAGAAATGCTGTGCTGTTTTTCCCCACTGACTCATCTAATATTCTATTTTGCTCTGAGAAGCAAACACTTAGGGGGTGAATCTGATGTTTATTGGCTCTTTGACATGAATGCTGATCAGGTTTTTATGTTTTCTAACGACTCTCAAAGAGATCCAACTTGAATTTAGAAAGAAAAAACCTTCTTAAAGAGATAAGTCAGTAAGTCTGGTGACATGCATTTGTGCAGCTTTGTTTGTTGTCCCCGTTTATACATTATTAGGCTGTTTTGTGGGGTCAGTTCAAAAAATTATGAGCTGTTTTAATCTAAAGCTCAATTTCTCCATTGTGGCTCCTTTGATGATGTAAACCCATGAAGGGACTCAAGAGAAGACAAGGAGAAGAGAAAAATATTATCATGTCTACTTTATGATTGGAAACATTTCAAATATAACAGTAAAAAGACTGAAGCACCAAAATTCAACATAGACAGCAAGAAAAAGCTAATAGGAAAATGTGAAGTCATGTGTTATTGCAGGAGGAAAAACAAGGAGAGGAAACATAAACGGTTTTGGTAAATTTGACCAACTTTGATCAAAGTCTGATAAGATTACTTCCATTTTATTCTAATTATATTAAAAAGCCACACATTTACAGTAGGGCTGGAAATTAACCTCCAAAAAAAGTTTGATTAAGCTCCAATCTTCAAAAGTAAAAAATAAATAAAGATTTTCTGTTAAAATTCACAATATAAAAATGATTTATTTTTTAATCCTTAAAGTTAAATAAAACACATAACCTGTTGTGAGGTAACTCAGGCTATGCAGATCTTTGCACTAAATTATTTTTTTAGGTTAATCCTCATATATATTTATTTGGGGATTTCCTCACATTTGGAGGATTCATTATTTACATAATTAATCAAAATCTCTTGCTTTTTTGAAAAGGTATCAACCCCTTCATGCCTTAATTTCTTTCCAATATCAATATTGTATTCTTCAGTTTTTTTCATCGTGGTGATACTATCTGAAGTGGGATCCTGGGTGTAATGGAAAATTTTGAATTAGCAACATACGGCGTGAATGCGTTAACCTCGCTGATTCTGTTTGTTTGCTTTGTTTTTTAAAAAGAAAGGCAGAAGTCCAGACTACTTTTACCAGTAAAAAACATTACTATAGTTATAAAGTTCTAGTTGTAATATTCTGGTTTGCAATTCGTGTGTGAGGGTCGTCATTGTTTTAAATCTCTTTATATCCAGATCAGCACTTCCTGTTAATGCAAACGTGCATTATTTCCAAATGCTGATGTGAGTTAAAAGAATTGTATTTGCTACACAATTTATTGATATATTAATATATTGGGATTTAATCACTATCAATGTTCTACTGTTGGGGTCCTTTGATGACACTAAAAGAAAGAAAAAGTAAAAGAGGACGTGGCGTTGGAACGCATCACGCCTCATCAACAAGTACCGTCTGTGAGCGTGTGACCACTCATTTGCCCTCTCCTTCGCCTTCTTCCCTCTCAGCCCTCAGTAGGCACGCCAGCGGGTCCGGAGAAAAAGAGGCTTTTGGGGGGGGATCAAAAACAGATGTTTCCCCCCTTGCCCTTCTCCTCTTAACTCACACACAAACACGTGCTGTCCAGTACACACATGCTGGCTGTAATTCAGAACCGGCACCAGTGCCCAGTCAGAGCGACGGGCCTGCATGACCCTGAGCTTGACCCGGCCTGCAGCGCCTCAGACAGGAAAGGGATGCAATTGGCTTCAGCTGTGACCCTCTGCTCCTTCTCTGCTGCATGCGCCACTTCTTCTCGTTAGAACAAACCTATTTTAAAGAGCAAAGCAGCTTTCACTGCCATTAAAGCCAACACCCTGGAGCATGGCGGCAGGGACGGAGGGGCGAGGTTGAAAAGATGAAGAAAAGGTAAAAAGCCAAAGGAACAAAGGAGTTTTTTTTTTCCTAAAAGAACATCAAAGTATTAAAAAAAAATGCGCAAAAAAGGCAGTGTGTAAGAAAATCCAGACGGAGGGGAGAGGCCAAACTGCAGCATATCACTTGCAGCTGTTGCAACCTCATGTTCCCAGAATCCACTGCAACTTCAACAGTCTTTTTTTTATAAGAAAGGGTGGTGTCATGGTTACTTTAATATCAAACATCCAAAACAAGAATCCAAAATGTTGGAAAGAAAAGAGGATGAAGTCACTTTAAAAAAAAAAGACAATTAAATTACTTTAAGTATAAACAGCAATAAGACTCATTTCATGAAGGAATATCTTTCTTATATTAGGATGTTCAGCAAAGATTTAAGGGAAAAATCTGATTAGCCCCCCCCCCCCCTGGATTGTTGTTTTATCCTTTTGCAACTGACAAATTCCTTTAAATGCCAACATTTCTCTTTTAATTTATTCATAACGCCATGCGGTGTTTAGCTTACTTTCAGTCTTCAGTAACTCCACAACTGGGGAATAAAAATATTTACATATTTCATCTTTGGTGATCTGCAACCACCAAAACCTAAACTAAAGGAGGGGGGGGGGCATACAGATGTGTGTGTGTAAGTGAGAGTGGCAGAGCATGCAGATGTCGATTAATATCAGTGCTCAGAGTGGCGGGGGCGCCTTCCATTCAGGGCTGACTGATGTGCGTCCCAAATTGATTTATGAAAACAGTCCCTAATCAATTATGTGTGGAGAAAGTAGAGAAAAGGGGAAGACATGGAGGATTTTGGTTGGGGGGGCTGCATGGGTAAAAGAGGATTGTGAAGACAGAGCAGCAGAAAGGAATGATGCTCAGGAATGTGTCCAATATATGCCACAGGTGTGCAACACAGTGGATGAGAGGTTTGACACGGTGCCGACAAAGCACGTGCACAAGTAGAAAGTAAAGTTTACAGGAAACGACTTTAAAGTTGGGTGAAAATGACAGACTTTAGCTGAAGCAGTTCAGGTTTTGTTTGTGCAGCGGTGCAATGTGGTTTTTGTGGTGATAGTAGCACAGTTTTTGACCCGGGCAAGTAGTGGAGCAAAGGGAAGCTGCAGTTGTTTAAAAAGCCCTTCTCTTGCTTCACCCATTGTGCCCGAGACTAGGGTTTGTGGGGGAAGTGGAGGTTCACGCTGAGAGCTCGTTTCTCCTGCCTGTCAGAACTATCTGGGATACAGCCGGAACTAATCAACTCCAATAGGCCTCCCCATTACCCAGGGTGCAATGGGCCACGATCTGGGGGCTGGCTGGTGGGAAACGGAGTGGAGGGAGCAGGGAAAGGACCCCCACCTCACCCACTCACCCTCCACTGCCCCAGCACACATGCAAGCACTCCATTACTCCACCAAGCCGTGCAGCACACACAACACTCCCACTGTTTCACACTCAAGCAATAATAAACACTTGCAATAATATTTTCACAGCAGCCAACGGCCTGCATCAGATCTGAACTTCGCAGAGCTGCAAGGGACGCTCCTGCGCACATGTGCACACGTGACATATCAATTTAAACAATTATATTTTACTAACACTTTAAAAAAAATAACAGATTTGATCAACAACAAACAAAAAATATAATAAAACTTGCAAATTGATGACATTAAACTTGCTTCTGCCTAAAAATGGCAGAAAAAATTATACATTTCTAAAAACCCAATAGGATTTGATCTGTTTTGAAGCTTAAGTATGTTATTTATTTATTTTTCAATATGTGCTTAGTTTTGATTTTTGTGTTTATTTATGTTGAATGTGTGTGTGGGGGGGGGGGGGGGGGGGGCTAACATTTGTTTTTATAAAGGTTGCAAGAAACCACACAGGAGTGCAGCACATAAACACTGCCCTCTGCTGGTTCCAACAGACCCCTGCAACACATGGAGGACCACTAAGGAGGAAATGTTGTCATGGAATGATTATTATAATGTTAAAAAGTATAAAGAGCTCTTACATTGGGGGAAATTGTATTTAAGTTACTTTTAAATCAACATTGTCATAAAGTATGTATGATATTTAATGAATCTGTCTATGCAGTAATTTCAGAAAGAAAGAAGAGCCCAAAGTCCACTTTTAAAGTGTGTGCACAATCCCGACTCTGTTTTCTGAGTCCACTTTATTGAGGTGAAATGGGGGCAGATTAAATAGGAAATGGCCTGGATGCCCCTCTGAAGTGGCATGTTTGTGAGTTTTACCTGCTTTAGTCAAGTTTTCCCCTTTCTCCTGAATTTGAAAAACCTTTTCCTCTGACATCAGTTGAGCAGCCTCCCTGCTTTTGTGAGTTGTCAGTGTGAAGAATAACAGTGGGGAGTGGAGGAGTGGTGGTCACATGGGAAACCTCCTCAGGCCCTGCGCTGGAGGAAGGGTATTCAGGGGCACTGGGCTGGGGTTAATCCCCATTCACCCTGTCCTTCACAGAGGCGGGATGGGTACAATAAGCCGCGCCTGCTTCCCCCTGCTTGTCCACTGTGACCTCTGCCCCCACGTTTACGGCTGCTGTCTCTACCCCTTTATCCCTCCATTCTCTTATTATCTGCAATATTTACTCCTTTTGATTCCCCCGCTGGTCAATGCCCACGCGGCCCTTATGCTCAAATACAAAACTCAAGTGCGCTCAGCTTTTTTAGCATCACCCTAAAACCTTAAAACCAAAAGCAAACATTAAGCCAAAAGTTAATGTGTGTTCTTATTCAAACAGGGAAGCGCGACATCCGTGTGCGAGATGTAAGATTAAACAAAAGTTATTTAAGAAGTGAAAAGGATAACTGAATCATTGTGGGAACGTAAAATACATCAGAATACATTGAGCACTTTAAAGGACACTGAGGAACTCCTGCTATTTAAATAAAGATCCACTGATAAAAATTGTTGTTAACATGTTCTTGTGTCATTTTCCCATGATGAAGATAATGTAAGAAAATTCAGCCTAAAATTGCATTTCAGAGTTTTTCTTCATTCGAATCATTGTGATTCAGGAGCAGACGAAAAAATGCTGTTTTAAAAAGAGTTAATTTGTCACGTAGAAAATACACAAGGTGTGTCACAAGCTCCCTGCTCTGCTCCATTCTGATGCATCCACTTGTGGACGACTACATCCATGTACATCTTCATTTTCCTCACCCAAGCTGGCATCTGGATCAAAACTGTACAGCTGGACAGCTCTAACATTGCTCATCATTTCTTTTTGCACTGGTACTGTTAGGTTTGGGTTGTGACGGGCTGTGAGCTAGTGAGAGAATGTGTAAACAGAGAGCTCTCAGCAATGGTGAGGGGGTGGGGTTGTTTTGCGTCAACAGTTCCGCCCACAGCTCAAATTTCTGCCGCTGTACAGAAACTATGTCCTCCAAAACAACACTGTTTTTTTATATGGCTAAAAACATCATATTCATAATTAAACCCAGAGCACTTTCACCGGGGGGATTTTCACCCGAGCAAAACCATTTACATGAATTTCAATATGTCGCATGTCAAGTCAAGTCTTATGTGTCCCAGAAATGGGTGGACCAAAGACCAAGTTTCTAGTATCATTTTGTTATTATTTTAGGAATTTTTTTTCTCAAATTCCGAATTTTTCAGTAATTTTGAGCATGTTTTTAGGAACTTCCCTTTTTTTTCTTTTTCATTTTTTTACACATACCACAGTTGAAAATAAAAGAGAACTACTGGTAATTTAAATTATAATGTGTTGTCATGTTTTGATCCATTTTTTATAACAAGTACTTTTTGTTGGGTGTATTATATCAGTTAACAAATACCTCGCAAAAGTAAGGGTGTAACTTTTTATAGGGAAAGTGTTCTCTCTGGGAACACTTTTACAATAACTCAAAAGATGATTTGAGAGGGACTTTAAGTTCTGAATTAGGTCTCATTACAGTCAATGACGAGCTGGCATAACATAGTAATAAGGTTATATAAATATAAGATAGCATGGGTGTTTTAAAAAGCATCCATAAGACATATACAAGGTAAACAGCAGGACAAATAAAATTTGGCGCAGCAAAGCAGATACGTGGAAGGTTTTAAGTAGCAACCATTATATACTTTTAGTTATTATTTGATTTTTTTTTCACACTTATTCATATTTTGCTCATCATTCTTGAAGTTGTCTAAGCTGTACAGATTTAATCTTTTTTTTCCATTTGTATGTATAGTTTAGGGTAGGACATGTTGGCATTTAAATTATCCTCTGCTGGTGTGAGTAAAAAAATATAACTTTAGCATAGACAGAACACAAAAATCCCAGTTTTTTTTTTTTAAATAAAAGCTATTTTATTCAGGTAAATGAAAATAACAATAGATAAAAGATTGAAAGGTGTAATTCGTTCTCATCTCATGTGGGCAGACAAAGCAAACCAGCCTTCACTTTTCTTCTGCTTGTCCACCTGTTTGAATGATAATAGTGCAAATTAAAATCATTTATTAAAGTTCAAAGACTTTAGTTTGTAGTTTAGGTTAAAGCACCTGTGAATTTCTGTCAATTTCAAAACCCAATCTGTGAGACGACACATCAGACCCAACAGACCCAACAGACCTGTGAGATGAAGATAAAAATGTGATTTCTTTTCCAGCAGTTACACATGAGATCTTTTCAGCTTTGTAGATGTTTTTTTTTAATTAAAATTGTTTTAAAAAGCCCACCTTCTTTCACCTCTATGATGTGATGGTAGCTCCCGCTCAGGCACCAACTCTGCTCCAGCTGAAAACCAAATACTGACAATGAAGTCATTACCTGATAGGAATCCAGATCTTACACCCTCCCCCATCATACCTGCTGTTTCTGGACTGAAAGCAGAAGCAGGGATGGGGGAGTCCGAGTTAAAAGCTCTGCCTGCAACACTTTGCTTCTGTTGCTCAATGAGCTCCAGCAGTCGCTCCCTGGCCGCTGCACTCTTCCTGTTGAGCTCCAGGAGGCGCTGTTCCACACTGTTTACACTGAGGGTGTCCTAATTGTGAAAAAAAAAGACTCCATCTTATTTGTTAAATACAGATTTTATGCCCTCACTCTGAGCAGAAGCCCATTGAGATAACTTTTTTTGTAAATATTGGGCTACATAAATAAAATAAAATTGAATTAAATTAGAAGGGCTGTTTGTTGCTCATTTCATCCTAAATTTGTTTGAAATAGATACTCTTAATTAGCTCTGAAGGCCTTGTTTGTCTTTGTAAGTATATTACAAATATCAGGAAATTAATTTTTTGTCCAAAAAAAATAAATTAATCCCACTGAACATTAAACAAAACAGTATTATCTTAACGTGATTTACAAAGGTCTTTAATAAATTCTTGGTTTTTTCATGTATTGATTTTAGAGCAATGAGTTTCTAATGGAAGAGTTTAATCTTCATGACATTGATTTAGTTAAAGATTTGAAACATACGTAATATTTAAACTAAATGTCTGAATTTAAATATAATGAGGTGTTTTCTGACCTTCGTTGGGGTTTCTGAAACAACCCCACTGCCCATCTCGGCTCTCGTTTGTTCAAGCTGCAATTCTTTTCCAGGACACACGTCCTCTTGACGCCTTCTGTTTGTGCTGGCGGACTTGGATGTTATTCTCTCCCCTTCATTCTGAGGCGAGACTCTTCCTGTGACGGTGGAGCTTTTGCGATCATCGCTTCTGCCAGAAGCCCCTCTGACCCCAGATCCAAGGCCCTGAGCCTGACTCAGCTGAGCTCTGATCAGGTCGTTCTCTCTTTTCAGTTTGGTGATCTCATCCAGCAGCGAGTCTGGAGAGAAGTGCGAGTGGCGAGAGTCAGAGGTAACTGACAGAGAGGGGCCGGAGGAAAGTCCGGTCAGCCCTGAAGCAGAACCAGGAGGTGGATCAGGCTCACGGGAACGCAGGAAATCTATCGAAGGAAGCTGCTGTGGATGAAGACCTGTAGGGACAGGGAAACTTAAGCCTCTCAGATCCAAGATGAAGGTCCACACTGGGAGAACTTTCAATTCTTAATGAATAACAGTGTTACCAGGACTTTGCTGGAGGATACTTTCTTGTCGAGGTGGGGTGAGCAGGACAGCAGGAGAGACGAAACCCTGAGTTTGTGTAGGAGCTCGCTCAGCATCTGGAGCACATTTACCTACAGTACACAAACAGTAACAAATATAAACGAGTTATTCACTGTTTACTGCATATCTATAATTACAATTGATGCAGACTAAACCAAACAGACATGACCTGGAACAAAAGTTTGGTACGGGCTGGAGGGTTCCCCCAACAGTCCCAGTCCTCCCATCGCCAACACCACATTATCCAACTTCTGCTCCAGCTCTGCGGTGCGCCGCTGCAGATCTGCCTGAGACGCCCGCAACAGAAAACAAGAAATGTAAAAATGAAAGAAAAGAACCCGCATGGATGAACTGACGAGATAAATAAAGGGCTGCACCTGCACAGCAGCAGCCTCCTCTCTCAGAGCCATGGTTTCTGCGGTGAGAGCGTCGATGAGCCCTCGCTGCTCTTTCAGTTCTCCCTCAAGTCTCCGTCTGCCCTCAGTCTCTTTCTGAGTATCCTCTCCCGCCTCACAAAAAGCAGACCGAACATGAGCAAACTCAGGCATATGGAAAGAATCACACACTCTGTGAGGCACTGAAATAACAACGAACCAAAAAGCAGACGCTTTTATTTAGCACAAACAGACGATAAACTGAAGAAGTTGTGAAGCAACCAGTTTACTTAATTTGAAATCCAGATTCTGTGGCACAGCTTTCAGCTTGACCTGATCTGTTCATGTTTAGAAAATCCCGTGAAGTTTGATCACTGAAAATCAGTACATCCTCCTGAATACCAGCAATGCAAGTCTGTAGAGGACAGACATGCATTTCTAAACCTGAAAACCTTTCGTTAGTGGGGAGGCAGTAAAGGAGGCTTTCACAAAAACATGAAAAGAAATAAATGTATCAGAGGAACTCTAAAATTAAAGAACCTAAAAAGATTCCTACAGATTTCAAAACCAAAAAAAAGGGCTAGCAGGAATAAAGGCATTGTGGGAAAACGCTCAAACTGTTCTGGAGACTAAACGTCCTTACTTTCGCGGCTCTGTATTCTGCCCCTTTAATAGCTGTGTCTGAATTACCTTATTCACTAATTTGTCAGGGTGTCAAAACTACAATTCCAAAATCTAGTGCCCTAGATTTTCCCAGAAGTATCTGCGAAAAATAGTGTCCATTGATGCTCACTAGACTGTTGAATGTAGACCACAATGCGTTGTGTTTGAACAATTTGTCATTTGAAAAAAATTAATTTACATTTAACTTTTATAAATGATCCGAGTTTTCATTATTTGAAAAAAGAGGATTCATAAATAACCTTTATAAAAGGATCATATTACTTCAGCAAGTGGGTGATGTCATAATTAGCAGCAAAAAAGAAAAGTGTCTGAATGGCATTAAAATCCAGGGCACTAGATTGTCCTGCACTAAATAGTCTTTTCGGGGAATTTTGGACATTGCAGAGGATTTTTTTTCTTTTCTTTTTTTCTTCCAAACCATATGATGCTTGATGACACTGAAAAACCTTTATTCTATAATACCTGTCTGAGGAGGTGAACTAATCTCCCAAGTGTTGAGACCAAGGCCACAGAGAATCCAGTGAGGCTTTGTGTTTTGTGCTGTTTCAGACTCTGAGCTGACGCCATCTGAGGACAAAAAGCGTCCAAGTCTGCCTCCACCTGCCCCAGCATGGCCTGCAACAGCCCCAGACCGGACTGCTCCCCACTTAGAGAGGCAGCAGTGGAGCCGTCCAGCTCCGAGCCATGAGAAACACATTTCCTGACCTTCCTGGTGCAGCTGCCACTCCTTCCTGCAAATAAATAAATACATTTAAATATTTTATAGTTTTAAACCAAGTCCTTAAGTAGTCAAAAATTATTACCAGATCGACAGAGCAGCGGTTCAGGATTCAGGACCTGAGAAACCTGAGATGACGTTTCCTCTTCGTTTTCCTCAAAGTGTTTGGAGCGAACACGCTGAACAGCAACTGTGGCATTGAGAGCTGCAACAAGATCCAGTCTGATTGATATTTTACTGTTCAATCCCCACAACAACAGCTGACTTTAACTACAGGTTACCGTTTTGGTTTGGTGGCTTTCGTGATGCACAGGGAGTCACAGGACCATCATCGCTGTCTGCATGATGAAAGTTGGAGTGATGCATTTTCTGCTGACGTAAAACTCCACTTCCAGACTGCGACTTTGATTTCCGTCCAGTTACCCTGCAAATAAATGACAGCATTAGCACACAAGTTGCTATGACAACCCTTTGATTGTGTTCATTGAATGTGTTACCTGTGGATTACATGACTGTCTGAACTGGTGTTTTCAACTCTGCGGTTTTCCTTTGAAACTTCTAGATCATTGAGAGCCTGAAATAAAATTGATTAGCAGCAAAAAACTTCATTTGATGAAAAATAAAACTCATGCAGCATGAAGAAGAACCAGACTTCAGAGCAACAAAAGCAAAAAAAAACGTTTAGCAGATAACTACGAAACTGAACTGCATGAAAACGCAAAAACTTTTATAAAAGATATATCTGTTACTTCTTTCTGTCTGACAACAAAATGGTTTAAGGGTTTCATTTACACCACATCCCTAAGGTATTCTTAAGACTCATATTCTTTCAGGGTGGTGCTAAAGGGAAAAAAAGAGTTGTAAAAATTACACACCTCTTGATCCATCATTGATTGGCTGAGGAAAGATAAGTGAGTCGGGGGATCTGGTCTCTCCAGAACAGGCAATTCTGTGTCAGAATCACAGTTTGGTGCCATTGTCACACTGGGGTGTCCTATAAAAAAAACAACACAAGAAGCTTTAAATGTAAAGTAAAAAAAAAAAAAGGAGTATTGTACAAAACAGGCTATATCATTACCAATCTGTCTCTGTGGAGCATCTCCAAACAGGTCTTTAACAACAGCCATGGCTCTGTCAGAACGGGCCAGTACGTCCTGCAGCAGCAGCTGATCAGAGAAAACCTGCAGCACACCACCAGGTAGGAGACATGTCATCAACCCTTAACAGAAAACATGCTAAATCCAGGAGAATAATCGCACACACCTCCCTGATGATACTAAGGCTAGCTGGATCCAGAGGCGCGGGGCTGCCAGCTTGTCTGGCACAACGTTTTAGGGCTTTTTCTTTGAGTTCCCACTGAGCAACAGCTTTGTTTCGAGACTTGTGAATCTCATGTCGATGAGTCTAAAGCAGAAAGAACAGGTTAACTTTCTTTGCTGTTAGTTATCAAAAACAATCAATGACAACTGATATAATCTATTTTAAAATCCATTGTGTTTCTGAAACGCATGACGGAGTGTGCATAACTCTAAAAGCTTACTAGTTCAGCCGGTGTTGGCTTGTGCACAGACAGATCATGGACAGTGCTCTGAAACAAAAAATATTCAACATTATTTTTTTAAACGGTGGTTGTTAAAGACCCACTCCAAGGAAATCTTGTTTTTAGTGTTTCAAACATGCCCTTGTGACATTTTTCTGATGATGGAGGACATATATATCGTTTTCCCCGTCCGAGCTGACATCTGGCTCAAAACTGTACAGCTGGATAGCTCCAATTGAATTTCAGGTAGCAGGATAACATGTAAACAGAGTGCGCCCTGCAACAGGGAGGGGGGTGTCAACAGTCCCACCTACAACTCAAAGGGGAATTTCTAATGAACTACAGCTGCTCTGCAGAAACTATGTCCTAGAAGAATACACAGGTTTTGTTTGTTTTTTTGTGGCTAAAAACAGGATACTTAAAAGACCACTGGGACTGCTTTTAAAATTGCTCAAAAGATGATTAGAGTCCAATATATAATTTATTACCCTGGTCTTTAGCTGTTAAAATAGCTAAACCACTGATATCTTAATGTCTCTGAAGATGGAAGAAGTCACATAAATCTGATTTGTTATCAAATTAAGTATTTTCACATAACTGGGGATTCAAACAGAAGAGTAAAGGGACTTTCATAAAGAACTTTTTAAAGGAAACATTAACCGAAAGCCACATTATAACAGGAAACAAATCTATATTAATCTCTATTCAATACTTTAATCAATCGATAGTGACTTTCCTAAGAAAAATTGTATAATTTAAATATAAAGGGTTCCTTCCTTTTTATTGTTTTTCCTTAATAATTAGTGACAGCAGGTGTCCTTGCTCACCACCCAGTCTCTTTTTGGAGCTTTGGCCTTCTTCGCGCGAACAGACTCCTTTCCTTTCGTTGGTTGTTGTGAACGCCCCAGTCTGGCAAATGACATCTGCAGAAACACACACACACAAAGATATGAAGCAAGTATCATCATCAGCTTTCTGCCTAGCTTCAAGTTAGCAATAGCACGACGATCAACATAATTTCCAGCTGAAATAAAACGTACGTTTTACAACCAGGGCGGACTGGGGCGAAAAAAATAAACCTTTGTTTGCTAAAACAAAATGATGGAGACTTTGTTTCGTGTTAACATTCCTCTTTTGTTGTTGTTTTGACAACTTTTAAAAAGTTACGCGCCACTTCCTGTGCTGTTGCCACGGATACTGTTTCACGGTGTGGCATGATGGGAAAAAAATCTTCTTCGTTGTTTTGGCAAAACAGTTTTTGGCCTTTGTGTTGCACTGCCACCTTCTGGTAGCAATCTAAATCGGGAATCCACACCTGATTTTCGATTTTATACTAAAGAATTCAAACTTAGAGTTTACATTTAACTGATTTTGTTTTATTTTTAAAAGAAAAAATATGAAAACAAAATTTCCTAATGCAATGTACAAAAATAGCCAGAAATATATTATTGAATTCATTTGAAGAGAAAATGGATACAAGCTCCTTTATTACTTAAATCAGCTGTATTTTTGTTTTTTATACATAAATACATAAATAAATTATGTAAATCTACATTACTTTGATATTATTTTGCACAAAAAGTACAAACTATAACCAATAGGTGGCAGTATCGTTCCTGTTATTTAAACTGAATCTTTAGCAAAACGTATTTCTACAGGACGTTCAATGCAGAAATGAGCAAATATCCTGGCTAAAAAATAAAAAAAATGATTTAGGCTTGGTTTTTACGTCAGAAGTCTAAAAAATAAAATACATTTTTTAATAATAAGGTTAAAAATATTCTAACTTCAAAATAGAAAGAGCCGACATTCATTTATTCTTCAACAAATAATTTTAAAGAGCATAAAAGTTACAATGAGAAAATACGTAACTGCACTTGAATTTTCTCCAAAATAAGATTTAACTTCGAAAAAAAATGAATAGCCTATTTTAGCTGCAACAATTCCCTTTTTAAAGTACATAATTGTTCTTATCTACTGTTATTTACAATAAATGGGCTTCTTTTACAAGCCTTAGCTTGTTTTTTGACAACAAAGAGGAAACTATGACGAATTTCAAATTTAGAAATAAATTTATCAGCATTTTATTTTAATTCATTTAGATTCGTTCGTTTTTAAATTTGTTTCCAACTTTGTTTTGATACCTGTGGTGACATTGGATTGGATACAAAGTGCCTGAAAGAATAGTTCTAAACAGGAAGTAGTATTCTTTTGACTCGACCGGGATCCGCTCATCCCCGCAGAGCATCACTGTTCTCCAGAGGTGTGGGTTACCCGCCCCTCTCCCTTCTACACAAACCTGGACGGATCCGTCGCGCTGCAGTTCACAGCGGAGCCCAACACACTGACAACTGACGCGCAGCGACGCACGGTGCGTTTTGGAGCTCTGTCTTTACGCACGGGTCACACACCGCAGTGACCACAGCAGTGCACGCGTGGATTGGGCAGCATGCTTTGGTCTCCTGTCCTATCAGAAACTTTTTTAGGATTAAGGAGCAGACATGAATCTCCGAACTGCAGCGCTAAAGAAACTATTTAAAATATTTTGGGTTTTAAAAACGTTGGGAAGTTTTTAATTGGAATATCTGTACACGTTTCCTGATAGTTGACATTTATGTTTTAACACGTTCGCGGGAAAGCCAGGGTTCTACCCAACACTGCAGAGATCTGAGTTACGCACAGAAACCCTCTAACAAATGACTCAAGTGGTTTGTGGCTCCATCATTTCTCCCCCCTCGCCTCCCTGTACCGCACCGACCCAGAGAGGACCACCACCCGGCGCACCAGGCTGGACGAGGGGAATCGCACCTTGTCGAGAATGTGGGCAGGAAGTTTGCCGACGTTTGTCGCTGGGATTGTAACTCTGCTGTTGGTCATTGTGGACGTGAATGCCAGCGGGGAGTATTGCCACGGGTGGCGCGACTCTCAGGGCGCGTGGAAAGAAGGGTTCCAGTGCCCGGAGAAGATCGACGCAGAGGACTCAATCATCTGCTGCGGTAAATGTGAGCTGCGCTACTGCTGCGCCAGCACGGACGCGCGCCTGGATCAGGGGACCTGCGACAACGACCGGCAGGCGCAGGAGCCCGGGACTGAAACCAAAGAGAACAAAGACTCCCGGGCAGGTAAACGCCTGATCACGTTTTTTTATGGATACAATACAGTTTTAGTTTGACATATTTCCCAAAAAGCAGTTCCATACAATCAAAATGCTGCACATTTTGCCTCATGAAGCATAGGTTTCACAGTTTCGAAAAATCTCAGTTGCTGCAGAGGTCATAAAGCCATGCAGGACGTAAGTAATATGACCTTTCTATAGGTTTGCTTTCATTAAGTCTCCCTCACTGTCATGAGGGAAGATCTGCTGTTTGTCCCACTTGGCAACAACAGCTGCACAGGAGACAGCAGACCCCCCCTCCAGGAAAAAAAAGCCCCACTTAACTGCACTCACAAATGGCAAACTGTGCCCTTATAAATAGCTGTATTTGTTCTGTAACAGTGCAAGAGCTCAAATCACGCCGTCCCCACGGGGATCAAATTTGGACTTGACCGGATCTTGGAACAGAGATCAAGTACAGGCCGCTGACAGGCCTCTTCATAAAAATCCCCAAATGATCATTTCCTAACAGGATCACTGTTAAAGAGAGTCACACTTACTTCCAATAAAGAACCTGAGCTGCACTCAGGAGCGGGAACCCCTTGATAATCTTGTACTGTCGATTAATGTGGCAAAAAATATTAATTTCTTGTCCCACCCCGTGGCCCCTCATTCCTCACTGCTCACATTCCCATCAGGTAATCTACCATAAAGTCTTTTGGAGCTGCATAGTATTTTGAAAAACGTTACTGTAGTGCAGCTACTGGACATGAGAGGAACAACAGAGGTTGAAGTGTAATCTTTCATGTGTCACTATCAATGCCTTATCACTGCAGGAAGAGGTAGATACATTCCACACTGTGGCCCCCAGCCAAACTAACCTAAAGAAAAGCAGCTTTTTTCCTTTACCAAGAGTGGAAGCGGAAGTGGTGACCCCCCCTTTTCCCTCACCACTCCTTTGGTTCTTTTCAAGCATTTTACACATATTTCCTTCTCTGGCTGCAAATTCATCACAGAAGAAAGATTCATGCTGCAGTGTCGGGGAAGTTATTAATGTGCTTAACACGAGGGAACATGTGGTATTTAGGTATGGGAGAAAGCCCACGGGAGGGCTCAAGGAGACAGCAGTCCAGCCGGCCACAAAGACCTTTCCCAAAACAAGAGCTTAAGAGAGGGGGGCTGCTGTAACCGAGGCACGGCTGCCGCAGCTCAGCTGCAGCAACAGGTGTGGACAAGTGACAGGCAACAATAGGGGGGCTTCCAATGCAACAAAAAGAGATCTCTGTGCTCACTCAAGGCCAGAGGGAAGGAGGAAGGCAGTCATGCTCCTCATCTGATTCAGGATAGTTAAGAAGATATTTTTTAGTATTAATGTTTATGTACTCCAAGAAAGAACGACACTGAATAATGTCAATGAAGGTCATGTCAAACCTAAAAAGTTAACTTTTAGGTATAAAAAAGTTCATTCTTACACAGGGCTGCTAAAATACTCAATGAATTTGATGTGGATTCACAAGGAAGTTCACAATTTAACTACATTTTTGGTTTAATGTGATTGAATGAGACATCGATTCTAGTTGTCTAATTCTAATCTCTAATTTCCTCTCCAAAACAATTTTATTTGACAGCTTTTTTCGTGATTCAAGTTGCACAAAAGTAACATTTTCAATTAAAAAAAGCAAAATTCTAACATTTAACACCAATGGAGGTGGAGGTTTGATGCAAACGTACATCAAACCTCCTTTAGCTCCAAAATTACCGTGATTTAGTCTCTACATGAAGCAAAAATGTTTTTTTCATGGCTGGAAATACGTGAAGAGGTTAACTGAAACAGTAAACAAGTTGGTTTAAAACAAAACTAATATATGAACTTAAAAAAAATTGATATTTTAAATATATTTCAATGATTCAATATTTTTAAACCCTTGACACCAACTGATGCAAATATGCATCAAACCACTTCTGCTCCAAACTTACATTCAAGCAAAACATATGCAAAAAATGTTTTCATAATTGGAAGTCCCAGCATTAAGGGGTTAAAGTCCCACTCGAGTCATATTTTGCATGCAGTTTTAGTCTGAGATGCTGTCTTGGACATCGTTTCTGTAGAGCGCCAGGAGTGTTTTTTAAATTCGCCTCTGAGTTGTGGGCAGAAGTAAGCCTTCACTTACTGCCTATCATCCCTTTGTTTACGCTCTCTCCTTCTAGCCTACAGCCCATAACCCCCCACCAATCTAACATTACTAGTGCAACAAAAATGGTGAGCAAATTCTGAACTATCCAGTGGTATGGCTTTGCGCCAGCTCGGAGGAGGAAAACGAAGACGTACTTGAATCTTTAAGTCTACAAGTGAATGCATCAGAATGGAGCAGGGCAGGGAGTTTATGTGTTGCAGTTGTAGGTCCTACATCACATCTACCAGCTATTTCCAATGGCACTTTTTTTCTTCTGCCCATTATTCACCATATTTTGAATAAAGAAGCTTAATTTTTAAGCTTCATTTTCTTTATATATGGAGTCTATCGTGAGAAAAATTCCACAAGAACATGTTAAAAATACATGATTTTCATCAAAGTGGGGCATAAAAGCCAACCTTTTGTCTTTATGTAAAACCTTTTCTATTCTGCGTGTGATTTACCAGCTGGTTTCAAAGCAGCTTCTCAGTCAGAAGGGATGGAGTTACACAAGAAATAGAGCTTTTGCAGAGCAGAAAAAAGAGGAGTGGAGGCAGAGATGTTAAAACTGAGGCCATATAAGTGCAGGAAAAAGGCAGTGAATGATTTCCAGCGACATTTCCTTGGTAAACTATGTGCTGTCATACAAAGGCTCACTTGAGGCCTGTTTATTAGGGGCGAGTAGCTGCGAGGTCCAAACCCAAATGGGTCAAGGTATTTGAAGTCCCCACACCTCGGCTTGCTTTTAAGATGACTTTGCTGTGTGTGGACAGG
This sequence comes from Oryzias latipes, assembly GCF_053564925.1. Taxonomy (NCBI): domain Eukaryota; kingdom Metazoa; phylum Chordata; class Actinopteri; order Beloniformes; family Adrianichthyidae; genus Oryzias; species Oryzias latipes. Next base: position 21,808,988 of record NC_136256.1, on the reverse strand, counting down.
CTCCGCCCTTTTTTTTTTTTTGTTCTTTTTTACATTTGAACCTTACCATAATGATTAACAACCAGTAAACTTGTTGCTTTATGCTGCTTCATGGTCTTATCCCCCTTCCCCTCCTATTATCACCCCCTACCCCCCCTCTCTCTAACGTCCCTCTCTCTTCTTCCCCTCTTTCCTTTTCCGTCCGGTCCAACACCAAAGATTTTCAGACATGTTTGAAATTAATAAAGTTTGGCCTCAATTACAAAAGGGGTTTATTCAGACATACCTTTGGTTTGTCTGAAGATTAATAACCCCTCTTGTTAAAGTAAAATATGTCCAACCCAAGAGGCCCTCAGCTCTCATCTGTCTGCCTAGCTGTTGGACAGGACAAGTTAAAAAAAAAAAAAAAAAAAAAAAAAAAAAAGATGACTTTGCTGGCCCTGCCAAGGAGTGACTCTTAACAAGCTTCATGCGGTAATCCTCTTAGTACCTCGCAACTTTTTGATGAGCATTTTGAGAGAGAAAAAAAAGTCAGGGATGTATTTCAAAGCACCCAGAGACAAAAGGAAACTGGAGCCAGCTGCCACCTTTTCTCTCTCTGGTGTAGTTACACTTCATTACAGCATTCAGAGTGGAAAGTGACTTAAACCCTGTGGGAAGAATAACACGGAACCAGCCTCTAGCATTTGTAACATGGACGTTTTGGGAACGTGAAACACCTCGTGAGTGACCTCATCCTGTTTGTCGCCTCGTTTCAGCTTAAACCACTGCAGGCGTCCGCTGTTTGGCAACAGGAAAGTTGGAAAACTTGGAAGGAAAAGTTTTGTTGCTTGTGTTTCAAAGTTATTGCTGGAGCACCCCCGGCTCTTTTCACACATTTACACTCCTAAACTCAGGGGCTTCACATATAAAAATGTCAGGACTTCACATGTTTAATAACATTTCTATTAGCTGACCCAGGCTGGCCAGATTCGGCTGGGTGGAACGGAGATCCACCAGTGTATCGTAGCAAGTTTGATTTGCAGCCTTGAACAGAATGAAGTAAAAGGTCAGCGAGAAGGAACTCACATTTTCCTCTGATTTACAGGCTGAAAAGCCTCCCATTCTGCTACATTAAATCTGTCCACTTTAATACCTTGCTGTACTCGGATGCCAAGGGCTGCTGCGCAGCTTGGGTAACTTATTTTCAAAGGCCCAGTCATAAAAAGTCAACGAAAAAGAGGGGTCACACGTATCTACAAGAGGCCGAGCCTGAAGAATGCCACTCTGGTCTGTGGGGTCGAGGAGGCTGGGGGCTCAGCAGGGTGCTGAGGATTAAAACGGATCAAAACAAAGGGAATAACGGCTAATGAGAGCCAGGGGCTCTCTGGGTACCAATCCCTGCGTAGCTTTAAGTCAGTTTAGCTCAGATGCCCTTCTTGTTCACGCTTTTTTTTTTCTTCAGATGACCTTCTTTTAATGTGGAGAATTGATTGAACAAGAGGTAGAAGCAGCATGATCTTGAGGTTTTTTTTAAGCTAAAGACTAAAATCTTTAACCATCTTTTATACTTTTCCTAGTTCCCATCTATGTGCCATTCCTCATCGTTGGCTCCGTGTTCGTGGCCTTCATTCTGGTGGGCTCCGTGGTCGCCGTGTGCTGCTGTCGATGCCTCCGACCCAAGCAGGAACTGTCTTCAACAGGTGCCACAGGCGGCGGGGCCACTGGTGGACGCTTATTGGAAACCATCCCCATGATGGCAAACACCTCCAGGGGCTCCTCATCTCGACAGTCCAGCACAGCCACGTCCTCCAGCTCGTCTGCGCCGCCTGCTGCGCCCCGCAATGCCCCGCCCCCTCTCATGAGGGCCCAGGCCTCCTGCTGCCTCCCTCCTGATGCCAGCGTCTTCGTCAACATGCCCACCAACTTCTCTGTTCTCAACTGCCAGCAGGCCACTCAAATCATGTCTCACCAGGGGCAGTTCTTGCACCCGCAATACATCGGCTTTGCCCACCCCGTGTCCTCTACCCCGACCTTTTTGGACCCCAACCAGGGAGGATACAGGCCCCTCCAGTCTCCCTGTCCTCCCACCACTGTTGGATCCATCATAGTCAGTGAGCAGAAGTCTCCTCCAGTAACAGTGTGATGAGAAACACCTCTGCAGACAGCGTTACTGTTTGATCCAAAGACTATTGAAGTTAATTAAACCTGTGAGCAGAGATCTGCAGCCAGTAACGAAAACCTGGATGTCTCATGAAGGACTTACTGAACCCTTTCCTCCAGGTGTTTATGTTTCAAATGACCTTTTTTAGGGAGCAATGTGTCTTTCTAGATGCAAAGTGGGACTTATGCAGCCTCCCAAATGGGCTATAACGCACAGTTCATTGTTGCCTGCATGTGGTTTTCTCTGCATGTGTGTTTATGGAAGGCAAAAAAACAACAAAAAAAACAAGATCTGCAGCCTCATATATGCCACGATGAACAGCAGCAGCCATAGAGGAGGCACAGATTTTCAAGCAAAGGCTTTCGAGAATATGGGATATTTTTGCTCACGTTAAAAATCTGAGGAAAGAAAGCATGCAGACGGATGCTGAGGCAGCACTGAGCAAGTAACTGTGAACGAACCCGGTGTGATGAGAATTGCAGGTGGTGAGGGGTGAAAAGCTGTTGCAATCTCCCAGTAGAGCATTTCAAGTAATGAAGAGAGCACGGGACGCAGAGTGTGACGCTCCACCCAACCGCACCCCCACCACCACCTCCCTTTTCCCTTGCCACCCAGAAAGAAAATAAAAACTGCCAGGAACGGAAGCACTCACAGACCCCAAATATGACAATATTCACACGAGGCTGGAGCTTAATGTTCCTTAAATGTGTGAAACAGAACTGAAAGAGCTCTTTGAAGATTACTGACTTAATTACACAGGCCTACCAGCCCCCCCTAAACTTCTTTTCTCTTGAGAAATGTGTTCTTAGCACCGGCACAGCTCACTAGATTGGCATCTGGAGCTTGACTCACCATTTTATTCTTGAGAAAGGCAACAGTGGTAAATTACTGGTTATTGCTGCAGCTGCGGTTACAGTTGCTGAAGAACACGCAACTGGAAGGATGAGGTGCTTCACTTAGCGCGCCGACCGAAGTGCCACCCCGGCGTTTGGGGAGCTCATCTGAACAATTCCTGAATGAATCTGTGCGAGGCACAAATGAAGGGCTGCTCCCTCAAACATGCAGTATAGAAGATGCGGCTGTTTGAATGCATTTTGGAAAATAAACACAATTTGAAACAGAAAGTGTTTTGAGAAGCTTGTGAGTTTGACACACTGGAGCCAAAGACTTGATTTAAGCTTTTAAAAAAAAAAACTGCATGAACGATGGGTTTTCTTAATCCTCTTAAAACACCAACACAAAAAGACACATTTAAGATAATAAAGATATCACAGGCTCCCAGAAAGCCTCATCTCGCACAGATGACGGCAAGATCTGCATCACCTGACACAAAGAGGAGAAACATCAAAGAAACAGGACAGTTCAAAACAAGAAGTTGAGGTAAATCGGGGACAGTTTTCTCCTGGAGTGGAGTTAAAAAGCATATTTGGTTGTTTGGAAGATCGACTGGCCCTCGTGCAGCAGCTGTAGCTGGTTTGGGCTGGGCTACATCCAGGAAGGTGGGTGGGAAGGGGATCTCCAACTGAGGGGAGAATAATCTCCTAATAATCTGTCTACAGTCACTCTCCTGAGTTTACAGACGGGGCGTGGGAGAGGTTTGCATCTGTTAATGTATAAAGTCACATGCCTGTCATGTTAAATGCCTTTGCTCTCTATATGTTTTTCCTTTTGCATGAAATGTAAGCCGAACTCCTCCAGCTTCTCCAGAGCTACATTTGGACTCGGAAGCCTTCGCCTCCACATCTACGGGACTCATCTGAGAGTAAAAACAAAAAGCCATTTGCTCAGGATGTGGATTGATTAGATTTAATGATTAGGATTTGGATGGACAGCCCCCCTCCTCTCTCCTGACTCCTCAGACTTGCATTCCTGCACATGAACGTCCTCAACATAGGAGCACACAGACAATACACTCCACATTCAGACCAGTACAAGAGCCAGAAGACACATGACCCGAGCACACGTCCCACCCAGACCCGCTTACTTAAAAGTAATTCAAGTAAAATATTCTCTAAAACACATCTTCATATACGAGTACAAAAACCGACATGAATAGAAAATAATATATAACTCAAAACACAAGTCCCTCTTTAATATTAATAAAAAAATAAGATCAATAAAAGGTGAAATCCAACAGAACTGGAGGAGATTAAAGCTTTTTTTTTTAGATCATCTGCTGATGGATCAATAAGGGAGAGGTCATGAAAAAATGTTAAAATAAGAAAACTATTAAAACTGCAAAGACAGAAGAGATATGGGCTGCTAAAGATGCTAAGATAAGAAGACATGTCCATGGGGTAAGAGGGGCAACAGCAGGGTGGGGCTCCAGTTGAGCGTTCTGCCTCAGCGGCATCTCTGTGGTGTTTGGCAGTGAGGCTCGCTGCTACGATGGAACAAAGGGGGCCTGTCGTGGCGGTGCAGGACTCCGGCGGCTCCTCCGGTCTGCGCTCCCCTCCCACCCTTTATACGAAACTCAACCTGGAGATGTGCGCGCTTATTTTTTGATGTATTTGGCGTCGGCAGGTGACGACAGACGAGCTGAACCCTCCTTGAGGGAGGGAGGTGAGAGGTAATCTTGGAAGCGAACACACATGAACACACATGCACACCAAAACAAGGGGCACCAGTGCAAGCAGACATACGTGCAAAGGCAGAAACAGACACACTGGAACGCTCGCACACATCGACACACAATGGCGTGAAGCAATCCCCCGGCTGAGGGTTGCACAGATACATGAAGCAGTCTCTGAGTTTGACCTGGCATGTCTGTGCGTGGATATGAATGCTCATGCCTGTGCAGCTTTAGTAAGTGCCAATGTTCTGTTCTTGGCCTGGTCCCTTCTCCAAACAGCAGTCCTCCGTGTACAATGGCCTCCACACCTGAGCACTCCCCCCACACGAGGGGTCCTGCCACCGTTTCAGTAAGGCCATAGCAGCGGTCAGGCGCCCAGTAAGAGGGCGCCATGTAAGTCTGTCTCCACTTGACAACCATTGCTACAGTGAGCCAAAGACTTGATAAGGGCGGGGCTAGAGGCTGGGCCGCTGACGCGTGGTGTCGTAGGAGCGAACTACTTCAGACTGGGACACCACGCCGTGTTCCTCCTGAGAGAAGGCATAGCCATCTGCAAGGAGATGGAGGAGGACACAGTGTTACCTAAAAAAATGATCATTTCGAACATTCGGCAAAAAACTAAACTGAATTTTTCGGTTGATTTTAATCTTTATGAAGAGTGTTTTTTATTTATTTCTTTGCTAGTTTATTAATCAAGGGACAGTACAATTTTAAAAAAAACACACACACACAAATACACAGTTAAATAAGTCAGAAGGCTAGTTTTCATCTGGCAATGATGTAAAAAAGGCAACTAAAAAAAAGCAAACATACAGAAAAAATATAACAAAATACATGTACAAACATTTACCATACCATTAAGTTTAAAACTGACTTATCTTCTAATGTTGGGAGCTGTAGGGGTGACTACGCCGCATTTTAATCTTTTTGTAAAGACCTTGCATGTTGAAAGCATTCTGCTTACATAAGTTTACTGAAAAGACTCGACTTTGGGTGTAAGGAGTAACGGCACTCACGTGTCACAGTCTGCTGCACCGAATTCGAGCGTCCTACACTTGAAGGCGTCTTCCTAAAGACTCTTGTCAGCAGATGGGCTCGTTCGTTTAGACTGCAAGGAAAAAAAAATAGAAGTTACTGCACAACTTCAGGGCTTAAAGTCCCACTCCAATCATCTTTTGATCTATATTGAAACCGTTCCCGGTGGTTTTTCAATTAGGATTATGCCGGTTTTAGCCCAAATCAAAACACCCATGTCGTTTTTAGGACAAAGTTTCTCCAGAGCAGCAGTAGTTCATTAGAAATTCACCTCCGAGTTGTGGGCGGGACAGTTGGCACGTAGCAACACCATCCCCCTTCCCATCATCCATGGCTGAGAGCTCCCTGTTTGCACGCTCTTCCACAAGCTTACCGCCCTTCACACCAACAACCTATTACCGGTGCAATAAAAATGGCGAACAATATCGGGCTATCTGGCCGTACAGTTTGGAGCAAACACCAGCTCAGACGAGAAAAATGAAGATGGATCTAGTCATATATAAGTGGATGCATCAGAATGAAGCTGAGCAGGGAGCTTGTGACACGCCTGGTGTATTTTCTACATCACAAAGACAATCCATTTCAAACACATTTTTTCATCTGCTCCTGATTCACAACAATTTGAATAAAGAAATACTCAGAAATACAATCTTCAAGCTTAATTTTCTTTATATATGCCCTCCATCATCAGAAAAATGCCACAAGAACATGTTAAAGACACGATTTTCATTACAGGTGAGAAAGGAGAATCCTCATGATTAACACAACTGCACAGCAGCCACTTTAAAACCCTTTTATTCAGTGAACACATTCTTCAATGCTTCTGCTGTAGGATTTTAGCTTGTGCAGATTTGAAAGCGTTTGGGCCTCTGCCAGCTTTGAACGCGTAATTGCAAAAGCATTCAGAAGCTGCAGACCTCCAGACAGAGTCATCCTCTTCCTCAGGGATCAACAGATAAAAACACAGATCAACAAATCTACAGAATTTAAGACCAGAAGGAGAAGGCTAATAGTAAGTCATAAACGGCCTGCAAGGTAACAGGCCATCCCCAGTAAACTATTCCTCACCCACTGCCCACTCCTCTCCTCACAAGCTGCCCCCCTCCACCCCTTTCCAGGAAGAAGAGTGGATCCTCTGTTCTAAGACCACACGCCGTCACGGCTCCTCTGCTCCTGTGACCAAAAATAACCAAGTCTTTTCCACATATTGCACACAAATGAATGCCCGTTAATTACATCTGTGAATTTCCCTCCAGCTTCATCACCATCACCGCTGCCGTTTACGTTTTTTTCAGTGTATTCAGCTGAAACCGATGTCTTGGACACATTCAGGGTCCCTAACTCACAATAACTGTTGACTTTTCTTTTATTCTAGGAGGATAATGTCTAATGAAGAAGTTATGAAGGCTACTGAGGCTGAATGTGGAATATGAAAGTCAAAACATTCTGTTCGGTTTGTCTCGAGAGGTTTTGGGCTGAATCATAACTCTGAAAGCAAATGATAAGAGAATTAATGACAGTAGCTTGTACGTCTGTAGAAAATCTTTTTTCCTGCGGTTTTTCTCGGATTACCTGCCAATTCCACACAAAAAAACTCCAAGGATGAGCTGAAATCATTTCCTGACACAACCTGTTTTGTTCCTTTCCTCCTGTTATCATGCCTACCACCAAGAGCTCCCCAGCAACAACTGCAAACGCAGATGTCCTTTTTTTTCATTTTACTCCATTCCTTCTGTGTTTTACTTTTCTGATTTGAAATGGAGAGGGTGCAAAGATTTGCTCCCGATTCCCAAAGATTAAAAGCCGGTTCTGGGAAGGATGGGACCCTTCGTACGGGTCAGGAGGAACTGCATCATTACCCACTCATCCCTATCCAACCTGGAACATACCTCAAATTACTTCAGCTCCTCTCAAGAACAAGCTTGCTTCACTACTAAGAATTTGTTTCAGATTGCAATATTTTCTTGTAAAGTGTTTTGTGACAACAATTCTATATATTCTACATCTACTTTTTAAAAATATTTCCACCAACAAGCGACTTTTGTTCTAAAACAGCTACACAAACACAAAACGCTATGTCACGGTCTGAAGAGCTACAGCCAAACAGCAAACACACCAGGTCTGTACAGCAGTTCAAATTGGTCCACCTCATAAGAAACCCAGAGGAACGGAAAGAATGTCAAAACAGAGAGAAGAAAAAAAGTGAACATAACACTTAAGATGGAAATTGGAGATAAAGGGAGAGAAAAGTGAACTCATGTCATGAAAATCATGCAAATGTCACTCAAAAACGGCGTGCAGTGAGGCCTGTGGGTCATATGAGGCCAGAGTTCACGCAGTGGGAGAATGCAAATGCAGCAACTACCTCTGCAGAGCAGGTCTGAGCTCTACGGGACCTCGGCCTTGGCTTCGGTCCTGTGGACATAGCCATAGGCAGCAGACGGATAGGAAAAAAATAAAGGGGCCAAAACTCAAGGAAGCGGCTGATCTGAAGGAAAATGTCCACTAACATTTACCTAACTGGGCAGTGTAATGCAAAATGACTTAAGGAAAAACACAGGATTTTTCTTGGGGTGTAGTTCCATGATGCTTTGCAGTTTATTGTACCTGCGCCCGCTGGAGTCACGAAGCACGGCTGCTCCTGGGTCAACAGCATGCGCCTCCAACTCCTGCACCTCCTCCAGCAAAGACTTCCTCACACTACGGCGTGCACTGCAGAGCAGAAACGAGCTCATGACACATTTGAGGGCTTCAATTTGCACTTGCATGCAAGACATATTATAAAGTGCTGACATCCACTTAAAATAGGGTTACGTAAACAATTTGGTTAAGTTAAACAGTACTTGTTCAGATGTCTTTATTAAATGTGTTCTACTTACGCAGTCCAAGCAAAATCTTTGAGCAAACACGCAGTAGGTACCAGGACTAGACCCAGCCAGAAGTACCAGCACTGCATCACCCTGCCAGCCTGCAATGACAACACAGGCTCTGTTTGTATTTGCATGCACATTAAATCAAATTGAGGATTAAGTCATTTTTCTCAACAATGACCCCAGACTAAGTACTGCAAAACGTAATGGCAAAGAGAAACAGGAGCCAAAGATGACTAAAAAGTGCTGCAGAGCTGGGGAAAGATGGCCACAGTCTAACACTTGCAGCCTCAGCCAAACTTTTTCCACAGCTTTCCCACAGACGTCTACACACCGCAAACTCGGCTCGACACAGCAACCCCACAACTGACAAACACTACCTCTGTGATGACAAATGCCGGTGAAGTAAGCATGAGTCCCCCCTACCTGTCCCTGCAGACCATCTGCAGCCCAGCTCATTGACTTCTGACCCCATTCCCGGCCTGCCTTTAGGGATTAATCATGCTTCCACGCACTGTCTTACTTTGTCCGTCTGTTTCAGTCCATTCGGCCTTCTCCCACACATCCTTCTTCTGTAATCTCAAGCTTAAAAAACGTTCTTTAAACATTGGTGGTTGTTGCAACTGTTAATACGAATCCTCTCCTTCCTAGCTAAACGCAAGAACTGTGTGGTCCTTCAACGTCTGTTTTTTTGGGGGGTAAACTTTACAGCAACAGCTCGACCGTTTCTACTGATTTATTGCTGATTAACAGGGATTTGGAAACTGTGGGATTGTATGAACAAAAAAGACAAAGGAAAAACAAGACAAAACTTTAGCTAAATATTATTGTCCGTTACAAAAAGCCCACAAACACAAATCATTTTGTTAGTATGCAACAGATTGTGTCATGTAAAGTGGTGGACACCGAGCAGGACTCGTTTCCTGAAGATTTTATAGCCAGAAAACCAGACTTTTGACACCCACCTCCCAAACACAGGATCTTTCACACAGTTATTCTCAGCTGATCTTTCCATTCAGTGGATGGATGGAAGTATAGATAGCTATACATAGTATAGAGGTTATGGTGTAGCTTTGGGGGGGACTGGGTTGAGACCCAACCCTAAATCATCACTTCCCCACTTACAGCAGCTGCAGATATTTGACCGCATTCCTAATTTCTGACACAAATTGAATTAATGGGCTTGGAAGGGGAGGTTGAGACTATCCGTCCCCCGCCCACTCAGTGGGGCTCCTCCCCAATGATTTGGTGTCCGATTCAAAAGGTCTTTGACGCTCTTGCAGCTCACCCTGTTGAGTCAACACCTCCACTGAGGGCAGTAAAAGACCGGGGTTTGGGTGACACGCAGCAGGTGCTGGAAGCCCGCTGAGAGAGCTGCAGGGGTTTTAACCTTCCCCGGGGGGCTCCTGCAGTGCCGACATGGAACACCCAAGATGACAGTCGCACTGACGCCGCGCACTGGCACCCGCCGAGGGAGGGGGCAGGTTACACGGCAAAAATAAGACGTAGAAAGACCCCAATCCTCATCTGTCACTGAAATGATTGTGTTTTACTTGCCTGGCCCAGCATGTCGGGAGCAATGGGAATGGTGGGCCAGATGACTGAGTAGACAGCAAAGAAGACCATCCAGAGGGCTATGCTGCCCCAAACTGCTAAGTGGGAGAACTGGGACGGCGAAAAGAAAAAGAACAAAGAGATTTTAAGGGATGGACAAAATGAGGTCAAATAGTTTACATATAGCTCATCCGAATATAGACAACCTTCCCCTCCCTCCTTCTCCATCGTTAACCCCCTCTGTGATCTGCTGTAAAAGGACACTGTGTGAATTCCACAAGGACCTGTGTGGACAGCTGAAGGGACAAAAGTGTCAGCGCCTACCTGCCTGTCACGCTAAAATGTGTCGCTCCAACCAAACAATATCATCGTTCCATTGTTTTCCCTTTATTCCTCTTGGAGCCTTCTTTTACTCAAATGTTTAGTTTGATCTCACTTAGGATTTACCCTGTTTGTTTCTATTAGGAATCACTGAGTCAAATAATCTAGAAAAGTATCTCACAGGTTTTCTTATGGTCTACTTATCTTTTATTGAGCTTTATTAAGGTTACAGGTTTTTGTCAATTAAAAAATGGCAAAACATACTAACATGTATTTTGTAATTCAAAGTGAATTTTTTGATCCTATGTACACAAATGTTTGGTAATTATAAATTCATTTATTATTTGGTGGCCTTGAAGTGCAAATCACTCAGTGCAACAGTTTAAAGATCACAACAATTGAAAAAGCAAAACAAATAATATAAATACAATATTAAATTTTAAAAATCAAAACAAAAAATAAAAAATGTAAAAGAAAAAAGAAATATTTCGGAAAACAAAAATTATTTCCAAAAATCATGTTAAAAAATGGAACACCATATGAAATCGGAAAAAAGCTGGGTACTAATTGATTGGTGGTTGACCTATTGATTTTTGACGTTTGAATAAAAAAAAAAAAGAATTTTCAATGTCTGCACACTAATAAAACTTTTGATTTCTGGAAATTTTTTGGTTTTTCACTTTTCTTTTATATGGAAAAAGGAAAGGTAGATTCTATTGGACATTGCTGATTGGATGATGACGTTTGTCAATCATTTCAACTGAAAGTTATTTGGGATGACGCGATCTTAGATATACTGCGTAGTTCGTACTAATACAACTTTTATCAGTGTGCAAACATTGAAAGCTCTTTCCAAAAAACTCAAGTCAAAAATCAAACACCATCATCCAATCAGTGAAGTCACGTAGTACCTACATTTTCCGATTTCTTATTGGTTCGCTTTTTTAACATTTCATTTTGATTCATGGAAATTAGTTTTATTTTTTATTTATTTTCGTTTGTTTGGAATTGCATTTTGGTTTCTGGAAATTTATTTTGATTTCTAAAATGTGTTTTTTTATCGATTGTTTTGCCTTTTTACATATTGTGATCTTTAATATGCTTTTGCGTCGAGTGATTTGTTGATGTGATTTGCACCTTAGATATTATTATGGCCAAATAGACATCTTCAATCCTAAAATAGAAATATTTCTTATAGAATCTTGACTAATAATCCAAATGTTTTATCAAATATTGTAAATCTACCATAAAATTTGACAAAAAACCCACAGGGAAGTGTTAACATTTATCTGACTTGACTTAAAGAGGAGGACATCTGGGTTTTAAGTTAGCAGTTAAATTCAATCTGTTTCGCTCTTATGTTTTTTTTATTTAATGTCAATCCAACAGATGGTAGCCTCAATTTTCTGGCCTGCTTTTCTCCTTTTGCTATGCTCCATCTGAAAAGCTGACACTTCCGTTTCTCCCTGACGATAAACTCAAAAGTATATTTAGGAGCTGTTGCAGCTGCTTCAGAGTAAAACCTCCTGATTGACTTAAACGGTCAGGAGGTGTTAACACATTTTTCTGTGTGTTTATCTGTTTGAAATACTGCAGCGCAGCAGTGGAAAATAAAACACAACCGCATATGAACTAATAAAAAAAAAAAATCAGTGCAAGCAGCTGCAGTTTGAGAAACCTCAAGCCTGCAGTTCAACATCAAGGTATGCCACATCTTTTCCCACGCTTTTCCTGACGATAAAGCATTTAGAGAAGTCATGTGAAACTGTGCAGTGGAGTCCTTAGAGCGGGCCTTCCTGCTCTTTACTCGCTGATGGCTGAGTGAAACACAGGACATGTAGTGTGGTTTATTAGGAGTGTGTTTGGGCCTACCCTGGTCCAAGCGGTGGTCTCCATCCCAGCTTTAAGACACACTGTAACAACCACGTACTACACAAACAGACAAAAAAAAAAAGGAAAAAGAAAAGCGAGTGAGCAAACAAACAAAGAAAAAAAAAAAAGAAACCAGATTAGCTCACTGGGAAAAGTGGTGATAATAAACATTAATGTTACACAGTAAACTCTGTTAATCTAGCCGGGGCCCCCACAGACTCTGCAGTCACACACAAACACCACAGGCATCCTTGTGAGACAGGAGGGAGTAAATTGATAGCAAGACTATGAGACAGAGGAGTGAACAGAGAGACGGATGAGTGTGGAAAGGAGACAAAGTGGCTAGAATGTTTCGGGAAAAGCACAAATGCACAGAGGTCATAAAAAGCGAGAAGCTTACTGTGTAGACCATGTTCCCAGCAAACAGGTAGTCATTTCCCTGACCGCTACTGAAGGGCGAGTCTGTGGAAAACACACACAGCCTTAGCTAAAGTTGGTGGAGTGAAAGTGACGGGCTTGCTAATGTTACTCACCATGCTCCAGCATTTTCAGAGGAAACCAAAAAAGGATAATGGAATGAATCAGTGCATTAATACAGTGTCCCCAGAACACCTGAAAGATGGAGAGAGGGGAAAATATCGGAAATCAAGTCGGTTCCAGCCAATGCCAAAGCACACAGACACACGAAAGCATACAAAAACAGCAATTCCTCACAGCAACACAACTTCCTCTGTGCTGATGCCATCAAACGCGGCCTCCTGTGCAGCACACACACATATTAACGCACACATGCAGTCATCCCAAATGAAAGCCTTCATTATTCTGCAGCTATGAATCTCATCACGAGTTGTCATGGAAACGACTCTGTTTACATGAACCCTGGTTTAAGTCCAAAAACAAGCCACCAGCATCACTCATCAAATCTCAAACAGCTACAGGGTGAACACAGAAGAGGAAGATGACAGTTTGAGGCAGTGCGCATGTGTTGTACCTTGGTGTTAAATCCCTCTGCATTCTGGGTAATTCTGTAGAGCTGTGGGAAACGGAGCATGTTCTGTTGGCTGCACGGCCTGTCAAAAATTCCCAGAGTGAAGGGAGGCAGCGCGGTAAAAATCTGCAGCGCACAAAAACACACGCAACCATTAGAACCATCACAACAAAAGCACGTCTACTCCAAACAGCTCTACAGTCAACGCTCTTATCAGATTGTCTGCAACAGAAGGAATTCCAAAATGGGTAAATACAGTGAGCCTGAAGGCATCCGCAGTCAGACGTAAAGTATATATAGCAGTCGCAAGAGCTCAGAAAAATAGCTTCTCTGACAAAGATAAATGCAGACGTCTCAGGCATCCAGGAAAAAAAAAGCAGCAACGAGAAGACCAAGAGAGATTTATCAAAAGATAGGTAGAAACTGCAATTATGTCAGTTAAGTGACATTAGGAGAGGAGTGGCTGCATACTCACCACGTTGTAGAGGCCTATACACCAGCGCTCGAAAAGGATCTGACCGGAGAACCCGTTCACGAAGGCAAACCAAAGCTGAGGCACAAACAGACACGAGTTAGAATGTGGAAACAAAGTAAGGGCCTGCTTTTTAGCAGAAAAACCTTTTCACAAAAGCCCTAAATTGGAACCAATGGAAAACTTCCTGTTCCTTTACAAACTGTAGACCATAAAGACTAAAATACCCACTTCGGTCATCTTTTGAGGTGTTTTAAAAGTGTTCCCTGTGGTCTTTTAATTATAATTAGGCTGTTTTTAGGCAAAATCTAAAACTTTTACATAGTTTTTGCAACGTGGTAATAGTTCATTAGAAATTTGCGTCTGTGTTGTGGGCAGGACGGGTGGTGTGGAGCAACCTTGCCACCTTTCCCCTTTCCCTTCCTCTTTTTCAAATGCCTTTTTTTTTCATCTGCTCCTGATTCACAGCGATTTGAATAAAGAAATACTCAGAAATGCAATTTAGAGCTTAATTTTCTCCATATATGTCCCCCATCATCTGAAAAATGCCACAAGAACACGTTAATGTTCTGTTTCACTTGTTCGGAATGAGCAAGCTCATGGTGCTGAAACAGTATTTGACTTTGGCTCATGGTACAGCCTCATTAATGCTTTTAGTGCCCGCACACACCCAGACAGACACACTGAGGAGACACAAGCTGATCTCACAGCAGATAGAGTGAATGCTTGCTGCCGCTGGTGAGACTTGTGGCGTTCCTAGAACATCCAGCGGAGCATACAGCCTTAAGGTGAGGTCAGACACACTCGCTGTCTCTTTCATACACATCCTTCACCCCCTTTTTCTGTTTTGCAAAGCAGACAGGGACCGTGTCTGACCTTAAGTCTGCTGTAATCTGCTGGGAGCTAATTATGCGGATAATCAAGGAAGCACTCAAATGCATTTGTGCGTATGGAGAGGTGGCGTGAGAGGGACGGTTCCCACGAGGACCTGCACCTGCTGCTATCTTAAATGTCCGACAGCAGAGGGGAAACAGTGGGAGTGAACCCAACTGATGAAATTCCCTCATAACATGCAAGCCAGAGCTGCAGCAACCCCCCCCCCCCCCGAAATACACACACACACACACACGTATTTATATATATATATAATTTACCAAACCGTACCAGTTTTCCAGGAAGTTTTCCCCTCCGACAAAAAAGATGAGGTTATGGGACACATTGCAATGCAGCTTAAGCACATTCATGCCCAACAGCTGACTTCAGAGGTGGGATTTCATCACTGCTGATGCTGAAACACTTTTGTGTGCGTGTGTGTGTGTGTGGGTGTGTGTGTGCGTGTGTGAGGAAGGGAGACAGAAAGCAGACACCACAAGGGCACCTCGTCCATCACCGTCAGCCGTGTCGACAAGCAGCTGCAAAATGTCTCTGTTAATGTAAGTGTGTGTTTTTGTTAGCTTGTTTAGACCTTCTCCGTTATGATCGGAAACACTTCAGGGTTTGGTGGTTGGTATGGCGGCTAAGAGCAGGTCCTAAAGAAGAAGAACTTAATTTCTCATGCCCTGATTCGTTTAATGGTTGGGATGTAAAGCCATCTTACTTTAAGCCTTTAAGTTATGATTCAGATTGTAAAATAATGAGTGGAAGTCAGTGCTGTGTCCTAAAGAGAAGCTGCTCAGATGTTGCGTTCTTACCTCTATTATGTAGAGGACCACATTTTTGTAAAAACAGTATAGGATGCACTTTGTTACTCGGTTGTAGCTCCACGCTCCATGAACCAGCAGAAGCTTCTCCAAGTAAGAGAACTATCAAACCAAAGAAAGGAGAAAAACAAACTTAGAAATGTCTGTTCCTGGAAGTCCTAGAGGAGGAAAATGAAAAGCAGATGAGATGAAGACTGTATGGAGAAAGTAACTGAAAAGAAAGCTGATGGAAGGAAAAAGTTTCTTAATAAAGATAAGCTAAGAAAGATGGAGAGGAGCAACCAGATAAGACAAGCAGAGTAAGTGACAGAGCAAATCATGTGACAAAGACATAAAAAAAAGACAAGGATTTAGAAGAAAATAGAAACTAAGCAGTTTTTGGAGTCCAAGTGGAAAGATTTATAACTGTGTTTTTAGACATTCAAGATATTTTATCAGGGTTCAAGTTGTTTCAACTTTTCTTTGCTCTACACTTTTTCAAGCTTTTCTCAAAATCAGCACAGTCGAGAAACCAGCTCCATTGTTTTAAAGTTCAATAAAGTTAGATTATTTTAGAAACAAAAAGTAGACTTATGCTCCATGAAAAAGTGCTAATTTTAGATTTTATAATCATTTATTACGGGTCAACTTATACTGAGATAGTTTTCTCATTTCGTTCATATTTCCTTCTAAAATCAGATATTTCTACCTATTAATCAAAATAAACAACAATTGGACACATAAAACTCAAAAAATACAAACCATTTGCATGGAACAAGCCAAAAATACTTAATATTGGGCTGTATAACTTTCAATTTGAAGTAATTCTATCCAACAGTTAACTTTTTTAGCTTATCTTTCCCTTTTTAAATTTTTGTGTGGACCTTCTTGTTTATAGATTTTGCTATATTATAAGACTTCTTGTTAGGTGCAAATGACTTGCTGCATGGACAGATAATTTTGGTAGTGATTTTCTTCTTAAGATTATTTTCCCCCCCCTATTCTTTAGACTACCTCTTTTTGCAGTTTACCAGCAAAAGTAATCTGTAGCCAAAAGAAAAACTTGTGCTTGAAGAAGAGGCAGTCTTAAAATTCCAATAAAAATACCCTTTTTGGCATCTTTTGTGCAGAACTAAATTCCTCTTTATTTGTATGTAGATTTTTGGGGATTTGTGTAGCTGTATTTTCCAACAAGTTTTGTTTTTATGTTCTGCTCAAAGATCGATTTGAAGATTATCATTTTTTACACATTCTATTAATGTTCAGCAACTTTTAACACTGAGGTGATGAAATTCACGCAGGGAAACTCAAATTCCTAATAAAGTTTTTGGAAAATCCCTCATAACCTTTTTTATTTTTTGCTCAGTGAAATTGTACAATCATTGTAGCTTTATTCAAGCTTGGTTACAATACACTGTTGGAAAATTTTAACAGCCAAGAAAAAAGAAGCAGATTGCGAGAGAAAATGAATTCTTAAAATGCTGAAGTAGTTTTTTCTCTGACGGCAGCCCTCCTAGGCATTGATAATATGATCCTTCAGTGAACCCTTTCAGTTAATTTTCCTTTCATTTACTCCCCCGAGGAAAGGTTAAAGACCAGGATCAAGTGAATGTGAGGCAGACAGGACTTAGTGCCTAAAGACAACTAGATGGCGGAGAAACAAACCTGCTGTTCTGAATTCACGTTATAAGACCTATAAATTAACCTGCTCCCACCTGTGCAATGGAGTAATCAGAGGAGTTGGTGGCCTGCATGCCCTCGTTGCCGCTGATTCCCACTCCGACATGAGCGGTTTGAATCATCCCCACATCATTCGCCCCGTCACCTATCGCTAGCGTGATGGCTTTCACGTGTTTCTTCACCATGTCCACAATCTCAGACTTCTGCAGCGGGGAAACTCTGCGGAGAACAGATGGAAATACTTGGATGTTAAATGTAGGCAGCTGCCTGTACCTGAAGGAAATTAGAGGCAGGGAGAAGACGGGAGGATTAAAGAAGCTCCTAAGGAAACAGGAAAGACGTAAATATATTTGCTAATAAGACGACATCTGAGGGAGAGAATCAGCTGAAAGGGAAAAACGGTTGTTGAGAAGCTGCTTACTGGTTTCCAGTGGGTATTAGAGAACAATGACTTACTGTTCTGCCCAAATAAAATTTGGTAAAGCTCACTTAGAATGTTTATTTTGCACACTGTATGAGTGTCTGCATGAACTTTTCTAAAGGAGCTTCAGAAAGCAGTGCCTGTGTTCAGGGAGCTTCCAGAGGTACTCCACCCTCTTGACCCGTGTTACTGATCCTCCGTCTATAACTGGTTCTGTCTCTTTTGACAATGGAGGACCAGGCAGGCTCAATTACAGCAGCCTCCCTTTTGGCTGTTGAGAGGACAGTAAAGTGCCTTTTCTAAGGAAACCAGTAACTTTTTTTTCTTTTCTTTTTGCTTCCTTTATTGTGACATGCGCTGTATTCATTGATAAATGATGACACTCCAACACCTTCAGTCCTTGTCTCATAAATATGCTGAACTTCCAGTTGGGTGCTGTTGACAAAGAAACAAAAAAAAGCCCATTTATTTTACCCTTGTTTTATGCAACAACAAAAAAAGAAGCTATGTTTGCACTGTGGTCAAAAGCAAATAAAAAAGAAAATCCACTTTAAAACTGGTTAAAACTGTCTAGAAGCTTAAAAAAAAAACTGTTACCATTACCCGGTTAATGGATTGTTTTCTGCCTTTTCAAACTTTTTTACACATTTTTTTCCTTCATGTCTCCTATATCTGGACTTGTCCACCGTCACTGGTTCATTTGCTTAATCATTTGTAATAGTTTGATCAGCCATGAAATACAAGATGTTCTTTTATTAAAGGTCCAAGGAAAATGTGCAAAAGATAGAGGAAAACAACACTTGAACAATATTTTTTTTTTGGTAGAAAAATGCTTTAAGAGTGTTTTTTCTGCAGAGTTTTATCCACATTTGCATGCACACAGTTTCAAATTAAAAATGTCAGATTTACAAGCTGGAAACTACAGGGAAAACAAGTCCTGAAGATGGACACATGGGAGGAAAGTGGTGTGATGGAAATAAATGCTGAATAAAAAACTACAGAGGGTTTGATGAATAGTTTAACACTTTACTGCAATTTAATCTTATTTTAATAATATCAGAAAAGTACTGTCATTATCAATATTTAGAACTTTAAAAGCCCCCATTGGTTTCATTGATGTCAACTATTCAATTGCTAACATTGCTACTTAAATGGCTATTAATTCATAGAGGTTTTAATGCAGTCTTTTTTTTATTTTTGTAATTATTTTGGCACGTGTAGTCTTTATCGGGCAAAGTATCAACAGAGGGTTTAAAGTAACGTCAACGCTGAAGATTTTGTAGGAAAATGGGAGTAGTCATACTGAGAATGACTGTTTTTCGCTCAGGTCCAAGTCCTGGAGCGCCGCAGAAGCCGTGACCTCTTTCTGTCCATCAGCGATAACAATGTTACAAAATGTAATCATAAGCAGCTGATTTGGGCATCACATGAAAATGCAACAAAACACGATAATTTTTATGAAAAAATGAAATTATGAAAGTATGTAGTCCACTCATACTTCTGTGAGAGCTTTGACATCTGCAGAAATTGATGAAGGACGGGATCAGCGCCTGCTTTTGCATTTTTTTTTCCTGTTTCTACATCTGAAGCGAGTTCCTGTCCTTTCGTCTCTTGGCGTTGGACCAAAAATCTCTCTTCATCTCTGCCTCTAGTTTTCCTGCAAACACTGCTAACAGTGTTGGGGATGGTGTAAAGCGGAGCTGGTGAGATGAAAGACTCATAGTGCTCCTCGTGGTGGAAGTGAGCAGAAACTAAGCAGCCTCTAAGTTCTCCTATAAACAAACTCACAGAGAAGTCAGGAACCCATGTGTGCATGTCCACTTGACCCCACAGCCCTAGCCAGAACGCACACAGTAATATGTGTAATATGGGAACATTTTCCTACAAGACATCACATGCAAAGAAAAGGTGGGAAACAATCTAAAGTCGCACGCAGCAAACCTGCTCAATATTGGACTTGTGCAGAACAATGTTTATGACGGGATCCGAGACTTCCCACAGACACTAAATGGTAAAGCTAACCCTCATGACAAGAAACTGGTGAACTGACGTTGATCTTTTTCTTTTACTGATCAGCATTGGTTTAAAAAATTATATCGTTTAGCATTTTATTTCTTACAGATTTGTAAGCTTGTGCCCTACTTGGGGCATCAACATTGACTGAAGGCTGTATGAGAACTGGATGGAGAGACCCCCTTCCCGCTGGCGTTCCAAACAGGAAGTGCCTGCTGGTTGAAAGAAGCCAAATTCCTATTGACTTCTATAGAGAAATAAACAGCTATTACTCAGTCATTCTATTTGTCAGAACAACCATTACCTTAATATGTGTTCCTAGACCGAGTTGGTCAGCTAATTGAAAAATGTTCATTGCAGCAGTTCAATTTCTAACAGTTAGTAATTGTTTTAAATGTTAAAAAAATGGACCTATAAGCTTTAAATTTTTAAGATGTTTTCACAGCTCGGGCCTGAAGCACTAAAGTAAGTCAGTTTTAGTTATTTTCTTTTAAATGACCATTTTTACTCTGCAGACAATACAGTAAATAAATAAGTAAACAAATGAACAAATATAACAACATGATGATGTGTCGAGCACAATCAGGGGAACTCCTTTTAACAGTAACATTGAAATTTAGGTTCTAGATATCTTGAATAAGGCTCTCAAATAGAAAAAAAACAGTGTTTGCATGTATTAAACATGTTAATTATTCCAGTGGAACCAAGTTCACCTTCTGCCAAACAAAAAAAACACAGTCATTTAGTTTATCGTGCACGCAGGCGGTTTATTTCCTCAAAAGTTTCTAATTTTGGTGCCTTTTCTTTTGCAGTTAAAAGAATGTGTAAGAGAGAAAATGCTTTACAAGTGTTTTTAAACAAATTCTTATGATGTTTGGGATAAAATAAAGCTGAAAATGTAGATTTAGGCCAAGTTGGGTAAGCACGGAAAAGCCTGAAGAAAAATCAAAAGGGTAGAAGACACAGGCTGGACTCCCAGCTACACCCAAACATGTGCAAACACGCACAAACCCACAACAAAAGACAAATGGAAACTTCTGTTCATTACAGCTGGTGCTGACTGGACCGTGACCCAAATAAAAGAGAGAATGCGCCAAATGTTTTATGAACATCAGTGTAAAATGTCAGTGACAGTGGGTTTGTTTTTTTCCTTATTCGTGGACACCGGCAGAAGGCCTGAACATGCACATTTCACTGCAGCATGGTGCATTTCATTACTGTTCTCCTGCTGTGTACCAAACCAGACAAACACCATCCTCCTTCCACAGATGACTGCCGGCAACAAACAACCTTTTCAAAGCCGAACAATCTTACACTTTTGTTTAGATTCACACAAACAGGCACCGTCGCAAATTACCAAGAACACGGCCTGAGAATTATCCTGAATGCGCCATGCGGTCGAGCTTAACTATAAATGAGATGGCCTTCATGAAGATTTCAACATAACTTTTTTTTGAAAGATTTATCATGCATGGAAAAGAAATACATTATAATTAGGCTTTACACGCCGTCAGGTCGTATCAAGTGTTTGCTTTTGTTGGATTTTCACCTTCGAAGCTGCTTTGTGGAGATTTAAAAAAAGGCAGACAGCTTTGCTTTTTATTGCGTGTTTCCACTGTAAATCCGGTTTCACTTTTATTCATGTATGGGCTGTGCAAACAAGCCTCAACTGACCCAAAGTTGCCTTAACCGTGAACGTGTTGAAGGACTCTTGCTTACCGGCAGCAGATCACAGCTTTGCAGGACAATGCCAGGTCGAGGAAGGCCTGGCGGAGCTCGAAGGACAGGGCATACTTCAGCGTCTGGCCATCGATAATCAGTGCTAGCTCGTTTTCCTTCCTCAGAGAGTCTCCCAGAGACGAACAGTGAGCTGTAAGGGTGGCACGAGTAGCCTGTAAGAGGAAAGAGGAAAACACACTGTGCTAGTGAGTTTCTTTCAAAAACTAAAAAAAAGAAAAAAAAAGGCAAGTTGGAAGTGAAAACTAAATTCTTACTTTACATCTGACCTCCTAAAAGACGTAATGTTTAAACAAAACTCACAACTGAAACAAACTAATGAAGGGATTCGGTTATGATTCTACAGAATTCCATTAAAGGTTTATCACATTTCAATTCTGAAACAAAAAATATGATAATGAGTTAAAAACCAACATAAAAGCTCTTTTGCCTGACAAATAAAAGTAATTATCGAAAAAAAAGTAACAGATGTATTGAATCTTAACAGCATTTTCCAGTTAGATTAATTATATTTTATTGATATTTTAAACTATAGCCTAAAACTGATGGGGATTTTTAAAAACAGACATAGTCGATGCTTCAAGAGAGTAAACTTTCACGTACATTTTTTATTTTAAGTACAATTATTTTAGGTTTAAATTGTGGTGAAAATGCAAATGGGTAAAAATCAGATGAACAAAAACTAATTTAAATGACAAAACCTTTGTAAGTAAACGGGAGACATGTGTTCATAGTTGCACACTCTGCTTTCATCTTGGGGAAACAATTTGCTTCTGTGTAAACTGAACATTTAAGTACCCCAATATAAAGTTCACAGTTGTTCTAGACATCATCATAACATGTTGATCCTCTGAGGTCTTGCAGGCATGTGAAATCAGCCAATTAAATCCTGGATTTCTCCTTCCTGTAGCTGCTGCTCCCGACAGCGGTGGCGGAAAATCAAGAGCAAAAGACTAGAAAAAGGAAGATGAATGTGCTGAAATATTGTTCTGGATGAGTAAAAATGCCTAATTCTTTTGTAAAGGCAAAGCGTGCGTCTGTGTGTTTGTGTAAATGGCAGTTCGCCTGCAGGGCAGGAGGCAGGGGCTGTTTTGATGGAGCTTTAGATAATAGAGGAACAGGGATTTATAAAGAAAATAATCACCCAACGGAGATGTAATGAAGTCCATGTGGAGAAGTAGGCACGCTACAACTCTCACCGCCATCATACGTCTAAATCCTACATGTCTGATGATGCTTTCAAAATAACTTTCTATGAATCTGTTAGATCTGGTTTTAATCATCAAAATAATTTAAGAAAAAAAAATCAAATAAAGTTCAAAAAAGGAGCTAAATAACTATTTTAGATTTTTTTTTGCTATAAAATTCAGTCTATATTAATCAAGAGTGGCAACCTAAACACCTGACACTTAATCTGCGCACTTAAGTGCAAAAAGTTTTGAAGCCATTAGGGATCCATCAGTCTGTCACAGTGGGTTATTGGCGGCCGTCTGACCCGAAGGAATTCGGTGACCCACAGAGAAGTGACCTTTCTGTCCTCAAACCAGCATGAACAAGACACAACACAGGGAGGAGGCACCGTATGCGACACAGTCACCTGAACTATGTAGCTGCACTTTGTGCCAAAAACCTCTGCACAGATGCAAACGCCTTCATTTTCCCCAAAAAACTCGGCGCTCTTGTTTTCTCAGCCTGGGGCTGTGTTTTTTTTTGTGTGCCGGAATTCCTGTTTGCATTCACCTTTTCCCCAAACAGGGGGAAGGAAAACAAAAACATAATGAAAGGATTAAAAGAAGATGATAGGTTGTCGGTGTTTCTTAAGAGGCTGGGGATGCGTCTCTGTTCTCATGCATGCAGGATGCCTGTGTGTCGTTTAAAGAGGGGGCTAAAAACATGAGAACATCTCAGCCTGTAAACATTTAAAGGGTAATGGGTGCATACATGGGATTTCTGGGCTCATCTTCACATTAGTGAGCAAAAAAAAAAAACAACCGGTTTGTTGTAGAATAAACTTCATTCATGAAAAAAGGTGTCTAAAAAAAGATTTTAGATGTAGAATTTTCTGTAGGGAATCACCAAAATATTTTTGACTCCCTTGTAGTGTATGAGATTGTGTAAATACTCAGCCACAAAAGGTTTCTGGTTCTTGGAACTTGTCGCAGCAGGTTTGGATAAAGCTTGGATACCAGTAGAGACACATTTGGAAAAGCCAGGATAATCCCGCAGAGAGCCATCAGCAATTAAAACAGTAACTCAAGTATGAACACCACTTAGCTGTAGCAGCATTAGTTAGCCTCTTACACCATGGCAAGTCTAGACAAAACTGAATCTTTCTGACAGGAAAATACTGTGTAAACATGGAACAATGGCTAACTATGATCCATTAACACTTTGAAAAAGAGAAAGAATAAAAAAAAAGAAGATCACAAGAAAAGCCAAACTGACATCTTTCTCATGCAAAATTTTGTCCTGTTTAATGACTGAATGGATGAAAATTGAGCTTTTTAGTGTTTTTAACGTGTTCTTGTAACATTTTTCTGATGATGGCGGACATATATTAAGAAAATTTAAAAAATGGTATTTCTGTTCCTGTTTTTGCCGTTTTAAAATGTTATTTTGCCGTTTTTTATTTGGAGTACATATATTTATAAAAGAATTTAAGATTAAAAAAAGCATTTTATGAAAATTTCTTTATTCAAATTGTGATGATCAGGAGCAAATACAAATCTCCTTGCCCTACTCCATTCTTATGCATCCACCTGCAGACAAACTAATAAATTACCGTCATCATTTTCCTCGTCTGAGCTGGCATCTGGCTAAAAACTGTGCGTCTGGATGGCTCCGATATTGCTCTCCGTTTTTGGTTCAACGCTAATGTTAGGTTGGGGTTGTGAGGGGCTGTAAGCTAGGGGGACAGAGTGTTAACAGAGAGCTCTTAGCAGCAGGAATGGGGCCAGGAACTCCTGCCGCTCTGCAGAAACTATGCCCTAGAAATTCACTGGCTTTTAGTTTTTTGCTAAAAGCAGTATAATCACAATTAAAAATATCACTGGGAACTAGGGCTGCATGATATGAGGAAAACTCGCGATATGCGATATTGGTGATTAATATCGCGATAACGATATAATTTGCGGTATATAAACAAATAGCAAAACAACCAAAAACATAATTTCCATTTCAATGCAACACTATAAAAATTATACTCCAAATGACCCTTGTCGACATAGGAGGCAAACATCAAACATAAAAGGGCTAATTTGATTGATCAACAGCGTAAACGGGTCCTTCCGATTGGTTAAATGCATAAAGGGATTTATTTCATTTATTCAATATTTCAAGCTGCCATGAGTTTGTTTTAGCACATTTAACCCTTGTGCTATCTTAGATGACCCCTCCCTTACTTTGACGTGTTCTTCCTACCATGACAAAGGTGGATAAAGGTGGAAAGATTTCATGTAATCCATGGACACCAGTGAAGATCACAAATTATTGAAGAAAAAAGGTTCAGAGCACTGTCTAGTGGGTCTAGATGACCCCACTCCCAATGTTAAAGTGCCTAGGATAGCACAAAGGTCAAGGTAACCATTTATTGCGATTTTCGCCATCTTTTGCAGTATGCATATTGCACAGCTTGATGTCGCGATAACGATAAATTTGCGGTATATTGTGCAGGCCTAGTGGGAACACTTTTAAAAA
The DNA here is from genome assembly GCF_053564925.1 of Oryzias latipes. NCBI lineage: Eukaryota > Metazoa > Chordata > Actinopteri > Beloniformes > Adrianichthyidae > Oryzias > Oryzias latipes. The sequence continues at coordinate 21,783,956 of NC_136256.1, read as the reverse complement.
CAGTTCAAAAGATAATCGGAGTGGGACTTTAAGGCAACAGCAGGAAAAGGATCTGTCTGCAGCTCTTGCAATACAACAGATCTCATTAGGAGGAAATTAACTTTCCAAACTAAATGTTGGTTATCCATAAGCATCTGGCCTTGACTTAAAGAGAATGCCACAAATCTGTGCATATTTGAAGGTTCACAAGCCATTCTGTTAGGAATTTTATCTGCCATACATTTGGATGACAAACTATGTGAACCACAGAGCAAGTCTGACATGTCACAGATCATCGTTACGTTTTGAGTAAGATGTCGTATAATCTGAAACAAATACGAACAAACATAAGTCTGGCTCTTTTTTACTTAATCGTATTCATAATTGGATAACGCAAGGATGACAGGGAAAGCCAAATGGTGATTCTTTCCAGGCCACCCACTTCAAAGTGCAAATTTCACTAAAGGAAATACACAAAAACGGATTTAGTAAAAAACAACCAGGAGTAGAGGAAGGGGGACAGAAAGCAGGCATTGTAAGCCAGACAGAGGAAATGACTGCAGAGTAAAAAGGAAACGCAAAAGACCTGCTCATTTTTACAGCACGGATTCTGTCGCAACTAAGATTTAATATCCCGTTTAATTATCAGACAGTACATCTGTGCAAACAGCAACATCTGCTGCTGCCTGAGCCAGAAACGCACAGATAGGCACACCGTGGACCTGAACCGCCAGCTACAAAGACGAGCTGAGGCACTGCAACACGTGTGTTTGTGCGCAAGCATAAAAATGATTAATGGCCAGAAGAAAGACGTTGTTTGTTTAAGGGTTGCTCTGCGGGCAGCATGACGAGGGCCAGTGGATTGTGGGAAAGTTTGACGAAACATATATTCGGAACTATCAAGCTGACCAGGGAAACCATATGCTACTTAATTTGGAGTGAAGGGTGTGTGAAGCTTAGCGTAGAGAAACCAGTTTGTTTACGTGCTCATACATTCTTCTACATCAACCACAACATGAATAGCAGAACAAAGATTTGTGACAGTCTGTGTGTGGCAAGTGATCCGGAGGTGACAGATGGCGCTCGTCACAGCTTCAGTGGTCACAAACAGTTTACCCAGAAGGAATTGCTCCCGGGGCTTGTTTTGATGAAGAGGAGCACCAAAAGGAGATCGCGTTACCGCTCATTCATCGGCCTCATACAGATGCGCCAGACGTCCCCCCCTCCCCTCAGTCTCTCCTCCTCTCCAGATTATTCATCTCACACATGAAGTACAATAAACACTTCCCCTGCTTTATTCACAAACACATTCTTGTGTTTCCAAATACATAAACACACATGTTTAGTTCCTTGTTTTTGTCGTTTCTAACGCTCCATTTATTGTGCATTTTTCCTGTCTCTAAGGGGGGTGGGTTTGAAGAGGTAATGGTGTGAAGATGCCACGGAAGAGAGGATGGCTTGGTCCAGAAGGAGCAGCTGCATCTGCTGCATGCATTCTGAATGCACTACAAAAAAGCTCTGATGGAGGCAAAAAGAGGAATTGTGGAATTGAATGCAAACGTTTCTGGCAAAATTTGACTAAATCTGTCCAGAAGGAATTATAAAAGCAGACGTAACGGTAGGAGCTTTCATCTTCTGACACATACTCAGTCTCGCAAACTGAAAACAAGGAAGGCCAGCGCTGAGGTTTTGATAAGCAGCTTCTGTTTCCACTCATGCGCAGGTTGGACTTACAGACTGGCACACACACGCGTGGAGAGGCAGAGTTATTTTAAGTGCATGATAGATAGGCGTTGAGCTATGTACGAGTGGCTTTCATCTACATCTGACCCGACCATAGCTGCACAGACAGAACGCCACACCTCCAAATTTAAACTCTGGATTACATATAGTTATCTATAGGAGACACCTTGGAGCCATTTACAGTAATGACAAAGACCCCGTTTAGAGTGAGATAAGTGGGAGTCACTTTTCGTCTTCCACCTTTACCTGGATTGTGTTGCTGCAGCGTGAAAAGACAAAAAAAGTCTACTGTTTTGGTTGTGTAAACCAGCTGTAGACTCTGCTACATCTGGAAGCTACACACTTGTTCAGCACTTTCACAAATCACATCCAACAAACCACTCAATGCAAAAACATAATTAAAATCACAACAAAGACACAATAACACAAAATTTTTAAAAAAGTGTTTCGGAAAACAAAAACTATTTCCCAAAAATCAAAATGAAAGGTTAAAAAATGAAACAAAATAACAAACCGGAAAGGGTAGATAATGGGTATTATGGGATGTCATTGATTGGATGATAACGTTTGTTCACCTTTTGATTTGTAGAAATAACTATACCGAAATGGCTTCAACGTTTTGGTTTCTGGAATTTTGTATTTATTTCTAAAATGTAATGCTTTTCATAATTTTTTTAGCTTTTTTTATGGGTCATTGTGACCTTTAATACGTTTCTGCATTGAGTGATTTGTTGATATGATTTGGACTTTCAGGGCCACCGTACAAAACAAAGATCTTTGCTTATAATCATGTATTCAAAGTAAATGTTCCCTGGTGATTACATTACCCTATAGCATACTTTGAACTGTAATTAATCTCACACAAACAGCAAAAATGTGAAAACTGTATTCAGAATGATCTGCTTAATGGAGCATTTCCAACAGTTTTCACACTGTTGTGCTTCCTTAACAGCTAACTGTTAGTCTAAAGTACATTAATGAGCCGAGAGCTAAATATTCACCCTGTCTAACTTCATTTATGCAGAGTCTGCGTGTCCATGCATACTGACCGAGAACCGTCGGGCAACCTTTGATAGGTGTGAAAGTTCACATGAAGTCAATTCACTAGAACCGTTAACCTTAAAAAATCCAGTTAAAGCCTTCTTAAATTAGATCCCCCATTAACCAGATCCAGGATCACGCTGGTCCTGCTGTAGACAAACGTAATTAATGTACAAGCTCAGGTTCCCGACACCCACCAGCTGTGCAGCGAGAAATACATAAGCTTCTCTGCATTTATGTTTAATACACGCTTTGGGCCTTGAAACTGACAGTGGAACACAATGCAGGACATTTACTAGGCGTAATCTCCAGCATCGCTCACATAAACAACTTCAGAAAACGTGAGCAGAAAAAAATGTTTCCAGGAAATTGCGTGCAAGACTTGAAGGCGCATGACAGCAATCAGCAGTGGCTTAGTTAAAGCAACAACACATGAAGCTTGGATGCACAGAACAAAAATTGGGAGCAAAAACAAGGAAAGTTTCAGTTCTTTCTCTAAGAGGAGCCCACAGAACCTAAACAGACGTGAAGCTGAAACGAGTAAAAATGCTCTGAGAGCCTTTTTTTTTTACAGGACACAATCTTTTTAAAGGCACTTCTCTAAAGGGGACATCAGAGACTTTAATCATCTGCACCTGCGACCACACAAAGAGCCCCACCCACCAACCTGGTTGCAAAACCACACCCAAGTTCTCACGGTAACCTACTCAAAGCCCCGCCCCCTAACCTCCTCCCTGGGGCAGGGACCCACAGAAACATCTACTCACATCCAGAGAGTCCTCGTTGACAATGATGAGGGACATGCCGTGTGTCACCAGACGACAGGAGTAACCTGAGAAACAAAAAAGGTGGGAGGCAGAGGATAAGGGACGGATTCGATTTACTTAAACACAAAACGTGTGGAAAAAAATGTCCCATGAAGAGCTGTAAATCTAAAATCCTTTATTGAACACTTTTTCCTGAATCCCTCTGTCCTGGCCGATGACAAAGAAATGCTGCCGTACATGTGTGGCATTGGCTGTATATGAAAACTGGCCCCTCCCCCCATGGCGTTCCAAAATCCCATACACTTCTATTTAGAAATAAAGAGCTAATACTCATTGTATCTGTCAGAATAAACATTCAAGCTCTGCTACCTTTTTTTAACATCTTCCTAGAAATTCTCATTTTTTTTCCATTTTCCATTCTATTTTTTCTACAGTCCAAAGTTATTCAAGTTATAAACTGGACAATCAGATGTCTCAGTAAATCCATGTGGTCAGGTTCCTTCCTGATTGGTGAAAGTGGTTGCCATGGAAAAGATGAGTCCGACCAACCTCTGGCTGCAACACGACAGAGTCCATATTGCAAAAAAAATGGCATTGAATATACTTGAAGCCATTTTCTACGGGGGACGTCACACTCACTCAATCCAGTTCTCATATACAGTCAACGGTATGGGATTGCGTCTGACAACGCTCCTGTTTTAAAATGAAGCTCAGTTACACCTTACACATCAACTTTTTGTACATCCTCCCTGCATACTGACTACACTGGCCATTTTTTTTACATATTGAAGTCCATATTATTCTAACCTCTTAGTTTATTTGAATCTGATTCTGTGCACAGAGTCTGTAAATCTGCATTCCGCCCACTATGAAGCTGAAGTGTTTTTTCACCTATGTTGATGGCCGTTTCCTGCTTGTCTCCCGTTAGAACCCAGATCTTGATGTCGGCCTTCATCAGAGTGGCGATGGTTTCTGGCACCCCGGCCTGGAGACGGTCCTCGATGGCCGTGGCCCCCAGCAGCATCAGGTTCTGCAACAGAGGACCAGATAATGACAGGTAATTAGATGACAGCCAAACATCACAGAAAAACTAGTAAAAATTCACAAAATTACAAGAAATTATATTAGGCCAAGGCATCACCAGACTTAGAGGGGTCTTCTGTGAACATCACACAAATTGAATTTGGGAGGGGAGCGATGCCAACGGGTTCACCTCAGTTGGATAAGTGGCCCATTTTAAATGTTTGTTCCAAGGCGCCAAGAAGTAACCCATTACTTTTTTCAGCCTTGCTTCAATTTGTTTAGTATTTAAATGCACATTATTAGACAGACGGACAGAAACACACGAGGTAACACGGCTGTGCTGTTGACTTCAGGTTTTATGGGGCTTTTGGCAGGCTGAGGCAGGCAATTACCCTTATGGTCTCCCAGTCAGAGATCACCTCCTCCTCGTCTCGTTTCCTCTTTTTTCATTTCTCTTCACATACTTTTTTCGCCCCAACCCCATTTTTTTCATATCTTTGGTTTCCACAGATAAGGAATCATTTTGCTTAAGTATTTGCTCCATCTATGTTTCTACTTTTTGAGCCAACATAGACCAAGAAGAACATTTAATTTAAAAAAAATCTAATTAATTTCACTGAGATTATTAGATCTAGTTAAATTTCTAACTAGTTATAATGATAATACCCTGGAACAGAGGATGGAAATAGTAAAGTCACTCTGCCACCTACTGGCAACTAAAGAAAGTGTCTAAATTTGAAAAAAGAAAAAAAGAGTAAAATATATACAACTGTGAAGAAAACTGCCTTCTTAATTCCCACAATTTTTTATGACATCTTTTTTTAACGTTTCTTTTTATCTTTTTTATAAAAAAAATTAATAGTAAATTAATTATCACCCAACATTTAACAATAAACTAGCTTGAAAACATGTACATTACGTCAGGTTGTGAACTTAAGATGTTTCACTGACACTTTAAGAGCTTCATATTGCATTTCCTGCATGTTTACGGGACACCAATGCATAGAATTAAAGACCGAAATATGTTTTGTTTGTTTTACCTTTTCGAGGAGTTCATAACACTCCTCCAGTTTCTGCGCCCGATCTTTGATCACAGTGCTGGCACTGTTGTATTCCTTCAGCCACTCCTGATAGGTGCCCTCCTCCAGGTCCACATACGCAAAGCACAGCGTCCTTAAGCCTGAGTCGGCAAAAAAATGGGAAAAAAATAATGTTCTCAAAAAAACATGAAGATACAGCTTTTTAAGGGAAGGTTATGTTTTTTCATTTAAAAGTTGAAATAAAGACATTTATCCTTCTAACCTACATTTAGGAAAAGTTATGAGTACTAATTGGACCTATAAAGTTGAAAAGAAATGTGGAAAGCTAAAAAAAATTAACAAATGCCTAAAAAAACCATTAAACATTTAAACAAGCAAAAGCACAACTAGACTTTGTGTTTGTAAAAATGGATTAATAAGCAGCTAAGACTAAAAACAAACATAGCTTTGCACCTCTGCCTTATTTTCTTACCTTCAGTAGCAAACTGTTCCAGGTGTGCAATCGTTAACTCTTTGTATTGTGATGCTTCATGTAAGCGCTCAAAAATAACATTGTCCTGAAAAAGAGGAGACATTCTGCACTGTCATATGCAGCGAGCATTAGTACTAGAATCAAGGCTGATGTAAACTTACGGCTCCTTTGCAATACAGCCGCAGCCTCCCGTTGGGGGTCCTCACCACGACAGACATGCGCTTACGGTTACTGTGAAAGAAGCAATGGTTCCTGCTTCAGCACATTGTTTATTTTAATCCATCCTCATTAAACTGCTGAGAAACCACACATAGGCTTACCTGGAAAACTCTAGCACATTAAGTAGTTCGTAGGTCATCTCTTTCCCTCTCTGAAATATGCAGAAAATGTCAGCATCAGCTTAAAAAGCAGCCGGGACTCTTGGTGGTGGGGGTTGGATGCTGCAAACACTCACAGCTTCTATAATGACTGAATGTGGGGTCCTCGCTGTGAAGACAAAGCCAAGTCCCTTGGCACCTTTGACCAGCGCTCCTTCATCTGGTGAGGATGCTTGGTAGATGATCTGGTTGTCCTCCCTCTCTGGTACCACAGTGTGGCACACTGCCATCATCGTCAAAAACTCACAGATCTGCGGTGATGTGGGCTGGAAAATTTAAAAACACACAAAACCAGAAATTTACCTGCAGATTCTACCTGGTTTTAATCAACTAATTCACTGATTAAAGACCTACATGGTTCTTCTCAATGTTTTGAATGAGGGCCGGGTCGTCAAACTCTGTGGAGTTGTGGCTGTTGGACGGCAAATTACTGACAGTAAAAAAATGGAAGGAAAAGATTTCATTCAAATGTGGAATTAATAAAAAAAAAAAAAGACTGATTAAAGACTCTGCTTCATTGTTATGACCCATTGTATATTTAATAAAGCAGAGATTAAAGTGAAGATACAGATGGATGAAAGAAGCAGTTTACTCACCTGAAGTCTTCCATCGAACGATCACAGTCAAGATCAGGGAAGTGGCTGCAGATGCAAAAAGAAAGGTAAAAGCAGAAGAGATAAAAATAAAACGCTACAAGGTCTCTTTCTTTACTTCTGCATACAAAACCAGCCTAAACTATAGAACTTCAACAAGAGTAAACCGAAAAACTAAAGTACAAAAAGAATGTGTGAGCCTTCAGTTGTCATATACAGTATGTCTTGTTTAAAGTCCCACTCAGATCATCTTTTGATCTATTGTCAAAGTGGTCAGAGTGGTCTTTTAATTACGATTATGTCGTTTTCCGCCAAAAAAACGACATAATCATAATCAAGGTGTAGCACCTACGTCACACCTACAAGATTTTTCTAAGGACATTTTTGCATATGCTCCTGATTCACAAATTTTGAATTAACAAATATTCAGATATGCTATTGGATGTCTTGTCTCATGAGAAAAATGCCACAAAAACATATTAAAAAACCCCAAAAGACAATTTTCATTAGAGTGGGTCTAGAAGCGAATCAAAAGAACACTGACCCATAGGTGATTCCTGCAATTGTGCACTTTTTAAAGTGCATGATGTTACACGTCAGAGTTCCTGTTTTGTCAGAAAACAGGTATTTCACCTGAAAAATAGACAGAAAATAGGATTTGTGTCAGGAATTTTATAAAAAATAAAGTCTTTGTTGAGTACATCAGTTTCCTTCTCTGCAGCCAGCAGTACTGAGGAGGATGAGGAACTCACCTGGCCCAGTTCTTCATTAAGATTGGATGTTCGAGCCATGGCTGCGGTGTCCGTCTCTGAATAGTACATCTCCACATCCTGTGGAAAAAACGAAGCAGCTTAGTGAAAAATTGAGCCTATGGATTGTGTTTGTAAAAAATACAAATTTGGAACAAAGACTCTTCGCACCCAGTTGATGAAGAGCGCCTGTATAAACTTCACCACCTCCAGCGTGACCAGCAGGCTGATGGGGATCAGGTTGTTGTAGAGGATGATGAACGTCAGCAGGTTGTATGCAAAATTGGTCGAGATGTCGTCTGATATCAAACACAGAATGTCCTCGTTAAGAAACTGCAACCCTGCATGTTTCCTGTTGTTCTTCATCTGTGTGTGTGCTCACCTGCTGGGGACAGGTACCAGCAAGCTGCCTTTGTGTGAACTTTGTTCCAGATGGCTGCACCCACAGAGCTGACCAATGCCATGACCAGCAGGATACCAAACAGAACCAGGATCTGCATGTTTGTCACACGTTCCACGTTGGAGCGTTTCAGCGGAGCCTTGGTGGAGTTCTAGGAGGTGAAAAAGTCATTAAACAAGAAAAGATAAATAATAACAGCCATGCTGCTGAATTGCAAACGGCTTCCTTTGTTTAAAAAAAAATAAAAAAGTTAATAGGATTTAAATATACAGGTTTTAATAACCCAATAAAAAAACCTCCAAAATCTAAATGTGTTCAAAAAAAAATTCTAATTTAGACAACTGAGACCAAAAATATAAATAGAAAGAATATTACAAAAGCCTCAAAAGTCATTTAGCATTTTAGGCACTTAAATAACTAGATTTTGCCATTTTAAAGGATTTTAAAGCCTTAGAACAGGCTTTACCTGCATTAGTTTAGAGTCATGGCCAGTGTAGACAACAATTCCCACCACCCACTGGGTGTTTCTGAGTTGAGCACCACGAAGTAACACCTGGTCTGGACCCAGGGGTGCAGGACTGTTGGAAAAATGGTGAGGAAATAGTTTTAAACATTTGGGTTGCATGTATTTTTATGGCATTTCCTAAACTTCTCCATTATTTGCCTTACATTCTAATGTAAGTTTTATTTATTTTAAAAAAGTACTTTTTTCAGTGACATTTCTAATGGTCTGCTTACACATATTCTGATTATCCTATCTTATCTGATCATCCTAGGTGGTCATAAAAAGTATTTTATATATTTTTTTCCTTTTACTTTTCACGTGAAAACAAGAAGTTTGATCAGAATTTATAATTCTGTACTTTAAACTTTTTATTTCTAAGAAAAGATTTTCGCGTGCATCTCACTCACTTTTGACTGTCCAACCGCAGAGTACCAGTGAAGTCATAAAGGTGTCTGTTGGGCCCTTCACACTCCAAACGACCAGTCAGCACTATCAAATCCTCCAGACTCTGAAAACCAGCCGTGAGGGAAAGGCCCTAAAGAAACACAGAGCCACATGGAAAGCAGCTGAAAGTTCACTGAAAGACCACACAGAGGACAGAGAAGACGAAGGACCTTCAAAAAGACAGGAACCTGCCAACAAAGTCACACCTGTCTGATCTTCAGGTTGGTTTCTCCATCCAGGTTAGAGGTCTCAGTGTAGCACATGGCCTGCGGCTCACTGTGGAGAGGAGGGTGGAGCTTCATCAAAACACTCAACAGCTTAAAATTAGTCCTCAAACCAAAGACAGGAAGTAGATTAATGACTGACTAAAGTATATAATCAAGAAAATGATTCATTAAAACAAAAAAAAAAAGTTTAGGTTGATTATTTTAAGAGGATTTAAAAAAAGAACAAGTTGTCCTAAAGAGGCTAAATTGTTCATAAAAAAAAGAGTAATCAAAATCATTTATATGGAAATGATTAGAAAACAACTATGATTGACAGCACACAGTCACACACACAACAAAGTCTGACCTTGAGGACACAATAACCATATCAGCTGGAAGGTGCTGGCCATTGGTCACCTTTACAATGTCACCTACTGCCACCTTGTGGCCAGAGTACAGCAGTGCATCATCAAGAGAGGGGGGGGGGATACCAGGGGTCAGAGCAGGGGGCGAAACAGAAAGGTTTGAGAGAGAAAAAACCAGGAAGTCAGGTTAATCAGTGACCAGGAACAATGAAGACAACAGAGAAGAGCTTCTGATGACTTCACAGCGAGTTCAGCAAGTTTGCATCAAGACTAGACTACAGAGATTAGAATAAATGAGCAGCTTTAGGATAGATAAAAGTTTAATTAAGCACTAACATTTCAAGACAAGATGCAGGATAGAAACTTTCTAATATTAATAAATAGAATAAATTGTTATAAATGTAAATATTATAAATTCAAATTGTCAGTGTATATATCCTTTAAGAACAAAACATGACACAGGTATGCACAGAGAGGTTTTTTAAAAGTCCTTTTAAAGCCATAACCCCATAGGAGAGGTGTAAAAAGACGTGCAATCTCTTCAGAAAGCTGCTAAGTGGAAAAACACGTGGACAAGCAAGAGCACAGCAAATGTTACATCGGCTGTGACCAAAGCAATAAAGCCCATTATTCTGGAGGTTTGGTCCCTTTGGAGAAGCAGCAAAAAAATGGTTATCCCAGCATGCAGGGGGTATATGCAATGCAATTCTAGAGGGTTTTATCTGCAGCATTATCGATCTATAAACAAAGATTAGTCGTTGTTTTCTTTCATTTTAACATGATTAAAGCATTCCTTATGCTAATTCTAACATTTATTTTTATTTATGTGCAATTGGATAAACTGTCTTTTACAACTGAAGGACATTTCAGACTCTTACCCACTAACAAAACAATTTCTAAATCTTGTAACTTGACTGGAATTAACAGGAAAAAGTGTAAATATTTAAATGTAAAGAAATAAAAAACATTGATGGGAAATACAACGGGTTTCAAAGAAAGCATACACCAGTTTCTTAGAGCAAAAGCAGACATTAATCGGTTGGGACAGCAGCTGGAACAACTTCTCTTAAATGTCATCACAGGCAGCAACAACAGAGCCTAATTCCTGTTTAGCACACTTGTCACCAACATAACAAGCCCTAAAAATGTGATCTTTATTCAGCCTAATGGAGTGTGGCTGTGCACAGCTGGGTTTAGTTAAACAGGACCTTCAGCAGGAAAAAACTAATCTTTGAAACCAGTTAAGCACTGAACTGAAATAGATTGTTGGACTCTGACATACAAGCATTCCTCAGCTAAAGCCTTAGTCACATGCAGTGGAATGGGGGGGGGGGGGGGGGTGTTGACCCGTACGGGTGCTGGAGGTTTTTGGATTGACCGCAGAAAGGTAGTTTGCCCTCTCTGAGAGGATGGAGTGATCCTGCCCCAGGTGGAGGAGTTTAAGTATCTTGGGATTCACAAGTGAGGGAAGATCTGAGCCTGAGATTGGCAGGCGGATTGGAGCGGCGTCTGCCGTCGTGCGGCCTCTGTGCTGGTCCGATGTGGTCCTTGTTCCAGTACTCACCTATGGTTTTGAGCTCTGGGTCATTACCGAAAGAATGAGGTCCCGGATACAAGCGGCTGAAATGAGCTTCCTCTGAGGGGTGCCTGGGCACTCCCTTAGAGAAAGGGTGAGAAGCTTGGAGTAGTACTGCTGCTTCTCCACAATCAAAGGAGCCAGTTGAGGTGGCTCGGGCATCTGGTCCAGATGCCTGCCATGTTCCGGGCATCTCCCACCGGGTGGAGGGTCTGGGAACGCCTCGGGGTCCCCCCAGAGGAGCTGGAGGAAGCAGCCGGGGAGAGGGAAGTCTGGGCATCTTTGCTTAGACTGCTGCCCCCGCAACACGGTCCTGGATGAGCCGAAGAAGATGGATGGACAGACAGCCGGTGGAGGGTCGTAGAGCGGAGCGGCCGCAACTTCAAGGGAGCACAGGTGTGTTGTGGCTCTTGCATCCACCTTAGGGGACGTCATGAAAATGGAACCTACCATTGTAGTGCATGTGGTAAGTGTATCATGAAGTATTTGTGAGGCTAATGTAAGTTCCTTGCACTTATCACGTATGAGTCGAATGGTGCCCTTGCGCCAGACACTGTTCTACTGACTCACCGAGCCATCTACAATCTTAGTATTTTGTGCAGGCCCTATACAGGTTTGGTTATTTTCTTGCCCACAGTCAGCCTGTATCCACCCATAAGTGCGGCTGTGACTAAAGTTTTAGCTCAATTTCAGTTTGTGCTTGATGAGGATTTCTTCATTCTGTTATGTCATTCCTGCTGATGTGATCAAATGAACACAATGAAAGGAGAAAAAGCAGACAAGTGAAACATGAGATAGCCAAAGCTGAACTATGTGATGATAGGGATACCTGTTTCCAAATGATCGTCTGCCAAGCTCCGCTCCGCAGCACTAAGAGACAAGGACAACACAGCCGTCAGTCAGCCTATAGAGCGCGTCTCATGCAGAATTCATGGCCACTAAACTTTTGTGGCTTGCAACACAATGAGTGACACACACCAGCCATTCATCCAGGCATGAAAGGAAAACAAAACCCAAGCAAATAGACGCAGGCGCACACATGGAAACCCAAACAGTCAATGCACCTTCACGAGCTCACTCACTATACCTGTCGTCTTCTTCTTGTTTACTGTGTTGTCGGCTTTGTGTCTTTTCTGCAACAAGACAAACGGAGGGCCATCAGATTTCGTTTCCTTTTTAGGTGACCTTATGCTGACCTGCTACTTTAAAGATTTACAAGTGATTCAAGAGGCAAACTGGATCTTGTTACTGATGTTGAACTCACATAGTCCTCAATGATCTCTTTAATCCCAGCCACAGTGAGGATGAAGATGAGCGGGACAAGGGTGGTGTAGCGACCAGTGGGGGATACATCTGGGATTTGCTGATGATGGAGAAAGATTGAACAGGTGACTACAACAGGAGAGGTAACCTTTAGAGTGACCAGTTCGTGAAATATTTATCAGTTGTTTTAGACAAGGAAGTCTTTGGATTTTAATCTGGATTTGACACGGAGATCATTTAGATTTAATGCTTGAGCATCAATGTACCAAAATATAGTGAAATATAGTGAAGAAATTTCTGCTGAATCAATGTTTAGGGGAAAAACATGGTAATTTGATTACACAACGTAATCAGTTTATACTCTGTCTCACTCCAGCACTTTAGTATAGTATATTGTTGCTCAGAATGCATCAAAACGAACTAAAAATGTGTTATTTTTTTCCTTTGGGGATTTTTCCTGAAACAAATTACTATAAACATCCCAAGAAGGCTAGTTTTTCAACAGACTCAGCAGGATAAGTCATGGAAAAGCTGAACAGACTACAGAATCAAAGTGAAACCAGAGATGCAGCTCACAGTGTTGGCAGCTGCTGTTGTGCGAGTACAGCTTTCTTTACCTGCATGAGTGCAATGAACAGGAAGAAGGCGTTCGCTGCCCGCCTGATCTGCTCATACAGGAACCGGGGTAGAAAGGTGAGAACCCCATATTTGGTGGTGCTGCAGAGGAACACAGGGATGAATAAATTCTTGGAATTATGATGAAATAATGAGGCAAGAAATGCATTTGTGACAATAGGAGCTTGCGTGCATCCCTCTGTGTGCAGCGTGAGGCCAGGCCTGGGCCTCTTTTGACCGGGGGTCACGTCTGCCGCTTGCAGGGTGCATGTGTACACACAGGACCCGGGTCCTCCCATCTAATGCCCCCTTAAATGCAGATGTTTGAGTGTGTTTTTATGCACAAAGGTCTACTCTTTGGTAAATATTAACATCAGTTAGTGATATTATTTGTAGTTCTTCTTGGGTTTTTGAATCATCTGTCTTTGTATATCTTTCTGTGACCCTTTAAACCCTTCTCATTTAACCATATGTTGCCCCCTGTCACTTCACTCTCCCTCTTCTGTCCAGCCAAAAACCTAAGAAGGAACTAATAAAATAATTATTAATAAGAAAGTTTAGCCCAAAACACAACAGGAGCTTATTGAATATACTCCTTGTGTGTCTAAAATTCCCATAACCGTTTGTAACAGAAGACTCTGTCCACTACAAGAGGCTCTGGACTCCTGATTGCCCCGTTGCTGGACAGGACAAGAAAATAAAATAAAATAAATGTAGGCGCTCATGCATTAATGATTTGTACAGGATTTATATTTTACCCAAAATGCTTTGGGGGGCATCAATTTAAAGGCTGCACTTTGTTTGTTTGTTTAAACGTTGCAGCACTTACAAATCTATTAAAAAAGTCCAAATTGTGCTCAGACAGGAGAAACAGAGCCATTAGAGGCTGCACACAAAACAAACCTATAAATAGAGAAAGGTGTTTGGTCCAGCACACTAAAACCAGAATAAGAATTCCAAAAATAACCGTAAAAAAAGCTTTTCTGTCAAAAGCTGCCAATCTACAGCTGCATTGATTAGCCTCGATATAGCAAGTGGCTACTACGAGAGCTTTCACAGAAACTAAAAATAAAGTCAACCTTCAAGTCAAGGCTTTTTTTTCCCTGTACTGCACGGATTGAGTGAAGAGTAATGACTTCAGTGGCTTTGGGTTAATGGACAGTTCAGGAGTGCCTGTGTAATCTAAGAGCCTAGAGTGCATGCAACAATGACAATAACATTTGTCAAATGTCTACAACAGTTTAGACTCTTCTTGGAAATGATCACAAAGCTGCTTTTAACTCAAAATCTTCTCACATGAACAATATCATAAATGTAATATCATAAATAGAAACGATATTACTTTTGTTTTTTTAAAGCTGCATGTCTTTAATTCTCCCTCCAATAATTGTTGATCTATTCTAAAAGTGTTCCAAGTGATGTTTTAATCAAAAATTATGCCATTTTTAGTCAAAATCCAAAAACTTGTGTCGTTTTCTCAAACATAATTTCTGCAGAGTTCAGGTGATCATTAGAAATTCGCTTCTGGGATGTGGGTCGGATTGTTGGCGCGGTGTAAACCTGCCAACACTTCCCATCATTCCTTTGTTTGTCCGCATTCCTGCTAGCTTACAGCCCCTCACACCCCCACCCAACATTAGCGATGTAACAAAAACGGCGAGCAATATCAAAGCCATCCAGCCGAACAGTTTTGAGCCAGATACCAGACAGGGAAAAGGAGGACGTGCATGGATCTATTTGTCTGCAAGTGGATGCACCGGAATGGAGCAGATCAAGTAGTTCATGGCCTGCCTGTTGTAGTAACTAAGCCACTGCTACAAGCTTTTTCCAACAGCCGTTTTTTAATCCTGATTCACAGCGATTTGAATAAAGACATGTTAAGATTAATTTTCTTTATATGTTCCTTATCATGAGATAAATGCAACAAACAACATGTCATAAACACCAAAAACACAATTTTCACTGGAGTGGGTCTTTAAAGACACTTAATCCAAAATGTTGCTACTCCAAAGTTTATTTAATTTAATTCTTTTAAAAGTGCATTTATCTGCTAATTCACAAAGAAAGACCAAAATATATTTTCTGTTACTTTTCATACATGCTTGCTGGTTTTAGCAGCTGTTAGCCGTGGGGGTGAAGTCCTCCTGTTGTTTAAGGTCTTTGCTCTATTTATTTATTGATGTACACATAGCCTTTTTTCTTGTACATTAAAGGCAAATTCTGCAAATGTCTGACTGAAGGAGGATGAAATACAGTTTGTAAAGATTAGGAGGTCACTTTGGTTTTAAAACTCATGTTCCATCAAAACAAAACCTGAAAGCACTGAGGTGGAAATCTAGACAAATGGAGGAGAGGTCAGCTGGGCATTTAGATAAAGACAACAAGGCTTTAATCTCAGGAAAATCAATGAGCCTATTGAACCTTTAAAACAAACCAAGAGTTACAGGAAAGAACAAACATGAAAGGCCTTGATTCTGCAGCCAGAGTGCTCCTGCTTCTCCGATCATCACAAAGGAGAAGAAACGCTGCATGTGATCCAATCAGAGGAGACAGCCCACTTCCATAGAAGTGGATTTGGCTCTTTTCCAAAGATAAAGCTAGATTATCAAGATCAACAAACTGGCACTGAGGTTTCCAGTCAACGAATATAACACCGGATCTAGGTTTTACCCTGCCATGCTGCTTATTACTACAGCTGAGAAAAATAACACATGTTGAAGACAGCTGGGCTGATGTTGATAAAAGGACTGTTGGTGCACATGGGCCCTGATGTGACATAACAGGCCAAAATGTGAGGGAAAAAGGCTCACAGCATCATTGCAGAGTAACAGAAACAACAGAAGGTCACAATTAAGCAGGAATGCTGTAAAAAGGGTGTTAAATACACCTTTTGGAATGTCATCAGACATCAAAACATAACTTTTAATGAAATAATGAAGCCCAAATTTTGTCTTGTTTTTTTTTTAAGACAATTTGGATCTTAAACCATTTATATATATATATATATATATATATATATATATATATATATATATATATATACACCTTTTGTTTGAGTTATAGATTAGAAAGCATCAATAAAGATGATAGGTGTCGATAATTAAAAGACTATGCAGAAAACCTGCTTTGTATCATCTGCGGGGAAATGCGTTTGTACAGATCTGTACACATCTCTGACATGTTAGTGCCATATGAAACATCTCGTACTCTCAGGACCTCAGGGGCCGGCCTCCTGTTGATTCCCAGAGTCAGAACTAAACAAGGGGAATCAGCGTTTCAATATTCTGCAGCTAAAATCTGGAACAGCTTCCCTGAAGTCGTAAGACAGGCCTCTTCTGTGTTCAAGTTTAAATCTAGACTTAAAACATTTCTGTTTAGCCGTGTATATGACTGAAAGGTCCTATCTGCACTTTTCTTTCCTTTCCTTCCTTTATTTTTAAATCAATTTTCAAATTTTTTTTTTCTTTTCTTTTAAAGTAAATTTTACGTTGATTATTTCTATGATGTATTGTGATTTTAATGCATTTTTCTGTTTTGTGAAGCACCTTGAATTACATTGTGTACGAATTGTGCTATACAAATAAACTTGCCTTGCCTTGCCTTGCCAGATGAGTGTTTCCGGTCATTTATGACAGTTATAATATTTCCTCTTGCTCCCAAAGATCACTTTGTGCAGCATGATTTAGATTAAACTTCTTTGGCTCAAAGAAATGATGAGTGTTCTTCACAAAGTGTCTGCTTTGCCCATACAAGTGGAATGATACAAGTGGAATGATAAAACTGTCAAGACGTGTCTGCTTGGATTTGAACTTGATCCATTAACGCTGCACACAGTTTAATGTGATTTTGTCACTTAGATTCACTCAGCGGCACCATCGACTCCGAGTGAACTCCTGCAGCCATGCGTCTCGGAGTCACAAGCACAATTTCTGACCAATTCCTGACGGATCGGAGGAGACAGTTTTTAGCCTGGGTGCTACTTTGGGCCCGTCACACTTTTAAACAAACCGGCGCAGGTAAAAGCTTGCTGTAATTTATGTAAACACGTGTAAGTGTCTTTAATTCCACCTGCACTTTAAAACATTAATGAGAACATATTAATTAAGCAAGGCTTGTTGGTAAACCAAGCACTTCTCCAAGGCAGTTACAGTAATTCTGTGGGATAGCTCTGAATATTTAAAAAATCTATTCATTTGATGGGTGAGAATCGTTAAATTTAATGATTGCTTTTTCTCTTTGAAGCTATTAATAAAAACATTTTGTCCAAAAATGAAGCTCAGAGGTCCAAACTGTGCACTTCATAGTATAAAAACAAAAAAAGTAAAATACAGAAAAGGCTAAGAAATGTCCTTCAACTGGACTAAAACCTGTGAGCAAACATTCAGTATTGGAACATCGTTTAGGTCACTTGCAAACAGACCATGAACTATAACCCATCAGCTCTTATGAAGATGCACGGCAGATGGCTTTTACTTTTAAACAATACACTTTTACCAATTATGACAAATAACTCAAACGAAAAGTGTAAACATTCTCATTTATGAAGTTAAGATTAGTTAAGTTTGTAGGAAAAATGCACATTTTTAAAGTGAAAACATGTTTTTATCCAGTTTAAATTGAATTAAATCAATAAAAATGTAACTATTATTCATTTTCTAGGCACTTATAAAACTGTAAAGTTCTTAAAGGCGTCATTCTGCCTCAAAAGGTGAAATAAATGATTGTAATGGTTGTTGGAAGCACGTGCGTACCTGACGTGGTTGTCGCAGAACTTGGTGGTCTGCGGCCGGTTCAGCAGCACCGTCCGCGCCGTGGCGTCTATGGGTTCCGCCTGGGAAGTGGTCCCGGACATCTCATCGTCTGCCTTGCGGTACCCGGCGGACGAGCAAGAGGGTCCTGCACCGTTGGATGGATGGGAGAGAGGCGAGGCTGAGTGAGGTCGAGTGGGGGACAGAGAGAGGCAGACAGGTGGGTGGGGGGAGGAGGAAGAGGAGGACACACGAGGGGAGACGTGGTTTACAGCTCAAAAGCAACCAACTACAACCAGAGGCGGCCGTCTGCTGCAGCTGAGGGGTCGGTTAACTTAAGTGATGCTTCCCGTGGAGACACCACTCCACCCCTCGTCCTTCACGTGCAGTCAATCAATGCAGACGCGCGCGCAACGTGACGCCCCCGGGACCCCCCGCGTACATAATGGATTTGCTGAGGGGTGCACAATGGCTAACAAACACGTTTTTATCCGTCCTGAAACTTGCTCACAGCCCAGCGAGGACTGCGCTCAGATCCAGTACGTAGATCCAGGAAAGCGGTTCTCCTGCAGACTCCTGCGGCTCTCCGCCTGCGCGCACGGCTTTGTCATCTCCGGGCGTCGTGATCCCCGCTACTTCACCCCCGCGTGAGCCCCAGAGGCTATTTTTTCCCTCAAATATGTGACCAGCACAGCAGTTTTTTTATTAAATCATTTGTTTTTTGAGGGGAAGTATCAGAGAGCACAAGAAATGAGCGCTGCAACTCCACAACAACGGCGGACCTGGGCGAGGACGCATGCAGCAATACGCCCGGGTTCCTCCTCATCCTCCTCCGGCTTTCCCTGTTGGAAAGCTTCCGTTCCCGGCAAAAGACAGTGTCGCCCCGCGCTCCGAAGCTGTCATCGGTGTGGCTGAGCTCACAGGGAGCCTTTCCTCAGGCGACCCACTTGCCTTATGCTGTGATGTCGAGCGGTTCGCCGTGGAGCGCTCAGACACGCAGGGGAAGCCATACGGAGCCGCTTCAGCGCTAAAACGAGCAATGCCGGGGCTCCGATTTAAAGGGCCAGAAGCCCCATATCGCCTCAGGTCTTGTGGTTGAGGCGCAGATGGCTCAAATGATACCCTGGGGTCCTGAGCCGTCCATCGGGAGGTCGCTTGACGTCACTTCCACCCTACTATGCCTCTCCAAGTCCAACGTTCTGCTTTTCAAACCTTGTCATCACCTGGTACAGAGGTACTCATAATCCCACATGTCTGCAGAACCTGACACAACCTCTTCATGTTTACAAAAATCCATATAGAATCAAGATAATTGGAGAATAATTTAACCAAAAAGCTAATATTTTTAGAATCTGTGATTCCTGTTGATGTGGGAGTCTGGAGAAAACAGACTAATCACATGAATAATTGATGGAGCCTAAAAAGAAAAAGGAGAAAGCTCTGGCACTGTGTCTACCGATTGAATTTCCAAAGAAGCAAAACTCCATTTCTGCAGCACTATGACACCGTAGACGCACCATTCTCCTCCCTCATCAATAACCAAAATTGTATTAAGGTCATTATATTCCACTCAAGCGGTTTGGCAGACAACGAAGCATTGAAGCAAACAGGAGAGAGACAATTAGGTAATGGACGTTGAACGATCGTACCTGTTAGCACAACAGATAAACACTTTTCCATTGAAAGAAAAGTTGTGTTTTGGTTCAGATTTGTGTGCTTTTAGACTTGTAGTCACCCAAAAGAGATTTACTTCCTACTGGCACACAAAACAGAGAACAGGGGTCAAAGTCTGTCTAGGCCAGGTGATAAGAGCTTATCGCTGATCTCCATATCTATGAACAGGCCTTTGTAAAGCTGCGGTTTGAGTAAAGCCTGCAAAACAATTTAAAGACACAGACATGACCGGAGAAATACAGGTTAAAGACCTACTCCGATGAAAAACATGTTTTGACCTACTCCGATGAAAAACATGTTTTGGTGTTTTTAACATGTTCCTCTGGCATTCTTTTATGTTTGAGGATATATTTAAAGAAAGTTAAGCTTAAAATGCCATCTCTAAGTATTTCTTTTATTCAACTTGTTGAGAATCAGGAGCAGACGAAAAAATGCAATTGGGAAAAAACTTGTATTTGTTACGTAGAAAATAAGAGTGGGTGGGCAAATGTTGCTAGCCATTTTTGCTGCGCCAGTATTGTTAGGTGTTAGGTGTGAGAGCCTTTAAGCTACCGGGAGAGCATGTAAACAGAGCTTTCAGTTATGGACTGTATGATAACTGGACCAAGAGAGAATGACCTCACCCATAGAAAATACACCTCATACCAAAATTAAGCCAATTCAGTCGCCATTTTTCAGCGATACGAACGTCGCCATGTTGGAGCCAGATGGCAGGGATTTGTCCAAGTCGGTCAGAGTCTAAGCTTATAGGGTAACTAAAGTTGCCAATCAGAAGTGAGCATGTTCAAAGTCCACACCCCTTTCACTGAAAGCGGCCTCAGCAGAATCTATAAAAATAATAATTAAGGTAGGGGCTAGGGGGCACCACATGCCTTTATTGAGGCATCCGATTGGTCACTTTACATCTTGAATAACTTGCTATATAGAAAATGATGTAATGCAAAGAAATGAACATGTTAAAAAAAAGTTATCAGTCCAAGAATGGTTATTATAACAGAAAGACTGAGTAGTAAGTATATATTTCTCAAAAGAAGTCAAATGGGATTTTGACTTCTTGAAGCCAGCAGGTACTTCCTCTTTGGAATGACAGGGGGGTGTCGATCAGTCCAGTTCTCATGTGCACTCTTATGGGTGACGAGAAGGGGGGCGGGCTTGCCTCGCACCAACAGTGTCGCCCTTAACTTAGAAGTAAATTTGTTATGGACTGCTGTTCTGTTGCTCTGCAGAAACAATTTCCTAAAATAAAACGATGACATTTTTTTATTTTATTTAGGCCAAAACAGCTTAAATATAATTAAAAGAAAACTGGGAAAACACGTTTAAAACAGAGTATTTATCTTTTCAATTTGTTGAGAATCAGGAGTGACGAAAACATGCTGTAGGGAAAAAGGTCGTATTTGTTACGTAGAAAATACAATGGGCGGGCCACAAGCTTCCTGCTACACTATGATGATCGAAGTAGGTCTTTAAGGGTGAGAAGCATGGTCTGGAAGTTTTCTGGGATATTTGTCCTAGTTTCAGTTATACTTTATAGAAATCCACTTCTACCCTCAATTTTTTAACCCCTGCAGACTACCTCTATACAAAGAGATCAATAGCTTCTTGCTCAGCACCACACTTCAGGTATAATTTATTTCTGAAAAGATCAATGCCTCGGTTACTCATCTCTGATGGAAGAGAGGTGCATCAGCATCTCATTACTGATGTACCACTGATGAGTCAGCAGCCAACTCTATCACAGCTGAGATAGGTCAATTACACACACAAGAACCAGGAGAGCCAGGCATCTACAGCACATCGGATAACCTCTGGGTACAGCAGGTAAGACTAGACTGATCCACACTCAACACAGCACGAGTCTGCCAGCCACCCATTTGGTTGCTGAGCTTTAAACAAAATAAGCTTCCTTACCTAGAAAAAAAACTAAAAGTGTTGAGGATTTTTACTAGTATTTTTGTTACTGATCTTATCCAAATTTGTTTTGATACCATTGAATGTTTGTAGAAAAAAGAATAATAGATAACACACATTTACACTTCAGGAGTTGACAATTTAACAATATGCCACCTTCCCTCCTCTTCCTAATAACAGACTGTCTTGGTTCCAAACTTTCACTGTTAAAAAGCAACCTTGGCATATGAATAATGGATCGACACAGGCTGCATAATTCATCTGCATTTTCCAGTATAGCAGAGCATATTACACTAGACAGTCTCCGTCGGTACTTCGCCTGAGCTTCCACACAACGCCAAAACCAAAAAGTTTCCCTAACTACCGGCATGAACCAGAGCAGTGTTTGTCCAGCTAAAAGTGTAGCTTCAATTTGGCTCCAGTCAAGCAATAGAAAAACATTGCGATTGAAAAAGAAGAAAAGTAAATGCGGACGTTTCTCCACTTCTGAAGTCAAACACCTTTCATGTTTAAACCAAAGGGTTCGCTATCTTTCATGCTAAATCAGCCATTTGAGGTCTAACTGACCAAAACCAAGTGAGAGCCACAAAATCCCAGTTTACCATTCAGAAAAATACACTTCATCTATGTTTTTGTGACCATTAAGCCATTCATTTATAAAATCTAGTTTTCCTTAGAATAATAATAAATGTATTTCTGTAATATATTTTATCATTCAAATTACAGCTTTAACTACTTTTACTTTTGACAGCAGCACATTTCAAAATAAAATACACCTTGTGTCAAATAAGATTTTATTTGCTTACAATTGTATTGCATTTATAAGAACTTTGCCTTTCAACAGCAACTAGATACTGGTGTGCTGCCAAAGATAATATGTGCTTTAAACTTATTCTAATAATAAACAGCTTTGACAATAGAACATTTAAACATATTCTTGCTCAATTATCTGCATTTAGAAAGAAGGGTAAAGCCCTCTAGATTTAGTCTGATGTCAGCAGTGGTTGAAACAAGAAAAAAAGATTGATTTAGTTTAAAAACATAAATGACAGAACTTGTCCAAATAGTTTGCTTTTTTTCTAATTCCTCCACAATAGAAAAAATAAAACAGCAGTATGTGTGTATTTTCTAATATTTGTTCCAAGCTGCTTGCTTTTTGATGCTTTCATCCCAGTCTAGTTTAGGTGAACAATATCCCCTCTGGCCTTGGTCATGGTGGACAGGTTGCAGCGTGACTGTTTAAGGGTGGGGACAGGCGTCTTTTATACTGATAACCAGTACAAACAGGTTACTTTAATACAGGTAACCAGTGAAAGTCAGAAGATCTTATTATAGGAGAAGTCACTGGTCTTTGACAGACAGAGTTCTTGGTTGTTTGCAGGAGCTACTTATTTTCTGCACGATTATACAAATAAAGTCTTTAAAAATCCTAAAATGTCGATTTCTGGATGCTTTTGATAAACCAATGACTGATAAAGATAAAGACTTTTATTACACCTTTGTGTGTTGAAACAAATTAGTATTCCTGTTCCAGCAAAAAGCAACAGCGTTTGTTGGAATTATTGTCTAAAATTAAAAAAAAAAAACACTGTCTACTACAAATTCCAGTGAAAGTGTCCTCAAAATTGAAAACCACCCACTGATCCAGTCATGTTGTTGCATAATTGTCTGTTTTTAGCTGTTGCAGCAATGTTCAGAAGCACTTTTTACACATTCACTTTACATATTTTTTCCAAAAAAACAAAAATTTGTTTAAAAAAAATAACAACTTTAAAAGACAGCTCTTTAACATGGAGGAGATGACTAGTTATAATTATTTAATTAAATTATTTAGCAAATGTCATCTAGAAAAAGTGATAGCTTTGCTACCCCATTAGATATATCACCTCTTGAATAAAACCCATCTGCTGTGCAGTCACGAACACATTACCAACAGAGCGCCGTCTGCCTCGGCGACCACTGTGTCCCATGATTCCCCTGGTCTCCTAGGTGACCAGCAAGCTCATTCCCAGGTCTTGCCTAACTTGTAGATCCATTTGCCGCCTTACCACAGTAGGAAGTAAGACGAGAAAGCCTCTTACGGGCTACAACAGAGTACAAACAGAGTGGACGCTATAATCCAGTCTGTGTCTGCGCTGCAACTTCACGTCCTGCTAATCCAAACCTGATCCAACAGGTGTGGCACACAAATGCCAGCTCATGTTACACCAATTAGTCAAAAATGTTCAGATGTTCACACTCTACCAAACACACACATTAAAAAACACAGTTAAAGCCAACATGCAGCTACTCTCCCACAATTCTCTACTTCCCCCTTACAGCCGTACTAGCATGCAGCAGTGTTCATGTACATGCTCAGTTCAGGCAAGCCGTGTTTATACTTGATCTGGTCTACAACATGCATGTGTTTATTTTTGGCGTCTCAATTGTCCAGCTTCCAGACCGATCCAGTGTCGGTGGTCTCTACAGTCTACAAGCCCATGCAGTGAGAGGGTGATGTCCTGTACAACATTTATCACTCCGGGCCCCGAGGAGCTACGGTTCATTCTGGGTCCACAGAACATCCCACTCTTTTCTGCAAGAAAAACAGACATCTTGACTCTTCACTGTAGCTCGTAAGGGCCAGGGGTTAGTGTGTGTGTGGGGGGGGGGGACACCTGCTCCTAGCTGTTGCACATCACAGCCTTTGGCACATGCACCTTGGGACTCCGCTCACAAACGGGGGCATCATCCAGTCCAATTTGAGCAAACTCACTTTTGTCAAACCTGTCTGTGAGGCGGGCACGCATGGTAGAACCGGCGCCCTGGCCTGGGTCCTGCAGCTGAGAAGCCTCCTGTCTAATGGTGCTCAACACTAACTGCTCTGTGGGGGGCAAAGGGGGGCCGCGGCAGGAGAAAACAACACAAGACATCAAGTCAATAAACTCTTCTCATGTTGTGCTTTCTTGATAGATATCGAGATATTGTGGAGCAGCACTTGCAGAGCTTCCCACAGAGATGGACGCAACTGTAACGCTTGCCCAAGATTGCCCCCTTGTGAGCAGCTCATGTAAACACCACATTTGTGGTCATTTTTCGAGCATCTTCTTATCTCCTGCAAAAGCTGGGGTACCATGAAGACGAGCCATTATCTCCCCAAAAACAGATGGGTTGTAAACATTTAGCTCAGCAGAATGACTCAGATGAGCTGAGAACATCAACAACGAAGGAGCTCCTAATTTAATAACAGCACAATTTCATTTAATGAGTTAAAAAAAACATATTTAGGGTGATAAATACTGACAAAATACATATAAAAACCAGAACACTGCTTTCTTGGTGTACCAGTTATATTTTACAGAAAGGAAACTACCCAATTTTCTTTTATTTTATTTTACTGAAATAACTTGAAGATCCTTCTGTTAATTTTTAAATAAACGTGACAGATTGGCAGCCCCAGATGATGTCGTCTTCTGGGATGTGATGGCTTGCTAATTGGAGCAAAGAATCAAGAGGTCAGCCTCCAAGAGATTACATTAAAAGCAACATAAAAAGCAAGGAGAGAGCACTATGCATTCAAACATAGGTAGCAGGAACCTCCCAAGTTCATAAAATAACTCAGCGTGACTGCCAAATTAAAATCTGACACCTTTCCCAACCCAATTCTTTTGGGAAAAGCAGAATGTGTTCCAATGTGCTGCTATTGTTTTACACACAAGAATTTTATGGCGTTAACGCCACAGAGTTTCAAGGAATCGTTCCCCTGAAGACTTTATTCCCCAGCAGGCGTTCATCTCCACTCGGAGTTTGCCCTGCTTTCTATTTCTGGAAACAGAAAAGCACTCACAAAAAGCACAGCAAACCAGATGACAACGTGCCAATCAGAAGTCACTGGATGGGACAAACACATGCTCTGCTCTTCCAGAGCAATCCAATTACATAATGGTTTGTAAAGTGAAAATAAATAAATCATCTGCATTTGTTTTCTAAAGCCTAAAAACTTGAATGTCAGCTTGTGTCTTAAGAGTAAAACTATTTTTAAAGAAACTCTTTTCAACGTGTAGTATTTAACCTGGACACAGTTTAGGTGTGATAGGTTTTTGTTATTTCTAGTGGGATCAGGAGTGTGCTTTAGAAAGTCACGTGGTTTTTAAGTCGGACAGGTAATGGGATGTTATAGGATTGATTTCACGGTTCCATTATCTAGCACCTTGGTGTGCACAATTACTTTACCTTATATTTTTCTTAACATGGGGGGGGGGGGGGGGGGGCTGTCAAAATCCAAGGTAAGTAGAGTTAAAACAAGTAGCAACTGGAATAATATAAATATTTAGTGATGTAAGGCACATGATCCGTTACGGCTATTTAAATATGCCAGACTGTGATACTTGAAGCAGGCTCCCGCTAAGATGTCCTTGGATAAGTGTCAAAAAATGTATATAAAAAGGGACAAATGCTAGAACATCCATTCAAATATATGCCGCAGTCCCTGTCAAAATACGGCCAACGTTGTTATGCTGAGCACATCGCAGATCCGCACTGGTCCATCACATGCAGGCCGCCATATGTCCAAAAGTGACAGGCCCGCTGGCCGCTCTTTGCAGCGACGGACTGCAGTCGGAGCTGCGGCGGAAGGAACGCAGAGGATGGAGCAAGGATTCACGCCAGGTGTGGGCTCGGAGCTTACCTCCCTCGCTGTGTATCTTCTTGCCCCGCCGGTTGAAGTACATCTTGGTGAATAAAGAAAGTCTCTGTGACTGGAAGGAGGAGGCCGGAGCGGGGACATTCTCATGGCTACCAAAGCGAGCAGCGCACAGCTGCCCTGCGATCGGGCTGCGGCGGCCGGACCAGCTGAGGGAGTTCGGTTGTCATCATTTCTCGATTGACCGCAACGGAAACGTGAACAGGTTAGATTAGCCCAACGTCAACGCAAAACGTTACTAGAAGGGCGTATTTCCGGTTTTTGCTTTCAAAATAAAACGTTAAGCTTCACAAAACACTCCGTCTTGATACTCGGTTTTCATAAATGTTGTTTATTTGCATTAATCAGCAAGTTAAATTTCCTGCTGTAGTTACACAGATTTATTAGCTTTTTTAAGCATATCCTGTTCTTTGGAAACTACTAACATTTTGAATATGACTTTTTTTATTACTCCAAAACAATAAAACTGACTTTTGGATGAGATGTTTCCAGATTTTTTTTAACCAATTGATAATTAAGTTTAAATATGAATAAGAGATATGAGATAGGTTTAAAAAAAAGAGGAAGAAAAACCTAAAGCTAGAGAAAATTAAGTTTTGAAACTTACTTTGAAAAGCCACTACGTAACTGCCGGTCCTCTTGGTTTTTAAAAAGCGTCAATCACGATTTAATTTAATGGACCGTAAAAGAACGGCAAAGAGAATCTTTACTAATCTGATAAACTAATTAAATCCAAAATTTGAATCCAAAATGTATTTTCATTCCAAATGTTAATTTCCTTTTTACAGCTGCAAGATAAAATGTAAACATTATAGCCATTAAAAAACATCAGTTGTCCATTTAGTCAGGCATTAACCATTATTTCATTTATTTCTCGTTGCGGTCAAGTTTCTAATTCCATTAGCATTTTTTATAGAAAGTATTAAAAGGCTTTGCTTGTTTGGATAAAATGTTCTTAAAAATTGAAAGCGAATCAGAGAAAATGGAAGTCTTTGACTATTTATGTATTGGTCATAGCATTTTATTTTACTCTTATTACATTAAAACATTTCACACTTCATATTCCAAAAGACTGAGTCCATCTTCTTAAATAGGAACAAATAAATATTCACTTCTGTCGGCCAACAACCACTTTTAAACTTTCTCTTAACAGAAGCTTTCTTAGAACAAGGTTTAGAGAACACTTGGCCTGTTTCCCCTTGAAAGACACACAACATCATCTCACCTCACATACAAGCGTTCGCACATTCTTACAAACTATACTGCCTTAATCCTGTCATAATAAAAAGCAAAATAACAAATGCATTGATGCAAGTAGACCGGTTTATTGTTACTGTTGCGGTGGAAATACGTGACTGGGTGTTTTTACTCTATTTACCACCTCTTCCACATTAGGGAGATACATTTCCATCAAAACTTGCTAAATTATTTAAAAAAAAAAAAGAGAATGTGTAAAATATGCAAAACTGATGCTGGATGCCTGTTAAAAGCTTTTCTCACTAACTGGATAACTGCTGAAACCTTTCTACCCCTCCTTACAAATGTTTGCTGATCACAAACATAAAAAAAAAATGGCAACAATAGAGAAGAAACAGAAACAAAGTTTTACTTTAAGTGGATATGACAACTAGAAAATGCATGTAAACAGTAACTAACAACATATTGCACAGCTTTTACCAACAAGTCTGAATCCCTGATTATCACATGCTTGCCGCATTCATTTTCAAATGTAAACTACCACAGGTAATGTCCTTTCCAAGTGTCCTGTTTTGAAAGGATTTGAAATTGACATTGCAGTGAGACTTGAACATGGCTGTTCAGATGTGGGTTTGACTACCATCCGTGTGATTTGATCACACATGGACTATAGTGAAAACACGAATAAATACATTTAGAGCACGAGGCATTTTTAGGCCAAATTCACTGGGATCGAGGAAGCTCCTGGGCACGGCCAACGTGTGTATATAAACGCGTCTAACCAGAAACTATGCTGCCACTGGGATAACTACTCCAACTGTTTTTTTTGGACAGATGGGATTTGTTTTTCCCCTTAAACGTTCAATACCTCAATCTGTATACAGTATTCCTGTTCTCTTTAGGGTTTCATTTCCCTATTTCCTGTATTGTTAAATCATAAAAGAAAAGCAAATCTAAAAAAAAAAAAAATTGTCAAATGGTTGCATTTAAAGGAAATGTGAACCTGCAAATGTTCTGCTCATTACAAAGTGGAATGCAGGTTTAAAAACAAAAAGAAAATTAATCCTTAAAGCAGCCCAATTGCCTTTGGATCCTCCAGAACATCAAATACCAGTAGAGCCAACTAAAAGGCTTTAAAGAGCAGAAGATAAATTAACTGGTTCCGTAGCTCTAAAAATTCCCAATATGATACACTTTATATTAAACTGCAAAAGTACGCTGTCAAATTTGTGACGCTTTAAAATGGTAAAAGTAAAAAAACAAAGTATTTCCTGCTCACCCTCTAGGCAGATGGCATGAGTATCGTTGTACCTTTATAGCACCAGTGAGTTATTTACAACTTACACCGGTTGGGTGGAGAGGTTTTTATAATCCAGCCGTGAAAGAGACGCCACTTACCAGCCATGAGAAAAATAGAGTGGGACTATTCAGCAGCAGCTACAGAAGCTCCTCACAACATTAATTCCATACACTGATGCGTCGACTTTGTTGGTAAACAAAAGAAACACACAGGAAGATGAAAACACGGGTTGCAACAAAGAATCTAAAAAAATAAAGTTTTGTTAGTTCTTTGCATGTATAGTTTTTCCACACTTTTGGTTCAGTCTTGCTCAACACAATAGATATTTTCAAAGAAATTTAACAATGAAAAGGCTATGTACATGCAAAGCATTGCGTTTACTTATTTCAGCAAGCCAGAAGAGCTAAGTCAGTCATGAGAAAACAGGTCAGTCATGATGCACTGCAAGTATAGGCTGCCTGCAGATGGGGCAGGTGTTGTTTTCAGACAGCCAGCGGTCAATGCAGTGGATGTGAAACTCATGGGAGCATGGCAGGCGGCGCAGCTTGTTGCCCTGGGCATATTCGTTGATGCAGACACTGCATGCACGACCAATCTCGCCCTCCAGGCTGGCCTGACTGTATGTACGTGTGGATAGATTGTCAATCTGTTCTTTGGTCAGGCCTCTGGGATGATCATCGTCTTCGTCATCGTTAAGCAAAAAAAAGTGGGCCAACCTCAAGATGGGCAAGGTGCCGTTTTCTACTAGGTTGTTGGTGTCTCTATTGTTGGGCCGCCCATCAGTGGTGCTCACAACTGCTCCTCCAAGTCTGGCCTGCCCACCCTGGTCGTGGTCGACCCCCAGGGGCCCCACTCTCTCCTGAACAGTCTCCCCTGTTCCAACCTGGTTAGGTGCCGTTTCATTTGTATACAGATGACTTGAGGTACTATGAGTACCACTAGCATCTGTGGGAATAGGGGCAACATTTTCAGAATCAGCTTCCGTCTCCATCAAGGAGCTGAGCTCCCCAAATCCAGTCATAATCTGACGCAAGATGGAGCGTAGGGCGGTGGAATTGGGTTCTCCCAGGCCCGTCTCGCTGATGCGTCTTAGTGGAATCCGGATAGTGCTAACGTAGGTGCGGATCCCGGCCCGCTCAGAGCGAGAGATAGTTCGTCTGAATCCACCGCTGTCGCTTTCAAAGGTAACGGTGTTCTCAGCAACTCGTGCACGGGAGCGAGTTCTGCTTGCGATGCTGTCCCGATCACGGTTTTCACCTGGTCGAATCCTTCTCACCTGAAGGTCTAGCATGATCGTAGGGTGCCGTCTCAATGCGGAACCTCCACCAGCTCCAGAAACATGCGAACCATTCTCACGTTCTGCTGCGTCTGCTGACCCCGGCAGAGCAGCGGGTCCTGACACGGCTTCACCCGTGTCCATCAACACTGAGGTTGTGACAGTACTTGGCTCAACAGAATGAGTAGCAGAGCCGCTATTGCCACTGCTGGATGGTGGAGGATTACTTACAACATGTGTTCTTTGCAAAGGGGAGCGACTTCGTCTTGACACGCGAGGTGAGACCCCACTTCCTGCCGCAGACCTGCGCGCCCGACCTCTTGATCGAGTCCTACCTCCATCTGATTCATGTCCCATAACTGCGGCTTGTGACCCAGATGGTGTTGGCTGCTCTATTGGACAGTCTAGAGGAGGTGACGCATTACTATGCCCCTGTTCTACTTCTACATTCAAGAGCTGATGTCGAAAAGGTGTAGTGTGTTCAACAGGAAGATTTGGAAAAGTGTCAGGAGTTACAGAGGGGTGCAAAACGGTCCCCCTCCTTTGAACACCAACTGGGCTGGCTTCTGGGGAAAGTGCAGAGGGGTTCATTAAAAGTGAAGCACTACTACTGCGAGTACGCCGAGTCTGCATCCTTGTACTGATAGCTGGCCAAGAAGAAGGATATGGGGCTGGCCTTGATGCGACTGAAGAGCGATGGCTAGTTAAGGAGGAAACAGCATTAGTAGAGGGGGCAGCTGAGATGGGAGAGTTCAGTGGCCTCTCAACTGGGTCTGCAGTGTCCACAGGCTCATTATGTTCTCCTGGCTCTGGCTGGTCATGGTTTATGTTGATCTCCAGGCTGAAACGGAATTCCCCGCTGTTGGGGTTGGTCCGGCTGACAGCACGCCATGTTTGGTTGCCACTCTGTCCGCTTCGAGTGGCATTACCGGTACGTCTGAAGGTGTTAAGCCACTCGAGCAATGAATCACTATTTGATGTTTCTGCTCCAGCCTCTGTTCCCCCTGTACACAAATACATATACGTGTCTATGTATAGTAAAGTTATATATAAAAAAAACTAAAAAGAGTTGGGTTAAATGGTTAAATAAAGGTAGGAAAGCAGCTAATTTAAACAATTCATAATATTTACATTACCTAAAGTCAGTATAGCACAGTACAAAACAATTTTGTTAGTGTCATATTGTGAAATTTTTAAGCACACATTAGAAAATATTTATTTTTTTAAAAACTACTAAAGTTTGTATCTTAACTTCAAACTTTTAAAAAGTGAAAACAAGATGTTCATGGTCAAAGACTTGCAGCACTCCATCTCTCCATCCTTCCTACCTGTCCCTCTTCGCTCTGTAGCACCTCTCTGCTCTCCCTCATCACTACTGCTCTGATGCTCTCCAGCAGACACGGTCTGTGAGCGCTGCTCAGGGTGGGGTTGAGATGACACGCACTCCTTTGCTTCATCCAGACGCTGACGGAGCTCCTCTGCGGTCACGTCGCCTGTAAAACACACATGGTCCAGCAAATTCCCCAATCAATTTGATTCTGAATCACTATTTCTTGTTTCAGGTCAATAATTACACCACCCACACATTTAAAAAGCTATTTATGAGTTTCCACTCAGCTATGGATACAAATTTCACAATGTTAAAGCATAAAAAACAAATGTTTTTGCTTTAAAAATACAGGCAATGGTAACAAAATGACAAAGGAAAAGTTAATTTTTTATCTCATGAGTGAACTCAAATCAAAGTCAAATTCTTTAACACGGGTTCTGAAATAATACACACAGGCATATTTAGATCATTAGTGAGGCCATACCAGCTCCCATATGCAAACCAAAATTAGAAAATCATAAGTTAATGCAGTTCTGGCAATATTGGAAATATTATAAAACCAAACTGTCTGGGAGGAACTTCAATATCTCAGCATCTCATGAGATAACATGCAGCGTAAGACCAAGATATTCAAATATTAACCTAATGGTAATTTCTCTTAAATTAACATCAGGTTTTTCAAAATTACTGAAGGTCAAACAGTGTGACAGATGATGACTAAATGTAACAGATGAATAAGAGCACAGAGGCCGTGTTGCTTTGTTAGCTTGGAAGGAGAGAAATGTCTATTACAGTCATATGCAGCATTGTTTCAGTCCCACACATGCCAGTCTGAATGTAACTTTGTAGTAGTTCTACAAAAATGTTATGAAACTTTATGAACAGTATTATTTATTGTAAAAACCTAGATACTCACAATTAGGACTGGACCAAATGCCATAATAACTCAATCTTGTCTTAAAAGCACATGTGGTTTTGAGAATTTATGAAAAACATAAAAGTCGCAAATCCAACAAAGTTAAGCCATTTAACTGTAAAATTGTATCCGTACTAAAATATCTGCATCTCAGTCATAAAACAAATTCAGTTTATTTGCAAACATTTCCATTAAACATTGTAATTCAAAGAAAATTTACCAATGACTTTTGAGCATAAAAAGCTTTTTAAAAGCAGGTGTTAAAAAGAATGTGTTGCTAAAAATAAGTGGAAAAAATTAAATAAAGAGTTTAATTAAATCTATGTCACACTGTCATAAAAATTACATTGAAAGATCACAGCATGCAACTCAACTGACAACCCAGAGTCCATGTAATGTGTATGCCAATCCTCACCAGGGGTGCCCAGCAGGTTACCATCTCTCATGAGGCGGTACTCGTCTTCACTCAATTCATTTATGAAGTGATAATATGCTTCCTCCCGTCGAAGACGCTCTGCCTGCCTCTGCCGTTCATCTCCCCCACTGGGAGGGTCCATAACAAAGAAGAGTGCTGGAAGGCCCATGTGGAAGGGTGTCAGAGAAATGGACACGGTGAAGCAACATTTCACTTCAGTTCACAAAAATGTGGAACATTTATTCTAATGAAGTTAGACATGCTTCCAATCAGACAACATTAGTTCGTGACCATCAGTCTATATTCTTCTGTTTTATTCTTGTCTAAACAAATTTTAATTATACTTTATAATTTTACTGTTTTGTGGCCATACTATCCTAACTGTGATTCTTGTCAATGCTTTTCTAAAAGGTCTTTTTTGTGCATAAAATAAACTTGCCTCTCTAATACTTGTTATAATTTCTACTTAATTTACAAGAGTATTCAAGGTTCAACACTAATAGCAAAATCATTTGTGTATAGGACTAAGCAATATGGACAGCACAGTAGTATTAACATTTGTGGAAAAAAGGTATAGTCATATATGTTCTGCTGTAAAGGCCCAGCTATAATTTGCATAAATCACTGATCAAATGCCTGTGAGCGAGTATACATAAATAATAACCATGAATAGTATCCCCAAAAGGCCATGTCCAAATCATGTTGTTCAGCTGACTCTTAACCAATCACCGCCCCTGTTTGGTTTTAGTGGCAGGTCAAGTAACCAATCACCGTGCGACAGAGGCGGAAAATGAAACCTATTAAACGGAGATCTACTCCATGTAAACGCAGGACAAGGAAGGAAACACAAAGTCGTGAACAGCACTAAACAATAAAACGATTAAGATATTATACTGGGAATACACGTACGACAACACTTTAACGAGGCTGTTTGTTCTATATTTACTTCAAGACGCTACAATGTTGATTTAAACAAGCAACGCGTCAACTGCTAACTAGCATGCTAGTGATATAACGTCAGCTAGTAGTAGCAGCACTGAAGTCGACAGCCGTTTAGCTGAGAGGCAAAACCTCATAACGCACCACATATGCTGTTACAACAAGTTCGCCGGATATTGCACATATGATCTATCTTTATAGATAAATGGAAACCACATTAGGAAGTAGTGTCAGTAACATTTGCTTTAGAGAAGTACCTGACAAAGCAGCTGTAATGGAAGGTTCTCTCCGCTTTCCCCTTTCTCTCCGACCAAGATGGGACCAGCGGTGCTACATGACTCTGCTCGCCGGAAACAAAATTCCTTAACCCTTAGTTCCTACAAACACAGCTTTTTGTTTATTTCTTTGTTTGTTTGTAATCTTTTTTTAAGTTCCTTGTGATATTATTGACTGGTAAATTTGCTTCTAACATTGATTAAAAGATTAAACATGTTTTTTTTTCTTTTAGTCTACTGTATGCACCAACTGACATCCTTCGTCAGCAGCAAACTAAATGCTGTCTTTTTATTTTTATTTTTAGAATTAATATGCAAAATACAACAAAAATTGAGATTAAATAGAACAATTATGTTGAAAAAAACGGGGATGGCGTATGCATTACAAAACATACATTATAATATAGTAAAAATATTATATATATATATTATATAATTATATATTATATATAAAAATATATTAAAAGACAGACAACTTTCAAATATATTTTTTTTTGTTGTTGCTACTGTTAGAAATTGTACTCCAGTCAATCAAAAAATGTGTATGCATACAGGGAGACATTAGATTAACGAGGATAATTCTAGGTATTGTATTCTTTTTTTTGCTTGTTTGTTTAAATAGAAAATTGTGACTTCTCATGGCATTTCGGTGTGTATGTAAATAGCCTTATTTATGTACCATTTCACGTTTTTTCTCTTATAGAGGTTTTATGTATTTAAATACTTGTTTTCTTTTATGTTTGTTTTTAGGATTTATCAATAATTACTTTTAAAGATTACTATTTGTTGAACTGTAAAAACTAAACACTGGCAAGTGACTGCATAATAAAAGAAAGAATATCTGAAAAACCTTCCTCGGCTTTATTTGTTTGTTGTTCACCCACGTACTGATTTATTTATTTATTTATTTAAGTGCGAATATCCACGTGGTTGTGTATCTCTGCCATTCTCCTTTCTCTGCTGCAGGGGCTGTCTTTACGACACTTTGCGACAATGGCTGGCACGATTACGCCGTGGCTACAGACTGAATTGCGTCTCTTTGGAGAAGATACCGGCTGAGAGAAACGCAGAAACAACAGAAAGGAAATTGTAAAATCGGGCCTTTTTCAGCACGGATAATTGCCAATCTCCGCGCTTACCCATCGGAAGGTTATTTTCGAGCCCAAACCTCGATGTGGAAGCTGAGCTGAAGAAAGAAAGGGACCCGCTGGGAAGGCAACTAGCTGAAATAACCAAAAACCGAGCTCGTTGAGTCAAGGAGCCTAGTTGCCTCCCTAGCGACGCTTTAAAAAGAAAGGAAGAAACGCAGACATTCAGCCTCTGAAGTGGTGAAAAATGGACTATGACTTTAAACTGAAGCTGACCGGTGAACGAGAGCGCGTCGAGGACCTGTTTGAGTACGAAGGATGCAAAGTGGGAAGAGGCACCTACGGTCATGTGTACAAGGCGAAGAGAAAAGATGGGTGAGTTGATGACCAACAAGGCCTCCAGCCGCTGAACCCTGCGCCAGCCCCCTCCCGCTCCATTTAAACCACTTTAGTTTGCCCCCTTTCGCGGTGGAGGAAGCGTGCTGCAGACAAAAACAGCAATAGCAGAGTGTTAAAAAGCCCACACTAGGATGCTGAGGAAGCTTTGTGTAGCAGCACTACTAGCTTAAATGAGGAGTGACATTTTCTCTCATGGATGGGAGGCTAATTTAGCAGGAATATATTTGCAACCATTGCATGCAGCTTTGTGGTTGGTTCTGTGTGAGCATCATTAAATTGTATTAGTTAAGGTTAGATCTAATTAAATTGATATTGTACTTATTGTGGTTCTCAGGTCTTGTTTATCATAATCCACACACATTTAATTATGAATTTGATTATGATTTTCCAGTGGAAATAAAGGTTTATTGGCAGTATAGATGTGTCTGAGATCAGTTTTTTAAACTAATATTTAGACAGGAAATTAAGCTTCAATAATAATTATTTTTTAGGGGACATATTTTTTCTAGTAGTGACACTGGGATTTGTTATTTATGTTGTTAATGTTAAAGCAACACTTGAGCTTTTAAAGTGCAACTTTCCGATGTGGTCCCTAGCTTTATCTGGCCCTAACCTGGGTTAAAGCAGCAACTTCCTGGCCCACACAAGGCGCATTACCCTAAAGGAGAAAATCTGGACAGCAGAACCATAGAAAGAAGCTTTGAGATGTTTGTGTTACTGTTGTTTATGAGACACCGTGGGCTGCAGAATCTTTCCAACTACAAAGTGTGGATTTATAAGATAATTTAGGCCAAGAGGAGGAACGATATTCAAGAGTGAGCCAGTCCCAGAGCTCTGTTTGTCCCTCCCAGCTGCCAGAAACCGCCTGTTTCCTCTCCCCCTTTATTGTTTAGAGCCTCAGAGGTGAGCTTGATTACACAAATCTGGAGGTAATGCAGCTCAGCCTCTTCACCAGCTCCCCACACCAGCTGCCAAGTGCCCCCCTCCCGTCCTTTATTTTTGTTTTCTGTGCATAGAGCTTTCTGGGGGCCTGCTGTCTGGCCTGGTGTTGATGTGCTGGATTTTTCTGTTTTTAGGAAGGATGATAAAGACTACGCCCTCAAGCAGATAGAAGGCACTGGCATCTCCATGTCAGCCTGCAGAGAGATTGCAGTAAGGGCTTTTTCCCACTGGTTAATACATTTATGCCATTCTTTTCATTTAGAATATTTTTGTTTTAACCACTCATTAAATGAAACCAAAATTGGTTTATTGCATTTATTCATTTGTAAAATAAGTTCATAATCATCCTAAACTTTAAATAAGACAAATTAAGATATTTCATTGAAAGGACATTTGTGTTTATTGGATTAAAATGTTTCAAAATGCACTACAATATGTCCTTAGTGTGACATCTGACCATATTAGCAGCTTTCTGTCCCTTGAATCCTTTTACGTCTAAACTTAAAGGGATAGAACACCAAAATGTTTTTTTTTCTTGTGATTTAAATAAAGATTAGCTGTTTTCAACAAGGACAAAGAAAATGAAGCAGGCTTTGCATAAAATGCTTGTTTAGCTCGCTCCACCCCATCTCAAAAAGCCATTTGTGACTTTTAACATTACATTTAGCAGCTAGTTACCCATCATTCTTCCTGTACATGCTGGATACTGGTGGAATAGTCAGACATGAAAAAGGAAATTATTAATTTAAGTTGAACAAAACCCCTTAAAGATCATTTACTCGCTGCTTACCAGCACTGAAAATCATATTTGTGTTCAAAAATCGAAAGTCTGGGTTGGCATTCTCTCACTTTGGTTGTTGCCAGATTATTTATTTATCGTCTTTGCAGGTCAGAGGCTTGTTCAAGTACCGAAAGAACTGTTCTAGAAGCACCAAGCTCAGGGAATGTTTGGCAACTACATTTTTTTTCTGAGGCCATAGTAATTGCTGAAGATCACCTCAAACATGCAATACTTTCTGCCTGGTAGTTTTATTGTCTAAAATTGCAACCAGAGAGTGCTGGGATTAACAAACGC
Organism: Oryzias latipes; assembly: GCF_053564925.1. Lineage (NCBI taxonomy): Eukaryota > Metazoa > Chordata > Actinopteri > Beloniformes > Adrianichthyidae > Oryzias > Oryzias latipes. Next base: position 21,746,632 of record NC_136256.1, on the reverse strand, counting down.
ACAGCTCCTGCCTGCAGTTTATCACAGCCATGCTGACTCTGACTTTACTCCATAAACAGGCTCCCATCTGTCAAATCTATCAGAATATTTCTTGGTCGTCAGGTAAACAAAAGCTGGAAGGTGTTTGGAATATTTTATGTATGTTTGTGGCGCGTTCAAAATGTTTTGAACTTACAGGCTAACTCAAACACTTTATAGGCATTCATTAATTGTAAGGTTTATCTGCTTTTGGTAGATCGTGCAGGTAATACCTGATTTTCGTTTTATTTTCGGAAATGTTTCTGGTCTGTGTGTTTTTGTCGTTCCTGATTTATGCCATGGAGCTGAAGGGTTTTATGTTGCAGCTGCTGCGGGAGCTGAAGCACCCCAATGTCATCTCCCTGCAGAAGGTTTTCCTGTCACACGCGGACCGTAAAGTATGGCTGCTCTTTGACTATGCGGAGCATGATCTCTGGGTAAAATGGAAACACACACTGGAACTGCACTACTCATCAATCACACTACTGCTGTGCGAGGGGAGAGCCAATACGATGTTTTTCTACTTTAACTTTTTTCACAAGTAACAAATCCCCACCTATGCTCAACGATATGTTACATAAATTACACTGCACGTCAGTACTTTGAAGATTTTTCTCTACACGCGGGAATGCGCCCCTTTGATGCTTCACACTTCAGAAAGAAAAAAACAACAACACTCCAGTCTGTTGGTGTCATGAGAAGAATTACTTTGCTTTTTGGTAGTTAAACCCTTTTCCATTTAAGTAAGCAGTTACGACTGGCAGAGAATGTAAGTGAAATACCTTTTACTGCCGCAGAGCTGCAACACTTGCATTCCCCCTCCACAGAAGTGGAAACACATGCTTAAACCATATTGCCTGTAGAACACACATGTCAGTGTGTGGATCTGTAGAAAAGAGTCCATTTTGGTAAATGTGCTCATTCATGGTACAGCTGCTGTTTTCTTGTCTTCCCGTAGCACATTATAAAGTTTCACAGAGCATCCAAGGCCAACAAGAAGCCGCTTCAGCTTCCCAGAGGAATGGTGAAGTCTCTGCTCTACCAGATTCTGGATGGCATCCATTACCTCCATGCCAACTGGGTCCTACACAGAGACCTTGTAAGAGGATTGGGGTTTAGGAGGGTGAAGGTTTTTTAGCTAAAATAGAAAGAAAAAAACCAAAGTAAAGAAAAAAAAATGGATTAAATGTAAAAACAGCGTGGGTTTAGTGCAAATTACCACTTATCCTTTAAAATGCTAAATAGTGCTGACCTTCTTTAACTGATATAGGCTTCTTTTCATATAATATTTCTCCTTTTGTTTTTCTCAGAAAATATAGCACCTGAGCTTAATTTACAAAAAAAGCTAATACAGCTTATGAAGTTTTGATTTTGTCCACTAGAGGGCAGCAACAAATAGTTTTTGTTTAATGCATTTACTTTTACAGTGAAAGTCAAGTTCACAAATTGGACTAAACAACAACAAAAAAGAGACAGTTGCTGTTGCTTATCTTGTTCAAATTTTACTGTAACTTATTGTTTTTTTTATTGCCCTATTTAGAAACCTGCTAATATTTTAGTGATGGGAGAAGGGCCTGAGAGGGGCAGAGTAAAGATCGGTATGCATCACTGGACATTTACAAATTGCCTACAATGGTTAAGACTTCCTTTTAATTTTACTCAAAACATGCCTGTTGTGCAGCCGATATGGGGTTTGCTCGTCTTTTCAATTCACCGCTGAAGCCTTTAGCCGACCTGGACCCCGTGGTAGTCACTTTCTGGTACAGAGCACCTGAACTGCTGCTGGGAGCCCGGCACTACACCAAAGCCATCGGTGAGATAGTCTTCTCTAAAGCTTTGTGACCGTTTTAGGCGAAACCATGAATCATGGATCCATTTGTTCCCTTTTTTCTGCTAGACATTTGGGCAATTGGCTGCATTTTCGCGGAGCTGCTGACATCTGAACCCATATTCCACTGTCGCCAGGAGGACATCAAGACTAGCAACCCCTACCACCATGACCAACTGGACCGCATCTTTAATGTCATGGGCTTTCCTGCTGGTAAGATTCAGCTGCGATCAGAATTCATGGGGAAAATATGTTGCATCTGCTTTTTGCCTCTCCAGTATAGAAATAACGTTTAAAAACTTTACCTCCATCTTTGAAATTTTTTTATTTATTTGCTTCTGATGTTGCTGACTTCTGAAGTTGGTAATGCAGTCTGTGGGTTGTGAACATCAGCCTTCAGACTCTAAAATGTAAAACCTTTTAGTTGGGGGGCTACATTTGTACCAATAATTTCCACTTCACTTGATCTGATTTTTTTCTTTTTCCCTTCAGTCATTTCAACTGTGATCAAAGTCTAATACAGAAATCAAATGGACAGATTGCTGTTATGTTTACAGAAAATCAGCAAGTTTATATTTTTAGATTTTATTTGCTAGTTTACTGAAAAGAGAGTCAAAAAAGCACCACTTCTCAGTTAAAAAATAGAGAATGGCTTGTAAGTTGAAGGGTACAAAAGTATACTTAAAAAGTGCAGTTTATGAAGTAAATGAGGGAATGTCACTGCATTTCCCCTCATCTAACAGATAAAGATTGGGAAGACATCAAAAAGATGCCAGAGCACTCCACACTCATGAAAGACTTTCGGAGGAACACGTGAGTCTTTTTTCATTTTTTGCTTCAGCAAAGTGAAAGAAACATTGGATTTTTCCTCAAGATAATATAGCAAGTGCATAAATATTCCTAAAAATGTGTCTTGATTTCACTAAAAGAAATTTTAAAAAAAGTTACTTCTAATCTAATTGCAGATACACAAACTGCAGCCTTATAAAGTACATGGAAAAACATAAAGTCAAACCAGACAGTAAAGCATTCCACTTGGTGAGTTCAAAGCCTCAGTAATGGAACTTTCTTAACTTGTATTTCTGTTTTTGAGACTCTGGCTGTGTGTTTCACTACAGCTCCAAAAGCTTTTGACCATGGACCCCATCCGCAGAATCACTTCTGAGCAGGCGATGCAGGACCCTTACTTTTTCGAGGAACCCTTACCCACATCTGAGTGAGTTACAGCAAATACGAGTTTATTCCCAGTGTGTGTGTGTGTGTGTGTGTGTTGTGCGAGCTCTTCACTCGGCTCGCATGATCAAGGGACCTCTTGGAAACGTCTCATCACTAGTTGGATCTGAGACGGGGGAATAAATGTTTGAAGATGATAGATTATTTTGCCTTTTTTCTCTGCAGTGTGTTCGCCGGATGTCAGATTCCTTATCCCAAGAGGGAATTCCTGACAGAAGAGGAGCCAGAAGACAAAGCGGACAAAGTAAAAATCTGTTGTTTATTCAAATAGTTTTTTGTTTTTTTTAAGAACTTTGTGTCCAGACAAATAATGGAAACATGTACATACAGCAAAACGTTGGTGTAAAACTATAATGATCTTTTTTTTGGGGGGGGGGCTTTTATTTTAGAAAAACCAGCAGCAGCAACAAGGAAATAACCACACAAATGGGGCGGGGCACACAGGCAACCCAGAAAACAGCCATGCACAGGGCCCTCCTCTGAAGAAAGTGAGAGTTGTCCCGCCCACCACTACCTCAGGTGGCCTCATCATCCCCCCAGACTACCAGGTAAACCATGCATCTACCACCACCATGCCCGCCTCCTCTTTCTAAGCCATGTTCAAACCTCCAGCTCTTCTGCATTGGTAAATGGGTGTTATACCATGGTGAATTCTCGATTCTGATGGGCTGCTGGATGTGCATTAAAAAGTGATATACCACAGTGATATACCACTAAAAGAGAAGTTCCGGTCACATAACATAAATGTTCTGTATCACTTCGCTGGCTTCTTTAAAACTATTATCATGTGGACAAAAAGAGTTGAACTTTCTCTTTGAACTGATGCTTTATTTAACACATCGTGACGATCAGCATATATATCGCTTCGCTTTGCCGCCGCACTCAAGGTCAGCGCCGGCGGAGCAGGAAAAAGGAAGCACTTATGGAAAAAAGACGGTGTGCCAGTGTCGATTAGAAAAAGTGTTGTTCTCCTATTACTTGCACATTTTTTAGTGAATCCTGTGAAAATTTAACGCATGCATCCATGGCTAGAACTCAACAACTTTATATAACATTGGATACGAAAATACAAGGAATGTGGGCATGGTTGGCAAAAAACCTCTGTTGCTAAGGAAATTTAAAAGTTTATTTTATTTTTATTTATCTGAAACCAAATTCGATCTGTTCGTTATCCTTAGGCGACCCAAATATAAAATGGTTGCTGTGGAGATAAAACCAACAGAAAAGCCGCCATTTAAAAAAATAAAAAATAAAGTGGATTTTAACTCAACTTATCACATGCAGCTCTTACCATTTTTAGAATCTTAAGCAATGTGGTTTGCTGAATCAGTTGATGATGCTGATGGCAAATCTATAGCACTTTTAGCCACATGCAGCTCAAACAGCTTTGCAGAAAGAGAAGGGGAAGTCAGATGTGCGTAGTAGCTGCTCAGTAAGTGAGGTTTAGTCACAGGTGAGAGCGCCGGTGGCGCCTAGACCCGGGCAGCAAGGGTGGCGGTGTTGCATAGAGGCGGGCAGCACTTTTGAAAAAAATCTTTTAAACATTGTGGTTACTGCCTCCTTGTGACCAGATTTTAAAAAAAATCTACATCTGCACAGCTATATTTTTATAAGCGCATAAAACTTTTTGTGTGAATGCAGCTCTTGGAACAAAATGTAAAGTTTCCTTCGTTTTTCTCCTCTATTCCTGTAGCGCCAGAATCAGCATGCTGCCTACCAGAACCCTGGACCAAGCACATCACTGCCCCAAAGCAGCATGGGATACTCCTCTACCTCCCAACAGCCACCCCAGTACTCCCAACACCCTCGCTACTGAACCCCCCCGCCCCTTAAACACAAACACACACTTACATGCACACACAAATTCCTACACGTGGGTACACATAGCCCTCACCACACCCAGCTGAATGAATGTACTGAGGGACGCGGGGAAGTTCAAGGCGGCAAACCTTGTCACTCTTCATCTTGCCTCACACACAGAGGACATCGTCTCTGCAGCAGTCTATTGACCACACCACAACCCCAGTGTTAGAAACCCAGCATAGAGCAAAGCCTGATCAGCAGAAGACAAGGTGGGAGGATGAACGAATAAAGGGTTGTTTTCCACCAGTTTGCATTACTTGGACGTAGTAAACTAACCTAAAGAAGATGGCTCGGTTTGAACAGCGCACACACAGCAAAAACATCTTGTCCTCTCCTCCCTCCTCTGCTTCAAACGTTTTTTTTCTATCTACACCTGAACCCAGCCGTCTTTCCGTCAGAACCTGGATGCGACCGAAAGCTGCTATGTGACTGCCAGCGTTGACAGATTCCCAGTCCGTCTGTCCTCCTGTCCGTTTTGGTTTTGCTTGTACGGTCCTGTAAGGGCCTCAGCTTAGGACTGAACTGAGCTGCTGTGAATCCTGCTTGGAGGATGTGGAGACGCCACAGCTGTGGTGTCCAGTTTTTTTTCCAGACAAGACAAAAAAAAAGATTTTAGTAGTTTATAATTTAATCCATTTTCATGGTTTTGTTTTGATGGCAAAAGCAGCTCGCGTGAGTTGAGCACTTTGCTTCTGCTGTACGCAGTGTGTGAGTCTTACAATATGATGACAGAACCAAGCAATCGCATTGAGGATGGCAGATGGAACCTGCATTGTACTGTATTGTATTGAAATATTTTACATGGAGCAAGTATCCTGACAATAAAAATGGAAAAATTCACTTGGTTGATTTTTTTATTTTTATTTTATTTATTTCTTTAGTGCAATTGCAGCATTTCTGTATTGTTTATGGTAGCACAATTCTGTTCAATAGTTTTAAGAATGAGCTGCAAGCAAAACATTACATTTATTTGGTCGCTGTTAATTCATCAATCCAGATTATTTAAAAAAAAACACCTTAGTGAACAAAAAAACAACTATAAAATAGTCTAATGCTAGAAAAGTAAAAACAGCTAAAATGGTATTAAAATAAAATAATAAAATGCATAACTGCAGTAGAAAGGGATGAAGAAATTAGAATAATTTTAATTAAATAGATATAAAATATTCTAAACTCTATAAAGTTTCTAGGATCCACAACTTAAAGAGATTTAGGAAACGCCTACAAAGAGATGTCATGTTTTGTGCTTTATAACTAGTTTTGAAGCAAAGATTGTATACATTTAACCACCTATGAGCCTTTCCAACCCTAATATTGTTAAAAATACAAATGTTTCTAAAGAAAGTCAAACATTTAAATTCACTTTAAATTTTTTAGGTACCAAATTTAACACACATTAATTTTGGGGGCTACCTTTTTCAAAACTTGTCCATCTTCCCAGGAACATTATAACTGAGGAACAACTACTTTATCCACCATGTGAACTAAACAAAAAAAGATGACCTTGGTTCAAAGATTTTCAAAATAAACCCCCTGACCATTGAGTCTTTTTTTTTCTAGAATACAATCTGGCCTTTTTAAACAAATAAATAAATAGCCCTTGTTGCATTATTTTTTTTAACCAGCTGCCAAAGGGAAATCACAGCACTTAACAGTCTATGTCTAATCTTTTAAAGTTCTTAGACTCAACAAAATCTTTAAAAATAAAAAAAGAAAGAACAGCTGGCTTTGGATTGTTTTTGCCTACACATCCACTGTGGATCTGAGTGTCCTCTCACTGCACCTCTTCCTGTAGGATGCTGGCCAAACTATTTTTGTAATACAATACTTTTCCATCCCATGTGTGTGTGTTTTTTTTTTATCACGGTGACACCTTTCTAAGTCCTCCATAGATAATATTTTTTCATTTAACTAAGTTTTTAAATGGCCCTTTGTTTCAATAAAATAAAAAAAAAATACTTAAAACAACTCAATTTCAAACAAACTTCGTCTGCCAGGATTTTGCATATAAACATTCAGCAGCACCAGGTCAGCAAACCCACCCACTCCATTAGTAAAAGCGCCCCGGAGCAGGGAGCGCTCCCTGTCAATCACTCTTTTCAAAAGACACCATTGGCTATCATACCTGTCACTCAAATGTACAATCATCAATTTGGAGATGTGATTTGCTGATAAGATAGTGGGTGTGTCTTCGTTCTTCAAGGATCTTCCCTAGAGTGGCGAGACGGACCGAGGGATACAGGATGGCAGAGCTAATAGGAGTATTTAACGGGACGTGCGAACGGACGGATTTCTTTTAACATTTCAAGTGTTGGTGAGAGCTTTAATACACTTTTTTAAAACCGCTACTCACATCGTTTATAATCGCCGTGACATTAATATGCATAACGACTCTACTTTAATTTATTTCAACTAAGTGGCCGAGCAGTGGACATAAGCTAGCTAAGCAAGTGGTCAGTTGAAGCGCACCCCGGTTTGTGTAGAAATCAGGAAACAATGAATACTACTTTCCCTCGTGGCTAATTTGAAGCTTTTAAACTACATAGATGTAATTGTAGCGAGCTGGTGTTTTTCTGACACTTTAACTGCAAACTGATGGTCACATTTTATATCAAAAATGGCACAAAAGTCGCGTGGACGGCGATAGATTAACAGATATGTGGGTCAGTTCGTTGATAACGGGAAGCGGCGGTGCGGAGCAGTGATTGATCGTTGTTGCCATCAATTTACGGCTCTTGTGTGTGCGGTCATGCTCACAGAAGCCTTGGGGTTAGGAAAAAGGGAGTGAACGGAGGCTGAAGCATCATAGCAGCAGCCTGCGTTAAAAGCACGACCCCCGAGTCACACTGTATCAGTATTTTGGAGCTCATGTATTGCGGGAAACAAACCCAAATACTAGGAGCCTTTTCTGTAGCTATGTATGTAAGGTCTATTTTGAGACAAAGTTATTTTTTTTAATCAATTTGATGTAAATAAGCGACAACAAATATGCTCATTAATCAATTATAGCTCATCAAATTAAGTTTTTGAGTCAACCTGATCTGTAAACTAAGCAAAATATAGAATAGAAGTCATGATGAAAAACAATATCCTATTATTTCTTGATAATAATTCAGCTACAGCTGTAGAATTACTAAAAGTGTTCTAATCATAAACAAAAATGTCCAGATACTCAATTTTACCAAATTTTGAAAATGTAAGCAGTAATATTGGATTATAATAGATTTAAAGTGAGATTTACTTTGAAATTTGTCAAAGAATAAAGTCTACACTTGCCAAGTTTTCTCTTAAAGACCCACTCCGATTATCTTTGTATTTATTGTAAAAACGTTCCCACTGGCCTTTTAATTATGCCATTTTTAGCCAAAATCTAATACAATTCCAAAAACGAGTAGTCTAAAAATTTCCCAGAAGTCTCTGAGAAAGACCAGTGTGCATCGATGCTCAATAGATTGGCCACAATGCATTGCATCTGAACAATTTTAGCCAAAAAAAGTATTTAAATATATATTTTTAATAAACTATCGACGTTTTTATCTTCTGAACACAGTGGATGCATAAATGATTGTGGCAAAAATCTCATATCAATTATAATTTCACTTTGTGAAATCAATGCCGCCATATTTGCTGTTTAAAAAAAAGTGATGAGCATGATCGTAATTGCTTTTAAAATCCAGGACATGAGACAGTCCTGCACTATATATTTTTTAGTAGTTAGGGATCAGGGTGGGGATTTGGACACAGCTTTTTTCTTTCTTTTAGGTCATAGTTTCTGCATAGTTGATTAGAAATTCACCTTTGAGTTGTGGGCAAGACTGTTTGTGCAGAGTAAGCCCGCCCCTACTTCCTATAATCCATCTGTTTACAGTCTCTTCCACTAGCTCACAGCCCCTTACAACCCCAACCTAGCATTATTGGTACAAAAAAAATGGCGATCAATATTGTTGTTATCCAGTAGTACAGTTTTAAGCCACATGCCAGTTTGGACTAGGAAAATGAAGACTTGCTTGGATCTTGTCGTCTACAAGTGGATACATTTGAATGAAGGAGATTGTGGCTTACCTTTGTACGTCACCTTCAAGCTCTTTCCAATTTTTGGATCTGCTTCTGATTTTACAAGAATTTGAATAAAAAAATACACAGAAATGCTATTTTAATATTAGATTTCTCTATATATGTCCTCTAATATGAGAACAACGCCACAGGAACATGTTAAAAACACAACTTTTATTGGAGACGGTCTTCAATGTTTTTAACAAAAAACCAAAATCACTATCCATTTTTATTTCTGTGTTAAAGTATTTACAAAGGCAGTCATTTTTTTTATGTCACAATAATAACACAATCAGATTATGATTTTGATCAAAGTTGAATTGAGTATTCAATAAAGTTTTACCTACATTCCACGTGTGTCATAATAGTGTGCGAGTAAGGAGAATTTCTTTTCTGCGTCATATCTAGGGCAGTACAACCTGATGTAATTTAGGCTACATTATTCATTACTATAGACCAGGCAACATATTTTCTGATACAAGAAGCTGTACTCTGAGTATAAATTGATAATGACTCCTTCTTTCTTAATGGAGTCCCTACAACTCGTGGAGTCCTCCTTCATCGTGGTTGTGTGTGTAAAGAAGCTGTGTTTTTTGGAGGGGAAGCGGGCAGACTCTGAATGTCACATCTCTGAAGATCAAAGGTCTTTTTCCCTGTGAAGGGTCAGTTTATGTGCTCCTAATGAGACACTGTGGATGCTACCTGCTGTGATGGTAGGTTGGTGCAATGTTTTAATTATGGAAACATCATAAAAGTGCGATCCGGAGGAAGAATCTGCTCAAATAAATGTATCAGTGAGGGGATGCGTTTAGGTCCAAGTTTGACACTTTCTCTCCTCTTTTGGTGAAGGGATGAAGGAGCATCACTTATGATGGTTTCAGTGCTCAACTAAAAAGGGGCCTAAAACAAGGTTGAGGAGGAAGAGGAGGAGGAGGAGGGGATGGATGCATGGGAGTGTTAGTGCTGTTGCCGTGTGAACGGAGCTCTATTGTCCCGGGAACCTTTCAGTGGCTTCCCTGAGGTCCCTGCTCATACCCTTCCCCCCACTCAAATCCCTCTCCTTCACACTCAAACACAGACGTATGCATTATCATTTTACACACAACCTTATGTGTTTTGTTGTTTTTTTCACGCTCACACACAGTTCTTATTCATTGGATCTCATCTATCGCATTCGGATCCCACTTGGACCCGTTTAAAACACCCTCTTTCGCCTCCACTTTCCCAAACGGAAAGGAGGCTGCCTCCTCCCGCTCGTCCCCCCATAGCTCATTATTTGCCCTCATCAGTGTGATTGTCATGCAGGCCAGACAGTACCAGCAAAAACATGCAATCTTCTCATTTGTAGCTGCTATGTTCTATTCAGCAGAAAGGAGCAGTTTCCAAAATGTTTAATGAAGAAAACAGCTTAAACCAAATCAGTTCTTATCAGCTGTGCTCCTCATCTTTTGTGACAATGTAATTACACCCTTTTGGGGGCAGATGCGGACTGTTTTGGTGGCAGTGGGGCAGGATGAACACAAGTGTCTTGTGTCATCTGTATCTGTAATTACTGCTGCTTCCTGTTGGGAACCATAATAGTTTAGTGATTCTTGTTACTTTGTGCGTTTTTATGTTAAAGATATAATCTTACCTCTTTTATGTATTTAATCTGATGAGATGAATTTACATAAAATTGGATTAGCGCTTAAAAGTGATTTGAATAGACTCCAGTATTTTCAGTTTTATTCTTTGTGTACCTGTCTGCTATAATTAGACCTTCGTTATGCCCCATCAACCTGTTTCTCCACTGATTTATTTTTTTTTTTACTACTATTTGAGATTTTTTTTTTTTTACAATCAAAACCATTTTATTTTTTCCAGTTTGGCTCTTGTGGGATTGCTTTATTGTTCTGTCCAAGTGTTGGAACAGGAAGGAGAGATGTGACACGGGGAGGACCAGGAAGCAGGAGGCAGACTCACACTTTAAAAACAGGAAGCAGCAAACCACACGGATAAGATGACTGCAATGAGAAGATTTTCCTGCTTTCTGATCATTTACTACACATGTTCTTAGTATGAGAGACAGTCACATTGAGAGGATGTGGGCCCAACAGTTTATTATCATTTTTCTTGTTTTTAACATTCACCACAATCTCTTGTTGTGACAGTTTTCCAGCTGGAGCTGTCACAAACTGGCGCGGGATTAGCTGGCATGCTGTTTCTTCCTATCTCTAATGCTTTAATCTCTCTGCTGGTTGCCAAAGTCTTCTGTCTTTAGCACACAGTTGGTCATCACTCTCAGTTCTCTGGTCAGCAGCTCCATTAAGTCTAGCCTGTTTTTGGTTTTGCAATTTCCTGTAAATATGGATGAAGAGGGGAAAAAGGCCAAACAGTACGAAACATCCTTTACACTCTCAAAGCAAAAAACAGTGACTCTACAAGTTTAACTGGGCGATGTCTGTCCCCATGTCTTTTACCACCTCTGTCATGTTAATGCATGCTTACAGGAGCTATTTAGCTGCCATCTTTTTTATGTCCTTTCTTTTTACGTTAGCAAGTGCTTTAAATTATATATAATTTATGTAATACAATTATACTTTCAGACAGATAGCATCACCAGGCCTCTCTCCCCCCAGTAGTCTGAACGTTTAGGTTGCTCTGACTTTAATATATTCCTTGTCTTTCTGGGTTTATTTATGTGGAGGTCACCTGTCTACTCTATCATTTGGACAGTCGAACGTCCGTCTTCTGTTTGTTTCACAATGCAGCAACAAAATGCCACCAACACCCCGTCACTAGCTCCACATTTGTCAGATGTCTTCAGGGAGTTCCTGTGCCGACTTGTCCTGACAAATGTACCACAGCATTCATTGTGAAAGTAATGAACAATTAAATCGATGCCTTGCTCTTGGACACTTCAGTTCATTAAGATCCCGTGAGCATAATTTGTGTGTCACGCAAGTTTTCTTTTGTTTGCACTTCCCTGCAGTTTGTGTCGGAGTGAGGCCTCGCCATGCCTCTGGTTAAGAGGAACATCGAGCCGCGTCACCTCTGTCGAGGGCAGCTGCCCGAGGGCATCGGCAGCGAGCTGGAGTGTGTGATGAACAACACGCTGTCTGCCATCATCCGCCAGCTCAGCAGCCTCAGTAAGATTCAAACCCATGTAAATACACATTTCAATAAACAAACTACTACTGACAGTCTTAAATTAGGGAAGGAAATAACACACATCTGTTTTAAGAATGTGACAAAAAAACAAACAAACTGGTGCATCTTAGTCTGTTATCCCTTTGAGATCTGTGGAAGGCTTTCTGCAGTGTGTGGATCTTTGTAGCGGGACAAGATCACATGCTTTCATCATTAATCCTAAACCTGTGATTGATTTAGTTGTTGTCATGGTTACGGGGTTGGTGGGGTCACGGGGATGGAATCAGGCTTACAAAAGCCCGACACTGGAACATAGAGCGTTGAAATGTAATCTTTTTAGACAGCCTCTGCAAAAAAAAAATTAAAAAAAATGAAGTTATCTGTTGGGCCGTGGACATGTGACTGTGCAGTTATGCGCTGTGTTTGTTCAGGCTGCTCTGTTGTGCATCTGTGTCAAAGCCGTTTGTCTGCAGATTTATCGATTGCAGCACTTACTGCAGATGCATCAAAGAGTTATTACAGGTTCAAGGGTGCTGATCTTCCCACTCGTGCCATTCACACCCTTGAAGAGATCATAGATCCTGTTATCCGCCATTTGTCTTAATCTGAACCCCTATTTTTTCCTATTAAATCAATATGTTGAACCTTTATGAACTTCTGTGTCATGCATCAAAACCAGACCCTTTTTCATTTGGCCTATTTGCCTCTGTTGGTCTTTTATTCTGTCAAGTTCCTACAGTGGGAGAGGGCATTTTGACAACAGCTGTGTGTGTTAAATATAAATGCTGGAGCAGACTTGACAGAGAATATCTGTGCGTGCTTATGTGCATGTGTTTGGACCATAAGAGGCCTCATGGGACGCCAGAGTCTATGGTCTCAGAGTGCCGGATCTGGGATTCTTCCTTCCTCCAAGTGTTCTTCCTGCTGCCCATTCTGTCAACAGGAGGCGGGGGGGTCCCTCTGTTTCCACTCTATACAGAACACAACAGTTGCAGTGATTTTAACGTGATATATGGTCCATTTTACACAATTTTCAGTGTTGTTGTGCAAAACCATTTCTTAAAACTCAAAGACTATTTCCTCTTAGCCCAGAGCCAAGATATGACTTCCTTTGACGGCAAATGTTTTGCAGACCAGTGCTTTAAGACTGTGAAGGATTTATTGGAACGAAAATATTAAATGTTACTTCTAAATAGCTGTATCAGGAAATCAAACATTGTGGCCTTACTTTAAACTGTATTTGTGAACAAATCCAATGAAATTTGTGTTTTGGTTTTTCTCGTGGCATTTTTCTGATGATGAAGGGAATATATGAAGAAAATGAAGCTCAAAATTACCTTTCTTTTACAAAAGCTCAAAAGATGATCAGAGTGGGTCTTTAAAGTCATATTTGATCTATTTTGAAAGTGTCCCCAGTATTCTTTTCGTCGTGATTCTGCTGTTTTTCAGCAGAATCGTTTTCTAGGACAAAGTTTGTGCAGAGCGGCATCAGAAACTCTCAAAGTTGTGGAGCGGAAGTAAGCCTCCGCTAATGTCCCATCATCCCTTTGTTTACACTCCCTCCCGCAAGCTTCCTGTCCCCCCAAGCTAACATTACAGGTGGAACAAAAATGGCGAGCAATATCTGAGCTATCCAGCTGTACAGTTTTGAGCCAGATGGCAGACCAGACGAGGAAGACAAAGACATACGTGAATCTATTAGTTTGTAAGTGGTTGCATCAGAATGGAGCGGAGCAGGGAGGCTTTGGCCCGCCCATTTTAGTTTCCACGTCACAACTAAGAGTTTTTTAAACTGCATTTTTTTTATCTACTTCTGATCCATCACCATTTGAATAAAGAAATACTCAGAAATGGAGTTTCAATCTTAATTTTTTCTTTATATGTGTCATTCATCATCGGAAAAATGCCACAAAAACATGTTAAAAACACCCGAAACACAGTGAGTTTCAGTGGAGTGGATCTTTAAGTAAAGCTAAACCAACGATTGTTAAAAAAAACATGCATTGATCCTGAAGATTGTCGTTTATTTTTGTAAGTAAGATTAAGAAATATGTTTAGATTTACCCAAAAATCGTTCACTTTTTTTTTAGATTCAGAACTTGAAACACTCCTATAGTAAAACCTAAATAGTAAAAGATATTTTTTTACTCTAATCAGTTAGGCACACACATCTATCTGATAAATTATATATCTAAAAAGTTACCGTATGAAGTTATATGCTACTATTTCCATCACAGATCTTTAGAGTTTGGTTTCACATTGGGTCATACTTCCACTGTATTGATTGAGCTCATTTTCCTGTGGCGATTACCGTACTTGACCCCAGATGGAGATTAAAAGTCCTCTGGATTCCTCTGAGTTTTTTTCACCTCTTTCTTTTTTCTCCACGTCAGGTAAACACGCAGAGGACATATTTGGCGAGCTCTTTAATGAAGCCAACACCTTCTATCTGCGGGCGAACTCCCTCCAGGACCGCATCGACCGGCTGGCTGTCAAAGTCACACAGCTGGACTCGACTGTGGAGGAAGGTAGATCAGATTGTTGAAGGCACATCATGCCTTGATTAGTTATTGACAAATCATCAACTCTTTTACTCTACTCAGATTTTCTGCCCATTTAGCATAATAATGTATCAACTGTTTTTCTTTGTTCTTGTAGTTTCTTTGCAAGACATCAACATGAGGAAGGCCTTTAAGAGCTCCACCACGCAAGACCAGCAGGTGGTGTCCAAGAGCAGTGTCCCCATTCCTGTCAAGGAGATGTACAACCTGAGCGACAAGCCTCCTCCTCTCACAATCCTCACACCTTATAGGTTGGTGTTGACTTTTTCCGATTATTTTGAACTTCTGCAACTTGTGATGAATGTACGGTGTGGCAGCTTTATTATTGTTTATGCTGATTTCTTGTAAAATGTTAGAGCATAAAACCTTAGACACATGACAGATAAAGAAACAAAATACATGTTTCAAAATATTTAGTTTTTTGTGTGCAAACTAACAGCAAAGTCTTTGTTACTGAACTGAAGAATTTGATTGGTTTGATAGTTTTTTACAAACCTACATCAACTTAAAAATGTGCTTTTTTTCTTGGGACTGTTTGCATTTAGAAACTACTGGTAAAAGACAAAATTGCTTCAGAAATATGTATTTCAATCCCCAGTTTAGTGGTTCCTCATTTGTCACTGGAGGTTTAATATAAAAATAATCAACAAAGTAGTCAACTTAATTTTTTTTACAATTCTTAAAGATGTTTTGAGGCTGTAAAACCCCTCATAAGACACTTTAATGTTAACGTGTTCACAGCTTTTCTCTCTCGTTTAAACTCTCAATGTTCAAACCTTTGTAAAAAAAAATGTGTCCAGAATTATAGAGTGTCAATAAAGATCTGCTTACAATCGAAAATTTATGTAAATTGGAAAGCTGGACGCTTTATGTACAGGAGACATGGTACGGAGGAGATGAACTGACAATGGTCTACAGCCAAGCTATAAAAAAAGCGTGCAAAATTCCCCTGAAAAAACATCGTATGACGAAAGGTGAACCCCATGATATCCAGGGACCACTGTATTTCAGATTTAATACAACAAGGCTCAGTTTTATTTAAATTTCCTCTTAACAGAAGAACCTGTCATTATATAGATAAACATTATTTGTTTCTGCAGGGATGACCAAAAGGAAGCTCTTAAGTTCTACACAGACCCCTCCTACTTCTTTGACCTGTGGAAAGAGAAGATGCTCCAAGACACTGAAGACAAGAGGAAAGAGAAGAGGAAGCAGAAGGTGAAGTACCTGTTGTTATTTATTACATTCAACTTCCCACTTAAACTTCTGATGCACAGTCAGCTTTGCATTGCTAAGCGTCTTAATTATTTTTTGCTACTCTAAATGTCTCATTTGTCTTTGTTGCAGGAGCAGAGGCGCTGTGTGGACGGAACGTTGCAAAGGGAGGTCAAAAAGGTTCGCAAAGCGCGGAATCGTCGGCAGGAGTGGAACATGATGGCTCTGGATAAGGAGCTGAGGCCGGACCACCGGCACACCATTCACAGAGACAGAGGGGCGTCCTCTGAGGGCTCAATGTCACCTGAGAACAGGTACCTGAACACACACATTAAGTTGATTCGCTGTCCTCACAATCACAATCTAAAGTGTTGCTGTTTTCAGGGGTCACGGCGCCGATTTTCATCACTATCCCAACAGCATGAACCATGCAGGCCACGCCCACACTTACTCCGGCCCTCCCCCAAGTGTCCTTGCCGCCCAGATGGCTGGACACGCCGCTCGTGGCGTCGGGGAACATGACAGCCGAGGCAGAACAATGATGGCCTATCAGGGTGGAACTCTGGGTCGTTCTCACATCCACCAAGTCCCACTGCCGCCGCCACCTGCTGAGGCGATGAACGGCGGATCAATGTCTCTCCCCATGGAATACAGGTAGTTGTTGGCTTCATTTGCTTATTGTTTTTTTCTTCCTAGTTTTCTGGGTTTATTTCAGTAGAAAAAAATATTCAGTCTACTTAACTGTTGGTTATATACATCACATATTAAATTGAGCAGTTATGGTCCAATTTAGACAACAATGTAGCTTTCTATGACCTTTTTGTTGCAGATAACTTCTGCTTCCTATTTATTTTCCATTTTGTATGGCAGAACTTGACATCTCAGAAGATATTTATTTGTTTTTACCAGGTTTGAATTTAAAATTCTAAGCAATAATGTAATTATCAGTACTTTAAAGTACAAGCAGCATAAAGACACTAATATTATATTATATTATATTATCAAAAGTACAAATGTTTTTTGTGTTAATGTCAATGTATAAAAGCTAATCCTTATCTTTTTCCTTACACTTCTTTGTAAGAACATCTCTATTCGTGTATTTTTCCAGCTTTCTGGCCGTTGTTAAGACTCTAATAGAATTTTATTTAGATTTGGTTCTTCAGACATGTCCTTTACTTTTTATGGTGGATATTCTTCGTATAATGCATGGAAGTTTGTTTAGTTCAGCTTTAAATGGGATTAATAAAGTTTTTATTTATTACATTCAGAAACTTTTTTAGTTTTGGTTACAGGAACAGTACATTTTTGTGATCTTTCTGCCTTTTTTAGTCACTTAGGTAACGGATGTCATGTAGTTTGAATATTTCCCTAAACCTTTTACACAGTAAGACTGTAAGTAAGACTACTGTATCATCAAGAATACCTTTGAAACTTTGGTTTGTAATTATTATGCGGCTTACAGACAATTGTCCACAGAAACTGCTACATTTTTTAGGATGTTTTATGATTCATCAGTTTATTTCATTGAAATATCATTCATTTGCCAAATGATTGATTATAAAGTTACCACCATAAAGAGGGAAAACATATAAATACACTAATATAATTAATTATGAAATAATATTAATGAATGTGACTCTGTTAAAACTCATCCTCCTAAGTCACATTTTTTATTATAATATATCTTATTGCTATATTAAAAAAGCATAAACGGTAGGTTTAGATTGGTCTAACATAAACAAATAAACATTGTCATTTCCACAAAGTAAAATTGTTGTATTTCAAAAAAAATACATACATTTTTATTGTCTACTGCATAACATTTTAATTGTTTTTATTTATATGCCCAAATCCCATTTTTCCATTCAAACTGCAGCTTTCACCGCCATGACACAAGTTACTAAAATTACAATCGAAGCAATAATGAAATGATTGTTAGAGTAGTTCTTAATGTTAATGAAATTGACATAAAATCTGTTTTATTCCGTTTTTTTCCCCCATTGCTCCGTATAGTAGTTAGAGTTGTTTTGGATAAAGATGAAGAGGTTGTTGTTCAGCTATAGATCACAAATTCACATCCAGTAAGACACATATATATAGTTATATTTGTATGTACATATTTAACTTTTAAACCCTCCATCACGTCACTTAATGTATTTTATATTTAATTTCTTTCTTTTGTAAATCAGATTAAAGCAATGCACTTTTTAACCATTAAACCATAAGAAACATGTTATTAATACAGGACAACTTTTTAACACTATTTACCAAATTTGAGCCCCATTGGCTACTTATTTGCTACTTTAATAATTTGTTAGGTTGTGTTTTGTCAGTTTCAGGATAGTTTACTCCAAAATTAGACCTTTCTTTACAATTTGAGTAATACTGCCACCTGCTGATTTTTCTAGCGTTCATAATGTCATGGGCGTTTAAACTTGCAGCAAATTAAAAAATGCTTTTTTAAATGGTTGATTTTTAGGTGAACACCTCTTCACAGAGGTTTATTTTAGTGACTAAAGCACGAAGCCGTGTTTGTTTAACTCCAGTTTTCCTTTTTCCTTCAGTATGGATGGTTACGCCAACACCGGTGCTCCTCCTCCCTCCGCTCCCCTCATCCCTTCTGCCCAGACAGCCTTTGCCTTACCGCCTGGAGGCCCCATGCCCCCTGGGACGATGGTTGCTGTTGGCGGCTATGCTCCGCCTCCACCACCTGTATCTGGAGCCCAGGCAGCTCCACCCCCTCCTGGTCCTCCACCACCTCCCATTCCAGCTGGTGCCTCCCACTCCGCCACCCACAAGATGTCCTCTGTGACAGTCTCTGAGAACACTGCTGTCAACGATGCCCGCAGTGATCTGCTGGCCGCTATCCGCATGGGTAAGAGTCTCAGTGCCAGCAAGAACAAGATTCATCCAACTTTCTTCAAACAGATTTGATTGTTTTAAGATCATGTGAATATAAGGTTTAACACATGATTAGGCAAATAAAAACAGGATCGACCACATGTCCGACTCTAGAGGCCTCATTGTATAGGTTAAATGTTTATGTCACGAGAACATGAATAAGAATTTTCTAAGGGGTTTCCAGGAGACATCCTTTAAATGAGCAGGTCAGTCCAGATTTTTTTATTTAACCCTTGTGCTATCCTAGTCACTTTAACGTTGGGAGTTGGGTCATCTAGACCCACTAAACAGTGCCCTGAACCTTTTTTCTTCAATGATTTGTGATCTTCACTGGTGTCCATGGAATACATGAAATCCTCTCCACCTTTATCCACCTTTGTCATGGTAGGAATAAGACGTCAATGGTCATCTTGACCCCATAGGATAGCACAAAGGTTACACACATTTTAAAAAACCACCCCAATGAAAATAGTCTTTCTTTTGATATTTTCTGATGGTGGGGGACATATATTTAGAAAATGAAGCTTAAAATTGTATTTCCGAGTTTTTTGTTTTCAAATCGTTGTGAATCAGGGGAAAAAATGCCATAAGAAAAAACCTATGTAATGTAGAAAATATGCTGGGCCGACCACAAGCTCCCTGCTCCGCTCCATTTTGATGCATCCTCTTGCACACGTCTTAGTTTTCCTCGTCCGAGCTGGCATCTGGGTCAAAACTGTACGGCTGGACAGCTCCCATATTTCTCGCCATTTTTGTTAATGTTAGGGTGGGGTCTGGGGAGCTGGGAGCTAGTGGGAGAAAGTGACCCGCCCACAACTCTGAGGTGAATTTCTAATCAACTACTGCCGCTCTGCAGAAACAAGTTTGTTTTTATAACACACATTTGGCTTAAAGCAGCATAATCATAATTAAAAGACTACTGGGAAAGCTTTGAAATTAGATAATAAAAAAGATAATTGGAATGGAACTGTAAACATTTTGAAACATTAATAAGAGACTAAAGCAAAAGTATGTTGATAAACTGCAACAAATGTTAAAATTCAATTTTTCCACCAACCACAGAGGTGGAAAGACAGTGGTTAGGGTTTCACATTGTAGTCACATAGTCCAATCATTTCTCGATTACATAAGATAATAGAATGCTTTCTCAGTTGTGCAAAAAAAATGCAACTGATTTTTGTGTCACACGTCTATGTTTTGTTAGTAATAAACCCTAGGAAGTTTCAGTTGGTGTCTGTTTTTTCTCAGGTATCCAGCTGAAGAAGGTGCAGGAGCAGCAGGAGCAGCAGGCCAAGAGGGAGCCGGTCGGAAACGACGTGGCCACCATCCTGTCACGACGCATCGCTGTGGAATACTCCGACTCCGAGGATGACTCCGAGTTAGAGGAGAACGATTGGTCGGATTAACACGCGCGCACTAATTAAGTAGAGTAACCATGGACACACTCAGTAGGATTTGCTGTCAATCAACCTGACACTCACCTGGAGGGAATCTCACCGCCACATTCAGACTTGCTGATGACACACACATGAACACACAATGAAGATTAAAATACACTGAATTGTCCAAAACTTGAGGTTGTGTTCAGGACACATAAAGTATGTACAGATTAGTAATATTCAGTAATACTGACCACTATGTGAAGTATTTTACACAAAAGTCCAAGATTATACTCAGAAGCCTTGTGAATACACCTCAGTGGATGTTTTCCTCCTCTAATAACACTAGCAACACCGCGTAAAAGTCCTCATTGTATTGTCAGAGCTCAAGAGTGTTAGAAATATTAGAAACTTTCCTCTCGAGCCAGCTAATGTACTTTTTTTGAACATGTTTTATATTGAAATGTCTGACTATTCCATAGATCTTAAGACAAATTTTTATTTTGTAGGTGTAACTGGAAGGAACGGGCATGTTTGGGTGTAGGCAGGTGGAGGTAGAGGGAAATAAAACAATGTCTTACCCTTTAGAAGTTTAACTGAACCACCTGCATTCGGGAGGGGTCAGAAAGGAGGTGGAGGTGTTATGTATACGATTTGTTTGAGATGTGTAACCGCTTCCACGGAGAAATAAAACCATGAATGAAGGATCGTCGCCCGGCTGAGTGTGTCTTTTTTGTTCCACTCTCATCACAGACGACACATACCTGACTCCAGTTTCCATAGTAACGGTAACAGCTACGAAGGGAGTAACCAAGGAAACAGAAGAGAGCCGAACAGAGGGCAGTAAGCCACGGCGTATAATGGAAAGAAAGAAAAAGTCAAGCCAGGAGTTTTATGCACAGCACATCTTTGTTTTTAATACAAAATTAACAAGATCTCTCAGTTGAGTGAGCTAACCAAAGCAATAAAAAATACAACTAACACTTTGGAAAAATAGACAACACGTTCACAGAAATGTATTTACAATATATCCATTAAATTAGTGCAGGTTGATTATCATTTATATGTTTCATTTTGCAGATACTTTCAATTTTTTGTGCCATTGTCATCCAAAGAATAAAGTGCATTTCACATTGAAGTCTATGCGTATGTCTACAATAGATGCTGTAACTGTGGTGCCACCCCATCTCCAATCCCAAACATACACACACACATTCACAGGCCCTGTAGTGCTTTATTAGCTCTAAATTGGTAATCAGGAAGTCACTTTCACCATTCTCTGCTAGTTTGTCCTGAAAAAAAAAGTCCACAGCTTTTTACGCATTTACCGAGAAACTGATTAGGAGATTAACGAGTGTGTTTGCTGATCAATAATACATCCAACATCACTGTTCCCTGGCCCTTCTGAGAAACAAAGCCCTTTTTGTCAAACAAAAAAACCTGCTCTGCAGCAAAAAACCTCAATCACTGTACAAAATGTGAACCACATTCACCATATCAGGGAATGCTGGGACGGAAAACAAGCGTTTGACTTTACAAACCGCTGCATACAAGGGAAATGTACCAGAACACTGTCTGCTTTTCCAAAGAACCCGTCAGACTGACCGGCTTCAGTAGCACCATGCGGGTTCGTGTTAGGTCCTCGTCGGCATGCCGCATTTACAAAGAGAAAGTCGAGCTCCAAGGATTTCAGCTAGACAAACACTACATTCAGAAAAAGGCTTCACAGCGCAGTAATAGAACAGGTCTGACCAGACTAAAGTAGAAAAAAATAGAAAATTTCAATAACAAAATAGAGTTTTCTCCAAATATAAAGTAAAAACAGTTGGTGGTGGGTTTAGATGCGTCCGTCTGACCTTTTGGTGCTCAACAAAGAACTACAGGGTTCAGTCTGAGACAATGCACATTTTCACAAACACAGACTACATTTCCATGCTTAGAAATGCTTTCTTTTTTCTTTCCCTTCAGACCTGAAATGAAATGAATAAGATAAAGATTTGTCTACGTGGTCTGAGGCCAGAGAGGCGTTCGATGGGGGAAAGAAAGAAGAAGCATTGTATTTGGAAGTAGCTGTTTTTAGCTCATAGAATTATCAAAAAGTCACTTAATCTCAATCTCATTGATTTAAAAAAGGAATATAACATTAGGCAAACGGAAAAAGAAACAGCAGGACTTGGATCAAAGATCACTGAGAGACTCTTTCACTTTGGCTTGTAGTGCTGGACCGCCCATCTCCCATCTCCTTCCAGAAAGCAAACAATCGAATGAGACAACCTCTTTTGAAATTTACAGGAAGACTGACAGAGTTATCCTCTACAAGATCAACAGAGCTGGAAAATGCAACAAAAAGGAGACAAAGTGTTATGCACACAAAACACATGCACAAACCCAGAGGCCATGCAGCTCATACCGGATGCACAAAATCACAGTTCACACACTGTTATTGGAGGTCGCAACACTCAGGATGATTCAAACACTCGCTAAAGGCAGAAGTAGCGGGCGAAAACAGTTTACAAATTGATGCAAGAAAATATCAAAGCCCAATTCTTTTGGATTCTATTAGAGACGAGGGGAGAGATGCTCCCGCCGTTTACTGAAGCATTACCCACCGAGCCTGTCCTACGCAAAACACCTGAGCAGCCTTTAAGGCAGCTCAATCGGTAGATAGAAATCAAAGTGAGACATGGGATGTTATTGCTGTCTGAGTATTGCTTCACATCGAAAAAATAACTACCATTCATGGGCGAGTTATTGCTGACATGTTCTGAGAGCAGGTTGGGATGCAAAATACAATAAGTTAAAGCAGCTGTGAAGACAAGGGACTTCAAAAAAAGTATGACTTCAAATTTCACAGTACGGAAATATGCAACTGGTAACATGGAGGTTATAACTGCAGGTCTTATAATGCAGCACATGTAAGGTACACTGTGGTCATTTGGGCTAAAACTACATTTTTTAAGGTCACGACAACATCAGGAAAGCACGGCACAAAGCCTGCAGGGGTGCATGTGACCTACCACACCGAACGGAGGGAGCAACCCAAGGGTTTTGTGCTGCTCATATGCAAATGAGTCTAAAATGAGTCTGATGTCACGCTCTTTGGGAGCTTTGATTAATGCAGACGAAAATCCCAAATTTTAACTGATTTTTTTTAAAGACGTGTGTCAAAAAAGAGACAGTAAATGCCACTTCCTCGCTTAAACTGAAGGGGTGTACTTGTGGATTACATCATCAAACAGGCCTATATTTGGTTTGATGCCTCTGTACTAATAAAAAATGCAGGAGGATTTTAACGGGGCGGGTCTGCCTGGCCTTGAGCCTCCTAAACTGTAACGCATTGACACGCAATCTGAATTGGAAAACAAGACAAATAGGAAACGGAAGAGGCGAGAAAAAGGGAGCGCCTTGATTTCTTCCCCGGCGTCTGTTGAACACAGATCAGAGCGCATCGGGTCTATTTTTAGCTCCCCGCGGCTGTTTAGCTTTCTGTGCACGTTGAGGGTGCAGCAGCAGAACGCCGGGATGCTGCTCCAGACCGGCTTCAACTGTGGAAACACCTGCCCTGCGTGCTCCTGCACAACATGGGTGGGATTTTTTTGCACACAAGCAAAAACTAACACGGTCTCCATGTAGAGGGGAAGAAGCGACCAAAGATACACTACTGGTAAGTATCTTCAGGGTTATGCACCCTCTGCAAAAAGGAGAATGGGCGTGGCACGACTGGAACAGAAGGGGGCAGGATGCAGCTGACTTAATGGCCCTTAATTGGGAAGACAGTGAGATTTCTTGCCCTGTGGTCAGTGTAACAAGTAAAAACCCCATCCATCCTTGTGGGCTGTGAATAACTACCCCAACAGCCCATTCCAACTTCTGTTCTCTGACACCAAACACATCCCGGTAGGAGCAGATTGGACCCAGATGGCTCTTTTCTGTTTTTCTCAGGACCTTCTTCCCATGTCAGACGTCACTTGGTGTCCGTGCACGATGGGCCACACTTGCAGGCACGCAGCCACAGCACACCAGCCACAGCGCTTTCTGGATCTCCTGATTCCTGAATGCGTAGATGACCGGATTGATGACAGAATTGTAGGTAGCAGGCACCAGCGTGGCGTAGGTGTAGAGAGGAGGGTAGGTGTAGTCAGCGATGAGGGAGTAGACGGTGAAGGGCATCCAGCATGCAGCAAACGTACCGAGGATGATGGCCAGTGTGGACACTCCCTTCCGTGTTGTGACGTAGTGGGGTGTGGCGGCCAGGAAGTGGTGCTGGAGAGCGATCTGGTGCGCATGGCGCATTACAATCTTGCAGATCTGGACATAAAGTTGCAGCATTAGGCCAAAAAGCAGCAGGAAGGAGACAGACAGCACGGCGACGTTATTCTTAGTCAGGGGCCGCACGACGCTGCAAGAGGCTTCCTCCGCCAGACAGTTAACCCCCGTGACCGGCAGCAGGCCAAGACACAGGGAGAGGCCCCACAGCAGCACGAGCATGGTGTAGGTGAAAGCTGCAGTCCGCTCCGAGTTGTAGGTGAGGGCATAGTACAGTGACAGATAGCGGTCGATGGTAATAGCCAGCAAGCTGAAGACAGAAGCAGAGAAAGAGGCCACCACCAAGCCCACAGTCAGCAACTGGGCTGAGTCGGAGCGAAGTAGGTAGGCACAGGTGAAGTGGAGCACCAAACCCAGACCGGCCAGTAGGTCAGCCAGAGCCAGGCTGCCAATCAGCAGGAACATGGGGGCCCTGAGCGCAGAGTTCTGCCAGATCACAAGCACCACCAACGCGTTCTCGCAGGCTATCAGGGTCCCTGATGAGCAGAGCACAATGTCCCAGGGGTTGACCAGCAGCGGCAGCTGGCCGGGCGGTAGGGACTCCTCTGGTGGAAACGTCCCCAAGCTGGTGCTGTTATCTAGCGTTCCCCCGCCTCCACTGGCCCACGCTGTGGCCTCCGGGTTCAGCCAGCTTGGGGTGACCGCTGGCTCCTCACTCATTGTGCCCCCCGTCTAAAATCAACACAGGCAAGTCACAACCATTATCATTTAATTAGTCGTGCTGCGATTAAACCAATCAATTATTAGTCCTACAATCCAATCAGATCAATCTGTCAGAGGCAAGTTGTTAATCGAATCGACCTATACCGTTGTAAAATCGTTAAAAAAATTAAATAAATCAATTATATCGATTTGGTAATTTTGCAAAGACATGTGACCACGCAGTGTGCTAGAATGTTCTAATAATGTTCCTTTTGTGTAGAAGAACAACAGTGGGCTCAACTTTATGAAACTAAAATTTGAATGGATTACCCATTAATTCTTCTTTACTTGTTTGTACACATATTTATTTACACTTGATTATCTTGCAAGAAATACAAGGAATCTGGAAAACTACACACTGAAGAATAAGAATAACCCAAATTCAGCTCATTTTGATGTCCTGGATCGATTTTAGGTCAGTGAATCAGATCAAAATGACCTAATATCAACTATGAATTGTATCAGCAATCCTAAATTATGATATGAATCAAATTAATGAATCGTTACGCAATTACAAAAAGTGATTAATTTTTGCTCTTTATATTACTGTTTTTTCTGTCCAAATCACCTTAGTTTGTGAATTAGGAATTTCGATGCCTTTAATAGACCCTGTTGTCCCACCACACAACCAACTGGGGGGTTTCTGCATAAAGTACTTTATGTCCTGGGTTATGAGAGCACAGGAGGCATGAGCATGCTCAGCTCAGGGCTCTGCAACTTTAGCAAAAATTCAAGACAAAGGAATTTACTTTGCACAAAAAAACACAAAAATAACTTAAATATATTATAATTTGTTGTGCATTGAACTCAGAGAGACTTGAAGCAAATAGGCCTGTAGGAATGCACGCAAAGGGTTTGAAATTAATGTCAATTAAATTAGAAAAAGATAGAACTGCTTTGCTGCAACTTTCAGGACGGCAGCCTGGTTGCCCATGGTGACGGGAATAATTGCCTCTCCTTACAGAAGACACCGCACCCGTCATGGAAACATCTCTCCCAGCATGCATATCACCCCGCCGGCCATAGACGCTCGCACACACCCGCCCTACAGCCAACATTAAAGAAACAAAGCAGCGGCAGAAACGAGCCGCACGCTTCCACCCGTGCAGAGGATGCCCGCGAGCGCCTTACCTTGACTCGGTGAGACTAGATGGAGGCGCAGCTGCCTCGCGCTCCCATCATCATGTTGGGGTCGATGCGGCACAGCTCGGTTATTAGGCGGGCGACCGGTAACGGCGTGGCACCCGTGGACTGCGGTGGTGCTGCGAGGAGGAGCGGCGAGAAGAGCAGCGAGGAGGAACGGGAGGTGCGCGGGAAAGGAGGGGGTGAGGATGGTGAGGATGATGAAGGAGGAGTCCCAGAAGAGCCAGACTGCCGGAGATTGGCTGAAACCCCTTCATGTTTGGTCCTCTTCCAAGGACAGATTCGGTTTAATTTCCAGGTGTTTAAAAACAGAATTGATTTATCTTTAAAGTTGTTTTCGGAGCATCTGAACGCTTTATAGTTTTCTACTCCAGTTTCAGGCACGAGGAGGCTCACCTTCCTCCTGCTTTCTATTCTGGTCCTGTCTGAGCTATTCACAGCAGCCCTGATGTGTCTCACAAGCCTCCTCCCCTCCATCCTCATGGAGGAGGCCACCTTAGCTCCTCTCCTAAATCTTAATGTATTAGACTCAGTGCTTATAGCCTCATCAGGCACGTGCGCCTTTTTAATGCTTTTCCTAGAAAACTAGAATAGAAAAACTCCAGTAGCAATGCCATTTATCGCCACAAGGGGGAGGCCACGAACCCCCCCAATGAGTCATCAGTACACCTGTGGGATTCAGAAAGCAGAGCACCCCCCAATCTCTCTTACCGACTTTATTTCTTTTTCTTTAAAACAGAAAATGATCGCTTCACAACAGGCTTTTTCAAGCAAACCCTCACATTAAGCTTGCCAACACCTACAAAACGGTATCAAAAGTGCACCATAGTGTTAATACGTCTTTTCTAGGTCTGACATTTCCCAATAATATCTTCTTGTAATATTTATACAAATACCATTCTGTACACTGTAGAAATACACAGTCGAGTGAGTCCTATATAAGCACCCACCTCCCATGCATCCTCCTTTACATCCATAATCAAAACTCTTCATTCCAGTTAATAATATGGGGAATGAAGGGCCAGTTTAACATTATGATTTAAATACCCATTCATCCCACACCCGAGGCAAAAACTAGAGCACTACTCATACAACCAACTTCTGTACAACCCCTCATTCTTTTTTTTTTTTTAAAAACAATCTTGACACAGTTTTAATCATAATCGTCTCGTAGTCCCGGCAGCGGCGGCGGCGGTAGCAGCGGCGGCAGCAGCAGCGGAGGATGAGAGACGAGGAAGGACATGGCGGCCGGCAGGGCCGGCCGGTATGTAAGGGGGGAAACGTCCACGGCTGGACTGCAGAGCAGATATGAGTTACAGCTGTGCAGGCAGGTATGACGCCATGCAGGCGGCTGTGATGTGGTTCGCAGTCTGTGTCTCCCCTCAAAAAAAAAAGGAGGGAAAAAAATGTTTCCCCGTTTTATGAAAGACTCGGATCCACGTTTTAATCTCTGGATTGGTAAAAGAGGATGTAGCCTGACTCCGAGTTCTTGGAGATTTCAGAGGTGAGTCCGTAGAATTCTTCTATGGCTTGCGCATCAATTTTCTACAAAGAGCACGACAGGGAAGAAAGAAAAAAGAACCCACTTTTCTTATTAATGAAATGCATTACACTCAGATGGAAATGTGCAGAAACGAGCTCACTCACCTCCACAATATCATCATCAAAGAGCAACCAGAAGTCGTGACTTTTTACAATGGCAATGTAATGACCCCTGTTTGGACCGCTGAAAGGAAAGAAGACATTATTAGTTAGTCATGACTCAACCGTCACAGCATGCAGAGACAAGTATGGGCTCAAATGAGTTCAATATATACGAAAAATCAGATTGTAAAAACCGAAAAAACAAACAAAAAAAGAAACATTGAAAACGTAAAAAAGACTAAAAATAAAATTAAAAGAAATATTTAAGATTCGAAAAGGAAAATACACGTTTTCTAACTTAAAAGAAATGTTGGCAATTTGAAAAAAAATATTGTAAATTAAAAATATATATTTTAAACTTTTATGTAATTTAGATAACAATATTTCACTTCCGACAACAAAATGGGATGCGGATTTGAGCATCAGCACAGATGAAAGCTTTTGGTCAGAACTTTGTCTAAACACCTTTAAAATGACAAAAAGTCCAAATCTGCAGCTAATCCATTTCAAAACTCTACACAGAATTTACTACACTGGACAGAAGATGTTCAAGATGGGTCTCAGCAACTCAGACATTTGTCAGCACTGTGACAGTAATCTACCCGATAATTACATGCATGCACTGTGGTTCTGCACGCCTGTCCAGGCTCTCTGGCAGCAGGTATGTGCCGATCTATCAGTCTGGCTTAAGGTTTCAATCACAGCTTCACCGTCACTTTGTGTGCTTGGTGACATGAGTGCCATCGATGTTGAAGGAGGATTAGGCTCTATCATTTTCATAACTCTTTGCATTGCTAAAAAAACTATTTTAATAAATTGGAAAAGCAAGAAAATTATAAATATAAGTCAACACAGAAATCTGCTGCTTGATCATATCAGCTTGGAAAAAATGTCAGCCCAAAGTTCAAGTATCTTTGAAAGAATTCAGTCTCTCTGGTCTCCCATGGCTAACTCCATGACTTAGGGGGTGGGGGGGGCCTGGTCGTCGCTGCTCCTTGCCCTTCTGCCGTAGGCCGGGGTCGGGGCCTCCGGGGCCTGGCGGGGGATGGTGGGGGCTCCGTTGGTCGGGTCCGGCGCCTGGGTGGGGCGGGCTGGGGCGCTGCGTGGTCCTCTGGGCTTGGGTGTGGGGGTGCGTGGTGGGGGGGTGGGGTGGTGGTCTGGCTTGGCTTGGGGGGGTGGTCCCTTTGCCTGTGCTGGGGGGGGGTTGGCGGGGGGCGCTGCTCGGGGGGGGGGGGGGGGGGGGGGGGGGGGCAGCGGCGCTGGATGGGCTTCCCATCTACACCTGGGGCTGGGATCAGCCCTTCCCTGGCTCTGGGGCGGGACGGGACAACCCTCTTGGGGCCCCCGGTCGCTCTGGGTGTCATCCGCTTCGGCTGCGGGGTCTGGGGGGGGGGGGGGGGGTCTTGTCGGCCCTGTCCTGTGGGGGGGCATTCTGGGGGAGGGGGGGGGGGCCACTATTGGTACGGGGCAGGGGGGGTTGACGGGTCGGGGTCTCCGCTGAGGCCATCGGCGGTTTCCCCGGCCGGTTGGCTGCCTCGGTCCCGTCGAGGCCTGACCAGAGCTCTTCTAGGGCCGGCGTTTGGGGGTGGGGGCCTGGGCTTGCTCCAGGGGGGGGCCAACGCTTTCTGGCTCCTCTCTCTCTGTGTGGGGGGGGTGGTGCTGGGCCTGGGGTGTCGGCGCCTCCGGGGGTGGGGCCCCTGGGCTGGGTGGGCCTGGCCCCCTTGTTGGGGGGGGGGGGGGGGGGGACAGCTGTTTGACCACCGGGGGACAGTCTATCAGCTGTCCCCAACTTGCCCCCTTCCTCATATAACCTCATAATAGGGTGAGGGGGTGGGGGGCTTAGCCTGCGATGAGCCTTGGGGGGGGGGTTTACTAGGCAGTGGCCCCCCTCCTATGGTTGCCGTATGGAGTGGGCCCCCCCTCTTTCGGTTTTATTTGCACCTTAAACATGTAGGGCCCTTGGTAGGGGGGGTGCTTGGACATCACTGCCAGCAAGCAGCAGATGTCCTCCTAGCACCCTACCCGCCAATTTTAAACGCACCTTAGACATTTAGGGCCCCTTGGTGGGGAGGGTGAGGGGACGTCACTGTGAGTAATCAGGAGATGTCCCCTTAGTGCCCTACCCGCCAATTTTAACTGCACCCCCCTTAGTACATACACCCCTCCCCCCCGTCAATATACACATCCCAACATAAACACACACACATGCACACACACACACTCTCAAACACACATACACGCACACACATTTTGCAAGGAAGGTGGGACCTAGGACCATCTGTCCCCTGCCTCTTCCCTGGTGGGGGGTACGGGCCCCTTTGCAACGGCGGCCGTGTCCCCGGGGTGCCGGCTTCCTGGGCCCGGCGGTGCTCTCTCCGCACGGTGGGGGGGTTCACATTACATCTGAGCCGGGGGTGTTCGTGTCCCTGGGGGGTGGGTTCTGGTCCTTGCTCCTGAGTGCTGGGCCCTGCCAAATTTCCAACTGTGGCCGAGCCTGGTCGGGCCATATTTACAACACCCCTTGTGGGCCCTCTTTTTTCCCCGGGGTTCCCCCCTCCTGGGCGGGGGCGGCGGGCCCCTGCCTCGCTCCTCCCTGGACCAACCGTGGGCCGGGCGGATGGCTGCCTGGAGTGCGGAGCGGGTCTCCCTTGGGGGGTCCTGGCTCGTACCTGGGGTTGGGGCGGGGGGATGCCCGGAACTCCTGGGTGGTGGTGGGGTGCTCGTCTGGGGCTGTGGGCGTCCTTCTCCGGTGGGGCCCTGTGTTGGGTTCTCCCGGCGCGGCGGGGGGGCTGCTCTCCTGGTTGGGCTGGGGCGGCGCTCTCTTTCCCTCCGTGCCTCCCTGCTCTCTGGCTCTGGGGGCCTTGCGGCGGCCCTGCTGGCCCTGGCCTGGGTGGCGGGCTTGGTCGCCCGGGCGGCGGTTGTTCCCTGCCGGTTCCCGTGTGGCGTTGGGGGGATTCCGGCTGCCGCTGCTGGTGCGGTGGGGGTCTTGGGGTGGGGATGGCTGGGCACTCTCCCTCCTTCTTTTCACGTTCCACCATCCATTTTAGAAGAACATAAACACTCACCTGAGCACAGGTGTTAGCTCAACAGCCTGAATGACTGAAATATTTCACACTAATTGGTTTTAAGGCATAAGTATGCGTGTGAACACTATCTGTTTTGTGTACATGTCGACAGGTGGACATTTTTGCAACTAACAGGTGTGTTTATAACATTTGAGTGTGTGTGTGGACAGGCTCCGCCCTTTTTTTTTTTTTTTTTTTTTTTTACATTTAAACCTTACCATAATGATTAACAACCAGTCTCTTCTTTCTCTTTCGGCTTTTCCCATCAGGGGTCGCCACAGCGAATCATCCTTTTCCACCTCACTATCATGGACATCTTGTACTCTAACATTAGCCAACTTCATGTCCTCTGTTAAGACATCCATGTATCTCCTCTTTGGCCGTCCTCTTGCCCTCCTGCCAGGCAGCTCCATCTCCAACATCCTTCTACCAATATATCCACTATCCCTCCTCTGAACATGTCCAAACCATCTCAGTCTGGCTTCTCTGACTTTGTCGCTAACACAGGCAACATGAGCCGTCCCTCTGATGTACTCGTTCCTTATCCTGTCTAACCTGGTCACTCCTAAGGAGAACCTCAACATCTTCATCTCTGCTACCTCCATCTCAGCCTCTTGTCTCTGTCTCACTGCTACCGTCTCTAACCCATAGAGCAGAGCTGGTCTCACCACTGTCTTATACACCTTTCCTTTGAGTCTTGCTGGCACTCTTCTGTCACACAACACTCCTGACACTTTCCTCCACCCGCTCCAACCTGCCTGCACTCGCCTCTTCACCTCTTTTCCACACTCCCCATCACACTGAACTGTTGACCCCGAGTACTTAAACTCCTGCACCTTCTTCACCTCAGCCCCCTGTAACCTAACGCTTCTACCTTGATCCCTCTCGTTCAGACACATGTATTCTGTCTTACTACGACTGACCTTCATGCCTCTTCTTTCCAGAGCAAACCTCCACCTCTCTAGCTGTTCCTCCACCTGCTCTCTACTCTCACTGCAAATTACAATGTCATCCGCAAACATCATTGTCCAGGGAGATTCCTGTCTTACCTCGTCTGTCAGCCTGTCCATCAGCATAGCAAACAAAAAAGGACTCAAAGCTGATCCTTGGTGTAGTCCCACCTCCACCTTGAACTCCTCTGTCTGACCTACAGCACATCTCACCACCGTCATACTTCTCTCATACATGTCCTGAACTACTCTGACATACTTCTCTGCCACTCCAGACGACCTCATACAGTACCACAGCTCCTCCATCGGCACCCTGTCATACGCCTTCTCTAAATCTACCAACACACAATGCAGCTCCTTCTGACCTTCTCTGTACTTTTCCATCAACATTCTCAAAGCAAAAATGGCATCAGTGGTGCTCTTACGGGGCATGAAACCATACTGCTGCTCACAAATCTCCACCTTCTTCCTAAGCCTGGCTTCCACTACTCTTTCCCACAGCTTCATTGTGTGGCTCATCAACTTTATTCCTCTATAGTTGCTGCAGTTCTGCGTGTCACCCTTGTTCTTAAAGATCGGAACCAGAACGCTTCTCCTCCATTCCTCAGGCATCTTCTCACTCTCTAAAATCCTATTGAACAACCTCGTTAGAAATTCCACTGCTGTCTCTCCTAAGCACTTCCATACCTCCACAGGTACGTCATCAGGACCAACGGCCTTTCCGCTCTTGATCCTTTTCAGAGCCTTCCTAACCTCATCCTTTCCAATCTCTGCTACTTCCTGCTAACAACCAGTAAACTTGTTGCTTTATGCTGCTTCATGGTCTTATCCCCCTTCCCCTTCTATTATCACCCCCTACCCCCCCTCTCTCTAACGTCCCTCTCTCTTCTTCCCCTCTTTCCTTTTCCGTCCGGTCCAACACCAAAGATTTTCAGACATGTTTGAAATTAATAAAGTTTGGCCTCAATTACAAAAGGGGTTTATTCAGACATACCTTTGGTTTGTCTGAAGATTAATAACCCCTCTTGTTAAAGTAAAATATGTCCAACCCAAGAGGCCCTCAGCTCTCATGTGACTGCCCAGCTGTTGGACAGGACAAGTTAAAAAAAAAATATATATATATATATATATATATATATATATATATATATATATATATATATATATATATATATATATATATATATATATATATATATATATATATATATATATATATATATATATATATATATATATATATATATATATATATATATATATATATATATATATATTATATTTTAGAAAATTATTGAAAAATTGAAATTCAAACTTTTTTATGTGAAAAAATATCATTTAACTTTAAGAAAAAAATACTAACATTTGACAAAAAGCAAACAAAAAAAACACTGTAGGCTAACAAGGACAAAACAACATGGATAAACTGGCAGCAACATTTTGGGTTACTGTGGAACTACAAGTTAACATCTTTACCAGTAGATTTCTGACCAAGACTCTGCGAACTATTTATTCACGCTGCACAAACACGATAGCAGAGCCAAAACAAAGCCCCGTGGACGGCTAGTAAACTTAAAAGACTTTTTGAATATTTACAACGAAATAAAAAAATATGTATATTTATTTGTAACAGATACCGTCTTGTGTTTTTAAATTTTGATTTTTCAGTCCTTAATGTACTATTACGCTCTGAGCCCATTGGCTACCGGGACATGATTGATTGCATTGACGATTGGTGATGGAAGTCATGAGCTGTGTCCGAATTCCCACCCTGATCCTTAACTCCTAAAAAACTATATAGTGCGGGACTATGTAGTGCCCTAGATTTTAAAAGCAATTTGGACACAACGCTCACTACTTTTCTTCCCTTCTTTTTCTTTTTTAATATGATGTCATTGATTTCAGGAAGTGATAATCTAATGATGAGAGTTTTGCAACAATCATTTATGAGTCCAATGTCTTCTGAAAATAAAAATGTTAATAGTTATTTAAAAAATTCATTTTAAATCATTTTTTTAGTAAAGGACATACATCTTATGAGGTTTAAAAGTTGATTCCTTAAGATGTTTGTCTGATAAAGATTGTAATGTGCCAGTGATTCCATGTGTTTTCTGTGTCAATAATCATCAGCACGTACCCCAAAATGGCAGTTAGGCTGTCAAAAAATTAAATACTTTGTAAGAAAGTAATTCGTTTTCATATCTGGGGATAATATGATGCTGATGCCTGTTTCTCCACATACATACCTCCCACAATGTACCACAACTGCGACCAGATCGTAAAGCCTCTCAGGATTGGTGGCGTCTCCTGACGTGTTGAAGAGGCGCAGTTCCAGGGGGAAGACGACCCGATAGGACAGTTTGGTGTAGCGCTGCAGCTGCTCCATGTACTTAAAGCGCTTTAGATGCAGAGCCAGGATCATCGGCAGCTTTTTGACACGCATCCTAAGAACAAAATGACACAAAAAGGGAATTAGTGCCCAACGTATGCGTGCAAGAATCTTGAAGCGCTCACCTCTTGTGTGCCTCCTGCTTGCTTCTACATTCTTCACAGTAGTATTTGTACTCACTGCAGAGCGTCTCCGTGTTACTGAAACCCCTGACAGATAAAGGAAAAAGGTTAATGCATGCTATAAAATGTTATGTAATACGAGCTCATTTATGAAGCTCTAATTAGACATTAATCGTCTAAAACTAAGCAACTTTCCCACGACCTCTATGAACATCATTTAGCAGTAATACTAGCCAAGTTTGGGATTCAGCGTCATGCACAGGCCTCTTCTGCTTCAGCAGTAAATATCATCACTGCAGCCTTGGTGGACTGATTTTTTCTTTTCTTTGCAGAGCCAACGTGATGAAAGGTTAAAAAATTGCTGCCAACACACACATCATTCTGTCACTTGATGGTTTTACAAACTTTCCCCGAGACAGCCGGGTTTAATGGGTCCACGGCTGCCACAGTTCATCCCAGCTGAGCTGAGCACTTTTTCAACACAAGGCTGACATCATGCTGAGGAATCAGCTCCATCCATCAATAAACAAAATATTTTACAAGTCACTTTTATTCGCTGCTTTAACTTGTGAAAAGCTTTTTATAAGAACTGCCCAAATTCAGTCTACGATTGCACTTTAACTGACAAAAGTTATTGTCGAGACAAAAATGAGGAAGTGATATGCATTCAACAAGTTTTCTTTACCTGAGACAGTGAGTGATGGAGGTATTCTGTTCTACATCCACAGAAAGATCCAGAAAATCCTCATCCTTGCTGCTTATCTGAGCAGAAAAAATATTTTCAGACACATGCAACTGAACTTGAAAAATATTAGTCTAATTAGATTAAATTAACCCTTTTTTTTAACTTTAGCAAACAGGATAGTGCAACTTAACAAAAAGCTGATGTAGCTCACTGTTTCACAGGTGAGGCAGCGGGTTTCATTGGTCAGAGTGCCTTGGAAGATCTCATGGACCCAGGTGGGTGCAGGCGTAGCATTGCTGTTGTTATTCTGGGAGTCCAATGTCCCATTGGCAAGGCGGCCATTGGTCTTCTCCTGCTTCCTTTCCTCTTGAAGCAGGTCAGCAATAGTGTTGAGGAGATAATTCAGGAACTCGTGGGCATCCTGCTGCATGTAATTGTCAAACAGCTCTGAAATGTAACAGATTAAGCCGTTACAACAGGATCATTTGTAATCTACATCCTGAAGACATCAGAAATATATGTTTATCTGATCCAGTGAAGAATTTATTCTCAGCTGTGATTTCCTCACAAGTTTGATCATTCTCCACTCACCATTTTCCTTGCGTAGCCGTGTGATGAACTTCTTGGGTGGTATGACACCCACTTTCCTCTTCTGGTTGGCAATACTGTGGAACAGGTCAGCGAGGCAAGTGAGCAGGTTCTCCTTCCGTCGAGGCTGACTGCGGTAAGCCAGGATCTTCTCCCGGAACGGCCGGCAGAAGTAAAGGGCCTGCAGCACCGAGTTGCAGTAGCAGGTGTTCCCAAACTAAAAACACAAATAAATAATGTACAATAACCCAAAAATAATAACTGTCAAAAATCTCATGAATTAAAAACAAAAAAATGTGCTAATAAAAAAGCTGCTGAGAGCTGCTTAAGAGTATCATTTAAATTAGGTGAAACAGTTTTAAATAAATAAAGTTTTGCACTTCAAATCAGTCACTTACATTGACCAGACCAAAGTAGTGCTCGTTGACCGGAAACTGCTCAGATCCAATCTCTTTCTCCAGAGCAGAGGCATTGGCGCCCTAAAACACCACAACATACAAGCACCAAGAGTCACCTTACCTTTGTTAAAATAACACAAACACATTAGTAACACTTTTACATGCAACCATGATTTTAAAGGTCACATTTTGGTCAAAAGGTTAAAGTTTTGAGGCTCAAAAGGACAGATTTTAAAAATATTTTTGTCATTTCAAGAATACAATCACCATCATCATATATGTTTTTCAGCTCATGAGCCAGCATCTAATCTTGTTACAAAGAGTTATTTAATTAAAACTGATTTTCGACCCTGTTTGGGTGAATGTATCAGACCGAGCATTGAAAGTAAATAGATTTTGAACATTATTTTGAAGCTATTTAAGTGAAACTTAAAAACTAGTCACCATAACTTGTTAACATTTAATAAGCGATAAACTGAGATTAGGTTTTTTCTAGGGGGGTTGTTACCTCTAAAGCCCATGTCAACTTGGAAAAAACTATTAGGAATCCTTTTATTTAAAGGAATTGGTGCCAAGTTGCTTCCAAATCTATGTGCACCAATCAAATGCATCTGAACTATTTTTAAACTCAAATACTCAGTCTGCACAACAACTTGTTAAAAAATAAATAAATAGAGAGAGAGACTGAATAAGAAGATAATTTTTATGTTATCCAAAACAAAATGTAGGTAGCGGTCCACAGAGTAACAATTACAATTTCATCAAAGCTAAATTGTTTTTACTTAATAGATTTGTTTTCTTTCATTTTTTTAGACTATTAAAACATTCCTGCATAATATGGTCCCAGATGAGTGGAAGAGTGAGGGAGAGAGGGAAGGAAGGCAGGAAGGGGTGGAGGGAGGGATGAATGTTGGATTTCCACAAGTACTTATTCATAATCCATAAGTCAGTCCATCATTTTCATCGATAACAACTTCCATTCTTCTCAGTAGGTAAAATGGTGAGGTCTGATAACGATGTTGGATGAAAAAGTCCGTCTTAGAGTCTTCACTTTGGTTCATCCCAAAGGATGGTTAAGGAGAGGCCTCTGTGCAGACTAGTTCTTCCACACCAAAGACGAGGGTCTTTGTGGATCTTCCTTTGTGTACTGGTACACAGTCATATTGAAACAGCAACAAAAACATCCTAAACCTATCCCCCCAAAGACAGTTGACAGTATCGAAATGTATTCATAGTTTCTTTCACTACAACAAAGGATCCAAGCCCAGTTTCAGAAAAACAAACATAATCCTTCCTTCAACAAACTTCACATTTAGCACAGTGCAGTCAGACCAACATCAAACCCAAACACATCCATGTGATTGCTACATGGAAAACCTGAATTTCTTACTCCAAAGAACACATCTCAACTGCTTTACGGTCTGGTGATGTTATGCTTTTATACCAATGAATCAGATCTTAAGTGCAGAAATTTCCATGTCATGTGTCTCATGATCTGCTCACTCGAAGCCCACATAAACTGACGGACACTTTGTGGTTAAGCTGATGTCCCTCCAACTATGGTATGAAATCACTGACTTGTTGTAGGTGGGATCCTAATACAATCCCACCCTGGAATTCACTGAGCTCCAGAGTGCAGCCCATCATTTCACAGGTGTTTGTATAAACAGCCTCCATTCCTGAATTCTATTTATTTTTAGTACTTTTTGCAACAAAACGTGGCACCATTATATATATAATAAACAAGCTTTCAGTTAGTATAACGGTTATTTTCGAGGAGGATGCTGTCAACTTCTGAGGGAAAAAGCACTTCTAGAGATGTAATCCTAGTATCACCACTGTCGAGCAAACTGTCTGAAGAACAACTGCGCAGCTAATAATCTGTGTCGTCATTGCCAACACTAAAACTGTTATTTGATAGTAGTTGACGCTGCAGCATCACTACAATGTTCAACGCTTCCCTCAAAACACAGTCCGGACGTGTTTTTATCGGAAGTTTTCCTCAATCCAGTTGCTGGGAAGCTAAACATTGCTTTAGCTTCACATTAGCAAGCTAGCTTTGAACCCCTACAGCAGGTGCACAGTCACTACAACCAAATAGGGCGTGTAAATATGAAAATAATAATAATGGAGCATTAACTTTAAGTAAATAAATAACAAATATAAACATTCAAGGATTTGCGGCAAAAGCGAAGAGGCTCAGAAGGAGGAGGGTGGCTGCTCGGTTAGCATCAGAAACCTCCTCGGCTAGCACGGGAATCCGATTTTCACTGTTTTCATTTAAAATTCCGAGATTTAAATCTCAAATAACATAGTACTGTCAGTTTCTACATAGGCAAAAAGTCCTAATAATCACTATGTAAAACTGCCGTCCACTTACCATGGTACAAAAAGAGGCAAATTTGGAAACTGTCATTAGGATTTCCATTCGGCTAGCGCCATCTTCCACAACACCGCCGCGCGCTGACAAGACTGCTTAGAGAGGACGAAATACTGCTGAGCTCGCGGAGGACGGAGCTGGACGCGAGAGCACTCACCGCACACTACTTCCGGTTTCGCTTCTGCAGTCAGCCCTCTTTGATTAACTCAATGTACTTTCCGAAACTGCCATCTGTGTGAATGATTAATAGATTTATCAGAAAATATTTAAATTGATTATGTGAACAACATAATATCGTATATTTATTTTATAATGGCAGTTATACGAGTTGAAGAAATTAGATTGGTAAATCTAATTACTCTTAATCACAAATACCACCATTAGCTTGTACGTACAGAACATGACACATTGAAACTATACAATATTGAATTTGTCAAATTATTTAAATTAATTGCCTAGATGTGATCCTATATAATTCCCCTCCAGTTATATTTTACCTAGCTTTTTTTTCTTTACCTAAATTATCTTCATACTGTTCTTAATTTCTGATCCCTGTTGAAGTGCAGGTCATTGAAAAAAATCAAAAATTATTAAAGAATCAAATGACAAAGACGAAATACATATTAATTACGTAAGTAGACATGCCATTATTACAGAAATCAGTATAATATGTCCAAATCAAGTGCCAAAAATAAGTGAATATTGTTAGTCATTAGAAAATTACTGTCACCACAAGAGGGCACAATTCAGGTCTTTTGTGTCACTGTCCCAAGTGCGGGTAAATTCAGAAGGTTGTGTCAAGAGTGGCATTCGATGTAAACTAAATCGAACAAATCATGAACCAAACTTTGACTCCAGATAATTTTTGGTCTGGGTTAACACTGACCGCCACCAATGCTACTGGTGCCAGTGGAGATTAGACTTCTGTACAAGGAAGAAGCCATGTTAGTTGGCAACAAAACCAAAAGAAAGAGATGTGTTGGACTTGGAGTGTGGAACTTTGAATGTAGGGATTTTGACAGTGACAACTACACAGTTGAATGACATGTTGGAAAAAAGAAAGGTGGATATCCTGCATATTCAAGAGAATAGATGGAAACGAGAAAGGGTAATAAATTAGGAGCAGGTTCCAGCTGTTTTATCACAATGTGGTTGGAAAGAGGAATGTAGTAGGAGTGATCCTGAAGGGGGAGTTCATCAAAAATATTCAAGGGGAGAAAAGAGTCTGATAGGAGTGTAACATTGGGTAACAGGTGACAGCTAAAGTGATCTGGGAGATTGAGAGGAAGGTATTTGTGTTGTATGGAATGAGGAAAAGAGATAAGGAGACTTGGTGGTGGAAGGAAGAAGTTCAGGAATGTGTTAAGAGGAAAAGGTTTTCAAAGAAAAAGTAAAATGCTTAGAGGACAAAAGAGAGCAGACGGCAGTACAGTGAGATGCATCACATGGTGAAGGTGGAGAGGGCAAAGATTAAACAAAGGGCAAATAAGGACCTGCATGACAGGTTGGACATAAGGAGGGAGTTTGTATCAGTTAAGGCAGACAACAGAGAAGGATGTGCAGCATGGTAGGTTGATCAAGAACAGCAATGGAAATGTGTTGACAGGTTCCAAAAGTGCAAAGGAAAAGATGGAAGGAGAACTTTGAAGAGCTGATAAATGAGGAAAATGTTAGAGAGCCCGGTGGAAGTGACACTGAGGTAAGAAAATGATTGAAGAGAAAGAATAGTGGAAAGACGTCCAGGTGTCCAAGTGAACATTTGTTAGTAACAGTGTGGTTTCATGCCAAGGAACACACATGTGCAATATTTGCTTCTACTGCTGTAGAAGGACACAAAAGGTCAGAAGGAGCTGCATTGTGTCTTTATAGATGTAGAGAAAGTCTTTGTCAGGAGAGATGAGATGGAATACGTTGGAGGACGTTCAGAGTGGCAGAGAAGCTCACTGGAGTTGTGCAGGACATGTTTGAAAGCTGGATGACAGTGGTGAGATGTGCTGTTAGTGGGACGGAAGAGTTCAAGGTGGAGGTGAAACAGACAGCTTTGAGCTCCTTCTTGTTTGCTTTGGTGATAGACAGACTTGACAAATGAAGTTAGACAGAAATCTCCATGGGTCATGATTTTTAGAGAGGACACTGTTCTGTAGACAGAGCAGAAAGGAGGTGGAGGAACATCTAGACAGGTTGAAGTTCGCTTTGGAAATAAGAAGGACTATATATATAGATACACTTTATTTGCAAACGACTGATCAAACAGGCAATTGGCCATTATTCATCAGTGATGACTCTGTAACAATTACATATAACCAAGGAAAAAGAAATAAAATAAGTAACATGACAAAATCATGACAAGAATAAAAAAAGACCCTCACTCACACTCACATATTTGTATAAGACGTCTTAGAATAAATAATTTTTTTTGAATATGTCCAATAGTAGTTGCACCCTCGTTATACACACATTTGAAAGCATTTAGATAGTTTTCTTGTAGTTTTATTTAATAACGTGAAATTAGGATGAATATGTATACGTAATATGTCCCTCGCTACTCTTTCAGTTTTTAAATCAGGCACAGCTGCGGTCTACCTAAACCCTCATGGAAAAGGCGGAGTTTGGGGGCCTCAAATCTCCCTTTCCGCCGTACCCGCCATCTTGTTGAGACCGGGGGTAAGACCTTCTCTTCTTAAATTTATATTTTTCTCATTAACTTTAACATTTTAGTGTTGCCAAAGTAACTTAGAGACGAAATGGATAGAAAAAAATATTTGCATTCAGTAATTTTGATGTTTCTTAACGTTTTACTCTGTAGAATAATGGACGCTGCATGCTAGCATGTCAGTGGCGTGGCTCTCCATGCGGCCTGATAGGCTTAGAAACGTTGTTTTTCCTCGATGATAATATACTTTTTCTTTGTAGTTATAGCTATATTAGATGCTTTAAAATTTCCGCATTGATGACTGCGCCATTAAAACGACGCAATCTGTTACGCTGTAATATTTTTGTTCGGTAAGACACTGTCACTGCTTGAAACATTGGATTTCACTGCTGTGTAGAGACCACTAGAGTCAGACTTAGTTCCCAATTAAAATCCCCCCTGTCACACTTAAATGCGCAAAGTAATAGTTTGCTTATGGACATAAAATGTTTTATTTTTGTCAGCTTACTGGGTATTTTCTGACAACTGTTCAGGTTAAGTCCCTAAAATCAGACCAAATTTTGATCAACACTGGCTGACCAAGTATACAAATGCGTTTTTTTTGTATTAATTTTATACACTATATTTTTTTGGCTAGTTTAAAACATCATGACGAACACCAGAGGCAAGAGGAGGGGGACGAGGTACATGTTTAGCCGGCCATTCCGCAAGCATGGTGAGTATGTCTAAAATAAACTCTTTTAAGGGACTTATTAAAAACAAGTATATTCTATTAGAACTGTTTACTTTTTAAAGTTAAATTGATAACAAATTGCATTATTTTCACATGGATAATATAATGACGTACTATTTTTGTTGCACGATAAAAGGTAAAAACAAATTTGCCATCAAAACACATATTTTGAAGTTGTTCTAATATGAATCAGAAAAATGCTTATCGTTGCACCATTTTAACTCGGACGTTAAAAGAAAAGTAGTGATGGTTTACTAAAGCTGTCTTTAAATTCTGCAGGCCCGGTATGGTTTACTAAAGCTGTCTTTAAATTCTGCAGGCCCGGTCCCTCTGTCCACATACATGCGCATCTACAAGAAAGGAGACATTGTTGATATCAAGGTGAGAGATGGCAAAGAGTCCTTTTGAATAGATTTTTGTTTCTTACTTGAACCTTTTAATGTGGACATTTTAAAATATAGTTTACTAAACTGATAGTTTTCCATAGTTTACTAACCAGTTACAGCTTGTCTTTCTTTAATAAAAAATGTATATCAAAATTGAATGTTGTAAATATCTGATCTAAAAGTATTGTCACATGTAATGTCAAACATGACCTGCTTTCTAAAAAGTGATTCTATTTGAATAATTTTGTCAACACTAAGAAATATCAGTACTATGTTGTTGTTTGTTTGTCACGGAGTCTTGTTGTTGTGGCTTTGCCATTCCAGGGCACAGGTACCATTCAGAAAGGAATGCCTCATAAATGCTACCATGGGAAGACGGGACGTGTGTACAATGTTACCCAGCATGCCGTTGGCATCATTGTCAACAAGCAAGTCAAGTAAGTGGAATCTGGCGTAGGACTTCATGAAATATTGGAGTTTAATCTTGGACTGAACTTTGAAAAGATGCGTTTTCTTTGGAACCTTCAGTTTTTTTTAAACAGCAGTCTTGTCATTTGCTACATGAAAACATCAGTTGTGATTAAAGAAATATTTTTAATCTAATTTTGACAACTGGATTGCGTGTTTCAGTGAAGCCACACTGACAGACACAGGCTGAAGACAACAAAAACCGTTTTAGGGTCGCACTGATGTACACATGTTTGTGTATATTTTATGCTTTTGCATTTCTGCAATGCAACCATCTCCTCAACTCTTACAGGAGAGCCTCAAGTTAGTGTTGAATCTTGTGAAACTTTTCATTTCCCTGTTCAGTTTTTCTAAAACGGGGGAAAAAACCCAACAGGTATTATTTATTGTTAATTTGGTGAGAACTGAGCAGCCCGAAGTGCTTCCTGTAGAAATTCACTGAAGGGAGTATGATTATGATAGTTGTCTGTTTACTTCACTCTTTGGCAAATAAAATGTTTTAATAAACTATGCATTAAATTGTCCCGCATTAACACCGGAGCTGTAGCTCCAGTCTTAATACACTCTGACCATTAATGCGATCAAAGTGAATCTGTTGATTCTGTCGCAGAGAAAAGCTGCTTTGAGCCGTTGTGCAATACTTTGTTAGTAATTTATTGCACGTTGGTGCGAAGGTGTTATGGAAAAACCACTTTTCAGGATCGGACGATTCACAGTGATCGCATAGGTGGTCAAATAGCTACGGGATGTCAAAAAGAGTCTGTTATTTAGGTGTTGCATTTGACGTCTCCATTGTTAAAGATGTTGGATTCATGGTGACTTTGTCAAAACGCAGCGGTCTGTGTTTTCACCCCACTTTCACTTTGCCATGTGGGACCTTTATGTCCCCAGTGGTCATTCATGTGGGGAAAAGTAGTCCATCCTTGCATTACCCAGCCTAACTTTGTGTTTGTGCCGGGACTTTGTTTAGGAGACAGTAAGAGCGTGCTGATGAATGTATGTTGTTTTGATGCTGATTGATGCTCAGTTATACACATCATCATTATTACATTTCATTTTGTATTTTTCACAGAGGAAAGATCCTGGCCAAGAGGATCAACGTGCGCATTGAGCATGTGAAGCACTCAAA
This sequence comes from Oryzias latipes, assembly GCF_053564925.1. Taxonomy (NCBI): domain Eukaryota; kingdom Metazoa; phylum Chordata; class Actinopteri; order Beloniformes; family Adrianichthyidae; genus Oryzias; species Oryzias latipes. The sequence goes on along the minus strand of NC_136256.1, from coordinate 21,702,691 downwards.
GAGCAGAGACAGCTTCCTGCAGCGCGTCAAAGCCAACGAGGCCAAGAAACTGGAGGCCAAGCAGAAAGGCACCTGGGTGGAACTGAAACGCCAGGTATGCATTGACCTATCATGACCCTTACCTTAACCTGACAAATTATTGCAATTGTAGTTGTAAAGAAAGTTGTGTTGTCATTTTTCAATAGTGAGTCTTTTTTTAGTGTTTTTTTTTTTTAGAACAAACAACTTGAAACAGTTTTTGCTGAAAATATCCCAAATATCTTGTGCTCCGTTTTCAATTTGGGTAAAATTTTCTTTTGTCTCCACAGCCTGCACCTCCCAGTGAAGCTCACTTTGTCAGCACAAAGAAAAATGAGCCTCAGCTCCTGGAGCCCATCCCTTACGAATTCATGGCATAAAGTGCCCAATAAAACAAAGAAATTTGTACACAACCTGATTGTCTTCGTCTATTTTATTTTTTATTTTTGTATGAGCTGTCACTCGGTGATGATTTGCCTCCTTTGATTACAAATGAAATCACTGTTATTTCATTTCACCGGCGAGCTGAGAGTGACCAGCAGAAGTAGCATAAGCACTGTTTTATGTCCTGTCCATATGTCTGCATGGAGAGCTGAACTGTAAAGAAAACAACATTGAAGTCTTGTAATAGAAAAGGTAAATATATGCAGAGATTTAGTAAATTATCATAAAGAGGTTTTCTGTTTAAACCTGTGAGTTTACAGCTAATGTTCTTACTCATAATCTGTTCTGGTGGATTAAGAAGTAAAGTGTGCTTTTAAGCCACAATACCATATAAAAAAAATCATTAAATTTCTCTGTAATACTAAAGAAAAACCAGAAACCTATAATGCTAAAAAAATGGGATGTCTCAGAAATCCACTGTTCATCCTCTAGGACAGGGCTGTGCAACCTGAGGCTCTGAAGAAGCAGGTTAAAAAAAGGGATCAAATAAGTGACATGGGAAACCAAATGTCAAATTTCATTTAATTCATTCACAAATAACTGAAGCACATTATGCATCACTGCCCTCTTGACTATAGTACCCACAATGCTCCAACAGTAAGTCAATTGGTGCTGCTTCCCAAAGTTGAACATTTTGACAGGTTTTTGCTGTTAACCACAGAAAATTAACATGAAATCGCTACATTGGGCTATAAGTCAAACTATTATTGAGGGAAATTCAAAGATTGTAAATGTTTATACAATCCAGAAAATACGATCAGAAAAACTTTATTTAAATTCAGTTTGTTAGCTGAGATGCATCAACAATGATACAATGAATTGAGTAGTTTAAAAAAAATCACTGATGACATCACACTACCTACGACTAGATTTGCTGCATTGAGATGAGTGTGTGGTCTTTTATTTTGAAACAAGTCATGTGAACCCCCGTCAAAGTTATACACCCTTTCATATTTTCACTTTTTATAAACATGTTTTACACAAAAGAGAATTTATATTTATAACATTATCATAAATGCAAACCTCCATCTAATTTTTCTAAATAATTTGTGGCTTTTACTAGGTTATTTTCTTCTGTGAATTATTTAAATTCATCACAAGTTGGTTCCTGTATTGATATGTAATAGTATCTATTTTTTGTTTAGGAGCCAAATGGCTTACGTCCGAACTTCAGTGCATTTGTTAGACAAGTTGACAAGTGACTGAAACAGATTTGATGTGCAGAGCATATAGATGCTGTGAGCTAATTTCCCATGGAAAGCAGGCTTCTTGTCTCCAGTAGGTGGCAGTGTGCACCAGAATGTGCAATGAGGAGGAGAGCATTGCATGTGCTGCAGGACAAGTCAAGCAAATAATGCAAAGAAATGCAGAACCTGGTTGAGTTACAAGTATATATCTGGGGGAAAAAGTAATCTGAAGCATGAAATGATCTGCCCCTAAAGCATTGTTCCATATTTTGCAACATTACAACATATTACCGCTAGTTTCCAATCTTTGAGCTTTTGTTGACTTCAGCGATTTGAAATTGGCCTTATTTAGTTACTTGTCGTTTATCAGTGTAAAGCGGATAATGTTAAAGCCAAATTATCCTTTTTGATGAGATTTAAAGGCTGCCAGCTTTCTGAAGAGTTGAAAAATCTAAAAACCCTTGAAAAAGATATAATTGGCTTAAAATTAACATAAAAATAAGAATCATAAACTATACTTTTTAGAGTATATGTTTTATAACTGTCTCGTGACCAGGAGTAGCGCAACACAAACTCATTGTTTATCACTTCTGCAGACTGTTGTACACCACTGTCTAGTTTCAGGTCCCTTTTGAATTTTAACGCTGTTTTAGGGGTAGTTAAAAATGTTTTCAATAAAGTTTAACACAAATTTAGCCTTTTTTGAGATTTGTAGGAAGAAGAAACATTTCTTAAAAGGAATATTTTTTATTTGTCCGCTCTTTTGCACCTCTGATCTTTGCTGCAGCTTAAAAGAGGTGTTGGAAAAGCTGATATGACCCGTAATATTGTTTTTTTTTTATTTAGAATGATCAGTTCCACAATATTCTTACTATAGTATTTATTTAATAACAGTTGGTTTTGTTCAGTTTAGTTCTCAACTGGGTTTTGAACGAACTCTGCTAGTTGTGCACTTATTTACTGGGAAATAAATGTAATTTTTTGTGTTATATAAAACAAAGAAGACGAGGATTCATACATGTGTGCGTGGAGCCCTTCATGTGTGCTGTTTAATCAGTGGAGGCTATATGGCTGACTGGTTATGTGACTAATAGCTTATCTCATCCCACCTTTTACCCAATATTTGCACAAATTAGGACCAGTTTACAGAGACGTTAAAGCCCAGAAAGAAAACAAAATTCAGCCGAGTAAAAGGAATTTGGATGAAAATTTCTTCAGGTGCATCACATGATCCTATATATGAATTCATTTGCAAAAAAGAAAAAAAGGTGGTGCAGAAGAGGCTCGCCAATGTTACAATGGTTTTACTCTTTCATTTGTAGATTAGACAGCAGAGGTTGTTGCTCTTCACCTTTATAACCTTATTTGGCTAAGGTCAGGGAATTCAGACACCAGCCTTATCAGCGTGGAGTAATAAGTGTCCAACAGCCTGAAAAGATAAAATCAGAAAAAAACAAAATGTAATCAATCAATGAGCAGCTTGGCAGCCAAAGCTCTTGGTATTGATTGGCAGTTTGCATTTTGCTGCAAGTATTAGGATAGGTAAAAAAGTCATCTCTGGGTTTATTTTTTGCAGCTTTAAGCCTAAATTGTGATCAATTGATTCAAAACTAAACTACACTTTTCTGCACCAGTGGAAGTTGTTTCTTTTATTGGAAGTATTTTCACTTTTCCTACAGTATTTTCTGAAATCATGCGCGTTTTCTCACTGATGCACACCGGAGTCATGCGTGGCACTGACTCATGGGAGTTACTGATTGAAGAAAAGCAAAGCAAACACAGAGACAGGGAAAGCAAGCAAGTGGGAGGGGAGAGGACAGAGCAGGCCTGTGGATAAAAGCTGTGGACTCTTTAATCACACACGTTTGACACTCACAGATTGAGTCTGTCAGCTCAGACAGCAGTTCGAAGCAGCTGCATCGACCCACCTGTTACATATTAACCCCCCCACACACCCGCAAACAGTAGATAATGGCCTGTGGGCACAGAGTTTTGTGTGCAAAATGCAGATATGACATTTCACAATAATCAGGATTTTTCCTGAACCACTTCAGGACTTAAGAATCAGTTTTATATGAGAGTGGAGTATTAGTTAAAAAAATAAAAAAGTGCATTGACGTTTTACAGTCACATTGCATCCAAAAGTGTCTCATTCAATAGTCAAGCTCACAGGAGAGTCAAATTTGTGGCAGAAAGTGTGGGAGGGATTTCATAATCAGCCCAAGGATTTGACAAAGCAGGAAAATGTCACAGCAGGCTGAACGCACCTATGTGTGTGATAGGAGGGTCTGCCATCCCTGTGGTTATCAGAGACAGCCAGCAGGTGTAGGCATGGCCTGAAACGCGGATATTGGGCCAGCTGTATTGATCCTGTCCCCTTGGCAGCACAGATAGAGGCAGCGGTGGGGTTGGTGGTGTGTTTGTTGTGTGTGTGTGAAGTCAGCTGACCCAGGCAGGCATACCTGAAGCGTGGGAGGTAACACCCAACAGGCTCTCAATAGGCCTTGTTCAGAAAAGTCAGTCAAAGGTTTCTCATGAGAGCAGAGCATGGGCACAAAGGGTGATCTGGAATGTTTGGACAGGCAGATAGTATTTTTGAATTGTTTGTGTATTTTTTTAAGGTTAGATGTAAGTTTTAAAGTGGATTAGTAAAAGCATATTGAAATATGATAAGGGGTTTGTTGGTCAAAGTATCTAAAAAATATATATTACAGATACATATTATTGGTCAATTAACACCCAGAAGGAACAGAAAAATAACTTTTTAGAAAATGCAAGAAAACAAAAAAACATGTATTGACTCAAAAACGGCTAAATGACCCTTTTCAAACAGTATTTAAGTGTACTACAAGTTAACTTTCTTGTAGTTAAAATAAGGCAGTATACTTGAATTTTAAATTTTATATACCGTCTATCGATAAAAAAAAGAAATTTTCCAATTTAGTCAGACGTTTTCAATAGTATACTTTCCACACTAAACTTGCATGGTCCGTATTTACAATCAAGAATACTTCACAAAATAAACTTCAAGTGTACTCCTTTCTGCTAAGGGAAGTAGTAAAATGTTAATGATTTTCAAACAAAAAAACATTTTATTAGAATTTCCTTGTTTCTAATAACTGTGTTTCTGTCTGTCACCTATCTCTTTTTAGGAATAGTCAGAATAACACACATGCGTTCATTTTGAAACTTTTAAAGAAATATTCTGTATTTACCAGTGACAGCAGAGTCAAAACAATGCCGCAAGCCAACCTATTTCTCTTTCTTTGACTTTGATAAAACAAAAAGACACTTTCAATTAACAGTGGAGGCAACCTAACAGTAAATCCATAAAAAATTCGAAACAAACGTGATTCAATATTTAGTTTTTAATATTTAGTTGTTCTGTGATTCATTCAGGTTGACTCTGCTTTTAAGTTTTTGTCTCTGCTTTATGGGTTTTAAAAGCTCTCACTACAGAGCAGTTTCTGGCAACAATAAATCACAACTATCAGAGAGCGTTATTAGAGTAGTGATAAGCTGAAGATTAGAGGAGTAAATCCTGACTGTGTCTGATTAATGGAGACAGTCAGTCGCCTCACTCCCTGTCTGTGCACTGTGCAGCTGATCAGCAGATATGAGCACATCCAACAGAGAGCCTGAATGACATTTTTTTTAGATTATTAGTAAACAGACTTCAATCAGTATCAATAATATCGCAACTCAAAATGTTTCCAGCACTTTAAAAAGTTGTATTTTCAGAATCTGTCTCTGATATTTTAGTGGCTTTTTAACAAAAAGCAAGATTAATGTGTTTTAGAAATGGTTTGTATGAAACTTGTATCCCTAATTTCCCACATCAAATTGCCTTCTCTTAAAAACAAGAAGTCCCCTTTTTTCCAGACATGGTATGTTCCACTGATTTAAATTAGACCCAGGTGGGGGCCTGATTGTGGGATTTTAAGTGTCCTGCTGCTTAATGATATTTTTTTGGGCTGTGTCTGTAAAATTTCACCTGACAGCTTATTAAATATGGGAGAAAAGTTGCAAAGTCAAAAAACCTATTCCTGCTCTTTTTCTGATTGCAAATCTACATTTGGTGAATCATGGAAGCTGGAGGCTCATATGTGCAAACACACAGGATTGGTGAGTGGCTCAGAAGTACTGCAGTTCAAAAATGAACACAAAAAAATATTCAAGCATATTGATGCTCAGATGAACAGTTACATTAACTTTTTTTTCTTTTTTAAATCTCAGAAACCCTTTTCCTGTGGAAACTGTGACGAGAGATTCTGTACTCAACATCAGCTCACCAGGCATGAGTTAAGTCATAGTGATGAGAAGCCCATCATGAAGAACCATGTATCCAACACCCAAGAGCTCCAGAAAAAACACTTTAATGTATAGTAATCACTTTTCTGCATATTTGCCGTGCAAAATGTTTTTTTTTTTTTTGTAATATTGACTTTTTTCCAGTGTGACCATGAGGGCTGTGGAAAGGAGTTCCACAAAAGAAACCAGCTGAAAACTCACATGTGTGAGCATCAACCTCTGTTACCCTTTCCGTGAGTAACTAATGCGAAAAAAGTTGGATCACAAATTCTTTATTATATTTTTGGGCATATATTTACTTCTTTTTAATAGTTGTAGGTTTCCTGGATGTGCCAAAGAATTTCTCAGCAATGGAAAACGGAGGCACCATGAGAGAGTGCATCAAGGTTGGTCAACAACCCAAATGTGCATGTTTGTATTTTTAATTTAAAAAAAAATCTAAACACAAATCTACTCTTCACTTCAGGTTATTCCTGCAACAATGAAGTGTGTCCCTTTCAGGCTAAAACATGGACCGAACTTCAGAAGCACAAAAAAGAACATGAAGGTAGAAATGACTTTGTTGTGCACTTCTGAACAAATAAGCTAAAACATAAATGGACTTTAATATGTGCTTTTCTCAGTTAAGGTGCAATGTGGAGCATGCCAAAAGCTTTTCAGCAACAAATGGTTCCTGCATCTACACGAGCTGCGTGTCCACTCCGGGGAGAAGAAGCTTCTTTCATGCCCCAGAGAAGGTTGTGACAGGAAGTTCATGCGGCGCTTCAACTTGGAAAGTCATGTTCTGGGAGAGCATGAGGGGAAAAAGCCTTTCATCTGTGCTCATGCTGGCTGTGGAAAGAGCTTTGCCATGAAGGTGAGTTTAATAACACCAAAGTTTGGAAATTCCCCAAGGGACTTCTCATTTAGTGGTATCACAGCTTACTTGATCTCTAGCTCCTTGATATGGAGTCTGCAACCTTCAACCCCTAAAAAGCCATTTAGGTTGAAGGTTGTAGTGTTTCACCAGAAGAATAAGATGCTCCTTTGTAGGTTTTGTTACCATTATGATAAATATAAACTGCTTAGTTTTTTGTGTGGAATGAATAAAACAAATGCAAGAAAAAATTGCCTTTTAAAAAATATATAAAATGGTTTATAACTTTTGGCAGAGGGTCACATGACTTATAATATAAGATATAAGACACCCTGTACCACATAGGACCATCTTAATGCAGCAAGCAGTAAAAAATTTTAGTTTCTTTGTTGTGCATTTCACAAGAAATTTGTACATCTTATTAAATAAAATGAAATCCAAGTGATTTTGTTTATTGTATTTTTAAATCTGAAGCCATATTTAAAATCTTTGAATTTGTGTCAGAATTAAAAACCTGCCATCTAATCCAGTGTGCCTTTTAAAATATAAATTCTGGTTGTTTACTCAAAGGGATTTTCTGTAGTGCATGGAGCTCAATTACAATTATGGCTGCAACACTCAATGAACGTGTTGATTTTTGGGTACCATGATCAGGAGCCTTGTGGAGCTGGTGTTTGTGAATGAGTTGAATAAAGTTTGAGTTTTAATCTACTTTTTGCTTCACTACTTTGTTACTTTTACCTTTTTTATTAAAAAAAAAAAAATTCAAACCAAATGGCTACAACGTTGGGGGTAAGAGAGCCACATGCAGCTCTGGAGCCTCAGGTAGCAGACCCCATTCCTAGATGCATGAATGCTCTGCTGCAATAGGGCTTCAGAAATTGCCAGGTAATTTTTATTTTTCCCGAGATCAAATGTTTTTCCTAGGCAATACTTTTCCAACAATGCCCTGAAATTTCCAAGCTGCTGTAATTTTGTCCTATAAGACAATATGCAATAGTTGACATTTAGTCAGTCACTGGAGTGATTAAAGTGCATCACAATGGCCCCTAATAGTTTTAACAAATGCCGGAGTATGAAATGTCCACTATGAGATCAACTTTTGCAAGCTGTAGCCAAATTAAGGTTAAAATGAGACTTTTGCAAGCATGATGCAAGGTAGATTTATAGTTTTGAATTAAATTTATGAAATGGTTTCACTCAAATCTGTTTTCATTTCTGATTAGCTGCTAGAATTGTATTAAGTTTCTTCTATGCCCTGCAAGAAGAAACTGCCCTTCTATGCTTCTATGAAATATCTAAACGTAAAGTCAAATCGGCTTCTCTAAAGGAAGCGTGAGTCTATGAAATGCTGATAACGGTAACTGTCCACAGGAGAGCCTGCGGAGACATGGAGCGGTACACGACCCTGCAAAGAAGAAACTGAAGGTAAAGTTGCGGTGTAAATCTGCTCGCACTAGAGGAAGCTACTGCTTGCAGACCCCCTCCGATGAATTGTGTTTTTAGTATATTCTTGTGGCATCTTGCTGATGGACAAAATTAAGCAGTATTTCTTGTTGCAAATCAGAGCAGAAAAAAAAATGCAGTTGAGCTTATTTGTGACGTAGAAAAAAAGCTGAGCGGGCCCCGGGCTCCCTGTTCCAAGCTCTTAGCAATGGGGAGGGGAGGAGGGGCGTGGTTGCTCCGCACCACAACTGAGGCGAATGTCTAATTAACTTTTATTCTAGAAAACGACAGATTCAATTTGGGCTAAAAAAAATGCCATAATCATTAAGACTACTGGGAACGCTTTTGAAATTGTTCAAAAGATGATCGAAGGGGTCTCTAACATTCTTGTTTTTACTCCCTTTGCAGAGACCGGATTCTACTAATTCTCCAAAACAGATGAGGCAACAGATCCCACCTGAGGCTGCAGCCAGTCAAGAGGAAACCAACAAGCTAGCTGCAAGTCTGCACACTGCAACTTTAGAGGATGTGTCTTGAAGCTGCACCATATCTTGGATATCCATTGAAACAATCATTTTGTTTTTGTTAAGTGTGAAAAGCTTCATTAAAGCGTCAAACTAGCCATGCTGCCTCAATCTGTGCTGTCCAATTAAATGAGCAGACGGATATTCCTTGAAAGGACCATTTTATTAAACAAACGAAATGCACATTCATATGTATAAAACTCCAGCTGATGAGACAGCTGGTTGCCATGGTGACGAGGGCAGGTAAGCCCCTCCCAGGATGTGGCAGGTTTCTAATAAGGCCTAAGGCTCATTCAGACGGATGCAGCTCTAATGATGGGACATCTTGATTCAAATGCGTGGACACATCAAACAGAAGGATGCCTGTTTAAAATGTTTCCACCTGCGACGCCTCCACCTGAACATGGTCCCAGGTTCCTCTACTGCCTGAGGTGAACGCGGCACAGATTGCCTGTCATTGGTCGCAGTGCCGTTATCCCAGCAGGTGTGAAGACGACATGACCATATGAACACAGCAGTGTGTGTGGCGAGCAGTCTGTCGAGTTACATGGCACAATCTCGATCAGCTCCCACCGGTTCAGTGCAAGCTTGGCCCCTACTAGGGAATAAAACAGCTAAGAATGCTTTTGGTCCTGAACTAAGCCTGGGATGTAGGGATGCACAGAATCGTATACCACTTTGGCCAAGGTCATTCCCAATATAGAGCCTTTTGGGGTCGAGTTAGTGGAGCGCACTGCTGGCTGGCTGATTTCTGTCTCGGTTATACAAGGCTGCCAGGCCAGGAGACCACTGTTAGCGCCACTCGGCTGCGCTGCTCCTTCAGCATGGGCACCAGCGCCGAATGGCTCATTCCTGCTGTCGATAGGCCGTTAACCGCCACAATCATGTCGCCACATCTGAAACGAGTGAGCATCGACTTTAGTGACCACAAACGCAACCTGACATGCAATCTTTGGAACTACAGCTTAAGGGTTCAACTCCTAAAGATTTGATTTACTGTTATATGCATATATATGAAATTACATTACTTATTTTAGATGAATTAAAGATTAGACAGCTACAAGACAGAACCTTTCAAACCATGAAGAGCATAAACTTTTCCAGTAAGCTTTTAAAACTCCAGGACAATTGTAAGTAAATTTGCTTGTCTTAAAATTGTTAAAGACCCACTCCAATAGAAAGTGTTTTTAACATGCTCTTGTGGCATAAATAAATAAAAAGAATATTAACATTTCTGAATATTTCTTTACTCAAATCATTGTGAATCAGGAGCAGACCCAAAAATACTTTTGAATACCTAGTTGTCTACTGTTTGTAGATGACTAGATCCATGGTCGTCTTCGCTTTTCTCGTCTAAGCTGCATCTGGCTCAAAACTGCACGGCTGGATAACTCCAATATTGCTCGCCATTTTGGTAGCACTGGTATTGTTTGGTTGGGGTGTGAGCTAGTAGGAGAGCCCGTGAACGGATCGATGAAGGTAAGGGGGCGGGCTTACTTCACGCCAACAACTCAGAGGTGAATTTCTAATGAACTACTGCTGCTCTGCAGAAACTGTCCTAGAAAACGAAAGTTTTTTTAAAATTTGGTCCAAAAACGGCATACCAGTAACTATAATCAAGACCTTTAGGAAAACTTTTAGAAAATATCAAAAGATGATTGTAGTGGGGCTTTAACCAGACAGGTTTTTTTGTACTGAAAATCCATTTCTTTTGAATGAACAATTAAAAAAAAAAAACACAAATTCAAAATTGTGCTTTTGGAAACAAAGTCCAAAAAGAGTCAATAAAATATCAATGCATTACTTGAGACGTCCATCATAGTACGCTGGAGTGCCAAGGACGATGGTTTTGATAAAAAAAGGCTGGTTGCCATGACTTTCCTCGTACCCCCCGACAATGCTGAAGCCCCAGCTTCCAGGGTGACTTCTCCGCAGCACAATCTCATGGCTGCTGTGCAAATAACTGCAACAAGAGAGCGGAATGAGTAACTGTCACAGTACAAAACACACGCTGCATGGGACGCCATGTGTGAGCAGAACTGGACTGGTTTCCATGTGCTCACCTTGGCAGGCCCAGCCACATGACCCACGAGGGAGACCAGTTGGCATCAAAGTCGCTGTCGTGAGTGTGAGGCAGCAGCTCGTCGTGATTGTGCTCCTCCTCCATGATGACCTCCAGCACCCGCAACTGGACAGAGGGCGAGGCTGCACTGGCCTTCAACGTCCCCACGGCCTCGCTGTGGCTCAAGTATGTCAGGTCTTGACTGTTGATGCTCAGCAGGACGTCTCCTAAGGAAGTGCAGTGAGGGCATGGGCACGTTTCTGCCGAGATGTTTGTCTGAGTTTAAAAGAGGAGGGCTCACCTCTTTTTATCCGCCCATCCCTTGACAAGCAGCCGTGTGGTTGAACACTTGTCACAAAGATCGGCAGCTCCCCGCTCTTGCTGCCCCGGCCTCCAGCCACGGTCATGCCCAAAGACTCGTGGGGCTCCTTTTTCACAGTGATGTGTTTCTCCTTACAGCTCACACATTGGGACAGGTCCTGGGGTCAATCATAACAAACACAGGCTCAGCCTCAAAACAGAAGGAAAAGTATCTATTGCTTTGAACAGAAAATGGATAGAGCGATCAAAAATCTTCAAATGAATAATATAAATGGATGTTGCTACATCTGCAGCCATCTTTCCGTGCATAGAAACTACAGCAAACGCAGGCATATGAAGGACAGCTGAGCAAAGAGGCATCTCCTCACTCTGTGGGTGCTGGTGCGGGACAAGTGGATGGGCACAGGGCTCGGGGTGGAGCTGTGGTTAGGCAGGAAGTGTTCAAGGCAATAAAGGTCTCTAGTAGAGCTTGATTTTGGCGGCGGGGGAGGAGTTGGTTTGCTGGGTCGGCCAATCAGGAGGTAGACTCGTTCTCCGCTGGCCTGGAAAAGAGTCCATGCTTTAGTGGCGAATTTGAAGTGTCATTCTGGATAATCCGGGATGCTTGGTCACCTGTATGATCTGAGCAGCCTGCTCGGGGGTGCCGTGGCGCAGGTCCTGGTCATTGACTGCCAAAAGGCGGTCATTACTCCGCAGTCTGCCATCCTTAGCTGCCAGGCCTCCTTCCAAGAGATCCAACACAAACACCCCTGACTCATCTGTTCGGCGCACCAGCTTGATGCCGAGCTGCTCTGTTGAGTCCCGCTTGTGTAGCGTAATTCTCAGTTTGGTGGGGCTGGACGGCGTGCCGTCAGGAGTGGAGCACGGGGGGTGAGGCACAGCTGGGGTGGACGAGGAAGAGGAGGGAGGTGCCCGAGAGGCACAACGGCGCTCCCTTAGCACAGTCAGCTGGAGGGTGGTGCAGGGCCGAGACAAGGTGGAGCGAGCAAAACTGTGCGGCACGTTGCTGATGTCCACGTTGTTCACCTTCAGAGTAAGAAACAATCTCATGTCAGGAAGTCAAAGCTGAAGCATGACGATCATTTAAAGTCATGGAATCTAATGAGTTCAAAATTTAGTCTTTCCTTTGTCTCAAGATGAGTCAATTGAGTTTGTTGAGTTGATCAGGAAAAAAAAACAACAAATATTTCCAATATTTTAATAATTCAGAAAAATTAAAATCCCAACCAATGACCTCTTGTTTACTTGACAACCAAAATAATTAAATAAATAAACATCTTCAAAGTTCATTAGCTCGTCTTGCTGTTTTTAGCTAATGGGACAGGTTGCTTGAGCTGATTTAAATGGAGATCAGCTGGTAGTTCAGAAGCACCTGTGAAAATCCAAGCTCAGGCTGGATTTTCTAGTTGCTTCAGTTCTTCACCCGACTTAAATCCCACTGGGAATGCAAACGATAATTCAGAAGAAAACACTTTCAAAACTGAAATATTTCTTCTTGTAGAAGACATTTGAGTTTCACAGATGGAGAGAACTTTAGTCTGTGTTAAAATGAAACGACAGAATTGAAAAAATAAAATAAACCCCCCGGAAAACTCACCTGTAGTATCTGATCTCCCGCCAGAAGCCTCCCATCTCGTGCGATGACTCCATCCCTGTACACCTCCTGGATCACAACATTGATGAGAGGCGTCTCATTTCCACCGACGACGCTGATTCCAAGCTCAACGTACGGATTGGCCCGGTGGACTTCGATGGTGGTTATCTCTCCTTCAGGGAGGGAGGGCAGCTTCACACAGCCTAATACACAAGACAGTGAAATTACACAGCAGCTTCTAGGAATAGAAGTTCCACTGAGGATACTGTTCCCAGAATGCTATTATTGCTCTTTGTGTAAAATTCAAACTTTTACGCATACCTTCCTCTGCTGACAAAGGTGGAGACTCAGGGCAGTCCCAGCCTGAGGAGGTGGAGCTTACGGAGCGAAGAAGGTGGATGCAAGGGTTACTGAGGGGTCGCTTCACCCGGGGGATGACACAGTCCAACCCCAACACACCTAGAGGCACAGATGAGGACATGGTTGCCAGACTTTATGAACCACCCAGATCACTGTTGAACAAGCAGACTCACTGTCTTCCTCTGTGCTTTCTTCGAAGGCGGGGTTATCGAGGCCAGCGTCGTCTGTCCACACAGACCCGTTGCCACAGGTGGTGCCATGTCCGGAGTGTGGAGACGGAGTGGGATCCCTCAGCTCTGTCTGTGGAGAACGGGGCGACCTGGGGGGGCTGGTCACCATTGCTTGTTCGTCCACACTCTCACATCGCGGCTCGTCCACGCTCGTCTGTTGACTCTGAGTCCCCGGACACCTTTCACCAAGCAACAGGCGTCAGTTTGTTAGTCCATCTGACACATAAAGAAAATCAGATTCAGTGAGTTTTATGTGATACAATCCTATCAGCCAGTTTACTTTATTACACTTTATTACATAAACATTAAAAAAGTATATCCTATAATAATATTGTATCTGTAATAAATCTGCAATCTTTGTCTTTTTAAATGTTGTCACAGCATCTTTAGAGTAAAATCCACAAAACTAGAGCATGTACTATCCTGTAATACAACATTTACACCTTTTGCTAAAGATTTTAGATTTTTTGATTTCCTGCCAATTTAGGAACTACATTTTCAAGAGAGTTAAAAAAAAATCTGCTCTATAGGTGACTATTACATGTACAGAGAAAATCCTGTCATAAAAAATGCCAGAGTGAAAACTTTTAATCGGACAACTCCATATACATTGTAAATTATATAAAGATTTTAACAGAGTAATCTAGACTTTCACTGACCCCTTTTTAAGACCTTTTTCTATGATGAGAACATCCTGGAAGAACAAGTCTTCACAGATATCATAATAAAAACTTTATAAAATAAAAATGTCCTAATTGTGTTTAAAATCGTGACTAAAGTGTTATAATTTAACAGATTATTATTGACAGAATTTTCTAAAAAAGGGCAACAAAAATGTTTTTTAATTAAATATTATCTTATTATATTATATCAATCCAAAAACTATTAACTTTCTCGGGATCCATCCATCATTCCCTGATCCTGAAAACATTTCAAGTTGAATTATTCTTGTTAGCTGTTAGACTCCCATTCTACAGGTAACACTGTGTTCAACTTTAATCGGGTCTTCTTGTGGAACAACTGACAAAACTGAAATTAAGATCCTGCATTAATCCAGAGCGTAGGCTGATGTAAATGTTGTAAAAAGATCTCCAAAAAGATCAATTTAATGCAGTTTAATAAGCTAGAGTTTCTTTAACAATGTTTTAAAACAGTCACAAAAGAAAACAGCACTGTGATGTTCTAACACTGTGTTGGCATGGTTTCATAAAAAATACGATCAAAAACGTTTTGTGAGATTATATTTAGTTAATATTAAGCAATGTGTGTTGTTGGGAAAATTCTAAGGCATCTTTTCAGGCAGACCTTTTATGAAAAAGCAGCAGACAGATGACAAACCCCACTAAAAAACAAACAACGGTGTGTCTGGACCACAATTTTCACCTCAGTAACCAGTAGATCCATCTGCTTCATCAATAAGGCCAAACAGAGACGACACTTTCATAGTTTAATTTTCCAACCTATTATAATCCAAATGGCAAAATTTGAACCACCAACCTCTTCACTGGGATGAAGCAGAGCAGCTCTATTTAACCTGATGAGAAAACAGTGGCCGTTTTGGCAACAGAATCCAGAAGCCTGCATGCTGAGTTCGTCTTATTGACAACCTCTCCACAATTATTTAGGAAGCTGACAGCGTTATCCTGTGGTGATCTTTTTTTTAAATATTGATACAGATGGGGTGCCAGGTGGAGAGCTTTTCAGATTAGGTCTTTGATTCAGACAGGAGAACAGTCCAAGTAGCACTTCTGTCAAATGCAGAACTGTGGGAAAACTGGCAGTGACTCAGCAGAGCACAGACGAGAATGTGGACGGAGGAGGTATGCAGACATAAGAAACGTGTTGCACCCAACCTGAAGGAGGAGGGCTCTACTTGCCAAAATAAAAGCATATCAACAACATGAATTGAAAATAGACAGAATTAGGCAAAAATGGGCAAAAAACAATCATTATCCGTGCAACACGAGCAATAACAAGGAGGTCCGCATTGACCTTATCGTAGAACGTCCGTTTTTTAATCTAAAACTCAGTCTTTAATCTTTGGTATTAACATTGTGGACTGACAATGTCACACAGGGACAGCAGACGCCTGGCTCCTGGTGGTGCCTTAAACCTGCAGGGGTGGAGAACCCAGGCGGTCTCAAGGTTTTTAATCTTTTCCAAAGAGCATCATCTTAGTCCTTGCCGTGACTGTAGTTGATCTATCCTACGTCATGTCCTTGTCTTCTCAACACACGACGAACTATGCAACCTTTGCTAAACCTTATTATTTTACTTGTTGGTGAATTATTTAATACTTTTTTTCTCACTTTCATGTGCCAGTTTCCTAATTAGAGCTAATCACATTTATAGAGCAAAAGCAGTGCAGCTTCCCCCCCCCAAGACTTTTAATGCAAACAGATCAAAGAAAAAGCCCTAAAAGAGAAGCATCGAATGATATCAGCATGGATAGCAAGCTAAGCTTATTAAAGGAATCATCCCCCTCTTAAGTGAGGAGTTAGGTGGTACGCTGAAAAGCCGACAAAACACAGATGGTCAAAGCAACAGACTCCACCTGAAACCTGGTCCCAGTTCTGTACCATTGATTGTAAAAATAAAAACAAACATCCTGTGCCTGAAGTTTGCTCTGATTTAAACTCAGCTGCAGGATTTACACAACTTCTACCCACAGGTTGACCTCTGCTTCTCATGGCACGCTTAATGTACACACACGCCGGAGAGCAGGGAACTTAACAAAGAAGAAGCCGATCCTGCTAACATCTACACACCCAACCTCACTCACCACAAGCCAGGGTTGCCCTTGGCTGTCTCACAGAAGAAGTGGTTGAAAAGATCTCTGGTGTTGAAGTTGCCCAGCATGATGGTGGAATGAGAACATGAAGCTCCTGGTCAGCCAACTCATGACTGCAGCAGGGAGCCTTTAATCCGGTCACATGACCCACAGTTTAATAATCCCCTATGGTCTCACAGCACCTGGTCCAAATGGGCCAAAAGCCAGAACGTGTGAACAAGTGAGGGGGGGCCGTCAAAGATGAACAACAGTGTATAAGTGTATTTATTTCTAAATAAATTTGGGATTTATGCACAAAATGAATTAACTGGTTTGCAGATGTTTATGGCATCAGATGTAAAGCTGCAGAAACTCTTTAAAGCAAGTACAGTCGTTAAAGACACACTGATTAAATTAATTTTTGGTGTTTTTGCTGGATTTTTCTGACTGCAAGACTTATATAAAAGAAATAAGACTAAAATTGCATTTCTGAGTGTTTCTTTATTCAAATTGTTATAAATCAGGAGCAGAAGCAAAAAGGCAGTTGGAAAAAGCTTGTACAGGTGTCATGCAGAGGCTACTACAGCACGCCACTCCATCCTAGTGCATCCGCTAATAGACGACTAGAGAACGTGTAAACAGATGGATGATGGGAAGTAGGGGCAGGCTTAGTCCGCACCAACGGTCCCGTCCACAACTCAGAGGCAAATTTTTGATGAACTACTGCCACTCTGCAGAAATT
Organism: Oryzias latipes; assembly: GCF_053564925.1. Classification (NCBI taxonomy): domain Eukaryota; kingdom Metazoa; phylum Chordata; class Actinopteri; order Beloniformes; family Adrianichthyidae; genus Oryzias; species Oryzias latipes. The sequence goes on along the minus strand of NC_136256.1, from coordinate 21,685,826 downwards.
AGGTCCTAGAAAACGACACAGGTTTTGATTTTGGCTAATAACAGCATAATCATAATTACACGACCACCAGGAATGCTTTTGAAATAGATCAAAATAGGATTGGCAAGGGAGATTAAGCCCTAGCATGTATGGTGTTAACTTATTTACAGATCTGTTCTCTGTGCGCATACTTTTTTTTTTTTTTTTACCTGTGTTTGAGATGTGCCTCCAGGTCACAGCGGGGCATGCTGAGCGAGCAGACAGGACTCAAAGGGCAGGAAACGGAGAGCTTGTCTAGCAGCTTGTGCACCAGGATGCTGGATCTGCGGCACGCCTGCAGCTGCAGCCGCGTCCTGTCAAGAGGGCAGAAGTCCCTCTCCTGGAGGAAGCTGCGCAGGCAGCGGGCGCAGAAGGTGTGCCCGCACGGCGTGTCCAGAGGCTGCACCAGCGGTTGCAGGCAGATGTGGCACACCAGGTCGTCGTCCACCTCCAGCCGGTAGTTGTAGAGATGGTTTTCCCAGGTTCGGTGGATCTGACCACACTCTGGACAAAGAGTCTCGGGAGTTGGCTCCGTTGGCCGTGTGACGTCCACCTCGCAGCCTGGGCTGCCCATTTTTCTCCTTCAGCACAGCTCAGATTTTGGCACAAATGACTCCAGTTGTGTGGAGGGCAAGGGTTACGCACTTCTCTATCCCATAAGCTTCACGGGCTGAACAGGTTGCAGAGGACAAAGCCCCCCAGTGGCTGATAACGCATCTCCCTGGAGGTCAGAGGGCACAGTGCAATAGTTTAACAGATGTTTCAGAAAAATCAAAACAAGTGTCTTCTGTGGTCGTGCACGCAATCATTTGGCAAATGCTTCATGCACGTGTGCCCATGGGTTTGCATGACACCGATGGCAGCAATGTGTGTTTATAGTACTGTGGCTGTGCCATGTGGATGTCAGTGACTGTGCTGAGATTATGTATTGCTGCTCCTGTCTGCTAATCTGACAGTATAATCTCTCTTTTACTCTCGCCTACTCCAATCTTCCAATTCCGCAGAGAGGGAATTATCTGGGATTGATGTAGGGAGAGGATACAGATGAGAGAAAGTGGGATAGGAGAAGCCACAGACAGGAAAGAAGAGGGAGAAGAAAAAAGTAGAATAAGATGCAAGGGAGAAAGATTTGGACCTGATGCAGAAAAAAAACACAAAGTAGAGCAGGAATAAAGAAAGAGAAGATACATTTGAAAAAAAATGAGAGAGATAAAATCTGGGACAGGAATGTAATTTAAATAGTCCAAAAAATACTGTGAAACCTTTAAACCCTTGATATTTTTGGCCACGTGTGGAGGATGCTGCCCTCCTCTGCAACAGAAACGGAACATGCCTAAAGCAAAATTGTGAAAAATAGCACTCCAGCAAGCAGAGCGTGTCTTCAGAGTTAATGTGGTGTAATGTGTTTGCTTATTGTTTCCACAGAGTTTCACATCCAACGCCTTTCAGATCTTCATCAGCATCATTCGCCCCTCTGGAACTGATGCTGTTAGCGGACAGCAGAGGGCGTGCCTCTCCCCACAGCGGGCCAGCCAAGCCACAGTGACTACCTGCCTCTGTTCCAGCAAGGGTCTGCTCCTGTCTCCATGACGACCTGGATCCTGTTCTGTTCAGTGTGGTTTGACATTCACAGTGTAGCCAGAAAAGGATGCAGAGGAGGTGCACAACAGATGCACTTCTCCCAGCAGGACTCTGTGCTCCTCCACAGCAGAAGCTGAAAGCTTGTCAGACAATGATATATGAGTCCAATTTGTTGATTTTTTCCCCCCTTTTTTGTGTTTTTCTTTTTTTCAATCTCATCTGTGTAGTTATCCAGTTCTGATGCAACCTGTCTCCTCTGTCTCCTTAGCTACCAGGCCGGTAGTCACAGATTTCTGCCTCCTTCAAGTGCGTGCTCCTGTCTGTGTCTGACTGGCTGCTTCTGTCCCTATCCTGCAGCTGGACATGAATTTAACATGAGGACACAAGGCTTCTCTGTCTCTGTAACAAAGCTGTGACATCACCACATCACACACAGACTTGTAGACATGCACAAGCAAGAGCAAACAGAAACACACAAGGGCTTTTTTTAGGCAGAAGCCCCTGAAATCTCCTCATCAATAAATAACGCCTTCCGGTTTTAACAGTAAATGCATTTTTGAGTCAGGAAGCAGTTGAAAAACAATCTATTTTAGACAAAAGCCACGCTGGGCTGATTTTTTTTAATAAGTGAAGGCTTGCAGATGCGTGTGACACGTTCTTAATCCTTCTTGTCTGAGTTCAAAGCTGTACTTGCTCATCTTTTTATATTAGGATACCGGTCCTGCACTTGCTCTCATTTTCCCACAGATTACTATCTAATCTTGGGAGAACTAGGCAGCGGCATGCAGGAGTTTCCTTTTTAGAAGATCAAAAGACTCTATGGCACTCATTTAAAAACTCAGGTGTATCAGGCACCCAGGTATCAGATATTTTACAAAAACCTCATTTGGATGTCTTTCATCCTACAAATACTAAACACACAAAGACAGCACGAGAACTGATGTGAACATTATTATATATTTATTTTTTGCATGCATTAGTAATAATACAAAAACTGAGCCTGCTGTAAATTACATTTTCAATTATTATTGTCAATTTTCTGCATTTACCTTAATAACGCCCCATCTGCAAAGCAATTACTAAAATATATATATATATATATTTTTGATACCATCAATGTTTAGATAAGCCCTCCCCCCATCTCTCAAACCCCCCGTTCACTGTCTGAGTCCAACCCCCCCTAGGAGCGAAAAGGGAGGACAGAAGAGGCGACAATGGTAATAACAGAAAAAGCCAGCATCACACACACTGACGCCGCTTACAGTGAAAGGATGCAGATGTGATGTTACCTCTTCAGGCTGCTCCTCTGCGCCGCGCCCGGGCCTCGAAGAGGGGCGGGGGTGGCGGGACAATTAGCAGCTGCGGGACCTCAGTCACGCAGTCGCCGCAACGGACGGCCCGTTCCGCAAACCTGCACGAAAACGCCCCCGTCACTTTGGTGCCTGGTCCCGCCCACTGCTGTCCGTCAAAGAGACTGGGCGGAGTTTGCCGCTGTCAATCCACAAAAAAAAGAAAAAAAAAGTAGAGGTGGCTTCAATGTCGCCTGCCCAAAAACGTCCATTCAGCGGGAATTAAAATCTTTTAATATGTTTATGATTCCGATATGTTAGAGGTAATAACATAAACGGATAAAGCTTCGGGATCATACAGGGCATGGAATATTTTTTGTTTTTCAATGTGACAATTACAACTATTATTTTAGTAACTAAATTACTTTAGAATAAATGTTTGGGTTCTAAAAACGGCGTGAATTTTACAAAAATGCATTATTTATTTAAAAAAAAATGTTATGGTTTAACAATATAAAACAATGAAATGATCAGGCATCTTTTGGTCATAAAATCAGGTCCTCGAAAGAAGGACCTCGCAGAGGTAAATAAATCCCCTAACATGAGCCTGTAGAAATTTCCTGAAATAATTCTGCGTTTTAAAGTCTTTAGGTGGTCAGGCATAATGGCTGAAGATAATGAATTGGAAAAGTAAGTATTTTTTATTTTTAGATTATCATCGATTAACTTGTTTACGTTTGCTCGGTTAAACTAATACATCGGGGGAATGGTGTCTGGTACCACCAGATTAGGCTAGCATGTTTGCATAATGCATTTCTGTAGCTATGGGGTTATTTTGGTTAGGGGACGGAGTGTATCTTGTGTAGCAGTCAACACACTCTGCCTTTTGGCAATCAACAGCTGTTCTCACTACGTGCTATAAGATCGGCTGAATCAGAGAGAGCCCCCTGCGAGACTAATGCCTCAGCTGGTCGGGTTAAACGGGGACACCGCTGATGTCCCAATTACTTATGATTCACTTCCTCCGCGTCTCCTATTTTCTTCCTCGCTCGCACATAATTATATTAGTCTCCCCTTGAGCTTTTATGTCATCTTGGTCTTCTGTTGTTATCCGCATTTTTCTACGTCTTTTCCTCCAGACGGGCTATAGAGGAACTCCTCAAGGAGACAGACAGAGCCAGGGTGAGAGCTGAGACCATGGGCCCTGCAGGATGGTGAGTTATGGTTCTGAAATGTCATCCCTGACAGCCTCCACATAAAACGCCATGTAAAATCTTACTTCATAGGTTTAGCTGTTTTTTTTGGAGGCTTCTATTATTGTTGTATTTGTGTTTAACTAGTTTTCTATTATAGATAATTCGTCAGGTTCCCAAAGACACTTGTCTCTCTTGGCATCTAAAAGCACACACATATAGACTAAATTTATTATTAATATTTATTTATTGATTGTGTGTCTGTAGTGATTCTATGTCTAAAAAAAACGGTATAACCCTGTGAACTTTCCTGGAATTGAAAATATGCTTTCAGACATTTTTATTTTCTGGGCTGACGCTGATTTATCAAAACTATTTTTTTCTTCTTGATTTATTTCAGATGTGAGAGGTCAAAGCTAATGTTCTGAAGCTGTCATTCACTCGTCATTTAATGCAGTTACAAAAGTCACTTGAAAGGAGGGGACAAAAGGCAAATAAAATTTTTTTTTAAAAGACTGTCCATAATTATAATGTTACCTAACTTAAACTTTTCACATTTTTTTGTCTATCCCAAACATTTACATGACAACGTTCTCTGAAGTCTGCAAGGCTTGTCTTTTGTGTAACAATTACAGTTTGAGTTTTTTCACACTGTGTCGCATTTACAATCATAGATTTATCTTGGTAACCAATATTTGTTGACTGATCTGTATTAATTAGATCGACAAATGTTTGCAAGTATATTGTTGCACAATGATTTCTTTTGCATGAAATTATTTATTGACCTATTCACTTTTTGTGTATTTGATCTGTTTGATGGTTAATGGGTTTCTCTTTGGATCTCCCTTCATTGAGTCTCTTGAAATGATAAGATTTATTTGTGTATGTTTAACAGATCTTAAACAAATTTAGAAGGACTTTATTCTTTTTTGTGGGTTTCTAATGAAGAGGTTTATGTTATTTTGTTTTTTAGGTCTGGTCCAAAAAAACTACAGAATATTAAAAAAAAGTTGGTTTATGTAATTTCCAGAAAACTTGCACCTCTTATCACACTATTTAGTAGTAAATTAAAGAATGACCCAGTATTTTTAAGTGTTAGAAAACATGGAAAAACAGCACAATACCATAATGTTTTATTTTCATGTGGGAACCTAACAAAAAGTGAAATTATACAAAAAGCAGTAAGGTGAGCATCTAACTCCCAACTTAAAGCAAAGTCATGCCCTTAATAGTTGTCCTATAATTTAAATTGTACTCTGGAGACAATTTGTCCTTTAATGGAAACGACTATACATCTGTCAGATATACTGATCAGATAACTGTCGCTTTTCACATTAGACTTTAGATTAAAAAAAAAACCTTAATTCTGAATTTTTAAGTGGTTGTGTTGTCTTCTTCTCTGTCAGGTTGAAATGTCCCCTGCAGAGCACCAACAAACGCTTTCTCCTCAACACTCTGCGCTCTACCGGCCTGCAGCGGCGAAACGATGAGCAGAGAACCGCAGACTCCAAAACAAGAGACCGCCTGACCCACAAGTCCCGTGACAGACGGTGTGACCGCAGCAGAACACCTCCGACAGACCACAGGAGTAATGGACGCCACAAAGACCATAAACATCACACCCGTTCAAACCGAGATAAGGAACTGGACAAAGATAAGAACAAATCTGACAGACACGGGGACAACAGCAGAGACAGGAAGCATGCCGATGGACCAAACGGAGACAGAAAAAGAAGTTCTTCATGAATGAACTTGCTGTGTTTTAAAGGTAGCCTTGATGCTCTACTGAAAAATTAATTGGCTGGAGGAGTATGGCTGACTTGAAATAGTTCTGTAGAGCCCTCTCACCCTCACAGAGACCCAGACAGACTAGAAGGACCTCTGCTGATCACAACGAATTGTACAGTGACAGAATATACAATTTGTATTACAGCTTTTGAATGAATGAATGAAGAGAGTAAAAGGAAATAAATATTTTGTGTTTTCAGGCATGAATAATTGATCCTCTTACAGTTCTAACATGAATCTTTATGCACCAGAACGAAACATCAAATATACTTTTTAGGATATAATCTAAAAATCATATCAAAGCTAATATTTGTTTTATCATGTTCCACTTTGTAAAGGTGGCTGTAGCTCCATTATAATGTCATTAACCATTCTTTTGTGGTTATCCACCACTGGTGTTTATATAAGCCATGCTGCTGTCGCCAAAGAGTAAACAAATTTTATATCCTGTCTAATGTTTTGAAATGTGCACAGCAGCTATCAGAACCGCTCTTGTTTTTCAAAGGAGAAAAGTGGTTTCCTTACACTCCCAGTCCCCGTGAAGACACAGTACGACTGTTATAGCTATGAATAAAAAGAAAAGATGAGAATTCCATCTTCCTGGACATCTACTTTAGCCGAAGGTGATGTTGTAACTTCACTATAGCTCTTGTTTTTGAGTCATTTTCAGGTTTTATTGTTCTCAAAGCTTTTTTTTTTTAACGCCTCGATTACAACCAGTTAGACCATTTCTCCCTCTGCTCACAAAAAGGTCTATAAGTTCTCTAAAAACATTTCATAGTCATGCTTCATAAATCACGCAGTCCATCTCCACTGTAGTAGAGTCTAGTCCTGGTTAACTGTTTCCTTCCTCTTTGCAACAATGATCAAATACCATTAAGCCATATCAGGCGACTCTTTAGCGCAGAATTGGTTTGCTTGAACTTTATTGCATTGCTGAGTGCTGCATTAGGATACCATGAAAAGCGCCATCATTGCTTTTGAGGATCCAAAAAGCAAATAGTTGATAATGTTCAGCTGTAGCTAAGCTCAGGGCCTTCCTACGCTTGGATTAGGAGAAATTGTATACGTCTCAAAGTGTTGCGTAAAGTTCCAGGTGCGCTCTGGGGGATGCGCGCTCCACGTCGTTTAATTGAGTTCAGTCACGCTCTCCAACTTAATTGACACACTAGGAGAGCTGTTGTTTAATGGGGCGGACACTCACGACCGCCAGAGGCTAATGGCCAGCAAACATGGAGAGTACAGCGGGAGAGGCTGTTCGTTGTTGCTAAGGGCCCTTCGCGCGGTGACCGCCCCAAGGCGCGCAAATTTGAGTTAAATGATGCATTTCTGAAAGTGTAATGGATAGGTTTTCAGACGACAGACCCCCAAAAATAATAAAATAAAATAAATGCAGTGGAAGACATCGAGTTTCCAAGACGACTGTTTCTCCGTTCTCTTATCTGAGAGGTCAAGCAATGTTTGCGCTCATATGCATCGATTTATTAGGCGCAGCGCGCAAACAGGAGACACATCCAAATGAAATATCGATTGAAAACTATGAATGAAGAGCCATGTAAAGTGGTGCGCATGATCATTTTGTCTTTTCATGACGAAGCAGAGTTTAAACTGTACATTTGAGTCGAGACTCACGCATGTGGGAGCCATGCGGCTAAACGCAGCGTTATTTACAGAGTGGCATTGATTTATGCGCCGAAAGTCGTCCTGTTAAATTTACCGAGGGACGAAAAGCCCACAAGCTGGAGAATATCCTAGTAACTCGGCGCCTTGGTCTGCCGTCCTGAGCAAATAATGAAACCAATGGCCTGGGCGCCGCAGAGTCACATGGTGACAGAGCGACACACCTGCAGGCAGCAGACGGGGCCTCGCAGTTGCGCCACAAGCAGGTAGAGCCGAAGGTCCACACGGACGCGCAGGTGCGCTGAATGCCCCGCAGCTTCGGGTGTCCTCCAGCCATGAACCGGGAAGATCATTACTACCCCTCTCAGGTGTTCAAAGACCCCTGCGCTTACCAGAGGTCGCAGTGTGATGAGTACAGCCCACCGCCGTGCCTCTACATGAGCAGGCAGGCCCATTCCGTCTACACTCCACCAACACTGGGAGCCTTGGAGCAGGCCAGCTTACCTGACTCGGCACCGATTTACGGTTTACCCAGCATGCGGGAGGATCCAGGTGTGCCTCAGCTCCACCACCAGCAGGAACTGCAGCAGCCACCGCTCCAAGCTCTGGGATATGGAGACACGGTGGAGCAGAGCGCGTATCAGCTGCCTTTCCCCTGGATGAAAACCACCAAATCTCACTCACACACCTGGAAGGGACAGTGGGCAGGTAAAGACGTCCTTAAAAGTCAGAGAAGAGGGGATTTTATGCAATCTGGTAAATAAAACCCTTAAAATGTGGTTTTCAAGTCAGTTCTTTAATTTTTTGTGTGTTATCCTCACATTTGGAGCCCATCAATGTAATTCTGGGCTTTTGTCAGCCTGTCAAAGGCCCGGAAGACACTTTCTGAGGTCTTTTATTAGGAAAATGTGTTGTTTTTTTCATGTGAAAATGAAGTTTGACCTTATTCCAAGTCAAGCAAAGCAAGGCGCAATTATTCTCTCACATCAACAAGTCAGGGACATTTGATTGATTTGTAAAAAGGACATTTTTAGCAGCTCGATTAGTAAAACTGTAATAATTATACATTCCAAAAACAGAAATTTGTGCATTAATTCATTATTTTGGGTATATCTTATTGGAAGATTTTGAATGATCAATAGGCATTTGATTGCGTCATCTGTGATTAATCAGAACTTTTTGGTTCATTTTCTAAGATAAATTCTGGAAATGATGAGCAATCAAAAGCAATGAGACATAAATAGGATGATTCCTCAACACAAGATGCCTGCAAAGTTATATTTCAAAATAAAAATTAATTGTAAATTATGCTTATTTCTTTAGTAAATATTACAAATAACATCCAAATTTATATTAATTTTCTTTTAGATATTGAATGCATGAAAAATAAACGTTTTTGTGACGCACAGAAAAATGAGCCGTGATTGAGTCCACTTTGTAGGGCACGTGCGTTCAGTTTTTGTGAGTGGATTGATTCTGAACAGGAAAGACATAAAGAATGCTTTATGACTGATAGGATTATATATGTGTCAGATTTATTGTGTGTATTTATATATATATGGACCAGCGCCATTCTGTCCCGTAATAGAGATAAAGAGACTCTTCTTTTGATCTGGAAATCAGAAAAAACTAACTAAATTTTGAAATTTCCAAAAATGTAATTATATAGAAAATAAACATGTTTTCATTATTTGCATTGGTATAAATGAATAAAGAAAAAAATATTCAAAAGTACATTTCATTAAACGATAGTGGGTTATTTTCTAACATGACTAAAAAAGAGATGCATTATGGGATATGTCCATTTACTGTCCATACACTCTAAAAACACGTGTTTTTTTTTCATGTGTTGGGTTATATTTTTCTGTTACTTTTTGGGACAAAGCCTTACTACTTTTTTTGGTTTTCATTTCAGCCCTATTTATTTTTTTCTTTTTCAAAGTAACCAAGAAAAAAGTTAGTCCTCTTTCAACCTTGGAGTTTGGTTAAAACAACTCAACTTGGTTAAAACTGTAAACAGTTACACTGTAAAACATGGCTATTTTACCGTGTAAGGATTTTTTGAAGTTTAATAGTTTGTGCTTTGCATAAAACCTCAAAAGAAATGCTGTAAGGTTATTTTATTTCACTGAGATTACATGTGTGTCCCAAACAATTTGGAAACATTTGTTGTTGTTTTAATAAGCCTATTGTTGTGGTTTAAGGGCCATACGTGATGGCGGAAACCGAGGAGAACAAGCGCACCAGGACTGCGTACACGCGCGCACAGCTGCTGGAGCTCGAGAAGGAGTTTCTGTTCAACCGCTACATCTCCAGGCCGCGGCGCGTCGAGCTGGCGCTGACCCTGAGCCTCACCGAGCGTCACATCAAGATCTGGTTTCAGAACCGGCGCATGAAGTGGAAGAAGGAGGAGGACCGGAGGAGGGCGAGGGGAGGCGATCCGGATCAAGACTCCTCCATCACCTCTGGAGACCAGGGAGAGACTGCAGGTGGAGTGTCCTCCACGAACGGATCTCACACTTCCACACCCCCAGTTTCCCCGCTTCATGGTTGCACTTTCTCGGCGTCTGTGACAAGAGAACCAGCATAGACCTTTTCTGAATAGTGAAACCTTCAGAGAACCACAAACCTCTCGAGTTACAACCTAGTGCATATGCCTTCGATTTTTTGCTGGACCAAAGTTCCTGTTGGAGTCTGTCATTTCTGGACTAAAGCAACAGCCACCTCTCCATCAAGTTCGCATGTTTTAATTTACTTGGGACACCAGGGGGCATCTGGAGACAGCAAACCGCCCTTTACGCGCAGCAGGGTTTACTCTGCAAACAAAGCGTCACAGTTTTCCACGCCACGACAAAATATCTTTATATTTTTTTTTAAATATAAGCGAGCTATTTCTCAGATGTCTGTCATTCCTCCTGTTGATTCCATGTAAGCGGGACTGGAGTTGGTTTATATTTTAACATTGAAGATGTTTCACCTCTACTCCAAAAGGGTTTTAGAATTAAGACGTCTCTTGGAGAAAAGTCAAGTATTTCTCAAATGTGAACCAGTTTTGAATGGTTTATTGCTGTATATTAGTTTTAACATAACACAAGTTATATATTTCAAATAAAGAATGCAACACAGCAAAGTTTGACAGCAGTGTTGGGGTTTGGTACAGAGGACACGCGCGCGCACGTCTCTTTCAGTTCACAACTTGAATGTTCTGTCAGAAAGCAGCAGGGTGTGGATGCGCAGACGGCAGATCTTCTTCACCTCCTCGATGCCGCGCGTTCTCTCTACAATGCGCTCGTTCTGGCAGCGCTCGGACAGCTGCTGCAGGATGGCCGCCTTCTCGTTCATCCGCGCGCAAATCACGAAAGGGAACCCGAAGCGTTTCTTGTATTCCTCGTTCAGCCGCGCCATGCGCGCGGCTTCCAAGGAGCTCAGCGCGTCCATGCCAGCCTCAGCCTGCTCCTCTAGAGATTCTCGGGTCAAGGTGCCGCTTTTGAGATCCCTTCCAGCAAGATCCGGGTGGCACCTGAGGATCCCCTCTTTACCTGGACACATTATCACTCATTGACTTCTGTTTGTTTTATTTTAAAACCCACGATAATCTGTGCAACTGTGCGCAAAATTTGGTCTGAGAGTCACATGAAAAAATATATATGTAATATATATATGCACAAAGCATTTTTTCGTCTTACCTGATTCTGGGAGAGCATCAATGAACTCATTAATGGCAGCTTCAAGCGCCTTGACGCTCACAAAGGGACGACAGGACCACACAGCAGCAGGAATCAGGGGACATTTTTCCACCACGTTCCCAAAAACATCAACAAAATCTTCATAAGATAGAACATTTACAGCGGCTATGTCCATATTTTTGTGTAAAGTCTTTAATGGTTGCTCAGACGAGTTTGATGAACTTTGGACAACAAAGGTAAACGCACTGGCGGACACACAAAATAAGCCCCATGCACGTGTCCAGCTCTGGTTAATATTTTCTATGGAAAATCAGCTGTCAGTCATTTGGCAATTTATCTCCAGAGAGCAGCAAAACAATGACGTAGTGAAAATGCTCTTCCTGGTCCCCAAACGTGAATGTGGGTTTTCCACGTGCGCAATTGCGCACAGATCATTGAAGCTTTAACATAAACTTTGATAGAGGGAGTTGTGATCGAGAAACAGGTTTTTTGTTTTTCAATTAAGCAAAATGAGTTTTAAATGTTTACATCCTACACCAACATGTACATGCTTGGCCATATTGAAAGACACGGTTTATTCTTTGTGCTATCCTATGACCCCACCCTTACATTGACATGTTATCCCTACCATGACAAAGGTGGATAAAGGTGGATTTCATGTAATCCATGGACACCAGTGAAAATCACAAATCATCGAAGAAAAAAGGTTCTGCGCACTGTCTAGTGGGGTCTAGGTGACCCCACTCCAAATGTCAAAGTGCCTATATAGCACAAGGGTTATTTAATTAACTTGGAGATTTGTCAATGTTATCTTTAGTTTGACATGTTAATATTTCAGATGCAGTTGTCAGATAATGATCAAGTGTAACCTTTATCATTATTTTCATCGTTTTTCTATGTTTGGAAGATAAAAAGTTTGATTTAATTAGTCTTCTCCAAAAACCTTTCTGCAAAAATTTAGCATTTTCTCCTTTTTACAAACACGAATGTTTAGCTAATCAATTACCACAATCATAAAAAAGACTGATCCAGAACTGTCTGAAATAGATTTAATGATATAGATTTAAACACAAAAATGTAATCTTTCATACATAATAATCTAAATTATACATAGAAAATATATCAGTGTTTATGAAAAATGCTAAATGAAGAGTTAATACGATACAAGTGATGCAAGGAAATGCAAAACAATGAAATTGTCATGGTTTCAGTTTGTTGTGTCTTGTTTTTGGTCCTTGTTCTGTCTAGTTTCTGTTTCCTGTTTTATTTTGAAAGTCTCCTGTCTTGTCTGGTTTCTTCAGTTTTACTTCCTTTGGTCCCCATCTGCCCTGATCGTGTTCACCTGTGTCTTGTCTGCCCTGTCTGTATTTAAGTCTTGTCTCTGCCTTCCTCCTGTGTTGGTCCATTAGTACCCCTGTTATGGTGTTCATGCCATGGTCCTCGTCCATGTTTCATGCCACGCCAAGTAAGTTTTTGTTTCCTTTGTCATCCTGCTCGGCAGCGCTTTTGTTTGTGGTTGTAATTAAACCCCTTGCCCCGGAACTTTGTGCCTCCTGCCTCTGCATTCTGGGTCCTACCGGCTCCACTGCCACGCCTTACCCGCCTGAGCTCGGCTCCACGCCTTACCCGCCTGAGCTCGGCTCCACGCCTTACCCGCCTGAGCTCGGCTCCACGCCTGACCCGCCTGAGCTCGGCTCCACGCCTGACCCGCCTGAGCTCGGCTCCACGCCTGACCCGCCTGAGCTCGGCTCCACGCCTGACCCGCCTGAGCTCGGCTCCACGCCTGACCCGCCTGAGCTCGGCTCCACGCCTGACCCGCCTGAGCTCGGCTCCACGCCTGACCCGCCTGAGCTCGGCTCCACGCCTGACCCGCCTGAGCTCGGCTCCACGCCTGACCCGCCTGAGCTCGGCTCCACGCCTGACCCGCCTGAGCTCGGCTCCACGCCTGACCCGCCTGAGCTCGGCTCCACGCCTGACCCGCCTGAGCTCGGCTCCACGCCTGACCCGCCAGAGCCTGACTGCTGGCCCGACCCGCCTGAGCTCGGCTCCACGCCTGACCCGCCTGAGCTCGGCTCCACGCCTGACCCGCCTGAGCTCGGCTCCACGCCTGACCCGCCGGAGCCTGACTGCTGGCCCGACCCGCCGGAGCCTGACTGCTGGCCCGACCCGCCGGAGCCTGACTGCTGGCCCGACCCGCCGGAGCCTGACTGCTGGCCCGACCCGCCGGAGCCTGACTGCTGGCCCGACCCGCCGGAGCCTGACTGCTGGCCCGACCCGCCGGAGCCTGACTGCTGGCCCGACCCGCCGGAGCCTGACTGCTGGCCCGACCCGCCGGAGCCTGACTGCTGGCCCGACCCGCCGGAGCCTGACTGCTGGCCCGACCCGCCGGAGCCTGACTGCTGGCCCGACCCGCCGGAGCCTGACTGCTGGCCCGACCCGCCGGAGCCTGACTGCTGGCCCGACCCGCCGGAGCCTGACTGCTGGCCCGACCCGCCGGAGCCTGACTGCTGGCCCGACCCGCCGGAGCCTGACTGCTGGCCCGACCCGCCGGAGCCTGACTGCTGGCCCGACCCGCCGGAGCCTGACTGCTGGCCCGACCCGCCGGAGCCTGACTGCTGGCCCGACCCGCCGGAGCCTGACTGCTGGCCCGACCCGCCGGAGCCTGACTGCTGGCCCGACCCGCCGGAGCCTGACTGCTGGCCCGACCCGCCGGAGCCTGACTGCTGGCCCGACCCGCCGGAGCCTGACTCCATGCCTGACTCCATGCCTGACTCCATGCCTGACTCCATGCCTGACTCCATGCCTGACTCCATGCCTGACTCCATGCCTGACTCCATGCCTGACTCCATGCCTGACTCCATGCCTGACTCCATGCCTGACTCCATGCCTGACTCCATGCCTGACTCCATGCCTGACTCCATGCCTGACTCCATGCCTGACTCCATGCCTGACTCCATGCCTGACTCCATGCCTGACTCCATGCCTGACTCCATGCCTGACTCCATCACGCCTGACGACTCCACGCCTGACGACTCCACGCCTGACGACTCCACGCCTGACTCCATCACGCCTGACTCCATCACGCCTGACTCCATCACGCCTGACTCCATCACGCCTGACTCCATCACGCCTGACTCCATCACGCCTGACGACTCCACGCCTGACTCCATCACGCCTGACTCCATCACGCCTGACTCCATCACGCCTGACGACTCCACGCCTGACGACTCCACGGATCTCATGCCGGACCTGCCTCGCCGGACCGCTCGGCCCCCCGGCCGTCCTCCGGACCTGCCTCGCCGGACCGCTCGGCCCCCCGGCCGTCCTCTGGACTCTTGTGCCCGTCGAGGTTTATCCTCCGGGGCCCCCCCCTCATGTGACTTTTGGAACCTCGGAGCGGTTCCTTGAGGGGGGGGTACTGTCATGGTTTCAGTTTGTTGTGTCTTGTTTTTGGTCCTTGTTCTGTCTAGTTTCTGTTTCCTGTTTTATTTTGAAAGTCTCCTGTCTTGTCTGGTTTCTTCAGTTTTACTTCCTTTGGTCCCCATCTGCCCTGATCGTGTTCACCTGTGTCTTGTCTGCCCTGTCTGTATTTAAGTCTTGTCTCTGCCTTCCTCCTGTGTTGGTCCATTAGTACCCCTGTTATGGTGTTCATGCCATGTTCCTCGTCCATGTTTCATGCCACGCCAAGTAAGTTTTTGTTTCCTTTGTCATTCTGCTCGGCAGCGCTTTTGTTTGTGGTTGTAATTAAACCCCTTGCCCCGGAACTTTGTGCCTCCTGCCTCTGCATTCTGGGTCCTACCGGCTCTCGAGCCACCTCACCGTGACAGAAATCTTAATTGTGGATTGATAAAGAGAAACTCTTTCAATAGTGATACACAAGGCAGTGATAATAAAATGCCTTCCCGGTACACAAAGGGAAGTAAATATCAGATGTGATTCGACATCTAAAATTATGAGATTTCATTTATGGTTGCTTTTACTCATTTCCTTAATTCTTGTTTTTAGTCAATTTGCTAAAACTCCTGGACTCTTCTGCCTTTTCTGCCTGGACTTTTTTCTTTTACAGCTGGGAGCAGGTCATTTGATACAATTAATAGCATTTTCAATTTTTTTTTAACTTTCTTAGTCTAAATTGAGCTAATTTTTTATTTTTTTATAGAGAAATCTTTTGAGAATCTTTTTAAAATGTCCTCAAAAATTGCTATTTCACTTTTGACCCTTATATGTTTTCAACATGTTAGTGTAAATGGATTAAAAAAATAAAAGGTTATGACAAAGAAATTAGACAAACTATATCTCCTGAAAACTGGTGAAGGTGGTCTGATGATCTATTAACCAGTTAGGTTATAGATAAGACCATATAAGTTATATAAGTTATAAGCTCAAATCCCAGGAGGCTTCAACAACTTCATGTTTCCCCCTGAAACTCTTTAAGTTAAAAGAACTAAAGAATGCTTCTGCGTTAGTTTTTTAGTGATGTGATGCAAAATGTGTTTAGTGGTGGAATACTTCTGAGATAAACCAAGTAACGTTTGAATGAAAGCATGTTTAAATATTGACATTTAAATATTTAATGAATAAATTTGTAACTATGAAGATATTTGACTCATAAAGGCATAAACTAGTTGCAGTTATTTAAGAGTCAAATAAAGATGAATAAGTCAAAACTTTAAATGAACACAACTTTTAAGACTCCATAAGTAACATGCTTTTTTGAATACATGATTAAGTGTTGCCTAAATTCATTTTAAATCTGCAAATTAAAGTCCCACTCTGATCATCATTTGATCTGTTTTCAAAGCTTTCTAAGTGGTCATTTAATTATGATCATGCAGATTTTAGCCAAGATAATAAAATAAAACTATCGGTTTCTAGGACAAAGTTTCTGCAGAGCGACAGTAGTTCATTAGAAATTCATCTCTGAGTTGTGGGTGGGACTGGTGGTGTGGAGTAAGCTTGTCCCCTTCCCGTCATCCCCCTGTTTACATGCTCTTCTGCTAGCTTACAGCCTCTCACACCACCCACCTAACATTACCAGTGCAAAAAAAAAAAAAAAAAACGGCGAGCAATATTGGAGCTACGTAGCTGTACGTTTTTGAGCCAGATGATGGCTCGGACGAAGAAGAAAAAGAGATGGGTCTGCACGTGGATGCATCAGAATGAAGCTGAACAGGGAGCTTGTGGCTTTCCATAACTTACCACACACTAACAAGCTTTTTGCAACAGCATTTTGTTTGGATCTTCTCCCAATTCACAATGACTCGAAGAATAAAACACTCAGAAATGCAATTTTGAGCTTAATTTTCTTACTAAATGTCCTCCATCATCACAAAAAGAACATACATTTATTAGAAAAAACAAAAAGCTATTTTTTATCAGAGTGGATCTATACATACCTGTAACCCTTGTGCTATCCTAAGCACTTTAACATTGGGAGTCAGGTCATCTAGACCCCACTAGACAGTGCTCTGAACCTTTTTTCTTCAATGATTTGTGATCTTCACTGGTTTCCATGGATTACATGAAATCCTCTCCATCTTTATCCACCTTTGTCGTGGTAGGAATAACATGTCAATGTAAGGGTGGGGTCATATGGTAGCACAAGGGATAAAAGGACAGAGGTCACAAAGACAGTTTCATAACCTCCCTGTTGAGATCTGTGAAGGAACTTGTGTTAACATAATGTTCACATTTAACACAACCAAAAATAAGACAGAACACAGAACATTTATAATTGAAGGAAGGTAAACAAAAAAAAAATAGAAAAACCTGCTTCCCAGCTTGTCCTGTGGGTGGATTCTCTGTTTTGCCTTAATAGAAATGGTAAAAAGGTCATAAACTTTACAGAGAGAATCGACAGTGATTCCTCCTTCAAGAGGTAACAGTCCTTTTATCTAAAATGTCTTTTCTGTAAATCTTTCAGTGTAGTTGTGTGAAGAAACTGGATTCTCTAGAAAGGACTGTATTAAATTTTAGGTTCGTACCCGTCAGTTTCTTGCACACAGAAATAATGAATAATGACTCAGAGACAGTTACTTAGCTTTTGTGGAGGTTTTACTTCGCACAAACACGAAGGGGACAGACATGAACATGGTACATTCAAAGTCCGAACCAACGAGCTCAGGGATGGGCTTTGGTATAAAAACCCTGCATTTGCATATTCAGAAGATCGTCCGATGGGCCTCGTGTGAAAAACAAGCCCACAGGTTACTGCTGGAGAGAACCTCCAAGGCTAAAGTGAAGATAAGTCTGAGGCCTGCTCAGCAGAAAACATGCACAGAAAAGAGGGAGTATGGGAAGAAACTGTTAGAACAATAGTTTGGCTGTGCTTTCTTCAAATGTAATATAATTTTGAGATGACAATACATGCTCAGTGAATTAAGTTTAAACCATTAGTGTAATAAAAGTTAAAGGCAGTTTCTAACTATTCTTCACATACCCCCCTGTTTGTCATATCAAAATTATATATGGATAGTCAGCAGAACACTTCTCATCATCAACCATATTCCATTTCACGAAGATTTTCAGTATAGGCAGCATATCGGCTCTGCATCGAAAACGAAAGTGTATAGGTACATGTAAATACAAAAGAAAACATAAAATCAACGTGAATAAATGAGCATATCAGAGGTGGTAGGTGATACATGTGTGTTGATGCGAAAACCTCCAGGGCTAAACTTATACCATCTGTGTGAAACTTTCATTGAGCAGTCAGGGAGGGCAAAACTCATCAACGGCCCTGTGCCCCTCAGCAGTCATCCGTAAGGATACGCATGCATCACCAGTCCAAACCTCGGCACAATTTCAGTAATTAAAGTTACATAGAACAAGAAACAAATTAAGAAATAAATAAAATTTAAAAAAAAAATCAAATCAAACAAAAGAAAAACAATAAAAGAAATCTGTAAAGACCAGTTCCAACCACGAGCGGATGCGAACCAGGTTAATTGTAGGCATAATGCTGATAGAGTCGGCCTGACAGCATCTTGGCGATCATTCATTTGACACATGGAATCAAACAGGTGGCGGAAAGAAAAAAGAAAAACACACAGAGGGGACTGGAGTGACCAGTTTTATCAGTACACTCCACCAGAAGTAAACCAATAAAGTGGGGACCCAGACCAGTAGGCGTCAGTCATCTGAGAAAAAATGTGTGATTTAAGGGCCTTGACCTCGCTGATGATGTGAATGAGATCTCCAGAGGAAGAGGGAATAAAATTACAAGATGAAACCACGAGCAACAGCTGGACCCATGTCAGCTGGTTCGAAGCTCACTGTAGCTGGAAGAGAGCAGCGCTAGAGGAAACACACCAGGGAACGCCCCTCGCCAGGAGTGGTGTCACACTGCGGCGGCTTCGTAGTTGGACTTCAACCAGGGATGCGTCTCAAAATGTCAGTCTCATAGGCTCTCAGCAATTTACAGTGGCTTACGTGAATCCAGGAGGGTTCAGCAATTCGTACTGCGGTTGGCATAGCGAGGAGAACCTTGAAGGGTCCCGTCCACCTCAGGTGTGACCAATCAGTCCGTTAAATGGCCTTCAGGTAAAGCAGGTCACCGACAGAGGCCTTCTGGTCAGGATGCAGAGTCTGTGGGGAGGAGAGAGCTGGAGGCAGACTCAATGTTTCCTTTGTTCTCACAGCTTTCTTCAAACAATCATGTAAATTATCAATGGTGCCAGTAGAGCCAGGCATGAGAGTAGAAAAAAAAATCAGGAAAAAAATAAAATAAATAAAATAAAAATAAAATTGTGGGGAAAAAAAAATATTGAAAGTGAAACAGACAAGAACTGCGTCTCATTTTAACAGCACCATGAGCGTTAGGTCCTAAATAAATAAATCATACACGGACACAGTAAAACGGTAAAAACAGGCGCGTTGACTAATGGGAAAGTTTGAACGGAAGGGAGTAGAGCAGTCTGCATGTGATTCTGGAGAATTTGCACAAGAGAATCACAGGTGACATTGTTACAACTATGCAGCTTACAGCGAGTGAGTGAAGGTGGGGGCTGATCAGATAAGGTGGTGAGGTCCGGGGAGAGAAATAATTTTGCTAGAAACAGAAACTAAATGTCCCAAAAAATTTTAACCTGTGCTTGGGCCAGCTGGAGGTTAGTCTTACTGCACTTATTCCCCTGAGAGTTGAAACTTCGAAAGATTAGCAGACATGTCCATTAAAAAAAATGTGAGGCGAGTTAGTGGACCAGAGATCCTCAGGAATGCTTTTAAGGGGTCAGTCCTGATTTACAAGCAGAAATGCAGGGACCTGATCAGTGGGGTCAGAAGGCTGCAATCAAACTTTTTATGAGCAGGGAGAGTGAACTAAAAAAAGGGAAGCGGCATCAGCCATCTGAGTCTGATCATGTTTATTCAAGAAGGAGGTGTGTCCTGCACAAACTGATCCACGTCTGCTTTGTAAGAAATGATACTTTCTATAGCTTTTTCTGAACATCTACCTTAGTCCATGTCCTAAACACTAAAACACGTCCTATCATTATTCTGAGAGCATAGAAAGCTGTTATATCTGCTTACAACTGAGAAATCACCCCTCCTTTCTGCGAGTTCTCATCAGCCTGTCTGCAGGCTCGGGCACGCGCACTCTGATCTGTGAAGCTGTTCCCCCCTCCTTCTGCTCTGTCCTGCACTCTGAGGCTGCTTAACTTTCCATGAAATCCATAATCTTTAACCAATTTATCAAAATACTTGATTAATGTCTGATCCTGACTTTCCACATACTTCCAAACTTCATGAAAAGCTTTCTGGACCTGACCAATGTGCCGTCTTTCTTTTTAGTGAGATTTTGTGAATGAGTCCCACCCATCTTTTTGAGGTTTTTGATCGACGATCAGCCACAACGTTCTCAGGAATTCATAGACCACACCATGCTTCTACAAGAGCTAAATCCCTTGCGGATGTGGCTGTCCTGAGAACCAGCTTCTCAATTTCAATCACAAACCAGAGCTCCCACCCAAGTAACCCTTTTTATGGATTCTCCAGCACTGAATCTAATCAGTAGAAAAAGCTTGGAGAATCAGAAAGAAACCTAATTATTTGTCAACTGAGTCACTATTTTGTTTTAGAACGAGGCATTAATCAAAGTGAGCACACACCACAGGAGCTGTCGAAGAGAGCACACTCAGACACAGACAGAGAGGCCCAAGAAGCATCACACACATATTTCCCCCGGAGCTCCGTTTACTCCATGTGCGGCCCACACAGGACCTTCAGCACAAAATTTTGGACACACAGTCCTGTCGTTGGACACACAGTCCTTTCGTTGTCCTTATAGGACAGTTAGCGCTAAATTTTGGACACACAGTCCTGTTGTTGGACACACAGTCCTTTCGTTGTCCTTATAGGACAGTTAGCGCTAAATTTTGGACACACAGTCCTGTTGTTGGACACACAGCCCTTCCTTCGTCTACACAAGACGTTTAGCGCAAAAATTTTGGACACACAGTCCTTCCGTTGGACACACAGTCCTTCATTCGTCTACACAAGACGTTTAGCGCAAAATTTTGGACACACAGTCCTTCCGTTGGACACACAGTCCTTCATTCGTCTACACAAGACGTTTAGCGCAAAATTTTTGGACACACAGTCCTTTCGTTGGACACACAGTCCTTTTGTTGTCCTTATAGGACAGTTAGCGCTAAATTTTGGACACACAGTCCTGTTGTTGGACACACAGTCCTTCCTTCGTCTACACAAGACGTTTAGCGCAAAATTTTTGGACACACAGTCCTTCCGTTGGACACACAGTCCTTCATTCGTCTACACAAGACGTTTAGCGCAAAATTTTTGGACACACAGTCCTTTCGTTGGACACACAGTCCTTTCGTTGTCCTTATAGGACAGTTAGCGCTAAATTTTGGACACACAGTCCTGTTGTTGGACACACAGTCCTTCCTTCGTCTACACAAGACGTTTAGCGCAAAATTTTTGGACACACAGTCCTTCCGTTGGACACACAGTCCTTCATTCGTCTACACAAGACGTTTAGCGCAAAATTTTGGACACACAGTCCTTCCGTTGGACACACAGTCCTTCATTCGTCTACACAAGACGTTTAGCGCAAAATTTTTGGACACACAGTCCTTTCGTTGGACACACAGTCCTTTCGTTGTCCTTATAGGACAGTTAGCGCTAAATTTTGGACACAAAGTCCTGTTGTTGGACACACAGTCCTTCCTTCGTCTACACAAGACGTTTAGCGCAAAATTTTTGGACACACAGTCCTTCCGTTGGACACACAGTCCTTCATTCGTCTACACAAGACGTTTAGCGCAAAATTTTGGACACACAGTCCTTCCGTTGGACACACAGTCCTTCATTCGTCTACACAAGACGTTTAGCGCAAAATTTTTGGACACACAGTCCTTTCGTTGGACACACAGTCCTTTCGTTGTCCTTATAGGACAGTTAGCGCTAAATTTTGGACACAAAGTCCTGTTGTTGGACACACAGTCCTTCCTTCGTCTACACAAGACGTTTAGCGCAAAATTTTTGGACACACAGTCCTGTTGTTGGACACACAGTCCTTCATTCGTCTACACAAGACGTTTAGTGCAAAATTTTTGGACACACAGTCCTTTCGTTGGACACACAGTCCTTTCTTTGGACACACAGTCCTGTCGTTGGACACACAGTCCTGTCGTTGGACACACAGTCCTTTCTTTGGACACACAGTCCTGTCGTTGGACACACAGTCCTGTCGTTGGACACACAGTCCTTTCTTCGGACACACAGTCCTGTCGTTGGACACACAGTCCTTTCTTCGGACACACAGTCCTTTCTTCGTCCACACAGGACGTTTTTAACCTACTGAAGGCTATTAGTCGGTACACGCGGCGGTACCTACACTTCAGACTCGGGCACGCGCAGCACCCTGACTGCAAGCGCTGCTCTGTTCAGCGTGCCCGCGCAGCAGTCAGGCTGCAGCCGTGTCTCTATTCTTCCCCCAAAGTTGATGCACGCACACACAAAGACACAGACACATTCAAAGTAAGGCCCTAACAAGTAAAAAGAGGACAGACTTTCTGTGTGGCGTACTCACTTCAAGCAATGAACCTCGTTATTTGATGAGGGTCCGACGTGGCCGAGGGCAAAACTGGATCCGGGGCGAGGGCCGCTGATCCTGAAGGCGGATGTGTCAATGCTGAGGCTGTGATCTCAGACAGCATGCGGTTTTCAGGCAACCCCCCCCAGGGGTTCCAGCGATGTCCAGGGCGTCAGTCGGCCGGCTCAGAAGGACCAAATGTGAAGAAACTGGATTCTCTAGAAAGGACTGTATTAAATTTTAGGTTCGTACCCGTCAGTTTCTTGCACACAGAAATAATGAATAATGACTCAGAGACAGTTACTTAGCTTTTGTGGAGGTTTTACTTTGCACAAACACGAAGGGGACAGACATGAACATGGTACATTCAAAGTCCGAACCAACGAGCTCAGGGATGGGCTTTGGTATAAAAACCCTGCATTTGCATATTCAGAAGATCGTCCGATGGGCCTCGTGTGAAAAACACGCCCACAGGTTACTGCTGGAGAGAAGCTCCAAGGCTAAAGTGAAGATAAGTCTGAGGCCTGCTCAGCAGAAAACATGCACAGAAAAGAGGGAGTATGGGAAGAAACTGTTAGAACAATAGTTTGGCTGTGCTTTCTTCAAATGTAATATAATTTTGAGATGACAATACATGCTCAGTGAATTAAGTTTAAACCATTAGTGTAATAAAAGTTAAAGGCAGTTTCTAACTATTCTTCACAAGTTGATTAGTTTTTTACTTATAAAGAAAAAAATTTTGAGAAATTGTTAGAAATCCACTTGAATCAAAAGTGTTTTTAAAATGTTCTTGTAACATTTTTCTCATTATGGAGGAAATAAAGAAAATTATTTAGTTTTAAAACTGTGTTTGTGAGTATTTTTTCTAATGAAACTGTGATGAATCAGGAGCAGATAAAAAAAACGCCTATTTGAAAAAAAGCACTCAGTTGTAATGCAGCAACTGATTTGATGGGCCAAAGTCTCCCTGCTCTGCTCCATTATGATGCATCCACTTGCAGAAAAATAGATCCATGTATGTCTTTATCTTCCTCGTCTGAGCTGGCATCTGGTTCAGGTTGGATAGCTCTGATGTCGCACACCATTTTTGTTGCACCGGTAATGTTAGATTGGGGTTGTGAGAGGCTGGAAGCTAACAGGGTAGAGTGTCAACAAGGGGATGGTGGGATATCACGGGAAGGTTACTTCCACTCAAACAATCCTACGACTCAGAGGCGAGTTTCTGATAATACCACTCTGCAAAAAATATGTATATGACACAGGCCTTTTGGTTTTGGCTAAAAACTGCATTATCATAATTAAAAGACCACTGGGAAGGCTTTTACAATAGATAAAAATATATACTTTAAGCTTTTGCTGGCTTATAACATCCTAGGGGGAAAGCAGATCAGTAGACGTACTTAGATCTCCAAGAGGTTTTTTATGGCTGTAGAGGTCTGATTCCAGAAATGTATTCATCGTTAATTGTCCCAAAGTTCTCGCTTAATTTGCCGTAGTTTTTGAAAAATTAAACATTTCCAGAAACATGATAACATGCTACATGACGTCGGTGCAATTGCTGTCATTGGGCCCAACTGGTTCATCTAAAGGAGCCAAACAGAGTTTGATTTAATGTTCTTTCGTATGTCCGACTGAAAATGTGTTATCGTGTGAAACAAATCTTCTTTTGGACAAAGTAGAGCACCATAACAACAAAGGCTAAATTCCATGATGGGGGATTGGGATGCACAGGCAGCTGGGCTCAACAGCCACCAGCCCTGGTGTCAATGTATTATCGACAATTTTTATATATTTTCTGAACTATTTTTTCTCATTTTATTCATGTCTTCTAAGAGTTTATAGCCAAAGTCTTTTTTTAAACATTGGTTTATACGTTTATAATTTATCCTCATAAATTGAACAACAAATAAGTTTTTCACAATAACAAAACCAGGTTAATGCAAGAATACATGAACTTTATTGCAATCAGCTGTTTGAAGCTCTTCAAAAAAAATTGGATAGATTTTTAAAAACATTAAAAGCTTATAAAATATGTATAAAGTACATTCTGAAAAAGCACAATCATAGGCTTGAATAAATTGTGATTAAAAATCTATAAAGTTGCAATAAAAGAAAATGACAAAATGGAAATAAAAGTTTTTACAGTTTGCTACAATATACTGACATTGAACATCACCCGAGAGCTGTGCTGTAGATGACATATAATAAAAGTAAAAACAACATATAAAGAAAGTATAATTTCCCCGTAAAGAATATACATTTTACTTGCAGAAAACTTACATTTAACGTTTTATTTTCATGTATAAAAAGTATATGTTTGGGAAAAGGACATGTAAGAAAAAACTATGACTATTATATGACATATTAATAGATAACATAGTTGCCTTTTATATTTATTATATTCCACATAGACGATTTCTATATGATACATACACATTTTTGGTTAATGTCATGTATGAAAAGAACCAGAAATAGGCCACTTTCAGGATTTTATCATATAAAGGACTTATAAGTCTTAGAAGATGCTCATATATGTGAAACACACTGCAGGTCATGTTAATTTCTTATAAGTTATATATAGTTTTTTTCCGTATGGGCAACCATCTAGATCATCTGTAGTTGAGGCCGGTACTGCTGTTTCTGTTGGAACCAAAGAGGGTTGGATTTAGTGTTTTTTCATGTGTCTGACCAAAAACGCATTAGAGTGTGAAACAAACCTTCTTTTTGACTAAGAAGATGAGCAACATTACAACAATGGCTAAAGCCAGGAGCAGAACGCCAATTCCAACTTTTAACGGCATAATGTAGCTGTTATCAGGATGGAGAAAGCCTAAAAGGACAAACAGCAGTGATTATTTCTGCCAGCTATAGTGCGACTGGTGTTCTGCTGCTACAACTGTGTTACCTGTAGATGCTTGGGGAGGAGCTGGCAACTGCAACCCATACGTCTGGTCACACCAACTTTTAAGCAAGTTTGTCACGCAAAACTTTACAAGCGGTCCTGCCGCCTTGTGTCCGTTCAATGACTTCTTAATTTTTGTGACACACAGTTCCTCAGGGTGTTCTTCATAGCCTTCTTCAACCACCTCCCAGGATGAGTTTGATTTACAGCTGGATCGACACAAACAGGCACTTTTAATCAACAATTCTACAGTGACCTTCAAGACTTCAGCGACAAATACCTGTCATTAGAAGATTCGCAGGATAGCCATGTGAAGTTTAGTGGTGGGACACTTTCAACCATATAGGTGAGGGAATAATCACTTCTATCGAGTCTGAATTCTGGTTTGTCTGCAAGAAAATCTGATTACAGGCACTGCAAGATTTTACTTTTAGAAACTAAACAAAGTCCAACAACGATAAAGGTGGGACTTACCTGCAACACAAACTTTGATCTCTTTTGTTTCCTTTTTTCCTGCAGCTTCAAGAAATAACTTATAGATTCCCGATTTTTGGAGATTACAAAATTTCACAGTCCTGAAAAGCAGTTTTGTAGTTATTACTTTTCTCAGTTTTTTTCCAACTTTGTTTTTTAACGATAGAAATTGTCCCTGTATTATTAACAATACTTTTTATTATCCAACTATATTATTAACTTTTTTTTTGTTTTTTCTTTAAATAAATTACCTGTGCTTTGTTGCCCAAGTCTCTGTGCATTTATAAACATTCCCATCGGGATCCTGCCAAGAGCAAAGCTGGAGTGCAGGGTGGTAGGAAAGCTTTGCTTCCAAACAAACACCAGTTTTTTTCTCAGCTAACACGTCCAGACGTTCATCCAGCTGAGCAGAAATGAAGCCTTCAGCTGAGGAGACACAGAAACCAGTCAAAGCATTTGAAGCTAAACTGTTCACCAAACGTCATTTGACTCAATATGCGATGCTCTACTGACCCAAAACCTGGACATGAAAAGATTTGTTCCTGCCGTTCAAGCTGCAGGTGTAGGTGCCACTGTGCTTCTCACTAACTTTTGGGATGGACAGGTAGGACCGCTGCCAATTATGCCTATCATTTAACAGGCACATCTGGAAAAAAAGTAAGATTAATGAAGCAATAAACTTATAGCATTATATTTTTATTCCCATCTAAGGAATATAAAAATGGTTGAATTTCTTCCTCTGCAAAGTGAAGGGAATTCGGTCACCTCTTTGATTTGGTCCTTTTGGCATTGTAATGAGTTCAGGTTCAGTTGTTCCCCGTCTTTCCTCCAAGCAGGATAATTGTTCGAGTTCTTAATTTTGCAGCAAAGCAGTAAGCTGTCTCCGGGGCTCAGGGTCACATTAGAGACAATTTCCTTTTCATTGAAGTCTGAAAAGTACCAAAGGCTCAGTTTACCATAATTTTCCCATGTTGACTGTGAACAGTTCATCTTTTAACTTTGCATATTATCCGCTTTCAGAAATTTATATTTGCCAACATTACTGTAGCTGTGTTTATATTTATCTATTTACCATAGTCATACAGTTGTGTGCATTCTTGTCCTTGTGTGTTGGTTGCACAACACATCACTTCCTTGTCCTCATAGTGAGTTGTTGACACTGTGCTCATTGCCTTTTCACCAGCAACAATTTCACCTTTGTTGCCTCTGTTTAAAATAAAAGGGCATTTCAGAATATTATGCGGTATTATCACAGCTGTTTGTTGGATGTATTTGTGGCGGACATCTTACTTTGACCATTCAAGTTCTGGCTTGGAAATATCTTCAGAAATGCACAAAAATTGGGGAAATCTGTTTCGTGCATTCACGTTAGTCAGCAGCAATTGTGGTTTGGTGGGACGTTCTATAAGATATGTAAAAGATCTTAGTTATCCTTGTTTAAAATTAAATAAAGTAACTAAAAATGAGGAACTGAGCTATAA
This sequence comes from Oryzias latipes, assembly GCF_053564925.1. NCBI lineage: Eukaryota > Metazoa > Chordata > Actinopteri > Beloniformes > Adrianichthyidae > Oryzias > Oryzias latipes. Next base: position 21,658,738 of record NC_136256.1, on the reverse strand, counting down.
AAATTTATACTCACTTTGCAGAACATGAAGGACCACAGTCTTTGAGAAAATGGTCATATTGTGACCAGAACAAGTCAGAGTGTACTGGCCTGAATCTGGCATCACCATGAAGTGAGTCTTGTCCCTAAAATGATTAGGACAAAATTCAGTTCAGATTATAAATAAAGAAAATAGAAAAGTCTCATGTCATGCAGAGTTTACTTACGAGGTCATTATTGTTTGATTTCCTCTGATCCAGCTGCAGACAGGAGAACCAGAGAGGCCGTTGACGTTGATGTTCAGCTCCTTACCGTGTAGCATCGTGATACGGACCATACCAGAAGAATCCTCATAGTCGGATGTGTTAAAGCATTCTGTCTGAAAGACAAAATTCAACAATGTGGGATTTTAGATAAGAACAATAAAAACTAACTTTGAACTATTTTATATGTTTCCACTGCTGCTCTTACCTGAATACTTGGCACACAGACGTCATTCTCTGCCCCAACGATGCAAAGAGCTCCAAGAAAACACAGCAAGAGAGAAGCTAGGACAGAAGTGGCAACATCTTTTTATTATTATTATTTTTCTTTGTACAATTTTGTTCATAATCACCACATAAAGTAATACTTGTAGAATAATACCTGTACAGGCTCAAGACCAGACTTGAAATCGGACTGTGTTCAGATCCATTTTTATTCAAATCAAGTTTACATTTACCATTAAATTTTGCATCAACTTGGACTTCCGGTATGGAATGAGAGCTGCAACACGCGTGCTCAACCTCCTGCACTTCATGGGCATTCCGAAACGTAAACTTATTAACCTGTGGACACCTTCCTGATCCCACATTTGGTGACTGTGAACTAATTTTCGAAATTATTTCAGATAAATCCATTATTAAAATGTCAAAGCCGAAAACTAGACAAACTGACAGAGAAAGGCACAACCCTGGCCTAGAAGCTGCTGGCGCTAACTCAGCCCTGGAAGACATCACGACGCTGAAGTTAGCTTCCAATTCACAGCTTCCGATTCGCGAGGGCACTAAAGAAACATTCCGCTAAATTTTTCGCATTAAGATCACCTAAAACCGGGTCCTGTTCAAAAACCGATGGATCTGGACTGCTCAAACCTGGATTAAATTATGCATTAGATACTAAAGAACACATTAAACCCAGTTTCTGATTTGTGAAAACTTCCTCTGATTTGTGAAAATGTGAAATAGATAGATTTTTATCGCATTTTACGCCCAGAGTCCACCTTAGACTAGGTCCTGTTCAAAAACCACTGGACATGGACTTCTCAAACCTGGATTAAATTATGCATTAGATAGTAAAGAACACATTAAACCCAGTTTCTGATTTGTGAAAACTTCCTCTGATTTGTGAAAATGTCAAATAGGTTGATTTCTATTGCATTTTACACACTTAGTCCACTTCAGACCAGGTCCTGTTCAAAAACCGCTGAACCTGGACTCCTCAAACCTGGATTAATTTATGCATTAGATACTAAAGAACACATTAAATACAGTTTCTGATTTGTGATAACTTCCTCTGATTTGTGAAAATGTGAAATAGGTTGATTTTTATCGCATTTTTTGTACTGAGTCCACTTCAGACCAGGTCATGTTCAAAAACCGCTGGACCTGGACTGCTCAAACCTGGATTAAATTATGCATTAGATAGTAAAGAACACATTAAACCCAGTTTCTGATTTGTGAAAACTTCTTCTGATTTGTGAAAATGTGAAATAGATTGATTTTTTTATTGCATTTTACGCCCAGAGTCCACCTTAGACTAGGTCCTGTTCAAAAACCACTGGACCTGGACTTCTCAAATCTGGGTTAAATTATGCATTAGATACTAAAGAACACATTAAACCCAGTTTCTGATTTGTGAAAACTTCCTCTGATTTGTGAAAATGAGAAAAAGGGTGATGTTTATCGCATTTTATGCACTGAGTCCACTTCAGACCAGGTCCTGTTCAAAAACCGCTGGACCTGGACTACTCAAACCTGGATTAAATTATGCATTAGATAGTAAAGAACACATTAAACCCAGTTTCTGATTTGTGAAACCTTCCTCTGATTTGTGAAAATGTGAAATAGATTGATTTTTTTATTGCATTTTACGCCCAGAGTCCACCTTAGACTAGGTCCTGTTCAAAAACCACTGGACTTCTCAAACCTGGGTTAAATTATGCATTGGATACTAAAGAACACATTAAACACAGTTTCTGATTTGTGAAAACTTCCTCTGATTTGTGAAAATGTGAAATAGGTTGATGTTTATCGCATTTTCTGCACTGAGTCCACTTCAGACCAGGTCCTGTTCAAAAACCACTGGACCTGGACTTCTCAAACCTGGATTAAATTATGCATTAGATAGTAAAGAACACATTAAACCCAGTTTCTGATTTGTGAAATAAGTTGATTTTTATCGCATTTTCTCAGACCAGGTCCTGTTCATGAAATTTGGGTGGAAATGTATTTTTTTATTCCTTAACACTTTTATTTTTTATACTGGATTGTACTATTGTGTTTGTTCACACAGGTACGAGCCGGTGGCCCTAACATATCACCTGGGTGACCAAAATCACTTTGTTGCATTCCACAGACTTCTGCCCAGACAAAAGCTGGCACTTTTACGATGCACTACAGGAATCCTAGAAGGCTAGACGAGGCAACATCAAAATCTCAACATACAAAAGAAACTGGGAAACAGATGTCAGATTGGACACATAGTTATGGTCACGGTAGGCATGTACCCCTGACTTGTTTTGTTTTTTTGTTCAATATTTCTTGGTTTGTTTTCTGATTTACTTTAAAGTTCCTGTTATGGTGTTTTCCTTAAAGTTGTCCTTCCCTTGTCCCCATTATCCTTAAATTGCATAAAATTCAATAAAATGATCAGTAGCGGTTTTAGGCACGGGCCATACGGGCGATCGCCCGGGGCGGAAAAATGACGGAGGGGCGGCGCCAGCGGCTCAGCCCTTGTAAAATACTTTATGCACCACTATTGGTTTTTTTATATCACAGAGTTTGTAACAGCCTGAAACCTGGCGGCGCCCCCGCCCCGCCCTGCGCTCCCTCCTGTCTTTGAGAAGTACACGCAAATGTGTGTGAGAAGGAGAAGGGAGGGGGCGCGGGGTGAAGAAGGAGAAGGGAGGGGGCGCGGGGTGAAGGGTGCAGGTTGAGAGGCGAGCACGGAGCGCAAAACGCATGCGCAAAACCTGGCTGGATCTTCTTCCAGGGGGGCGACGGTCACAGGCCAGGGCTCAGTGCTTGCTGAAAACATAAAAACTGCGCCGCCATGTAGCGAATTGGTGCCCCTGGGTGCAGCTGTACGCGCTCCTGCTGGAAATGTGTGACGAAGGGGGGGGGGGGGGGGGGGGGGGGGGGGCTTCGGGTATAAAAAAGGTATAAAAAAATCATGCTTTTTTGGTTATTTTTGTGTGAAATGCCCAAATAAAAATGGGAAAACAAAACAATGTTTTCACTAAGATGACAGTTGGTTTAGTCGACAGACTTGATGCCTTTGTCAGGACATTTATGCTAAATGCAGAAACATCTGAAATATGGAGAAAAAAAGGTCAAAGCTGGTGCCCAATTTAGAAAGAAAAGAGAAGAAGAGGAGAAAAGAGACAAAGAAAAGGATATTATCGCATAGCTAGATGCACGTTTTCTAAATTCGAATGCTACCTGCCCTCCAACAACAACAACGTTGTAGAGGAAAAATCTCTTGTTTGGTCTATCATGACCAAAACTGAAGTAGGCCCACATATTGTAAATAACGTCATTTTTAAGATTTTCTTCTTAAGTGTTTGCTCTGCCTTAACTTGTAACATTAGTTATGATTCGTGTGTCTGTCTGCTCTGCTTATCAAAGTTTTTGTTGTGTTTTACTGTTGTATATTAGTTCATAATGTTAAATAAGCTGTGATGGTAGCATGCTGCTGCTGCTGCTGCTGCTGCTGCTGCTGCTGTTAGCTTTTCAAAACTCCAGTTGATCAAGTCATACCTGAGGTCACCAAAGTCTCAGGAGCAACTCACTAACCTGCTGTTGTTAGTATCAATCATTCAGGGGGGGAGCAGATTTCATATGATGACGTTATTGACAAGCTTGCATCAAGGAAGGCCACAAAGGTTAGGTTTTAGTTAGTGTTTTCAGTTCTTAGTGCTGCAGTTACATTTATTCTAGTGTATTATTAGTGTGATTTGTAGTTTATAATATTTATTTTAGATTATTTATTTGTGTTTGATTAAATATTTCCTAACTGTATTTTTGCCATGCTGATAGCCTTTTTTTTTTATGTTCCGATAACTGTTATAATGCAGTGCAGAATTCTGATAAACATCTTTTTTTTATATCAATTTCTTAGTTTCAGTTACAATAAACGGACAAAGTGACTCTATTGGGGGGGGGGGGGGGCAGAGGAGGGTCTCGCCCGGGGAGTAATTCAGGGTAGAACCGCCACTGAAAATGATACTATTGCACACAGCGGTTTTTGAACAGAACCCGGTCTGAAGTGGACTCATTGCGTAAAATGCGATAAAAAATCAACCTATTTCACATTTTCACAAATCAGAGGAAGGTTTCACAAATCAGAAACTGTGTTAAATCTGTTTTTTACTATCTAAATTATAATTTAATCCAGGTTTGAGCAGTCCAGATCCAGCGGTTTTTGAACAGGACCCGGTTTTAGGGTGATCTTAGTGCGAAAAATATGGCGGAATGTTCCTTTAGTGCCCTCGCGAATCGGAAGCTGTGAATCGGAAGCTAACTTCAGCGTCGTGAAGCCATCACAGCTCTGCTGGAGCGACATAAAGAGGCCCTCCCCACTGAGTTTAAGTCCTTGTTTGAAACTTTCGCCACGAAACTGGCCAACATAGAGGCTTCTATCGTTGTTCACGGTGATCGCATTACGTCATTGGAGGACAACGCTGGAGCAGTTGAACAACATCTTACAGACGTGGAGAAGCAGTGTAGCGCGCTGCAAAAAGGCAATGATCTGCTCCGATCAAAGGTGGCGGACTTGGGGGGGCGCAGCAGGCGCTCAAACATTCGCCTCTTTGGCCTACCTGAGAACATACTGTTGTCCAGCCAGCCCTCTCTCGTCGAACGGCTGTCAAGTGAGCCCTCTCTCGATAACGGTGTGCCGCTTTTTTTCATACATTGCGGTAAAAGCAAGAATGCCTTCATTCATGTAAAAGCAAAGTGTAAGAACTGTCATTATACTCATATACTATTTACACATATGCCCCCCTCCCCCGTATATAACTATATATTTATATGTGTATATTTAATTATATGTTTCAGGTAAATTATCAATTAAAGACAAAATTAAAATCACGTATTAAAGAGGATTTACTATAATGTTCACTTATGTTTAGGAAAAAATCTCCTAGTTTCCACAGAGTCATTTCACTTCTCACTGATAGTGACCCACCTGGTGAAGTCACAAAATAAGTTTCAGATGGATCTGATGTGGAATTTCAAAATAAAAACCAATTGAAATCTGGTATGAACGCGTTATCACGTCAGAGCTGTAAAATGAAAACTGTTAGTTTCCACAGAGTCATTTCCCTTCTCACTGATAGTGCCCCACCTGGTGATGTCACAAAATAAGTTTCAGATGGATCTGATGTGGAATTTCAAAATAAAACCCCAGTGAAATCTGTTATTACAGGGTTATTGTCATATGTGGACAGAGCTGTAAAATGAAAACTCCTAATTTCCACAGAGTAATTTCACTTCTCACTGATAGTGCCCCACCAGGTGATGTAACAAAATAAGTTTCTGAAGGATCTGATGTGGAATTTCAAAATAAAACCCCCTTAGAAATCTGGTATACATGTGTTATTGTCATAAGTTGACAAAGCTGTAAAAAGCTGGGTTTTAGTTTGAAATTCCACATCAGATCTATGTGAAACTTATTTTGTGCCCTCACCAGGTGGGATATTATAAGTGAGAAGTGAAATACCTCTGTGGAAACTAGGAGTTTTCATTTTACAGCCTTGTCATTATATGGCGATAACGCATTTCTATCAGATTTCTAATGGGTTTTATTTTGAGATTCAACATCAGATACATTTGAAACTTATTTTGTGACATCACCAGGTTGGTATCTATCAGTAAGAAGTGAAATGAGTCTGTGGAAACTAGCAGTTTTTTTTCTAAACATAAGTGAACATTATAGTAAATCCTCTTCAATATACGATTTTAATTTGGTCTTTAATTGATCATTCACCTGAAACATATAATTAAATATAAAAATATAAATATATAGTTATATACGGGGGGGCGTATGTGTAAATAGTATATACAAATGAGTATAATGACAGTTCTTACACTTTGCATTTACCCGAATGAAGGCATTCTTGCTGTTACCGCAATGTATGTAAAAAAGCGGCACACCGTTATTGAGAGAGGGCTCACTTGACAGCCGTTCGACGAGAGAGGGCTGGCTGGACACCAGTGAGAACATGGAAGGCCCTCGCCCAAGTGCGTTCCTCTCACAGCTCCTCAGTGAAGTTTTTGGTCCGGACATCCAGAGATTGACCGAGCTCATCGGGTACCTGTGGCCAAGCCGGTGCGAGGAGCCAAACCGCTTCCTGTGATTCTCAGTTTACACCGTTTCCAGGTGAAGGATTCAATTATCCGCGAGGCCCGTAAGAAGAAGGATTTATCCTACAAGGAACATGCGATCCGTTTCTACAATGACTACAGTCCAGACGTTTTGAAGGTGCGTAATGAGTACCGCGCTGCCATGGCTGAGCTGTATGAGAGAGGATTCCGACCATCCTTACTTTTCCCAGCCGAACTCCGCATCACCTTGCCGGACGGAGAGAAAAAGTGGTTTGCATCTGCAGCAGCGGCTGAAAGTTTGTACAGGACACACGCAACATCTCCTAAACAGAGGTGATATCGTTTTGCATTATGTGGACAAATATAAATATGTGCCTAATCTGAACATTTTACTGATCGGCTCTTTAAAGTGTGATTTGAGTTGATCTTAAAAAATAAAGCTAAGCTGCAAACAGGAAGTGTTTTCTTTTTTTCTATTTCTTTACATCACGGGTCTGTGGTTGAATAAGATTATTGTCTTGAAAATGAATTGCTCTTACATTTTTGTACCCCCATTGTGGTAGCAGGGAGTTAGGATTAAGGAAGTATTAAAATATGCTGATAAATATATCAGAGGGTTGGTTGTTACCTTTTGTAACAACTGCTTTTTCTTTTTGTTGTGTTTTTGTCATTTTTTTGTTATTTTTTCTGTGCTACTTGTCCTGTAAAGTTTATTAATATCAGAGTATTGGGGCCAGAATCACCTTACTCAAACATAGGATATGCTGGGTCCTAATGCCCCACTAGCGGTTTGTTAGTTGGAATGTGAAGGGATTGAATTCTCCAATTAAAAGAAAGAAGGTAATCAGTCATTTAAAACAGCTCAACACAAAGATTGCATTCTGGCAGGAAACTCATCTGAAAGCAGCTGATCACTTGAAGATGCAATTTGGGTTGGGCAACTTTATCACTCATCATTTAACAGTAAAGCCCGAGGTGTGGCTGTTCTTGTCCATAAATCAGTTCCATTTTCTGTTACTGAGGTAATATCAGACCCCAATGGCCGCTACATTATAGTTTCAGGCAGAATTTGTGGTAAGAGTCTGACATTAGTGAATGTCTATGGTCCAAACTTTGACAGTGAGGAATTTTTTAAGAACAATTTTCTTTCTATTCCGAATTTAAATAACAGCCAGCTTGTAATGGGATGTGATTTTATCTGTTGCCTTAACCCAACATTGGATCGTTCCTCATCTAACCCCTATTCTGTGTCCAAATCCTCTAAAGCCATACAACTGTTTATGTCACAATATGTTGTCACAGATGTATGGCGTCATTTTAATCCAAATGTTAAGCATTTTTCTTTTTTCTCGCCGGGGCACAGCTCTTTTTCTAGAATCGATTTTTTCCCCTCATTGATAATAATTTGCTCTCTGCGGTCAACTCTTGTGAATACAACCCCATGGTAATATCAGATCATTCACCTGTTACGCTTGATATCCCCCCCCCCCCCCCCCCCCCCCCAGGCAACTCTTTGTCACGGTCTCCATGGCGCTTTAACCCATTGCTTCTAAAAGACACAGACTTTGTTCAGTTTATTAGTGAACGTATTGACCTTTACATTTCTACTAATAATACACCAGATGCATCTGCAATTTCAATTTGGGAAGCATGTAAAGCATTTCTGAGAGGGGAAATAATATCATACAGTGCCTATAAAAATAAGATTGCCTCACAAAAGAGCTGTGATCTTTACTCTGTCATATCGGAGTGCAGAATCCCCCAGTGCTGATCTAAGGAACTGCTTTTAAAAAAGGCAGAATTTGATTCATTGGCCACCGACGAGGCAGTGCAATTAATACTCAGGACCCGTTATAGCTATTATGAGTTTGGGGATAAGCCTAATAAAATACTCTCACACCAGATTAGACAGTCAACAGCAGCTCAAAATATTACCGAACTCCATATACTTTATATATGTAATTGTAGAGTTAGATAAGTTAATTCTTCTCTAAGAGTTCTGGTAAATCGCCTGTCCGTCCTGGGGGAGGATCCCTCCTTCATGTGGGCACCCCTGAGGTTTCTTCATTTTTTCCGGAATCCGTTTTTTTTGGGAGTTTTTCCCAGGGGGTCTAAGGGCAGGGATGCCAGTATAGTTTAGTCAGTTTGTTAGTTCATTTTAATATTTTCCTATTGAACTCTTTGTATTCGTGATCCTTTTGAGTTCATGTTTTACTTCGAAGCCCATCGAGACGACTGTTGTTGTGATTTTGGGCTATACAAATAAAATTGAATTGAATTGAATTGAATATTTTGCTCTCCATAAAAATATATTCTGTCAAAATTATACAAATATGAAGATGCTGCAGAACAAAACAAACAAAGCATGGAAATATTAGTAATAAGAAAGAAGAAATCATGTATTTCTGTTTTCTTTGCGCTCTTATCATTTTTTAGAGTTGGACTCCTGCATCATTTTTAGCAATAAGTTCATTTCTTTGACGTCGTGTGTGTCTTTGTAGAACATATCAGAGGGATTGGATCTAAAAAACAAAACAAATTATATCATTTTTAGGTCTTATAAAACATGGAAATCTAAATCATAGAACTCATCTGTGGGATTACTCCAAAAATATTTGGCATTTCCCTAATTTTGTGCAACACCAACAGTAAAAAATCCTCCAAAAAACCCTCAATCCATTCATAAATAATGATCCATAGTTTATTTCTGATCTCATAAAGTGCAGCTGTTTTCCTGCATTACCTGCTGTCTTTTTGTCTAAAACTAAACGACAGACAAGACACGTAATAAAAATATCTACGATAGTTGGTAAATAATGACATTATTAACATGAACTGCTGAGTGATCCAACAGCACGTAATGATTCAGGTGTTGCGTAATGTAGGCAGCGCTCTTCTGTCTGCGCCCACCACCCCTCGCCTCCCCTTCCCTTCCTTCTGACTGACGCGGCTACGTCTCTAGTGCGCAGCTGCGTGCTAGAGATAACTCTTCTTTCTCTTTCGGCTTTTCCCATCAGGGCTCGCCACAGCGAAACAACCTCTCCTTCGAGGATGAGTCGCACGGTTAACTTGGCAATGTTTTATGCCGGATGCCCTTCCTGACGCAACCCTCTCAATTTATCCGGGCTTGGGACCGGCACAGAAGCAGAGAAGGGAATAGGGAGCAGCCCGGATTTGAACCCTGGTTTCACGTACGGAAGGCGCCGCAAACCAGCACGAGCTAAACCGGCGGCCTAGCAATAACTGTTAGACTAAAAAATACTCCCAATCAGCTGTTTGTGTGTGATTCAGCCAACGATGAGTTGCGCCCCCTCTCGAATTTTTTGACTTGTTATGTTCCAAAGACTACCTCAAAGAGGTGTGGGCGCAAGTGTCTTGCAGCAGAGGGTGGTGGTCACGTGCACGTTGGGTCTGCTGTATCGAAGCGGGGAATTGTGGGAAATAATCCCCATTGCCTGCTCTGGTCGAAATTCGGTTGAGCAGGGGTTTTTCTTCTGCCTAACTCCTTTTCATGTGGCTGCTTTACGTTGTTTCACTCTAAGTATTTTCCTCCTTTTTTTTCTTTGCACCATACGTGTGGAGGGGGGAGAGGATGAAGAGGTGGGTGTGATAATAAGTGACGGATGTATCAAACATATCAAAATAAAAGCTGATGCACCTCTTTGAGCCAGCATTTCTTAATGTGTAACGCCGCGGGCACGCACAATGCCGTCCCTTGCGCCACCGCACACTTCCCCCATATCAAAAACCGCCACGCGGGGCTCACTGGGGATGCCCCTCTCTGGGTTCTCGTTGGCACCCGCCCTCCTCCCCGCTTTTGACTTGCATATTAGACACTCTGATTCATCTAGGGCCTTGTGGAGAGGGTCTGGTGGAGGGGGGCACGGTGAAACATCCGTGCTCACCTTTCGCTGGCCCCCCCACAATTTTAACTTCCTCTGTAGACACACACACTGCATGCTAGCAGCACACACACAGCAAATACACACCACTCACAGAGGGACTCCGGAGTGGGGGGCTTTGCGGCTTGGCAGCGGTGGATCCCCCCACACTGGTGACCTCCTATTTTACCTGCAGCACACACACAGCACTCCCACACCTCCATACATGGGTGGGGTCGGGGGGGGGCGGCCGGTCTTCACCCGCCTGGTCCTCTCAGGGCGGCCGGGCTTATGGGTGTCCTGTCGGCTGCGGGAGGGGTCGGGCATGCGGCGCTGGGGGTCGGCCGGCTGGGGGGGGGGTTGCTGCTTGGCGGCGGGGGTAGGGAGGGTAACCAGATGATTGTGAGTATGTGTGTGTGAGTGCATGGGTAGGACCGACCTGGGGGCTGGCTCGCTGGGACCCTCTGGGGCTTTCCCTCCCCATCACAGAGAGGGGAGGGCACTGAGAGGGTTGGGGAGGGGGGGTCAGATATTATGGCGGGGGGGATGGTAGTGCGTAGGGTTTTAGGGGGGTGGCTGTGGCTGTGGGTGCGTGGCGATCCCTGGGTTGCTAAGGTCGCGGGCCTGGGCTGGCTTGCGGGGACGGGGCGCCGGTCGGGTGGTGGCCGGCTCTTGGGTTCCGGGGGCCCTGGCTTCGTCCCTGGCCTTTGTCTCGGTGTCCGGCGCCCGGTGGCCCCCATGGCTGCCGCCTGGTACGGCTAAGCGCTCCTGTCTTGTGGCCTGGGGGCCGGACACTGGGTTCGCTTGTGCCTCTGGGCATTGGGGGGGCCCCTGTAGGGGGGCCCTCTCTGTGCCTGGCTGGTGGGGTGGGCGGTCCCCTCCTCCTCCCCTCCCGGGCTGCCTGGGTCCGGATGCTGGGGGGGCTTCTGGCCTGGGGGGCTCTCCTCCCCTCTCCTGGTCTGGCTGGTCTGGCTGGGTAGGATCTGGCTCCCTTTATGAACACACGGTTCACGTCGGCAGCATGCATGTATCTCCACCCCCACGTGCACGTGCACACTCCACACTGCTCCCTGTCTGCTTCATCCCTCCTCCTTACCTACAGTGTATTGATGGACAGTTTTTTTTTCTCGCTCATCTTAGTGTCAGATTTTCACCTTTGATGTAACATTCGTCTTTCCAGCAGATCTGGTATAATTGTTACAGCTTAAATTAATAACTTAGTCAAATCAGTGCTTGTATCCCCCACCTTTTCACCTTTTTTCCTTTTACTCTCTTCCACCCTCCCCTCACATTCTTCCCCTCTCCCTCCCCACACACACTAAATGTAACAAATAAATAAAAAATAATACGACAAAAAGGGGTTTATACAAATCTACACTCTAGTTTCTTGAAGCTATATAACCTCTTTTTGTGATAGTAAAACCTGTCCAACACAAAAAGCCTTCAGCTCTAATCTGTTTGCTCAGCTGTTGGACAGAACAAGTTAAGAAAAAAAAAAAAAAAAAAAAACCCGCCACGCGACGGGGTGTTCATTAAGGTCCAAAAGAGGTAGAACTGGACCAGTCCACGGTGGGAAGGACCATACCAAGTCCTCCTAACAACAGCCACGGCAATAACAATAGCTGAACGCCCCAGCTGGATACATCTCAGTCACTGTAAGTTGCAGTGTGCACCAGAGGCCTAAAGAAGGCTGTTGTGGTGAAGTCTGACTACAAAGGGGTTCCGCCTTTTAGTGGCGGTTCGTCTCAGTCATCAGCGAAGAAACCAGCGGAACTCAACATCCATTAGAACTTGGGTCCTTGAAGTGAGTCTGCAACCTAGCAGCATGGAAGGCCCACTGCTGGGAGACCACAGCAGGTCTCCGCCCAGGCACCATCACCAGGAGACAGCAAGATTGCCTGTATGAACTCAGCACACATCCTGGCTACAACCGATCTAATGGAGACGCATCTTCATGAATAACTGTCCCTAACCCGCACAACGGAAAAAATCTGCACCGGAGTTCCACATGAATGCCCTACAAATGACTACCAATACTATAGTACCATGGGAGTTCCGCATCTGGGGTGGAGGAGCAGAATTTGGACAGTTACTCTTTCCATGGATCGGAGTGGCAGAAGTAAAGGGACCACATCAAGATCAACAGGCGCGCATTGCTGAGACTCCTTAACACCACCTACAAGTTTTCCAATGCATCAGTAGCAGGGATGTCGGCCATAAGGACTATGGTTCTGCAAAATCGACTCGTGCTTGACCTCATAACTGCATTATCGGGAGGCATGTGCAAAATGGTTGGAGACACCTGCTGCACTTTCATCCCGGACGGTACCAGTGATGGACAGGACATTTCTACTGAACTGCACGACTTAACAGAGTTGCAAGCCTACGTTAAGTCTGCGACTCCTGGTGCCAGTCCCACCAGTGACATCTGGTCTTGACTTACCTCAGGTCCATGGTGGCACCTCCTGCTGAAATTATTGACCCCCTATACTCATCGTTTTTTGTGCATGTCTTGTCTTTTTACAACATGCGCTCTGCCTTGTGTCATGTCCATGATCACGAAGGCCACCACGCAGGCTTTCATCCGTTACCAGCTTGTCCAACAAGCTGAAGAGGACCCCTCCCCATGTGAATTCTCCTGCTTCAAAAGGCATCGTTTGAATCTTTCACCGAAAATGTTACAAGCAAGTGGTGAAATAATGTTTTGATGCCTCGTTCTTATGATGAAATAACCATGTTTCACGTTTGTACCTTCCATTTATCTGTGTTTACTTATGATTGAAATGATAAAAAGGGAGCGATGTTAGGATTATGTAATTATCATTTGCTTACATGCTATTATCACCATGGTATGATTGTCTTAGGTTCTATCTTTCAGTAAGAAAACAATGACCTGAAAAGTTCTAATTATACAAGAATATGATGTTCCTGTGCTGGTTGATTGAATGACCTACTTTATGTTATCAACCCCTGCCACCAATAAAACCAGACTGGATAGAAGGGAGAACTCCTCTGTGACAGTTTGCGCTGTCACAGACCGATTCTCCTTCTGCAGAAGTCTAGTAACAGTTCTCATCTCCTGTGTGGTTCTTCTCTTTATTAAGGAAAAAGTCAGAACCCTGACAATAAGCCTTCTTAATAACACGGGAGGTTTAAAATCAATGCCGTGTTTTTGTTTTCTTTTCTTCTAATGAACTTAAAACTAAGCTTTTTCCTTGCACTTTTCATTCTGAAGGCAGTGGTAACGTTCATGTTTATTTAATGCTCATGTCATTAGGCTCCTAACCTGAAAGCAAGTGAATTCATCCTCAAGGGAACCCCTCGAATGGCTACAACGGTCCAGTCCGCTGTTCTGGCCTTCCCCTTGCCTCTCTTCGCACATCCTGGTCTTGGCAGCTCCTTCGCTTTGGGTCCTGGATCCTCTGTTGCCACTTGTTTTCACGATTTGTTTTTTTCAAGCCGCAGCATTTGTTAAAAAATGTCTGAAGCAAAACATTATTGCCTGAAAGCCATCTAAAGGCAGAAATATGATAACATGCTACATGACGTCAGTGTAATTGCTGTCATTGGGCCCAACCCAAATGGTTCATCTAAAGCAGGTCCTGCCGATTTTGTTGGAACCAAACAGAGTTTGACTTAATATTCTTTCGGATGTCTGACTGAAAACGTGTTAATGTGTGAAACAAATCTTCTTTTGGACAAAGTAGAGCACCATAACAACAAAGGCTAAATTCCATGATGGGGGATTGGGATGCACAGGCAGCCGGGCTTAACAGCCACCAGCCCTTGTGTCAATGTATTAACGACAATTTTTATACATTTTTTAATCAATTTTTTCTCCTTTTATTCATGTCTCGTAAGAGTTTATAGCCAAAAAATTTTTTAAACATTGGTTTATACGTTTATAATTTATCCTCATAAATTCAACAACAAATACGTTTTTCACAATAACAAAACCAGGTTAATGCAAGAATACATGAACTTTATTGCAATCAGCTGTTTGAAGCTCTTTAAAAAAGTTGTAGATATTTTTTAGAAACATTAAAAGCTTATAAAATATGTATAAAGTACATTCTGAAAAAGCACAAACTTAGGCTTGAATAAGTTGTGATTAAAAATCTACAAAGTGGTAATAAAAGAAAATGATAAAATGTAAATAAAAGTTTTTATAGTTTGCTACAATATACTGCCGTTGAATATTACTTGAGAGCTATGCTTTAGTGAACAAGACTAAAAATACTACTTTTAAGTACAATTTCTTAACTTGAAAAATGTAGATTCATAAATAAAATGAAAATTGTGTATTCATCAGGACTTAAATAAGAAAAATACAATCTCCCTTTAAATCATCTGTTTGATCTTTGGATAAATTTGTGGTGATGTTATTTGTGAACCACTGGAAGTTTTTTATGTTACTTGAATATAAATTATATAGAACAAAGATAATCAAATTGTCTCTAAATGTTCTCTAAGCATTAAAAAAGAATAAAAAGGAACAGCATTTTAAATCCCTGCCAACGTTTTTCTGCAGAAAAAATAATCCAAAAAGTAAATAAAAAGAAGTAAAATTTGAATTCTTTTGATTTTGTTATGATTGGAATATATATTAGGCAGATAAAAACGCTGAGCATCAATATTGTACAGATATGATCACTCTGAATCAGAAGGCATCAGAAGCTTCTCATCAGCTGGCCCAGGCTCTGCTTGGCTTTTCTCAGTTGTGTGGGCTTGGATGTCATTAGCAGACTCTTTGTTTTCATTCTCTTTTATCATAGCAGAAATATCCAAAACCGTCTGTGCATTCTGGTAGTCGCTGTCCGTCTGGTTGGGCATGTTATGGTACAGCTGCAAACAGGAAGTAACTTGGTTAAAGGAGGTCTTATTCTGGGATAGTTCTATACACAGACTGCATTTTTTGGATATGTATTATAAACAAAAATGTAAAAACTCAAGTGCAATTAGAGAAATAAAAGCTGATTTGCTGTACGAGACCATACCTCCTCTTCTCTGTTCATCAGCTGGTCCTCCATGAACGACGCCAACTTGGAGAACGACGGACGATTGCAAGGATCCAGGTCCCAACACTGGCGCATTATTTTATACCTGGAGACAACAAACCCAAAGATCCAACTTTTAGTTTTATTTCAGGGTAGGAAGTATTTTACAAATAGCTTTGCAAATGAAAACTTCAAACCAGCATGACTTTGCAAATAACTCTATAGGTTTATATGTAAATTAGCAACATCTGCAACTTTTAGATGAATTCTATGATTCACCTAATTGTTGTTTTTATATTGGAAATATAAAATCATCAACTTCTTTAAGCATCAATGTTAAAGATGTTGTCTTTTTTGCTCCTGTGGGTGGGTGGGGTGGGGGGCTGTGTCATTTTCAGCCAGACTGTGAATCCCAAAGGTCCTACCAAACTAACTACGTGGCTACAAGGAAGCCCATTTTTGGGACACCTGTGCCGGTCCCCAGTCTGGATAAAATACAGGGTTGTGTCAGGAAGGGCATCTGGCGTAAAAATCTCTGTCAAACCACCTGTGCGAATCAGTGAAAGCTGATTGGCTGTGGTGACCCCTGAAGGAATATGCCGAAAGGTGAACAACGACAACTGTGAATCCCAAAGATGTTTTTAAGTACCACTTAAACCTATATTCCAAGTGGCTGGATGGCTCCGTCGGCTGGGTGTAGGGCTGGCGTGCAAGAAACCAGGGTTTTTTTCCCAGGGGCGCAATGAACTTAATGTGGGCCAGTGCGGGTCATCGGGCAAGACCCTTTACGCTAATGACTAACTATGTGGCCACAAAGGGACTCAAGTAGGGTCTCCCTGTGCCGGTCCCCAGCCCAGATAAAATACAGGGTTGTGTGAGGTGTAAAAATCTCAGACAAATTGGTAAAACCTGATTCACTGTGGCGACCCCTGATGGGATGTGCCGAAAGGTGAACAACATCTTAAGCCTATAACCTCAAACACCTACACAGACTCGCTGGCATGGTACGGACAGTCCATCTTGAATCCTTTCTCGATAATTGAATAGAATGTGTGGTCCACCTTCATGCTGGGGTACGGAGTAACACCTGAAAACAGAAGTTAAGATTAGAGCAGGCATGTCTAAAGTCGGGCCCATGTTAAAATGTCGGCGTATTTCTAGTCATCAGTAAAATGCAACCCACAGCCTTTTCAAAGAACTTTGTGTACGATTTATTGATTGTGATTTGCTGAATTATAAGTCTTAAATCTGTGGCAGCAACCTTTAGCTACTTGACCTTCAGAGCCTTAAGGGCCAAACGAGAGAAACCGATTTGTTTCTGTGATCAAAACCACAGTGGTTTGTACTTCTGAATAAGATTTTATTTTTCTGTTCACACGATTTAAATTTAGAACTTTACAGTGAGCATTTAGAGACTTTTTTCAAGTCAAATGCGTTGAGTACTGTTCTGTGAAACTACCAAGTGAGAAGATCTCCCATAGCAGAATGCCATAAGCCCAGACGTCACTCTTCGTGGTGTATATCCCCTGAAAGAGGCTCTCTGGTGCCATCCACTTCACTGGCAAACGCACCTGAGGGGCAGGTAGTTATCTTATTTAAAAAAAAAGTGGCAAAAGGGGGAAACGCTGTATAAATCATTTTTTTGGTCACTCACGTTTCCTCTCACAACATAGTTGGAGTCATTGTCAATGTCTCGGGCAAGTCCAAAGTCACCAATCTTGGCCATCCTTCCTTTTGTCAATAACACATTTCGAGCTGCCAGGTCCCGGTGGATGCACTGCAGAAAAGAAGCAGCAAATGCAACAAAAACTCAACCTCAAAACCCAAGTTTTGAAAATGCAGAAAAAGTAGTTTCCTCTGTCAGTTCAAACGACAAAAGATGACTTATTAGTTAATTATTTTACTAATCCCATTCTTTATCATGTATTTAAAATCAATGTTTTAGGATAAACCTGTGAACTTCTTTTCATCTTAGTAATATGGGATGTTAAATCCAACTTTCTCTCTGTCCACATTTTAACAAAGTGCTGCTATCTGCTTTAGGAAGTAAAATCTGTCCCTTACATTCTTAGAGGAGAGGAACTCCATGCCCTTAGCCACTTGTAAAGCGAACAAAAGCAGGTCATCAAAGGTGAGAGCATGCGGGTCCTCCGTCTGATCGTCTGCACTTTCAAAGATTTCAGGGTCTGAAAATGAAAAGATAATACTTGCTTTATTTTAAAAATGTTTTTCAGGGATTTCTGTTCATATTTTTTCTTTCTTCTCTCATGTGTCTCACCTTCATAGGTGTCATTTTCAGAGGAACTGATGGACAGAAGGGCGATGTTCTCCTGCCCCCTGGTGGTTGAGGCGTGCATGGGCACATAGTTGTCCGTGGTTGAGACAGGCTCACTAAAGAGACAGAACAGTTCACAAATGATAAAAATACTATTTTATTTCCCCCGGAATCCTTTATCAAAAGTTTTAGCCTTTTACCAAAATGTTTATTCTTAACAAAATTGTTATTCTTAAAAAATATGGTCTTAATGTCTTTTTCTTTGTCGTTATTTTGTTATTTGTTGTGCTCTTCACTTTGCATTTATTAATATTTACTCCTAAGAGATTTAGGTGGCTATTTTTAATTTTTAATTAAATTAACAAGTATAGACTCAGCACAAAACAAAAGCTAAAACACATTATTGCCAAAATGATTAATTATAATAAAAGAAATACATTCAAATTAATGCATAACTTTTATATGAATTGCTTTTCAAAAAATAATTAGCCCTAATTGCTTAATTCTA
This sequence comes from Oryzias latipes, assembly GCF_053564925.1. Classification (NCBI taxonomy): domain Eukaryota; kingdom Metazoa; phylum Chordata; class Actinopteri; order Beloniformes; family Adrianichthyidae; genus Oryzias; species Oryzias latipes. Next base: position 21,640,512 of record NC_136256.1, on the reverse strand, counting down.
GCTTTTGTCAAATGAAAATCTTTGTGTTTTTGAGTTTGCAATCTGCATGCAAACAAATAGATCCCATATACCTACATAGATAATACATGCCAATTGAACTAAATGGTGTTGTTGTGCATTTTGGTTGCTGCTTGTGATGGACTTTTTCTTCAACCTGGAAGGTTTCTTCAACTGCATCTTGCAGTAAATGTTCTTGAAACGGTCCTTGCTGAAGGCATCGGTCACAGACTTGTAGTAGCAGTTGCTGTTCTTCTTAAGATAGTTCAGGAGGTCTCCATAACAGCAGTACTGGAAAATCAGGTAAATGGGGCCTAACCGTAAAAACAAAAAAGACAACAGTGTTTGCATTTTCTTATAGGAAACCCAATCACTTCATTGGCTTTCATCTAGACATACCTATTTCAGTGCATGCTCCAAGGAGGTTTACGATGTTGGTGTGGTGGCCGATGTGAGTCAGCATCTTCAACTCAGACATGAGAGCTTCCTTTTCAACTGACTGGTGTTTTTCTGAAAGGTGATACACATTAAATAAACTGTAACAGTTTGCTTGTCAGTCTTGAAACAACCACTGACCTTTCAGCATCTTAACAGCAACCTGCTGAGACACTCCTGGCTTGTTGATGCCATAAGCTGTAGCCTGGACCACCATGCCAAAGGCTCCAGAGCCCAGTTCTTTACCTGAAGGTGATGTAATCAAACACCACAGCGATAAATTGTAATGCAAAAACAAAACAAACAAAAAGAATCTTGAAATATTATCATAAAAACATGTATTTTAAATTTGTCTTTTAACTCAATACTCAATGTGCGATATTTTTCAGTCTCAAAACAAAAACAGGAAGTAAAGTAACATTTTAAGCAAAAAGAAGAAACTGTTTTATGTTATGTGGATTTTTTTCATTATTAAGTTTCAATCTATTCAAATGTAGACAGAATTTCATGTGATGTTTTATGTAATATGGGCAACCCATCTCCCTAAATCATTAATCAAATTCACTGAATAAGCTTTATAATAACTTATGTATCCGTGGTAATTACCTCTGATCATATAAATTCACTAAAATATAATCAGTAATGGAAAATAAGAGTGAATTAAGTTTGTTTATTTGTGGTCATTGAATCCAATTTGATTTGTATTTTCAATTGATTTTGATCTGAACGGGGACAGTGCACGTTAAAGTACATTTCTGTAAATACGCCAGTGCTGGCTGCAAAACTAATTTTCAACTCTAGTACCAGGGGAAAGGGGTTGTTTGCCAACAACAAATACCAAAAACACATAAAATCAAACATAAAAATGACAAGTAAGACAAAAAACACAAGTATTAAATACTTTTTATTTTAAATATTACTTTCTTATGTGTTTCTGATACAAATATTCTGACAAAATTAGAAATTTGTTTAGATTAGTGAATCTGGTTTTTAAGCAATTTAATTTCTCTCATACCCAGTTCCAGGTTCTCCCTGGGAAACTCCCAATTCTTGTTATTCTCAAAGTCCTTGAAGTTAATGTAGATATAATCATTGTCATTGGGCCCAACCATCTGGATCATCTGAAGTTGAGGCTGGTACTGCTGTTTCTGTTTTTGGAACCAAAGAGGGTTGGATTTAGTGTTCTTCCATATGTCTGACCGAAAATGCGCTAATGTGTGAAACAAACCTTCTTTTGGACTAAGAAGATGAGCGACACTACAACAATGGCTAAAGCCAGGAGCAGAACGCCAATTCCAACTTTTAACGGCATAATGTAGCTGTTATCAGGATGGATAAAGCCTAAAAGGACAAACAGCAGTGATTATTTCTGCCAGCTATAGTGCGACTGGTGTTCTGCCGCTACAACTGTGTTACCTGTAGATGGTTGGGTAGGAGCTGGCAACTGCAACCCATACGTCTGGTCACACCAACTTTTAAGCAAGTTTGTCACGCAAAACTTTACAAGCGGTCCTGCCGCCTTGTGTCCGTTCAATGACTTCTTAATTTTTGTGACACACAGTTCCTCAGGGTGTTCTTCATAGCCTTCTTCAACCACCTCCCAGGATGAGTTTGATTTACAGCTGGATCGACACAAACAGGCACTTTTAAACAACAATTCTACAGTGACCTTCAAGACTTCAGCGACAAATACCTGTCATTAGAAGATTCGCAGGATAGCCATGTGAAGTTTAGTGGTGGGACACTTTCAACCACATAGGTGAGGGAATTATCACGTCTATCAAGTTTGAATTCTGGTTTGTCTGTAAGAAAATCTGATTACAGGCACTGCAAGATTTTACTTTTAGAAACTAAACAAAGTCCAACAACGATAAAGGTGGGACTTACCTGCAACACAAACTTTGATCTCTTTTGTTTCCTTTTTTCCTGCAGCTTCAAGAAATAACTTATAGATTCCCGATTTTTGGAGATTACAAAATTTCACAGTCCTGAAAAGCAGTTTTGTAGTTATTACTTTTCTCAGTTTTTTTCCAACTTTGTTTTTTAACGATAGAAATTGTCCCTGTATTATTAACAATACTTTTTATTATCCAACTATATTATTAACTTTTTTTTTGTTTTTTCTTTAAATAAATTACCTGTGCTTTGTTGCCCAAGTCTCTGTGCATTTATAAACATTCCCATCGGGATCCTGCCAAGAGCAAAGCTGGAGTGCAGGGTGGTAGGAAAGCTTTGCTTCCAAACAAACACCAGTTTTTTTCTCAGCTAACACGTCCAGACGTTCATCCAGCTGAGCAGAAATGAAGCCTTCAGCTGAGGAGACACAGAAACCAGTCAAAGCATTTGAAGCTAAACTGTTCACCAAACGTCATTTGACTCAATATGCGATGCTCTACTGACCCAAAACCTGGACATGAAAAGATTTGTTCCTGCCGTTCAAGCTGCAGGTGTAGGTGCCACTGTGCTTCTCACTAACTTTTGGGATGGACAGGTAGGACCGCTGCCAATTATGCCTATCATTTAACAGGCACATCTGGAAAAAAAGTAAGATTAATGAAGCAATAAACTTATAGCATTATATTTTTATTCCCATCTAAGGAATATAAAAATGGTTGAATTTCTTCCTCTGCAAAGTGAAGGGAATTCGGTCACCTCTTTGATTTGGTCCTTTTGGCATTGTAATGAGTTCAGGTTCAGTTGTTCCCCGTCTTTCCTCCAAGCAGGATAATTGTTCGAGTTCTTAATTTTGCAGCAAAGCAGTAAGCTGTCTCCGGGGCTCAGGGTCACATTAGAGACAATTTCCTTTTCATTGAAGTCTGAAAAGTACCAAAGGCTCAGTTTACCATAATTTTCCCATGTTGACTGTGAACAGTTCATCTTTTAACTTTGCATATTATCCGCTTTCAGAAAGTTATGTTTGCCAACATCACTGTAGCTGTGTTTTTATTTATCTATTTACCATAGTCATACAGTTGTGTGCATTCTTGTCCTTGTGTGTTGGTTGCACAACACATCACTTCCTTGTCCTCATAGTGAGTTGTTGACACTGTGCTCATTGCCTTTTCACCAGCAACAATTTCACCTTTGTTGCCTCTGTTTAAAATAAAAGGGCATTTCAGAATATTATGCGGTATTATCACAGCTGTTTGTTGGATGTATTTGTGGCTGACATCTTACTTTGACCATTCAAGTTCTGGCTTGGAAATATCTTCAGAAATGCACAAAAATTGGGGAGATCTGTTTCGTGCATTCACGTTAGTCAGCAGCAATTGTGGTTTGGTGGGACGTTCTATAAGATATGTAAAAGATCTTAGTTATCCTTGTTTAAAATTAAATAAAAGAACTAAAAATGAGGAACTGAGCTATAAAATTTATACTCACTTTGCAGAACATGAAGGACCACAGTCTTTGAGAAAATGGTCATATTGTGACCAGAACAAGTCAGAGTGTACTGGCCTGAATCTGGCATCACCATGAAGTGAGTCTTGTCCCTAAAATGATTAGGACAAAATTCAGTTCAGATTATAAATAAAGAAAATAGAGAAGACTCATCTCATGCAGAGTTTACTTACGAGGTCATTATTGTTTGATTTCCTCTGATCCACCTGCAGACAGGAGAACCAGAGAGGCCGTTGACGTTGATGTTCAGCTCCTTACCGTGTAGCATCGTGATACGGACCATACCAGAAGAATCCTCATAGTCGGATGTGTTAAAGCATTCTGTCTGAAAGACAAAATTCAACAATGTTGGGATTTTAGATAAGAACAATAAAAACTAACTTTGAACTATTTTATATGTTTCCACTGCTGCTCTTACCTGAATACTTGGCACACAGACGTCATTCTCTGCCCCAACGATGCAAAGAGCTCCAAGAAAACACAGCAAGAGAGAAGCTAGGACAGAAGTGGCAACATCTTTTTATTATTATTATTTTTCTTTGTACAATTTTGTTCATAAGCACCATATAAAGTAATACTTGTAGAATAATACCTGTACAGGCTCAGGACCAGACTTGAAATCGGACTGTGTTCAGATCCATTTTTATTCAAATCAAGTTTACATTTACCATTAAATTTTACATGGACTCGGCAATGCTATAAGAAATTATAAATACTTGATGGGTCCCTAAATCATCATAGGTCCACACAAGCACAATTAACCATAACTTAGGCACATTTGACTTGACAGATTTAAAGTGACGATTGAATTTCAGAACTGTTTTGTTGTTAGAAAAACATTGAAAAACATCCAAGAGGTGGATTTAAATATCAGTTGTCTTTTCAATTTGGCAAGAATTGTAAACTAACATGAACTGAAAATGATTCAGTTTTAAATTTTAAAGTAAAAAAAGTGTTTAAAAAATCCCCTATGAATGTAAAATAACAATAAAATCTTTAAGTTACAACTTTATTCAAACTACATCATAAACTGACTGAGATAGAATTAATTTGGAGAACTAAAAATGAAATAAATGTAATACAAATCCATTTTATCATTGGCAATAAACAATCTTTTATTTATGTAAAAAAAATGACAGATTTTTAGAGTCGTTTCAGGTGATATTTGATTTAGTTCTAAATGTTTTATTTACTACTTGGAAATTTAATAAAAAAAACAATTTAAATAAAAAATCATCACGCTTCACAAGGACATTTGCTTTTATTTGATCTGACCTAAATTCATGAATAGTAACAAAACAAGAACAATTTCCACTTTTGTTTTTGATTGGTAAATAAGTTAAACTAGAATTTCTATAGGCTAGTGTTTAATTATTCTTGTTTTTTCACTTTCCTTTTATTTAATTCGCCTTAATATTTGAGTAAATCAGCAGTGGTTGTTAGTAAAGTTCAATAGGAGTCCATTATTTCATGTTTTTCTCTGACTGACTGCAAAAATGGTGGATGTAATATCATTAAAAATGTGTTAAAGTTGGACTTTCAATCAAATCGGGAATTAATAAATAATGGATGATTAATTACTGCTAGTAATCACTGATTAGTATTTTGGGTAGTTTTTTGTTGGGTCTGGTGGTCTTTTGATAACTTTTGGGCTGGAAAACTGTTACTATCTGGCAACACTATCTATCTGCCAATCACTGGTAGAGATTAGATGATGATTCAAAGCAATTTTTAAAAAGTGGTCAGACGAAGCAAAGTGATTCGAGGGGCTGTGAAATATGGAAGCGCTTCCGTAGCGCTTCTCTTGAAAATGCTGACTAGAATTGAATTATGCTACACTTTTTGAGGGGGGATGTGAAAACAAAAATGTAATCCCCTCTTTGTATTTTTGCTTTAATTATGTCACAGAGTGTGCGATGTTGAAGAAGGAAATGAAAAAGCATAATTAAAGGATTGATTTTTAATTTTAATTTTGTGTCATTTCATGCAGTTACATTGTGAAAGTGAAAAAGCATTTCTGTTAATCCATTTTAATTGTCAAATTAGATATTTCTAATTGAATTTTACTACACATTTACCAGAGACCCTTTTGAAAATTAAATGTCAAATACCATTTTCTTTATCATTTTAATTAAGTGATAGAATGAGCTGTGTTGAAGAAGAAAAAGAAAAGGTGGTTTGGCGGATTGCTTTTTCATTTTAATCTTGAGTCAACAAATACAGCTTCAATTTGAAAACAAAAAAGCATTTCTGGCATTGACTTTTATTTTTAGTAATGCTACAGAAGCATTTCTGGGCATTGACTTTTATTTTTAATAATGCTACAGAAGCCTTTCTGGCATTGATTTTTATTTTTAGCTGTGCTATAGAAAAGCTTCTATAAGTTTGTGGAATGCACTGCCCATGCAAGTTAGGCAGGCCCGTTCATTGAATGATTTTAAATCCATTGAAAACTCAGTTTATCTCTCTGGCTTTTAACTCAGTATGAGTTGGGGATTTTATTGATTTTTATTACTTTTGTATTATTTTGTTTATTTTAGATTGTTGCTTTCATTTATCTTTAATTGTTAAACACTTTGGTCAGCCTCTGCTGCTTTTAAAAGTGCTTTATAAATAAAGTTGACATTTCATATATGTAATGTTTTTCCAAGTAAGAATAATGTATATACTATAAAATACATTTCTTAAACGTGATTTCAGTTTTTTAAAGCTCATCAAAACATTTGGATTCTTGATATATTTAAAAGAGGACCAGTACATAAGTTATTCTATGTTTTGTTTTTTTTTTGTTTTTTTGAAAAAATGATAAATACAACCACTGAAGAGGGCCCCATGTTATTCTTCACCTGGGGCCCCAAAACTGCTAAGTCCGCCACTGATTATAATGCCCAAATTTACAGCAGTACTCACTGGCAGTCGAAGCTATCTTGATCCACATCATCTTGCTCTCCGTTATTGGAGTCACATATTCTGAGGGGAGTTGAGTTGCGGATTGTCTGCATGCAGAAGTGTGCAACAGTGTTTTTAACAGAGGAAGTATGGCTGGAAATAACGCCTCACTTAAAAAAAACTGTTAAAAACACACCCTTAAGTATTAACATGGCAGGTTTTTTTTTTTTTTTTTGGAGCTTCTGTCCTTGAAGACTGTTGCGCTTGTTTCAGATTCAGAAAACATGAAAGACTTTTATTTTGAAAAATAAAAGTGTTACTAGTTTTTAATCGTATACATATTTGAAAAGTTATTTCCTCACAAACATTACATTTAGTGAAAAACCATGAAAAAAGGAACAAAAACATAGAATGTTTTGAATTATTATAAATTTGTCATTTTTTTCGACTTTGTCTTTGAATGGTTTCCAGTTTTCTTTGTATAATATTCCAACCTTACAATAATAGTATAAATTATTACTATTTTTAGTTTTGAACAACTGAACATACATTTTTTGTCAGACCGGGTGTTCTTTTAAATATCTGATTTTTTAACGTGAAGCATGCATTTGCAGCAGGTGAACGGTACCCAGAATGCAAAGGCATGTTAGCTGCAGCTTTGCGGCCAGACTGGAGGCTCAAAACAACAACAACAGGCTACTTTGTAGGGGCAGCAGCTGCATGGATAGCCCGGAACCCCGAGCATATAAGCATCTTTTCCTCAAATCGAAATACACCCTAGCTTTATAATGTAAGTGTCGCTAAAGTATGGGTTTTTTCATCGGCTAAAGCAAATTAAATCTAGTGTTTTGGGGGGAAACTGTTCAAAGCTTGCTAGCTAGCACGCTAGCTCCCTGCGTCTCTATGTTCGAGTGTCTTCCGGCAGCAGTGGCGGCAGCAGCGGTGCCATGAACAGTGGACTTCCACCCTCAGCTGCTCCGCTTGGGGGTGCCGGACTACCTAATGTTAAGGTGAAGTTTTGCCGCTACTACGCGAAGGACAAAACGTGCTTTTATGGAGACGAATGTCAGTTCCTACACGACGATCCGTCCTTGGCAAACCTGCCTCTTCACGGCGGCGGAGGTAGCCCGGTTCCCTTATCAATGGCCGGCAGCGGAGGGACGCCAGCGGTGTACTCCATTGGCGGCACGGCTACAGTCAGCGGAGGGACCGTGGTGTCAAAGAAGAGCGAAACGGTGGGGCCTGCGGGAACGTCCCTGGAAGGGCAGCTGCTAACCAGTGAGTACAAAACAGTAACCCCTCGCACAAGATTCCTGACTGACCTTACCTCATGGCCCAGTGGGGGAATTTCATAAGATAGCCCGAGGATTCTGTTGGCCTCTTTACAACAAAACGTGGTTTCTGTCTGCAGAACCATAACCCTTCGGCTTGCAGCTTGACATTCCCGCTGTTAAAAATTGATTTGTGACTTGTTTAGTCTTCACATCAATAGTAAGCCATATATAATAACATAAATGGTGAAACACACTCTTTAGCTCACACAGCAGAGGCCTGTTGTTTTCATTATGACAGCTGTGAGTGCATGGACGCTAGCCTTTTTGCGCTTTAGCCAGCAATTATTTACCAAAGTAGCTTAAATTGGTCAATAAAAAAGCACAATCATCTTAAAGTAAATAAAGCTTCCAAATTACACTAAAAGGTGGTGCTGCTGTCTGTTTATTATTATCCATGTTGTTTTGCCCATGTTAGCCTAGGAATGCTAGCTGTGCACGGGGCTTTGTTTTGACTCTGCTATCGCGTTTTTGCAGCGTGAACAAACAGTTCGCAGAATCTAGGTCAAAAATCCACTAGAAAAGATGCGCAAACGTAGTTCCACATTAACCTAAGACACTAATGGATATTAAACACTTATAACTTTGTTTTGTCTCTTGAGACGCTTTTGTTGAGGTAGGTGTTCTGAGCACTGTTTACACGCTTCATAACTAGCTCGTGGCTTTTCAACAACACCACTTTAAAGCACGTTTACAAACCTCTATTTTGTTTAAATCCTTGTCATATAAATCTATCTCCATTGATAAATAACGTATTTTATGTATGTTTGTCTTTCTCAGTCCCAGGGATGGAAGGTGCCACCCTGAGTGATGCCAACCTTAACAACTCCTACTTCAGCAGCAGCTTTATTGGGGTCAATGGGTTTGGAAGCCCAGCAGAGTCAAAATACTCAATGATGCAGGTACAACTTAAGGCCCGTACACACCGGGACGAATATTCGCCAGGCGTTATTCGCCAGCGTTTTTCGGCACGTTTTTTGTGTTCACACCCAGGCGATTTTCGCTGACGATGAGCCGAGCGAACATTCAATTTCATTCCCTGACATTAGATGGCGCTTAATGTAAACAGAAATACTCCTGTACACAAGGTGGCGCTGCGCAACTTTACGCTTCTTAAAGTCGCTTTTCACTCAGAAGAAGAGAGCAAGTATTTACGCGCTAGTCAGAATAATAAAAAGAAAACATGAATATTTCAAGCACCAGTAGCTCCAACTGGTGCTTCGTTCGGGGATATTTTAGAATGTCCGTCATTATTTCTTCGCGGCAGTGTAGACGCTACTTGGCGTCTATCTTCTTCGCTGGTATTTGTGCTCAGCAAGGCAGTTTTGTGTTTGAGCGCCCCCAAGTTGTGTTTTACTGTAACTTCAGAAGCTCCAGACACGTGTGCAAAAGCGGCATTTTCATTGGTCGAATAGATTTCGACGCGACGCGTCGAAAAAAAAACCGAACCCGAGGCGTTTTTTTTTGACGCTTTGACGCGTGGCGTTTTTTCGCGTCGGTGTGCACACTCACATTGGTGCCCTTTGTTTAGTCACGAGGCGTTAAACGTCGGCGAAAATCGCCGGCGAAATTCGTCCCGGTGTGAACGGGCCTTCAGACTCCTCATCTGCTTCTTTTGCAGACTGCATGCATGACCTTTTCTATTGCAGTGGGGCTTTAGGGGCCAAATGTCAAGTGGTAGAATTAGACCTTTGGGTTGTTGGTAATACACTTTTATGTTTGTTTACTTTGACAGAGGGAAGAGTTGACATCTTTTTGTTGAATTTCATATAGATTTTTGCATTTAGTAAAGTAGGAACCCAGTTGTCTTCACACTATTAACTAGATATTTACAAATCAATCCTAACAATGTTCATGAAAGCTCTCAGTGTGTGGGTGTCAGTTAAGTCGTTTTATACAAAAAAAGGTCAGCACTTTGATCAGGGTAGTTCCTGGATTGTTGACATTAAATATAAAGTTAACTTCTTGCAGAAGTTCTGAAAATGTTCATTGTGTCTAGATTCCGTGAACCACATAATCAAACTGTTATGGTATGGTATTAGAGCATTTTTAAACTCAAAATTGATCTTTTTGATGCCATCTTTAGCGGATGACTACCAGCAGCAGCTCTCCAAGCCTTCTCAATGATGGTGCCAAGAACTTCAGCCACAGCACTCATGGTGAGATGCTTTGAGAGGCTGTCGGGCAGCAGATAACACTTATTAATTCAAAAATTAAAGCATTACATTCTCCAACACCTGTCTTTTTTTTTAACAGATCCAGTGAACTCTTCAACATCCTCACTGTTCAGTGATTTTGGTGCTCTTAGCATTTCCCAAAGGAGAAAGGCAAGTACATAAGCCTTCTTAGTAACACGGGAGGTTTAAAATCAATGCTGTGGGGGTTTATTTTCTAATGAACTTGACACTACGCTTTTTCCTTGCACTTTTCATTCTGAAGGCAGTGGTAACGTTCATATTGTTTATCTAATGCTCATGTCATTAGGCTCCTAACCCGGCAGCAAGTGAATTCATCCCCAAGGGAACCCCTCGAATGGCTACAATGGTCCAGTCCGCTGTTCTGGCCTTCCCCTCGCCTCTCTTCGCACATCCTGGTCTCGGCAGCTCCTCCGCTTTGGGTCCTGGTAAGGGCTTTTTACTTACTCATTAATAAATTATCTTGATTCTGTTGCCACTTGTTTTCACGATTTGTTTTTTTTTTCAAGCCACAGTGTTTGTTAAAAAAATGTCTGAAGCAAAACATGATTGTCTGAAAGCCATCTAAAGTCAGTGCTATTCAGTTACAATTTGAGTTGGGCCAGATTGTTGAATATCAACATTTTGTTGGGCCACACATGTCTACGGTTGATAAAACAGGTAAATAACATGATGTAGAATTTTTACAAAATAAGGGCTCACGCTGGAACAGTGTTATATCTGCAAACCGTGCTGGTTGCTCAAACATCAGGGATGTAAACCGTTGCTAAAGAAATGTTATGCTTGCACATCAACACACTTCGCACTGCACCCACTAGATTTTTTATCTGCAACTGAAAATCAAATCATGCTGCTGGCAAATATTTTATATTAACCAATTATTACAATGAGACAGACGTTTGTCTGCAGTCTTGCGTGATTCAAATTGCACTGAAGTAAGATTTAAAGTTGTTTTAAACGATCTGAGACTTTTATTCTGACTGATTAAAAACACATCAATGTCATTACAATGTTGCATATTAACTTTATGACTACTAACAACAAACATCACCAAAGACAGAGTGGGATTCTGAGCCACATTGCTTTTAAAAATGATTCTCAACCAATAAATTTAATTTAAATTGCCTTGGTAAACCCCAGTTGCCTCTAAATTTGTATTAATTAGCATATATGGCAAATATTGACCTATAGATTTCATTCTCAAACATAGGTTAAGTTTAGCACTTTTTTTCCTTCCTACAAATGGTTCATTTAAAGGTTTCATTTAGTGTGCTACTGCAGAATGCATGTAATGTATGGCCCAGCAGCTGCATTTGTCAAAACAAATAAAACCATAATTCTACACTGGATTCTGGACCAGTGCTGCTAGTTTACATAAGTTTTATGCAAGAAGTTGTCATTTTAACTTGTCAGGTGTTGTGTGCCACTTTTATTTTGAAGGGTTCAAAAGGGAAGTTTTTTTCTTCTCTTTTTTTCATTTGTTGGTTAATAAATATTTCTCCATGCTTATTGAAGCAGAGAAATGTTTTTAATACTTGAAATACTAAAAAATGATTTGGTAGAAAAACAAAACAAAGTTCACTCAATTTGCTGCTTTCCAGGACCTAAGAAATTCTGCTTTGACTTTTAATGCATACCCATTTTCAATTAGTTTTTTTTACTTGCACTGACTCAATTGATTTGATTCATTTTCCTCTTGTTTCTGATCCAAACTCACTTTAATTTAGCAAAAACATAAATTCAAGGGGTCAAGGGGTCAAGGGGATGGGCATTTTACACGATGGAAGCAAAACAATTTCTAAAATTTACATTTTTTACTCCTCTTTCTGTTTCTAGGCATGTCTTTGTCTGCAGGATCCTCTCCGCTCCATTCACCAAAAATTACACCTCACACCTCACCTGCTCCTCGTCGACGCAGTCACACCCCAAACCCTGCCAACTACATGGTGCCCACCACAGCCTCTGATCAGGGTGCACACATCATTCAGAAAGAGACTGTAGGGGGGACTACATACTTCTACACAGACAACACCCCCGCACCGATGACTGGAATGGTTCGTGTTTTTGCCTATTTAGCCAGACGTACCATGACAAGGATTCTTTATGTCTGTCATGCAGCCATGTGCTAAGCTGAAAACAAATGAGGATTTTCGTTTCTCGATAAATAGGAAGCTTTGCTTTACGGTTTCGCTACAGGTGTTTCCTACCTACCACATATATCCCTCCAATCCACCCAACGTGGCCTACATGCAGCCAAAAGCCAACGCCCCGTCCTTCTTCATGGCCGATGAGCTTCGACAGGTACGGTGCAGCCGTCCTCTTTACGCAGTATCCACCCCCCACCCCCCTTTCTGGAGGAAATGTCTGATGCCATTGCCCTTTTGTCCCCCCACCCCCATCCCCCCACCCTCCCAGGAGTTGATTAACAGACATCTCATAACCATGGTGCACATTGACCACTCAGAAAACCCAGGTAAAATCAGTTCTGGTGTTGACTAATGCAGTAACTCATTTGTGGTTTCATATTGAAACCAGACAGAAACCAGACACAGAAAATCCTTGCTTCTTCAACAGAGATATTATTGCAATAGAATGTTCAAGGGCCCTGATACTTTAAAATAAGTTGGAATTTTAATTTCCTTTGTTGAAATACTGAACAAAATGTTCTCTGTTGGGTAGATGTACCGTCTGAGGTGGACAGCTACCACAGCCTGTTTCCTCTGGAGCCCCTCCCTCCACCAAACCGCATGCAAAAGACCAGCAATTTCAGCTACATTACCTCCTGCTACAAAGCGGTCAACAGCAAGGATGACATGCCTTATTGTCTGAGGAGAATACATGGTAAAGTACAATCACGTGTTTAGCAAAAAAAAAAAAGTCCATAAATTCAGCAAATCAAATTTATTTCCACATTGGTTGCATTACTAACTACAGTGTATATAATAATGGAGTTTGATTTGTTTGATTTAATTTAAAACATGCAAAAACTTTGCATGTTTTGGAACAGGGTGCGATGGCAGATAGGTGTTGATAATCTTACTCTATCATCCAGTAGTGAATGTTTTGAACTATTGACAGGATTCCGCCTGGTTAACACCAAATGCATGATGCTGGTGGACATGTGGAAGAAGATTCAGCACTCAAACACTGTAACGCTGAGAGAAGTCTTCACCACTAAGGCCTTTGGAGACCATTGTGAGTGTGCGGCTGTAGTTGACTGTGTTTGTATTTATAAATATATCATATTTCTGCATTTTCCCTCCCATTAATTTACATTTATTTTGTCGTTTACTCTGTAATCTTGTTATAGAAGTCTAGTAATGTGAAAATGTATCAGTTTGCTTTTCTAGTATATATTTTTTATTTAAAAAAAAAACAAAACATTTTGCTAATCTTAAAATTAGAGGTCAATCCCAGCTAAAAACAACAGCTAAGTAAATACTTTATTAGATTTTTATGTTTTGGAGACAAAAAAGACCCAAAGCTAACAATGTTTTAGAGCCCAGTGTCATTGTATTAAGAACAGACGTTTGCAACTGACAAACCTTCAGACATTTAACATTTTCAGATTATGTGTTGTTTAGAATTATTATTATTGTAAAAAAATTTGACTCAACTTTTTTGATACTGAAGGAAATTATTTTGGCACTGTAGATGTAAAAAAAAAAAAAAAAACCTAAACAAAATCAAATTAAAAACATCCTTTCAAAGTAAAGTATGTTTAATATAAGACGAAGAGAAAAACCAAACAAATGTGTACGTATATATGTACATAACACCTGAATATAATTTTATTTGTGTTTTTTCTTCACATTTTGCCAAACTCTGCACATTAGTTAAAAAGATGCAATGATTTATCATCGTTAATTATGTGGACAATAAATAATTCCAGACTCATAGAAATGCAAGCTTTTCAGTTAAGTTCAAACAGTCCGATTAATACTCCAGCTCCGTTTGGATGTTAGGAAAGATTTGCTACTCGATAATCTGCTTTCTATATTCCACAAACACATTCATGAGGAACTGTACAAGCTTAGAATTTGAACATATTGATGAAAAAAAGCTGGAGAATTAATGGAATGCTTACAGGATACTCTATAGTATTTTATTCACAAATAATCTTATTAAAATGACAATTGATAATTTGATTTTAAAGAAATAAAATAAAAACATTAACATCAAAACATTTTTGACCGTTATAATAATTGCTAGTTGCACCTCTAGTGAATTATTGCACAGTGTATTTGAATGAACTCTTGGCGCAGCTGAAATCTGTTGAATTAGATAAACAAGGACTAAATGTCTGTAGAAGTCTAGAAGTGGACCCTTCATGAGAGCTGTGTGTAATTAGGAGTTGAGCAAACTTCAGGATAGCAAATGCAACACCTAAGAGGAGAGGAATTTCACAGTGATGTGGAGATAAATGTACAGAAAACAGAAAGTTTGCAGTGTTTTTCTGTGAAATGTGGATATTAATACATCTGAAATATGAGGCCTCTAACAATAGTTTTTATTGTCTCTTTCTGTAACTCCATGATTTCTTAGACTTAAGGAAGAAACACATTCTTTGTCACAAAACTATTAAGGAATATTGGAGATAATTTGTAGGGAATTTCTGAGGGATGTTTTTTTAAATTTCCCATCCAGCAATACAAACTAAGATTTTTGTTTTCTTCTTTTTGCCTATAGCGCTGGTCTTCTCCTACGACTTCCATGCAGGTGCAGAAACAATGTTTAGCAGACATTTCAACGACCCATCAGCAGATTCTTACTTTACCAAGAGGAAGTGGGGTAAGTCGGCCTTCTTCCATCTTCGGTCCAAAATAACAACACGGTCACCATGCAGCACCACAGCGTTTCACAAGTCTACGCTTGCTGTTGTGTGCATGCTCATGAGCTCATTGTCACCTAGCTCCTTGTGTTTGCAGTATCTCATCAGTGTAGCCTGTTGTAATGCACAGCAAAAAAGACACATTTTCCGGTTCAAGAATACATTCTTAGGAGTTTGTTGACATGTGATATGGTTGAATCTTGACGGTTAAGATGCATTTTTGTGAAAGAGACATGTGAACTTGGAGGAAACTGTGGCTGAAACCGATTCTTTGACAGGTGTTGCTGTTTTTGTTGGCTGAAGGAATGACAGATAGAGGAAGCAAAGGCTTTCAGCTGTAGGTGTATTTTACAGCAAAGCTGATGCAGGTTTTCATGTTTGAAGTGCAGGAGGCAAACATTTCTTAAAATAACCCTAATAGACATAACACAAGTTGTTCAAAAGGGTTCCTGCCTCATTGTGCAAGTAGAGTTTATTGACTGACATTGCCCAATTCTGGTGTTGCTCATGACTGTGCAAAAAAGGTCCACAAACTTTTCTAAAACACTTTTTCTAGTTTTAGAAATGTTTCTGTCTCAAGATCAAAAACGTTGTTGGAAATAATTGTGTATATATGTGGATTAAAGTCAAAGATTGCTTTTAATTTTTTAAGTGCGAAATTTTGAAAGTTTATATATTTTTCAAAATAAAACGTGCATTACAAAGGAAAGGCTCTTATCATTGCTGCATTCATCAGAGATCAGTAATTGACAGATTTTATCGAACTGGAAGGCGTTTTAGGTTCAAGTCGGGGATGGTTTTCACCATCAACTTATGAGAAGCAGCTTTTTGATGTAGATAAGCTTTCTGAGGAAGCTATCGACCGTTTGCGGGTTAGTTCATTAAAACGTCTGCACTTCTGTCTGCTCTTGAGTGATAAAGCCTTTTTTTTTTCTTGTTGTCAGGGCAACACGAGCCACCCCAACCACGGCAGCATGCAGGTCTGCTACCCGAGTCTCTCATCTGGGCCTACATTGTCCAGCTCAGCTCAGCGCTGCGCACCATCCACACTGCTGGCTTGGCCTGTCGGGTCATGGACCCCAGCAAAATTCTGATCACTGGCAAGACGAGGTATAGACGAGGAATGCTACAATGCTGGGTTTAAAACCAAATTAATTATATGAACGATTGTTTGCTCCTGCAAATGTATATGTTCAAAATATCAAACACACGTGTTGTGTTTAAGGGGGATTCATTATTTAAACTTGACAGTTTTTTTTACTGTTACATGTTTATTAGCAAATTTTTGTAACGTTTTAGTCTTTTGTTGTTTTGTGATACACAAATCATATACTTGCACAAACTGCTTAGAAATTTGTTTTTCCAAAACAACCGAAGAACTTTTACCTTTTTTTTCTTGAACCAGTTTTTTCCCGCTTATTTAAAGTAGATATCACAAACGTTGTTCAAAGAAGATTTCATTATCTTGGTATGGCTGAAATGCACAGAAACGCATCCCAACAGTCTTTTATTTTGAAGGTTACGGGTGAACTGCGTTGGGGTTTTTGATGTTTTGACGTTTGACAACACTCAGAGCAATCATCTCGCCCTGATGCCACAGTACCAGGTACAGTCTCTAACTACACTCTGTGCAAATATAGTTTTTAAAGGTGTTTATCTTTTTCATTGCTTTTATTTCTTGTATGTTTCCTTCTGCAGCAAGCAGATCTAGTGTCCTTGGGCAAGGTGGTCCTGGCTTTGGCCTGTAACTCTCTGGCTGGAATTCAAAGGGAGAATCTGCAGAAGGCGATGGAGCTGGTGTCTTTAAACTACTCCTCAGATCTCAAGAATCTCATCCTGTAAGGGTGGCAGGGTGCACATGTGGTCAGCTGGTAGTGAGAGATATTTTTGGAATCTCCTGTAGCTGTGCTTTATAAATCAAATAGTTCATTTATCCCCCAAAAAGAATAAAACCAAAAAAGTTTAAAATTAAATGGTTTCCCAAAAAACTTGCTGGAAAAATAAAGAATATTTTGAGGTTTAAGCAGATCAAAAAAAAATTTGTTTGTTAAACCCTAATTTGATTTTGAATTATCAAACAAAAAATAAAACTTCCCTAAGAAGCTCATCAATTTCAAAAAATCATTGGTTTAATGGCTTAAAAATGTGAAAAGTGTCTGGCTGAAATTGGTTTGGTGGTTACTGATGGGCTTAACCACAAAGAGCAATAAGACTTCAAAACATAATCTAAAAAAAACTTAGTGCTGAAATAGGGCAAAACAAAAGGTTAGTGTATTCATCTCTCAGTTTTAGTTAACACCTTCTGCAACATTTTGCTACGGTTTCAACAGAATCGGTGTCTCATATAGGGCAGTTTGAACCAAAAAACTAAAATAAAAACATGGATGGTAGCTTTAAATTCACCGACTCAACCGTGAAAGTTTATAGTTATTTTTGGATTTTTTATTTTAGGAAATCAACTTGTTTCCTATGGTTTTTAAAATTCACACTAGTTTGATCAGTAAAAAGTAACTGCTTGTTACTGGATTTTGGCTTCATGCTCCGTCTCATCTCAATAGAAGGTTAAGGAGAATTTCTCTAAAATGGTTAAAGGTTCCAAATATGTTTCAGCCAAATGTAGGTTGATTTAATTTTTTGACAGCTGGAGTGGAAAAAATGTGGTTGTGCAGCTCTTTAGCAATACTAATATAGTTGTTGTATAGTGAGGTTCTAACCCTGGGCTCACACCGCAGCCTCTCTTTGTCCATTGTGTTAAATGACCAACATGACACTCTACCGCACACTTTGTGACTCCTTGTCAGTGGAAATGACGTAATGTTTACACCACGGTGAAAACATAGTGAGTGCAGTGGAAACAATTAGTTTTATTTTGAAAAATTGACCAGATGCACTTTACACTCCCACGCATGATTTCAGGTTTAGGCCGTTTTATTTGCCTCAACTTCACGAAAAAGTGCTCCGGCACGCGCTGGACCAAACCGAATGCTGTGTATCTGCCTCTCGCACTTTTCAAGTTACGTAAAGATTCCAGCGGCCGCACCGGAGCTCGGCTGGATGCAGTTTGAGCCCAAGTCTTTTGGTTTTTATTAAATGTTAACTATAGGAACAAAAAGTATGGAAATGCCTGCAACAAGACCCAAAAGCTTTCCTAAAATATTCATTGGAGAACCTATAGACTCGAGGGCAAAGTTTGATTAGAAAAGTGAATAAATGAAAGACACAGACTCCTTAATTTTTTATTTTTTATTTTTAAGATACTGAGGGTCTGGTTAGTGTTGTGTCTTTCTGTTGATGGGAAGATCTGAAGCCCAAATTGAACAGAAAGGAGACACTTGAACAGATAGACAGTTTTTCAGTTGGCTGGCACCGAGTCCTGACCCAAGTCTGATCCTCTTTCAGGGACAATCTCCTCACGAGTCATGTGTTGAATTTTGACCAGGTTGGTATAACGCCGCACTCCACGTTTGAAGGGGCAACTCCCAGCTGGCGAGTAAAACACCGGTCTGAAAAGACGAGTTTGATTGATTCAGTATTCAGTTTAGGGCCTGTTGTCTCTGCGTTTTGTTAAAGCTTTTCAGCCAAACTTTATCAGTGCTGTTCTCAACTTCCATGTTTGTTGATAGGATGAGACATATAGGTTTAAGTGCAGAGGAAATTAGCTCTGTAATCTAATGAACCAATTTAGATCTTTTAAACGTAGTCTGTAATCTTTTAAGCAAAAATACTCTACTTTTTTAATGTAAATATGATCCGTCATTCACATAATATACTTTTTATGACATAGCATCCATTAAAAACAACAAAAAAATCATTTTATTTAATCATTTTAATTTACAACTTCTTTTTCTAAGCTCTGAAAAGTAATAATTTGACCTTTTGCTTCTCAGTTCACGCTTCTTCTTACTTATTTTTTCTTTTTTTACTTTGCTAAAGTTTAAATTCACGTTGATTCATTTTTACTGCTTAAAATCTTTCTTAATTTATATCAAGTTGAAATCCTAAATCATGCTGCTTTAATGTATGGTTCACATAAAAAAAGATTTTCCAAGTTTCAGCATCACTTCTGAAGTTATATCAGATTTAGGTTTAACTGTAAAGGCTGAAACTTTTTCACATGGAAGAGGCTGAAAGCTGCTTCTGGGAGAGATGAGAGACTTTTGTTTTGCTGTCATCCAATGTTCGACTTCTGGTCTTTTGTGTGTTTCTGCAGGTACCTTCTGTCTGAGCAGTCCCGCCTGCGAAGTGTCAATGACATCATGCCCATGATTGGAGCTCGCTTTTACACCCAGCTGGATGCTTCACAGATGAGGAATGATGTAATCGAGGAGGACTTGGCCAAAGTAAGAAATTTGTTTTTGTGTGCCGGATTCTGTTGCTAGGTTGCTAGTTTAACTTCTTGAGAAAGTTGGTAGGCGAGCAGTTTACATACAGGATGTTGTACAGCACTCTTCTTGAATTTAGTCCCTTAAATTAAGACGCAACAGTGTCAAACAATTATTATTCTTTCTAAATTCTCCCTCCAGAAGTCTCTCTAAAAGGATAAAAAATAATTCTTTAACATTTAAGAATCTTATTTTGTAGGGCTCATAAATTAAAATCATCAGCTTTTATTAAAGGTTGTGCGTGGAAGTTTGCTAAACCTCAAAAGATGTTGAACAAATAAAATCTAAAGGATCACATTTTCACAATTTGAATGAGGATAACTGAGGTCTTTGGGGGAATATTTTATTAATTTTGTTAAGTCTAAATCTATTGCTTGTTCATACTGATTAAATAGAGGCTGCTGGTAAGGTTTTGTAAAGAAGTGACTTCTAAACATTACCAACCTTGAGAGAATCTGTGTTTAGTCAAAAGCAGAAGTGCTGGAAATGGCTTGTATGAACTGAGAAATAGTTGTAATGTTGTGACCTTATTCATTAAAGCAGAATAACTGAATAATTGGTGACCTCACCTTTTACTTTTGTGTTGCTTTAAATCAGGCAAATGATAAAAAGCTAAACTTGAGGAATTGTGAAAGTAATTGACAGAATTGGTCAGTTGTACTCGATAAAGTGTTTATGTAAAAAAAACAAACTCCTGAAAGTGATTAAGAAGTCATTTTTTATTATATTTTGCTTTTATAATGACATAATCAGTTGGGACAATTATAAAAGCGTGAGTTTTAGACGTATTCCATGCATATGCTTCAGTCTCCATAAACATGTTTTAATGGGAGATACAGCACATGTTCCATGCATGTTTCTAATGTTGAAACAGGGTGACATGTTGCAATTTGGAGTCATTTTCTTAGTCCACAGTTAAAGTCCCATTTTGATCATCTTTCGATCTATTGTAAAAGTGCTCTTTTAGTTCTGAATATGTTGTTTTTAGCCAAAATTTAAAAAAATTCATTTTTTAAGACATAGTTTTTGCAGAGCAGCAGTAGTTTGGTAGAAATTCCCTTCTGAAGCATACACGGATCTAGTGCTTTATAAATGTGTTCAAAAAAAAAAAGTTAACTCAAGTTGGGTGATTAATGATGTGGTTGGGGTGTAAAAATGGAGTCTTTAAATATATAAACTTGTCGATCAAAAAAAAAAATTCTGACGCTTCATTGTGGTAAAATGCCACGTTAAAGTCCTGCATTCATATTCTGTAACGCCAATTCAAACCTCAATGGTTATTTCTGGCAAAGAAATAACCAAAAAAATATTTTCAAATATGATGTGTAAGATCTGTTTGACTACAGCCATAGTCTGGTTCAGCCCATAAGAACCCAGACCCATTTAAAATAAAATAAAATAAAATAAAAAGAAATGATGTCTATTTTACCACAAACCAAGTGGACCACAGAATCCACTTCTGATATTTTTCTGTGACACTCATGTCAACGTGGGTCCTCATGGGTTAAAGCAGGACCAGCACACCCACAGAACCATATTAAAGGCTGGCGAGGCTGCAGATCAAAATAGACCATTTCAGTGCAGAAGTTTCTTTACCACTTTCAAAAAAAAATAGGAAGTTAATTTTTTTCTCTTGTTTAGACAGAAGGTTAACTTCCACATCTTTCAGTTTCTGATAGTTTTAGAATGATTGCAAACTAGTTTGTTTTGGAGACAGTGTCGTAGCAAAAGCCTTCCTCTTTCACGCAAGGAGCATTTACTGTTTGTTGCATCGTTTTCTGAAAATCTTTTAGCTGCATTACAAATAAAGGCCTTCAGTTACACTTTAGAACGGTACTTTATGCCAGAGGTCCCTGAACCCTGAGATGTGGACCGGTGCTGGTTTTTGGAGCAGTTGATACCAGGCCACAGAGAAAAAAACACGACTTTCCATTTTATTTATAATCTGAGTCTGAAATTTTTTAAAACTAGTGGATTCTCTCGACCACATCAGACTCATGCATGACACAGGTCAAGCCGCTCGCTCACGTGTTGAAAATACATCTGCTTAAAGCAGATGCACCGGCCTCTAAATGAGGCCAGCAGAGTTAACAAAACGTATTTGGAACGTATTTTGACACAGAAAAGAACTTGTGAGAAAACAGAAGAAAACCTTTGACTTCAAAGAAAAAAGACAAAAGTCAGGAGTTTCTACTGAAACGTTTTAAGCAGCTGCAGATATTTTACAGAGGATAATTTTTACTCTCAAAAATTAGGGGAAGCTGGAGGCAAAAAAATGAATACCTTCTTTAGGCTCGTACAGGCTGATCAGAGAAACTGTTGTTAGATACACAACCAGCCTGTGGCCTGAAAGAGGTTTGCGATCCCTGCTTTATGTGAATTCTGTCATAGATTTTACACGTCTTTCTTTTTGCAGGAGGTGCAGAATGGCCGTCTCTTCCGCCTGCTTGCCAAATTGGGCACCATAAACGAGCGACCAGAGTAAGAACAGTTGCACATCCTGACGCTTGCGCTTCCGTTTACGCTCTGTAATCCTGCCTCGTCTCTGTCAGGTTTCAGAAGGACCCGACGTGGTCAGAGACGGGGGACCGCTACCTGTTGAAGCTTTTTCGAGATCACCTGTTTCACCAGGTTACAGAAACGGGGTCGCCCTGGATTGACCTCAGCCACATCGTCTCCTGCCTCAATAAAGTCAGTACAGACCGTTAGAGTTGAATGAATCATTGCTTATAATGGGAAAAGGTCTTAATTTGATGAGACGGTCTTTTTTTGGACTGTTTTCGAGGTAAAATAGTCATCAAAGCACAAGTTGAGTTTTTTTCAGTCAAACATACTGAATAGTAAAATTGTGATCTACGGTGTTGAAATCGTGAAAAGTGACAAAAGAAGGTCGGTTTGATGCTCTCCATCAACCCATGGTGGTATTCTGTTGCAAATAGAGGAGATCAGACTATCACATCATGATAAATTCTTAGACAATTCTGGATACGAGGAGCCAAAATAACCGGTTCGTAGCTTTTAGAGATGCTCCTTCACTGTTGCATGGTCAGAATGAAGTGGCGTTACCATAAAACTGCAGCCATTTGTTTTTAAACAGTCCAAAGTGGGAGTGTGTAGTTAAGAAGATAGAAAAATTGATAAGCTCAAATTATTTTGCTATTAAATATGAGATGACTCAATTGAAATGTATATATTTGTGTAAAATTCCACGTCAGTGGATTATGACTGCTTATATGTCATCTCCTTGCTCCTCAGCTGGATGCAGGCGTTCCCGAGAAGATCAGCCTGGTCTCGCGAGATGAGAAAAGCATCCTGGTTGTGACCTACTCGGACTTGAAGCGCTGCTTTGACAGTACCTTCCAGGAGCTGCAGGCTGCCGCCGCTGGTTCTCTGTAGCGCCCCCTTTGGGCCCAGGAGTGGGACTTCCCAAGCCCTGGAGCATTGTATTGCACTACAGCGGAGGACCAGGCTCATGGACAACATCAGCACAGGCATCAGGGCTTCTGAACCTCAGTCACATACACTGATCCCTGTCCACCAGAAAGGCTTTTCTAACGTGTTTTTTTTTTTTTAAGTTTTCCTGAAACCTGCAGACAAATTTGGAGAAAAAAAAGAAAGACAAAAAAAAACAGAAAAAGGACTAATATGGAAGCTGTGATGTACGACCTTTTTTTTAAGCTTTGGGAACAGAACGAGAAACGAAAATTGAGGTTTTGAAGATTTTCCTGCTTTTATTGTTTGTTTCTACAGTTGGGGTATTTTTTTTTTTCAGGATGCACTAAGATTTTAATTTTTTGTTCATTTTTCCTTGTGTGAATGGCCTACAGGGTGCACAGAGAGCTAAAGTCACACACGGACTAAAAACCCGAGCAGACTCGCCGTGTAAAGAAACCACAGAGAGTTGAACGTTTCTATTGACTGCATCTCTGCCCGTTTGAGACCACACCCCTTCGTTCGAACGCACTCGGAGATGGGACACACCACTCAAGGCTGTCATTATTATGGGATGGAACCTGTTTGACACAATGGGCCAACCGCCTTTTGCCTTGGTTGTTGGTTCTGCTTAAGAGAGGACAAATCACTCAGGTGGTTGGATGAGAATTTTTCAGGAGATTTAAGAACTGCTGGCTGGTTTTTCTTGGTTGGAGCATCTTCTGGGGACCAGGAACTGGGGGATAAATTGAGGTTTCTGTGGCACTGAGGAAGAGGGCGTCTTCTGCTGAGTTGTTACATGCGCAGCAACCACCTTTACTATTAGATAGTTGCTGAATCAAATGCTCTAGGGTGGGTCATTTTGGGTTTACTGTCCGGCACCGGGCTTCGGCCTTTTTAGTGAGGCTTCTACAAAAGTGGAGCCACAGCTGCCTCTTTGTGGAATGTCCCTTTGTCCCACAGCCATCCTCTCACTTCAACCACGCCCGATCTCTGTCTCTTACTCTCCTTTCGTACTCATCTTGTTGTCCCAAACTTTACTTCTCCTCTTTGAGACAACATTTTAAGGAAAAGTGATGCTTTTTGAGACTTTTTACCAGCTGCTTTTTCTCTTTTGCTCAGCTTCTGTGCAGAAATGCACAACAAAATAAAAGCGAGCAGACCCCCCCCCCCTTTTGATCTTTATTCTGTGGACCAATTCCAGCAGGGTTTTAAGTTAAAGGAAGGGACTTTGGGTGACTGAGGATGGGGGAACATCAACTGTAATTTGTTTTATTTGACTTTTTAAGATCATGATATTCAAACATGCTGTAGACAAAGCACTGGCGCTGGCCTTGACGCTGACTGAAGGCATGGATTTCTCTCAGGATGATGGACAACTGGAGGGGCCCAATGATTGAATGTGTTTGGCTGTCATTGGCTGCCGCCTGTCCAGTCAAATAGAAGAGCTTAGGTGGAGTGGGTGGGACGAATGGAGGTTTTAGGGGGTTAATGACAGGTCGAAGGCATTGCTGGAATCATGTTACGAGGGGATTTCATGTTGCCTTGAAGCACAGATCAATTTTTACAGGTTTAAATGGGATCAAATTTGGAGAACATTTACTTAACCTGCAGGAATAGCTATTGAAATCAGTCAGACTGCAGATTGAGTCTTCTCCCTTTTGTCTTATTATGAATGTGTCCACACAAAAGTGTAAAGGGTCACAATTAGGAGCTACTGTTGAGTTATGACGGAGCCGTCTGGGTTACATTTAAACATTTTCTTCAAAGATCTGTTATTGAACGCAACATAAGTACAGGTAACATTTGTGTTGGATGGAGAAACGTCTCTGTTTGAGTCCAAATCGGCAACCTAAACATTTTCGGTGGATGTAGTGCTGTAGGAACCCCCTCCCAAACAAGCCCACACAAAGGCATGCCCCTCGACGCCGCCGACTCCATGTCAGTGCTCATATCACTGTAGTCCACATCACTGCACACACTCCACTTTGTTATTGACCACCTCTCCACAGAAAAACACCTAAAATCACCATCTTACTAGATCCTTTTTCTTTTGCTTTGCCCCACTTATGTTCTTGTCTCAGATTTTGCAACATTTGTGTGTACAGCAGTATTTTAATAAAGAATACAAAAACTGGTATTTGTGAGTAAAGCGGTTGCATTTGTTTTCTAGCAAGCTGCCAGATTGACCCCTACCGTCTCTTAAACCCCCATTCTGTTCTTCTTTTGATCTTTTAATTAGGATTATGCAGTTTTAAGCCCAAATTTAAAAAAAAATCTGTCGTTTTCTAGGATTGTTTCTGCGGAGAGACAGTAGTTGGTTAGAAATTTGCATCTGTGTTGTGGGTGAGACCCCTCAAACCCCCCCTCATTAGTGAGAGCTCTGTTTACATGCTCTCCTGCTAGCTTACCTCCCCTCACACCAACCTAATGTTACCGGAGCAACCAAAATTGTGAGCACTATTGGAGCTATCCAGGATTACCGTTTTGAGCCAGATTCCAGCTCAGACGAGCTAAAGAAAGACGGATGGATCCAGTCGTCTACTAGTGGATAAATGTCATGTAGTGGAGCCGAGAGCTTGATGCAAGCCAGCAAATTTTCTACGTAACTAATGCAATCTCTTTCAAACTGCTTTTGGTGTGCTCCTGATTTATAATTTTAATTAAAAAAATATGCTGATATGCAATTTGGGGCTTCATTTTCCTGATATATGCTCTCAATCATAAAAAAAAATGCCACAAATACATAATTTTTTTTGTAGTGAGGCCTTACTACAAACATTTAGCTTTTGGAATATCACTACACCGAATAAGTTTGCAAAGCTTTGCACAGGTATTTTGGCAGAGATTTTTATGCCGGATGGCCTTCCTGATACGAGTCTATGAAGACTCTCATTCATCCGGGTTGATTCCATCATAGTAGTAGGTTTAGGGCTGGTCATCTGGATTTAGTTTTTAAAGTTAGAAGACGTTTGACCTCTTATCCCAAATGCTTTGTCAATTCTTCCTGATATGACCATTTGTTTTATCCAGGCTGGGGACCGGCACAGGGAGACCAGGATTGTGGCTGCATAGCTTAAGGACCCACACTGAATGAAGATTCATGTGCTCCCTTAGAATCAAACCCTGGTTTCCCCATGTGCCAGTCATGTGCTTAACCCTTGTGCTATCCTAGGCACTTTAACATTGGGAGTTGGGTCATCTAGACCAGTGTTTTTCAACCAGTGTGCCGCGGCACACTAGTGTGCCGTGGAGAAATTGCCCTCATTAACTGATCTAAAAATATTTTCCATCTCCAGGAAATCAGCTCTTTGTTCATCCAAACAGGCCCTGATAAAACACTGAGTAGTTAGGAATATAAAATATCTTAAAATTACTTTTTCTTTGTGTTTATATAATTCTATTAAAGACATTTTGATAAGAATCACGGTACCGCGATTTAGCTGCAGCTATAACTGTGTAAGGAAAAGTCCCGCCCCTTTAACTGTCTCCGCCAATCATTCTTGAAGGCTTAATCACATGTCATCAGTCTGACCAATCAGAAGTGGTTAAAGTCTTCACTTCCTTGTTCTTAATTCTGCTGATAAAGTCGCTCAGTTCTAACAAAAATACCAACTGAGCTCGTCTTTAGCTGGTGGTTCATCTCTTAGAAAAAAACAGCCGCACCTTCCTGCTTTTTTTGCCACAATTATCACAAAAATCCACGTGAGATTGCGCGCGGGGGGGGGGGGGGGGGGGGTTGTCGATCAATACAGACCATGAATTTCTGCTTCTTTTTTTTTTGGATGCTGGTGTGCCGCGGGATTTTTGTCAGGGTTAAAGTGTGCCGTGGCTCAAAAAAGGTTGAAAAACACTGATCTAGACACACAAGACAGTGCGCTGAACCTTTTTTCTTCAATGATTTGTGAACCTCACTGGTGTCCATGGATTACATGAAATCTTTCCACCTTTGTCATTGTAGGGAGAACACGTCAATGGTCATCTTGACCCCACAAGATAGCACAAGGGTTAAGCAATTTAAATAGTGCCACACGGAGGTGTCGAGGAAAATACTCGACTATTTTAGGTATATGTGAAATAGTACACACCAGCTCAGTGGCCTTGTGGAAGAGTGTCCGCCCTGAGGTTGGGAGTTCAAATCCAGGACGAGTCATATAAAAGACTCTAAAAAATGGGACCTGATGGATCCCAATGGGGGTTAAACACCCAAAACCTTCCCAAGTACACCTCACTGGTCCCCCAAGGATTGGGTCAAATGGGTCTTTAACTTTAATTTCATAAACCCAGCAAACCACAGACTCAAATTTTTTTGGGAATGAAGCTGCTAAAGCCGAGAGACACCGAGGGTGTTGTATGAATGATGAAACAGAAATAAACAGACAAAACCCACATAACTTCAGTGTCAAAAGAAGATTCAAAAGAGGATGTGCCATTTTTTTCTGTGAATGTGGTTATAGATGTTTACACGAATCTTCTCTTTAGCTTTGACTAGTTGAAACATTGACCAAACCTTCATTCTTTTACTGTCTTTTTATGAGCATCCTGCTTCTTAAAAATGTAGTAAAGAATTATTGTTTTCAAATATATTTTTTCAACTGCTGCTTTTAAAGTTAGGCTAACTACTACAGTACTAGTACTGAAATTTAATCCTCGTTTAGATATAATATACTAAAAATAAGAAGAATCTGATGGAAGATCAACCTGACGACTTGTTTTTTTGCTAACATGAGTCAAAGTTAGAATGGACACCTTGTTTTCTGTGTAGGTCTTTCAGCTTCCTGTGAGTTACAAACTTTGTTAAAAAGAAAAAAAGGAGAAAACGAGAGAGAAAAGACATAACATGACCTCATTTTGCTGTTTTTAAACTTTATATCATAAAAGATAGGCTTTTATATTCCGTTTGATCATCCTGAGTTGCTCTAAGCCTTTATTTAACCAGTTTGTAGCTTTGAAGAGTATAGCACGAAACAAATAAATGTCATTTACAGGAATTAAGGTCAAAGAAATTGATAGTTACCATTATATATGAGTGGATATAAGTTTTTCCAGCATGAATTAGCTGTGGAAGAGGAACAGTTATTTCCTACAGCAGCGTTCCTCTCCTCAAAGCTTTGGGTATGAGGTACCAGTACAAGAAGCTCTAATGATAAAAACATACAGCTTATACTTCAGGGTAATAGTGTCAATACTCAACCAGTATTGATAGCAATGAAAAGGAAAAAAAAATTCAATACCTGAATTTGTCAACAGTAAAGTACAGCTACGTTTCAGATGTAAAGAAGAATCTTTACATTTTCATCGGGTGAAAGAAAAGGAAAAACTAGCAGATGTAAAGAGGTAGAAGGCACTAAGAAAGATAAAAAAAAATTAAAAATTATTAAGGAGCTACAGAGGGTTCGAAGCTGGAGGGGTAGATGAAGGCAGAGTTGTGGTCAGGAGCAGGGGAGCAGCCTTCGTCTGACTCCCAGCCACAAGGCAGGATGGAGGGCTCGTCGTCATGGCGACCTGGGATGTTCCCACACAGGAAGGGCACCGGATGGTCTCGACACTTAGCAAAGGTAAAGAACCTAAACATATAATTCCAAAACTTAGTTGAATATCAGCAGAAACCTCTTTATACATGCCAATATCTTAATTTACTTCAATTTTTTTTTCATCATTTGAAGCCAAACCTGCTGACTGTCATGCTCTTGCTGTTACTCTTCATCACACTCTTTAGCTCTTCAGATGGCAGGACCATCCCACTGTCACTCTGCTCCTCCTAAAATCAAGAATTTTCAAACGCAGAGGAAATCATATTTATTTATGGTGGGTTTTATTTTAACTTGAGCGCAAGTGGAAGTAAAGTCCTTGACTTACATCATGACTTTCTTGTTCCCCACAATGCATTTCCTCAAAAGTCTGAAGTGTGGCCATATCCCTCATGTAACTGATCAGAAAGATTCCAAATTTAAGACACAACGTTATGATCTTTCTACAGGCTTCCTTCTTCTCTTTTTTAAATAGCAAGAAGCTCAGTGCATCTTTGCTCATTTGTGCAAACCAAAAAAATTAAAAAAGGTGAAGTTTTGATACAATGGGGCAGAAAAAGTATTTAGTCAACCACAATTTGTGCAAGTTCTCCCACGTAAAATGATGTGAGAGGCTTGAAAATTTCATCATAGCTATACCTCAACTATGACAGACAAAAGGAAAAAAAATCCAGAAAAATCACATTGTCTGATTTTTAAATTATTTGTTTGTAAATTAT
Source organism: Oryzias latipes (assembly GCF_053564925.1). Lineage (NCBI taxonomy): Eukaryota > Metazoa > Chordata > Actinopteri > Beloniformes > Adrianichthyidae > Oryzias > Oryzias latipes. Next base: position 21,611,371 of record NC_136256.1, on the reverse strand, counting down.
TGTGGATAATAATTAGTCAGTAACAAAAGTTAAACTCAATTCTTTGTTTTATATCCTTTGACAGCAGTCAAACATTTTCTGTAAGTCTTCACAAAGTTTTCACAAACTCTTGCTGGTACTTTGGCCCATTCCTCCAGAGCAGTGATGTTTTGGGGCTGTTGCTGGGCAACACAAACTTTCTACTCCCTCCAAAGATTTTCTAAGGGCTTGAGATCTGGAGACGGGCTAGGCCACTCCAGGACCTTGAAATTCTTCTTACAAAGCCACTCATTGGTTACCCGGTCAGTGTGTTTGGGATTGTTGTCATACTGAAAGATGCAGCCACGTTTCATCTTCAATGCCCTTACTGATGGAAAGAAGTTTTCACTAAAAATCTGACCATACATGTCCCCATTCATTCTTTCCTTCACTCGCATCAGTCGCCCTGGTCCCTTTGCTGAAATACACCTGGGAACCCAGAACACCTGGTTCTGAGAGTTTTGCTCACCGTTCTTGTGATCATTTTTACCCCACGGGGTGAGATCTTGCGGGGAGCCTAAGGGAGATTATCAGTGGGCTTGTATGTCTTCCATTTCCTAATAATTACTCCCACAGTTGATTTCTTCACATCAAGCTGCTTACCTATTGCAGATTCAGTCTTCCCAGCCAGGTGCAGGTCAGCAATTCTGTTTTTGGTGTCCTTAGACAGCTCTTTGGTTTTGGCCATAGTAGGGTAATCTTACTTGTTTGTAGGTGACCAAAAACTCATTTTCCACCATAATTTACCAATAATTTTTTTTAGAAATCAGACAATTTGATTTTCTGGATTTTTTTTCTCTTTTTGTCTCTCATTGTTGAGGTACACCTGTGATGAAAATTACAAGCCTCTCTCATCGCTTTAAGTGGGAGAACTTGGCTGACTAAATACTTTTTGCCCGACTGTATGATATTATCACTTAAATGATCCCACCTTAAGTTGGTTACAGCAAGAGGGTTTTCTGTGAAAGCCTCACTGGGATGGGTTGCTTCATTCGAGAAGAATCCCAGAGGAATGTAGTCCTTTCCATTCTGCTGGAGTAAAACACAAACATTTTCCTAATGCTTTTTGCTTCAGAGGGACGTCTTAGCATTCTCACTTTTTCCTGCACAGAGGTTTTGAACGTCTCTGACCTGCTGCACCTTGGCTTGTAGCAGGTCTCCGAGTGTCTCCACCAAGTTGGTGAACGTTGGTCGGTCTGTAGGATGACCCTCCCAACATGCTAGCATTATGCTGTAACTGTACAGACAAACCCACAGCAGGCTGTTCTTTCACTTATTACAACACAAAAATTGATGGTTTCGTTTATATTTTATCTTTTAAAAAATAACTGTAGAAGTGAGGAGTTTACTTAAAGTTTAATATTTTATTGTAACATTTTATGCAGAAATCTTCCTCATAATGACTTAAGTTTGCCTGTCGATGCTCAACCTTCCATAGTCTTCAGCCACTCAAGGTGTGATGGTAAAGTGGAATTAAAAGCGGGGCAACTAAGTTGAATGAAATTTGCCAATTTTGCCACTAGATGTCCCCCTTCATCCTAAACTTAAAGATTTATTTAAAAATTGTGTAGGAAGGAAGATATTTTCCTGCAGGATTTCTTTGATGTGTTTTTCACAGTCAGAATGGGTTTAGTCTCTTTTGGAGGAATTTCAATTACGATTTTTATCTCTCAAAGGAATTATTTGTTCAAATTGGTAATCATCCAATTATAGATTTAAGCTCCTATTCTGAGAATCTGCAATCTTAATTTTTTTAAATTTTTTTTTAATTTGCTCCTTTGATGTATTTATTAAGCTAGAATGATAAAACTTTAATTACAAAATGGCTTTATGGGAATAGTTGATCAAAAAGACAGCCACCCACATCTCAGGTGTGCTGTATTCTGGGGCTCTCATCCTCGTCCCCCTCTTAAGCCGTAGGCAGAAATCCTCATCCATGTGAAGACCAGGGTAAGGGGATGCTCCTGATGGACAAACAGACACACATCATTGTACCAAGATTACCAAATGAATCATGCAATTAAAAAAATGACAGTACAAAAAGCAACAATTCCTCACCCAAAGAGAAGATCTCCCACAGCAGTATACCATAAGACCACACGTCACTCTGTGTGGTAAAAATCTTGTCAAAAATGGACTCTGGAGACATCCACTTTAGAGGAAGGCGAGCCTGTCAGATAATTAAAATGAATAATAAGCTACAAACATGCACAAAAAAAGGTTTCTTTTCAAAATCAAATTCCAGACTTCATTATCTGTCAATAGCACAACATACCGGTACATAAACGGTAAAGATAAAAAGAGGATTTTTTTTTCTTTGAGGCTACAATCATTGCAAACAGAAATATGTAACAATTGAAATGCTTCTATTAATTTTTGTTTCCCTTTTGTACTAAACAGCATTTTAAAGGGGTTTGTAGTTTTTACTCGGTCTGCTCATTCTGGCTATAGTTTCTTTTCATTCAGTCATTCTTTTTCCACTGTTTTGGTCACGGGGCTGTCGGAGCATATCCCAGCCACTTGTGGGTGAGGGCAGGGGACACCCTGGACTGTTTGCCACAATCACACAAACATTCTTCTCAAACCTAGGGAAAATTCAGTTTCCAATTGCCCCTATGCAGCATGTTTCTTGGACGGGGTGAGGAAGCTGGAGACCCCGGAGAAAACCCACGCATGCACAGGGAGGCACACAGGGCACAGGGGCAAACTCCACACAGAAAGGCCCCCCCATTGATGATCTGTTGCGGGTCCCCCAGCCGGGACTTGAACCAGGGGCCTTCTTGCTGTGAGGCAAGAGCGCTAACCACTGCGCCACCATGCAGCCGTGCTATAGTTTCTGTTTTCTAAAATACATTTTTTTAATAACATGACTGCATTTAACACAGCATGATGCTGCCACCTCCATGCCAAGACCTTGTCATCGGTGCACACAGACACTGTAGTCATTGCTGTTTAGGTTTGCTGCAGCTTCAGGGCCACCTCTCACTTATTGTTACCTCTTTGATTGACGTCCTGTTTGTCTAGTCTGTGAGTTTTGTTATTCCAAGCCTTTTCTGCAGGATGTGGATCTATTTCCATTTCCATTTCATTTTCTAACAATGGATTTTGTTGGATAATAATAGTTATGTTTTTTTTTCTTAACTCAGTCTTAATGATTTGAAAAAAAAAAAGCATTGTCTGTACCCTGTTTGGAGACCATTTTTGGCGATGCAGGGGAAAAAAGATGTCTATGATTTATTTATTATTTTATTTAACCCAGCAAAAGCAAAACCAAGAATATTTACATTTACATGCTTTTCTTCTTGATCATAATGGAAATTGTGCGTTTTTTCTTATTCAAAAAAGTGCAATCCTTTATTTGGAGACCATATACTCACGTCTCCCTTGCGGACGTAGTCGGGGTCTTTGTAAATATCTCTGGCCAGGCCAAAATCACAGATCTTCACAACTTTGTTTTCAGATAGTAACACGTTCCTTGCTGCTAGATCTCTGTGAATGCACTGATGAAGGGACACAGAAGGCACAGATAATAAGGCTCATGGGTACGTGTGTGTGTATTTGAGTTCAGCAGAGTTCAGACCTTGCGAGAGGCCAGAAACTCCATTCCCCGAGCCACTTGAAAGCTGAAAGAAATAAGGTCCTCTAGGAAGAGAGAGGAGGCTGACTTTGGTTCTAGAAGAGGGACAAATACAATGGTCGAAATTTCATGTGAACACTTCAGAAAAGCAGCACAAAGCTTCTGTCTCACCATGGCTGATGTCTTTTGAGTCTGACTCAGACAATGTTTTGGTGCAGTTTGGGTTACCGGACACACTGCCGCCAAAACCTGACCTATCATGTGCTCTTTCGTGGAGCTGACATAAAAAGAAGACCAAAGGTTATTTAGTACCAGAGAAGGAAAATTGTTGTTTTGCTTGTAAGACCACAGGTTTCTAGAAGAAACACTTGCTGGTATGGAAAATTACCAAACACTTCAGTTATGTGCAAAAATGTGAAAAACAAGGAAGTAAATGTTCTGCATGAGAACTGATAACATTATGAGTGTCAAACTGATTGAAGAAGTTACTTTTTTTTTTTTTTTTTACATCTAAGTGTGAATCCTGTTTGCACAAAACCCCCGTTGTTGTGAATTTACCTGGTTGTGTATGTACACGTCTCTTTTTTTCCTGAGGAAAGCTGACAGGTTTCCAAAGCGACAGTACTCGACAATGACCATCAGTGGCCCTTAGAAAAAAACAACAACACACAAGTAAAGATGGCTCAAGCCTTTTCAGATTGACATGAACACAGTGGAATAGTTTCTGCAAACCTCCTGGCTTGGTGCAAGCCCCCAGGAGGTTCACAACATTCAGGTGATTTCCAATGTGGTTCAGGATCTTCAGTTCCGTCATCAGAGCCTTCTGTTCACTGGCTGTGGCTCCCTCTGGTGGACAAAGATGGCAAAACTAGTAATCGCATACTTTATCATTATGGGAAATTGGTAAAATCCTTGTTTGTTGCAACCTTTAAGCATCTTGACAGCCACGGTCCTGCAGCTGGAGGCACTGTCAATACCAAAAGCGGATGCCTGCATCACTTTACCAAAAGCTCCACGCCCAAGAGATTTCCCTGAGAGAGTGAGCAGAGATTATTTCAGAGAATTGGGAGGTGTGTCAGTTAATTAATTTTCACGTCCATTCCAGACATTAGATCCCGATAGCAAAAGATTTCATGCCTCATCAGCTTTCCATCTAAACAAATCCCACCCTGGTGATACTGGGGCCTGATTAGTTCCAGTAAACACAGCAGAAAAACCCCATACTGATTAGCTGATTAGCTCACTACAGACAACACAAGCCTCCAGTCTTATTAATGGAGTGAGTCCCTCCCAATAATATATCAGATAAGACCTGTGAGAAAATTCTCATCGTTTATACCATCCTAAATACCCCCTTTCCCAACCTTTGGATTCCCTACTTTAATGAATTATAAAAGTATTCACCTAATTTAAGGTGCTCCCGCGGGAACTCCCATTGATGGGGGTCGTACTGCAGTCTCTCACACTGCTCCTCAAATGGCCCTTCTCCTGTGTCAAATACAATGGACAGGTACCCTGGTTTGGTGTTTGAGCTGTTGGACTTGAGAAAAGAAACGTTTATAGGTTTAGGAAAATAGTGAAGAAAAGTTAAAAATGAAGAGGTGTGTTTTTTTTAATTCAAAATAGAATTTTTTTCTTGTTTCTTCTCACCCGTTTCATTTTGCGAATTAGGAGCGTGAGCAGAAGCCAGAAGAGAGTGGCCACCACACAGGTACATACGAGTGTGGACATTTCCAGAAATGAGGTTTCTGGCACACCTGCGATCACAAAGACAGACACTTTGAGAGGAAACATAATGCTAAAAGTGAAGAGTTATGTCATCCTAAGACTGGTTTCATCTGTTGGTTTCTATCAGTCCATCAGGGAGACAGCCTGAATTTATGCTTTAGTGAAGACCAAAAATAAACTTTCTGATTCAAACTTTTCCTGTGTTTTTTTTCTGTAGAAAATCATGTCTCATTCCTCTTTACTAACTACACAGTTGATATTTCATCTTTTAATAATAGGAGAATGAAAAAAAGGCTCACTACAGCCTCTCTGAGATGCAGGATGGGCCCTTCCGGAGGAAATAAAAACGGGAGACGGTTTCCTTCCTGGCTGATCGGAACACAACAACAAACACACACATACAGCCGCCCCTCTTTCCAAACCTGGAGTGGGAAGCGAATCCGCCACTACTGCTTCCTCAGAGCTCCACCTCCTCTGCTGCATCCGGATGTGTGAGTGTGTGTTAGTGTGTGAATAAGGAAAACTGAACAAAAGGCTGGGTACGTTTATGTTAAGATCTACTTTGATCAGTGTTTACTCAGAAACTGATGTGCATCATCTTCCATTAATAGAACTGACACAACCAAAACCTCCGTATGTAAATACAGCCCGCAAACAATGTGATATACTGTGATATGTGTGTACACCTGTTTAAAGAGCTGGGAACAATGAGCATTTATACATACATGAGAGTTTGACAACAGCCCTTCAAAGGCAGACATGTCTGTGCAGCACATACTGTACTTACTGCTGACCCATATATGGGCTGAAGTTTCCGCAGATCCCCTCTCGTTGATGGCCTGGCACGTATACAGACCCTGGTCCTCCGTCGTGATTCTGTCAATATGGAGGCTCCCATCTTTTGCAATAACAATCCCTAAAAATGGAGGAGTAGAATCAAGATTGCAGAAGAGGCTCACACGTTGAACACACAATCTGTGGTTTTTACCTGACCCCAGCTGCAGAAGCTGCTCATCTTTGTACCAAGTGATGGTTGGGGGTGGGACGCCTCGAGACGGACAGCTGAGGGTCAGAGATGCGCTGACATTGACGGTGCAGTCCGTCAGATTACCCAGCAGCACGGGAGGTTCTAGAGCTGAAAAGAAACACACAAACACAACAGGGACATGAGTGTCAGCATGCAGACAATAGTTTTCCTTTCAAACAAATCAGAAGATGTTGCCTGAAAATGCAAGATAATAGAACTGCTACGATGGCCAGTTTTATAGTTATGATGTGTAAAAAAACAACAGAAGAATGTTCACAACATAAAGTTAACTACACAGAATGGAGTTTATAACTTTATTAATTTTTTTATGTACTTAAGTACATAAACACTCACATAAATTGTCCATTTTTGTTTCAAATATTATACAGCTCTGCTCTCCTGGAGGTTCTCTTAAGTCTCTTGGTTTCTCCTGTTCTCCAAGAAGGAGGGGCTTTGGTCTTAACAGTTTTTGTTTTTAAAGAATTGACTTATAATAATGCCATGAGGTTATTATTGACATTTTGGAAGTATAAATCTACAGATGAACCTAAAGTATTTGGTTAGATGTGAGGTGAAGTTTGCAGCCACTTGAGAGTGTAGACAACCCCTTCTTTAAACTCTCTTTGTAAGCCATGTATCGGTTTTTGATGTATTAAAAGAATTCATCCATATTTTCCCATCCAACAAAACTTCTTCATCTCAAATCCAGTTTTTAATTATATTATTAATCAGAATTCCAAAATATGATCCTTTCCATTATATGTTCAGTTTATATATATAATTAAAAAAAAAATCTTTGCTAAAGCTTTTCTTTTTATATAAAAAAAACATGTGCATCATTTTCAGAAGTAGAAAAGTATGAAGATGCAAAGAAAATTCCATTAATCCAACAAAAATAAAAAATTGTTGTAGAACTGAACTGACACTTTATTCATTTCTGTTTACATAAACGCAAAACTTGTGTGGTGTTTTGTTGACATTTTGGACAGCTGAGGGAGCTAATGGTCTGTTTTCTTCCCTATAACTGACTGCCGTTTGCCTTAAACATTTTACTGTTCTGTGAAAGAAGGGAAACTTCATTTTCATCTGTGTATTTTTAGCTCATTTATTCCCAACATTTGTGGCATAAAAAAATGATGACGAAAAGTGTTAACATGCCAGTTTTAATGGCTGGTTTTACTTGAAATCTTAAACGAGATTTGCTATATTTCGCATTTTGGAAAATTATGTAAAAACTATGGATTGACACATTTTCATGTAAAAGTTATTTTAAGTGCTAAAGAGAAATGAAAGTATGCCATTTTCTCTCATATGATTGTGGTTTGGGTCTTTTTAAGCACACTGCACAGTTGGTGACACATCTTCAGAGTGGTGCAGTTTGTGAGTCAGAGGGAGTTTGGGCAAAAATGTCTCTCTCTCATTCTGGAAAACAATGACTTTTCATCATGAGGTAAGCTAAACACTTTCTTGTAACAAATCCAAAATCTGCTCCAGGAGTTTAGGTTTTTATCTTGTATTTTTCAACCCTCCATGACCACTTGTCTCTGGCTGGTCACCCCGTTTTGAGTTAGTCCCTTGTGGGAGTCCAAAAAGGAGGAAATTGACGTGTTGAGTCCTGATTGTATAGACAAGCGGTAAAAGACGCGAAGAAAAGTTACTTAACCACAGCGACTGATTGTTGTTTCCCCTATCTTCCTCCAGGACAACAATTGATGATTGTCAGCGGGGGCCGAGCCTGACAGTGTCTGATTGGCTGATTGTTCCTCCAGCCCTGAGCAGGGGCCTGTAAAAGTGGCATTGTGGGAAATGCCATTGTGTGCTCTTCCTCCAGACAAGAGCTCATTCCCACGTGAAAGAGGTGCTGAACTGGAGCACAAGAGCAAAGCTACAGTAGGGTGGGGCCCCAGGAAACTGAGAAGTGGGGGGGAGCATTTCCCAAGCAGCAAGATCTCTGAGAGAGTGTGCATGTTTGGTTGCATGTGTTTGCAATGAAACTAGATGGAAACGTGACAGCGTTTATGTTGAAAACAGGATCATCGTCAATGTTTTAAACTTTTTGCATCAATGGTTCACACCTACAGAAAGTTTTCTGAAGTGATAATTAAAAAGCGAGAGCTGTTCACCAATTACCAATTTACCAATTAAAAAATTTTTTTGGATTTATATAGTTTTGGCTAAATTTAGTTTACCTGAGTTTGTTAAGTACAAACCCACAGTACATAAAACATAAATTGTATATACTAAAATGTCTACTGTTCCAAAATGTCTGCAAGGAGAAAAGCCTCTTGTCTCCTGATCCTTAAAGAAACGTAAAAACCAAAATCTCATGTAAAAATTTGACATCATTCAATTCCAGAAAAGAGAGATTTGTAAAGCAGACTTACTTGTGACGACCACCCGCGTGTCCAGGTGTGTCTCCTTCCCGGTGAGGAGGTGGCGGGTGGAGCATCTGTAGGTTCCAGAGTCTCGCGCTGTCAGGTTGCTAAGCAACAGCACCAGAGAGTTGGAGAAAACACCCGTAGTGGGCTGGTGAACAATCAGAGCCGGGAAGCGGGATTTCCCCGTGTCCTTCACTGGTTGCCATGACAACGCAGAGTAAAGGTATTTGTTTGCCAAACAGGTGAGGTGGAGGTCTCCGCCCTCTCTAGCCTCCTCCTGCTGCTTGACACAGAATCCTCCTGGGATATCTGGAGGGAAAAAAAACCCACAAGAGACGAAGAGATGGATAAGAGGAAAGATGGAGTTCTTCAAAGATCTCCTGATTGAGATGCTGTCTCAGTTTCTCTGCTCACAGATCATGAAAACAGCCTGAAACCAGGAGAACCAATTTCAGAAATCTTCCATTTTCTTAACCCTTGATGACAATCTTGAATGGCTATTGTGGTCAAAAGCAGTTAGTGGAATACAGTGAAAAGCCTTTATATTTACTTTAGCCATTTGAAACTTCCCGTGGAAATGGCTCGAGAGTTTCCTGATGGTAGATAGTGTTTATCTTTCCCGAACACCCCAAGGCCTCCCAAAATAAAGCGGACCTGCCAGTCCAAGGAAGTGCGCTGCGTAGGGAAGTGGAACGATAAGAGCCCCAAGTTCCTGTTTCGATGTTGCTCAGACACCATCAGCTCAATGGAGCCCAACACTCCAACACACACTCTTTTACACATGGAAACACAAAAAACTGTTTTACCTGAAGCACTTGGGTGACCCATTTCTAAGGGATGGTGAGACTGAAACTGTGTCATTGAGTGACCCACACAGACACACATCATCGCTGACAATGCATCTCAAAAATGAGGTTCCTGATCGGAACAAATGTTTTCCTACATTTGTGAAAAAGCCGGTTTCAGTTCACAGTTTTTCTCATTGTTGTAAGAAAATCACAGTTATTTATCATCTTTCTAATGATAAAAAGCTTTAGTACATAAAAGATCTTTAGATGTAAAACTTCAAGCTTGTCAAAATATACAGCAAAATCTGCATTAAATAAAGATTTGATGTAGCTGTTAACAAGAAATGCTTCACCACTATATTATCAAATATTAATTGAAATTACATAAACATTTTTACACAGCAAAAACAGCCCCCCCAGAAATAAGGAAACAATTTTTAAAATTTGACAATGGGATCTTACCAATAAACCTTTTTTTTTAGGAAAGTTAATTCTAGTCACCAAGGCATGTTTTCTTAAAACATCTGATAAACCATAATAATTGACAATATTATTTTTCTTGCAAGACAAAAAAATAAGACAATTATCTCTCAAATGTGGGTCTTTTTACTTTCCTGAGATTCAGCTTTGCAGATGATCTCCTAAAAGTTTTTCCTTACAAACTTTGCAGATTCACTCTCTGAATTTGTTGACTTTAAATGTCTACAAATTTCTCCATATGTTCCTGTTTATTAGTTTTGTGATACCTGTAGTCTCTTGTGATAATTTTGATGTAAAAAAAAGCCCATTAATGTAAGTTTTCCTCTGTTAGTGTAGCAACGTTTCATGTGAAACGTGGTAGACTTTCAAAATGTTCACACTTAAGTAACGCTCGATTTGACTCAGTCGTTCACGAGGAGGATTATTATAATTTGGAGAAGTAGAAGATGCTGGAAAATGTTGTGACTTCAGGGAATAAGAGGGGAATGTGTAGGAGCAAGAAAAGAGAATTTGTTAGTCACTTGCAATTTTTAAGAAAAACATCCAAGGGGATTCCTTCTGTCTGTCATCACCTGTTATGAAGAAGTGGATGTCTAGGTGGTCTGAGCCGGCAGTGTTGGAGGCGATGCAGCGATACACTCCAGACACAAAGGCCTTTGCAACAGTCAGGACCCCCACGGTCTGTGTGGAGCACAAACATCCACATAAGCAAAAGTGGAAAAAGCACACAAGTTTGAAAGGCTCATTACCTCTGCCACCAATGACAAGAATCATGTTTTCCATGCCGGGCAAACAATGGAGGTTGTGGAGCCAGACCTCCAGCCCACTTCCAACTAATTAGCCAGGTCAAAACTTGACAAAAGCATACAGTAAGCATCAACGCATGCATGCTGGAGCAGTTTCTAAAGAGGAGGATGGTTGATTCTGTGGTTGGAAGCTGTTTGGAGGGATTCAAATGCATTTTGTGGGGAAAAAAAAATCTCCATGATTTTCAGTGCTGAGCCTACCTTTTTCCTCCCCTGAAGCACTTCCTGTCTATGAGCAACACTCAGGATGTGATTGTGTGCAGATGAGGCAGGGAAGCTCTCTGACACAGGGCTCCACAGAGAGGAGGAGGACGGACACACACACCTTCAGGAGGAGCACAAGGAGGAGAGCCATTCAGCTGTGTTGACACAAGATATTATATGATACTTCCAGGTGTGTGTGTGTGTTTTTCTCAGCTGCGCTCAGCAGGAGGAAGATCAGAACACTGGGAAATGCCTTGATCGTCGCTGCTTGATTTGAACCAATTATGTCAACAGCGCAACGTCCTCTTTCCCTGTCCTGACAAGGACAAAGCTTCGGTGTGCGAGTTAATGCTGTATTGTTGAAGCATGAAGGATGCAGAGGTGGTATTATCATCCTGTCCGTTAGCTTCCCGTCATTCCTGAGGAGTCATCCCACATTTTTAGGGCATGAGTCTGGCATGTCAAAATCCATAGATTACACACCAGCTGAAGTGTGGGAATTGTCAGTTTTGAAACAAAATGTATGACTATTTTTATTGCATCTACTCATGTCAAAAGACTGAGGGACGTCACAATTAATGTGTTTTCATTCAAAAGTAAAAAGGTAAAAGAAATTGCAAAAGGTTTTTGTGAAGGGTGATTGCTTTTTTTTTTTAAAAACTAACCTATTTAAAAGAAATGACCAAAATGACTTATTTTAAAACAAAATATTCTAAACTAAAATAAGAAACTTTTGGTTATTTATAATTATCAGTTACATAATTGATATGGTATTGCAAACCAGAATTCAAACAAACCTTTAAAATAATCTAGCATTTAATATAATCGTATAAACAAAATGTTTGTGATAAAAAAAAAGATCCTTAATAACTTTGCATTAATCTTTTTTCTAAAAGCCAGTAAAAAAGTATGGTAATGTTTTGGTTGTTGCTGTTCTTAAATTTCGGTATTTCTCTTTTTATGGTCCTTGTGTGGACTGCTGTATTTTTACTATTTGGCTATTTCTTAATTAAATATGTGAACAAATATGAAATCAGTTGTTGATTACAAATATTTTGAAATTACCCAAATCTGTTAAGTTATTGTTGCATAATGATACAACAGCTTTGCAGTAACACCTCAGCTATTGAAACATTTAGAGCTTTTACATAGAAGTATACTCAATGTTTTAATGCCCAAAATCAGCTAAACTTTAAAGAGTGCAAAGGGGTTGACACTTTCGCCTCACAGCAAGAAAGCCCCAGCTGGGACCTTCCTGTGTGTGCAGAGTTTGCATGTTCCCACCTTGCATGCGTGGGTCTTCTTTGGCAACTCTGACCTTCACCCACAGTCCAAAAACTTGATTCAGACATTGATCGATTTCTCTAAATTGTCTCTAGGTATGACTTTGATCGTGTGCCCTGTTGAAGGCTGGTGACCTGGGTGTATCCCACCTTCACCTAAACAGTAGCCAGGTTTGGCTCTGGCAACCACGGATGGATGGATGGATGGATGGATGGATGGATGGATGGGTGGATGGGAGGATGGATGGATGGATGGATGGGTGGATGGGTGGATGGAAGGTTTTAGCCACTATGCACCACTACTTTGAAAAATTATTATAAATTAACTTGAGTTTAAAGATTTATCATCATAATTAGAGTATCAGTTAAGACCAAGGAAACATAAAAACTCTACTTGACTTCAGTTATGAATCACTATATTTAATTAATCTAATGGGACCTTAGTATGTATTACATGCATAACTGCAAAAATCTCTTTTTATGATTATGTAACACAATTATTTCCTTCTTACATTCATGTTCATTTTTCTTTATGTTTTTTTTAATCAATTCATTTCAATATTTCTGTTATGGGTTTGATATACAATAAATGTCCTCATTTAAAGGAAAAGACTTGTTCAGAGCACTTTCCTCCCAATTTTGGATTATGGGGACATTCTGTATATGAATGCTGCCTCGTCAACTCTCCGTAGTCTGGACACAGTTTACCACAGTGCCCTACGTTTTATCACAAACTCTGCATACAGAACCCACCATTGTGAACTGTACTCTCTGCTCTCTTGGTCTTCACTCAAAGTCAGGCGACAGAAACACTGGCTAATATTCACCTATAAGGCCATTCTCGGCAAACTACCTCAATATCTGTGCCGTCTTCTTTCTCCTGTTAACAACATATATAACTCTCGTTCCTCACTCAAATTGCCTCTTTATGTCCCTAGATTCCTCAGTGAACTAGGAAAAACAGCATTTTCCATTGCTGCTCCGCTTTCCTGGAATAATATTCAAAACTCTCTGCATTTAAGTGACCTTATTCCCTTGAATTGTTTTAAAGCAAAACTTTCTGAGCTTTTAAAAGAAACATGCACATGTCACCTTTGACCTTTCTGTACCACTTTTAATTAACCTATTAGTCATTGTCCTACTGTTCATCTCAATTTTAATTGCATTTTATTGTATTTTGTAATGTATTTTTATATTTCAGTTGTTTTAACTGTATTTTATTTTGTATTGATGCCTTTTGGCCCAGGTCTTCCTTGAAAAAGAGATGCAGTCTCAATGGAACTTTCTGGTAAAATAAAATAAAATGAAAATTTACAATAAATGCTTGAAATAAACAATAAATCAACTAATACAAAAAAAAAACGAATAAAAAAGGTTTTAGTTAAGCAGGCTACATGTGAGATTACTTTAAAGTGAGTGCTGTTCTTTGTTTATACATTTTTATATATATTTTATATATATATTGCATTTAATACTGGATCTGCAGTTTGTGCTCAAAGATATCATTTTTTTGGTCACAAAATTATGTATACATTGCGATGTATAAAGACAGTAAATTACATAAGAGAACAGTGTGTAACAGTGTAATAGGAAACTGAATGTTGATGAATCACAAAATCCCCAAAATAAATATATATTTGGGAAGGGACTAAATTAATATTACCAACAATATTTAGAGACTAAATTCATCATCTGATAATAAACAAAACCCTACAGGAAAGCTGAATTTAAAATAGCAAAAATAAATTGACAGCACTGATGACGTTTTTCCGCGGAAGACTCCATTTGAGCCCAAAAAGGGGGACTCTGCCTGTACCATATTTCACTCTTGTTTCATTGACAAAAATAAATAAAGACATTAATAATAATAATTACTATTATAAATACTATTATTATTATTATTATTATTATTATTATTATTATTATTATTATTATTATTATTATTATTATTATTATTATTATTATTATTATGTTTAATTTAGGTCTTCTTAGATTTGTATTTTAAAATTATGTGGCGTAATAATAAGTAATAATAAATACACATATTTATGAATATGTTTAATCCTCAAATTAGCAAATGTTTAAAACTAAATTTCACTTTTTTATATCATAGTAGAGTTTAACTTGTAATTAGCTGACAGGAACTAGACACCCCCATGTCTGTTTGTGAACGTGTCCCACTTCTGTTCCTCCCTGTATCCTTGTTGCCAACCTTCTCCGTCTGCTCTGACCTCCTCCCTGACTTTGGCTCCTCTACTGCTCCCTGATTGCTCTTCCTTTTGGCATCAGGATCATGTGTGACCGAAGGCCCACCCTGTGCTTGACACCACAGCCCAACACTTATCCATTCAAACCCACCACAGCACGCTCCAACACCTATCAGGGGAACTATTGTAGCCCTCACATTCACAAATGAAAAAAAAATGAGTGTGATGGATGTTGATATGGAGGTGGAAAGACAGAAAATAGCATGCACAGAGACAAATAACATTCAAGACTTTCATACAGCATGCGCCTGCCAACAGGGTGAGCAGCGACTGCATGGAAATATGAATGAGCTGTTTTGGGTTTTTGCGTAACAGTGGAGGTCATCTCCTGACTTTCCTTCCTGTCCTGTTCTGCTGCCTGAAATACTTTTTACACCGGCTGTTCTGCTTTGTTCCGCCTTCAGCCCCCCCCAAAAAATAACTACACAGTGCATGAAACCGACACACAAATATGAGCAAAGTTTAATGCAAAAATCACAAAACATCTAAAATAACACTTCAATACGTCTTTACAGAGTCATACAAAGTTTGCAAATATTGTCATTTGTCATATGAAAGTTAGTTGTATAAAATTATTTAAATATTAGGTTCATATATTACTCATAAAACATCTGTATACATGGAATGGATCACATTGGCAGACACCCGTAACTTGGAAAACATGCACACAAGAGAACACTTTAGTAGACTCGATTTACTCACACACCCGAGATTCATGGCACTCATTCTCTTAAAGGCACTTCAACTTTTCTGAACTTTTGATACATGAACAACAGAAATGTTGAACTGATGTTGCTGGACTCACACTGAAGACATTTGGACAGCACAGGAAGGTCTCAGATTTCCTACATGGTAGGCTTCTGCTTATTGTCAGTCTTTGAAAGAGAACTGAAGGCATCCCATAATCAACGGCACAATGCTTGTCCTCTTCCCTGCACTTGAACCTTTAACCAGTGGCTAAAAATTGAGACAGAAACTCACAGCTTTTGTGGATGTCAGAATCAGATCAGGCCTGGCACAGTTTTTGCGCCTGTTATAGTACCACTCTAGGACACAAACACACACTCACTCACACACAAAAAAACAAGCAAAGCAGCTCCAGAAATGTGGCTGGTGAAAAGGTGGAATTGCACTTATTCTGGCTCATAACGTCTATGAAATGTTGCAAAGCTGCAGTGCAGCCTGTTCTGGGGAAGCACTTTGCCTGGGAAAACCATGAAAATAAATAAATAACCAGAAAAGCAGGTGTCCTTGTATCCTTCATGTTGTGGCTTGTTTTAACTCCAGGGTTCCTGTGTCTCCTTGTCGTCACCGCTCAGCAGTGTTCAGAGTCTCTTTCCCCACATTTGCAGGCACAGGATCGTCATGGTATGTATTGTCATTGAGAGCTGTTGAGAAAAGGCACTGAAGAGCGTGTGGAGGATGAGGTGCTCCGGCATTGGAGATAATGGGGAGTTGTTCCTCTGTGGAGGTGGAGGATGCTGGAATGGGATGGAGGGCGAGCTGGTAAGGGAAGGGGCTTGAGAGGTATGTGCTGGGGGGGGCAGTGGAGCTGGGGTGTGTGTGTGTGTGTGGGGCTCTTAAGAATAGATCAAGCTCTTGAGGAAGCAAACTGTGCCACGTTTGAAGACGAAGGGACAATCATGCCGCTGGGAAGCGTCTCGCGTCGAAGAGGAAGCCAAACAACGAGAGGAAAGCGCTCTGATTTTTGCACAGGAAACCCAGAGCGCCTCCTGCCCAGGCCAGATAAGAGCGTCGAGGTTCCCAGGGCCAGACCCAACAGTGGACCCAGGACCCAGGCAAGAGGCCCCCCATCAGCCTGGCCCAGCCCGGCCGACTGTCCCTGGGCTTCTTCCAGCACATCGTCAGGCTCGTGGTGCAGCCGGGCTGCAAAGAACAAGCGCCTAGTGAGGATCCAACAACACTACTGGTCTAAAGAGACACACTGAGTAGAGACATGGAAGCAGAAACCAGAACATTGCTTTAAAAGAACCAGATAGGAGGCCACATGGAATCTGCAGAGGAATCAGCCTGAAAATAAAATCCATCCATGTGTCCACACACCCCTATGACCTTTAAGGTCTTTCCATTTTTTCCTCATTATAACTTTATTTTTTTTGAAACACAACATCTCTAATTTACTTCAACTTTAAGCAATAAAAAACATAAAACGCAAAATTTGTATAATTTTAATACAAAATGAGTGTTTTAAAGTTACAAAAGTGGATTTTTTTTAATGTGCAGACTGCATATGGCTTCCTACTGTTAAGTGAACACATACATACAATTGAAGCAGCAGGGAGAAGAAATACCCCAACTGTAGTTGTTACAATGACTGTGATTCATTCATCTCCCAGAGGAAAGTGGTAAATCTTTGCCGGATGCCTTTAAAAGTCCCGTTTCACTATGCAAATTATTACAAGCCGAAATGAGGAGTTTAAGGCGTCACGGCCTGGCGCCATCCGAGAGTGCCAGGGTTACAGTTCAAGTACACTGATGATGTCTGCGTCTCAGAGCATGGGCGACGGTTGGAGCGCTCTCGGGTAATACTTAACCTCTCTGACTTGGACGCGTGAATCACAATAAGCGAGTGACCTCCAAGAACAGCTTAATCAGGGCTCCTGCCAAGTGTGTGCTTTAGCTCTCGCGTGCTGTGACGGTCCCTCTGCATTTCTGGGTTGGGTCATTTCTCATGAGAACTTTATATATAAAGTGTGTGTCAGATATAAGAAAAGGCATCACAGGATGCACTTTGCAATCACAATAATAAACAGGCCTCTCGCCTTGCACCACAGACAGGAAATTCATTAAATCATAGTGTTTGATTTGGAAATCAACAAATCGTGACTGCAAGCACAGAAGTGGCCTCTATTGAAGTGTCCTTTTTTTCTGTTCTTTAAAGTCTGAAACACTGTGTGTGTGTATGTAGACGAACAACACACACATACATGCAGACTCACACACAGACATGGGCTGCATGTTTTTCTGTAGTTAGACATGTGGAAAAGAACACATGGATGATGTTAGGTGAGCAGAAAATGGGAAAAGATCTGCATGAGCATAAAAAAAACCACACAAACAAAGCCTCACACATGTGGGAGCACAAATTTAAACTCACACACACACACGTAGACGCACACACACTCACATTCCGACACATGAAAGGCCCCATAAGGCATCTGTTCTGGTAACAGAAAGGAAGCGCTGTCTGGACACATGCCGAAACAGACAAAACATGTCTCATTTTTCTAAATCCCACAGATACACCAACAACTGAGCTAAAGCAAACATTATTATTTGTTCTGTAATTGAGTCACCTGATGCCACTACACTCATTTTATCCTTACATCACTCAAAAAAATCCTGAATATATAACCATTAGAAAAAAAATACATGTTTTTCTTTCTACTTCTGTTGAAAATCTGTTTTTTTTCTGCTGTTGGTTTTGATGTCAAAGTGTCTCAAGTCACAGACAAATATTTGTCGTCTTCTGCAGAATAGGATTAAACAAACTGAAATATATTTCACGCCTGAATTTGGAAAAGTGAAGTTCAAAGGTCTTGTACTAGAAACATCAGAGATTTTTTTTTAATTTTTGCTTTTAATCTTTGACTTTTCAATATTTATTTCATTTTTGTTTCCTTTTTTATTATAAACTTAAAAGCATTTTTTTTGTTTGGCATTGATTTAGATTTTGTGCTAATGACAATTTTTACTTTTCTAAGGAAATAAATGTAGTGTTCATTTTTAACCTTCAGGCACCACTGTTAGCAGAAAGAACTTCTCGCTTCTACTTTACATTTCAGAACTTTATTGTCTCTAAAGGAAGCCAGGAGAATTACTTTTCCAGGATTTTTGAGAGAAAAGTAAGGCTTTCTTGTTATCTTATTTGGTTTTTATTCATTCTGAGTAAAGACATTGTGACAAGTTTTTAAGGAGGATTTGATTTGGGTTTTGTTTGCAATAAAGAAAAAAAACATCTGGTGATATTTAGGACTGAATCATCTTTGAGTTCATTGGTTTTCTATCCTTTTAAACCAATAATTAAATGGCTACTTTAAGAAATCTGTCAACTAAATAAGGAGAAGATAGTTGGCAACTTTCAAAATACAGGGGATCATTAATTTGTTTAGTTTATTAACTGGACAAAAGAAAAGTTTTGGGTTGAAAAGTTTTTTTCTTAATTTAGATCAGAACCTCTTCTCACAGTTTGAACCTTAAAGTTGTAAATGTGTAGGATTTATGGCTGCACTTAGGTGCACTCATCAATCAAATGAATTACAATTGAAGTAAATTCTGCTTTTTTATTTATTAAATTTCTAACACAACATTTCTAACCCATCATTTTCTGGTTCTGATCCTCTGAGCTACTTACAGGCCTTTGGACGGGCAAGGATGCCAAAGCCACTGGAAGTGTGGAGAAGGAACTCCATGGGCGGTGCAGCGAAGTGTTTTCCTGCTCCCCCGCGGCACAGAGCCCGGATCTTGCAATGACACAGCTTTCTCTGCTATTTGAGGACTCACTGTAAGACGCAAAGCAAAAACTGAGCTGAGCAGACGTGGCACAGAAAGACAAGCAGAAATGTTGGGTATAAACTCTTGTGTCTCACCATTGACCATGAGGGTTAGAGTGAGATTCTGGTACAGCCCATGTTCTTTGATTTGCACAAGGACTGTGTACTTTCCTGCATCCTCTTCTGCAACATCCTTTATGACCAGGGAAGTCCCGTTGATGCGGTATCTGGAGCAGTGCTCTGCAGCTAAATTCCCATCCTTAAACCTGTTAAGGAAGAAAGACCTCTCATCAAAGTGTGAAGGAGGGAGGTCAAGCGCTTTCCAAAGCTTGTGTCATGGCTACAAATCCAGCAGAGGTTTAGGTGAAGAAGTTCTCAGTGACCAAAACAAAACAAATCAAAACACACAAATTATTTAGTTTCTGATTTGGAGGAGAGAGTGACGTCTTACCAGAAAACGTCAGGGACAGGAAACGCTCGTACTTTGGGAGAAATTCTATAAGATTTTTGTCCAGCTTGCACCACCATCAAGGATCCATTTCGGGGCTTCAGACGGATAAATGGACGGTCTAAAATTGAAGAGATGAATGTGCACAATTAAGCAGAATTAAGAAAATTATCATGTAATTATTGTTTGCATCAAGGGATTTCGAGTCTACGGAGCCAAAGGCATTTCTAGAATAAAAATAATTAAATAAAATGAAAAAGAAGCTGAGAGTGCACTCTGTGCTTCGCTCATCTTCAGCAGGAAACACTCACCATATATGGTGACTGTAACTTGCTCCTGCTTGCTTTGATCCCCGCTGGTGACGCGACATGTGTAGAGACCTCCGTCTGAACGCTGGAGCTTGGGGATGGTCAGGGTGCTGTAGAACAGCACGTGCATTCTGTGCCTCACAAGTATTTTGGAGGTGGAGCCGGCATTATTCAGCTGAGGGAGGACGCAGGGAAGAAGGGTTAAGACAAAAGGTTTATTTGCAGACAGAGGCAACATTTTTTAACGTTTACTGAAATCCAATTTGTGATTAAAAAAGAAAATTTGTCTTCTTTTTTCTTCAATCTTGTGATGTCCTTTGTAATGGAAATAAAGCAAAAATACTAATTAAATAATCTTACTGGTGATTTTAAGAAGACAACTCCAATTAAGTCCCTTCTTCTAAAAAAATGGTGTTTTGCAATTTGAAAGCAATCTTAGAATAATTTACATGAACTCTTTCTCACCTTCCCAGGATAGTTCCAGGTGATGTTGACTCTGGTGTTCAGCTCTGCAGTTGCGGTGCAGTTCAAGACCAGTCTTTCCCCCTTCAGGGCTCGGAATATACCTGTGCTGTTCAGATTCACCTTTGTGATGTTGCTCACTACCAACAGTGAGGAAAAAGAGAGACAAAGATGAATAGAAATTCATTTAATGCGGATTTCTCAGTCACTTGTAGCAGCCCGCTGACCTGTTCTGTGCACAAAGTAATTCTGTGACTGGTGTCTGACCCCGTTGACGGTGGCCTGACAGTGGAAGAGGCCGACGTCGTAGTAAGTGGGAGCTCGGATGGTGAAGCCTTGTCTACTGTTCCAAACAATGTTCTTCTGGTCGGCCGGGAGACTCTTGCTGAGGAACTGGGACTGTTGGGGAGGCGAGGAGAGAATCACATGCTGATGAGCACAGGAGACATGACACATTTGATTAAACTAGGAAGACGTGATGAAAATATGGAATAAGTGATTCAAGCTTCCTGAGAGGGAAAGACACAATCCCAGCACGCACAGGAGGAGAGTTTAAGTTTCCCTTTCTATTTTCTTGGATGAAGGAAAAAAAAACAGAAATACAGGGAAGTTTAGAGGGCAGCAGATTTGCAATTCTGAGACACAATGATCCTAGCATATAAAGAAAAGTATTAATTCATAATATTTTATAACTTATTTTTGAATAACAGAAGCTACAGAAGCATTCCATAAAAGAAAAAAGACAAGGAAACCTAAAAAAAATTCCTTTACTGACAGATTCAGTTAAAGGCAGGAGAAATAAACAATTCTTTGAGATTCGATATAATCATTATGGAAAAAAAATATGGATGATTAAAATAGTAAAGAAGTGTCTTTCTTGTTTTATGCATTGAGGATATGTTTTGTGTGACATGGTGGAAGCCTCTCGCCCTCTCTCCAGGGAGCAGCATGGTGTCCACAACACCATGTCCCCACTATAAACTGACTGACACCCCCTTCCCAAGCCACCTTTCTCTGGTGACGCCTCTGACCTCTTCTTCCTCCTCACTCTGCTCTGTGAAGTTGATGCTTTCCGCTACTTCCCTCCTTCGGAGCTCAGTGACGTCCTGTCTGAGTGTCCTCACCGTCCTCGGTGCCCTGCACGCCTCTGTTCAACACACCCTCCATCCCTGCTGTCATTCAGAAATCCAAGGAGATGGTGAGGAAGATTGAGTGACGGGTAGTGGAGGGGTGGAGTATCGAAGCCAGGATACATGAAACGTGACTCAAGTCCAACTCTTTGCATCCTGTTACTGCAGGATAAAGACATTTCGACAGGAACCTACGATAAACCTCGTCACTCCAGACCTCACTTTCACGGCCCGTGCGAGAGAGCAGAGCCTCCTGTGTATTGTTCCTCCTGAGAAAGGTCACAGTCAAGACCCAAGCAAAGAGCAAAGTCCTTCCAGGAAAAAAACACTCCAGTGACTCTGACAGTGAATCGACTCCTGGCCAAGCGGAGGGGAAGAGGAGTGAGATGAAGGAAGAGGGGAGTTATTTTTAGAGTAAATACCTTAGCAGTGTCAGGCATTTGTAGGGAGAAGAAGGCAGGACGAGTGTGTGTTTGTGTGTCCGGCCTGTCCAGTTCCTAAACATTTCTCTCGTTTGTTTATGGCAGCGATGACTCTCTGGACACTCTGTTCCAGACCAAAATATCACAACAAATAAAATAATGATGTGGTGGCAATCAATCACAAAGTCTTCAAAGACCTCATTTCCTATTATTTGTTTCTATTTAAAATTCCAAAATTGAAAAAATATTCCATTTGAACTAATAATAGATGCAATTTCGTCTTAAAATGAACAAACAGCTTTAGTTTAGTAGGCATCCTAGAAAATAACATGAACTTAAGTGTTGTAATTTAGTGTAGATGGAAAAAAATCAAAATGGCCAAACTAGATTGATTATGTTGGATGTCTTCTCACTGCCCTGACTTACATTTAAATAAAATTTGGTGCAAAGTTTTCTTTTTTTTTAATTTGTCAGAAGTGGGTACCTGGGGAGAGAGGAGGGGCTCCAGGAGGTCTTGGGATGGTGTCACAAACTATTCCTAAAATTGTTTTGGTTTAAATGCTTACTTCAAGCAACTAATGGTAGTCACAACAGATTTTTGAAGTGTTTTTAAATGCACAACAGGAATAAGACTGCTGTTGAAAAACGGCCATTAGAATCAGACGATTTTCATTGGCGCTTTAATCACCTCTTATAAAATCTTTTCAAAACGTCTTTTTTTTTAGACTTTTTTTTTTCTAAGTGGCTAACTAAAGCTTAATTTCAGCCAAAGTTGCAACACATTTTGTTTTTTCATCAATGTGCGACAGATTCATTTTCCAAAATAGAACACAAAAAGCCCAATTCAAAGTTTGCGTACAAACCGAACAGGACATGCAGAAATCTGGTGCGTTTGATTTATTAAATGGGTTGCGTGTGCTAAATGTGCAAAATATCTTGACCGTTGCCAAATATGCAACATGGGGGATTCTGTGTGTTTGTGATGTCCAAAAACTGGGAGCAACAGATGCAAACAAATTAATTTTGTGCACTCAAGCATGAAGCAGTATTGCAGCTGCTGTTCTGCATCTGTAGTTTTTGTGCACGTATGAAAGGAAATTTTCTGAAAAGTATGTTTAAACTGGCACAACTATATGCTTTTGACTGCAATAAAAGAGTTGCAATTAAAAACTAGATGAGTAATGGAGCTTTTACAAGCTTTTTTGTTGGATTGTTGGAACATGCAGACTGACCCACTAGATTAACAAAGCTGGACCCATTTAATGGTCTATCTTAGTGTTTAAATAAGTCTTTGATCAGTGTGATATTTACTTTATTGCTACCTTCTAGTCATAAAGACATAATAGCACATGGTTTGGGAAAGGGGGCAGCTTCAGGGGGAAGACTCTGAAGTAGGGTGGCAGGTGCCCCCCTTTGCCCCCCTGCTCTGCCCCTGCAAACTAATAATTTAGTTGTTCTTTATGTTTAGTCCAATAACGAATCACAAATATTTTTTTACTGGAGATTACGAAGCAAAATGAGCAAGAGGTTAAACTTCACAGCTGCTCAACATCAGCAAGTTGTTGTTTAGCTTAACTAATATCTTGATGTCTCCAGTTAACACTAGTTTTATCCCAAAAGGTAGATTTTGTTTACAAAAATCTGCAAGATTTTTTAATATCAAACTACAGTCCTTGACAGGTTAGAGTTAACAAAAGTCAAGTAGAATCAAATCCACCTTAAATCCTACCTTAAGTCCTTGTTGAAACCCAGGGGCAGACTTACCATTAGGTGGGCGATTGCCCTGGGCCCCCAACTTTTTCGGGGCCCCGAGCTGAACGTTTTATAAAAATGTCTAAAGTAAATTTTTCATCTATCATTATTTAACTCTGTCATGAAAAAAACGCTAATTGCTGAACTGGCATAAGACTGATCATGTAAAAGTGTTTGGTCCGCTCCCTGTCCTTCTGTAGTAATGGTATATTCCAGCAAGTCCAGACACTTGCCAGATTGGGCGGTTTCCAGCTCATTAGGGCTATTTTTATTGGTTGACACTACTGAGCAAAATAAGTGTTTAAATAAAATACAAATAAGTAAAATATAAGATAATAACTATTAGTTTAATCATTTTAGGGATCGGTTTGAACTGTTCAGCTTTGAAGATTTTGCCAACAAGTTTCATAACAGAAAGAGGATATTTGGTATGTACTTTGTTCACCAGCTTCCTCCATCAGTTGGACCAGCTGCTTAAAGGATTAAGTGGAGAGGGTTGGCAGCTATTACTCCTACTACAGGAGGTGGTGTGGGGAGGTGAGATATGGAAAGTGATGGTGGACAGGGGCCAACGGGCCACTCTGAAATGTGAACAGTAAAACGTGACCAGATGTCGTCTGCTCGTTTAATCAAAAGGAGTGAGAGAAAAAACTGGACCAAAATGGAAAACACACTCACAGATACACATGCAGACAGCAGACAGGCTTTCGTCCACTTTCGGCCTCATTCAGCACTCAAGCACCAACACTCACAAACACATCCGCACACACTTTCACACATATCCGCAAAAGGACACAAACAAATGGACACACACGACAGCGCAATGGTTGCCAAGACCAGAACAATGCGGTGAACGATCTGGACAGGGAGAAACTACTGGGCCGGGCTCTGTGTGTGCGTGCATGTGCTGGATTTGATGGAAACACTTGGGGAAAGTGATGATATTCACAGAGCTGAGTGCTGTGATTGAGCAGAGGAAGACAAAGCATGGCTTGGATGTGTAGATGCACTCTGCACTGAAGAGTACTGAAGTGTTGCTTGATGAAGGATGTAGACTTCCTGTACTGACCTTGACCAAAGTGGTGGTGATGTTGGGATTGGTGACCCGGCAGGGGATGACGAGAGGCTCCTTCACCTTCATGTACAGCACATTGAGGCTCTTACTGGCACGTTCAACAAACGGCTGCCGACTGTCTGAAACCCAAAAACTCCAGTCAGGGATGCAAATACATGCTGGGAGAGACACAAAAAATAAATATGAACTGCAGCATGCCGTTTAATGTAAACAACTGTTCAAGCCACTGTAACAGCGGGAGAAGTTCAGAAATGTTGCCCTTTGCTAATCATGCTTTATTTTCTAAGTTCGTTTTCGTTTTTTGTAAAGTGACTCATTTTCAACTGAAACGTCTCAGTGAAAATAGTGAAACTTTCAAATATGAGTCATTCTTGCTCCTTATTAGTTCTGTCATCTTGGAGGGTGCTGCTTTTTTTTAAGGAAAATTTTGCAACTCAAGAGCCAAGTCTCTCTCAAGCAACAAAGGAAAGCAAATCATGTTTTCAAAAAAAACTAAATATAACTGTTTTAGCTGTTAGTTTGATTTGGTTTGTCCCTTCTGGGCTTTTGTAGAAACACAAATACAACAAGATGGTCTTATGCTGCGTTACATTTGTTCACAGAGGCCTAAATTTTGTGAATAAGGTTGGAAAATTGTACAGGAAAGTTCCAAAGATGGACTTTCCGCATGAAAAGATCAACAGATCTAACCTTAAACGGAAACGCAAACTTTATGTTTGCTAATTTCAGATTAACAAAAGTAGAAAAACACACACAGGGCCACAGTTTGTTCTATCGGACATCTTGATGTCTATAACAATAGTTTGTTGTTAAAGAATTAGTGCAGATAACAATAACTTGCAGTTAGTTGCAAACAATCTGCATGTATCTTTGTTTTTTAACTTCTCAGATTTCATGAGTCCAAGTGTGACTTTCTCCTCAGTTATGACTAAAGTTCCAGAGATGCAAAGCTTTCATCAAGCCAAAAAATTTGCCAAATTTAGAATTTTTATGCTTTATTTCACATTAGAATATATATTGTATTTAATGGAAGGAACAAAAAGTTTATTCATTATTTTCTTTTTTCATTATTTTAGTAAATGATTGTGAAAAGCTGCTTTGATAAAATTCCAATCAGATGTTCCAAGTGGGAGAAGATTTATTTCTGATTTTTCATCATAAATAGTGAGGTTCCATCCCCCAGATTAAAATCCAAAGATCTACAACATAGCTAGACCTCGCTTATGGACAGCACGCGCTTTTATTTTGATGTTCCAAAAAGCATCCTTTATGATTTTACAAAGTATCCTAAACAAAAAGTCACACAAAAACGTCTGAGTTCCTATAAACAAAAACAAACCGGCTGAATACCTATTCAGCACATGACTGCAGGCAGTCAACTACAAACACACAGATTGTTTCGAAGCAATCAAACGGCCTCTCCGTGTCGTCTCCCTTCAGTCCCACTGCTGGAATAGTTCTGTGCCATTCAAAGATGTGGGTGTTGTTCAGTGTATTGTTTGGGACCATAGGGTGTTATTCAAGGAAAGCAAATCTCTGAACCTTTGAACAAAAGTACCCCAAGGACTAGTACACTGCAGGCTTCCTCCTCTTGCTTTGATTTCTAATCGAAGACTCAAGTAGAGACACATCAGAACGGTGCTGCAGGCCAAGTCTGGCGGTTTATGGACACAGTGACCTGAGCGATTGATAACCCCCCAGGGGCTATTTTGCCAAACAGTAGCATGCCCCGTGACCCTGGCCTGCTGCCCAGCTCCATGGACAGTTCCAGCAGTGCAGCATCACTTTCCAGGTCAGGGAGGAGCCACCCTGGCAGACACTGTGCCTCCTTCTACCTCTGGACACGGCAGAGCTCCTGGCCTTCAGTTTCTCACATATGCACACACCGCCATCTTCTAGAGACACATCCCCTCCTAAAACGCCCCCTCAAAGTTCTATTCCTCCTCCCCCAAGCACAGGATGCTTCAAGCGAAGCTGAGGCGAGCAGATAAGGCTGATGGCATGGGAAACTCTGCCCAGACCTGAGCCTTTCAGCAGCTGGGCTATTCCTGGCCTCAAGATAGCACGTAAACGAAAGTTAGAAAGGATTTATATATAGATGAGAAGGAGGAGGACTTGGGATGGGAGGACAAGGAGGGGAGGAGCAGGGTGAAACTGTGCCAAAGTCATTTAGAAGGATGTGTTGTTAGGACAAACAGTGTTTCGATATAATCGGCTCTCTGGCATTGGTCTGTATTTAGCACCCACCACATCCTGTTTGACCTGAGAGGATAAACAAAAGCGTGGAGGGGTGAAGGAGTGAGGGGCTTCTCTGGAACTGGAAAAAAGGGTAAATCACCATGTGGCGTGTGGACAGGGGGTCTTACCTGCAACATAAACGTAGACAGACGCCTGTTTTTCAGTCCTGTGTTTGTACCGGCAGCGGAACAGGCCGGTGTGTTTGGCTTTAATCTTGCTGACTCGCACCTGGCTGCAGTAATGCTGCATTGTCCTCCCACAACGGGATTCAGCCACGTCCACCTGATCTCTGATCAGGCTTGCTGGGAACGCCCATGACAGCTCCCATCGGCCCCTGGCCAACAGTGACAAGTCAGTGTCGCATCTCAACATTCTTCACCTTCACCATTGATTTGCAAAAACTAGATTTATTGCAAAAGCAATCAAGAGATTTTAATTTGAACAAAGGATTCTGAAGGAATCCGCTTTAGATAAGAGGGCTTAAAGAGAAATGATTATTGTTCCAATGCATACCCGGATGATAACTTTCCAATAATTTCTCCCCTCTTTGAACATGTTTTGTTTGGCGTGGATCTGGAGGAGGGTCCAGTCCAGCCCAAACCAAACCTTTTGGCTCAAACTTGAGCTTCTTAGCTTTGGACGTTCCTCAGACTGACCTGCAATTGAGCAGAAGTGTCTGGTCGGCTTCCAGAACCATCTGTCGAGATCTTACATCCAAGTGAGGAACACTGAACTTTCCTGTTTGATCTGCAGAGGAAGGAGAGAGATGGGGAAACAGGATAAAGGTGAAGTCACACAAACATCTTTCACTATCTGGTGGCCTAAAAAGTTCAAACTGTGCCCCTAGTATCTGCAAACCTCCTTACATTTTCTTGTGGAAATGCGCAAGCATTGACTTTAAAAAATAAATAAATCTATGAACATTCCTTTTTCTCCACTTCATCGATGAGGGATTCATGACAGATGAAGGCACTTGTCTGTCCACCCTTCCTTCCTCCCAGCAGCAGCAAAAACATCGCTTAGGTAACTTTGTCCTTCAGTCTGACAGTCGTTCATGATACACGGCCATCAGTTCAAACGGCAGCCGTCCTACTGCTCTGAGGGCTCTTAAATCATTGGTGAAGCACTTAGTGAGCTGTCACTTGTCATCATCATTGTTCCCAGTGGATGCCCCATTGAGCAGGTCCAGTGTTGCACACTGTTAGCACTTCCTACTCAGTTTCCTCAGATTTTTCAGTGAGCGTGAGAAGCCAACAGAAATGCGCACAACAAGGTAAAGTTAGATGGGGGAAGCTGGTCTCCCGTCTGCTTTTTTGGACATTAAGACTCTTAAATGAGAGTGTAAATGTCACATTTTTTTCCCGAGAGGTGAGATTTTCTGAACACAATATGGGCAAAATTTGACGACAATTTTTTTTCTTAACAGGTGTTGGAAATCTCACAGGAGGTCGAATAACTTAATTTATGTAGTCGATCTAAAAAGAGTGCTGCAGAGGGAAATATCATTTGCCTCAAATAATTTTAGAAAATGATTAAATGTGAAAAATTTGGTGCAGTTTGCTTGTAAAAACGTTGAAATCAAATAAAGATTTCAGATTTTGGAGCACAGTTCTGACATTTCAATGCAAGTAAATGATAATGGCATGTGGCCTCCCATCTCCCATGATTATTAGACTCAATGGTAAGATCTCTGATAAAATAACCAAAAATAAACTCTTTACAACCCAAAAAAAAAAACATTATCCGCTGTTGGTTCACAAAAAAGAAAACTTAGCAGGTAACAAAAAGACCTTATCCAAACAAGACATATAATTTGTGACATTTCGTTTAAATCTTACATAAAAATAAACACATTTAGGATGCGTTGAATTGAACAAGTATATCTGATTAGAAATCATTAAAATTATTTCTAAAGCATGCACCCTTAAAATGTTTTCTGACTGATACAGACAAAGATTAATATATCTTTAACTTACTTTTTAAGGCCTTTCTTAAATGCCACTAATAGAATTTTATTAGAAATTGCAGATAAATAAAAGTGCACCTACTTCTGGTATTTATGTTTCTAAATGGTAAAGCCAGAAAAACAAAACAAAACAAAGCTACTTTACATAAAAAATGCAAATTGAAAATGTTTTTGTATTTGTATTTAATCAATAATATTAATAAGAATTTTTCCTGGAGTATAATCGTTTGTGCTGGTGAAGTTACGGAGACTTTGTTGAACTCAAAATTACCTTGAGTGTCCATAACTGTCCTTAAGAAGGGAAAATGACACCCGTTTTATCTTTCTATACAAGGATCTTTGAGGCGCGCAAAAACGAGTTGGACTGCGTTACTGTTTCCCTGCGCGCAAATTGACCCCAGTTCCTGCATTTTTCCTCTGTTTGTCGTGATCCTTCATGCCTCTGGTTTAGAACAGTCATTTAACAAACTCGTCAGTGTCAGGAAACAACGCCCTTCGTGCGTCCATTCAACTGGTGCCAAGCGCACCAGGAGCCGAAGCGTAAATGTCCGCGGTATCCAAACAGCCGCCCCCCTTGGATGCCGCTTATCTTTCCCTGCGCACAGTGGCTAAATTAGGCTTGAAAGCTGTAGGCACACGCCAGATCAACAACTTCAGTGGCCGATAATCGCAGAGCCAACTGAAGTGGAGTGCGCACTTGGTTCTCTTTCTTTGCAGCTGGTTGTTAAGAGCCCCACTTTGATAAAAACTAAATTGATAAAAAAAAAAACCTGTGCGCAAAACAAGTAATCTTGACATTTTTACCTTAAATAGAAAACATTTAAAGCCATAGTATATTTACACATGTGCGATGTGGTATTCAGTAAGTAGTAAAATTATTACTTTAAACCACGACTCACCTTTTCCAAAAACACTGTACAATCCACAAAGAAAACACAGGGAAATACAATTCATCATTCTGGAGGCTCCGACAGCGAGAGGCTGTCAAACAAAATTCATTAAAGAAATGTTACTCCTGCTGCTGAGTTTTAAACTCCGCTACAGATACGAAGCAGCACTGCCAACAGCTGCGCCAGGATCGCTGGTTGAACGGTGGATTTGGTGCGGGTGGCTGCAGATCACGCAACTGCACGCAACTCTTGAACTCTACTGCACTTGCTTGCCTTGGTTTACAACTGTTGCACAGATTTATACCGTTCCCACAGAGTGGCCACCGGATGGTGGGTTTTCGTGACGCGACCGTCACACCCACGGTGCGTAAAAGCGTTTCCGAACCCCTGCAGCTGTCAGCTGATAATGACAAGTTAATGAGACAGTGTTATGCAATTAATATCACCATTTAGAATAAAAATGCAAAAAAACAGCATGTTTTTCATACCAGGACAACAACCCGTACGGTTAAAAGTAACCTGAGAGGATTGCGCACTGGCATCTCTGCGCGCACAATTTTGCATATGGAGAGGGCACACGGGGTTAGAGGCACGTAGGCACAGAAGCAAACGTGCAGTATCAAGCACTGGTCAAAATGGTGTAAAAGTGCATCACTTCAATCACATAAAGTGGTCAGCAAATAAGCAAAAACAGATTATAATTATTATTATTATTTACAGTTGCTTAATAAAACAGCAAAAAGATGCATTTGCAGGCAGGAACAACAACAAACAGGTAACAGTTACAGTAATATTACTGTCTTTAATGTAAAGGCAATTACACCAAAGATGGATTCAGTAAAGCACATCATGTCTTCATAGGACGCAGTCATTTCAACAGACAGCGGCCACTGGGTGGAGACGTGAGCTGAGAAAACTCACAAAAACCCAAACTGCAAGTCTTCATAGAGAGTTCAGGAAAAGCTCCTTTGTGATATCATTTCCTTACATACAAAATGAACTGCAAAAATAAATTAAATCAGAGTTTAACTTTTTTTTCTTAAAAAGTCACTTGTTCCAGAATAATTCAGGAAAATGAGAAAAAAATAATCATGGTTTGACAGTCAAATGATGAGTCAGCATGAGAAGATTGCTAAACCAATTCATCAGATGAAGAGGCTGAAAAGGACGGCTGCTGAAAGCTGGTCTTTGGTGCAATACAATTACTCAAATGGAAATACACTTTACTTTCTTTTTTAATTTAAAGTACTGCTTGAAAAACAATTTTCTCCTCATGGACAGGTGACTAAAATATCTGCTTTTGAAGGAAAAAGTGGGGATTTTTGAAGTACATTAGTATTTTCTTTTTCCAAAGAAAAGCATCTCAGTTCTGGTTCCGAAGATCTTTAACAGAATTCTGCCAGCTCTTGCTCAGAATATTAAACTGATGGTCAGTTTATGAACAACCACTTAAAACTTCAGTGGATTTGACAAACTGCACAGCTGAGTTTGAGTTAGCTGCGTGAGTTTGAAAAGGTCTGTCACAACAGTCTTGCTTACAGTGCAAAAACAATAAAATTGCAATTTTCTGAAGAAAATTGTGTTTTGGTTAACATCTTCTTGTGGCTTTTTTCTGATGATAAATTGGGGAAATTAAGCTTAACATGGCATTTCTGAGTATTTGTTCTTTACTAGTTTTATTTATGCTGTTCTGGCAATAATCAAATAGAAAACTAGACAACAGAAAGAGACGATGAGAGTATCATTTGTATATTCAAAAACACCATGAAGAGGGTTTTTCTTTTAAATAGAAACTTTTGATCTCGAGTCATTTTGTCCCACAACTTCCTTCCTCGGTTGCACAAACAAGTATATTTTTTGATGTAAAAGAGTATTAAGATTATAAAGTTTTTGTAATTATTATATATTTTAAGTAGAACTGAAAAAAGGCTAAATATAATACCCTAACACAACATGACCAACTCCCAAAATTGTCTGTTTTGTCTTTTTGGTGCTTAATTGCAGGTTTTTGTACAGATAATCCACATCATTGTTAGTCTCCTAAAGACCCACAATGAAAATTGTTTTTGGTGCAGCAGATGCACAAAATCCTATTGGAAAAAGCCTGTAGCTGTGACGTAGGTACTTCAATCAACAGGCCACAAGCTCCCTGCTCTGCTCCATTCTGATGGAGACAAATAGATCCATGTGCGCCTTTGGTTTCCTTATCTGAGTTGGCATCTGATGCAAAACTGTACGGTTGACATCTCCAATATTGCTCACCATTTTTGTTGCACCGCCAATTTTAGGTTGGGGGTGTGAGAGGCTGTAAGCTAGCGGGAGAGCACTTAAACAGATGGATGATGGGAAATGCTTTCACCCACAACTCAGGCAAATTTCTAATGAACTACTGTAGCTCTGCAGAAACTATGTCCTAGAAAACGACAGAATTTATTTATCTCGGTTAAGAATGGCACAATAATAAATAAAAGACCATTGGAAAATAATTAAAAATAGATCAAAAGATGATCAGAGTGGGTCTTTAAACTGTCAAATTTATTCTAGTACAAGTTTCTTTTCCTTTGCTTCAATACACTAAAACACTGGTCGGACACCAGCAGTTATCTTTTTGCACGATGCACAGAACAGGAAGAAAGGACTTCTGTCTCTCTGTCCTCAGCAGATTTCAGGGAGTGATGATTTTTGACCAAGGCTTTACATTAAGAGGCTTTTTTGTGTTTGTTTTAATCTGGGTGTAAAATATGTTTACCAACAGCAAGGAAACTTATTTACAGATAATGAAAAGATCGATTGGAAAGAAATAAGATGGATAAAGACAAAATAAAAAAAGGAAATTCAAACCAAATTTCCATCTGTGTATGAACGTATGGTTGATATAGTGTTTATATGTAGTTGACCTAGATTTTTGTGTGTGTGGGGGTGTTTGTGTGTGTGGGGGTAGGTAAAATAGTAAATGGCACATTTGTGTCTGCATAATGTTTGAAACATTTTTTTAGGGCAGTCTAGCAAAAACTCCACAATAAAAATGATATTTCCTGTACCATCAACTGTAAATTTTAATCTTGCACTGCGATCAAATGCAAACAGCTGAGT
This sequence comes from Oryzias latipes, assembly GCF_053564925.1. NCBI lineage: Eukaryota > Metazoa > Chordata > Actinopteri > Beloniformes > Adrianichthyidae > Oryzias > Oryzias latipes. The sequence continues at coordinate 21,578,517 of NC_136256.1, read as the reverse complement.
GAAAACAAATCAAAATGTAAGAATTGTCTCACAAAATCCAAAAATGTTGCTGTAGTTTGCACATTGGGAGCATGCTGGTGGGTTTGGAGCAGTGAGAATGAGCTGTCTTGTTCGGCCCTTTTGAAAGGTCTCTTTAAACAGCCTGAAAGCATTACTGTGCGGTTATGACACTAATCGGTGGACAAATGTCAGGGCAGAAACAATCATCCCGCGTGCTCTCATTTTTCTTCATGACTTGGTGCAGCACTGTCAAACCTGCCCTTTAGTCTGCAGCCGGATCCAGTCAGTGAACTTTACCACCTGTGTATAAACTCCGGGACGGTTTTGCCGCGCGCAGCCTTCCCCCCAGCTCACAATTCCGGCCAAAAACCATCGCTTGCCGCGCTCCAGACACACCAGCGGACCTCCTGAGTCACCCTGAGGGCACACACACACACACACACACACACACACACACATAGACTTTGAGGTGTCCTTGCAAACATCTAGGAAAATAAATACCCCATGATTTCCTTAAAAACCCGATTGAGTTTTAAAGAAGAGTAAAAGCCAGTCATGCATTTAATGCATAAACTCTAATATTAGGCTAAAAGCAGGATTAGCACAAGTTTAAAGGCGACACACGTTACAGTGGGATTTGACAAACTGAGTTTGAGTCAGCAGCGTAAATTTGAAAAAGTGCACCACAACTTTCTTGCATTTCCCGAGCAAACAAATTGAAATGGCGATGTTTGGTCCTTTTAAAAGCCCACTCCAATGAAAATGGTGTTTAGGGGGTGTTTAACAATTTCTTGTGGCGTTTTTCTGATCATGAAGGGCATATATAAAGCTGAAGCTTAAATTAGCATTTCAAAGTATTATTTTCTTCAAATCATTGTGAATCACGAGCCGTTTGAAGTTTAAGAAGAGCTTATTGGTGATGTAGAAAATATGCCGGGCGTGCCACAAGCTCCCCACTTTGCTCCATTCTGATACATCCACTTGTAGATGACTGGATTCATGTATGTCTTTGGTTTCCTTGTCTAAGCATCTGGCTCAGAACTAAATGGCTGGATTAATCCAATATTGCTCACCAATTCTGGTGCACTGGTAATGTTGGGTTATAGGTGTAAGCGGCTGTAACCTAATATGAGGGTGTGTAAACAGAGAGCTCTCAACAATGGATAGTGGAACTACTGCCACTCTGCAGTATGTCCTAGAAAACAACACAGGGCTTTTTTTTTAAATTTTGCATAAAAATGACATAATAATAAATAAAATACCACTGGGAATGCTTTGAAAAGAGATCAAAAGTTGATCTATTAAAGGCACCAAACTAAAATCCAAAGATTTAATAAACAGTTACATAAATGAAGGGCAAGAGATTTGAGGAAACTGAAAACAAAACATTAAAGATTTTAACAAATATTTTGCACAATGAATAAAACTTTCAAAGAAAACAGTTCTTTTAATACTCTCACATCCTAGCTTGGTAAAGAAAGAGATTTTTTTTTTAAATGACCAATTGAACCCATAAAAAATGTAGATATAAAAAGCATACCTTTAAGTGTAGTTGAGTGTTTCTACATATAAGCGACACACATACCTGGCAGGCGTCCACTCCTCCCTGCAGGTTCCCAGCACACATCATCCTGGGAGTCACAGCATCATCATAGAGCTTGTTACAAGTCTTCCTGTTAATTATCTTAACTGAGGCCTCTTGTAACCGAGAAGCTAATTCACCTGCATTAATTAAAACGCACACAATAAAAATATGTAAACGCCAGGTTACTTTAAAAAAACCCTCTAAAGGAGTCATTTCGATGTGTTGTTTTTCAGTGTGTTTGGGCGTCACGTACCGTCCTCCATGAGAACCCCCCAGCCTGTGACGTAGCAGCTCGTTCCCGTGGTAAAAGTGTGCGAGGATGCAGGAACACACACAGGCTGCACCAGGTCACTGAAGAACACCGGAGCACTGAGCTCAAGGAGAGCGATGTCGTAATCTGATGTGAACTGGTCATATTGTGGGTGGAGGAGGATTCTCCGGATCAGCCTGGTGGCTGCTCCGTGGTTTCCCCTTGCCATCACTCGCATCCCCATGTAAGCTCGCCACGCATGCGGGTCTGAGTATCTGCAGACACAAGGATCTCACTATTCACAGGTTGACTGTAAAGAGAGTTTTTGGAGTTATTCTCACTTGATGGCATCAGAGTCCTGAAAGCAATGAGCTGCAGAGATGAGCCAGCGGTTGGAGACCAGTGTGGCTCCACAGACGTGGCCGTAGCGCTCCATCTGCAGGCTGACCTGCCAGGGCCACGAACCTGCCAAGGCATCAGACCCTCCCACTATCTTAGCCCGCTTCTTGGGTCTGGTGCCACATCCTTGGAGATCAAAGAGGAAATGAAAGTGAGAGCTTTTCTTAAAACAACAATTCTGTGAAGTTTAGACCTTACCACAGCGCCGCTCATCGGAACCATCAGAGCAGTCTTTAACTCCGTCACACTCAGGGTTGACCTTGCTCACACACTTTCCATTGCCACATTTGTAGTTGGAGGGGGAGCAGCTCTTCACATCTGAAAAATGGAGAGAAAACATCAAACTAAACTTTTGTCCATCTTCTAGTCAAGGCAGAAACAGTGCTGTCATGAATGCTCACACGCTCTGGTACAGTTGAGCTCATCGCTGCGATCTTTGCAGTCAAAGATGCCATCGCACACGGATGACTTGGGCAAACAGACCTTGTTGGGACAAACGTGGGAACATTTACTTCCTGAAAAACAAACGCAAAAAACCCAAATGAAGCAAAAAGCAAGCATGGAGGCGGGATAATTGTGTGAGCTCACCGCAGGCTCCCTCCTCGCTGCTGTCTGCACAGGTGCTCTGACTCAGGCACTGGCTGCTTTGAGGTCTGCACTGGCCGTTCACACACAGGACTTCCCCCGGCCTGCAGGATGCTACAGGTTTCACATGAGCACACGAAACAGGCAAATCTGGCTTTAGCTTCACAATTACCAGCACATTGTTAGTCAGCACTTTTTTTTTAAATCTAAAAAGTCACACTGTAAAACTAAAGGACTTTACTTAAGATGTCATTTTAATGTAAAACTTCACAAAAAAGAAAAAAATAATTTTCCAAAGACATTTATCTGGATAACAGATTGTTCGTTAAAGTTCTTCATGTATCAATAATTTTGACACTATTAAACTTGATCATTAGTTCTTATTTACAAATTGACTCTAAATGAACTCTGACAGTCATTGTTTTAAGGGTTCGATTTGAAAGCATAATTAAAATATCAACATTTTTAAAAATTGTAAAAAGTTTTGAACTTCTCCATTTTTATGGAGAGGTTTAACACAAACATTTCAACAGAGGTATGGTACCAAAATGTGACCATTTTTTGATTCAGTCTCAAGCTTTGCTGTGTGACTTACAGCATTTAGCCTCGTCCCGTCCATCTGAACAGTCCTTGACTCCATTGCAGACTTTCTTCAGGGGGATACAGCGACCATCTCCACAGCGAAACTGATGAGGACAAGCTGAGGAAGAGGATTTAGAATTAATTTAACCCAAAGTTTATGTCAACACGCACACACAAACCAATTTAAGAATAATTTATTTCAAAAATGAAAAAAATCTGTTGTTGGTTTTCCTTAAAAAAGAATTTAATACCTAAAATTTGGTGTAGAATTACAATCTATGAAATATTCATTATCATAATCATTAGACTTACTGCCTTCTGGAGAGAACGCTTGGTACAGCAAGTGGAAACCACTGTGAGTGAGAGATTCATCAGAGTGAAATTGGATGGAGAGAGGGGAGGAGTACACCCGTTTTTTGCTGCTGTCGGACACAGGATTACACAGTCTGTAAATAAGGACAAAAAAAGAGAAGATAAACCATCTGAATCCTTTATTATTTGTCTCTGGTGCCCTCAGATCTGTATTTAAATTTTGAGTATAATCAGAACGCTTCACGTTTGAGACTCACTTCACGCCACCGATGTCCAGCCAGTCTTTCTCACAGCTGTCAGAGGATGGAGAGTCCTGAATGTCTATCGTCACGATCGTCACAGAGATCAGATATCCTGGCAGTGGCACCTAATAAGGAAAACTCAGATAATCAGCATCTGATATTGAAGTTTGCGGGATTGATTTCTGATTTCTGTAGTTTGACTGTTTGTTTTTGCTCACCCGCAGCGTCCATGTGCAGTCGATGTTTGGCGGATAATAGGAAGGATAGTACGGTGAGGAAATGGAGCCATTCCAAGAGGTAATTGATCCTCCACAACCTGCAGAAGGAGATGCAACATTACAGAGCAATCTCAATGTCATTTTAAATCTAAAAGTCCTTTTCAAACTAAGGCTGCACACTCCAACGGACACTGACAGTATTCCAATTTTCCCTTAGTGACCTGCTTTTGGGACAGCTTGGAAGTAAGCTTTGAAAACTGCTCCATCCCTCTGCCTGCTGAAGGAGAAGGTGACCAACATGACATTGCCAGAGGACATCAACTTCATGACCGGCGGTGAGCCTGAAAGAGGCAGCCCACACCACCTGGAAGAGACCAGCACATTTGCTTGCGTTTGTTTCTTCTGTGATATGGTCAGTTACGGAGTAACCATCTACAAATTGGTAAATGTGAAATTTAGATTTACTTTATTGTCTCTGGCGGGAATTTTACGGAAGCTTTGTCACAAATGACTCAGCCCTTTAAAATGGGTTTACCTGGCAATGATCTTGTTTTGTAGAGGAAGCAGGAAGTCATAGGCAGAGAGCTTGTGGACGCTGCAGCTTCCTGGTGTGGCGCCTTGAAGCGTGAGGACAACCAGGCGGACCATGTGTCCCGATGGCACTCGGAGGCGCCACTGATAGTATGGCTTCTTAGGGCTGACAAGGCTCAGGGTGCGATTGTTCCCAAGTTTAGCATAGAGGTCGAAGGACATTGCTGGATAGAGAAAGTAGACAAAGAACTGAATGAATCGAATGGAAGTTAGAAGAAGGTTGAGAACTTTTCAAAAGTGCAAAGGACTAATTGAAGTATGTTTACTGTAAGCTTCATGTGTAAAGTAGTTTTCTGTGACGACCCATTTCCTCACCTTGGAAGCCAAGCTGCCATTTTCCCCCCTGGATGCTGTTTTGATTTTTCATTTTATCTAATTTATCATCAGACTCATCTTCCAAACCTGCAAATGAATCAAGATGCTCAATTATTTATTTTTTCTGCTTTACATCAATCAACAGGAAGTGCTTTTACCCATCAGTGAGATCATGTCCTCATCTTCCTCCATGAAGTACCGCTGCTCGTTACGGCTGTACCTCTGCACCTTGTTGGTCCCGGGGAGCCTGCGCTCCTGCCTGTCTGGGCTGGACCTCCGGATTTCCATGGCAAAGTTACTGGGAGCGGAGAATTTACTCCAGTAGAAGACTCTGAGCCCATCGGATCCTTCACTGTCAAACAGAGAGCATTCATGGAGTTGCTGTTGGTTAGAAAAGCATGCTCTTAAATCGCACTCTTTTGAGTGTTCTGTTTTGGCACATCTCACCTGAAGGCAGTAATTCCTGAGCGCAGGTGGAAGGAGCTCCATGGAGTGGACTCATAGAGTTCTGAAAACTGTTTTTGTGAAATAAAGACAACATGTCTGCATTTGAAAATTGTTCTTTCACTGTGTTGGAGCTTTTCGTCTGGCTGAATAGGACAGTTTCATCTTTGACTTTTATTGTGATGAACGGTACTTCGATTCAAATAAACCTGTCTGAACTGGTTTTTGGAATAAAAAAATAGAAAGTTTGGGAAATTCCCTTCTATCGGTTGAGGGATTTGAAAATATGCACCTGACCTTTTGCTCCAAAATGCAGACTCTGCCTCCCTTTTGTTTCTGCGCCCTTCTGTCATCCCGGCTTGCCCCACTGCCCTTCCTCTCCCTCTTAACCCCCGCATCAAACACAGGTTGTCCTGCTCTCGGTAGAATCCAGCACACATAGTGGCTGATTGTGTGAAAGCTGCAGAGACAATGTTTTTATTGAGCGCCTGCTCTTCCTCTCACTCTTGCTGCCCGAGCCTCGCTCGGCTCACAAATGGTGCTTGTCCTCAGGCCTGAAAGGACCCTGTCCCTGGGGGTCTTAGGAAATTGCGCTTACACTGTGTACAGCTCCTTTTTCTGCTTAACATAGAGGCGCAGAAGAGAGGAGAGTGGGAAAAAAAGAGGCAGACAAGGGAGGATAGAGGAGATAAAAAGAGAGAAAAGGAATAAATTTAGGGACAAAAAAAGAGATAGTACACAAGAGTTTTAAAAAAATAGGGATGGAATGAAAGCTAAAGAAGCATGGTCAGCTTCAACCAGGAGGAGGGATGAATGATGACAGACAAGCTCAAAGTTCCACTTACATAATGCTTCAAAGCCTGAACCTGCAGGCCGAACTGAGGGGAGGTGGAGTCAGCCAGCTCCAAGGAGAAGCTCAGGTTTGGGAACTCCATACTGCCACCGATGAAGAACACTGAGTGAGGCGGAGCTGGCAGGTAGAGGAAGAGATTTGAGACCGATGTACTGTGTGAGGCCGAGGAGTTAGGAGAGAAACAACCCAAAAAAAAACCTTGGCAGGCGTGCACTCACGTGTTAAGTGGTGGAGAGTCAGTGCAACAGCAGCGGCGAAGGGGAAGACAGGCAGAAGACCTAACAACCATCTCCTCCATGAACAGCAAGCTGGCACCCCCTCCACCCGTTTGTCCACCTGGGCCTCAGGCCTCGTGGGGTGGCTCGGTGACTGTTTGGACTCCCCATTTCCCTTTTAGACATCACTCAAATATCATACCAGCTTGTTTGCTCTCAAGTTCCGATTATCAATTTTACCACAAAGGTAGAAATGATGCCTAAATCAATGAGGAATGGATTTGTAAATTGACTCTTCCCTCTTCAGGGACTCGCTTAGCAACAGACAAAGTTAAGATCTTCCAAAGCATTTCAGGGATTGACAGGGATCTCTGGGGAAGCAGACAAAGCTGGGCAGGAGGGATCTACTTTCCCACGGCCCGGCTTTGCAGTGTCAGTCAACCTGACGTGGACCAAAAAGAAATGTTTCCTTACAGACAGCTGTAAGGATGATTCCAGGAATAACTGGTTCAATTTAGTTCTGAAAAAATGTCTTCCAACAGAAAAAAATCAAAATCTTGACTAAAGAACCAGAACTCTCAGCTGATGATAGAACATTTTATCAATGATGGCTTACCTGTGCTTCTGAGCATCCGGAGTGTTCACGAGTCGAGACACAGTACACCTCACAAGTTCTGCTTTTGGGGAGCGTCCTCATCGCACTGTCTCGTTAAGGTTTGCAGAGGCAATATGCAACAATACCTCAGGCATAAAAACGAAGGGGAGAGAGGAAATCCCTTCTGTTGCCTCCTCTTAAAAAAAAGGGAGCAGAAATCTGAGCTGAGCGGCTTGGATGTGGCGGGCTTTCACCGCCTCCCGTTTACCTGGACTGTACGGCAGGTGTCACACAGAGCCTCTGAATGCAGTGTGGGGACAATGAGTCCACTATGAAAGGGTGCAGAGCCTGCACAAATATTGTAAACTTCATTGAGGAGTTTGAAGTTTAGCAGTTAAAGCTGCTGATTTGCATTGTTTTAATAAACTGGCTATTACATAAGTGAAATCTATGTATCTGTTGCAGAAAAAAGGAAGTTGTAGCAACCAAAACAGACACAAAAACAGGCTTATAATGTTTTTATTAGAGATGAGTAAACTGATCCATTTCATGTCAGCTGATATGACTGTAGATCCAAGATGTGAACTTGTTGACCCGTGTATAAACCCCTGGTAAATTTGGTCTGCCACAGCCAGACCCCCAGCTGACAATCCCGATCAGGAACCAGCGACCCCCACCTGGCGCCTGACAGGACAAAGGTCCTCCCGAATCCCCCTGAGAAACAATGAGTCAAGGAAAGAGCCTGATTCGCAGAGCAAGGATGCCACGGCACAATAATGCACAGTCAAACGCAGGAGATGACCCACCCTGCAAGCATCCCGCTCTCCTGAAGGGACCCCGGCACAAAGCATGCGTGGGGAGATGAGGCCGTAGGTCTTTTTACACTCAGTCTGACTCATAATGGACACATCTGCTTTCTGCAGCACAGAGGGCAGCACCTTATCTGCAGAGGAGCATTGTGAGGGTCATCACAACTGGATTCATCTCACTAAATATCAAGTGAGGGAAGAGATTTATGTAAGATTAGTAGATTATGAAAAATATAGGAATAAAAAGGATAGACAAATTTATATAGGGTTTTATCCTAATAAAAGGTCATTTTGAACAGTTTTAAAGATGCTTGAGCATTTAAGTTTTAGATATTGAACTCAACGTGTCTGTTTTCTCAATAATAGTGAAATAACAGTTATTGAATGTTCAAAGATGGGGTTATAAATTATTAAATGTCCTTGAAGTGTAGCTTTGAGGATTAAATGTGTTTTCATCTAGAACAGGGGTCTGCAAGCTTTAACTGAGTCATTTTGGTTGATTTCTTACTGACTACAACCCAGTAGGTGCCACAAAGTCCGACTTCCAACTTTAGAAAAGTAATGTTAATGCTAAGTAAAGTAATGTTATTGCTATGATTATAATAGATGTAAATAAACTATTGGTCTTTTGTTATAAATAAAATATAAAAATAAAATAGCTGGAAGATGGAAGTCTGCACTTCAATGGCATCTGAGTTGTTTTATTTAAAATTCACTGTGGTAAAGTACAGAAACTATATTTATGGCCAAATATTTATGGTCCTGACTGTGTGTATGTATATATATATATGTGTGTATGTACATATATATGTGTGTATGTATATATATATATATATATATATATATATATATATATATATATATATATATATATATATATATATATATATATATATATATATATATATATATATATTTTGAATTATATACAAAATATGAATTATATATACATAGACAGAATCCTCACCATCTTCAGATCTGTATCCCCACCCTGTAACCATGCAGTGGTGGCTGTCAGTCACTGTGTGGGATGAGGGGGCTACGCACACAGGCTGGACCAGCGGGCTCAGGGAGGGAGGCCAGGGCTTTTTCAGCTGCAGCAGGGCAATGTCATAGTCAAAAGTGTTTGAGTTGTAGTACTCGTGCAGCACAATCCGCTGGATCTCTGCCACATAGCTGGCACTGCCCTGGGTCACCATGCCGAGATGGGCGTTCCAGTATCGAGGGTCAGATAATCTGTAGAGAGAAAGTTCAGGGGTCAAGACCTGAAGGAATGTATCTGAGCGAGAAAAACAGCCTCCAGGAGCCAAGCACTGTAAAATTAAAAATACTATCGTCTTGTTATTGTTGATGCTAATGCATGATTATAGCAGCAGGATCAGCCAAAAAGTAAATGGATCAAATCTACAGTGAGGGAGGGGCTGACCTGTCTTTGCTGAAGCAGTGAGCGGCTGAAATGAGCCAATTGGAAGAGATCACAGAGGCGCCACAGTACATGTTGCCAGCAAAGTGAAGGCTGACCTGCCAAGGCCACTCCCCTTCCACCGCGTTAACTCCGCCCACAATACGGCCAAAGCCTAAAGATGAATTCACCTTCTTTAGTGGGGAGGGACGACCGCAACCTTAGGAGGATATAGAGAATCGAGTTGTTAAGAGCTTAAAAAGTTCTGTCAGGATGTAAATCTGTGTGCAGCTAGTGTTTGAGTTATAAAATGACACTTTGTTTTATCAGAAAACAATAATATTGGTGACTTATATGTAGCCAAAAATGAAAAATTAATTAATTAATAAATAAAGTGACCTCTACTGTTTTTGAATCTAAAGGCCCACCTAAAATCCTTGAATTTAATTCAAGGATTTAATTTAATTTATACAGCCCAATATTACAACACAACGGGTCTCAAGGGGTTTTACACCAGTAACTGTACAAAACATCAAAAATCAGTTATAAAATGCAATACCTGCTTGCTAAACTAAACAGACTAGGCTAAACTGGGCCCTCGGATAGGCTGGCAAATTGTCCAGCGTGAACCTCTTGGTAGGCTCTAGCATCCTATTAATCTCAAAGTGGGAATAAGGAGGTGTATAAGATGGATGTATACAACCATAATTTGATCTTTGTTATAAAAGCTCAAACCTTACCATGCTTGATGACAGGCATACTTTAACCCAACTTTTGATCATGAATTAGGTAATTTTCCCCCCTTTTAGCATTTGAGCATGTTATTCAGTCATTGGATACGACTAATCCAAACTTGTTTTTAACTCTATTTTATTTTTAGCCATTTTTTTAGTCATGGAGTAAAACAGCAACTTGCATTATATTGTGGAGGGAGCCTTGGAGGAGGAGGAGCAGAATTACATACCATCCGTCATGCAAAATGTCAGTATAATTTCCAAATAAGCAAAACAGTGGAGGATATTTAGTGATATGATACTTTGTAAGATTTGTCTCTTTTAAGAAACTATTAAAAGTTGTGTGGGGGGGCTCACCGCAATCTGCTTCATCACTGTAGTCCTGACAATCAGGAACATTATCACACTTTGCATTCTTTTTCAAAATGCAGGATCCACTTTTGCACTGAAACCTGATCTCAGAGCAGGTTGTTTCTGAAACAACAGGATGTTATTAACAAACAGGAAACTAGGCATTTTAAATCATGCAGGTGACACTCACCCACAGTGCAGTTCACCTCATCCGATCCATCCCTGCAGTCTCGTTCTCCGTTGCACACAAACATAGGGTGTGGAGGATGGTTTGCACCGCAATTCATCGCTGAGCTCGCTGTGAAAACATTCTCCATGGATGAGTGGTGCAACACAATAAAAAAACATTTTTATTGCAAGACCTCATTGCCAGTGTTGTGTGACTAACAAGTAAAAGGACACATTCCTTAATCATCTCAAATGTTTGATTACGTGTGAAACAACTCACAGCAGAAGACCTCGTCGCTCTCATCCTCGCAGTCATCCAGTCCGTCACAGAGCAGAGTTTTTTCCACACACAGCCCAGTGGTACACAGGAAGTGGCTGTCTGGGCAGGCTGGTGGAAACATTTTGTAATTTTATTATGAAGGTAAAAACAGCCATCCGTTTTCTTTATCAGCTCAGGGTCAAGGGGTGCCTGGAGCCTACCCAGATACTGTTGGGCAAATGTGGGGTACACCTTAGACCAGACCACACAGAGACAACCACCCACCCACTCAAATTGACATCCAAGGAACATTTAAAGAATTACTAACCAATGAAGCACCCCTATGGAGTACAAACTCTGCCAGAGGAACTCAACTGGGTTCTAAACTAAAGGACCTTCTTGCAGTGAGGTGAGAGTGTTAACCACTACACCACTGAACATCCCAAAAGGTAAATTACTAAAAAAAAAGAATGCTGTGTGCCATGGTTATTGTGGAGCAGATCTTACGCTGGCTGATATTGTAACTGCTGTAGAACGCCTGAAAAGGCAGAGTGGAGGTGCGAGAGCTGCAACGAAACTCCATCTCCAGGTGGTGGTCAGGAATCCGAAACACCGTCTGATGTCCCACATAGCTGCCGCAGAAACTTCATGGGAGGAAGAAGTGTGGATGTTCATTTTTACAAATCAGCAGTTAGATGATTTGACAGCATGTGTGTGAAGATTTAGGCGCATACATGAGTTCATTGACCTTCCACCAGCCGCTGTCACAGCCCTTCATCTCTTTCGGTTTCAGTTCATAGTTCTGGAACTGCAACGCAACTCCTAAACTTGGGTTTGGGGCCTGCAGTGAAACAGAACGAAGTAGTTCACAAAAACACACAGTCAGTCATATAAAACATTAGAACTCCTGTTCTACACCTTTTTGCCTCAGATCAGCTGAGCCTCCCTGTTTTTCTTTAAATGGTGCGGACTGTCATGAACCATAGCCGTGCCTCAAATCAAGTTTGCCTATTCTCCTGACTTCTGATTTTGTTTTAGTGAGTCTAGACTTCAGGATTCCGTTTGGACTGTTGAAGAAGACTTTTCTGTGCACAGACTGTTTTCCTTTGGCCTTTTACAGTCCTTGTTTTTATATAAATTGTGTTTAATTATTTCATAATTAAGATACTACATTTTAAGCTCTTCATTGTTCCTCTATGATCAAGCTGTGTGACACACCCAGCTTTGGTCTGTCAAGTGTCGCTACCGCCCCCTGCTGGTCAGGATGTTAGACTCGGGCTTTTTTTTTAACTTTAACCTTCAAACTTTATACTTTTCCTTAATTTTTATGTGAAGACTCTCATTCTTTTAAGGTGGTTCCAGAGTAGAAAAAGTAAAAAAACAAACAAAAAAAAAGGTCATTTTGATTTTTTTAAGTTGGAGAGGCTTATCCTCTTATTTTTATTTTATGAGTTAAAATACGTTTTCACATTTGGGTATTTTAGGAAATAGCTTTGCAGAAGATTGGTGTTAAATAAAGCTGTAGTGATTAAATCTATCACAAAATCATATGATTCTCTTTTCATGATTGGTAATATCTCCAAAAATAATCAAGTGTTCGCCCTTCTATCATTGTTTTAAAGTCTGAGTTATTTCTATTATTTGCATCCATGATTTTGCCACTGCTGTAATAACTTTAAAGAACTGAATTTTTAACTAGATGTACTCCACTGCAAAGAATTAACAAGTTACATAAAGGATTGATTGAGGATCTACCTCAAATTTCCAGATGCATGAACACTGTGGGGGCAGCAGGCTGGGGTAGAAGGGGCTGTAGATCTGACTGTTGCTGTCAGGCCCCAGCTGGGTCTCAATGTGAGAAAAACATTCTGGTAAAGACAGGAAGACTTCCTTCAATTATTGACCAGCAGTAAATACATTGATGGTGACCACATTCTGGTTAAAGGAAATCAACACAAGTGGGTTCAACATATGAAAACAGGAACTACATAAAGAGCCATACTTTCCTCAGCGATGGCCTCAAAGTGACCTTTGAAGCTTTTGTCACCATGTGTCATCCTCAAGGTCAACAGCATGACATTGGAGGTTGAGACAATAGAGAAAGAAGTGGACACCAACTCACACAGCCTGCAGCAGACACACACATTTCAATTCTTCTTAAGTTAAATCAATGCTATTTTATTTTGGTAACAAATAAAAAAACTGAATGTGGAATCAACATTCTATGATCACCAACTTAACTCTTCATGCCTGAATTTATTTTCAATTCTTTAAAAAAAATCTTCACAATTTTCTGTGTTTAAGGTGAAACTAAATTCTGCAGATTCCTGGATTATTATACGATACTGTCAGGAACTGACTGGTTCGTTTTGAGTACAGTAACCTAAATGAAACCAAAAGGAAGTGGAGGAGAATCATTAACAAGTGACTCAGTCATAAGCAGACTGTTATCAGGAATAAATCTATTGTCCTCCTTAATCGGGACAAGGCTGAATTTTTTTAACCTTCATGTGCCAAATTAAAAATCTTTATCGTCCTCGCTTGAACCAGCATTTCTAAAATCTAGAAACCAACAAAAGAATTACAAAAAAGATCCAGCTGTATTAAATTCAGGTCACATCTTAAATTGGACTTTTTTTTAATCCTAATTAAAATAAAAAAAAAAGGTGGCAAGGCGACCAAAGATATCAGACCCTGATAGTCAAAGTGGGAACATTCATATAGATTTGAATCCATCTCATAAATATTTAATAATAATATTTAATAAATATCTAAATATAAATATTTAACAGTTTCTGTACATATTGTTCCTTTTTTTGTTAAGAGATGTAAATACAGTATTTCTGTTTCTATTCTAATTTCTTTATTTTATTTAACTCCATCACTCCAAGGCTGCTGCAATTTCATTGTATCCCCATGTACAATGACAATAAATGATTCTGATTCTGATTCTGATTCTAAACAAATGCAGACATTTTTGTAAATAGCTTTGGGTAATTTGGGAGATGCGATTTGGAGGTTCTTCATGTCGGACATTTTGATCATAAGAGTGATTAAAATGATTTTGTTTTGAGAATTCACAAGTGGAGTGACAGCTTTGCGTCTTTAACAAGCAAACAAACACACAATTACTAAAAAACTAAAAAAGGAAAAGAAATAAGTGCACTAATTTAGGACCAACTTTAAGACACAATTTTTGACGAGCCTTCTGTTTATTTTTTGCATTAAACAGCTTTTATAACTTGATGTTTTGTAACATGTGAAGTGTGTTCATACTAATCTAAAATAGAGTGCATCTCCTGTCAGCTGCAGTCTCACCTGTGCAGGATGCGCCCTCTCATGGGCAGCAGAGCGTCATACACAGTCAGGGCGTCGTTCACACAGTCGGTGGGCTCAATTACAAAGGAGGTCACAGTCAGGCGGATCAGAGAGCCCGGTACGGAGGTGAGCTTCACATGGCAGTTCACACCCCCCCACGGCGAGTAGACATTCAGGGGGACACTGGCTCCAGGAAGGTTGGCATATAATTTATCTACACACTGAGAGTCTTGAAGGTAGAAGATGGAGAAAAAAAAACCTCAAACTCCGACTCCCACTTTCATCACTGAAGAGCTGCAGAGTGACTGTACCTGCTGTGTTGGATGTATAATCTGAGCGGTCAACACCTGGAGACACGACAGAGAAGTTGATTTCATGGAGAATCCTTTTCCAACCAGACAGACAGGCAGACGTACCATTGATGAGGATGGAGTCTATGTCAACAGGGAGCCCCATCAGATATCCCACAGAGGACCGGTTCTTGAGACTGGTGTGGACCGAGTCTCTGAGAATTGCCTCTAAACATTCCTCACACATGGCTGTGCTCTTTAATTGGGGCACTATAAACACCATCCAGAAATGGACCAGCACTCCACCTTGGTCGTTGTTACTTTATTGACACAAAAAAAAAGAGAAATGACTGAGTGTTGGCCTCTTTGTGGCTGATGGTTGCCCACAAGAAGCTGTACCTGAGGTCTGATATGACAGCCTGCTTGTAAAGTCTTGCCACTGATGACATCTTGTACACATTGCTCACCTAGGAGACACTGAGAATAAATACTACATTCCTTCGCTCACTATTATGCAACAGCACTGATAACATACCACAACTTGTATTTTGGTTGCCATGGACGCAAACTCGTGGGACTCTGTCTGACGGTACTCAGGGATAAACTCCACATTTGCAACCCGGAACATCCCAGCAAAATAGGCTCCGTTGACACTTTCCCTGCGGACTGAACCAAGTCCAATTCAACATTTGAAAACAAAATAATGATTAAAATTCCTCTATGGAAATAACTTGACTTACAAATAAAAACCCAGAGCAGGGACCACATGATAGTCACCACCACAAACACTACTGCAGTTACAATGACAGCAATGTGCGGGACGTTCAGCAGATAGGCCCACAGCCTCTTCAGGCCTTTGGGCTTCCGTCTGGTTTTCCGGTACATCCTCCGCAGCTTCTGCAGAGTGTGGTCCACGGTGGACACCTCCACTGACACATCTGCAATCTAAACACCCAGCATGCATTGCGTTGATAAAACTGATTCATAAGAAGATCCAGAAATTAATTCTTTGAGGGTAAATTACAGAAAGACAAGAGTACCCATTTAGAATTAATGCGAATCAGTTTTGTGACTAAAGGTTGAATACACTGAGAAGCTTTTTTGCTCTATGTAAAGTGAGCATTGTTGTCTTTAAAGTGAGCTTTTGTCAGCTGAAAGAGATGCTGGCTTCCTCCCTGCATCAGCTCACGAAAGAAATACTGACGATGTGTTACCAAACGTTCATGAATTATTCACGTTTTGTCATTCCATACGGTGCAACAGCAGGGTATGGATTCCCCACAGATCCTTTCAAAAAGTACATACTTTCAGATATAGCACAAAGGTTCTGTCCTAAAGCTGAGATATATATACTCCACTTCAATTTCTCGAATGAATTTAATCTAAATGAATCCAGTATGCCCTTTTTTTTTAAAAGATGTTTTAAATTGATGGGGGCATTTCAGCAGTTTCATTCTCCAGTAAAAGCTTCTGTTGCTGATTCCTTTGCTGTGAAGACTATACATTACAAAAAAAAGTCTGTAAAAAACCTTTTTATCTACACACTGATAAAAAGACTTTTTACAGACTTTTTTCCTGGAGCTTCAATGTTGAAAAACGAAAGATTTTCCCCAAGTAGAAGAAGCATGTAAGACAACAGTTGTGCACTGAGGATCTAGTAAAAACATCTGTGAAACATGTGGAGGCACACATGAGCTTACATGCCAATAGATTCTATTCATGATGTGACAGAAGAGAAAAAAAAAACAGACAAAAATGCCATCTACATGCACATTCTTTCTATTGTTTCACAGCTGGAGAGTGATTCAAAACATGCAAGTCAGGCGTGTTTTTGGAGCTTTACTGATGCCATAAAGATCTGCAAACAAGCATCAGCTGCAGTAAAGGAGAGAACCTGTTTGTGGATTTCAAGTTTTTTTTGCAGGATTAACATACTAAAATTGATAACATTGTCAAATGCTTTCTTAATAAATAATAAAATAAAAATTTTGCTAGAACTCCAGGGATGAAGAAAAAGCAAAACAAACATCAGTTGGTATGTTCTCTTACCCAATGGTTGTACTTACGCTGGCCGTGTCCTCTTGAGATCCATCGTCATCTTCTCCGCTTGTTTGCTTGGTCTCCTGCTCTGTGCCCATGACCCAGAAGTCCTACCTAATCTAATTTCCATTTGCTTTCTGAGTCATTTCTCTTCTCATTTCAGAACAGTAACTCTCAGACGTGGTGTTGAGCCACACTGCACGCTGCTCAGCTCCTCATTCAGCAGGTGTCTGAAACCAGATCCTTCAGCACAGACGAGCAGTGGAGAAAGAGGGAGCTCACTGAAAGCAACATATCGCCTTCGTGCCACCGCCTTAGGTTTCACGCGTCCGCTCCACCTTTGATCAAACTCATATTCAGCAGAGGCAGGCCAAGTCTTTCAGACACATCAATAGTTTGCAAAGGGACTTCATTCAGAAAAAAAATATGAAATATGTTTGTATAAGTGTTTATTTACAGCGTTAAACATGATATGCAGATGTGTTTTTAATACACTGGTCATTTTGTGCTGAGATGACGGCACAAAAGGAAAAAAAAAGGGTCCAGCCTTTGCATATTAAACTAAAACCATGTCTGTCAGTGTAAAAGCAGAATAATATTATATCTTTGTCATGACTCAAATGAAAAAAGATCTTTAAGCTAAAATAAAAAACATGGGCATCATTTGAGTAAGCAGCATCTTTAACAAACTAATAAAATAGACATTAAGGTATTTTAACACTCGTCAAGCCCTTTCCAAATTACAGGCACTGACTTTGAACACAGAAAAAAACCACACCGTGGCACAAGAACAAAACCTGACAGTACATTCACAGAAAAAGAAACCAGGTGTTTAATGCGAGCTCTGAACATGCAGAGAGGGAAGATGAATGAAGCCGCACGTCATTTCCTGAAAAAGGCATTACGGGTGAATGTGTACAGCAGGTGGTGGGGCTTTTGTTTGGGAGGTTCGGCCAGAGTGAAGACCTGCTGCTCAGGCACGCTGGTTGGAATGGTGATGTGGCGCTGCTGAAGAGGAGGGAGGTTCTGATGGTGGGGCGCAGCAGACCCAGAGTAACCAATGTCTAAAAAAGAACAAACAGATTATAATAGAAACAAAAATCATACATTTAAATGAAAGGAACCTCAACATGAAAAGGCACATTTTTCACTTACTCTTCATCTTCCCATGTTTGGCTCTTCTGGCATTAATGATGGCCTGTTTTCTTTGCTCTTCACTGATTTCTATTCCTAAAAGGAAAAGCAATTTGAAGCAAAAGATTTATTGCCAGGAAACTTCGTCCTCCTTTTTTTTTTAGTTTTATGCAACGTCATTGCAGGGCTTATTGCTTATTTAGAATTTTTTTTTAGCTGAATTCAATTCCTGTTGGTACGATTGCTCAACATTTTAACTCGTCATTTTCCCTGCAATTAGACACATTTTGAGAGAACTTCCATCAAATATAAATTCTACAAAAAGTATTTGAAGCCAATTTAGAACCGCACGTTAATGAAAATTGTGTTTTTGGTGTTCCTAAGATGTGCCTGTAACATCTTTCTAGGAACACTATTAGAATAGTTCAACAGATGGTTGGGGTGGCCAGGGTCTGTTTTAAGGAGAACTGGAAATCAAGACTTGGCCATTGTGATTCGTTTTGAGAATGCAGTCTCAGTCTTTTGAGACACCTACCCATCTCTTGGTCATCCTTGACTCTCTGCCGCTCTTTGGAAAAGGCTTGCAGCCACCTTTGCTTGTCCTGAGCTTTTCTGCAGCACAGCACACACATGAACTCTAAAGTGAAGGCGTGGCGCAGGCGTAAGGCATTCCTCAGGTTCAGGCCCAGGTCTGGGTCCCGCCCATCAGGCACGTCCAAGACCTCGGTCTTGTCCATGTCCAGCCGTCCGCGGTAGTGGAGGAGATCTCGGCGCAGGACATCCTTTTTGCAGAAAACCAGCTGGTGGTCAAACAGGAAGAAACTCCGCTGCTGCATCTTACTCTGCCGGACGGCTCGAGTCAGCTCTCCGGAGTGGATCAGCTCAGAGCTGCGCTCCAGCACGTCCGGCCCCTGGGAAACACAACCAAAGATACCCACCCAACCAATTCATGTGATGAACATCCAAAAGGTTTGAAACACAGAAGAAAGTTTATATGAAAGACTCGTCCTCACCTCCCAGTGCAAAATGGAAACCTGCCAGTGAGCGATTGTGTCGATGCTCTCCAGCCGCCTCTTCCTCTCGTTGATCAAACTGGCCACGTTCTTCATAGCTTCATATGCTTTACTGACCCCACAGTAGTCACTGAAACCCAACAGTGAGGCTACAGTCAATACAGGAAAATCATTTTTTATTATATTAACTAAAAAACCATTGGTTACAGCCTTCACACAAATTACATTTTCTCATTTAGTTGCTACATTACTAATCAACCCACTAAACAAAAAAAGATTTTAGAATGAGGTGTAAATACTTTGCAGGGATGCTACCTGTGGTCTTTGGGAGTGTACTTGAGCAGTTCTCCAAGCTGCAGCGGGTATTTACAGATCTTCTGGACGGGTGTGAGCAGGAAGCCAGCAATGGAAATGTCAATCATCTGTTGGAGGAGGCGACAGGCCTCAAAGAAATGCTTATATTTCCCCAACTTCATGAGGCGCTGCAGCTCCGCACAGGCAGCAGGGTGAGTGTTACAGTAGTCTGAGTAGATCGAAAAGCCTTCCCCCTTCAGGCAAGGAGAAACGCTAAGTTAGCATTGAAAAATATGGTCCTGAAGCAGAAGAACGTGTTTGTCCAGGTCGGTGTGTGGGGCAACAACCTGCAGGAGAAAGCAGGAGCCGATTTCGCTCAGATCCGGTTGCTCTTTGTTGTATTTTTTTTCCAGATCTCGAAGGAACTGCCTCTGAAACAGGTAAATATCTCCAATGTTGCTGAAGATAATCTTCAGCTGTTGCTCGGTGAACATGTCAGGGTGTTTCCGGCACTGACGGATGTATCCCTGAAACACACAAGCCTTTCTCAAAACTTGCCAGCAGGTGGTGGTGTAGAGCAAAGTTTCACATTCTAAAGACAGAACTGACATAAGTGACTGCAATTTAGAGGACTTTTAAGAACCAATAAATAAAGCTGTATGGTTAACTGAAACTGAAGTCAGTACCTCACAGATGTCTTTGAGGTGTTTAATGTAGATGCGTTCGGTGTTCATGATTTCCTGAACAACATTGGATCTCATCTGCTTCCTGTGCTGGTTGTTGTGCGTGTCCCTGTTGGGTGGGTCTTGCTGATCTGCCACACTCTCAACACTTTCAGCACCCGAGTCCTCCTGGTTCACACGCACCTGAAACACCAGAAGCATGAGCCCTGTGAACGAGAATTCACTCAAGACTGTCTTTAAATCAGGATTTGCAATAAAAACATGTCATGTGTGACTCTTGACATATTTTTGTAATTTCCTTAAAACAGAAAAAAAAAAAAAAAAAAACTACAAGTGAACAAACGAGCCTACTTTAAAAACTACATTACCATGGCAACCGAAAGTGGAAGCTATAGTTCCCCTTCATGAACACAAGCAATTACACAGCTGATGCCCATCTGCCAATCAAATGACATCACCATGGTTACTCCGGCCTTCCTAATTAAGAGTCAACTGTCAATTAGTCCTCATCACCAGAGAAACCAGCTGGCCCTTTCAGGCTTGAGCCTCTTCACACACCATTTAGCGAGCGTTCTGTATTTTGTCTGGGGCTTAGTCAGTTTGACAGTCTTTTCTGTGCAGCTGAAGAGCAAACATGGGTCAGGCTCAGGGGGTCGCAAAGTCCACTTACTCTTACAAAGCTGGAGGGAAACCAGGCTTCCCTGTCAGCTCCTCTGCCCCACCACCAATCCTTATGCGAGGCATCCAGGACGCGGATAACGTCTCCAGCCTTGAAGGCTAGCTCCTGCTCCTCCATTGTCACATGATCCCAGAGAGCCTCAGCATACACAGTGTGGCCAGAGTTTATCCACTGATTGACACACACAGATAAGATAAACGCACAATTACAAGGAGGCTAAGCCCAAGTCTAACATATGAGATTATGTCCAAACATATGAGTACAGCAGGAGTGGTTTTGAAGACCCGCTTCCAAACACATTCAAGAGCCGTCTTCACATGGCTGCTCAGAGGAGAGGACTTTTCTGAGGGAGTTTGAGAAGCATTCCAGTATGAGTGTTCCTTCTCAGCATTACCTCGTTGAGTGCAGAAAGCTCCACCCCCGGCCCGAGGTAGGGTGTGACATCAGTGAGTTCATCGAAGCTGCCCTCATCCTCCTCACTCACGCTGTCATCCAGGGTGGCAGAGCACTCGGAGCTGCCATCTGCGGCATGTAAACAGAGATTACAAAACAGTCCGGAGCAGATGGATGAAAGATGAAGGTGCAAATGATGCAACTGCAGCATGTCTTGAATGCTCCTGCAGCCAGTTTTTTAACTTCTGAACCAGCAGCAACCCTCTGGCTCCATGTCAACCATTTCCTCCTCTGACATTTTTCCTCGTCTCACGTTTTGTCACAAAAACTGAAGTCTTGTGCGTAAATAATTCCAGCCCTCACCGCTGAGCACTCTGTGGAGTTTGCGCCTGCCCACGCGGTCCAGTCCGATGGGGGTGCTCTGGGAAAGAACAGAGGGACGGAACCTGGCAGACACTCCTTTGTAGGGGGGAACCTGGTGGGAGGGGATGGGTGGGCGCGACAAAGGCTGCAAAGAAGAGAAGCAGCAAAAATTGTGGGATTAGCATCTCTCTGATGTCACATCCAGGTAGATTCCATCAAAGTAGCAGAAAGCCTCTTGAAGAACAGGTGAGACGGCTCCAATGAAAAAGATAAACTAAAGTCCATTTGACTGCTTTTCTGCCCACTTCTCAGAAAATTCACTTCTAAAGACAAAGCTGTAGTTGTGGATGAACTTATTTCTTTATTTATTTCAATACAAAATCATGAACTATTTATAACAAAAAATGAATTTAATGTGATGTATAAACATGGGATAATTCTCTCTTGTGTTATTGAGTGGAATAGTTACAACAGAAATAAAAAAAGAGGCAATTCTGATGTTATGGTCTCTCAATAAGGTGAAAACCCATAATTTGTTTGGGAGGTGGGTGATGCTTACAGGGGGGAGGTGTTCCTCCTTCAGTTGTGCGTCTGCAGGAAACAAATCAACAGCTCCGGCCACCGACATGCGGCGCTGTATCTGGGCGCCGCCACTCATGCTGTAGCTTTTAGGGCTGCTTTCATTCTCAAAATCACTGCAACCTTTCTGCGACAGAGTGTCTGCTGTCCTTTCTTCATGATTTAGCTCTGCTGCTTCCTCGGGGATGGGATGCTTCCTGGAAACCAGCTGCACGTAGTCGGATAAGGGGCGCGGTCTGGGGCGCACAGTTCTCCTCCTGGGTTTGACAGAGGGTGTTTCGGCAGAGGGTGAGGCTGCATCTTCAGAAGATGTGGGTGACACAGGTGACTCTGAGAGGTGGGTCGGGGACACGAGAGCGGTGCTGCTTGCTGCTGGAGACACGTCGTCCCTTAGAAGTGCTTCTGATCCTTCGTGATGGGATTCCACCTGGAAAATCAAAGAAAAAGTTCCAATTAGACTTTGCTGTGGTCATACAGTATGCAACTCAGACAAAGATAACAGTTTTTAAGTGGTTAATTTCTCAAAGATAACAATATTATGATTATTATTTTTTTTATGAGGAACCTGAATACTTGAATAAAAATATCCTGGCTTAACAGATTTAACATTTAGGGTCTAAGCTTTTACATTTTAGAAAAGATGGTTGCCAGAACTGCAAAAAATGTGAGAATACATCACAAGTGAATGTAATTTATTCAGATTTCTCAGCAGCCAGATGTTGGTTAATGCTTACCGTTGTACAACTTACAGCAAAGATTTTCAATCATCAGGAAAAATCAAAGCTCACCTCTTGCTTGTCTGGGTCTGGACTGCGGCATATGCACTGGAACGGCACACAGTGTGCTAGCACCATTATGAAACACAAACACTAGCTGGCCTGTAGCGCTAAAGACCAAGCCATTAAAGTGTTCTAGGATTAGTTAAAGCCCTTAGATTCCTAAAGTAATCAAATCTGCTTTTACCATGCATCGTTACAGGAAATCCAAAGATCGGGTACAAAAATTCTCAACTCTTGGTCCTATCTGCTTTGTTGCTGTTAGCTGTCAGGAGCCTGGAGTTCACAGAGCTGAACTTTGATCCATGCATCTAGTTTTTAGAGAGGAGGGGTGAAAGCAGGTTTAGCTCAGTCATCACCTCCTACCTTCCCACAGGACTATGAGGCCCTTTTGCGCAAGAGCCACTAATCATAAACAAGGCCTAATCATTAACTCATGCGACTCCTTCGGAGTGCCACAGTCCCGTGGGCTCAGCATGTCGCTCTGCAGGAGTGTACACCGGGAATCAAACACGACGGCAGGAGCGCGGGAGAGCACGTTGGTGCAAAGCCTATGACACTAAAGGCAACTCTTCCAGCTCAAGTTTATGACATATGTCCACAATGCTGACAAGGTTCACGTCAACATTGCAGCTTATCTCAATAAATAAGGAATGCAACAGATAACTTCACACGGACACAGGTCAGGCCTCATTTCTAAAGATAAGGGTTAAGGAACCCATAAATGATCCATTTGTTTTATATCAGATGCAATATTTACTTTCCTTTTGGTTATATAAGTTTATATTGGTCTACGTGTGCATCTTTGTGTATTGACAGTGTCTCTGGCGTGTCAAATTTATTACATTTGTTTATTGCAAAAGTACATTAAAACTCTTAAGAATTTTGTTTTAGTTTCAGCCTAACAGAAATGTGTTTACGTTTACAATGCAAATTTTTTTTTAAATGTCATAACTACCCACTCGGATCATCTTTTGAACTCGTCTAAATGGGTTTCCAGTGGCCTTTTATTTATGATGGTGCTGTTTTTAGGCAAAATCAAAAAAATCCGTGTCATTTTCTAGGATGTAGCTTACAGCCCCTCACAACCGCAGCCTAACATTAGCGGTGCAACAAAAATGCCGAGCAATATTGGAGGTATCCAGCTGTACAGTTTTAAACCGGACGCCAGCTCAGATGAGGGAAACAAAGTCGTACATGGATCTATTCATCTGCAAGTGGATGCATAGAAATGGAACAGAGCAGGAAAGTTGTGGCCGGCAGACTGCAGTTTGTACGTGACAACTACAATTGATAGAAACACCAAAAACACAATTTTCATTGGAGTGGGTCTTTAAAGTTGAGAAAAAGAGCTGCTGGCTTACCTGATTTGGTAACAAGTTGCTGTTATTCTCTTCTTGGTGTTGTGAAGGATTTCTTTGGTTTTGTGGAGATGAAGGGCTTTGGACCTTTTCTTTAGATGTGCTCACAGACTCAAAATCCAGACGTTCATGCTGAGCAGACTCATCCGCTGAGATCTGCTCTATTGTCTCCGAGGGCTCCAAGAAAACACTGTCGATATTGCAATCTTCCTCTGAGCCTCCGTCGCAATCGGGCCGGTGATGAACAAGAGGCGTGTGTTGAACAGAAGAGACATTGACGGCCACAGGCCTACGCTGTCTCTCGTTGGTTTTAAGGCAAGGGACACGGCGAGAATAGTTGTCATGGAGACGGCTCAATGGTGACAAGGGAGGCGGAGATGGGGGTCCAGGGGAGGAACTTCCCCTACGTCTAGCAGTTAGGTCAGTCATGCTGCCAACTAGCTTCAGCATGGATCCCTTGGTCTTCCAGAGGCCACTCTTGTGGTTCCTCACACTGGATCGCAGGTCTACTGAAGAGGCACTTGAAGTCCTTTGAATGTTTGGTGTCCCACTGGATAAACCATTTCTCTGCAAGTCTTCCTGTGGAGGTGGAGGACTTGAAGATGGGGCTTTGCGTCTAAAAGGAGCTTTAAATAAATGAATGTTCTCTGCGCTTTTACTGAGTCTATTTAAAACCTTCACATTTGTGTTTTCATCCACGTTCTCAGTTCTTGCATTGGCTTTGGATGTCGGATTTGGTTCCCGCGGCGTAACTCCAGCTTCACGGTTGCTACCTCCTGCTTGTCGCAGATTCACCTTGTCAGATAAAGAGATGCGTCCTGCTCCGTACGCTCTTCGGATACTCCTCGAGAATCGCTGGTTTCGAGAGAATTCATCAAATTCGTAGTCTTCTTCATCACAATCCTCCACGTCTGAACTGTACTGGTGAATGGCAGCAAACATTTGGCTTGGAACATCTGCTGTAGCCACACTGCATCCTTCTGAAGTGTTTAAATAACTTGCAGCATCAGCTAAATCACAGTTAGTATGGTTTAAATCAGAGCCATTGGTCATGTCATGGTCATGGTCTCCATAATGGATTGCTGCCCCTTTAGTCTGAATACCTTGTAGCACAGATGATCTGAGCTTTTTAAATGAGTCTACCACCCCAAACCCTGACAGTCCGGTCCACGGCTGAGAGCTGCTGCTGCTGCTGTGGGCAGCATTTGGACTGTCAGGAGCAGGAGTGTGTAGAGATCCAGGACCTTTTCTTGAATTAGAAAACAGCCTCATAATTTTTGAAGAGTAAGGTTTTCTGTCGTGTAGACCTGAAACAGAACTGGACCAGGCAGAAGACTTGACGCCATTCACTCGGCTCTCATCTGAACGAGGACCGGGGATCATAGGTTGTACATCGGCACCACACCCAGACAGCAGATATGGGACCGAACCCCTCTCAGCATGGTTCTGAAATGGATATATGTCACTAAGTGGTCTGTTCCGGATCAGGGGATCAGCTTTTGAGCTCTGGAGACAAGGGTGAGAGTCAGACAAGACCCTTTCCTTTTGATCTGCCTGCAAGACAAACAAAGCTGTTCTTAATGACCTTCACATGTTTTCTAGCATAGCTAAGAGATCCATTCTAAAGCACAACGTACATAACACATTACAAGCAAATAACTACATACATAACACAAAATACATAACACATTACAAGCAAATACAACTTTAGTATAAAAAAAATTATCCAACAAGTTTGTACGCTTACAGAAAAGTGTCCTTTGAGTTTGTTAGCAATTGCAAGGATGACGACATGATGGGCAAACAGATGAATGATCCCCTGTGCACAGGGTCCGGAGGAGGAAGACCTTTCACTGAAAACAACGTGTATTTGTCCTTGGTGCTCTATTTCAATGTCCAAGGAGAGCTGAGGCCCAGGCTGGGGTGGTGGGGGGCGCTCAGTTCAGTTTTAAAGGGTGTGTGATTCATGGCAGTGGCTAAGGCAGCTCAGGCTTTGAAGTGCAGCTTTGTGAGCGTGACTAAGCAATGAAATTTGCTAATCCATTGTGATTAATGCAACAAATTGCCCTTTTTTTCTCCAGATTACACAGAAAATTAAGTGACAAAACTCCCGGTCCTCAGGTCAGTGACGACCTTAACGAATCATTATAAGTGGTTACCAACTAACTCAATATAAAAACTCTCATTAGTACTCGTTATTTTGGAATTAAACTGTTGAAGAGCTGAAATTTCTGGGTCAACCTACAGATTATCCATTCATCAGCATGGCTCCAATAATCCTGTAAACACAATAAAAGGTGTACCCAACTTCCCTCAAAGGTGAAGTTTCATTAAAGAGCTTGAAAAATTACATTGTTTCACCAAAAATGACAAATTTGCTGCATAGGTTGATGTTATTTTTCTACTAAAACCTTCACATTGTGCACAATTATTCTGCTATAATTTGTGTACTGATCATAAATGTTTTTCAGTAGAAAAATCGAATTAAATATTAAACTGACCAGGTAAAAATCAGTTTTCTAATGGGTTGGTGCCTCGAGGCGAGCTGAATCTTCATCAATACAGTTTTATCCTAATTGCAACAAGTTAGAGACATTTCATAAACTACATTTTCCTCAAAGTAAATCCTTTTTCTGTATTGATGCTTCTGCTGCATATTCCTGCTAATCAGCTGAGTGCATGAAAATATAGAGGTGAGAACTGCTGTTTTACAGCAACGCTGTCCTGTCTCCATTATTGGCTTGTATGGTCTATTGACTCCTGCAGCCAAAAATTATGCATTAGTGTGTGGTTTTTATGCCAAATATTCAATCAACCCAATCCAAGAATCCAATCGAGACAGAGATGGGTGTATAAAACAAAGAGCTACAGTCCATGAAGCTCTACCAGCACTTGTGTTTTGAAGCTTGGTGACTTCTAAGATCCGCAGATGTTTATTAAGGATCATGTATTCTTTCTTTTAGTTTATCTTTTAAAAAATCTGTCCAAACAAACTGAAGAATGTTATTTAACTAAAAAAGTATTTAGAACTAATTTTGTGCTTTTTTGTAGGTTACATCTTTGTTAATAATTCATTGAAGAACAAACTTTGAACAGTCTGCTAAAATAAAATGTTCTCGTCATCCCTTACAAATATTGATTTTACAAAAGTTGTTTCAAAAACTCATCATCTTTGCTGTTGTGAATCTCATTCTTTACCAAAAACAACGGATGGGATAACAGATGTGTACATACTGCAAGTAAATTGTAATTTAAGTTTAGCAAAACCTCATGCTTTAACCAAGAATCCTCATTGACCTTAAGAGGAAACAACAAAAAGACTGACATAAGGTTCAGTTAAGAGCATAGGAAACTGAAATCAGCATCTTTATTTGTGTGTTGTATAACTGGCAGTGGATGACATAATGGTTCTTTCTTGTATACAACACCTTATTCTGTTAATGCCATCTTCCAAGAAGAATGAAACAATACAAAAGGCTCCACATCCACAGTGTCCACAGCTGTCTGAGCCCACAGCAACAAAAATGGTAATGCATCTTTGAGAAAATCTTCTCTTTCAAAGAAAACAAGCCCGTCTTGAAAACTTACACTTAAGCCTTACTTTTATATGATAGAATAAATAAACATACTGAAAAGTAATACAACTGAAATGTAATACGCTTACTTTTTTGTTGGGATAACACAAGATTATGCATGAAGTCACAGAGCTTCTGCAACATTCCCATGATTCCCAGATTCATGTTCGGCAGATGAGCTTTCTCAATCAACCACTGTGGAATCTGCTGTCACTCCAACCAGCTTGCTTCATCACACTTATGTAAACACTGATCCACGGCTGCCAAGCACCGCTGCTGACAGACACTGAACACCCCTGAAAACAATGTGCTGCTTTGAAAACTCTGCTGAATCCTCTTCTTGTGCTTTCTCCTCCACCACAGAGGAAGACAATGTTGACAAGAAACTGTCCGATGGATCAATATATGCATTTACTTCCTACATAGAGAGGGAAAGGAGATCTTACAGCTCAGGTAGCTTATATTGAATGGTTTTAAGAGATGTTCAATAAAAACGTTCCCATCCTTCTAACTGTATATTTCCTCCTTGAGGCAGGCAGCTGTTGCAGCTGGCACTTACTAAATCTTGGCAGCACTATTAATAAGTTATGTTGACACAGACAGACATTTATGAAGGACAAAATCCCCAACTTACTTTCTGCTGTGTCCATTTTTATAATCTTTATCGTTTAGACATAAACGCTAGGGATTGGATTGAACCCAACGCTAAGTTTTAATGGAGAGATAATACACAAGTTAGAATAAGAACTGTAAGAGAGTAATCATTATAATTAAAAAGGAACAAGTTAAAATGTAAGAAGTTAGACAATTCATCAAAAGTATGACTGGGCGATAAATTGATTTTATTGATAAACTATATTTATGAAGAAATTGGGATTTTATTTTCCCAGCACTCTGCTTTCTTGGGAGTAAGGTCAGCCAGTTCTATTAAAAATCAGAAATTACATCAGGTGTGAAAAAAATCTTAGATTTTAATCTTTGGCCATATAGCCCAGCACTAATCATACGTGCAGTAAATATTTTCAGACTTTGGAGTTTTTGGAGGTGGGATTAGTAAATTAAAATTTGTCAAGATATGCAACATGATTACCGGTATTCACATAATTGCACCCATAATAATAGGCTTATTCCCCTTTTACCTTTGATAATGTCTTTTTTCTGCTATTCAGAATACCATAAATAATATACATGCAAAAAAACCACACATGAAACTATTCAAACAACCCAAAGTTCAAGTTGATAAACAGAAATGATTTTCTTTTCCAGAAATTCAGCAACAGTAAACAATGTTTGCTGCTACTCCATCAATAAAGTCATGCAACTTCTAAGATACAGACCAAAAATACTCACGTATGCGTTAATATCACTTCCCACAATCTGTGAGTGCACATCAGAATTAGGTTACGCTTTCACATGCAGCCGGTTTGGGAGGCGCGCTGTGTCTCACCAGCTTCCTTTTGCTAATCTGTTGATGGGAGCGGCCCACTGGAGGCCCTGGCCCAGAGTTAATTAAGAGCTCAGGGAGGAGGACCCCCTCCACCTTCAAGCAGGCACATACAAAAACACACATACACACAGCAGCCAGCTGGAGCCAGATTAGACTCCTGGAGATGGGGAGGAACATGCACTCTGATGCACAAACATGCACACACAGAGGATTTGTGTACATGTTCCAAAAACATCTACGCAATTAGTGAGAGCATCCTTTCCCATGGAGCAGAGGAGGAGCCAAGCATTTTAAATAATCAACTCCCTTCCCTTCAGGTGGTTATGTAAGGGCTCATAAACGTGTGGTGTGAAGTGACCCTCTGTAACAAGGTTCACCTGTATGGAGGTATGTCTGCTTAGGGCTAGGCTAGGATCAAAATCCATTAAGTCTATAAAAAAAACAGGCAAAAACTGAATTGAGAAACCAGACATGACGTATGAAAGGAAAACTAGAGTTCATATTTTTATTATCCGGCTTAACTTTGAGACAGACACAACCACCCTGCAGCACTACCATTCCATTGTAAGCTGTCACTTTGTCCAGTTTGTCAGAATGGAAAAGAGCACATGAGGAAAACAGTCAAATCTAATAGTATTTTAGAGATCAGATAGTCTAATTTGCTAAATCAGTGCGTCTTTTTTAGTATTATCCCATTCCGATCATCTTTTGATCCATTTTTTGAAGAAGAAAATACTCAGAAATGTGATTTTAAGCCTAACTTTCTGATTATATGTCCTCCATTATCAGAAGAATGCTACATGAACATGTTAAAAACACCAAAAAAAAACACATTTTTTTATCGGAGTGGGTCTTAGATGCAGACACAGGAGAATAAAACCCAATATTTGGTCATTTAAATGCAAAAGTTCACAGTTGCACAAGAATCTTGCAAGATTGAGCAAGACTTAACAGAACTGTGCCCTGATATGATTCCATATCAAAATCTTTTCCATTGTTGATGCTCGTCAGTCAACCTTTAAGGCTCTCCAAGCTGCAGTGAAGAAATGCAGGAGAAGAGTGGGAGAGGGGAGGGAAGCGGTGTGTATAGCATATTATTCCTTCATTCCAGTAATAAGCTGATTAGTGGAGCTTTACCAGACAGTGTGCAGCACTGGTTTCATCTACACATGATAGTCTAATCAGGACGATCACAGAAGGGATTGAGGAGCACCCAAAGATTGTAAACAGAATACCAATGCTTGAATGTGGGCGGAACGGCGTGTGTGGAGGCAGAAGGGGGGAAAATGAAAATGTTTTTTGCGTTTATTTTTTTAAAAAAAAGAAAAATCATCAATATGGGTCCGCTTTCATTCTATATAAATGTGATAAATGGAGTTTCCTGCTCATGGCCTAGTTCCTCCTTTCGGATCAGAAAGATATGCAGGGGAGACACCACGCCTCTTCTCACAAAGCATGGGAAGATCAGGTCGAGGGAGTGGCCCCACTCTCACACGAAGCCGCCGCGTACTCACCTGATCTGAAAGGGACCGTCATAGAGACAGACAGGCAGAAATCTAATACTACATAATGTACAGGGCTTTGTGAGGACGAAACACCACTGAGCCTTGTTGTCATCGGCCAAAAGTGTAACCTGACGAGATGCTTCATCGACATTCAAGAACCATGAAAGCAGAAAAAGTTTCTCAGAAGGAGGCTGTTTGTGTAAACTACAGAAATCTAAGGGTTCGGTTTTATTATAACCAGTTTGTAAAAAGATTGCGCGGCAATTCTGGAGTTGTAAAAATATCTGAAGGAAAGGGAAAGTGTCGTAGATTAGATATAAACCTGAATTTAAAAACGTATAACACAACATAAAATAGTCTCTAGTCTAAACCGATTTCTGGGCCCATAAATCAATCAGGTACGTACTTAAGGTCCCACTCCAATAATATTTTGTAGTTTTTTAGAAGCATTCCCAGTGGTCGTTTTATTATGATGATGTGTTTTAAAAAACTGTCGTTTTCTAGGAAATAGTTTCTGCAGAGTAGCAGTAGTTCATTAGAAATTTGCTGCTGAGTTATGGGATGGACTGTTGGTGTGGACTATCCCTCCCCTCATTTCCCTTCATCCCATGGTTTATTACACTCTTTTCCGCTAGCTTACGGCCCCCCACACCCCCAACCTAACATTACCAGAGCAACTAAAATGGGGAGCAACATCGGAGCTATCCAGCCGAACAGTTTTGAGCCAGATGCCAGCTCGGACGAGGAAAACGAAGACATGCATGAATCTGTAAGCAAATGTATATGTTTTTACCACCAAGAGAAAAATGCCACAAGAAAATGTAAAAAAACAAAATAAACATAAACAAACAAACATGTTTTTTTTTTGGAAAGGATCTTCAAAAGCTGCATTCATTTACTTCTGTTGGACCGTTGGGGCCCCTTGTAGTTTCCCCCCTCCCTCACAAACTCCATGAACAGGCTGGCATCTCCCACATCACCATAACAACCACCGCTGTAATGCACTACAAAGCCCCCCCCCCCCTAGAAAATAGTCAGCCAGGAACTCCGGGGGGAACCGTGTAGTGGTCTACTGCAGTAGTTTAATAATTTTTATGCAGAAGGACAAACTCACCCTGCTCATGGTGACAGATGTTCTCCTTCTGCCCTTTCTTCTCACATCAAAAGAAGCCGTTTGGGTCTTTTATCCATCATGGAGGACTCTCCGTCTTCCAGGGAGGTCGCTGCTTCGTTTTTTGTCCCCTCAGAAAACATGTCGGGCCAAAAAAAAAAAAAAAAAAAAGCCCGACGGGAGCGGAGCCTCGACTCTCTACTCTAGTCCCCCCCTAACATCCCGACAACTATTGGCTGGCTGACTTCTCAGACCCACCGCGCTAGCAAACTTAAGCTAGCTCAATAATAAACTTCAGAGTTGCGCAACGGCAGCGGGGTTTCTCATTTCACTTTTGCGAACCGGCAGAACTCGTTATAAGTCGAGGGAGCGCAGGAAACAGTGAATCATGCGACGTTTCCCAACGTTACCCAGAAGACGTCCACCGCACATCCACAGACAAGCGTTCTTTCTCGGAGGATTGAGTCGGCGAGCATCATTGTTGCACTTGTTGCAGAGTTCCAGGGGGCGGGGCCAGAGCGAGTTACCGGTTGGGTTTACTGGTTGACCACAGCGTGACCGCTGGCGCAGCAGCCAATCACAAACCAGCGTTGGATTCTTTAAGCGAAAAGCCACGCCCACACATGGCTTCTCTTCGAAAAGAGGGTAAAGAAAGATGACAATGCTGCACCTTGCTTCCTGTGTGTCAGAAAAAGACTGGGTCGTCAAGTTATTCCGAATAGTTTCTTTCTCATGTCAAGACTCTGAATCATCCAAAGAAATGCTACCTGTGTGGCTGGTGCCCATCCCCTCATACAACAGGAGGTGTCATTTCACCAAAGCTATTTTTATTGTTGCAAATGCTGAACAAGCAAGAAAAATGTGTAAAAATAACCTTCTTAAAGTGAAAACAACGTTTGTCAGTAGCACATTTTCACTCTTTAAATTACTCATTAACTCTGCTGGTGGGTCAAATCAAGCTGTGGATGTTGACACTTGGTTGAAAGGTCTGCAGGGGAGTTTTGCTGAAGCAGAAATACAAATCACAGAACTACTGATAAAGGGCCATAAAGTACAGGGTTGACTGACACCTACTGAATTCAAGTACACAAAAGGAATCTGTAATGAAAATCCTGTATTTGGCATTTTTCTCGTGACGGTGTCCATATTTGAAGCAAATTAAGCTTAAATTGTATTTCTAAGTATTTCTTTATTCAAAAAGATCACTGGGAAAACTTTGAAAATAGACCAAAAAAGGATTGGGAGTGGGACTTTAAATAAATCTGCAATGATCTGAAGTATTGTCCCCCTTTACAATTACTTAAAAACTAAATGTTTTAGCATCTTATCAAATGCAGCTCCAAGAGAAACCTCCTAAGCTAAGAAAGAGATTTTACTGCTTTAGTAGTGTCATACTTGGCCCTCGTCCATTGACCCTTCAGTTAGATATGATATTATGCAGAGCTACACTGCAGAAAGCCATTTGAATCTATTCAGGCTGACTTTCTTGTCCAAAAGTCAAAGAGAGCTGCTTTGATTTGTAGTCTTGGTGATATTACCTCAGTTAAATAACTACAAAATTATACTCAAAACCATTAAATGCAATATATCAATAACTTAACAAGTTTGGAATTTTGTCATTTATTTTCAGGAAAACTTTTCCAATACAACTGATCTCTGTTAGCTCAATTATTTTCAAAAAAATATCAGTACAGGTCATGTCAGGTCAGTACATTATTTAAAATAAAAATAGAAAACAATTAAAGCAAAACTTGTTTCTGTAATTGATGCTTGTGAAGTTTTTGTGGGTTCTATCTTTAATGTAACCTCAAAAAGAATATACAATTTTCAACATATTTAGATCATGCAATATGTTTTCATTTGTTAGGTTTGCAGTATAGTTGAGTACCTTAATAAATGTGTGTATATATACATACATATATATATATATATATATATATATATATATATATATATATATATATATATATATATATATATATATATATATATATATATATATATATATATATCTGTGCATGTTCACGCATGAAATTAGATAGGATTCAGTCGAGTAAATTTAACATTTATTTTCCTATAAGACATTACAATGCAGTGAGGCAAGCATGTTGTACTGATTTACAGACTTTTCTTTTATGCTATCTAATGTCGTAGCTTCTGCTGCCTTCTACAGAGTGAGCTGCTGGGAGGCGGATGCACTGACAGGAACTGGAAGAGGATCGACAAACTGGTGCTCTGCTCTGGGATGTCCCCTTCAGAGTCTTTGACTGTGGTGCGTGAGAGGAGGATGTTATGAAAACTGGAATCTATCGTGGACAATCCTCTTCAACATCATCGTCTGCATGAGACCATGGGTGCACTGAGGATCCCCTCACTCAGAGATTTTTCTGCAGCAAAAGGCATTGTAGAATCAGCTAGACACTACAACGCCTCATACACTAAAAAAAAAAGAACTGTAGCTGTTTTTGATTTACTAAAGTGCTTTTTTTCATGTTTATGTTAACTTTTTTGGTTTTTCGCATAATTTTAAAATAATTGCGTAAATCTTACTAAATACATTTAATATTTTGCATTACTCAACAGTTTAGGCAATAGATTAAGCAACACTCTTGAGTAGAACACAAGAATATTTATCCTTAGTGGATTTCATTGCTCATACTATATAAGCTTGCTTTACAACAATTACTCAATGTGATTACCTGTAACCACTTGACACAAGGCTTTATAGACACTGGACAATAATTATTGTTGTTATTAATTTCATTCATTCATTTTCTATTCCGTTTAGTCCCTTTCAGGGTCACGGGGCTGCCGGAGCCTATCCCGGCCACTTGTGGGCGAAGGCAGAGGACGCCCTGAACAGGTCGCCAGTCTGTCGCAGGGTAGAATGTCCACAATCACACACCCATTCACTCTCACACTCACACCTATGGACAATTTAGAGTTGCCAATTAACCTATGAAGCATGTTTTTGGATATTTTTAGTGTTATTCATGATCTATCTGCGGGTTTTGATAGAGCTAGGTAGCAAGGTAATTCCCCCTTTTCGGGTTCTATTCTATTCTATTCTATTCTATTCTATTCTATTCTATTCTATTCTATTCTATTCTATTCTATTCTATTCTATTCTATTTTAACACAAATCAAGCTCCAAAGATGATGAATCCAGTGAAGGTGGTGTCGTCATCTTCATCAGCAAAAAGCCCATTGAACAGATCCCCTCCAGCTACTTGCAGCCACACCTTGTCTCCCACTTCTAGGTTTAACACAGCCCCCCCTGATGCCTGGTCCTCGCTGCTTTGATAGTTATCAGTGGTGTGTAGGATTTTTGCCCCGTTCTTCATGAGGGCCACTTTCACATTTTTAGAGAAGACAGTGATGTGGTAGGTGAAGTAGTAGACGCCGGCCTCGGAGCATGTAAATCGTCCGGTCAGGGGATCGTAGTGGTTCTGTGCGTTGTAAATAATCTTGTCAAAGCGTATTGGAGAATTGGTTGCAGGCAGTTTAGTTTGGGCTGTTAGTCCCACAGTGAATGCACTTTTAGGGATCAAAGGGGAGTCTCCTTTGTCACCTTTACTGCCCTTCTCACCTCGAGCCCCTCTTTCTCCACGGTAACCAATATTGCCCTTGCTTCCTGGAACTCCAATATCGCCCTTGGGTCCTGGCTTACCAGGGGGTCCCAGTGGTCCCTGAATACCTCTTTCACCTTGGAGTCCAATGTCTCCCTGTGGACCTTCTCGTCCAAGAGGTCCCAAATCTCCTTTTGGCCCAAGCGGTCCAGGTAGTCCAAGCTCCCCTTTATTTCCTTTTGGGCCGATGGGCCCTTGCACTCCTTGGGGGCCCATTTTCCCTGGAGGCCCCCGTTCTCCATCATCTCCTTTTTTTCCCTTGGCTCCTGCTAGGCCATTAATACCTTTGAACAGACCACAATAAAGTTACTTTTTGAGCTGCAGTATGCCATGTAAATATGCCATATGTAAATGTTCTTTTAATTTTCCATTATTTTACAGATACATACCCGGTTCTCCTTTTTCTCCCCTGTGGCCATCTATACCTACAGGTCCGGCAGGGCCAATGCCACCTTTCCAATGAGGATTTATGATTAATATTAGTATGATATAAATAAGTTGAACAAAGCATTCCCCTTGCAACTTACCTTTATCACCTTTGTCACCTTGAAGGCCATCTCTCCCATCTCTGCCAGGCACTCCGTTGTGGCCAGGGTCTCCTGGTATTCCGGGGTATCCGCAAACACAGCCTTTCGTTTGTGTTGTTTCCTCTGCAACACATCTGACTGCGAAGAGCAGGAGGAGCAGAACGACGCTTAACTTTAGCTGAAACATCCTATTAAGTAAGCAGAACGAAAAGAACTTTTAGACCGTTAGGCAAAGGGCACTGTTCGCCCTATTAAAAGTCAGAAGGAGAAATATGCTCAACACAACTCGCCCTTTGAAAACCTTTTCAATGGTTCGTGGTTTTGGTTTACCATTGACTTGCCTCATTAGTTATGCTGGACTTGTGCTCCTGTTTCTGTTGAAGTGACTTTCTGCTAATGATAAACTCACAGGGTGTAAGAATCACGCAGCCACAAAACTTCACATGTGCTGACTTCCTATGCACACACAGCTATTACTCTCTAAAATAATTACACAATAAATATAATTTTTTAATTAAAAAAAAAGGACCGTGCAAGGTTTTAATTGGCTATTACTTTTCATTTAAAGGTCAGCATTAACAGCCCCTTGTATAATGGACTGGATTCCAGTGGCATCCTAAGTGCCATTTCAAAACCAACCAGAAGGAAAACCTGAAGTCATAAATGGGAGAACTCAAAGCTCAACCAAACACAAACATGACACCACCCTTCAATGTTGGACCAACAGTTAGTCCAATTGTGGACTAACAGCCATGTTCATAGCTGGGAAGGAAAAAGTTCTTAAAAAAGATTGTTTTTTTTAATAAGACATACACATGTTTAAGAAATAAATTATACATGAATAGATTATACTGTAGATAGTTCTTGCACATACCGGTAGGTAAAGTTTGCCACAAACCAGTTTTTTTAAGAAGGGATGCGCCTCATACTTGTCAGTGTTGTGCAGCATAACAAAGCCTTGTTGTTGCTTGAGATTGAATCACCAAAAAAAAAAAAACACCAATGGGAGATGAAAAGCATGAGTGCCGCATAAAACCCAGATAAGAAAAAAAAAAAACAATCTTGTCAACTGTCTCACTGAACACATGCAACAGCACCTTATCCACACGCCATAACTTGAAGTAAACAAGACTCACAAAAATATATATTCTCATTTTTTTTATTCTTCCAATACTTCTTCTTACAAGCATTGAGATATAAATATAATGAAAAAATATAAACATAACACACATACGAGTGCACATTATAGCATTTTGTCAACCTGGCACTAAAAATGCAAACTTTTTTTGTCGTACATGTTGGTTACTGCACTTTTTCCAGTTCTTTTTCTCACAATGTGTGACCAGAACAAACAAGGGCATGGCTCAGAATGAATGACAGCTATATATTAGACGAGGAAAAGACATCAATGCGCCTCCTTCGTGTAACCAGGCACAAAGTGAGATTGATTTGGTTACAGAGAATACTGCAACAAGTCTTTAGAAAAAGAAGCAAACAGTCACTATCAGAGCTCCATTATTTGAGGCTAAAGTTATACACACCGGAACATTCTGTGTAAAACAAAAAAAGCAAATGTACATATAAATAAGAATACATACACCATGCTGTAACTTGGTTTACAATATCTCTACGGTATTTGCACAATATTGGGGATTTATTTTCCCAAATGCCTTTGAAAGTGTAAAGTACAACAAAATCTACACAAATATCTGGATTAGGATGAAGAAAATACACAAAGTAAACAGGGAACAGCACATAACAGAAGCAGATAAGAAACAAGATATTCACAGCAGTTGACATCATTTTCTAAAACGTGGGTAGAACTGTTGGGAGCAGCATTTCAGGGAGATTGAGGTTAACATGGCAGGCGCTACAAGTACATCTGGGACTACAACAGTTGTAGTATAAATTGAGAA
Source organism: Oryzias latipes (assembly GCF_053564925.1). Classification (NCBI taxonomy): domain Eukaryota; kingdom Metazoa; phylum Chordata; class Actinopteri; order Beloniformes; family Adrianichthyidae; genus Oryzias; species Oryzias latipes. The sequence continues at coordinate 21,540,975 of NC_136256.1, read as the reverse complement.
TTAAGGTTTGGAAGCAGGGAGGCCTGCTAGATTATATGGTGTCTACATGATCTGGCGGTGCATGCCGTAGCCTGTCATACCAGATTGGGAAGCACCGCGGTTACTGCCCATCTGAAGGCCGATCAGACTCTGTCCCTGACGTAGCTGTTCTTCAGTGAACTCTCGTCGATATCCCTGGGCTTTCCTGTAGATGTGCAACACCAGTCATTGCAGAGCTATTTGATTAGATAAAACACAAACAGAAGCAGCAGTGAAAATGCAAAAGCTCTTCTTCTGTACCTGTGAAACCAGTCCCGGTCACCTTTGTAATGACCATCGTCCTTTGTGACTGCCAGGCTCCCCAGAGCCATCAGTGTCCTTTGCACTGCTGCCATATCTTTCCCTGTACCAAAACATTCAAAAGCTGATTAAAGTCAAAGTTATAAAACTCTTTGGAAAAAAATGGAAAAAGTAAACAAGTAATTGAGGTTTTTTTAGGAAAAGTGTTCATTTTTGAGATCCTTTACCTTCCCAGAGGTCCACAGTTTGAAAGATGTCAGTAGTTGTGACTCCATAAGCTTCTGCAGCTTGCAGGAACTGAGAGATCTTTTCCATTTGCTTGAAGGCCATTTGGGTCTCAGGAATTTTTTTGATTGGCTCTTTTCCTCTTGGAAACAGGCTGTTGATGAGCCGACACAGAATCTGGAAAAGAAGTTCAAATCTGCCCTAAATATAATATTTTAAAACCAAATTTCATTTGCTTCAGGAATACACTGTTGCCACACATTGATATAAGTTTTTACCTCTGAGGTGTAGACAGAGATCAGTTTCTTCGTCTTTTCCCAAATGAATAATTTGTCTTGGTTTAAACTAGTTTAGAGTATGAGGCACAGTGTGCTGTCTGCTGTGACTGATTGCTAATGTCTTTTAGCGTTGCATAAGCTGAGGATCATAATTAAATAACAGACAACAAATCGAATATATTTCGTGTAGCTTCACATGCAAAGTCTCCCATGAAAACAATGTATTTTAAGGAATACATTGGTTCCCCCTTTTAACAAAATATATTTATCATCTCATAAATTTAATTACTAATGTCAAAATGTCCGACTGAGGCCACAACTATATTTATCATACATTTATCATACATACATTTGCTACCTCAGTTGGCACTTTATAAGTCAAGGGCACTATTATGTTCCGTCTTTAATAATTCAAGATGATTCTATTTTAAGTTGCACTCACGGTTCCATCCATCAGCCATTTCTGGAAGTTTTCCTTGCCTGGCTGTGGTTTCTCCAGGTTTCCTCCACACTGAGAAACTATCCAGTCCACCAACCTCTGCTCCAGGTCGGGGTCATATTTCTGCTCGATCTTCTCCTGCACCTCCCGGCTCAGTCCGTAGCTGGGCCCTCTGTTTGCCATATTAGGTCTCCCGACAGTTTGGCTCACTTTATGTGGGATTTATTGGACCTGAACACAAAAGCACAACACAAATAAAACATTAAACTTTGGCTTTAATTTGAAAAATACAATGCGCTTTTAAAGTTAGAGCAGCACTTATAATTTGTTAATGCATCCCTAGATGAGCATCAGTGGAGACAAGAAAAAAAAAGGGTGTGGTCTCTTGGCTGCTGTCCCGGGCAGGAACAAGTCCTCCCATTGCTATGGCAACCGTCAAACCTGCTTCCGGTACCCTGAGCGCAGCATATCACGAAGATGGTCCATATGACCTCCAGCAGCATGCATGAAGTTATTAAATGTTTTGGCACCAAGTTCACCCTGTTTGGAAACGTGCTGTTCCACAACGTGCAGCATCTTTTTGTTTAGAGTCGTCATGCATGTAACGGGGTAATAAAGATACGTCACCCCCCTGTGACGCAGGCATGCGTTTATTCTCACATCTCCTGAAGTGCAGATTTTCAAAATAAATGCTCTCAAATCAAGTTCTGTCATTCAAATGACACCGAGGGCATTAATATAACTCTTCCCAAACCTGAAGTCCACGCATCTGCGCCATTGCGCTGATTTTCAAAGATCGTAACCCAAGCTGTTTTGTCGAGGAAAACTTCCTCCACTTACCAAGGCAGAGAGAGACGCAGCCGCAATCCTTCTGTTAATTCCGCTGAGCAGGGCAGGGCTGATGGAGATGCTGACCTGCTGAGGCATCCATAAAATGCAGCACAGGCGCACTGGAACAGACTGGACCTCACTTTGTCCGGGAGGGGCAAGTCGTTGATTTTATATGCAAGTGCGTCCAGGAGGGGTCCCTATGGGCGCTCCGCTCGGACTGCGACGTGACTGCTCCCTTGGATGGTGGTCTATAGTGCAGGCTCAGCGCTGTGCAGTCTGAAGTGACCCTCAGCATGCTGGCAGAGGCACATGACTGTGTCAAATCAATCCAACTGTTCCCTGTAGCGTCAATACTGAAGTCAATGCAATGGAAACCCCTCTTTTTTAATCTTATCCCAATCATGACAGGGCTAAAATCTGAGATGTCTTTAAAAAAAAAGCATGTCTTTCTTTGGCTCCTTGTCTGTTATTGACTTATCCAAAAGCAGACAGTATAGATTTCTCAAAACACACATTTAATTTGATGAAATTATAGGCAAAACACAGTTTCTTTTCGCACTATTTGCCCAGATTTATTTAGCCTTTTGCTTTTTACAAAACTGACATTTGAGTTAGGACGTAAAAGTGACTGACTACAGAGAACAGCTATAAGTTAAAGGTCGCTGTTGCAGTTAAGACATCCTGAGAAAGATAAATGGTTGATTTGCTTCATTGACCTCAGAGGCGGTTGTGGACAATCGGCTGTTAATAATCAGCAGTCCGGTGACTCTGTTCAACAGGCCTCACAGACTAAAGCCAGTTATGTACCAGCATAGTCTACCACCAAAGTACATCAAGCTGGCTTTTACGGAACTAATAGTACACTATACAAGCTGTTATTTAGACATTATTGTTGACTCCTAATTTTTTAGATGTTTTTTTCTAATCAAAATCTTAAAAGAGCTACTCCAATCAAAATTGTGTTTTAACTTGTTCTTATGGCTCTTTTCTCATGATGAAGGACATATATAAAGAAAATTAAGGTCAAATTTGCATTCATGATTACTTCTCTGTTCAAATTGTTGTGAACCAAGAGCAGAGGAAACATTGTAGCTTAGAAAAAGAGCATATTTGTAACAGAAAATACGCTGCTCCACTCCATTCTGATGCATCTACTTCTAGACGACAAGATTGATGCACGTCTTCATTTTCCTGGAACAAAACTGTACGGCTGGATAGCTCCAATTTTGCTCTCCATTTCCATTGCACCAGTAATGTTGGTCTTTAAAAATGACTGTTTTTATTTTTTATTTTGGCTAAAAACAGCATAATCATAATCAAAAGACCACTGGGAACGCTTTTAAAACAAATCAAAAGATGATTGAGAGGGTCTTGAAATTGATAACATTCGTCATTAAAACTCAATCATTAACTTTCATAGTATATCTCATTTCATTACCAAGGTTTAAAATGAAATAACATACAAAAAAGAATCTTCTTTACAAGATTTTAATATCAGAAAAATATAGATTCCCATGAATGCTACTACTCGTTCTTTATACGAAAGTCATAATATTCAGGGTTGCCCATGTGCCTCCGGCACATTTGAACCAGTGAAAAGTTCCAATCACACCCCAGCCCTACAGATGTTTATGGAATGTGGAAGGGAACAGTGTCTCTGGGAAAAACAAACTCCTTTCCAAACATACTAACTACAGAAAAGACTGAACTACATCAGAAAAGTATTGAGACAGTTGTATTCTTTTTTTTTTTTTATGCTAACGATTAAATAATTGTATGTAAAAAAGGAAGATGAATTAAATGCTAAAAAAAATTGTGAAAAAGTAAAGAAGTTTGGCTTAAAAGAAAACTGTTTCTTTCACTAAAATGTATTGGTGGCTGATATTAAAAAATATTAAAGACTAACTTTTTGTGGTTCAAAGTCCAGTCAACAGAAATTACTGTGCAAGTCTGAGCACATCTGAAAATAAAACATGGTTGTCAGGACAAGTGAAACAAAATTCCTCATCCATGATGCAAGAGAGATAACATCCTAAAGAAAACAAATATTTAATGGTGCCTCGTTTGGTTTGACAGCACACTGAATCAGTTGTCTAAGTTGCCTCCATAATAACTGATTCTGTGGTTGACTTGTGTTAAATAACAAGTATAAAACTTATCCTATTATAATTTGCAGCAGCCCTAATAATTACAATTTTTAAAATAATCCTCTCATTTGCTAATCTGTTTTTGTCCTGATTTTATGTTTTTAATAGTGAAAAACTCTCAAAGCCAATTTAGAATCCCACCACATCAGTTGAGCTGCACTGCTGCCAAATAGCATACATTCTCTGAGAAACACTGTGGAAAAAAAAGAGCACATCTGACCATGTAAAAGCTTAAATCCTGCACTTTTGGAGATGCCAGAGTACAGTGATGTGAGCTCCATGTGTCATTTGAAGCTTCTTTTTTGAGAAATCTTAACATTTGGTTGATAGGCTCTTTAAATCAGCCCCTTCTTTGAGGTTTTTGAAAAAGTGTTAATGAAATTATCAAGACAATGATTTACAATGTAATATTTTTCAGAACATTATTAAGATGGCAAAGCAAAACTGCAAGCAGTTGTTTTTTATTTGTTCATTTGCTCTTATAATCTTGTTAGAAGCGTTTAGTTACTTTGTTTTATACGTGCTACTTTGAGAAGTCCAGTGAGCAAAGCCTGCAGGCAATCAATGATTCTTTTGAAGAAGTCTCCATAGTGAATTATTTGTGACAGCACAAGTCACTTTGTGAAAAAGAAAAAAAAAATGAAATCTGATTATTAGTTATCGTTGCAAAAATATATGAGATTAACTTTTTTTATTTTTTAAAACTTTACTGATATCACGCAGTTCTTTATATTAAATTGGAAGATTGTGTTCTGATCTTTTGTGTGAGTCTCTGCAGAACCTTTACTGTATTTCCAGACATCAACACTGATGTTCTGAAGCAAACACCAGCTTCATGGTTTAAAAGATAAAGATTATTGAATTAAATCCTGCCTCTTTTCTGAGCCTTTACTGTAACTTAATTGTAATACAATCTAAAACTGAAAGACTACTGGATGCTTTCAAAGGTTGGAAAAATAGTCATGTTTAAATCACAATTTCTAATCCTTTTTGCCAATATGCAAACTAAAACTTTAACATTAGCTTTCCTTTGTTCATATTCTTTATTCTTATGATTAAATGATTCCGCACCTTGTATTGTCTTTCATAGATGTCAGATATGCAGTGTGGTGCGCAGAGGTTTTATTGGCCAAAACAGGTGAAAAGTACTAAAAAAAGGCACAGGGAAACTGTATGTCTACTCAAGGAAAGAGGAAAATCAGCCAAACGAGGATGAGGACAGAGAGACCAGGTTGATGCTACAACCAGCCAAACCACATATAAATGCAACCTGAAGAAATTAGGGAAGAGCTACAAGCTAAACCCTTTCAAAGATGTAGGAGCTGTAACGGCATGCTGACATAATAGTGATGGCAGAAGACAGAAGAGGACAAGATAGTGGGAAATATTTGGCAAACGTGCCACTGTTTGGTAAATTCCTTGAGGGTTGACCTTCTAGTTAACAGTCATTTTCCTTTTTTTCAGGACCATCTCTACCTCTTCCTTAGACCATAGTGGTCAGCTTGTCTACGAGATCATCGACGGTGTAGACAATGAGCTTGATGTCATCCTTTTCAGACATGCGGTGCTGGCCGTATCGCCTGAGAACGACGTCCACGTCGTGGCTGAGGACTCGCTCTGCGACCTGCATGGACACGTGCCAGGGGACGTCCTCGTCCTTCAGCCCGTGAATGAGCCGCACAGGGCAGGTGATGGGTATGGGACTCTGGAGCACACAGTGATTTTCTGCTTCCTGCAGAAAGTTCATGCTAAACTTGTAAACGCCTTCCTCTGTGTGTTTGGTGGGCACCGTCCACTCCCCTTTGGCCTCAAATTCCTTTCGAGTCTGGATATTTCAAGATGGAGAGAGCTCAGTGGGAATATTCGATACCTGCACGGCTTTACAGAAGACATGCTACCCACCTCTAGTGGAAGAGAGTTGAATGACGTGACGAGGTGATCGGCGGCAGTGGCGATTCCCACTAAGGCGGCGGTCTTCTCGGGTCTCGCAATGGCTGCCAGCAGCATCAGCCAGCCGCCTATACTGGAACCCACCAGTATCTGTCAGAAGGGAAAAAAACACAAAAAAACAGATTCAAGTGACTGAAACAATAAAAACTTTTCAAACCCCACTGTCCTGCAGATTGTGGTGTCATACTGCCCCCTCCTGGAGAGAAATGTTAAAGCTTAAAAAAGAAATTTGGTGGATTTTTATCAACTTTATCTTTTCATTTATCCCAGAGGAGTGCATCTTCCCCTCTCATAAGATTCAATACGCATCTCAATACATGGTCTACAGGACTCAACCGACTTTTTAGCGTTACGATGCAGTCCAATTTTTTTAACCTAAATGGATTCAATCTAGATATTTATTAATCATTTGACATTTAAAAAACTATAAATGAAAATGCCTTTTAACAAAGAAACTTTCTATGTTCCTGGCACTTTTTATTTTAAGCAACGTCTGACATGACAGCTTCAAACATTAAACCCTGGAATGTTAGGCCTTTTAGACGGTTTAGTTCTTTGTGATTAAAAAGAAAGTGTTTCATATTAATTTATGCATGTATTGTTTGCATTACTACTGAAAATAAAAGATTGTGTGATTAGTCAACACAACACACGTCTCTCTATGTGGTTCACCTTCAGCCAACTGTATTTACCTGACTTGGTGGAAGCAAGCTTGTGATTGGACGTCTTTTATAACATTTACATAAAAAGGCAAAGACAGTAGGAACTGATGAAGTTTGCCAACTAATCAATATTTACATCCCGATTGATTTTATATCTTTTTAACCAACATAATCTTGTTTGTATCTGTGGTTTCCAACTGATACTGCTGTTACTCTCAGCACAAGGCCGATTTTTAAAATATACATCTATACCTTCTACATCCCTAAAGATGAATAAGAATTTGACTTTTTCTTCAGCTAATCTATAAAATAACATGTTTATTGTAAGTGCAACAATTTGCCAATAATTGATATAATTTGGTTTATAAAAAAACTGTTTATAAAAGAAAACTAATATTTATAAAGTTTGTTTTTCCTGTCTCAAACTTATTCTGATGAAGCTGTTCTACACACAGAACCATCTGAATGTTTTCGCTTTTGACACAATTGGATTCTACATTTATTTCAACATGATTTCTATTATTTGGACATATTTTGACCAAACAAATAAATTAGTTTTTACAATGTTCTGGAAATATACATTAAAAAAAGAAAACCTATATTACCACATTGACATTAATAGCATTAGATGCTAAATCTGGAACCATTCAGGGCCCAACACAACAAGCTTTGCATAACAACACTGGATTGGGTTTTCCCTGATGTTCCTAAAGTCCCACTCTGATCATCTTGTGATCCATTTTCAAACTTCCCCAGTGGTCTTTTAATTATGATTATGCTGTTTTAAACCAAAATCAGAAAACCTGTGTCATTCTCCAGGACAGTTTCTGCAGAGCGGTAGGAGTTCTCATCTGACTTATGGACCATACTGTTGGCAGGGGGTAAGCCTGCACACATTCATGTTAAAAGCACTAAAAAGGAAATTTTCATTGGAGTTGGTTTTTTAATTGCCTCATGCCCAATCAGACAGGATCATCAGTGGGGTAAACATTTCAAGGCGTCTCTGGATGTTTATTGGAGTGCTTTCAATGACATTCACGTAATGTATTTTACGCTGCCCTCATGCTGTCCCGGGTGAGTTTCTTTGGGTCGTTGGCATGCTGGAAAGTGAACCTTCAGCTCTTTCTGAAATCATGAGCACTGTGGAATAATTTCTCTGGATTTGGCCCTGCGACGAGAGCACCCCGCATTAGATCACCAGTGGCTGGGATAGGCTCCAGCAACCCTGTGATCCCAAAAGGGTTTACACAGGTTTGGGAAAATAGATGGATGTCTCTGCATTTTGCTACATTCAGCTCTTCCTCAGTCCATACCAATCTCTAGTTCCTGCTGCGGAAAAACACAGTCCCAGCTTTTCCACACTTACACTTTGTTTGGCCGGGTCTGTCATGAAGCCTGAACACTGAAGGACCGCAGTGATGGCGGTCTTCTTTCTTCACACAGAACATCTTCAGCTCAGCACAAGTGATCACTTGCTTCTTGGTGACCTTATTTGCTTTTATTGATTTTGCACATCAGCCAGCTCTTGGTAGAGTCTTGGTTGTACCAGAATGCTTTCATTTATAGACAAAAGTGCTATTCGGAATCTGCTTTTAGATTTTACTTTGATACTTGAAACGCCTCAGAAGAGATCATGGACAATAGGAGACATGTGCGAAGCTATAAGAGTTGTTTAAAAGAAGTTTGAACTCTTGTTTGATATTTGGAATATTTTCAATAACGAATGTATAAAAGAACAAAAATGCCCCGTTTTTAGAATTCAAGTGATGAGAAATATAAAAAATAAAAACAAACAATGGAAACTAATTTTAAGAGTTGAATACTTTTGTTGTTGTTGTTTATAGTTTCTGAACTTGGTGTTTGAGTGGATCATTTTGGAAAACAGCCTATGAATAGTAACTTTTATTGCACACTAGTACCATGCAAAGGAACATGAAGTCATGAAATACTTACCTGTGGTCCCTCGACTAACTCATCCAACACGTAAAGGACATCTTTTTTCCAGGTACCAAGGGTTCCTTCTGCTAACACTCCCTCCGAGGCTCCATGTCCCGTGTAGTCAAATCTGTGAAACAAAGAAATGTTAAAAAGAATTAAAAGGTAAGAAAATACACATTGCAAAGTTTGTCCTCTAACAGTAGAACTTTGGATGAAAGAAGGTTAAGTCCTTTTCAAATAAAATAAACATTTACATCAATTTTAACAAAAAAAGCAAATAAAACATTTTAAAAGAAATATTTTCACATTTTTCTTAACTAGCTTTTGATACCTGTGACCTATTTTTAAGCTTTTCTGCTAAAAATGATGTACTTCCAAGTCACTCTGTTGGACCACTACATGACAGACAGTAATATTATGATGGCCTAATAATAAAATACCTTTGCTTAAGTGTTTATTTAACTGATAACTGATGCTAGTCAAAGATGAATTTGTTTTTAAGCATCTAACAGCATGAAAAACAAACCCCCCAAAAAAATTGTCTTTCCTAACAACTTATCACAGTGGGCAGTTAGTAGGAATAATGAATGTGTTTAAAAAAAAAAAATCTATTTCAATAAGGAATACTGGACCAAAATGAAACAGAGGGGGAAAATTCATTCTTTATGAATCATTTCCATCTTCTATGTGGCACTGGATTCTTTAGAAACACAAAAAAAAATCTAATTTCTAGGTCAAAAACTGCTTCAAATGTAACTCAAGTAAGTAAAACTAAATACAAACTTTTAACTTCTTTGGCTGCAAACTACAAAGCTATAAGAGGGGTGTTTTCGTTGTGGATGCTTGATCCTCCATGGAAACCCGGAAAGTATTCAGTTATTTGATCAAAAGGCGTGTTTTAAATGACCTACCTGAGGAATGAGTGACCTAATGACCTGCAGAACTCCTCCAGGGCCTCAGCTTTCTGTCCATTCATGTTGGATGCATATCCTGGCAGGAAGACCACACCTGGGCTCTTTCCCTTCACTTTTCTGTAGGCCAGCTTTGGAAGATTAGGTCGTGACGCGAACTGAACTGTGGATTTGTGTCTTCTGACTTCTGGGGAACAGAATTGAAGAGGCAACATTTACAATTCCAATGAATGTACCACATTAGCTACTCTGGGAACAACGTGTTACGTTAGCCACATTCCTTCAGCACACAAACATCTGTAAGTTAAATACAACTGTTAAGTTAAAGAAGAACGTTTTGACGTTAAGAAATGCGGCGAGAAGAACAGCAGTTGAGATGCCGGAATTTAGCTCAAATATAAATCTCCAAGACACTAATTAACAACAGATCATCATGACCATGCCCCGATATTTTAAAGGCGCAATCGCCACACCCCCTCCGGTACGCTCAAACACAACATTTTGATCCCTGGGAGTAATACAATATATTTAGCCATTCACAAAAACGTAATTTAACCTTCAAATCGCGTTGACCAAACAGCTGTGAGCCCTCCATTGCTTAAAAATTGTGAAAGTCCTCTACGGCAAGACCTCAACGAGACGGCTGCCATACTGTTCTGCAAAAATTACGAACATATCGCGAGAGTTGCGCCAACTCTCACTTCTACTAATTTGTTGACAGCGTTCGTCTCTAATACCACTGATACGTGAAGTTTAAAGACACGTTTAGGCTAAACTACACGTATGTATCAAAGTTTTAGCTTATTTAAAAGTAAATGTCGATTTCTTAAGTATCAAAAATATAATTTTACTGGACGTTGTCATAAAATGTAGGTTTGGAATGGGACAGTAAATATCTCAAACTCTAAGAGGATACAAATAATAAATATGTACTAATAATTGTTTTTACAGTCTGATCATACAAATTCATATTTCTGTCCTGTAAAAAGGTATTAATAGATCAATTGATGAGATATGGCAGCAGATATTACATTGCAAATACTAAAATCTTTCTACTATTTTATAATCCAAAACATATATCAGCATTATTTATAATAATTTTAAACATGCATCAGTAATCAGTCTAACATTAAAAAATATTTAAGATACTGTAAAATAAAGTTAGAAAATAGTTTCTTAATGTTTTTACTTTTCAACGTCCGCACAAAAACTATTTGTAGTTTTTAGGCGTATCCTTTATGTTCATTTAAATATAGAAATATAAAAATAAAATGGCATAATAGTGGAACATTAAACGTGAGAAAGTCTTAAGAAAATAATATATAAGAAATCCTTCTGCTACGTAATCATTTCAGTGTCTATCAAAGCCGTCGGCTGAAGAAAGAAGCTTCCTTATTGTTTTGCTGAAAGTTATTGTGTTTGATTCGATCACAGGCTTCAGTTCAGAGCGTTTGGAGAGAAAAAAAAGACAAAAGTAGCAGAAACTCGCGTGTCCGTGGCTGTCATGTGAAGTGTCAGCTTGTAACATGACTCAGAGCGTCACAGGCGGAAGGTCACGGAGCAGCAGCACGGAACGGAAGCGGGAGTAAAAAGCCTATCCGCCATTGTGGAATATGGTAAGGGGTATTCCAGCAAGGCAATAATCAGTCCCAAATTGACGCGGAGAAAGGGAATTTAGGACAGGAACGGACACGGGGATTGACGCCTCGTCCACAGACACCAAGTTGCCGTCTCTAGCTGCAAGAAGAAGAGGCAGGTTGTCGCGAGTCTTTTTTTTTTTTTTTTTTTTTAGTACGGCAGGAAAACGTCGCCGTAAAACGTTTACTGAGTGAGTGGACGACCAGAGACCAAAGCAGCGAAGTGCAGAGACAGACGTGCGAGGGGGAAACCGTGGATAGTCTCAATAACGGCGTTCAGTTTGGGTTCCTGGAGGATGTCAGCTACCACAGTCGATCAGGTTCGTGTACTGTCTGAGGCATGGACGATGTTACGCGTTAGCTTTGCGGCGATTTGAAACTTTGCTGACAACAGTTTGATCCGGTGCGCCAGATCAAACAGGCTCTCAAGTCCTGGAGATTCGATAGCTGTTAGCTGGAGCGTAGGCCGACTGGACTACCGACTAACTCTGGCTGCAGCCGGTTGACAATGCGGCACCGTTTGACATCCGGTTAGTTCGTTGAAGCAGCCCTTATATGCTAACATCCGGGATAAGGTTCACAGTCTTGGGTAAACTACAGCTACCTGAACGGTACTTGTGCTGCTAGTACAGCCTGCTCTCTCAGGGTTGTTCTTCTAACCGTCTTATCTGTCTTTTTGTCATTTCCAGAGACCTAAAGGACAAGGAAACAAAGGTAAAAAGTACACATGACATGCAGATTTGAAACATGCTAATTGACTGACAGTTACTTTTTGTCTAACCTGCAGCATGTTGACCCACCACTATTGTACCTATGATGAAGAGAATTTATCTTGACTGTTTATGGTAAATATTTGCCAAGTAAACATGTTTTTTTCTCTTTCCTTATTTAGTGCAAAACGGATCAATGCATCAAAAGGATGGTGTGAATGATGATGATTTTGAGCCTTACCTGGGCGGTCCGACAAATCAGGTGTTGTATCACTGAATTGTGTACTTTAATCATCTTCAACTCTTACTCACCTGCTGAAATACAAGGAAAACGAAATCAATTTATTCTCATAATGAGAATTAATGTTGGACTGTACAATTAAAGACCCACTCCGATGAAAATTGTGTTTTTGGTGTCTTTTACGTGTTCTTGTTACGTTTTTCTGGCTATATTATAAGTCAGGTGAGCTTCAAATTGCATTTCTGAGTATTTCTTTATTCAAATTGCATCCACTTATAGACAAATCAATCGTTGAACGTCTTTTTCTTCCTCGTCCGAGCTGACATCTGGCTCAAAACGTAAGGGAAAGGTGTCGATCGATCGGGTAGGATGTGACGGTAGGTCGCGGGCCATCAAAGATAAATAAACAAAAAAGATGGAGCTTGTTATCTCAAAGTAGCTTGCGTGCCAAAAAAGTGTGGGCACCCCAGTTTTAAGCTAGGCAGGAAAAAGTTTAAACAGATGGATGATGGGAAGGGGAGGGAGGCTTACTCCATGCAATGGTCTTGGCCTTAACACAGGCAAGTTTCTAATGAAGTCTTGCTACTTTGCATAATTATTCAGGTTTTTTGATTTTTGCTAAAACGACATTATCATAATTAAAAGACCACTGGACTAACAATCGTTCAAATGATGATCGAAGTGGGACTTTAAATTGTTTGTACAAGTTGCTGTAATAGGTCAGTTTAAAAAAAATATATAAATAGAAATATAGAGGGGGAGGGAATAATAGATGTAACAATGATTCCTGGTAAGAGTTAATCTCTGTTTGCTTTTGCTGCTGTGATTTGTTGTTAAAACCTGTCTTTCTTTATTGTACCACACAGAATAACAGCTATCCACCAATGTCCGACCCCTACATGTCCAGCTACTATGCTCCATCCATTGGTTTCCCTTATTCTCTGGGAGAGGCTGCTTGGTCCACGGCAGGAGACCCACCCATGCCCTACCTAACTACCTATGGACAGATGAGTAATGGCGAGCCGCACTTTATTCCTGATGGCGTTTTTGGCCAACCAGGTGCCCTGGGAAACACCCCTCCCTTTCTTGGCCAACATGGCTTCAACTTCTTTCCTGGTAATGCTGACTTTTCTACTTGGGGTACAAGTGTTTCTCAGGGTCAATCAACTCAGAGCTCAGTCTATAGTAACAGCTATGGCTACGCCCCCAGCTCATTGAGCCGGGCCATCGCAGACGGACAAGCCGGCTTTGGAAGTGAAACCCAGCTCAGTAAGGTTCCAGTTCTGAACAGCATTGAGCAAGGCATGACGGGCCTAAAACTGGGTACGGATATGGTGGCAGCTGTCACCAAAACAGTGGGTTCCCCTTTAGGAGGCAATGCAGGTATGAGCAGCATGGCGGCTAATAACCTTCCCCCATCCATCAGCTCGTCAGCACCCAAACCTGCCTCCTGGGCAGCTATTGCCAAGAAGCCAGCCAAACCCCAACCCAAGGTCAAGCCTAAAGCCAACATAGGGATGGGGGTTGGTGCCACTATCCCCCCACCACCCATAAAGCACAATATGAACATTGGTACTTGGGAAGATAAGGGCTCACTTAACAAGCCCCCGTTAGCTCAGACTATGATGCCACCCCAACCTATGGTGCAGCAGCCACTCTTGGCTCAGCCTCAGCCATTACTGCAGAACCCTTTACCCCATCAGCCTCCTCATCAGCACCAGCATCAACACCAGTCTTTTCAGCTCCAGTCCCTTCAGTCTCCCCAACACCCCCAGCCCATGCATGCCCATCAGCACCTTCACCTTGCTTCCCAACCTGGTCCCCCTCAACATCTCCATCAGCAACAACCCCAGCACCCAGTTCCGCCCCCCAATCGTTGGGTGGCTCCCAGGAACCGTGGTGAGGGCTTCGGTATGGGTGTTGGGATTCCACTGAGCGCTGCTCCTTGCTCAGGAGAAGTGCACCCCGTGCTTGAGAAACTCCGCGTCCTCAACAACTACAACCCCAAAGACTTTGACTGGAACTTGAAACATGGACGAGTTTTCATCATCAAGAGTTACTCAGAAGACGACATCCACCGCTCAATCAAGTATTCTATCTGGTGCAGCACAGAACATGGCAACAAGCGGCTGGATAGTGCGTACCGCTCACTGGGTAACAAAGGACCCCTGTACCTTTTGTTCAGTGTCAACGGCAGTGGGCATTTCTGCGGCGTGGCCGAGATGCGCTCACCGGTGGACTACAACGCCTATGCAGGCGTCTGGTCTCAGGACAAATGGAAGGGCAAATTTGAGGTGAAGTGGGTTTTCATAAAAGATGTGCCCAATAATCAGCTGCGTCACATCCGTCTGGAGAATAATGACAACAAACCAGTGACCAACTCCAGGGACACTCAGGAAGTGCCTCTGGAGAAGGCCAAACAAGTGCTTAAAGTTATTGCAACTTTCAAGCACACCACCTCAATCTTTGATGACTTTGCACATTATGAGAAACGTCAAGAAGAGGAGGATGCTCTGAGGAAGGTGAGCACATGGTATAAAGCCATAGCTGTGTTGTTCCCTTTTAATCATCTGTTTCAGCTGCTCTGAGGTTTTAGCATCACGTGGCGGCATCAACAGTCTACAGTGAGAGGAAGTTCCCTGAGGTCTGTCAGCAGGTTGACGTGCACCTGTTGGGGTTCAGGAAATCCCCGGTCCTCGCCTGCCTGTTTTCTCTGCGACGGTTAAAAAATCTTGAATGTATACAGGCTTTCCCAAAATAGCGCACATTCCTGGCATTCCGTATTTCAGACAAAGGCAGATGCAGGCTCTGATCCCCCTTTGAACACCCAGCTCTGCTGTTCTCCACAGGCTCCTCAGGCTTTATTTGACTTTAACAACATAAGCCCTGGGTCCACAAACTGGCGACAGCATCCGTCTCACAGTTTGGCTCTTAAAGAGGTTTTACCCCCCCTCAAAAAAAAAGAACACAATAAAAATGTAATATCACAATTGCCCCCGCACAGTGCAAGACTCAGAGGAGAAACGTGCAATATGGTGCAGTGTTAATAACAGTGGCATGCAACAAATGTTTAATTTAGCAGTAAAAGCTCAGTGGGATTCTGCTGCTGCGAAGACACGCTTGCAAATGAGTTGAACCAGGTTTCACTGAGTGCGTTGTGCTGCTTCCATTCTTGGATTCCACAGCATATTAATTAGATCAAGAAAACCCACAAGAAAACCTGCTCCCACTTTTTCTTTTCACCGGCACCCCCACGCTGCTTCCGGGATTCTATATTGAGTTCTGGCTGCTGACCTTAATATGCGCCGTGTTACTTTCTCATAAATATTTCAAGTCAGTGTTTTCAAGCTTCTGGAAAACAACCTGTCAGTTAAAAGCCGGTATCATGCCGCGATGTGACTGCGTTGTGCTACGCTACTTTCATAGTCTTGACCTCCTACATGACAGGATCGGTCCAGCGGAGGCCTCACTTACCTTCACCTGACAAGGTTAATTGTTGTCTGTTGTTCAGTCTGTCCTTCCTTGTCTTTGAAAGGTGTTAAAGCAGAACCCTGGTCTATACAATAAAATCTCTCGGGTTGTTTAGAATAAATAAAACTTAAAAATCTGAAAGTTAGATCTCCTCTGTGTGCAGTTAAAAGGAAACTCATGGTAGGAGTGATTTTGCTGTTATGTAACAGTTTCATTCGTTTTTTAGGAGTTTTTTGCTGGGTAAAAATTAAACTCGGTCCACGTTAATGCTCTAAGGAGAAGATGCACATTTTCATCAGTTTATTACTAATTTTTTACTAAAAATGAATCTATTTTTAGGTTTCAATTGTATTTTTTGTTAATATTTTGCTATCAGAAGTGACATCCTTCCTCCCTTTATGGCCCACTCCCCTGAGTATTTGACTACAGAGTCGCTGCTGTTAAATGTGCTTTGAGTATGTCCTTTTTTTTTTTTTTTATATAAATCTATGGCGCATCTTTTAACTAGAGGCTCCTGCAGTAACTTCAGTCTGAAGCTTGTGTAAACAGAGCTGAGTATTCGTGCATTCCTTAGGACCTCTAATTTTCTCTGCTTTCTTACTGAGAGTGCAGTAAAGTATCTGTTTTTTTTTTAGACACTAACCTGAAAAAGCTCTTTACTTTAAGGATTGATTGGATGTTTTAGGAAGAAAGAAAACAGCTGGAAATCTGTTCAGTGACATTTGGACTTCTAATCAGCTCCTTTAGTAAAGGGCCTTATCAGGAGGAGAGACAGGGAAAAGGGTGCATGGGGGCTAAATAGGTTTTGGTCACATTTTTGTAAATGATTTAACAATTTCTTTCATCTGTGCAGACAGAGGTTTTTAGTTTTTTGCACTGTGCCTTCAGATATCTGGTAACCAAACCAGGTTTTCTCTGGATTTTTGGTGTTTTTTAACATCTTCTTGTAGCGTTTTTCTCACAATGGAGATCATATATAAAGAAAATTAAGCTCAAAATTGCTTTTCTGAGCATGTCTTTGTTTAAATTGTTGTGAATCAGGAGCAGAGGAAAAATGCCGCTTGTAGCTGTGGCGTAGAAGCCATAATTGGAGGACCGAATGCTCTCCCTGCTCTGCTCCATTCTAATGCATTCACTTGCAGACGAATAGATTTGCGTACGACTTCATCTAAGCTGGCTTTTTCTTGTTTAAAAGACCGAAGTAGGGGTTTGAAAATACCCGACACAGAAGTCACATGCTGGTCCCCTTCTGTTAACTCACAGTTGTGTGAGGTTTTCTTGCCTGGCATCTAGGGGGTGTAAGGAGTTTGACGGCTTCAGTTTCTATCATTCCTTAGTGGTTGTGGGAGTGTTGCAGAGCAAATAGTCCTGATGAGGGAAGTTGGTTGCCATGGGAGAAGTGTGCGAGGTTATGTGGCTGGTATGTGTCCAAGCAGCCTCTGAATGAATGCAAAGACTGGAGGCTTTTATTGTAATGCTTAACAGAAACAAGACGAGAGGTTTTAGCCACTATGATAGGGACTTTTAGGTGTTTCTACCTCATTTCTGCAGTGTTGGCTGATTTCCTGTTGGAGTGACAAAGAAGTATTGTAGAATGTTTTACTAAAATATTTGTCCATGGCATATTATAGGAAATAGAGAAAACAATGATGATGTTCTGAATCTAGAAACCTAGAATAATGTAAGGGTAAGGATTACTTGGATGTAATTACTTATTTTTATTTCTGCCCAAATCATGTAGAATGATTTAAAAATAATTTTTTTGGCACAAGCAGCAACACAATGCAACAATCTTGATGTAAGAGTGTCATTTTTGAGAATTTCCGTTTATTCAGTTGTGGGATCAGCCTCCAGCATTTAGATGGGGTCTTCTTTGTTGACAACAGTAAATATTTTCAGTGTTATTTCAGTATTTCCCTGATTATTTCTCAATTCTTCCCTCTTTTTCCACCAGGAGCGCAGTCGAAATAAACAGTAACCTTCAAGCAAGCTCTCTGCTGGAACTGCAACACTAATGATGTTAAATCAAACCTGCCTAACCACAAGGAGGAAAGGCTCTCCCAATCTTTCCGCTGAAGAAGACAATGTATCCAAACACTTGAACATGACAAGAGGTGAACTCATCTGTATCCATTGACTGGTGCATCGAACCTTTTTGTTTCTGCTTCACAAGAAAAGAAGTGTAACGTTCTTTGACACTCAGTCTTTCAAGCACTTTCAGTCCCTCTAAACAGCCTCTGCCAGTATCCTTAACGCTGTAATTCTGTTCTTTGATTTTGTTTTGTGAGCTACTAACTAATTAACCAGAGTAGTCAGAAAATTCCATCACGCTTCTTCTTTTTTTTTTTTTTTTTTTAAAGCCTCAATTGTTTGAGATATCACTGAGCGTCATCAGTCCCTGAAGACAATTACAGACAAAAAATGATTCTTGTACTGGAATCTGTATTCAGCTGTCTGATCCATTGAGACGGAGGCTGCGGATGATTGACAGGGGGAATAAATAATTGGGTGAACGGCCACAATCATACCAATCGTGTTAGCCTTCTTTGACCTGATCTGTTCTTTCTGCATCTCTTTCTGTGTATCAAAAGATTAGTGACACAGCGGCCTGGTGACAGCAGGCTTGTGCTAATCTTTCATTTCTTTTGTCCTTTTCTTTTTTTTGTTGAAATTCTGTCATTCTAAAGTGCATTTGTTTGAGGAGAAACCTGCTGCTCTGGTAGACCATCACTGGTTTTATTGGTGACCATCTTTACTGTTGATGTATTCTGTCTGATCTTCAGGCTCAGCCAGATTATTTGTCCTGGACAACAGAGCTTTTTTTTTTTTTTGTGGAGAACCTCCACCTGATAGACTTGAGGTTCTTCCCAAAAGGCTTCCATCAGCTGCACAGATGCATCAGTTTTCTCCTCTTTGAAAGTCACCAGCTAAATAAAGCTTATGTTTAGTGCAAACATTTGCGTTTGTGGTTTTTCCTCTTTAAACACATTTCAATGATAAACAGTACATTAAAAAAATTCCATATTCTAATAAAGGCTTCTGAAATCTAAGAAACTCTTTGGACATTCGGTTTTAGGTTATTACTTCAATGTTCTACCTTTTGTATTTCCTGCTTTTAAATCCTTCACAATTCCACATAAAAAAGAAAAAGATCCACATAAAAAACGTCAGTGTGCATCATACCCCTAAAGATTATCTTGATTATTACATTAGCAACAGCTGAGATGATTTATTTTTTATTACTATGGTTGATACAATAGCTCAAATTCATGACTTGTTTTACACTGATCCCCTAACTGACCTTTTAAATGGTCCAATTTTTGTCTTTTTTTAATAAATTGGTTTAAACCTGAGCATGCTAGCCTGAGGAGGAGGCTGGTACATTTGTTGGCAGCACGGTGTGGTTGCTGTGGAAACGGTTAAATAAAGAGAATGTGCTCCTTGTGTCTGTTGGATCACTGTTGCCGGCAGGTCGTGGTGAAATGTTGACTTGGATTGACTCACCTCTGGAAAAACTGTTAAACTGTAGGCAAAAAAAAAACGAATAGTTAAAAATATGAAAAAAATACCAATAATCTTCATTTAAAAGACTCATCTGGTCTTTAATGAGGTTGTAAACTATTTAACCACACACTAAAAATTTATTTGCTACAGCAGAAATTCCTGGAATTATTTATAGAGGGATTTATTTATTAGTGCATTTACGCTTACATAATTGAGGATTTCTTCCACCTTCTATGCAGAGTAGCTTTTCCTGTGAGAGCTTAACTAGTCATAAGCACTGATTTGCAATCCTTTGAAACAAGCCTGGTTAGATCAATCTTTGTTTCAGCTCCACAAACATACTATAAAGGAATGGAGGGAGTTCAATCTCCATGAACCGCACAGCCTGTAGGGGCTGTATTCGCATGTCGGTGCATGAGTAAATTTCATTTCAGAAACACTGATAGAAATGATGCTCATTGGTTTTAAGCTGGACTGCATCAGGCTGTGCGGTAGAGAAGCCTTCATTAGTAAACTTACGGTAGTTTTGATGCTTTGTAGATTCTGTTTTGTTCAAACTTAAAATATATTTACATTTCGAATAACAAACTACGTTGGCCTGGTAACTTTTGAATTTACCCGCAGGTAGAAGACACACAGATTACTTTAACTTTCACTTGAATTCGATTTAGTTTATTCAGAACCACGAGAAGGCTTTTTTTCCTCTGAGAGAAAACAAGTAACTGTGTGGAGGAAGGCAGTAGAGACTTGCTTTATGTGTGATCCTGATCAAAAATAACCTCAGTGTTCTGCATGGTGGTACCAGAAGCCAAGATGATGCCATCTGGAGTAACTTCATGGTTCGACAGTGTGTGTCTGTGGCGATTTGGGTGAATAATTAACCAAGAGCAAAGGCATCAAAGAAAATGTAAAATTCAACATAATCATATATAACACGTTTTACTCCAGCATTTTTTAAATAGACTAATAGATGAAGAAATTTGATAAATGCATACACTTTAAAAAAACAGCATGTCAACAGGAGATTGAAACAATTATTTAGCAAAGAAAATAACAGCAAAATTGATCCTTACTGTGGTGGAAAAGCCTTGAAATAGAAAAATACAGATGTGGACGTATCTGTGAATTTTTTCCTTCTTTAACATGAAAGAAAAATAAAAAATGATTTATTAAAGGTAAAGACCAAAATCTGAGCTGGACATCATTGGATTAACATGCAGGAGAAACGGCTGAAAATCTCTAAATTATGTGTTCTGAGCATCTTTTAGACATGTGTAATGGATGCATTACATGATGTTTTCTTTGTGTTTTCAGTGCTTCAATGTGAGCAAATTCACTAAACTGCAATGTCTGCTTTAACAAGCGTTCCTCCTATCAGAGTCTGTCCACTAGAGTGCACCATCCCATCACCATGTGTAAAGCCTCTGCAGCTCTCAAAAATCTTTTCTTGTTAAAAGGAAAGCTCTCCTTCTTCTAAAGCCCTCCAACTCCTACACACACAATCATACCAGGATGAGAAGCACTTGTTGTACTTCCACTGTTTCTTTTTTTTAAATAGCAATTAATTCCAGCAAACGTAAGTTATGCTGAGGAAGATGAAGGATGGAAGCAGTGAGTGAGAGGAATTCTCTTTTATGTGCATCAAGAAGGAATGAAGAGCTGTAATTACGATATTGTAGGCTTTGGATTAAAACTCGTCTCCTTTGTGTACTAATTTACATCCGTCAGGTTTTCACAGGCAGCCTTTGAAAAGACCACACTTCCATTTGTGTGGAAGCTAAACAGGAAACGTGCTTTTTATTTGCCTCTCAGTGCCCTCTCAATTGTGCGTGATGTTGCAGAGATGCACAAAACGTGCACAACACCGGTTTAATTAAAGACCCCGGCTGTGACATAGATTTGGCCTTGTGCATTTAAGAGACAAAAACGAGGATTTTTCTTCAGTGTTTCTTAAATTGTTTACCCTGCCTGCTCACCTTCCTTCATCCAGTTCCCCAGGCTTGTTCTATTTTGCTCTACCACTTAAGAATCAGAGAAACTGACTAACAACTTTAATGCCACCATGAGGTTAATTTGCTCTGGTCAGATCTGTTTCAAGAGACTGCCAAGCAAACTTTTTTTTATACCCCAATCCGTCAAAATGTCCTTCTGGAGGGAGAATCTGGGAGCGAGGATAAGAGAAGAAGCATCCTCCTCTCTGAGAGTTGAAATGCCTTTGAAGTCTCAGTCACTCTGAAGACTCATCAACACATGGCTCAAGGCAAGGTTAGCGCAAGTCTCAGGGTTGGCACTTCCTCCATGTTGCAAGGTTCTCACACTTGAGGCCATGTCACTCAAACAGTCCTCATAGAGAATTAGTGCTTCTGATAACTATGTTAACTGACAGACGGTTGATCTCAGAGCAAACCTTAATGCACATATCTGTGAAAGATCAGACACTGGGAAGGAATCAGCAGATTTGTGATCAAATGTTCAAAGCTCATGTATGTTTCAGCGTATTATCAGGCGAGCCACGTGCATTTATAAGAGATTGTGAATAATAGTAGGTATTCTTATGGCGCTTTTCCAAGGTGTCTCTGTTGCCATGGTTATATCAGTATCTGTGAACAAGTCTGAGCATTTGCAGAACTCGTCCATATGGTACAAACACGGCAGAACAGGCCGTGCTGTTGTGCACTCTGTGACCTGATTATCATGAACCCAAATATTCTTGCAGATCCCCTCATGCAGGTGTTGGAAGGAAACATTTTTTTAAAAAAACATGCAGGTGATCGACATTGAAATGATTTTTACCAAATATCAAGTGTTCTCTAATTTTAGTTGTATTCTCTGGCATGTTTAATTAAGATTAAAAAGAGATGCTGTATTACTGTTTACGTCATCATGTATGATACTTACAAAAGGAGGAAGCAACAAGAAAATAAATACATTAAAAAAAAAAACTTTGTTAGAGCTGCTCAGTAACTCAAACCACAAAAGTTCCAGAAGTTTTTATAATTCACAATAACTCTAAAGATCCAAAGATGGATTTTAGTGAGTTGAATTTGGACTTGATGGAATTGATGACATCACATAAAACAGCAAGGTCTAAAAATTTATGTTACGGCCTACTACCTCTTTAAATAGAGAGAAATGATGCATTATCCATTCATTTATCATCCACTCATACTCTCATGATGCCTATAGGATCACTGGGAGGTTGCCAGTCTTTTGTAGGGTCATTTTTTTGACTTTAAGAATGTATTATAATTTTATATTAATTTGCTTCCTGCATTATTCTGTTTATCCTTCACATTAATTTTAAAGGCATTCTTAATCCCTCGGTAAAGGTGAAGGACTGGTAATCACACAACCAAACTGTTAACCCCTTGACACCTGAATTTATTTCCAGCTATGAAACAAAAATATAACTTACGTTTTTGCTTCAATAGAAGCAAAATAAAAGGTATGTAGTTTGATGCATATTTGCATTGTAGGTGTCAATGCAGTATTATAGTTTTCATTGCTAGGAACATCAATTAACACATTCATTCATTTATTGATTCATCTTCTGCCGTTTTATCCCTTTCGGGGTCACGTGGCTGCCGGAGCCTATCCCGGCCACTTGTGGGCGAAGGCAGGCTACTGGACAGTTCACCAGTCTGTCGCAGGGCATCAATTAACACAGTAAAACTGAATTTGAGAAAATGAGAATAAACACATTATAATGGAAATATTAGACATCTTTAAAATTTAATTTTTTCTATTGGTTTTAAATGTCTTTTAAATGTGATAGTTATCAATCTGAAACATTTTACATCTTGGAAAAAAAAATCACATTTTCTTTTTTTGAATGTGTCTTAGCAAAACCTTGTATCTCTTTTAACCCTTGTGCGCTCTTAGATGACCTCACCCATACTTTGACTTGTTCTCCCTACCATGACAAAGGTGGATAAAGGTGGAAAGATTTCATGTAATCCATGGACACCAGTGAAGATCACAAATCATTGAAGAAAAAAGGTTCAGACCACTGTCTAGTGGGTCTAGATGACCCAACTCCCAACGTTAAAGTACCTAGGATAGCACAAGGGTTAATTAAAGACTGTTTCTGTTCATCACCTGGTTGTGTGCTGAATCATGTTCTCCTCCGCTTTCTGAGCCTGTTGTTGAGCCTGTGACACTGATATTTTTCTGTATTTGTTTAAAGAAAAAAGTTAGACAATTCAGTTTGTTACTCAATATAACTTTATCTAAAATGTGTACTTGTTTTTTTAAATGAAAATGTTCTCTAATTGGACAGTCAGCCCCTTTCTCAAATGTTTAATGGTTGCCGCTTCCAGAGAAATTGACTCTATGATGTTTGGAAATTGTTTTACAATCCTACAATGTCTTTTCTAAGGTTAGTCCAGATAATTTTTCTTCTTTTATTCAGTTAACACACACCTGAACCCTTCAAAACTCATAGTTACCTGTAATCAGGGAGCCGTCACTGTGATTGATGTACTTACTTCAGTTCGAGTTTTACATGTTTTTCCTTTGTTTTAAAAAGCCGCTCAAACAAATGCTGCTACGTTATCCAAGACTGAATTTACCCCTTTTATTACCTTTATAAAACCAGATGATTACTAAAATAAATTAAAAAATTTGTTTATGTTCTGTTTATGTGCATCTATAAAGGCATGTAACCACAATCACAAAAGAAAAATATATCAGAAACGAGTGTTTTTATAATTCATCTGGTCATGTACGATAGTAAATTTCAGAATAAATAAAATAAAAAAGGAAAACAAGACAGACAGAAAAACAAACTTTACAGAAAGGTTTGCTAATATTTAAGGTCTCCTGGATACATTATGTGTGGTTTATAAATATCAGTTATTTGTTTCAGTGATGCCTGACTGTCTTACCTTAAGAAATGGGATAAAAAGTTCCAGGTTTTAGTAACAACTTGTAACACACTTTTACACTGAGGACAATGGCTGCCGGAGATGCAAAAGCTGTCAAAAGGAGACACTTTTTGAATTCTAAGTTATGTCCAGTGAGAGGCGGTTAGTTCACTCCAAGTTTTGCCGCTGCAGGGGGGAAATAGAATAAAAAATGTCTGAAATATAATGCATTTCAAATGAAAGGAATGTGCGTGTGAAAGAAATAGCCTGGGTGGCTCACTGAGGCCTGAAAAGCATATTTAACACACACATACATGTATACATATATATATATATATATATATATATATATATATATATATATATATATACATGAATAACCAATAATAAAAAAAAAATACTCAGCAGAAGGTTAATCCCACTCTGAGGTATAAGCACTCCTATGGAGAATAAATAATGTGAAACATGAAAGAAAATGTTTATAAACAAAAACAACAGAAAAGCTCCATGTTTGATATAAAATGTCTTAACTCAGTTTAAATGTTGCATCAAAATTCAAAGTTATTTAAGAAATCTTTGCTGACATTTTACCTCAACAACCGTTACTTTATACTGATTAAAGGTCTCACTCTGATCATCTATTTCAAAAACGTTCCCAGTGGTCTGTTACTTATGATTCTGCTGTTTTTAGGGATTAAAAAAGAAACCATCCACACTTCCCATCATCCATTTGCTTACACTCTCTCCTGCTAGCTTTACAGCCCCTCTCTCAACTTCTCTCAACTCTCAACCTAACATAATTGGTGCAACAAAAATGGCGACCAATATTGGAGCTATTCAGCCGCACAGCAGCTCAAACGGGGAAATCGAAGACCTACATGGGTCTAGTCGTCTACAAGTGGATGCATCAGAATGGAGAGGAGCAGGAAGCTTTTGGCCTGCTGATTGTAGCACCTACATCACTGCTACAAGCTTTTTTTAATGTTTTCGTTTTCTCCCGATTCACAATGATTTCACTAAAGACATACTCCATCCATCCATCCAGTAGTTTTTCCCAGGTGCAGTTAAATCCACATTCCAATAATGAAAATGCTGAAACACTGATAACAAAAACAGCGGCGCCCCTAATTTATCTACATGTGAACTAATCTGAGGAAATGCATGACGATGCAGCTTGAGTGTGTAATGTGATGCAGGTTTCTGTGACCTCTTCTTTCAGACTTTCCAAGCCTGATGGAGATTAAGGGCCGTTAAAGGCCCTCTGCTTCATGTGCAGTTTATATTGATCACATCCACTCAACCTGCTACAGCTAATGATCCGATTACAAGTATAGTGTCCTCATCCTCATCCCCCCTCCCCCCTCCATCTTCTGTTCTCCACGCCCCACCCTTCTGCTTTACTTCTCGCCCAGTCTTTGTGCTTCGTTGTTTTCTGTGGCATTTGCCCTGCTGTTATCGGCTCTGGGGCGAGTTGATCACACGCCCCTCCAGGTAAGCCACTGTGTGCGTCCTTGGTACCAGTTTTCTCATCCCTTGGTTTTCTGTGATGCCGCCATCTCCAGCCACCATGACGGCATTCTGATGAGCTTCACCTCTGCTTGAGAGAGACAGATTGACCTATCACAGAGAGCTAAATGAGCTGAGACAGTCCGAGAGTCATCACCTGAAACAGCACAGAAACCCCAGATCTGCAGACATCTCCGCCTCTGCTGGCATGGTCAAACACTCCAGAGGGACAACTTTACAAGACTACCGCAGTTATTAGCACTGACAGGAGACCATGGACAACTTCTTAGTTTGTACAATACACGATGCTGCTAATTCAGGGGGGAGTTCCTGACTCCTTCGAACTTGAATGAAACTCTTCAAAGTTAGGTAACCATTTCATTTTGGCTGTATGGGCAGATTCTAGCGACAATCCAACTAATTAAAACGAACATGAAATAGAATGATTCCATTGTTACACTTGTGAGATCCAGAGATTTATTCAGGCTTTCTAATATATAATCAATCAATCAATTGATCAATCAATCGATCGATCAGTCCATCCTTCCGTCCGTCCATCCATCCATCCGTCCATCAATCAAGCTTTTAATGTCACTTGCCCTTCATACAGATGCATTGCAGACAAAATATTTGGTAGCATGAGAGTGAAGGTAGAAACAATAAGATGAAAAGGGGGAATAAAAAGAGCAACCCCACTTAAACGAACTGAGACCACCTCGAAAAATGGGTCAGAGAGGGGTTCCTGTTCTCGGACCAGAGTCCTCTTGGGTGTATTTAGACTGAAAATTTGTTGTGGATTTTCAGAGAAAACAAACTCTGGTTCACTTAGAGCGGACTGAATGTGTCCAGTCTGAATACACTTATAGAGTGACTTTCATGAGACACAGCAGCAATACTGTCATGGTGCCTCTGTCAGCTCGCCTCCCCCTCCCCTCTCTGCTCTGCTCCTGACTCCACCAGCTGTAACCACTCACTTCATCGAGCCTCTGCCTTTCATAAGGAGACCCAGCTCCAGTATTCAACGCCAGTTCGTTGCCCCTTATGGATTCCATACCCACGAGTGTCAACTGAGTCGGATGTCTTCACGAGCAGTTCCAGTGTTCAAGTGGAAGAACCTGTTTACGCTGACCGCGCTACTACCTCTAGCCATGCCTCGTCAAGTTCAAGACTTTGGAACCCCATTCAAGTTCAGACCCGCCTCTCGCCATCACTCCAACTGCTAACTGGAAAATAAATGCATTACTTGCCACTCCACTTACCTGTGTATTCCTTACGGGTTCCAGCATCTGGGTCTGTCTCGCATACGAACCATGACAAATACAATGCAATGACCACATAAATATAGCAATATAGTATCTCAAACAGTCTAAAAGAGAACAGAAGCCATTTTTAAATTTGGTAGCACTCTTTGGAACCATGCAGTCTTTCTCTCCCATGGTGGCTCAGCGCTGGGAAATGAAGATAATGACTCTTTATGAGTTGACAGAGCCAGAGAACTGCACCAAGAGTCCAGAAGGGAGTCTAAGCTGGGTAAAAACACAGCGTAAAGGTAAAATGAAGAAGAATCTTACATCAGAAATTGCAAAAGAGGTATGAAATGGTTTGAATATCATAATGGATAGGAAAATTAACTGCACAGTGGTCAACTGTCCACACCCCATCTTCCCTTTAGAACAGCTAAACAGCTTTTTCACAGTTTCACTGACCAACTGGATTTAACAACTCCTATTTCTACTCGGCAACCCCGTACCACTGATGAACAGCTGATAATCTTCATCCTGCCCAGAGTAAAACCCAACAAGGCTGCTAGGTCTGAAAAGGCAATGGACTACTCCGTTTCGCAAGGTGTTCTAGCATCTTCTAGACATCAGCACAAATCTGACCGGTGGAAGGAATCCTCTATTATTTCACAAACCTTAAATAACTAGAGGGCTAAATGCATGTCAGCTTGACATCAGTTCTGTGTGAAATGTATGGAAAGGGCCGTCTGTCACCAACTGTTGGCTGAGCCAGCAGGCAAACTGGAGTAGATCCAAATAATCGGGGTAGTGAGGATGAAAGTATTATGTTTTTGGACACAGTCATCATGCAGCTGGACTTCACAACCCCACAGTTAAGGACTTTATTTGTGGACTTTCATCAGCTTTTAACACTGTAAACAGCTACCTGTTATTATTCAGACCTCCACCACCACCTGGTGATAAAGACCTTTTTTAAAGACAAGCCACACACTGCACACTGCAATGAATTTAAACACACGGCTGTGTCCAATCCCCCATTTTGTTTTCTGTGTGCACCACCTGCACAAAATGAAAGAATGACAATTGTAAAGTTCTCAGAAAACTTGGCTCTGGTTGCAGATCTGAGAGAGACCCAGAACCTGACAGAGCGCCAGCAGGAAGTCCTCAGTCTGGCTTTGCAGCAAGCTCCACTGAGCTCAGCTTCACAAACACAAAGGAGCTGTGGTGTGAATGCAGAAGACAGGCCAATATGGGCTGCAGGTGGACCAGATACAGAGCTCCAAACACCTCAGAACACTGACTGACACTTGCCTGTTCTTTTGGAAGCAGGTGGTCTCTATAAAAATGGCAGAACGTCTCCATCTGCTGAGGAAGAGGAGACATTTTGAGATCAACAAAGGTGTTTTAAAGCCTAGATCAAATTAGTAAAAAAAAAAAGGTAGCATTTTGACGTAATTTAAAACAAATTAACCCTTGTGCTATCCTGGGCACTTTAACATTGGGAGTTGGGTCATCTAGACCCACTAGACAGTGCGCTGAACCTTTTTTCTTCAATGATTTGTGAACCTCACTGGTGTCCATGGATTACATGAAATCTTTCCACCTTTATCCACCTTTGTCATGGTAGGGAGAACACGTCAATGTCAGGGTGGGGTCACCTAAGATAGCACAAGGGATAAAGCACACGTCCCTTCACTGATGTGTTCTAAAACTCCTAGCAAGTGAAAGCTGGCAAAACTTTGATTTAAGCACACTTTTTGTTCAGAAATGTGTTTAATTTAATGATCATCAAGTCCATTGTTCTGCTTTTTCAGTGTTTGCTTGACTTTTGATCTTGTTCCTAAAGACTAAATCAATTAAAAAAAATTAATCTTCTAAACATTTTTGGCTCAACATTAAATACTTTAAAACCCATTGTTTTACTTAAAAGTAGAGTCAAATAAAGTGACAGAACTGGGTCTAATCTCAGGCGCAGCTGAGTGCTAGAAGCTGCTTTCTGTCCTGGTTCTATCAGTCAGCTGCAGCAGCGAGGGATTCACAAGCTCCAAAACAAAACAGGAACAAAACACAGAGAGAAACTTCAACAAAGTCTGCAGCAAAACAAGCACAGAAAAAAGCTGTTTT
The DNA here is from genome assembly GCF_053564925.1 of Oryzias latipes. Taxonomy (NCBI): domain Eukaryota; kingdom Metazoa; phylum Chordata; class Actinopteri; order Beloniformes; family Adrianichthyidae; genus Oryzias; species Oryzias latipes. Next base: position 21,512,016 of record NC_136256.1, on the reverse strand, counting down.
CACTTAAAAAGTGTGGTATATTTGAAACGTATGGGTCTAAAACAACTCTGTATCCCAGAAAGTGTTTATTTTTTCAACCATTGGACATTTTGCTGTTTGGCTTTGAAGAACGTCTTTTGGTGAAACATTTGGGCCCGAGCTAGAATTTGAACAAAAGAACATCAATTATATCCAGAACCAACAGAGCTATGAGAGTAAGACCACAAAGGCGGATGGGAAGCTTGTAAAGAGCTTTGCTCCCTGGAGGAAAGGGTTTCCTGTGATGCGTGTCCAAGGAGGGACCACGAGGATGCATCTCTCTCAAACTTGATAAGAAAAGGGCCCGAATCAGGGTTTCATCTCCTGTACAAACCTGCAGAAGCAATGATCTTTAAGACACTTGGAGATCACTGACCCTATAAGTGCTGTGTACAAGTTAAAGCTTTGATATTTTTTTCAGGCTGGGTAAAGACACTGACCTTGGCTGTTACTGCAATTACATCATAGGGCAGCTCCCGCTCTCATGCATATTAATGCATGTTCTGGAGGCATCTCCCACACTTTGATTGCCTGGGATCTGAGCTCGCCTTTGCATGTCAAGTGCATCTGGACACGAAGTGCATGTAATGGTTTTCTGCTTCAGGAGAGATACAGACTGCGAGCAAGACTAGATCAAAGGTGCACATATTTTAGACTGCAGGTGGATGAGAGACACTGTGCAAGTCCGTTAAGAAAGAAAACAGAGGATGACTTGCATAAAAATAAGTGAAAAGCATCATTCAATCTAATATAGAAATGTGTTTTAATAAACTGTCAGTCGCAACAGTTCAACAAAAACATTTTGAAATTAAATTTTTGTTTATTTGAAGACTTAAAGTCCCATTCCGATCATCTTTGGATCTATTGCAAAGAGGTTTCCAGTGTTTGTTTTTTTTAAAATTATGATTATGCCATTTTTTGCCAAAAAAACAAACAAAAAAACTGTTGTTTTCTGGGACATAGTTTCTGCAGAGTGGCAGGAGTTCATTAGGCATTTGCCTCTGAGTTGTGGGTGGGACTGTTGGTGCAGTGTGAGCCTGCACTCATTTTCCATCGTCCCTTTGTTTACACTCTCTCCTGCGAGCTTACAGCCCTAACAATTCCAAACTAACATTGCCGGTGCAACAAAATGGCGAGCAATATCGGAGCTATCCATCTGTACAGTTTAGAGCCAGATACCAGCTTGGACAGGACACATACATGGATCTATTTGTCTGCAAGTGCATGGATCAGAACGGAGCAGGAATCTTGTAGCCCACCAACTGCAGTACCTACGTCACTTCGACAGTCTTTATCCAATTATATATTTTTTTATCTGCTTCTGACTTACAATGATTTGAATAAAGACATACTGTTTTCATCTTAATTTTCTTTTTATATATGTCTTCCATCATGAGAAAATACTACAAGAACTTCAAAAATACAATTTTTATTGGAGTAGTAGTAATCCCAAATAATATAATACTTTTTCTGCGGGCAGCATTTTACATCATTACCGCCAACGGTGTGAAAACAGGAACCCCCGCCGCCCCAAATGACAGACATGCCCTGATAACAGAAGAGGTTGTTTTTTTATCTAACTGGATGCTTGTGCAGGTATCTTTGCTGCCAGCAGAGGGGCCTGTTGCAACAACATAGACTGTTTGGATCCATTTTTAGCAGCCAAATAAAAATTGAGACCCTCAACACATAAACCACTGACTCAGTTATGCTAAACTCAAGTGACATATTTGCAGATTTATCTTTTGCATGTAGAATGTCATTAGAATTCAATAATATTCCTTTTTTACTCAAAGGTTTCAATTCCTGAAGTAATATATCTGCAAAACAATACTTAAAAATATTAGATTGACTTTAAAGAGAGAATAGAACATCAAACTGCTCCTCTGACCATAGTGTTTAAAGCAAACAGACTTCTGTTCATGTGAAGCCAAACTGCTCTATTCTTCCATTGCCATGAAAGGCCTAGAACAATTACCTCCTCAGAGGTGTGATGGAGCTCTGTGCACCAAGAAGTCAACAGGGGACTCACCGCCATGTGAACGAGCTTCAGCTGCTGCTACAACAAAACGCCTTTGAGGTGGAAAAAAGGAACCCCTGCACATAACAAAGGAGCTGTTTTTTTATTTCTGCAAGTGTTGTGTAAAAATGCGGAGCAATCCATTTGTGAACTGGGGATTCAATTAAACTGAAACAAACTAAAGACAATAAATTAGTGGTGTTCACTTTTATTAAATCTCCATAATGAGTAAATTAGTGGGTCTCCATCTGCGGCATCGCAAATTTACAGCCACACATGCTGGCTATATTCACAGATTCCTGCTGGGAGTGTTGGTGCAAGATAAACATACACAGATTATTTCACACATGTTACAGCAGCAAAAGTATGAAATGCAAAAAAAGTGCCAAGAGTGCACAGTGGTGGGTGTATGCCCTGTGTATTGCACACTTGTTGAGTAAATGTTTGAATTGGGAATGCTTAATTTACAGTAGAAACTGTTGATTACGATAAAAAAAGAAAAAAAAACGTTGTTCTCTGCTTTATATTGATCTATCCCCTGACCCCTCCACCCCATCTCCTCTGCAGCCCTCCCTCTGTGATTATTTTTCTTCCTGTGTCAGAGAGCACTGCAACATAAATCTCTGATCCATCGCATATTCACGATTCACCCTGCCAGGATACGACTCATACCCCCATCGAGGGGTATGAGCTTGTTTTATCTTCCTCATCTATGAGAAGATAAGCTTGAAAATCTGCCAAAGAAAGACTAAAGAAGCAAATGTCTTAGCTGACTCATGTGACCTAGATTCAAGATGATCCGCTTCAAAACTCTTTGTTTGTGAGACTTCTTACAGCCAATGTTAAATAAAACTGTTGTGGACCTCATATGATTGAAAAGGAAAATGCAAACCGGTGAAGTTTGATTCCACATGGAGAAACAGTTAAATATAGATTGAAATGAACATGCAGGCAGCCTGAAGGTGACTGGGAGTAATTGCAGAAACATTGCAACCCGTAATTAAAGTTTTAATCATCAACACTTTATCTGAACGGAGTAAATCAATTCACATCTCAGTTTAAATTACAAATACTTTTCAGAAATCCTTGTGCCATTCTGGACGTCTACAAACAATAAACAGAGGGTTGTGCTGTATGGATAAACACACAGTCACAAAAGTACACAAAAACACACACAAGCAGACACACACATTTACATATTATCTGCAGCCATCTGCTCAAAATGATAGGTAATTAACTCAGGCTGGTCTTTATCCATGGCGGCTGCGCTGACATGTACTGTAAAATCTTTTCAGCTGAATATCTGTGAATCAAGAACTTGTAAAGATTGAGAGAACATGAGGATGAGTGAGAGGAAGGACGAGAAGACGGACTGCACCGTGTTTGTCAATCACGCTGCATAAACACATTGAGGCATTGCAGCAAACCATTATGGTGATGGGGAGGAGGGGGAAAAATGATGGAAAGAGGACATGCTGGGTCAGAGAGGCCGTCCATACGCTCACAGTCACACGGGCACATAGTGGATCAGGAATGTGTGTGTGTGGATGCCATTGAGCTCACCTACAGTTTTCAGATGAAGGTCAAGCTATGCTGAACTTCACTGTGAAGGCTGAAATAGAGAAATCCACAAGCTAATATTGGCACAGTCTCCTTGAATTAAAAGGAAAATAAATTGGAGTCTGATTTGCATTTTGTGTTGTCTTATCACAAAGCATAGACTAAATAGTTTTTTTTCTCTTTGACCACACAATATTAGAATATGCTGAAAACACAAAGCATTAACTGCAGTGTGGGATTTTGATTAAAGAGGCATGTCCTCTTTCACAATAAGGAGAGAAGCTCCATGTCCACCAGCCTGGTTGGAAACTGCTTTAGAGTCAGCAGCAATATAGCAGCCTCAGAATAATTAGACTGAGCATGGAGGTGGGATTACAGGTAAAGGGAATCATGGAGCCCGGGAAGAGATGCTTGCAAGAATCTTTACAAAAAATAGTGGACTGTAGTTGATGTCAGAAGCTGACAAAAACAAGAGCGAAGGAGCGTTGCAGAACAAAACTAACAAAAGACAGAAAAGCTGATTAAATGTTGGATATTGTGGAAAGTTTAAAGACCTACTACAAAGAAAATTGTGTATAGCATTTTTCTCATAACAGGGAAAATGTATAAAGTAAAAATAAGCTTAAAATTTCATTTCTGAGGACAGATTTTCTTCATTTAAAACATGTTGAATCAGAATTAGATGAAAAAATGCCATTTGAAAAAGCTTGTAGTTGATTGTAGAAACAACAATCGGCAGGCCACAAGCTCCCTGCTCCACTCAATTCTAAGGCATCCGCTTGCAGACAAATAGATTCATGTGCGTCTTCGTTTTCTTCGTATGAGGTGGAATCTGGGTCAAAACTTTACAGCTGGATAGCTCTGATATTTCTCACCATTTTTGTTGCACTGGTAATGTTAGGTTGGGGTTGTGAGGGGAAGGTAGCTAGCGCGAGAGAGTGTAAACAAAGGGATCATGGGAAATGAAGGAAGATTCACTCTGCTGCAACAATCCCGCCTACAATACAGAGGCGAATTTCTAATGAACTCCTGCCACTCTGCAGAAATGATGTCCTAGCCCTTGTGCTATCCTAGACACTTTAACATTGGGAGTTGGGTCATCTAGACCCACTAGACAGTGCTCTGAACCTTTTTTCTTCAATGATTTGTGATCTTCACTGGTGTCCATGGATTACATGAAATCTTTCCACCTTTATCCACCTTTGTCATAGTAGGGAGAACACGTCAATGTAAGGGTGGGGTCATAGGATAGCACAAGGGCCAGAAAGCAACACTTTTTTTTATTTGGGCAAAAAAGGGCATCATGATGATTAAAAGAGCACTGGGAAGGCTTTTAAAATAGATCAAAATATTATCTGAGTGGGACTTTAACAGAAACAGGTGAAAAAATTCACAAACACTGTACAACAGTGTCCTGAGGACACATGTTTGAGGTCTGCATAATAAAGATAAATGACTAAAAACACCAACAGCCCCTATGCTTTGATAGATTGAGGATCTAAGTCACAGAAACACACAGGGGGAAACCCAATCAATATGACTACGAGGATAAGGATAAGACAAACTTAACAGTCAACACACCAACAGCAAAACAGCTCTGTTAAAGGTGCTGCATGTGATGCTTTTTTTATTCTATTTTGTTGTGTCTAGATCTTTGGACTGGTTGTTCTAATAAAAACTAACAGATGAGGGTGCAACTTCCTACAGATATGCAGTCTGACTCCCCTCCAGCTGCAGTGTCCCTCCTCAGACATCGGCCAGACGTGTCTGCATCAGTCAGCGTGATACAAGCACACTAATGCACGAGTCCGGCAAACAAGCTAACAAGTGCAGCTGTGGTAATTGCAGTGATTAGAAGATAAACGGCTGGAGAAAACCACTCTTTATGGTGGCAGCGCCCTGTGTGACCTTTTACAAAGTGATTCGACATCAGCACAACTGGCGCCATTATGAACTGGGCGATCATGGTATGAAACATGAAAAAGGCAGCTGATGCAGATGCAGATGTCCTGTCAAAGTGAACAAGATTTTTTTTGTCCAAACATTTGCTTTTTTGAAAATCATCTGACTGATAGCCCTTTTTTGTATGTGTGCATGAAGTCAAGAGAGAAAATATGCTCCTGCATTTCTACTAGTTTCTTTATTTACGTTCAATATTTTCTTCAAATTCTGATCATTAAAGCTTCTTAAAAGTACTGCACTTAAACTTCTGTTTGCAAAACAAAAAACATTTGTCTGTTATGAATAAAATTCTACGTTATCTGAGTAGATTTTTGAGAGAGAACAAACATTCCCTATACAGTAGTATATTATATACATTGTGATTTTATGTAAATTAAACCGCATTGATTTACACTGTTAGAATTCATTAAATTAAGCTTTAATACTTATTCTTAATAATAATAATAATGGATTGGATTTATCTGCGCTTTTCAAGACACCCAAAGCGCTTACATTATGTCCATTATTCATTCACTCCTCATTCATACTTGGTGATGGTAAGCTATGGTTGTAGCCACAGCTGCCCTGGGGCAGACTGACAGAGGCGTGGCTGCCATTTCGCGCCTACGGCCCCTCTGACCATCACCGGGATCATTCATGCGCATTCACACACCAGTGGAGCCACACTGGAGGCAAGGAGGGTGAAGTGTCTTGCCCAAGGACACAACGACATTTTGGCTGGTGGGAGCGGGGATCGAACCGCCAACCCTTCGATCATTGGACGACCCACTCAACCACCTGAGCCACTGTCGCCACGTGGATGTAAAGCATCATTATTTAAGCTAAATAATGATGCTTTTGATAAAATAAGCCAAAATACTCATTTTCTGCTAATCTTTCTTTAATGAAAATTAATAAAAAGAAATGTTTTTAATTTTGTTATCTAGATTTATGTTATCATGTTTTTTAATTTGATTATATTTTCATGTTTTTACTGTGGTAGTAAGGCATTTATAGGTGATTTTAGTCTGTATGCTCGTTTTTAAGAAAATGGATGGATGGAATAGAATAGAATAGAATAAAAACTTTATGGTTCCACAAAGGGGAAATGATTTAATTACGGTACCTTAAGTGTCCTAGATTTACAGTGAATTGTATGGTTTCAGATTTTGATTCATTTTTTTTATAGAAAAACAAATTTTTTGATTCCACAATGTTGCTTTATTTTTTCTAACAGCCATCTGGTAGCTAAAGCTGGTAAATCATCTTCTAAAGTAAAACAATAAATGGATCTCAGGGAGACTAAAATCCTCTGGAGGGGTCAGGGTTATAAAATAATCTCAAAGCATTACACAAGTTAGACCAGCAAGCTTCATATCCAATCAGGAAGACAAAATCCTTTAGACATATTTCTGATTTAATCTAAACTCAAGCACCAACAGATAAATAATTATCCACTTCAAGACTTATTGAGGCAAAGCGGTAAAAAATTTTTATGTTCAGAAATTTTTCCTTGCAGTGTTACGGCCTGTAAAACTGGCTTTTCACACTCACAGAGATGCAAGTGTATGAAAATCAATGCTTGGATTGCAATGCAAGGCCCTCTGGGTGAAGTAAACACTTACGGTAACTATACATTGTGTCCATGATGGAAAAGGCTCAGAAACAATACATGTGTATAAGAGGGGAGCGAACACAGATGCAGATACATACATATAATAAGAGTCTCAGTGTTCATACTTCTTACAGATGGGGATGCGCTTCTCTATTGGTTCAAAAAATATCTCAGGTTTGAACTGACTCTATTCCCATCTCCTCAACCTCCCCTATTACTCCCTCCTTCCCTGTCTGTCACACACACACTCCTCTCCCCACTTCCCAACTCCTATGCTATGAAATGTACATCACACCTCAAATCTAAGAGAATCTCTCTCAAATCTTCCCTTTGAATTATTGAAGAGGACCATGCCGGCTTGATTCTGATTACGCTCTAATCAATACGGTTCGCCTCCTGTCCTATACGATCAAATGCTTCAGAAGATCGATGCAGCCTATCAGATGAGTCATTGCAGGTGGACATGCAAAGTGCTTTGCTGAGCGCTGTTTACACTGGCACCAACCGGTGTCTTGTAAAGGGAGTGACAGATGTGATTAATGATTGACAGACATATTTGTTTTTGCTGTTTAATATGCAGCTACACCTGGTTTGTTAGAGAATTTCAGGAGGGAAATATTTACAGCCTAAAATTGATTAGTCTGTATGTGTGAGGAGAGACAGCAAAAGAGGATCATACAAAGAAATGTGATCGGTACTGCAGCCTGAATCTGATTTAAAGACTGCGTTGAAAATCATGTTTTTGGTGTTTTTAACATGTTCTTGTGGCATTTTTCTCATGATGGTGGACATTTAAAAAAATTCATCTTAAAACTGCATTTCTAAGTATTTCTTTCTTCAAAGTGTTGTGAACCAGGAGCTGGATGATGGGAAGGGGATAGGCTTACTCCAACAGACTCATCAGAGGTGAATTTGTAACGAACTACTGCCGCTCTGCAGAAACTATGTCCTAGAAAACGACAGACAAAATGTTGCTTAAAAATGCCGAAATCATATTTAAAAGACCACTTGGAATGCTTTTATAATAAATCGAAAGATGATCGGAGCGGGACTTTAATGAAGAAATTGAAAGACTACCAGAGGGCCTCAGGAGAAAAAAACTTTCAATTTCTCTAACAACAAAGAAAAAAAAAAAGAAAAGAGATCAGCACTAACAACTTTTGAAGAAAGAGTGAGGTGAACACTAACAGATATCTATAACCCTACTTTTACACAAGACACACAGGCATTCCTCTTTGAGGCCCATATAATGACTGCAGCCAGCCATGCTCTGTTATTTGTAAAATGGAGCTGTTGATGTGCGATCATTGTCCGCCTGTGCTTAAAAGCCCTCGTCTACCCTGAGATGTTGTCAGGGATGGTATGTCTTTATTATTTTTCTTTTCTGAATGTATGTCCAAAACAAACGTTTAGAAAAACAGCCTTTTGGCAATAAAGCTTTAAACCAGTGAAAGAGTGGAACAAACTTTCAACAGAACTCAAAAGATAGAAAGATTTTTGAAAAGATTTTACAGGAAAAGAACACGAAACATAATATAAATGCAATTAATTAAGTGTTCTTTATCTATGAAAGGATTATTTTCCTTTTATCTTTATAATATGACCAAATATTAGTTCTGCTAAAAGTATTTTTTAATGTGGTCTTGTTTTCTAATGCATTTTATTTATTTGTGTGTTTTGAGCTTTTTCATTTGAAGGACTTGAGATGGTAATTAGCTCTAAAAGCTATAAAGTCTGGTGCAAAGCATATCTTCGTTTGTGATTAATGCTGTTGTACATGGTTCTTATTCAATAACATTTATCATCATCATCAGACCTTATAATAGTGCTGTTATAAAGATCTTTTGAAATTGGCCTAACAAAACAAAAAAATTAATATATATATACACATATATTTTGTAGTACTGCACACAACAATTTTTTATGAGAAATCCACTCATGAGGTAGCTTTATGATGGGTTGTTTCTTCACAAACAAAAGCTGAGGCTATCTGCACACACATCTCTCCACTTGCAGGCACTCTGCAGTGAGATGGATGTACCGTCAGTTTGCGCCAGATGATGGCAGTCTTTTCTCTGTAGCAACATGCTGAATGCCGGCGCCGCATGCTTTGACTGCACGCTGCAGCTGCCCTCATTTTAATGATTTAAATCACTTGAGGTCCACCGCCACACATTTCGGAGACTTGACTGAATTTATCCTTGTTGATAGAGATCAGTGCCCTCAGCCCTGAACGTAGCCCAACTACAGTACAGGGAGAGACCTCTTCGACTGATATAATTGGATACAGCTTTCTGCTCAGATTTTACTCTGGATCCCTGCGCCCCGACTCTGGCCCTGGGGACAGATGAGAGGAATGGAGCGATACAGATTCAACAGAATGCCATGCACTACTTTTCTATCTCATTGGTCATCCTTTTATACAAACGCAGGACAAGAATGCAGACTGGTGTTTCCGATGTAAATATCTGGATTTTTGTGCCCCAGATAGCATGCTGCACACCTGCAGATGCATGAAGATTTTCTGCAATATAAATGTGTTATTACTGGTGCTAAGTGTACAAAATGGAGCAGTAAGTAATGGCATAAGTCTGGAGAAATGCATAGAATTACATGCTGCAGAAGGATGCAGGCTACTCTCAGCAACTTGAGTCTATCTGCAGCCAAAGTATGTAGTCTGAAATGCGTGTATTTTACAGCCTTTGTGTTCTTTCCATAGTGAGGAGGTGGAGGGAAAATAGAGGATACAAGTAGGATTTCTATAGGTTTGAAGCCTCCATTGTACCATTCCCAAACATAGGATCTAACATCCCATTTATGGAAACACAACAGGTCGGAATGGAAGTATCTCTTTTACCCCTCATTTGTGAAAACACACCAGTGGAAGTACACATACTCCAACCCACATATACGACCGAGCCGATTAATCTTCTCGTAGGTCCTCTCCATGTGATTGGGCATGCTCAGTAAATTCCTGCTTTTGACCTGGAGCCTGACGCACTGTTTATTGATCAGTGGGATGGCAGCACGGTACGTGTGCGCACGCGTTTGGGTGTGCTGCAGAACCACAGGGGGCTGGATGAGACTAACATCATGGTAAAGCGGCAAGGTCAGCTGAAGGACGTGGGCGAATGCTGCAGAATCATAGCTGAGAGCCGAAACCTGGCAGAGCGAGGGCCGCGCTGCAGAGGGAGAGCAGAAAATAGCGCAGCCGAGGGAGACGGAGAGGCACGGCACATAAATAACAGGGCCAAGATTTCACTGTTCTCGCGGCACCCTCTCTTTTTTGCTTCACAGGTGAACAGCAGGTGCAAATCTGTGTTCCATGAAAGCTTTCATTGGAGGGTCCAACAAATGAGGATCACAATGTGACATGGCTTACAGAGATTCCAGTAAAGAGACAATCGGAAAAGAGGTTCTATAAAAAGCCTTTGATACCTTCAATCGTATTTTTACAACGTGACTGTTATCTGCTTTTGTTACAAGAACATGTCTCAACTTGCAACATATATTATAAATGTATATATGCATTTATATCAGTCAGTGTACTAATAAAAATTTCAAGAACTTTTGAAATTATTTCAAATTCATATATCGTAATGATCTACTACAGGAAACCCAATAACTTGTATTCCTTCTATACACGATGTATGTTTGCTTTCTAATGACAACCTGCAACAGGAAGAATGCTGATTTAGGTTGAGGTGTGAGGTGCTGCAAGGAAGTTGTGGAGTGGGTGGACAAAGGGATGGTGCTAAGTCAGGGTAGACTTACTCTGCACCACCAGTCCTGCCCACAACTCAGAGGCAAAAAATCGAATTAACTGGTGGTGCTCTGCAGAAACTATGTTCAAGAAAACTACACAATTTTTGTTTGGTTCTGCTAAAAACGCCATAATCATCATGAAAAGACCACTTCTACAACAGATCAAAAGATAATCGCAGTAGGACTTTTAAATAGAGTTTATGAGGGCAGAAAACTGCGCCACAAGCTTGAACTTTTTGTTCGTCCAAAGCAGCATGATTTTCAGCGACAGGGTTATAGAATTTCTGTCAGGCTACTTAAAAACTAGGTGAGTGCCAGCTTCATTAAGCAAGGAATTTGGGGCCTCATTAAAAGCCAATAGATTTGTGGAGAAGACCTTCAGCTTTAACCCCAGATTAAGAATGAATTAGAAAAACATTTCCTCAGTCTTGTTCTTGTTGATTTCATTTCAAAGATGCATAATGAAAACATGAAAAACAGAAAGTGAACAACAGAAACGAAGTTCACCATAATGAAGAAATTAAAAGAATAAAAACAAAAGCAGAGTAGAAAAATAGATACACATTTGCAGTCAGAAAAACGAAAAAAGAAACTGTATAGAACAGCTAAGAAAAGAATATCTCTATGTATATTTAAATGTAAACCTTCATGTCCATTGTTCTTGGATTCCTGCTTTGATCCATGCTGTGGTTAACATGATTGCACTAATAATAAAACAATTGCTAGTTAAATAATCACATGTAAATTTCAAATTTAAGCAAAAATTCTAAACAGCAGTGTCTTCCATAACAATGTGTAGATTGTTATTTGATGTTACCCTTTAAGTTTATAGATTGTAACCAAAGAAATAAATCTGCTCATTCTTAATCATGAAAAACTCAAAACATGGGAATCATTAATGAAAGCTTTACAGAAAAATGTTATAATTTTAATTTTTTGCTGCACTTTATGGATGCCAGAATAAACCAGCTTCTTATACAACAATTCAGAACACCATTTTCTCTTTCCAGCTTTTTTTAGTTATGCAATTTTACCTCCCTCTTCCATAATTTCTAATCTTCTGCCTCTCACTGTGTCATCTATCGAGGGAAATTTGACCAGTGTTGTGTGATTAAAGGATCAATAGCTCGGTAATAGTGAAGAACGTGAAAAGCCAGAAGTCCAGCTACCATGACTGATTGAGATCTGTTGTCTTAGACGAGTACATGTGAGCTGAGTCCTCAGAGGGCTGAAAGGTAGGAAAATCATTTGACACTTGACAGAAAGACCTGTGGAGAAAATGTTTGGAATTCATGTGGTGTGCTGCAGAAAGCTGAGACACAGAAGCAATTACATTGCAGAATCTGAAATATAAATTAATTTGATTGATTAAATTACTTTTTTGAATTTTAATAAAAAGTTTAATTGGAAACTCACTTCTTTTAATAGTTTCATTATTTTAGATGACTGTGTGTTCCAACTATGAACACATGTTCAAATACGGAGGAAAATAAATCCTGCAAAAACTAGAAATACAATTTATATTTTTGTGCAGGTTTTAAACTTTTTTCTCTTTTGTTCCAGGTCACAACGAGGACATCAGTGAAGAAAAAAAGGGCCGACACATGGGCAGTACAATGATACAAAATGCTAACTGCAGTCTGATTAACTATCCGCAACCTAAGAAAAAAAGAAAGGAAAAAAAGACAGAATATTTATTTACTTTTGCTCTGATTATAAATGAAGAAAAATCCACAATCTTTTGATGATTTTCTAGGCTCTTTGAATTTTTTAACAGTTTCATTTTTGACTGGCAGTGGTCTAATTTACCTAATAAGTTTCTTTTTTAAATGATGCAAACATTGGAATCATCTCTAATTATTTGCAAAAGGCTTGAGACTGAACCCTCAGTCTTTTTATTACAAACCAACCACTCCAACGGACTTGTCTGAAAATAAATTGCTCTCAAATGTAAATGAAAAGTTTCAGGAAGGCATGTTCAGCTGTTATCAGATTGTCTCTTGACAAATGTATTCAAGTCACATTGTGTGGTGGACAAAGCTGTGAAATCCGCTTTTTAAAAGTTAAGAGTGGGGCGAAGTTTTGAAATGGTTCATCAGCCATTTCTTTTCTCCTATTACAGCAATTAAGACCCATTGAATCAAACATGGATATGGAGGTTACCATGACAACAGATAATTATGGTAATTACAACGTGATAGGAGTGACCTATCGCATTTACATTAAGTAAATAAGTCCACGCAAACCTTAACGCATCCTTTTAAGAAAATGTGGAAAAAACTGTGTTCTTGGCGTTAAATGAAAACTTTCGTTCGTTTTGGACAGAATGACATTTATTTAAATGTATGTCTGTAGCTCAGTCCATTCAAATGATTGTAAAGTATGGGCTAAAAATGCTGTAGGGGTAATTATAATCACGGCTTCTTACATTTGCATGTTCACATCACTGATTCCACATTTTTCTTTTTCTCTAATAAAATTGTATTTTTCTGCGAGTACTTTGGACACTATTGCATTCAAAAGAAAAACTGTAATCCTACCATGTGGATCCCTTGAACATTTACACGTATTAAGTTGTAAGAAAGAGTGCTTATAAAACACTGATATAACAAAAAGACTTCATTACATGCAGCTGCAGGAAACACTGGAGAAACCAAAGATTGGTGTTGAAGAGAATTGAATTATACTAATGTTGCACCCTTGAAGTAGACAAGAGTCTGTCTTTGTTTTGGCAACTTTATTCATCCAAAACTGAGTTAATATTTTTACTTTCTTCAGAGGCAGCTGGAGCAAGAGAATGCGATCACGATGACATCAAAACACAACTCTCTCATGCGCATGCGCACATTCCATACAAGCTGGTATTGTGCTGTCTCTAATAAGCATGCACGAAAATAAAACAGTACTGAAATAAGACAGAAAAATGACCCTTATTATAAAAATATCTCTCCTGGACAATATATAAAACTTAATATTTCCAGGCTGCAATACCAAGCAGTTGCAAGCGATAACATTTTTGCACAACTGAACACATGAAGAGTTTGTTTTTTTGGCCCGTTTTCTGTAGTTAATCTAATTTGTTTATGTTTAATAAAATCAGCTTTTTTATGTCAAAGACGTGACACAGAATCACTTCCCTTAAAGGCGTGTAAAGCTTAACAGGATGTTATGGAGTGACCACACCCTCTGAAGATTTGTGCTGTTACCTTTCAAAAAAAAATAAAGGCTTTCACAAAATGTCAAAGGGCAGCGCCTGAGCGTCAAGGAGAAGCGTCGGCTGTCACACTCACGGCGTCCGTGGTGACCTTCAAGGTCAGGTGCTATCCAGCGCAGGTCACTGAGTTCTTGTGCGCATCGTCCTGAGTCTGTGTGGACTGCATAAGTGACATAAGCTACAACCACCGCGTGTCAGGAAAACACGGGCAATGTGCAAAGATTGACCCCCAACTTAACATCCTGTCAGCTAGTCCACCTTAACAGGACCAAGAATTACAGTGGATGTGATGTACTGCTGCACGGAAGACATGAAGAGACCCTTTTTTTCTTTTTACCATCTATGCTCTGTTTTGATCCGCCATAATTCAAGTCTTTAAATTCTTCAATTCCTTGCGTTTCTCTCGACTCTCACTACTTTCCTTGTTAAATGCCATAAAGAGGGCTGATAGACATGCAAGGACACACTAAGCCGCCATTTCTCTTCCCGGCTTGTTTCCGTCAATATCAATTAGTTACCAGGAGTACTCCAAAATGATAAATGCATTTCATCTATCACTTCACAGATCAATGACCCCGCTAGAATGGTGATATTTATTTTATCTTTTAGTATAAACAATCGGGAGGCTACAGTGGAGACTTTATACTGAAAACCCTTTGGTAAGAGGGATTCAATATTATCCTGATTTAAATGCAGGTGTCCTGTGTAATTGGAAAGATTTGTATTGCAGTAAGTCCATTAAAAACAGATTATTTTAAGGTGAAAACATTTTCTCTCCCTCAGCCTAGGTTGAGCCTGGACAGTAAGAGAATACTAGCTGGTTAGTTTAATTATTCATGAGGAAATTGGATTAGGATTTATTATATTCTGCAAGTAAAAGCAGATTAAAAATTAAATCTAAAACATATTTGATGTTTTACATGAAAATCCCTACAAATATGTGTGGGAGGAACTTAGAGTTTGCTGAACCTGTTTTTTCTTTAAAAAATGTTCTCTCACAGAAATAAAGCCACTAAGATGCTTTTTTACTCAAATATCTCAGTCATAAGGTGGCCCTGAAATGCAAATAATACCAACAATCTCTCAACGTAAAACACATTAGATATTTTAATGACAATTTTAAAAAATATAAACAAACAATAAAAAATTAAATCAAATTTTAGAAATTAATACAATATTCCAAAAACCTCAAAACAATTTCCCAAAAATAAAACAATATTAATAATTTTGGAAAGCAAAAGTAATTTCCAAAAATCAAAATAAAATTCTAAAAAATGAAACAAAATAAGAAACTGGAAAAAGTCGGTGTTATGGGACATCGCTGATTGAATGATAAGTTTGTGATTTTTCAAATGGGTCTTCAGTGTCAGCATACTAAAAAAAGTTTTGATTAGTATGGAGTATGGAGCATATCCAGAATCACTTCATGCCAAATAACTTTGGCTTAAAATGATACAAAAATGTCATCATCCAATCAGTGATGTCCCATAGTATCTACCATTTCTGGTTTTTGTAAAAAAGAAAGAAAAAAAAATTGGAAAACCAATAAAGATGAAATATTAAAAACTGAGACAAAAGAAGACACCGTTAAAGGTCATGGGAAATCATTGAATGGATGATGACGTATGGCCTTCATTTCAGCCAAAAGTGATTTGCCATGAAACTTCCTACTCATCGTAAAGCTTTTGTAAGTGTGCGGACATTGAAAACGCATTTGATAAAACTCAAATGTCAAAACTGAAACACATCATCCAATCAGACATTTTCCACAGTGCCTTGCTTTTCCAATTCCTTATTGTGTTTCATTATTAAAAATTTCATTTTGATTTCTAAAATATAATGTGTGTTTTTTTTAAAATTTGTTTTCCCTTTAAATTTTGTACTGCACTTAACAGATGCTTTTGTGTTAAGTGATTTAATGGTGTGATTTGCACTTCAGGACCACCAAACTGTCCCATCTGATTTAATCTCAGTAAAACTAGTTTCTTTTTGAAACACAGGTTGAAAGACGTCTTTGAAGTTGAGATGAAGCCATGTTTTCTCCAAAAATCTGCTTTGCTCCTCAGGCACATTGGTTACTGGTGGCACAACTTAATAAAGCTCTGTCTGGATGATTGCTGTTTCTTTTCCATCACCTCAGATTGTTCAAAGATCAGCGTCTCATTTCCTTGACTCTCTGCTAGCAAAGGTGGCTAAACCTTGTAATTCACAGAGACGCAGGCACACCTCTTGGTTATATTTATTTCTCTGGGAAATATCAAGAAGCTTGAACCTTGTTCTCAGTGACCCAGACTGCACTGCAATCTCACTCTGCAAAGCGCCCTGTAATTACAAGCAAGCACTATCTCATCAGTGAACTGAATGAAAAAACACATGCAACCACACTGAATTCTCCACCATGTTGGAGGCTATGACAAAAGTTTTTCCAATTATTTACACGTTTATGGTCAGCAAATAAAATTAAATAAAAAAAAAACAATTGCTCAAATAAGTCAAAAGACTGATAATGGGGAAGATTTTACTTAGTTTCCCCCTTTTTTTAAACACCTGACTGTTTTTTTAATACAAAATCAAATTTAAATGTTTTTGTACTCAACTCCTTGATGTAAGAATTTATTTCCAGCTGTTAAAAAATGTAATTTCACTTACATTTTGGCTTTCTTATGGATGCTAAATTAAGGCACCGTAATTTTGGAGCCAAAGCGGTTTTTCATGCATATTTGCATCAATGGGCATAAATGGGGTTAAACATGATACTTGCTCATGTTTAATAGATAAAAATAAGGTGAATTAAAGTAATTTAAGAGCTGATAGAGTCAAAGGAAGAAAGCAAAAGACAGAATAAACATTGAAAATCAGCTTAGTTCTGTTCAATAATACCCATTAATTTTGGAATTATGTTGAACATTATTTGGTAATCAAATACTTTGCAGCCTCACAGGATTATATTCAGTCTAAAAGCAAGTTCAGGTAAACATAAGTGCATGATGGATGTCATCATCTATTATATAGTTAGTTGCATCATGCTATGTCATCAGATAAACATTCATTCAAAACCACTCAGGCTTTTCTTACAATTGAGAATAAAATTGGATTATCTAGTTTGCCCTACTAGGCCTGGGATTTTAACCCTCAACCATAGTTGGATGATTGTGTCATCTCTCCCCCGTCGGTCTCTTCCTGGTTGCATTAAAGTTTCTACTTGAGAGTTTTTTTTTTTTGTTATTCTTTGTATTATAACCACCCCCAGCACATTAACTGATATCTGTGCCTTTTTCCATTCCTGACACCAACCTTTCTGAGAACCTTAAAACCTTAAGAAATTAGTCTTCTGCATCTGTGATCTTACTTTTTCAGACACTCATAACTGATTTATTTGTCCAAGTATAAAATTTACACTAAATTAATTTGTTTGTTTGCTACAGTTGTCTCAACCCAGTTTCATCATCAAATCTGGATTTAGTTTAGATTTTACTTTTATTTCCAACCACTAAATGGCAAATCTTATTTTATGACAGGTTCCATAGATGTTTTGATAGATTGTTTCTCTTTTTCTTAATGTTTGCCTGCAAAAATGTCAAATCTCTAATAAAACTCTCCCTAAAGTTGATGGCATTTAGATTTTTCTAAGAAAATATTTTCAAACCTTCCACACACTGAGAATAATCGTAGCACAACTGTCTCAGGTAAGCTCCTCGTTTATTATTTAAATACTTTCATTTACCTTTTTTTCTGCCTTTCATAAATGGGCTTCTCAACTTTGATGCTCCCTTTTGGAGCAGTAGAGAACTGCATTTGTTTACTCCAAATTGTGTCAAAATTTGCACATCAGAAGAAATAATGCATAACTTAGAAAAGCTTGCAGTGAAATAAACTCATACTGCAGGGAGATGCAACTAGATTAATAATTTGTTCATTAAAAGTATTTCCAGTTTTGCTGCCAATTAACTTTATCTCTGCCTTGAATTTGGTTCTTCTCTGTTACTGCATAAAACACCTTGGAATTAACATTAAATAAGTAATGCATAATGTTTGTTGTGCATTTAACTTGTTGAACTTTTTTACTCTTTGTACCTCCAGCTTGCAAAAGAGACCGAGATTCCCTTGAATTGTGGTGTGTCAATATGGTAGCAAGGTTTTGCTCATAAAAGAGTTTCTATGATTGTCAGTAGAATAAGTTAGAAAAGTGAGATTTGAAAATTAAATGTATGTCGGTCTTGATGTTTTATATAACCATTCCATAGTGAAGGGCCCATATCATGCTGCTCTTAAGCCTTTCAGTGTAAACCATATCCATTTATATATAATATTTTACCTTTGGCACACTAAAGAGCACATTTTTAATGAAATATTAATTTTAGCCAGCTCATTTTCCCACCCGAAAAAAGACTTCTCGATCTATGAGGCACCGGTTTTCTCTCCTTGTGGGTGCTGCCCATTTCACGACGTCAACCTAGAGAAGGCCTTGGCAGCTTGTCTGAGTTTCACCTGCGAAGAACAAGTAACGTCCAAACTTTGGCAAAAATGGATGTGCATTTTGTGCACATAGAATGAAAGCGTTTTTGCAGATCACTGCTAGCTCCGCTGAGAAACTGCACTCTTCCTGGAAGGGGCTCTTCCTCACTTTGTTACATCACAATGTGAGGACCCACTCGTTTTCGTGGGTTGGTAGTGGGCTAGTGCTTAGAGAGCAGGGTTGGAGAGAAATGCTCAGAGATGCGTGAATGGATCAAAATACCACTTTCGGGTTGTTTTTTGTGAGTAATGAACATCATAATACACTTGAAAGCTCAAAAAAGTTGATCTTGCATAATATAGGCCCTTCAAGAAAAGAATACAATATAAGATGGGACTTGTGGGCAAGAATGTACTCTCACTCCCCTATTTATTAGGCACACCTGTCCAACTGCCAGTTAATGCAAATTTCTAAACACGTGGCTGGTACGGTCGAAGCAATCTGCTGCAGTTTAAACTGGGCATCAGAATGGGGAAGAAAGGTGAATTAAGTGACTTTGAAAGTGGCATAGTTGTTGGTCCCAGACCAGCTGGTCTGAGTATTTCAGAAACTGCTGATCTACTCTATGATCTACAGAGAATGGTCCGAAAAAAGAAAATATCCAATGAGCTGCAGTTCTGTCGTTGGAAATGCCTTGTTGATGCAAGAGGTCAGAGGAGAATAGGCTACTGGTTACAGCTGATAGAAAGGCAACCAGAACTCAAATGACTACTGGTTAATTGAGGTGTGCAGAGGAGTGTTTCTGAACGCTAATGGTGGTAGTGCAATGGTATGGGGGATATTTTCTTGGCACACTTTGGGCCCCTTAGTACCTGACCATGTCCATCCCTTTATGACCACAGTGTACCATCATCTGATGCCTACTTCCAGCAAGATAACAACCAGGTCATGAAGCTGGAATCATCTCAGACTGGTTTCTTGACCATGACAATGAGATCACTCCAAAGCCTTCACAGTCACCAGATCTCAGAAATCCATAGAGCATCTTTAGGATGTGGTGAAACGGAGATTCACTTAGTTTCACTGATGCCATCATGTTAAAATGGACCAAACCATCTGAGGAATGTTTCCAATACCTCTTTGAGTCTATGCCACAAAGGATTAACGCAGTTCTGAAGGCAAAAGTGGGTCTAACCTGGTACTAGTAAGGTGTTCCTAATTGAGTGGCCGGTGAGTGGGTAGCTGCTGTTGCAGCTAACATTTTGCATTTCTTCTCAATACGGAATTCCTGTCTTTCCTCACCCTCAATAGATTCCTAGCATTTTCAATTCTTGTACACCAAATTGTTTCATAATTACTACATTCCTCAACTCTGAGGATTTGGTGTTTTTTGCACAGATGTGGTGTCTTTCATTGCCTCACCGGCAGCACCATCAGCAAGAACAAACCCCAAAGTTAGCTCTTCTTGATTCTTTTCATCTTTCAGCATTTTTCTGCTTTGATTTTCGTCTCCTGCGGTGACCAAAAGAATATGAATACAACAAAACAGCGCAGCAGGCTTTCTCTTCAGCTAAATATACATGGGTGTACTCATCTCTTGTTATATTTTTAATGGCTCCAGTGCAGTCATGTTGCAAAGTCTCCCCAGGCCAGATTCTTTCTCTTCCCTTCACATCTACGGCCCTTATCCTTTTAGCCTGGGGGCATTCGTAGGCCTGCCAAAAAAAATCAGCCCTGCATCACTGGAGACATGAAGACACAACTCATCCCCCCTTCAGTGCTAAAATAAACTGCTCACCTTCCCTCTGTGCAGCAAATCAACGAGTCTTGCTCTTAGGTGAATGAATTGGTTCTTATTGGCTGTTCAGTTGTTTAAATCATTATATCCTTAGCTTTTTAAGTATATTTGCTTTAGATACATGGTTTTCCACAGATTAACTACTTTATCTCCTCTGCATGGAGCGACAGACTATACCATTGGGAAGATTTCCATTGGGTGACTGGTGCCTGAACTGATTTGGTGCAATGGGTTTGTTGCTGCTGGTGTCCTGTGTTGAACTCCTCCATTACACAAAGCTCCATACAGCTGTTTCAAAATGGCTGCCTCTGTTTTTCTGTCAGGTAGTTGATTGCAAAAACGTGCGGCTTTGGCTTTGTCATTAATGAGTGGCATTAATATTGGTTTGCCTCAAAGGCCTCGGAGGCTTTATGAGATGGGGAAAATAAGGAAAATGGATTTTCTTTTTATACCCTTTGCACAATTTTGGTTTTAATGAAGACATGTCTGTGGTTACTTTTAATATTTATTTTTTTGATAAGCATTTGCTTGTTTTCAACCTGGTGCCTGATGTTAAAATGCCTGTAATCACCTTGGTTATGAAGCAGGCAGCACAGAGAGACCAGGCAGGCAGATGAATTATTAAAGAGACGATGAGGTGGTGGGACAGTTCCACCATCGCCCTCACGAATGTCATCCCACTCAGCCGGGAGACACAGGCACAGGCGGGCTTGACAGAAATCGACAGTGACTTCCTCCTCCCCCACCCGGAACCGGTTTGATCCTGATTGCAGACACTGCAGCTGGCAATATCCAGAGTAATCTGCAGCTCCAGCTCGGCCAGCCCTGCCCCCCACAGATACACTAGCTCTTCCCACCCCCACCCTGCCTTGTGCCCCGGCATCCTCACTGGGCCCTCCAGCAGCATTGATAATATGGACACGAGGCGAGGCCTTTGATTTGCTGAATCAGAGGATCCCATCCCACCTCCCCTGTGCTTGTGAACGTGCAGATGAGTGGGAAACAGAGCAGATAAATGCAAGCAATGAGCTGCATGGGAAGAAAATATGTTGTACACTTAAAAACAACAAAAATAGAAAGAAAAAAAATCAGCAAAAACAAAAACCTTTAGCTAGTGAATATTTTTTGTTTTGTGATTTAAAGTCATCTGTGGAAGTACAATACATTTCCACATCTGACCCCCTAATCCCTACATATAAATAATCAATTTAAATCCATCAGTAGGCATTGATGTAGCAGCAGATATTGATGGCACAGAAACCTTTTTTTTTTTTTATAATTTAAAACCAACAACAGCAAACAATTGCTAAACTAATCTGGGTGGGTTGGTTGTTAGGAACATTTGCTAAACTGACATTGGTTGGCTGGCTGGCTGGTTTAATCTGGGTTAAATGGTTGGAAACATTTACTCAATAGATAGGTTGGTTATTTTGGTTGGTCGGAAACATTTGCTAAACAAAGATAGTTTGGCTGGCTGGTTGGTTGGTTTGCTGAATGGCTGTTTGAATTACAGCTCCATAGCAAAATGGTACAGTTGGGACGTCACTTGATGAGTGGTCGCCGGTCATCCACGTTAGCGTCTATGTGCCAGTGCTTGGAAAATACATACCTACATCAGTTTTATCATTTTAAAAAGTCATTCTAAAACAAAAAGTCATTACTTACATTTACATGTAAACTTCTGTGCTTCAGAGCAGTCGGCCAGCATGAAGAAATGCGTTTCTCCACACGGAGGAGAAACAGTATTCAAAAAACTAATTGTAGGGGCATTTGGAGGGTTAGGAAGAAGCCGGAGGGGTAGGGAAAGAGTTTGGATTCGGCCTGAGGCTCTGGTTTCATGAGTGTTAGGAGACTGCTCAAATTTCACCTAATGAAAAAATGTATTCTGACTCACCCCTGTAAATAACTAAAAAAATACATTTCCGTCTTACCCTTTAACTATAATCTTGCTATTGTTGCACAGACTCACAGTTTAGGTTAAAATGTGTCTTTTCTTTGCATTAATGTGAAACTTTTGCTGCAAAAGCACACAAATGTCACAGAATTGATAAGCCAACATGAACAATGCTTTAGCAAGGAGGTGTGGAGCTTTTTGATAAAGTGTTGGAGTTGAACCAGCCACTCAGCATAAGATTGCTAAAAGACAGTCTATAATTTGAGTTTCTGAGGCTGTAGCTGAAGAACTACATGACACAAACATAATCATATTCTCACATTTCCTTCTCCGTCTCCTCCTCGTCAGTTCTGTAAAATACGTCTTGGGTTGAAATGCAAGAATTTCACTGCACTCTTTATTTCATTGTATTTTTTTGGGTACTTTCCTGTAATAGACATTCTACATATGCATAGCTGAATAACACCACATAATACACTTTGTGTGAACAGATGTGAAGCAACAGCAATGATATTTTTCTTATTTTCACTTCTTATTCATCTTTAATGAAAACACGAAAAACACATTTTATTGTAACACACCCTATAGCAAATCCCTGCATTCACCATGACCCATGAATAAAAATATATAGAGATTATGTCTTTTTTGATGGTTAAAACAATTACACTCGTAAATAACTACATCATAAAAGGAAACATCAGGATCAAGCTGCTGCATTAAATTGTTTTTGCAGGTTTACCTACTAAAACTGACAGTCAGAATAGATGCAAAAAGTGATTCCCAAAATTATCAAACAAAAAGCTATTTTCCGGATATCTGCCACCGTCAGTTATCCTAAACTTCATTTATTCCCTGATGAACATAACCAATGGTTCTCACTGACATTAAAGTGTTTGTTTTTCATTTGAAATGTTTGCCCATCTGACACTAACCATAAATATGAATCAGCCTAAAACATTGAGCTTTGGGGCAATCATTTCTGTGATTCACTAAAGTTGGCCTTACACAAGCACACCCTCTTGTTGCAATCCATTATTTTGTAAGAGGCACAGGGCAGCGGATCGATCATGAACTCTAGTGCAATTCCAGCTACTCTAAAAGACAGGCTTTGTCACTTGCTGCTGGTAACCTAGGGAGCCAGACTGTCCTCCCACACACAGGCTGCTTGTAACAAAAATAATTGTCCTATCAGCTGTGTTTCTCTTTCACACCATCGTTTATTAATACAACTCTTTAAAATGATTCCACATTCAATCTGTAATTTGGAATTTATTCACCAGACATTTTCTAATGTATACTTTTACTCTTATTATGTTTACTGAAAAGATCTGTGTCTTAAATAACTGTTTTATCATTTAAATCAAATAAAGTTCTAGCTTCTAATTCATCCTGCATACTTATTCATTTGTGTAGTTAATATTGGGGTTCGGGTCAGAATAAAGGAGCCAGAACATGGAACAGTGCCCTGACTGCACTGCCCGAATTTACACAATATCTCCACAGGCACCCCCGCCACAGTGACAGAGCAATTCAATGTTTGGGTTGTCTGGGACGAGACACTGCTTTCCCCCAGAAATGAGGGTAATTTTCTCTTTATTTCACATGCTAGGACTCAGCACAGATAGACATAATAAGATGTAAATTGGTTGAGGCCTGATACAGGAGAGACTGGCCTCACTTGGAGTAACATGAACAGCAATTAACCATTGGAGAGATGAGTGTGCCTTGTCTCCATGGATGTGAGTTTGAGCTGCTCCACCAGCCACAACATTATCATCAAAACATGACCAGATCAAGTCCAGGCTGTTATACCACAGTGGCCGTCTAACTAACTGTACTGAGCTGCTGGTGTAAAATCACATTTATCTAGCTTTACAAATGCGATTATTTAAACTAAACTGCATTTCAAGATTTACATCTGCAGTTAGGATTTCAAAAAAGGCTCCAAGAACTTTTGTAGTTTTTGAAGTTTGCATAAACACCCATAAAAATGACATTTCGCTGTCTGATCCAGAACAAAAAAACGAGGGAGAATTCCATATTTTATAGGATTTGGAGGTCAAACCTGAGGTTGGATTTTACAAAAAAGCTGCAAACATACAGGAGGAATAAATTTTTTTACTTTAGGTCATCACATTTAAAATAAAAGGCTTTTAAGAAATAAAATGAAAAAAATTTGATTTAGACAAATACATGTACAAGAATGGCTTTAGTGCTTTTACTTTCATATTATTATTATATATTATTTTTATTATTATATTATATTATATTATTATTGTACCATTTTATTCTTTCTTTTTATTCTTTTATTCTTTGGATAATTGGCAACAGGCTGGCAGGGCTCGACCTGTGCAGCTCGTCACCCGTGGCAGTTGCCTATTGTCCGACTAAAAGAGTAGTTTGGTCCAAGCGATTCAGCCAGAGATCTTACAGAATCCAAAACCTTAAACTGGGACTCAGTGACAAAAAGCTGCTGATTTATTTTTTCCCTCAAACAAATTAAAGAAAAAAGATCTTCCTCTGTTTCTGCTGCATCTCTGGAGGAGGCCACAGCTGGAGAGAAGATTAAGTGGTAGCTCAAAGCATTTTCAGAAAAAAGTAGGAAACAGATCTGCAAATTATTTACAAGACACAACATATTTTTGATGTATTAACAAACATCTGTAAGTTTTGAAGTGTCAAAGCTGTGTATGAAAATATAACCAGGACAATTGTCCGTCTTTAGTTAAAGAAAATATAAATTCTCCCATGATGACAGGTAATATTATAAAGTTTTAAACAAAAACAGGTTTTTTAATGCTGCTCAGATGTGTGTGGGGTTAAACATTCGATAAACATGTAAAGGACAGGACATTTCCACAAAAAAAAGTAACATTTTGAAAATGCATCCAGTATTGTGGTGGCAGTTTTTAAATTTCTAGCCCTTCAGGTGCAACTAATTGGAGAAGCGGCACTTATCCCAGTTTCTCTGACAGAGACAAGCTCCCAAGCAGGGCTGACAAGGCATTTAACTTTAGCAGATGCCAAAAAAGATGGATGAAAAGTTGTCAATATTCTGATGGGATCGTGGCGCTTTGCCAAGACCAGGAAAAGATTGTGTAACCAAGTCAGAAAGAGGTAGAAATACGAAAGATCCCACAGAGTAGTGCCTGATTTAAATGTTTAAAAAAAAGAAGATTATTTAACCCTGCTACTAAACAGAGACGTGTTTGGCGATTTAAAAGTCGATCTTTATTTAACAACAAAATGATTACAGTTGTTTGCATAATCCAAGCCAATAAAGCTTTGGTTGAAATTTTGTCCCAGAAGACTTTCAAATGTCAGCTGAAACTGAACAGTTTTACTTTGAATCTGAGTTTATTCCTGTGCTCTGGGTATGATCAGATAAAGAAAAAAACAAAACAGGATTAAAAACCATAAATGGTGATTCAAAAAGTCTGCTCCTGCTTTTCACGTATCTACATCCAAGCATTGCAAAATTTTATTTTGTACTTTTATTAAATTCAAAATTTGTCAAAGGCATGCTCTTCAGACACTTTAAAAATCTTGCCTTTTGGGGAGGATGAAAGAAGAAACCACTGCTGGGTAAGTAAATGGCATCAAAAAGCTGTTAAGTTGCCTTTGGTCTGAGGTTTTGTGTTTTGTTTCATAGCGTGCACAAACTCTTCTTTACCTGTCAAAGGTTCAAATTCCGCAGTTTGATGTTGGCTGTGTCTCCGTCCCAGGTGCCTCTGTGTTAAAGGAAGCGGAGAGCCAGCTCGAGGAGAAAAAGAGTGTACGTGTCCCTGAGGTGACATGAGGGGGAGTACGTATGTGTGCACACTTGCAATGTAATTTAGTCCTTGTAAATTTATAATTTGGTTAGACCAACTGCTCTTACGGAGTGCTGGAATGCTGCCAGCCTCATGCTGGGTGTGTGAATTCATTGCCTTTACTAACAGTGTGAGTCTCCCTCATACCAACCTCTTCCTCCTCTTCCTCCTTGTGGCCTCTCACGAAACACCTTCAAGCCCAAGGTTGCAGCTGACTGCTCCCCTCTGCCTGCAACATGTCAGCGCCGTATCAGTCCTTTCTGCAACTCAGCAGCCTTCACTGCTTCCAGTGTGACAGTAAGAAGCACAGTCAACCATCTGTACCCGTGGGCTGCACAATAATGCAATTGCAGCTCTGTGAGTATCTGCACAGAAATGTGGTGGTGGACTAGATGGATGGAGAGCGGCTCGTAACTGGGTGGAATGCTAGCACGTGCAGAACTGAAGCGACCGCTGTCAAACGGAGTAACCAGTGCTGGTTGTGAAAGAGTGATAGGGGCCTAGCTGCTGCAGACTCCACAAACAGTTCAAGCTAATGCAATTAGCAGCCATGTTCTTCTCCAGCAAAATTGCATTATGGTTTTTACATTTAATTTAGCCGGCGCAAAATGAAATGGTATCAGAGAAAAGAGATAATGAGAGCAAACTGATTTGAAATCTTTGCTGTGTTGGGAGGCTATTAATGAGACAATGGAGGTCTGTGGCTGACAACATGGCATGCTGCGGTAAAACAGTTTAATAATGTGATTAGGAGGACCATCTTCTCTGGTACTGATCCAAAACTTTAGGATGGAGGCAAAAAATGTTTTCCTTTTCATTTGTTGCTCTACTTCCAAAATTGCCCTTATAATGGTTATTGCCGGCTTATAGTTTAACATCTTAAAATCCTAATCCCATTATCTTTTAAATTTATTTTGAAAGACTTATAAGTGGTCTTTAAACTATCATTTTGCCATTTTTAGCCCCTTTGTTGCTTAAAGCTTGCACCGGCATATTGTCTATGTCACAGATATGCTGTTTTTCAATTGGCCTTTCAAAAATAATTGGAATGAAGAAATACTCAGAAAGGCAATTTTAATTTAAAACTTGTTTACATGAAAAAAGAAATTTCATCGGAGAGGGAGAATTAACACCCTGGTTTCGTGGTTTTTCCCTTTTGTTCCAGTTGCTTTGAGGCTTTTCTGTATTTGATTTTTTTGTGTACTGTGTTTTTACACCTTAAGTTTTAATCTTGGCTGCCTCTGCTAAATGAATCTAAAGTTTAGTCTGTTTTTTTTTTTACCAGGTTTTTTTACTATCTGATTCTGTTCTTTTACCACTTGTCACGTTTTGGTTTTTCATGATTTGAAGTGTGAGTTTTTTAGGATTTTTTAAGGCTTTTTCCAGTCTATTTCATACATCGGTCTACTTTTTCATCAATATGCTCTCGTTCTCATTCTTAGCTGCTGTTCTTGAAAGAATCCATTTGCTTGTTTCCGCTTTTATGCATGACTTTCTCCCCCCACAGTCCAATACATGTCCACTACACATTCTGAATGATCCTCTGGAAAATAGTGTAAACACAAATGGTCATTTTGTGGGCCTACAATGGTCTTGTGACCTGACCGGCATGTCACCTTTGCCTCAAAGACCCGCTCCAAAGAAAATCGTGTTTTGGGTGTTTTTAACATATTTTTGTAGCTTTATTCACACGATAGAGGACAAATAAAAAGAAAATTTTGGATTAAAGTTGCTTAAAGTAATTCTTTACTCAAGTAAGTCGTTGCCAGTCAGGAGCAGAGGAAAAAATGCCATTGGAAAAAGCTCGCAGCAGTGACGTAGGTGCTACAATCGGAGGGCCACAAGCTTCCTGCTCCGTTCCATTCTGATGCATCCACCTGCAGACAAATGGGTCCATGTATGTCTTTGTTCGTAAGGATTTTCAATGAAACCTTTCTAAATGCACTCTCTCCTAATGCTCCACTGAGCATAGAAACATCTTCTGATAATTAATATTTGCTGAGTTCTTTGTAGAAAAGTGTTTTGTGCTTCTGTACTGTCTGTATTTCATGGCCATGATAGAGAGTGTGTCTTCTGAGCACCAGTCATCTAACTGGGCTAAAGTGAAATCCGTGTTGAGAGAAAAGCTTCTGCAGTGTGACTTTGCTTCTCTCCCATGCTTTGATTCATTATTCAGCACCCGAGAAGTCGTCCTGCAATCCCACAGCAGTGCAGGAAGACACGCATACAAATTCAACCAAAACTGCACTGAAGAAAGGCGCACACGCATGCTCATAAATAAAAAAGCAAACACACAAATGAAATTGAAAAAAAAAAAAGGTGAAGGAGTTTGAGAAAACACAAATAAATAAACGGTTTGTGGATTTACAGCATTCAAAGCAAATTGACCTGATCACAAGTGATCACAAACATGCCCGCACTCACACACTGCCCTCTTCTGCCGGCACCACTGGCCTGCATGCTGTATGGAAATGTTTTTCCTAATGACTCCATAATGACAGCGACTTATGTCCTTACCATAGTTGATTTGTTTCCTGGGTTTTAAGAGTAGATTATTTCCATGGTACAGACTTAGCGTAAGCTGTTCAGAAACCACAAGCACTGCACTTCAACCCCAGTTTGGGATTTTAGCCAAGTCTAATCAGATTAAAGCACTGTTCCCCTCACACACACCCACCCCCCTGCTTGTTTTTTGAAACAGCATGCCACACCGCTCCCTCAGTCAGT
Source organism: Oryzias latipes (assembly GCF_053564925.1). Classification (NCBI taxonomy): domain Eukaryota; kingdom Metazoa; phylum Chordata; class Actinopteri; order Beloniformes; family Adrianichthyidae; genus Oryzias; species Oryzias latipes. The sequence goes on along the minus strand of NC_136256.1, from coordinate 21,483,196 downwards.
TCTGCTACATGAGCCTGAAGAAGGGAGCCAAAAACAAATTGCTTTTAGCGACGGCTGACAAGTAGTAGTTGTGTAGAGAAAATAAAAGGTTGTTTGGAGCAGATTAATTCTCCTTCACAGGAGAGCTGCGAGCCTTCCTTGTGCAGTCCTTTCCCCTACAATGTTTTACATACTATAAGCCAGAACAGGCTCATTTATAGTGGACTCATCCAGACCAGAAGGAAAAAAATGTACTTTGCGGTAATGTGTTTTGGTTAATTCAAGCCGACTTGTTCCATAGAACAAAACACAGTCCAGCTCTAACTTAAAATCCTCTCCAACCTGCTCTTACAGTTCAATAATAGCCATGCTTGAAGCTCTTTCTGATATCAGATCCATGTTCTGCAAACCTAGTTGAGCAAATATAATTTCAACACATTCTGCTCTCATTACAGTCATATTACAAATACAGTGAAACAGCAGCAGGATTGCATTTCTAGTGGATGATATTACATCGTGCCTTCGGCCATCCGAGTTTCTGCCATTACTCTATGGGAGAGAATTCCCAACTTTTAACCTGTCCAGGGTTCTGGCTGGCCTGACCTGGATCCTTCAGCATGAATTAAATGGACAATGGATGAGTCGGCTGAATGACGGCTCCACACGCCTTTGTGCCTCTGTTACAAAACCACTCCTAAAAGGGTGGCCTGGATGATACACTCTGTAGCAATCGATCACATTTACTCAGCCCCTGGGCCTTCCAAAAGCTGGATTAAGACCAAAAAATAAAAAAATAATAATATTGCTGAAAAAAAAGAAAGAAAATGGAGTGAAATCCCCTTTGCATTTGAAAACAGAATGTAACAATGCGGGTGGGTGCAAAGAAATGCCTCGGCTCTGGTCCACTTTGCAGACCGTGGTGTGCACTCATGCAGCAAATTTCATCAGCAGAAGCTCTATTGATTTTTAAACCTTGGAAATATAAGACCAGGGAAGTCAGCCACAGAGATATCCATGGATGTTTGGCTTGGTTATCTGCACTTCTCCCCTGTCTCTCCCTCTTTCCTGGGAACGTGTGCAAACCAATGCTCTCTCAATTGTCTGACAGTCCTTGGCTAACACAGAGGCTGAGCTTTATAGACAAGATACTAGATTGAAAAGACAGACCCTGAATCCAATCCTGGGAAGAGTCAATATTTCTACTGTATCCCCTGAATCCACGGCAATGAAGCACAAACCAGATTAAGTTTACGCTAACTTCCCCTGGTTCAGTCTGATGGTTTAACTCACATTCAAAAGCTTTTCTTGTCGAATCTCATCAGAGCAGAAGAAAGGGAAATAAACTAACAAAGGAGCAGAAGAGCCCTGCAAACCTGTCAAGGGAGCCTTAACTCTAACCGCATGTCCACATTGACGTTGAGTCCTGGAGCCCCGAAGCTTTAGGGCCCTCTGTGACAAGTCCGTCTCCTCCTAATGGGTCACATAGCCATTAAAGTGTAACAGGACAAGGGTGGCAGCTCTGCGGCTCTGCAGGTTGGATTGTTTCACGGTTTGGTTTTTAACTGCCTGTGAGTCTCAGCAGTGTGCAAGCTGGGAGTTGAAAGCAGACAGGTCTGTTTGCCCTGATGCTGAGGGGAGCTGGAGACAGCTCCAGTCACTGCTCTGAGAGTCTGGCTGCGTCAGGACAGAATCTTTAGGAAAGGTGGATGGCTGCCGCTCTGATTAATCATAACTGCCTCCTTTTTTTGTTTTGCTTTAAGACATATAAATGGGATTGACCTCAAAACAACAAACCTTGGGTTTACATGAGGTTAAGGTTGAGTAGCGTGGTCAGTTTTACTGCCAGAAACATCTTAGTCCATCTGCGCAGGTCTGACCTTGCTTTTCATCACAAATACAAAATGAATGATGCGTCAAGGGGTGTCTTAGTCTTCACGCCCCTCAAAAACTGAGAAGTGATTTCATAATGTCGCCCTATCAGACCTCCACGCGTTGAGGTTATCTGTATGACAAAGCAGCTTTTTTAATACATTTTCATGAGTTGACCGAGAGAGGAGGAAGAAAAGGGAGGGTAGCGGTTGGGAACCTTGAGGTCAGAGGGTAGAGGGCTCCAGCTGGTCATACTACCTCTTCATCGACTGATTCTGTCTCCTCTCTATTGTGTTTGACGCGTGTCTATTGTTCTGCTGCAGCATTAAAATGCATAGATTCCTATCAGCCATTTCACTGCTAGTTGACCCTATTAGCCAAGGTGAATACATAAAACATGAAGATTATTCTCATTAGATATACGAGATAGATTAAAGACATGATACGTAGCCCCTGATGCTAAGTGTTCATAAAGCCACCAATGAAACATTCAATCAACCAATGTTTAAGATCTATTTTTATTAGCAATGAGAAAGTATACTCCAGGAAAAATGTTTTTAAAAATGTGTATTTTCAATGTGAAACAACCAGGAATCCTATATTTTCTGGGCTTTTCTCCCTGCCCCCACTTTCCTCCCTTTTTTCCCTTCTCTGCATGCATCCCACAGAAAACAGGCATACGTCCTGCAGTGAGGCAGAGAAGAAGAAAGGTGACAAGAGAGGTGACAAGAGGTGCTGATACTCGGTAATTGAGCGGCGATCCTGTCACAGGTAACCTAGAGGAGACTGAGGATAAAGTACATCCTTTTTTTTTTCTTGTTATGATGGGCCTGACAGCTTGCAGAGTCCAAACTCTCACAAAGCAAGCTGTCTTCCTCAGTTTATTGCACGGGAAAAATCAAGTGTAAAGTCTTTTCAGGCTTTTAGGTTAGGACTTAACAAAGGTTGTTATGTCCACTGGTGAAAAACAGCAGATGACATTTTACTAAATGTTAGCAAATTTTCAAGAATTTGGCAAAAAATGAAAAGTTTTGGAAAAAGACTAAAAGATGAGTTTTTAAAATCATGTCTTTCTTCTTTAATTACCAGTGTTGTTTCACTTTAAGAACTTTAAATCATTCATGTTGTTACGTTTAAGGATCTAAAAAAAAATCATTGATTTGGCTCATCCTGCTACAACTTTACTGTGACTGACTGGGTATTAAAAAAAATTGACATCCCAGTAAGTCAAAAGCTTCTCAAATTTTCTCACTATTTTCAGGAAATAAGGTGTTTGAAGTTGGCCAACTCACTCTATTTCTCAGAAATGTTGACAGCACTAAAACTGGTTCTCTTTCTCTAAATATTAACCCTGGATAACCCAAGAATACTTTTCCCTTTGGCCTTCTAAAGTCATTTTAAAAGTTTTTTTTCTTCTTCTTTTAGTTTGTTCATTTTTGGTTGCAGAAACTAACAGCAACCAGAAAAATTGAGAATGAAAAAAAGAAAAACAAAAAAGTAATACAATAATAAAAAAAAACAGCAGCCAAATTTGACCCAGAATTTTCAAAGGTTAAAAATCATTTTTATGATGTTTTTGATCAGCCTGTTCAAAGATTCCAGAGTTTGTCAAGAATAAAAAAAAATGTATTTCCTGGGATCACCACCTTGCTGTCCATTCTTTTCAACTGTGAAACACACTTTTATTTGTTTGTAACTAACATACTTAAATAGACAGAGAAGATCCCAAACCATTGACACTCTACTACTACGTGGAATTATAATATTTAGTGTCCATGCTAATATTTGTACAGTATCACCTTGATTTTGGTACTCTTTGCAAACATATATTTGCAATGGTTTACTTGTTTTTCCTGTCATAAAAGACACAATTTATTCCATATTTGCAAAACAGACATACATATAGTGGCTTTTATCATTTGTGGGGTAACAAACTTCTCTTTTGCAGAAGAATGGTTCTTAGTAATTCGACTTCATATATATATATATCATATATATATATTACTTTTTCAAACACGTTGACGAGGACCTCTTACTGGCACATGAAATCAAAAACTGTAAAATATAAAAGTTTATTTTCATATGAAAGACATTATGTTTCTTCATGACCGGCACATCATTTAGTCAGCGTTTTCCAACATTATTTTTAGACCCGGTGATTTATTTTCACCACATCTTTGTAAATTAAGCCTCTTAATTTTTAAAGGTTGTACCGTGTAACTTTTAGGATGGATTGTCACACACGCACCGGCTACTCTAATATTCACTTCAATCTAAGTGTTTCTACTCAATTAAATTTCAGACTAGATTGATGTAAGCACAGTGCTCTTGTGCAAGGTAAGATTAATAACCAGAACTTTAGTTTTGAGCGGTATACATCAAATATCTGTCATCTCTACAGGACTGCAGTTTATAAGGGCATGATGTTGTTCTGTAAACAGAACAGACTCCCTGCATCTTCATTGTGTACATACTACAGTCATTGTCTTGTAAAAACAAAGGACCAGGTTTTCATTCTCCAGAAGCCCATCTCCCAAAAGCGGGAGTGATCCTTCAGCGGATAAAGTGAATATATTTAGAACTCGGAGTCGCTGGCCTTTGTGTTCTTACTGATTTGTTCTAATGTTGGAGCCTAATCCTGAAAAAGCAGATTATACATGTACTAAATTCCTTAAAATTGCAGAATTTTTAATACCACATTTGCAGTGGATATGCAACGGAAGCAGCTTACAAAACCTAAACCTCCAAAAGTGTGTCTCTGCCGGAACGAAGGCTTTGGAGACGAGTGAGGAAAATGAAGCGAGCAAACAATGCTTTCAGAAATGTAGTTACACTAATGATGTCTGTTTGTAAGACAACAAGTGCAAGATGTTCACCCAGCCAAAGAGAGCGGCAAGAGTCATTGAAACTACTGTCAATGTCTATGTAATTAAACTGGTGTTAATATTTTACTAAACCTGTTACCTTTTTGTGCTCTTTTTAGTGTTCTCTGCACATGGTGTCTGTACAAATCTTCCAAGCAAATTCTCATCAGATGAATGAAAGTCAGCGAGGTAGCATTTGAGATCTCGAGGACCGTTTTATACTAGCTGGTTCTATCATGACCTCCAAAATCTTAAGTTTTTAGGACATGAAATTTGCAACTGAATGGGATTTTCATACAGGAGTTATGGACCTAGGTCATCAAAAGTCAAACTAGTTTTACAGTTTGACTTTTTTTCATTATGAGCGCCCTCTCAATGACAGTCCCACAGCCCCCACAGGCTTCACCCTGGCCACTATAATGACACAATGAACCCATCTGCCCTTAAAACCAATCCGGTAGCATGGAGCTGACCTACGTTTGTCCATGAGCCTGTGTGCAAGTCCCATCTGCTACCTCAGCCGCACAGGATGACCTCTGACCCTTAGGATTATGGTTCCACCATGTGCCAGTGAGCAGGGTGATGAGATTGACCTGCGAGAGCTTCTGCTGCTCTGTGACTGCAAGTCAGACCACCTAACAGCACACTTTGCACCCAATTGAAATACTGCTTCACTTACTTTTGTATTGTTTAACCTCAGATCAATTCAACTATGTTGTATGGGGTGTGCACATATGAAGATTGGGTTTCATTTGCGTGTCGATGCGTTTGTACAAGAGCCTCTCAAGTTAGTGATCCTATGCTTGTCTGAGAACATGCAGACATGCTGAGCTCTGACACAACCAATCGACTCAAAGCCAGTGTGATTGCCTTGGCAACCCCTGTCACCACATCGTTTATCCAGGGTTTCCTCCAATCAGATGGATCAGTTTTCCCAGGCTCCTCCTTCAGGGATTGGAAAGGTGGTGCCAGCCGTTGGTGCAGAGGCTGCTGCATGAGCAGATGCTCTAATCTGGATCCGGTAAGGAGAGGATCACTAATCCCAGATTATGGCTCTCTGGGATTAAGACATGCTGATGCACAGGTTTGCACTCACCTCCAATCCTCAGAGCCTTCACTCTGGCTCTCTGCTCAAACCTCAGGGACGAGGATCTATTAAAGTTAACCAAAGCAGCAGCTGTCATGGCTGCAATGAGATTTCTTGTTAGAACTGTTGGCATGTTGATTTGAAAAATCTAAGATCACCTGAAGAGGTCTCTTTGTTGCTTGATGCCTAATGTCAAATAATAGAAAGCGGTTAGAAATAATTACAATTTTTTGGTATGTTGATTTAAAAAACAGCAGCAGTTGTTGTTAAACAAAGAAAAACACTCTAAACATTTAAATATTCACTTTACCTTGTGGTGCAGCAAATAAAAGTTCATATAACTCCACGTAGTCACTTTTCAGAGGTATAATCATTCAAAGATTGAATGAAAAATGTAACTTCAAGTGGTAACATCTTTAAAAAGTCCATCAACAGTAGCAGGGAAAGAAAAATTGTTGTGGCAAGAAAAATGATTGCTCAAATATTGTTCATTCAAATAATTCATTCATCACTTTGCCGTGTGCAAACTGCGACCTTGATGTCAACAAGTGCACCAATAATTAAGCTGCAATATTAATGAAGAAACATCCTCAGAAGTGTACGGCTCATGATCAATTTGTGGTTAATGAGTCGTTCATCTTCGTCCTATCTCTACTCTTCTTTCTGCGAGGACCAACTGTGAGACGAGCCTGAACATAAATGATGGTGTTTGCAAACCCTCCTCAAGACAAAATCAATTCATTGCACACAAATATAATTTTTTGGCTGTTTTTTTTAAGTTAGGGAAAGAGACAAAGGCTATAATGATGAGAAAGTACATACAGAAGGGCAAGAAAGTATTTGTCAGTCAATGATTTTGGAAGTTGTCCCACTTATAAAAAGAGAGAGGTCTGCAATGTTCAGCATTGGTACACGCCAACTGTGAGAGACTGAAAAAACAGATATTTTCTTCTACAAAAAGTAAGACTTACCCTCTCATACATCTGTTTCTTTTCTTAACTGGTTATCTTTATAAAAGACACCTGTCCACACCCTTAATCAGTCAGAATGCAACTTCTCCACTACGATCAAGACCATAGGGTTGTCTAGGTAAACCATTGCTTACCTGAACAAGGCTGGTTATGAACCAATCTACAATAATCAATGAGTTTGATGAGAAGAGATCAACTGTTGGAGCAATTGTTAGAAAATGGAAGAAATAGAAGATCAAAGATCAATGACAATCTCCCTCCACATGGAGATCCATACAGGATCATACCTGGTGGAGTTTAGCTGATTTTGAGAAGCAGACGACATGTGGAGAATGGGTCAATGACCTGAAGATAGCTGGGACCACAGTCACAAAGAATACTATTAGTAACACACTAAGTTGTTATGAATTAAAATCCTACAGAACCTCAAACGTCTTCCTGCTTAAACCAGCACATGTCCAATCTCATCTAATGTATTCTAAATACCATCTGGATGATCCAGAGGTGGACTGGGAGAATGTCATATGAGCGGATGAGACCAAATTAAACTCTTTGGTATAAACACCATTCGCTGTGTTTGAAGGAGAATGTTGAGTTACATCCTATAAAAGCCACACGCCAGACATAATGCTTTGGAGCTGCTTTTCTCCAAAGGGGACAGGATGACTGACCTGTATTAAGGAAACAATAAATGGTGCCATGTGTGGAGAGATTCTGGGCAAAACCCTCCTTTCAACAGTGAGATCAATGAAGATGAAACATACCTGGATCTTCCAGCATAACAATGATCCCAAACCCACCACCTGGGCAACTAAAGAGGGGCTATGTGAAGGGAATTTAAAGGTTCTGTTGTGTTCTCACCATTGTCTGGACCTCAATGCAATAGAGAATCTGTGGAGGAAGTAGAAAGTCCGTGTAGCCCAGCAACACCCCTATAACATCACAGCTCTTGAGTAGATCGGCATGGAAGAATGGACCAAAGTAGCAGCAACAGTACAAACCTAGTGAAGACCCACAGGAAACCTTTGACCTCTGTCGTTGACAACTAGTGTTACATTACAAAGTATTGAGGTGAACTTTTGTCATTGACCAAATACTTATTTTCTGCACCATTATGAAAATTTATTCTTTAAAAATCATAAAATGGGACCTTCTGGATTTAAAACAAACGTTTTGTCTCTCAGAGCGCGAGTGTTTCTGTGGTGAAATTATATACCTCACAGATCTCATTGAGTGGGACAACTTGCAGAATCCAAGAGAGAAAAATGCTTTTATGCTTCATGGTAGAGTTATTCCTTCAGATGTTTATGTTTTTTATAACAAAGAAACCTGTAAATGTTTGTAAATTTACATATATATTTGTTGGTACATGACCTCTGTTTACAGCAAATAGCAGTTACGTCCCTCCATCTTCTCACACATTCACTCATTATGGTCCATCCTTCTATTCTGAAGCTGATTAGGCCTGACCTGACCAACCTAGTGCTGTTACATCCAATCAGTGCAATCACTCAAACTATTGCCTTCCCCCACTTTCTTTTTACTAATGGGCTTTCCCTGCTCTGGTGACTTAGCACTTAAGAGGTGAGGGCAGGAAGGTGGGGGGTTGCTACTTCAGGAAAACCCTGTTAAAACTTCTTAACATAACCACACCTATTTTGGTTTTGCATCCAGCTCAGGTATTTGTGGAGAAATACCCATCATCATTGCCTGTTAGCCTTTTTTAGCAGCTAAAAGTGATGGATAGCCCAGCTGCCAGCGTGCCTTTGTAAGAATTTGCATCACCTCCCAAAGGGCAAACAGATTAATGAATATTCACACATAATCTATAGCCCAGGGCAGGCATGAATAATTCATGATTGTTTCTTTTTTGTAATAGCACATCTCAGATTTGAGATCGCAAATCATAATTTCATTTTCTCCTCACTTCCTTTCCTGGCATTAGCAAGCGAAGGCTGCACTTGTTAAGGACATGCAGCGAATCACAGCACAGACTCAAGTCTTTAGCACCCCACAGGTTTTAATCTAGCAACTAACACTGAGCCTTACTGGGAGATTCATGCCTCTTAATGCCTTACAAAAACATTCCTGTAATCTCGGAGTCTGGATCTCGCAGGGTTTTCTTGTCAGAGAGGACCCAGGTTACAGCTAAGCTGTAGAGCGGCGACAGGAAAGATGTCACTGAGAAAGGTGCAATTATGACTCATGGTAGTCTGTCAACACATAAACTAGACTCCTTACATGTTGAGCACGGTTTGAAAAATTTAAACATCCTAATTCTGATAAGTCAAACATGTGCATCCTTAAAAAATGACTGTCTGAGAACATATAAGTCAACAGATTGCAGAATAAGTGAGCAGCCAAACCTAGAGTTGGGAAAGAAACAACCAATGATGATTCATTGTTCGATTGAACAAGGAGAAAACTCTAAAAGGTTTCTTTATGAAGGAGCAAGAAAGTGGGGTGACAGTTTAAAAGCCTCGCCTGACACTTGGCAAAATTGGCCGACTGTCTTCCACACAATTGCACCAGCAAGTCAAATTGCATTAGTGATGCACAGATTTTTGCAAGAGTCAAAAAGAGAGCTGAAATATTGTGTTTTGTGTGAGTTTTTGCAGGAAAAACATGGAGCTCTTGCGTTCTCTAAAAAGCTTTAAAGCTGCAGGAAAATTACGGAAGAGCTTGCAGGCGGAAAGTGATCATTCAGTAGAAAAGGTCAGTGTTACTTGTTTTTTAATTAACTAAAATAACGTATTTACACGATCCCAGTAAAACAAATAAAGCTTGACCTTAAGATTTTTTTTTTATGGTAGAGATACATTTCAAGCTTTCACACATTTTTAATAACAAACGTCTTCACAATAAGAAAAAAAAAATCGAGGCAAGGGAAAATAGGTGCACTACCTTTTTGGACAGATATGACAATCTCTGCATGGGCTGTAAGGAAATAATGAGGGTTAGCCATCCCATAAACAAAATCCATTTGTCATGCATTGCTATTTTTTAGGTTAAGAAAGTGAAGACGGTAGCAACAAAGAAGTGCGAGTGAAAAAAAAAACATGAAATAATGAGTTTATTAGCATGATAATTTTTGTTCGAGCATAAAATCTCCTAATGAGAATGTTCGAAGGAGCCCTTTCCTCAGGGGACGTGAAGTCTTAGTGTTAGGCTCGCCTTTTCCAAACCTTTAGAAAATGTTGCACTGCAACAAAGGAAAAGTGGTTATCAAATGAAGCGCTAAATTACCCGCGCACGTCTCTTGTGGTCTGACATGTCCTGAGCCAACCTCAGCTGACTTCTCATGCATTGAAACGTAAAGAGGAGGAAAATACCAACTAAGGGTAATTATAACACATACAGTGACTTGACATTTGGAGCACTGTGTTGAGAGGGGAGAGTGTTGGCCTTATCAGAAGCTGTAGTGAAAGGTCAATGGCCTTCTCACTGTTTACCTCCAATCATGAGGTCGGAAGAAGCTCCTTCAGTCTCTATTGAGAGAGTGATGGACTGTTGTATTGGTGGAGGATAAACCTTTTTTCTGTCCGCTACAGAAAGAATGAAATATTGGCTGTACTGAGTATGGATTCTTTTGGAAACATAATTGCAAGTGTTTAAAGGTACAACTATATTTTGAGTTTCAATGGCATGAATTTTGTAAACGCAGTGCATACTTTGCCCCATTCATCTTGTGCTGTAATCGCACTCTGCTTACTCAAAACTCAAAACCTCTCTTCCCCTCTCTGCTTGTGTCTTTTTGTTCAGTCTCAGTCAGTGGAAGGAAAAAGCTGCATTGATAAATAGGTCAGAGAGCTTTTCCACCCCCCAATGGTTTCAGGCCCAGCTTGGCAAATTGAACATAATTAAGGCCCAAGGCAAAGGTTGCACTTTCCTTGAAATAGCAAGAGGAATGGTGCAGGAGGTAGCCTGCTGCAGGAGGAAACGTGCTGCCCTGCATGTTTGGTGTAGCATGCCTGGGCACGGTGGATCTACTGAGGTTGAGGAGGAGGCGGAGAAAGGAGGTTGGAGAATGGCAGCCATTGCAGAGCTAAATAAAACCTCCCAACACGCTGGAGACACACAAACACAGTCCCATCTAGGGGTTTTATCTGTATACGATGCTTCGTCATGGAAGGAACAAACAGCGGAGACATTTTGGACTGATTTGGAGTCCTGCTGAGAGTTAGATGAGAAGATGGCTATCTACTCCCATTTTCTGTGACATTCAGTGTGAAGGCAGAGTTAGCTTAGCTATGCTTGCTTGCAGTGATGAAAAAATAAAGCTCACATTTCTTTTTAGCTGTTTTGTTTTAAAAAGAAACTGCTCAAACATGTTCGGGAAGAATGTAATAAAACATTCATATGTATATTTAGAGTGACATGGTCCTAAAAAATCTGACTGATACAAAATGAGAGGAAAAGAAAATAGTGGCACCTGTATCTGCCCCTACAGCTGCTCATAGGTTTCTGAAGTTTTCGACATAAAACCTGCTCTGACATACCAGATGGCTTGTTACACAGCACCATGTGGGAAAGAGTCTTCTGAATCCTGGGAAGGTGTTCTTTCAAAGAAAACCTTGTCAGGTTGATCCATATACCATCCATCTATCACTGCCATGGCTGAACTTTCAGGAAGCAAAAATCTGACAGTCCCAGGTACACAAATATGCAGCTTGGAGCCTGATTTACGATGGACTGGATTTTCATCTCCAAGAATTTTAACAAGCTGCTTTCTATTAAGGCTAAAGGATGTGTCGTTTATTACTGTGTGAGGGTTTCTTTTTTATTAATTCTTTTTGATGCAGGTTTCTGCTGCACACTGGCAAGATGTCTTGTTTATTTTGTGCAAACAACCTTGAAGATACCAACTTTTGCTCAACAAAACCAGTAGCATGACCAAACACAAACCATCCAAACACTCAAGCAGGTATTTCTGTAGTTCCTTTTCTTTCTGCAACCTTCACATCTTCAGTGTGTAGGATTTTACTGCTACAGGAAAAGGAGGATGAGCATTTGAGAGTTTATATTTCCAAAATGTGTTTCTGTTCATCAGTATTGCTGGAAGACTTTAGCTGCTGAATTGTCTTTTTATCAGGAGTGCCGAATGACTTCTGACTTTACATTCCACAAAAAGTTTGGTTTTTTTTGTGTTATTCTCTTTGAACACAGATCAAACATGTGATTAAGTTTGCTCCCATTGACTGTATCTGAAAACTGGACCAAGTGAGTGTGACGTCATCCATAGAAAATGAATTACTTCAGGTTCCAATAAACTGAAGTCAATTCAGTTGCCACTGGTACGGACGTCGCCGTGTTGGAACCAGAAATCGTCAGTAAGCTGTGATTTGTCAAAGTCGGTTTGTCATCATTTCTATGGTAATGGTTATGGAAACTGAAATCTAACATGGACAATCTTCTTCGTCATCATCATCATCATCTGCATGAGACAATGGGTTCACTGAGGAGCCCCTTCATTTGTTTTTAATTATCGGCACTTTCAGGAATGTTTGAAGTTCAGTTTATTGCCTTTTTTTAATTCATGCCTGTTTTTTGAACTAAACTAATGAAGTGGTTGCTGGCTGCATCTTATAAATGTGCTGCCGATTTTAGCACATATATGGGTATACATTTAAAGAGAAAACACAGTTGTGTGTGGGAGTGTGTGTCAGAATAGGTTCTCGCACTAAGTTGCTTTCAAAAACGCCTGCTTTTCTCTGTATCCGTTTAGGGTCATTAAAATGTTTCACTGTGGCATTCTGAATAATGGAGGTCCTGCTAGGGAGTCTGCATGCCAGGCGTCATTAGTGTCCCAGCATCCTCTGCTTTAAGGGGCTTCACCCCTGTTGTGGTGATGGGGTGGGGCGATAGTGCAGAACAACACAGGGGATCGGACAGGTTAGAAACCAGGAGGTAGAGGCCTAAATGGAGGAGAAGGAGGAACTTGCAGCTACATTGACAGGCTGATGACAGGGGAGTGCAGCGGGTTGCCTGAATGATAAACCAACCTTGTTTCACACCACAGAACAGAATCGTTTTTGCTAATGGGACCTGATGGAGAGAAAGGAGTCCCTGTGGAAACTCTATGACATTATCTGCAGTTACAATTAGTGACTTTGCCCTGAGCATCCACATTAGTAAACAATCTTTTAGCCAACATTTCTTGTATACGGCTGCAATAGCATAAAGTTGTGTCTTTAAATTAAAGACGACGTGAATTATTTATACCATTAATTAAGTGGAAGTCTAGAAAGGAGCCGATTTTGAAGGCTTAGTGTTTGAGGGCGCTCAAACCAGTGACCATTGCAATAATTGTGGTTAGACTGTAATTTTGAGCTGAAAGCTAAAGAAGTGCACATGAGTGAAACAGAGACACTGCGTCCGTGGTGCAGCGGAAGGGCGGTCGACCCATGATCGTAAGATTGCAGGTTTGATTCCTGCCTTGCACGCCCATGTGTCGAAGTGTCCTTGGGCAAGACACCGAACCACCTTGCCTCTGGTGGGAGGTTGGCGCCAGTGTTCAGCAGCGGAGCCGCCATCAGTGTGTGAATGTGTGTGTGAATGTGTGTGTGCATGGGTGAATGGGACTGTGACTGTAAAGCGCTTTGGGCCTTCGTAAGAAGGTAGAAAGCGCTATATTAGTATACGCCATTTACCGAATTCCTTTAAATGATGTGCTCTCTTTGAAAACAGTGAATCAAGTATGATCTCGTCACAGGTGCTCTGAGAGTGTCTTTTGTTGTGTGCAGTCATTGTCAAAGAGGCTAAAAACAATGAGAAAGGATATTTCATTTAAATTATTCAGGCTTTTCTACATAACGTTGAGAAGATTTAGTAATATGATCCTGAACTAACAAAACAAAACTGCAATTACAATACTTCAGGGTTGAAGTAGAGTTTTCCCATCATTGTTTGTGGGGAAAAAATCCAATGAAAACTATGTTTCTTTTCTATAAACATGTTTTTCCTGATGATTTTGGGCATATATATAATAAATTAAGCTTGAAAATTGCAATTCTGACGTTGCCTGTGGTACCTGGACAGATGATGTTGCTCCAAAAACTTTTACTCCTGGCTAGGAGATGTATACTTCTACAATGGATACAAATAAAACCTCCATCCGTTACACAGAGGTACAGAGAGACTTTTAAAAGTGTTTCCAATGGAACGCCTCAGTGCTCTGTTAAAGTATCTCTGACATTTTCAACAAGACATGGCAGCCTTATGTGGATCACCTTCCTCGAGAATTATCTGATGTACTTTGTAAAGGAGGCTCACATTTTGTATTTCTAAGTATTTATTAATTGCTTTAAGAAAACATCCCAACATGTTATTGTAACCTATATTGTGTGTGCACCTTTTATATTAGATATCTGCTGTGCTGTACTGGTTTGTGTTGTGTTCTTTTCTTGAAAAGTTAATAAAGTGTAATTTTTTGAGTATTTCTTTATTTAAATTGTTCAGGAGCAGATGAAAAAAACACTGTTGGAAAAAGCTTGCAGGTGTGACGTAGAAGCTACAATCGGTGGGCCAAAAAGCTCCCTGCTCTGCTCCATTTTGATGCATCCACTCGCAGAAAAATAGATCCATGTTCGTCTTCATTTACCTCATCTGAGCTGGCATCTGGCTAAAACCTTTATGGCTCGATAGCTCCAATTGCTCGCCATTTTTGTTGCACCAGTAATGTGAGGGTGGGGTTGTGAGGGGCTGTAAGCCATGGATATTGTGTGAACAGATGGATGATGGGAAATGGGAGCAGGTTTACTCCATGCAAACAGCTGCGCCCACAACACCTAGGCCAATTTCTGATGAACTACTGCCGCTCTGCAAAAACTATGTCCTAGAAAACGACACCGGCGTTTTGATTTTGGTTACAAACTGCATCATCTTAATAAAAGACTACTGGGAACGCTTTTACAATAGATCCAAAGATGATCAGAGTGGGACTTTTAAATAATTTTTATTTACCCTTTACATAATATGTTGCAGTAAAATGATAATTATAAACGGCCATGCTTATTCAATGTTTTTATTATTAAGGGATGAAAAATAGAAAGAATTTTCTAATTTTCTAACGTTCTCACTTTTTTTCCTTCCTCCAGGAATGCACCTTCCTACTTGCAGCAGCATCTCATCAGGCACCCTGCCTTTCCTTCTCCATCAGCACAACCAGCTGCCATATGGTGAAAGATTTACCATGGTGACAAAGCAGAAGGCTCTAACTCAAGCTCCATCAGAATGTCAAGTAATAACGGAGAGAAGATGGCGCGTGGAGGAGCAGCGATGCAGAGGTGCCGTTCCTCGAGAGCAGAAGGCTCAGCTGGCCTAAACCACCTCAGTCCCCTCAGTCTCATAAGACTAATGGCGGAAAATCACAACCAGGGGGGGTTTGATCCTCTGTAGAGGTTTGGAGTCTTTATTAATATGCAGCATTTTGTGTGTGAAATGTAGCATGCTCACACTGTGTGGCTCATAATTTACAAATATATGGGGGGGGGGGGATTTAGGAACACATGAAAGGCAGATCCTGGTGCATAAAGACCCACACACATCATGCAAGAAGGGGAAAGCCGTAAAAATTATTCAGCTATTTGCTTCCTGCACAGCAAAAAGAAAGAAAAATCAGGCAGGTTCTATCTTTCTTCTCGGCACGGTTTATCTAAATGTGCTGTGCAGGCATTTTCGCCATCTAGCCTCTCCATGTATGACTCCCTTCCCCCCACTCACTCCATCCTACTGTATCCTCCTCACCCACACAGCGGGCTCCCCTCCTCCATCCCGCTCTCGCTATCCCCTGGGAAGATGGAACAACTAGAGAGAAATTAATTGAAATCGAAACCCCGACGAAGGATTAACTAAGTAGGTGAATTCCAGTTGTCACATAATCAGGGCTAGTGTACTATTTGACTTTCATCAAACAGCAACCGGGGATAATGACAGGGAAAAAAAACAGCCAGCTGCTGCTGCACCCCCACCCCCCTCTTTCTCCTGCCTCCAACCCTGTCCCTTCCCCCTGCTCCTCAGCATCCCTCTATCCATCCTTTCCTCCTATGTCTTCTCAAATCTTGGATCCTTCCCATTGGCGACGAGCATCGAGGTAACTGCTGGGATAAAACTGCAAAATGCTGCTGTCACATTTTGTGACCTTCTTTGCATACGCAAATATATGACCAAAGGTAACAACAGCTGCGCAGATTTATGGCTCTTCACCACCACTGAGGAAGAACGCACTTTATCACATATAAGCATGCAAACCTTCATGTGCGCTGCTAAAGAGCTGAACTAAATCATTACAGCTTTACACAAAAGCAAACAGACAGCGTCTTTGTCAATCAGCACTTCAAGTATGTGAAGAAAAAAACGGATGCTTAAAACTGAAAGTAAAACATTTTTTGCAAGGCAAAAGTGGTATTTGGCTTCCTTCAGAGACAACAGAGGCTGAAATGCTGAAGTAAAGTGGGTCAAACAGAACAGCGCTCTGATGAAGCATGACTTGCTGCATGAAAAAAAAAGAAACGTTATATATATATAAATAAAAAATCTGAGCACATAAGGCGGCTTTTCTGTCACTTTGAGGGGATGCTATAGATTGGACCACATGCTGGGCTATGAAGCGAAGCGGTTGATCTAGTCTGAATGCTCGATTTTTACTTCAAAATAAAAGCAAGAATGTAAATAATGTATCAACAGTATAGAGTTTCAAATCCAAGAGGAATGAAAATATAAAAAAATGATCTTCCTCAAAGTAAAACTGTTGCATATATTTAAAGCAACTCAGTTTAGGAGCAATTTGCCTGTTTTTCTGTTTTTTCTTGGCATCCGTCTACCAAATGTAAAGCAGTTTTCCGAGACAATCCTCAGCCTTGAAAATGGTGCCTCAGCTGCAGTGATGCTTCTCCCAACAGTAAAATCGTTACGATTCTTTAGAATTTCATGCTGCTTAAAAATCAATATTTTAGCAAGTTGTCTGTCTTTGTATGTGTGTGTGTGTGTGTGTGTTGTAGAAACGTCTGTACAGCAGGACAGGCTGCCAGCTACCCAGTTGATAATATAGCTTGGGCTTCTGCCCGGTGAGGTTGACCTCAGCCTGTTGGCGTGCAATGTCATTTACCACCTGCCACACACACACAGACAAAAACACACACACACAGCTTCTTCACCTTTACTGCTTTGCGTGTTTGGTCATCTTAAAATATAATTAAATGTGTTTGTGCAAGAAAGTATTTGTGCAGGAGATACTGAAGTGCTGGTCTTATGCAGTACATGTTTAACGCGTGTGTCTGTGTACACACAGTCAATGAAAGTAATACAATTATTTAGTGGGGCTGCAGCTAAAAGAGGTTTATAGTTCTTAGAAAAAGAAGTGACAGATAAGAAAAAAGAATTACAAAATAGAAACACCCACACACAGGCATGTGCACAAAGCGGAGCTGACTGCATGCAGAGAGGGATACCTGGACAGATGGCACGCCGTCATCCCATCGGCCCTGCCATCAGAGCTCTGCAGGAGAGGAAGAGGAGAGCAAAAACAGTCTCATCTGCTCCTGCTGCTGCAATGTTTGATAAAACGTCAACATTTTCGAGCAATGTAATCCTCTTAGAAACATATTTTTACTGCCGACTCACAAAATGTTCTTTAAAAATGTGAGCACCTGCGGTGCATGACATTACTGATTAATAAGGAGATAGGAGAGCTTGATTTGAACTCTGATGTGAAAATTAATTCTATCCCATCAAATTAAGATAGATTTTTGTTGAGCTGGCTCTTTTATTGTGCTGTGAATGCTTTAGTGCACACAAAAAAACCCTGTCCGTGACTCCGATGCTCTCCATTACAAGAAGGAGCAATGGGCAGCAAGGCTAACAGACTTCTGAAAGCCACTGCTCCAGCCTAAATCACATTTCAAAGAATAGAGGAGTCTATTATAGGAAGTTAGGGAGGCCTTGGATCTCAACAAGCCTATCTTTCAATTTTATTGAGTCTTCTCAGTAGCCCTTGGTGTATTGTGTGCACTTGTCAATAGCAATTCGTCTACATGTGTTGTGTTGACAAACAGTACGAGGGCAGCTAATAAAAGTGTGCACGCGCATAAATGTGCACGGACAGACTCAGGTCAGACTCCTTGATGAGGATTTTTCTACATTCGTTCAATGTAGCCACCAGCTGCAAAGGAAAAGACACCAAAGGGAAAATGAGAGGCGATGCTTGTTAAAAATTCTGCAGAACACTTCCACCATTATCTAGGCTGAGTGAAATGAATTGGATGCACATTTTGTAGCAGTTATTGCCACTTTCATTTGCAGCAAATCTCCTAAAGAAGGAGAAATAATGGGAGAAAGAAACCGCCTAAGCCTTGCAAACACATTTTCAGAAGATTGTCTTCTTTCTGAGTGTACATAAGGGTGCATCTTCTTTCTGGTGTGGGCAAACATTCTTTACCATCACTGCTGAGCTGCAACTCCAATCTCTTACACAACTCCCTTTAAATTTCAATCCACACTCCTGCTTTTGCAGACAGCTTCACATCTCATGATGCCGTTGCATTGTGTCAGATAATTTTGTGATGACAAATCAATAATGCAACCACAAATATCATTTAAATAAACATTAGTGGCCTGCTTAATAAATGAAAGCTCATCTGTAATTTTTCAGCGTCAGGATTGCTGAACTCTTTGATGTTGGTATGAATATTCTCTTTCAGAAAATGAGGCACGATTAGTGCTCATCGTGGCGTTAGCCTCTTCCTGCCTTCTGTCTGGCTGCAGGAGTCTGTGCAGGGCTTATCAAGAGTGCACAGCATCGCCAGATTAAAATCATTTACTAAGCAGGGAAGACAATGTGTGTGTGTGTGTGGGGGGGGGTGTCACAAAATAAGTATAAAACATCAAGAAAAAGAGTGGAAGGAATATCTAATGAGTCTAATCTACATACAACCAACCTTATCAAACACTTAAGCAATTTCAGAGGCTGTATATCAAAGAGTACATGACATTAAGATTGAGCTCTAATGTGGGGGGTGCACACCCAAAAGCAATTACAATGAGAGTCTGCAACAAGCAGGTCATGAGAGATAAATAAAAATGAAAAATGTGGAACAAAATGCTGTCATATAGTAAGATGAGTGTGTGACCTGTCCTTGCCAGTGTGCAGACAACAGCTGCTCATGACCCAATTTCACTTAGATACATAATTCAGTGGTGAGTAGAAAATATTCATCAAAACAAGAAAGCAGATACACTTCAGCAGACTTGCGAACTTTCAAACATCAGCTGGGAGAACAAGCCATAAAAGCTTCGCTGACCTAAATAAGTCAAGATGATCAACGCCTCACACAAGTAGATAAGTTTAAAACATTCAAGAAGGCATAACAGGATTCATTAACCATTAAACTGAAATCAGACTGACAGCAGTTCAGCCAGCACGAACAGAAATGCGAGAGCAGGACAAAACCCTGACGGTTAAAATCTGTTTGGAAAAAAAAAAGGAAATCTGCTTTTGTCTTCAAAATCAAAATGCCATAAAAACTTGAAACATAACTATAAAATCCATTACATGTGATCACTACAGTGGCCCCAAAATATGAAGACAAAAAATTGATGCTTTCCATGAGCAAAAAACAACATTTAGAGTATTTCAGAAAACTAAAACAATAAACAATTTTTAAAATAAGATAATTAAGAAACCTAATTTTTAAGCAAAGTGTAAAAAAACTTTGAAGTTTAAGAATCCTGTTCGGGTTTGTGAGTCATCAACGTCTGTTCAGGTTAGACAGTGTTGCAACAAAACTGTGAAATTGTTAGATTTCTTGACATTTTCTTCATTTCTACAATTTTTTCTACAATATTTGCTCAATCACTGATTGAAATTGCACTCTAAATTAAATTTGCATCTCTGCAATTATTATTATTATTATTATTATTATTACTTTTGCACCTTTGTTTGCATTGGTGGGTGATAAAATATTAGCTTGGCTTCTGCCTGGTTAGGTTGAACTCAGCCTGTTGGCGTGCAACGTCATTTACAACCTGCCACATACACACAAACACAGACAGAAACTCACACATCTTATTCACCTTTATTGATTTACATGTTTTGTCATTTGAAAATACATTCAAATGTGCAAGAAAGTGTATGCGCAGGAGATACCGAAGTGCTGGTCTAAAATCAAATTTTAAAGCTGAAGATAGAGTTACAACCACCTTTGAGGAAAAAAATATAAATAACTTGAACAAAATGTGTTACCTTTTTTTTTTTTTTTATTGGGTGAATTTTTGGTTTTTATTTTCATGTTTTTTACTATTTAGTTAGACAAATAATTGACTGTTTAAGCATTGTAGTTTTGATAAATATGGTGCCTCATGGACAGAAATAACCAAAAAGGCATCATTTTTGCAATATTTCATAATGTATCCCCATTTTTCTTATATATTTTAACCAAGGCGCTGTAGTGACAGTATTCTTTTTGTTGTTTTTATGGTGATAACGACCTAATATTCTGCAAATAAATGAACCCAGTCAACATAGTAACTTATAGTTGAGTGTGCTTTGGTGCAAATTCCTATACAAGTCTAAGGTTTGTGCAAAGTGTCAAAATATAACCCTCTCATGATGAAATTGTACATTACGACATGAAGAAACTCAATCATTTGATCGAGACGCTTCATTAAGGTAAAATTCGATAAAAACTTTGGTAAAAGTGGTCACAGGACCAAACACGACTGTTTTATTCCTTTCATCTGCATAAAACTAGGTTGCATGACTAAAAGGCTTAAGTTATGAGAGAGACTAAATAAGAAAATCGGAAATCACCTCCATCCCTTATTTGGGACACCTGAAATAGGCCAAAGGCTGGTTCGCTCCTATCAGAGCAGCGTTGGGAAGCCTGAGGGACTACAGGGAAAAAGGAAAGGGGGAGGCAGTGGTGGTGGTGGGATTCAGCCGAGCCTTAAGTGTGCTATCACAGGCGTCTCTTGTGCCTGCCTGCTTTATTTGCAGTAGTCAGGTTAATGAGTCCACCAGCCCACTTGATGTTGAGAGGCCTGCCACAAAGAGCTGCCTCATTAGAGCTAGCCTGGCATGCTGCTCTGAGACAAAAAGACATTCACACCACTGAATGCCTTTACGCTCCTGAATGCTGCCAGCCTGCGAGGGCCAACGCCATGGCAAAGCCCCCTGCACACGTCCTGGCGCCTCGCCAACCGCACCCCAACCTTGGATCCGGCTGGCTGGACTTTGCTGCAGGGTCTGTAATCTCTGCAGAGGCTGAAGACTTCACCAGTGTGCTGGGTTATGTTTTAGTGTTTTGAAGAAAGCTGAGTACATGTTTGAGTAAATTCAAGATAAGCTGCACACTCATGATGCTCTCAAAGTTACTGAGCCTTTCCCCAGCTTGGTGCCTCTTGTTATCTCTGCATTTGCCATTAAGTTTCACCTCAACATTCTGCCCTTTTACACTAGGATGTTCTGCTCAGAAGTGCCAAACTAGTATTCCGCGAAATAGAAAGCCACGAAACAGAAGCTGTTCAAATGCATCCATTCTATACTATATTCAAGAAAACTGAACCAAGAAAATGATTCATTTGTCACATAAATGCTAAATAAACACATTATTTTCTTCAAAATAATTTTGTATTACATTTTATTTGTTTAAGTCAAAAAAAAAAAATTTTCAAAACACTAAACTTTAATAGAATATTTTTTCAAAAATACGAGCCAAGAAGCAGCTCATGTTTTATAATTGTTGCACTGGCACAGATCCAGTTCAACACTTCGGTGCAAAAGAAGAAAAAAAAATGAGGCTTCAGGTCAGGAGTTAAATACTTTCTGCATAGGCAATCCACTGTTTCCATCACGCTATTTTTAGCGCAGGCAGAAACAGCTGAGCTGACTGCAGTGATATCACTTGAGCTGATGGAATGCTTTGTTCCACAGCGTGTGCGCATGCCACCTGGGTCTGCGCGAGCTGCAAGGGAAAGCTCGATGCAGGAGCCAAGATGGCTGGTAGCTGCCCCATTTTTCGCGTGTATATTTTATTTGAGGGAGAGAAAAAAAGGGGGGAAAAAAAACTCTTTATCTCTTTGAGCCAGGCTGTCTGCTGCTCCAAATAAGCTCCATAAAAAAACCTCCAGTCTTCTGTCATGGCTCTGTATTAATGTCATGAAAGGTATCAGTATTTGTGGCTGCCATTTGGAGCTCAGCGCTCATGTCAAAGTAGAGCAACATCATAGTCGCTGCGCTCTGCATCAGAACCAGAGCAAACAACCTGCACAATCTTAAGCATTTAACTGTTTGTCGTTCCAAGCACAGCGTGCATTTGGCTGAGGCGTTCAAGAACCGCTATGCTCATATATATTTTTAGTAAGCCTTTGGGCTTCTTTCAGTGTCCCTAAAAGAGCACGGTTGCCTGGCAACCATTATTGTTGCTATGGAGATGCATGTGTTGGCAGCTGCTGCAATCAGCATTAACTCAAGGCACACATTCTCATTCCGATAGTTGAGCAAGTAGGACACACAGTCAGACAGGGATTGTAATCAGCATGAAACATATGCTCATCCATTTCTCGCTGCATTAATAAAGTTATATCAAAAAGAAATTTGTGGCTGGGCTTTGGTGCAATGATCACATTGCAGACAGACGCAGAAAATTCCACCTCATGACAGATTTCATTAATGGCACAAGGCTGTAATATGATGGGAAACAATGAAAATTTTGACTCTAACTTAAAGAGAAAAATTGAGAAAATTTGCAAAACCAAAAAAAAGAACAACCTTTTTAACGATGGCAGTACAAAAAGGATGCTCAGGATAAAAACAAAGATGACCCCTTTAATCATTTCTGTGATCTTGATAAGGCGGTGATGTCAACTCTGCCTACAGAGACAACAAGGATCATGTGTGCTGAGATATTTCAGCCTAAACTTGGTATTTCTACAGCATTCTCTCAACAGCTGGTGTTTCTTTTTGACCTGTTGGGTGGGATAAATGATATTTGCAGCTCTTCCTTCTTCATATAGACATGCATCCATGCCTACCGGAGCAGTTGCGGCTCAGTTGAGAGTGAAAATGTACATGTCTTGATAGCAGTTATTTCCTCCTTGCTTCCTGTTTCTTTCCTGCTGTCTCTGTCACTTCGCCATTGACATCACAGAGCTATGCGGGGATAAAGAGGCAGAGAAAAACAATAACAGACCCATTGACCCCCATTTCACATACCTTGGGGCTGTGAAAGGAAACCACTTACATGGTAGGAACAGACCTGCTGATTGTGCTTCAATGGGCTTTCCATTAAAGAATAGTTGGAGTAGATGGAGAACATGCACATCTTTGAGTATGGATGCTTCAGTGATGCAGATTATCATCTTACTATTCGTGCACATCAGGTGAGATCAACATGGTGGATCTTCTAAAAAAAAACAACAACTTGATAAGCATGCATTGCAATTATTGGATTGTACAATAATCCAGAGAACATCCTGTAAAATCTGCGGACTGATCATTTCACTCCCGCAGCGACTTTTCCACAAAACAACTGTGACGGAGCCGCACTGGGATTCAAGTTATTAGAACAAAATGATCATCAGAAAAATGAGCACAAACATCCAACATAAATCAATTTCTTTATTCCAATCACAACGCGTTAAAGAGAATTTAATACAAATTTTTGGAAAAAGAATAAAAAATAAATTACACATCTTAAACTGACATTAACTTCAAAGGAAAAACCTAAATGGTTCTTCAAAAACCCCTTCCTCCACAGTTTTAATTACTTTATGGAGGAGAAACATGACTTTAGAAGTCACTCGTTATGGCTCAGGCATAAGCATCAGAAAGGAGGCTCACCTTGCTTTGTGGAAGCTGCTGGTTGACATTTAACATCACTGAGAGAGGGGAGGTGGAGAGCCCAATGCCCTACATGCACATTTGACCCCCTGCTAATGTCAGAGGGGGAAGGTTCCACACTCACCCTTGTTTCACTCACACAAAACACCACTGGAGAGCAGACCACAAAATATTCAGCTCAGTAGCTGTGGAGAATTTAGTTTAAATATTTCACATTAAGA
Organism: Oryzias latipes; assembly: GCF_053564925.1. Classification (NCBI taxonomy): domain Eukaryota; kingdom Metazoa; phylum Chordata; class Actinopteri; order Beloniformes; family Adrianichthyidae; genus Oryzias; species Oryzias latipes. Next base: position 21,459,371 of record NC_136256.1, on the reverse strand, counting down.
CGCAATTCAAGTTCATCACATATTCAAAACCAGTCTCAGATGTGCTGGTCTTACAGGAGCGGATGCAAAGTTGTGCGATGATAATTTTTTTATGCTAAGAGAAGGTGCCAATGTCTGTACCGTGCACACGCTTTGAAGGGCTCCACAAACACAGCCAGCAGGCCTGCAACCCATACAGCTGACCTGGTTCTGCTTGCACGCAACCATGAAATAACAACTGCTGTTTAGTGTTTGATGTTAGCTTGGGGAACGAACCGTTCCTACTTGGGTTAAGCAGGCAAACATAACCTTCAGGAAAAAGAGAGAAACAAGGTTCAATAAGGTAACACTCTGCAACAAAGACCTAAATCTGGTGCATTGCTTTAAAACTCTCAGGTGAAATTAAGCTTTCCAAAGAATTGAAAAAGAAAAGCCACACAAAACTGTTATGGTTAGTGCTTTATTTTTAAATTATATAACATATCAGGTATAAAGGTTTCTCAAATAAAAGATGTTAAAGATTTAGCATGTGGCGAAGCACAAAAATAAAGAAATTAAAGTGAAACTGGAAATTTTAGCCAACATAACCTTTAACAAACATGAGCAAACCAACCACATTTTCATTGCTAAATTCTATTTTTTTTTAGAATTTATAAGTAATTTTACTCAAATTACTATTTTGACAAAAATATTGACAAAGACCATATGTTTATAATAAAACCACTAGAAAGGTTCAGAGGACAACATTACATTTATCTATAATGTCAATCAAATTAGGATGCAAATAATCACTAATAAACCCTCATTCTTCATAACAAATAAAAAACATTTCTCATTTAATATAATGTCATAAACTATTTGTTTTTATTTATTTGTGATCCTTTTACTCGAACTTTTATTTTGCCATTGATGAAACAAACAGTTTGATTTATGTCAAAAACAAAACCAATAATTTCCCCAACCTTTGTGCACTCACATTAACCAAAAGGCCAACAGAATATGAAGAATATGAAGTTGTATGCTTGACAGACAAAAATCAACGTAATTTTAATCAAAATGTTACTTTAAAATGTTTCCTTTTAGGAACATGCATTGCTGTTATGGTGAGCTAAAAATGCGTCAATCTAAATAACCTGGATTAAATCAGAACATATCATGCTGGGGGAATATTGTGTTGGCTGTGGGGTGCTGGGAAAATGCCTAATTTCATCCAAAATAACAATTAAAAAAATGAAGAAGAAGAAGGCAGCAGTTGAGATGTCTGGCTCTCTCAAGTCAAACGGACGCACCTGCAGCATTTAGCGCTGCACCGCGCATGAATGCAGCATTTTTCTGCACACAAACGTGTGGTTGCTCTGGACCACTATAGACAGTTAAACTCAATCTACACAATTCAAAGCCGACGCGTGTTATGATTCTGCAATGTCCGCAAACAGGCCTATTCACAGTCAAACTAGGAAATACATTTTTACCCGCCTGCTCCAGATCAAAATATTTCCAAATTATAATTTTCCATCGTGGATTTATGGAGAGTTTGTCATTAAGTGAATGTTGTTTTTTTTATCGATCAAAAATGATGCCTTATTATCGTCGTTATGTGGGGGAGGGGTGCGCAGCCTCCCTTGAAATATACAGAAAGTGACTTCCATGTCGCCTTAAATCTAGCTGCGCACTTGCTCTCGCCGTGGACGTGGAGGTCGATCCTACGCCGCCGCTGACTCTCGTGATCTCCCGTCAAAAATGCTGAACTCACGGCTCCGCTCTCTTTTTTGTCCTCTCAGGTGCGCAGAAGGACTCAGAAATCCCAGACATGTTGGTCACATATCCGGCAGAATCGCGACACAGACGGAGCAGCACTTCATTAATATTGAAAAAAAAAATCCACCCTTGTTTTGCAGCAAGTTCACATCCATCGGCTGCGCACAGTGGCTACAACTTTTTCAAACTCCCCCTGTGCAAATGATGGAATGCGCTTCTGCAGCTCCTGGTCATTTATTTCTATCTCCCCCACTTCTTTGCCCCCTTTCTCCCCCTAAACTCCCTTTTTCCTGCAGAGGGGCCCGGTAGCAGGCGCTTGATTAATACATGTTTATGTGTTTTGAAGTGCGGGACAAAAGGGGTTGACCTGTGACCCCTAGGAGCCTCGACCTTGTGCGGGTTCATTGTGAGGTGCTGGGAAAGGTTTTTTTTTGGATGGAGACCCCGGGCCAGTGACCCACACACATACCGGGGCCCTAGACATTCATGTGCGCACTGCTGCACGCCGCCCCGCAGCTCCCATTGTTTCAGTGGGAACAATGGTCCCCCCCCCCCCCCCCCCCCTCTCTCTCTCTGTGTGAGCCAGAGAAAAAGAAGCTCCCCAAACTTCCCTCTGGATGAAGCCTGACGCAAACCCGGGAAAAATTTCTCTCCAACCTCCAAATGAGACAAAGAATGTTGACAAAACGTTGGCGCTGCTAGCAGCGCGCTGGGGTTGCATCACACCAGCGTTGCATCATTGGATTGACTGGATTTTTTTTTAACAGCCGCCAAAGGCCAAGACTGTAAAAGAGTGAAACAATAAAGAAAAACGGGGAGAAACTGAAACATGGAGTGGGTGTTCAGGTCTGGAGATGACAGAAGGAGAGAGCTCGAAGAAAAAGAGCGCGTTAACACCTGCAGGCTATTTCTACCGCTGCAATGAGACATATTAATAGGCTGTAGGTATAAGGAGGCATAAGCAGGCTCGTGTGTTCCGCCTTGGCTACAGGGTTAGTGGGGTTACGCAGATGACATCATCCATAGGCCCTGGTCTCGATTGGATCCTTGCCTGGAAGTCCATCTCGGCAGGAAGTGAAGGGGATGCAAACGAGCGATGCAGGGCTGCACTGGCTCCAATCAATGATTGCCTTGATGTTGAACGCATGCATAAGACTAATGAAATCCAAAAAGGCAGCATGCACGGCTGCAGGGGTTGTATATAAAAACAAAATATGATTTGGTTTAGCATTTATGCAAATGTAGAGATGCATGTTTTGGTGTGATTCCCCGTAAGTGCAGCTACAATCCGATTTATGGAGAATGAATTATCCATTACGCACTAATGGAACGCACACATTGATAATAAATTGTGTGGATACTATTTACTACAGCAAACCTATGGAGCACTAAACTAAATCATGCAAACAGTATAAATACACTATCCTCCAGAGCGCGCATTTGAATCATAAACTTGTGCATGCGCGTGCATGTGGAGAGAGCGAGAGAGGTTGAGAAAGAGAGTGATTTTACTCATTGTAATGTGCAGAACGACCTGCCCTCTTTTGGAAAAAAAGAAGAAGAAGCGAGAAAGCACAGCCATGCTTTGCAGAGGCAGCCGCGTCGCTCTCATTATCAGGCTCTCGCCAAAACGGAGTCTTTGCACAACCGAATGAAACCGGGAATACAAGCGTGCCTCCACCTCCTCAACCATCACCCAACGATCTGCAGCTAAGTTAACCATTTTAATCTGAGGGGGATACATACATACAGTGCTGGGATCCACCATATGGCGTGGAGCACATTATGGTGAGTATCGCCTTTCATGCTTTCTGCTCCTTTGTAAAACCTCTCCGCTTGTGTGCCTCCACCATCAAGGAAGCGTTTGCAGATGACTCGGGAAACAGGGATCACTCAGCGTTTTAGGGACATAGCGGTCCTTCTCCCTTCCCCTGCGTGCACGTTGCACTTGCCATTGTAAGTGCATGCTTTGGGGGATGAAGCACTCTCCAAGCAAAAAAGGCGACTAAAAACGAGCTGCAGAGGCGCGCAGGTTGCTGCACACGCGGTTTTCATGTCGACGCTTGCATAATCAATGAGAAGGCTATAGAGGACGGAGGGTTTCTGAGATCTGGATTTTCTTCTTTTGCGCGCCGCGGGAGGACAAAAGGGATCGTTTTATTGTCCGGTGAGGAGGGAGTTGGGATGCAGCATTAGTGTTGAGCTGACGGGCGCTGCATGAAGCTCCAGCAACCATGGCTTTCGAAGGATGGAGACGTTTCCGTCTAAAATGGCGATTCCCTTTGTTTCTGTATCCATCACATCCATGTCAAGTGACTTACAGGATGCGTTTCCATCACCGTGCACGAGCCTGCTCGAGCCTGCACCTGCTCCTACCCACTCTAACGGTTTCTGTTGAGGCTAAAGAGCGAAATATGAAATATGCTCCACGGTTGTGTTGCGTTCAGGAGCTTTTTTATTTATGGGGAGCAGCTCCCTTTAAAGCCGGCTCATTAATATGTAACTATATGCACGTTTTTATTTCCATTTTACATTGACGTGTGCTTTATCCGATGTCATTAATAGAACAGTAAATGTTTGTCTATCTCCTGTAAAGAATAATTTGTTCATTTCTGAGCACAAAAGACAAATTTACGCAGTGTTTACATGCGCAGCGAAGCGCCCTTTATTAAATGCTCCTGATTTCCCAGCCTCCATCAGGCTCTTGGAGTTATCTGTAAGTCATCATATCCTGCCAAACGCAGCATTTGTTGCCCACAGACTCGAGCATCTTCCCTCATCACTGGCTGCCCGGGTGTGCGCGGGATAGTGCACATGCGCATGCTCGAGTGGGACTGTATTGGCGTGCGCGGCAGTGCGCACTTCTTCCCTTTTCTGCCCCCCCTCTAATCAATTGTGCAGTGTTGCATAACCGTTCACAGCCAATGCCAGATTTGGGGCTTCACTGTTTTTGCGGGACCATTGTTGGCGTTTCCTGTGCCGGGCGCGCGTGCGCAGACACGCAGATCCCACGGCAGCCCAGTTTAGCCCAGTTCACCCAGAAACGTTCAACCCTCGCGCAGGGAAGTCGTCAACTCATTCCCCCACTTTTTCAAGGACGCAGGGCAGTGATGAGGAGGACGCTGGGTAAGATATAGGAACATCTGTTTGCCTGGTGACGTCATACCCCACCCCCCATCGCCATCCCAATCCTCTTGCTGAAGGCAGATGCCTCATTTGTTTGGCTGGAGCAGCATTAATCCCCAAAGTCAGAGGAAAAGACCGGGCGGAGAGAGATCTGTTCCATTTAGGTGGTGCCGGAGCGCCAGGCTCGCCTCGCGCTTTTCCCATCTGTTCCGTTTGTTCGGACCCGGGTGGACAGCCGCAGTTTCCGAGGCTCTTCGGCGGCCCGATTTAGAGATTTGCGCCACTTTGAGTTGTGACAGGAGAGCAGAAGGCTTTGTGGGCGCGCGCGTGTTAGAAGGGAAAAAAACCCACCATAAAATCCATACTTTCACGCGAACGGAGGACTTTCTTGTTTTTGGACGCCAAAGTGGAATATAAACGTTTAAAAATGTGAAGCTAAATCTGAGATCCATGACGCATTTTGTTTTTGCTCTTTTTTTCCTTTAGGTGCATCGGTGGAGGACTTCTATGGGCAAACCACGATGGAAACTGCTCAGTAGAGTCATTTTTACCTGCAAAAATCAACGTGGATCCTATAATCATCACCCCCCCAATACTGATAGAGCCTCTGTATAATCAGCTGTGTAATCTAATTTCTTTCTCCTCAGTTGAATGCGTTTTAAAATAAGGTAGGACAAGACCGTTTGTGGATCCCCAAGATTTTTTCATTTTTGGGCAAGCTCGAACCTTTTCTAGCCGCAGGGTGCTGGACGTGGATTCTGCAAAACACACTCATCCTATAGACGTAAAAACGCACGTGAAGGTTTGAAGTGTTTTCCCGGAAAAAAACTGAGGACGGATACACACTCACACCCGCGCGCGTGCAAACACATGCACAGAAGAGCGGGTTGTGTCTCTCCGTGTTCACAGCGGACCTTGATTTAATGTCTTACAATTAAGGCACGCGGTGAATGCCAAGAGATGATCCTCCATGCCTCGATCAAAAAAAAAAGAACAAGTTAAAATTAATTAAAAAAAGACAGTGAGGACGTCCTTATAATAAAGTTTGTCATGTTTTAAATGTTTGTGTTTAAATGTATTTCAACAATAAAGTGAATTCACTGATGTGTAAACTGGCTTCATGTGAGCAAATGTCTTTATGTGCGTGGGTATTGCGTGCGTGTGTGTAGGTGGGAGCTGTCCATCCTCTCACAGGCTGTCGGAGCGCTGTCCACCTTATGTGGTGCTGAATTCTGCGCACCACAGACCAACCTTTTGTTTCAGTCGCCTGCCGGCAAAGGAGCGGAAATGACTCAACTCTTTAACAAGTGCAGGAATGCAGCCCGGACTGCGCACACGCGCCGATCCACGCATCAACACCCAAGAGTTCCGTTTTATTAGATCTTTTCCTTGTGATAAATCAGACACACCGTGATAATATTTCACAGCTATTGTGCAAAATTCGGATTAAGAATTAAATTCAGAACACATTGGGTTTAAATAATCTCCCCACTGTGAGTGGAGAAAAAATAGAACATTTAGTAAATAAGGTTCATGCGTCTTCGAGGAACTTTAGTCACTCTTGCACTTGGAGTCCAAACGGACGGCTGAAGATCTGCGCGCGCACATCTGAGTGCCAAGAGAGCTGAGAAGGCAGCCTGATAAAAATCTGTAAACTCAAATGCGAGCCTCTATCTGAGGGAGCAACGAGGCGCCTCCGCTTGATGACAGAGAAACAGGCGATGTTAATCTGACAGCAGGAGCGTCCATGAGGCGGCTGCTTCCGGAAAGGAGATTTTGACACATTTGAGAGCGAGATTTGAGCTTTTTAAGTTAACCTTTAAAATCCACTTCGCCAGATCTCCAATTGCGTTTTATTGCTCAATTGTTTTTGCGCAGAAATGCCAAAAATCTGTCGCGTTTCCGCCACTTTGACAAGAAAAAATAAGCATTTTACAGAGCTGTGTGTGATTAGAGTGACGGGGAGGGTTGAAACGGGGCCGTATGGGAAGGGGGTTGCCCTGATTTTATATACTTGTATGTCTATTGTCAGGGATGAGTGGAACAGGACATTTGATTTTATAAGGGGGAAGGGGGGGTGCGCAGAATGTTAGTTTTAAAACGACCAGTCTACTTGAAAAGATGGAGATCTGGCAAAAAATAGAAGTCAGCAGCGAAAGCCACCTCGTTGGAATGATGTACGATCGTGCTAAAATAGACCTGATTTTAGAGAAAAAACATAAATCTGTCTGTTTAGATATATTGTCATATGTGTTAATTGAGGTTAATTTTGTAAAAAAAAAAAAAGCAGGATTCAACTGCCCGGGATAATCCAGCGCGAATCATCTTTCCTTCTCATCACCTCTTTCACCTCCACGCGTTTGGAATTTGCGGGTCTTGGGGCGCCCTCTGGTGGTAGAACTTAATAATTGATAATCAAACGATTTCCATGAACCAAATCTTCTACACATCCAGGCTTCATAAGTAGATACTCCAAAATCACTGCTAACTAGGAGTTTAATGATTCATTTTAACTACGATTCAATTCATATCATAAGTTTTGGTTGCTGATACGATTCAAAGTCGCTATTGGTTCATCCTGGTCCAATTCTTCTTCTTTTCCTGTCCGCTTTTTCCTTCAGGGGTCGCCACAGAGAATCCGCTTCCTCCATGTAACCTTGTCTTCTACTCTAACACCATCTACATACATCTCTTTGTTCACCACGTCCTCTGTGGTCTTCTAGAACTTTTGCCTGGCAGCTCCAGATTCAGCATCCGTCTCCCAAAACATTCACCGTCTCTACTCTGGAAAAGTCCGAACCATCTCCATCTGGCCTCCTGGCCTCTCTGAATTTATCTCCAAATCCTCTAACATGTGCTGTCCTTCTCATGTACTATTCTGATCCTATCCCCCGTGGTCACGCCTAAACAGAACCTCAGCATCTTCATCTCTGCTACCTCCAGCTCTGCCTCCTGTCTCTAGGCCGAACAACATGGCGGGTCTCACTAGTTCTTCTATCAGACGTCACACCGGAGACTTTTCTCCACCCATTCCATTCGTGTGCACTAGATAAATGAAAGAATGACAAATATTCCTTATAGATGGTTGATACGAAAGTCCTGTTTTCCATATCCCTGAATCACCCAAAACTTTTTAAAGTACCACTTCAATCATATTTTGATCTGTTGCAAAAACGTTCTCAATGGTCTTTTAATGATAATTATGACGTTTTTAGGTACAAAAAAAACCTGTTGTTTTCTAGATCGTAGTTTCTGCAGACCGGCAGGAGCTCATCAGATATTCATCTCTGGGTTGTGGGCAAGACTGTTGGCGCAGACGTAAGCCTCTGCTGATGTCCCATCATCCCTTTGTTTACACCTACGCTCTCTAGCTTTACAGCCCTTCACAACCCTAACCTAACATTAGCAATGTAACAAAAATAGCAATCAATATTGGAGCAATCCAGCTGCATAGTTATGAGCCAAATTTCAGCTCAGACAAGGAAAACAAAGAGAAATATGGATCCATTTGTCTGCAAGTGGATGCATCAGAATGGAGTGCAGGGAGACCATTGCAGTTGCTGCATCACAAAAGAGAGTTTTTACAAACTACATTTCCAGAACTTTCTGACTTTAAACTTTAAAAAAGCTGCTGCTGATTGATCTGGAGCTCCAGGATTCTGATTGACTGAACACAATCTAAACAGTTGTAATAAGTCTGGCAGGTTGGTGACCCTATCTTGATTTAAAAGCACAGACACATGAATTTCTGTGCTGCTGCACACATTTTCTAGTAAGTTTAAATTTAACCCTCCTGTTATGTTCGTTTCTGAGGAACAGAGATGATGTTCCTGGGTCAATTTGACCCGGTGAAGTTTTTATTAATTAAAAGATGTCTGAAACCCAAAAAATCCTAACGAGCAGTGTGAATACATCATCACTAACTCCATTACCAGTTATTCTTTCAAAAACTTAGTTAAAATGGTGTTTTTACCATTAACAGGAAGTGGTTCAATTATTAGATAATTCACTCGTTTTTCTTAAAAATATACATGTTCAAACTTTTTTCAAAATTTTCACTACTGTATTACTTTTGAAAGAACACCATATAAAATACAATAGTTTTAAATAACATTGAAACATAATAATTGAAATTTTGTTTTACATACATGCACTGTAAACCAGAAAAAAACAAAATCAAAATACAACAAACAAGCAATTGCGATATGAAGTTGTGTGTGTGTGTCTGTAAATATACACAGCACAGGAGTGATCAGTCATCATATTGTGCTTTGTGCAAATTAATTTTGCTCATTTCGCACAGGTCATGCTTGTCTTGACCTGGATCCTGTCTGCGGCTGGACTCGCGCCCCCGGCCATCCCCCCAATTCCATCTGGATGAAGCTTGTCTGCTGGACTTTAAATATTTAGTTGTAGATTTAGATACATTAATTCTTCTCTATGAGTTCTGGTAATCGCCTGTCCGTCCTGGGGGAGGATCCCTCCTTCATGTGGGCACCCCTGAGGTTTCTTCGTTTTTTCTGGAATCCGTTTTTTTTTAGGTGTTTTTCCTTACCGCGATTTTATGTTTTACTTTTTCAATTACCGATACGAAGCCCATTGAGACGACTGTTGTTGTGAATTTGGGCTATACAAATAAAATAAAATTAAATTGAATTGAATTTACATGGTCACTGCCATCCTAGTGGGCCCTGGCACTGTTTTTATTATGTTTTCTGCAGACAGGTTTGTCTGACGCATATTTGGGCATGAAGACCAATGTATTTCACCATTCTTTGATATGAAATTATTGCTTGGAGGAACAGGAATAGTAATTCCCTCATCTGGTTCAAAATCAGAATCATTAGAATTAGAATTAAGCTCAAGATAGTCTTCTTCTGATCATGGTCAGTGATGACTTCCAGAGCCTCCTGGACCGTCATCTTTCTGCTTTGGCTGCTCATTTTGTAAAGGTCTGCCTGTGTAATGTTGGAAGGACTCCCATGCAGAGAATCTTTTATATGTTTTGCCCCTCCCCTGTTGAGTGTCCACTGAATGTGGGTTGAGTTTTCCCGCAAGAGCATAAATGGTTCCTATCAAAAGTCATAACACCTAGACACCTGTGTGTGTGTGTGTGTGTGCGTGCGCGTCTATATGTGTGATTGGGGTGAAATATGTCTCACAGCTGCAAAGAAAGCAATACTACTTATAATAATAGATCCTTGTACCTCCAGTTTGACTGCCGGGTCAAATTGACCCGAACAGTATCTATGTGATATAAACATGCGGGGGGGGGGGGGGGGTTGCAAATATGTGAAATGAACAAAATTCATAATATATGTTGATTACACTAATTAAGGCAAGCAGGAGAAGTTTCATGCTGAAAAAATACTTTTAACTATTTTTCCTAGATGTTCAAACTTTAAAATGGGTCAATTTGACCTGCAACATAACAGGAGGGTTAAAGGTTTATTTATTCACTGACTATTTTCCAGGAGAACATAGATACTCTCTTCACTAAGGAAACAGAGGAAAAAGAATAAGGGAGCTACACGATGACAACATTTGCTACTATATCCTACAGTTTTGTCATCCTCCTCATTTGCAAAGTGCTGACATTTACAGTGTTACTGTAATGGCTGTTTCTCCGTCCTCGCCCATCTTGTCTCATTAGCGGGGCCTGATTGGCCATGAAGGTGATCTCAGGACAAAGTGATCGTCTCTCTCTCTCGCTAGATCATAACTCCTCAAGCATTTTGCCCCCAGAAGGCACAGAAGCTAATTGAAACAAGATAGAATAAAGGTTCTAATGTGCTGACCTTGAGTGTGTGGAACAAAGTGTTAAACGTGCTTGTGATGACCAGAGGTCCACAGGGACCATGATGCTTTTATTCTGAAATTTAGGACGTTTGCTCGTTCATGAAAGTCAGTTTTGAAATGTTTTGCTGGAACTAAGATCGGATTTTGAATCCTTCACTGCAAACTGTTTAATTCTTGCAAAGATTTGAAACCTTGTCTTTGGACATTTGAGGTATTTTATTAGGTTTGAAGTTGTTTTAACTTTTCTTTGCTCTTTTACAAGCTTTTCTTAAAATCAAAACTGTTGAGATCATTATTTTTTTGTCTTTAACAGTTAGAATCTAGAAGTAGATTTTTTTTTTATATTAAAATAAGTCAAAATCATTTTGCTCCATACTTGACAATAGAAAAACTTGATTCACGACTCAAAAAAACCTTAAACTGCTTGATTTCAGAATAAGAACTTATATTTGGGGGAAAATAATTTAGATTTATGTTCTAAGAATAAGGGCTAAAGTTACATTTTGTGAATATTTATTAAAATGGGCCAACTTGTAATAAGATGATATTCTCATTTTGTTCACATTTTCTTTTGAAATATTAATTTCCACTTACAGTTTTTTTTGTCACTGTGATCCAAATTAAATACAATTAAGTACATAAAAACTCAAAAAATTCAAACCACAAGCTGAGAACTAGCAAACAAATATTTATGTTTGAGCTGGATAACAAATGAATTTTAGGTAATTCGATCTAAAACATATCTTTTTTAGCTTTTGCTTCCCTTCATGAATGTTTGTGTGGAATCCTGGTTTCTAGATTTTAATTTATCATTATAAACTTTCTTGTTTCATAAAAATGACTTGCTGCATGGACAGATACCTTTTGAGCATTCTAGTAGGTTTCTTCTTAATATTAGTGTTCTTTTCTTAATTATAGGGTACCTCTTTTGGCAGTGCAGTTATCTATTTACCGATTATTTAAAACAAGAGGAAAGATTTCCAATTTAAACATGATTTTGTGTCCATTTGGCAGTTCTGTGCAAGAAGCATGATCAACCTTTACTACACAGCGTATTCCTGCTCCACATATGTGGCTGCCAAGGCAACACACTCACTGGGTGAAGAACTCTAAGGCGTTTTCTCTGTGCATTCAACTGGCAGATGTATCTTGTAATCATAGTTACATGTTAGGAGCACATACGCCGTGGTAACTAACCACCTTGTTATGAAAAGGGGAAGAATTTAGAGCCTCTGTGTGTTTCTTTCAGTTTCTGCCACTACAAATATAGAATATAGAGGAGAATATTTACTAAGTGGCTGTAGGCTTCAATTTCAATAATTCCCTTATGAACACAGATGTAAAAGAAGCTGCTAACGAAGAGCTCAGACTTGCTGTTTATTGCATAAACCACACATCTGTGCACTCAGGGACTCCTTGAGTTGTGGTAAATATGAGTAGGCCCTGCTTCAAATCCTCTTTGTGGAATTACAACTAAGGTGCCGTCCAAAGAGCTGAAAAAAAAAAACAGACAGCTCACATATTCTACAGAAATTGAACATGCATTCTTCCTCACATACTGTCTGTTTTAAGATTAACATTAGATCAATTGTCAATTGTGTGATTTGCCAAAAAAAGTAATTTAAGATAAACAAGACAAAATTACATTTTAACCACTTGTGCTTTGTTTATGCATTTGTTACTTTAAATTCCTTTGAAGCCCAAGGTAAATGCAATGAGATAGATGAAGGCATCAGTAAATTAACCAAACCCACCCATGTGTCATTCACACGTGATGGGAGGAAAACACAAAGTTTCACTGCATCATCTTTTGTTAAAATATTTTAACTACTGTATTCCACATGTCCTCATTTTAAAAACTGTTTGGGGGCACTATACATATATATATATATATATATATATATATATATACATATATATATATATATATATACATATATATATATATATATATACATATATATATATATATATATATACATATACATATATATATATATATATATATATACATATACACATATATATATACATATATATATATACATATACACATATATATATATACATATATATATATATATATATATATATATATATATATACATATATATATACATATATATATATATATATATATATATATATATATATACATATATATATATATATATATATATATATATATATATATATATACATATACATATACATATATATATATATATATATACATATATATATATATATATATATACATATACATATATATATATATATATATATATATATATATATATATATATATATATATACATATATGTATATATATATATATATACATATATATATATATATATATATATATATATATATACATATATGTATATATATATATATACATATATGTATATATATATATATATATATATATATATATATATATATATATATATATATATATATATATATATATATATATATATATATATATATATATATAGGAGAAAACACAGCATCTGGTGATGTCCATGAGTTCAAGACTTCAGGCTGACATTGCCAACAAAGGTTTTTTTCAACCAACTATTAGTAATGACCATTTTATTTTCCGTTATTTCATTTGTCCAATTACTTACGAGCCCATGAAATGAAGTGACTGTGTTTAAAAAATGCTTTAGTTTTTCACATTTTTATGCAATCTTTTTGTTCAACCCATGGAATAAAAGCTGAAAGTCTGCACTTCAATGGCATTTGAGTTGTTTTATTTAAAATTCACTGTGGTAATGTACAGAAACTAAATTAGACAGAATGTTTCTCTGTCCAAATCATTATGGTCCTGATTGTGTGTGTGTGTGGGGGGGTGTATAAATATATACTATAATATTTTTTTTCAAATATAGGACTATTACATGAACCATAATAAAGAAAAAAATAATTTCTGGTTAGTTAAACTATAAACTTCTCAAGTTTCCAGCCAAGTTTGAATGACTGCTTTATTTGTTTGTGTCTAAATTAAATAAAATTTCAACCCCAAGATGTAATAACCCTTAATATCCAAAAGATGGCAGCATTGTTATTCTGGATTTTATTGTGTGCAGAGCTGAAAGGGACTTGGAAAAACTGAAATGTGCCTACTTTGAAATTATCTGTGTGATCATTAATTGTTTGATTTGACAAAAAACAACAATAAATTCAGCTTCAGGTAACGAAATATCAGAAAAAATTGAACTTAATTGAATCAGACCTTGCTGACCACAAAATTTCCAGAATTTGTGAGATTTGTCCGAATCAAAGTTATTGGTTTTAGACATGGATGTATTAAATAATGTAGCTTTAATTATTTGAACTCTTTCCGCCCCATAAAGACTGGTCTTTAGTTCCACTGATGATCCGACCTGCAGCAGAGAAAGTCCTTGTGGAGTAACAGAGTCACTAACAGACGCGCACACACATGCCCAAAAGGAAGAGTAGGGGCGCACGCTGTACTGCTTGTCATCGTTTAAACCCCGTTAATTAAAACGTTAACCTGATTGGGTGGAGACAAAGAGGGGAGCGCGCGCCTCTGTCCCAATAGGCGAACTCTCTTTAACAACCCGCCTCGAGATAATGATGTAAAAAGACTGGAGCGTCTTGCGCGTAAGGAGGACCATCGTGGAGATCCTGAGAAGGTGAATCAGACGTAGAGACGGGAAGGAGAGAGCAACACTTAATACACGAGCCTCCTCTTCCTCACTACACCTCAGCTGACAAGTGGAGCGAGGCTGCGACTTTACCCCTGACGCGCAGCTCAACTTGCAACGCGCAGAGGGAGACACTAGCAGAGACACGCCAAGAGTTTCCACAGGCGACAGAAACCTGCGAGGACGCGGAGTCTACGAGGATATGGACCGGAGGATGAACTTGAGCGGCGGCGCTGGAGACATTTTTCACAAAACTCTCAGCGCCGTGTCCACGAAAAAGATGGACCCGTTTAGATCGTCAGCCGGTATTGAACTACCACCCAGAGACCGCCAGTCACCCATCAGCTGCTTTGATCAAGCCGACCCGGATCCAATTCAGCCCGGTGGATTGGTGGGAGGCAGAGGGGGACCACTGGGTCTCCCCACCGGATCTTTGTGTGTCAAATACGGGGAGAGCGCCAACAGGACTTCGGCGGCTGAGAGCAGCGGCGGTGAGCAGAGCCCCGATGATGATAGTGACGGCAGGTGTGACATGGTCCTGCTGACTGATGGGCGGACGGTGCCCGCGGGGAAAACGGATGGAGGTAAGAAAACCAAAGAGCAGAAAATGCTGAGACTAAACATCAACGCCAGAGAAAGACGACGGATGCACGATTTGAACGACGCGCTGGACGAGCTGAGAGCGGTCATCCCGTACGCGCACAGTCCGTCGGTGAGGAAACTCTCCAAAATTGCCACTTTGCTGCTCGCCAAAAACTATATCCTGATGCAAGCGCAGGCGCTGGAGGAAATGAGGAGGCTGGTGGCGTATCTCAACCAGGGCCAAGCCATCTCTGCAGCTTCCATACCGGCCACCACGGCGCTGGCAGCTCCCGGGCTGGGCGCGTACGACCAACCGCCCGGATACCCCTTCCCCGCCGGGGTGCCAACATCCTCGTGCCCCGACAAATGTACCCTGTTCAACAATGCCACATCCAGCCTCTGCAAACAGTGCACTGACAAGCCTTAACTGCACCTGACAGACTTAAAAGCACACGACAGAACACATTTGGGGACACTTTGGAGGAAAAAAGTAAGACTGCTGTTGCTGAAGTTAGACTAGAGACTAAAAGTAATGCTTTTATAATATTTAATAAATGCATCAAAATGCGTTGTTTTTTTCCAAACAATACTTGATTGTGTACATAAATCATCCTTGAAGTGCTGGTATGAATGGCAGTGCAAACCAAACAGAAGAAGAGAGCGGCCTGCGCAGGCTCGCAAGTGTCAAGTCACTTATTGATCACAATGATGGACTCTTTCTGGAGACTCGGGCGACTTAATCACTTGAATAGATGGACATCTTCCCGGATCATGAGTCCAGCCTCACTTTCTTTCTGCTGCTTTCTCGCGGTTTTTCTATCTTCCTTTCATTCTCCTCCGAGTCAAGGCCTGCTTTCCCGAACTTCATCAGTGACCACGTGGAATGTTCTAAACGGGGAAAGGTGAAATAAAATAGAAACTAAGTTAAGTGGTCCAAATCAGTCAGTTATTGCTGTGCTGTCTCTGATTCTTGTTAGCTGCAGCGCATGCCAGTTTTTATTCATTTTAGGGCAGTATAAAGGAAAAACAGAAAAAAGTCAAAATCAAGAAATTATCAGGTGTTTTAATAAGTCTTTTGTAATTTATTATTTTGGATATTTATGATGGATATTTTGCTTGTATTGCACATTGTTTAATAAGTTGATGTTTTGTTTCTTTTTCCCTCAAACACGGAGTCTTCTTGTCAGGACAGGCTGTGATTATTGTAGATATGGACGAAGAGGGCAGTTTATTTGTATTTCAGTGTTGAAAGCTTTATTAAAATATTTTGAACATCAGAAAAAAAATCTTAATCTGATTATTTATCCCAAATACAACTTTGTGTGTGTGTGTGTGTTTTCCACGCTGCTTAAAGCTTACGGAATCCCTCAGCAGGTGTAAAAGTTCAGGAGAAATCAAGGCAGCCTCATTTTCCACTCAATCGAGATTAGTTACCCTTTCCTCAGCTGTAAGTCACGCTAAGTGTCGGGAATGGAGGCCAGACGTGGTGCTGGATGTTGCTTCGGGGCTGCAATAAGACGTTTCTTTATAACGGAGAAAATAGAGGCTCCAATGACCTTTATTGTGCCCATTACAATGATTTCCATGACGGTGTACAATAATACAATAATTCGAAAACAAGTGTGTATGAAAACCGTCACTGTTAGACCCGGCTTTGCATAATTAAAACACGCACTTTAGGTAATTAGACCTCGAGAACGTGATTAAGCAACGTAATTACGACCGTCTTCATTGCAGCAATTTGTGGTCTTCAATCACCGCGCAGCGATCAGTTGCACTCTGGAGAGATTCACCCTTTGTCCGCATCTTGGTCAAAGCTGCATCAAAACAAAAGCAAATATATTCCTAAAAAGATTTTTTTAAAGCTGTATTTTTAAATAACATAAAAATAACACCTGACTTTTTAATAGCCAAAAAAACGTGTAAAAAATGTGGCCTATATTTATACACATATTTGAGTTGATAAATCAAAATGTTAAAGATTTCAGCACCATGGACAGAGAGATTGTTTTAAACTTGCAAATTAGCTTCTTTACCGTCCTTTATTGTAGTAATTTGTGGAATCAAATGCTCTATATTTCTATTGTTGCATTATTAAAGTTTTAGGATTCTCCAAAACTAGCTAAACATTTCAAGATCAACCAGCCAGACACAAAACACACATTTATATCGAAATATTATTTATTTTAAGGGACAATCTGCAGATATGTCAATCTTAACTCATACGATTAGGTGTTGTTGGTTTCTCGAATTTTTTGACTATCTTGGATCCAGGCTTTGTGTGGATGTGGAGATTCACTAACCACAGGGTTATTATTTGTCCCATTTAATCCTATCATGCTCCTGAATGCCTCAAATCTGCACAGATCGGCTCTTAATCAAGACTAACCAGTTAGTCCTGTTACAGAGCTCATCTTTGATATTTCAAGTTACAAAATAGAGATCCGCTTTCCCACCTTCCCTTTGGAAACTGGCGGTTAAAAAAACATAAATTATGCAATATGCATTAATGCACAAATGACTGGAACATTTAACCCATACTAATATTCACATTAGCCCAGAATAGGAACTTCCCCAAGGGAGAGACTAAGCCATATGTGTGTGGAAAACAGAGTGGAGCATCCAGGAGAAAACAGGAAACAGTACAGCAGTATCAGCGTAGAATTGTAAATGTCCCAACAAAGTCTCTGACATGTTTCCAGATGAAGATGTCAAGGAAATAGAATACCAGTATATCCAGTTTTTTTTTCCTTTGCTTGCCCCCCAATCTTATTTTCTATATTTATGAGTGCAATAAAGCGTAATCCGTCTAAAAGTCAAATACAGACCCTTCATGGATGCAAGGAAGATAAAATGTTCCTTTCATAACATAGAAAAGTGCTCCATTTACCATATCGAGGTCCAGCAGGGTGTTCGTTCACAACGCAAGTACTGTATGCTAAAAATGACGACCATAAAAGTCAAAATATACATAAACATCGTAATTTGAATGGCTTCTGTCCTATCAGTCACTAGCAAAACTCTAGAGAGTCATCATCCCTGTGGCGCTCAACACTGTTTAATAAGATATATGTGGTGCACAATTTGATGACCCAAATCAACCTCAGTGTGGCAATTCATTTGTGTCCGACGTCCGATAGGGATGCATAAGATTGTCTTCTTTTGAGAACGTAAAGCAGGCTGATGTAATTGTAACTCAGAATGTCAACAACAACCACTTTTTTCTCCTACTTGTAACCTAAAACATGCCAAGAAAGTGCATCATTGGGCTGTAATAAGTGCAATTTTTGTGGGCAAAAGATTTCAAGTTGTTCTTATTTTTCTGAGAGCGTCTCAGTCCTTTAAATTTTGGATAGAAATTTAAACTCACATTTGATATGACCTGAAATATTTTCCAATGTTAATACAATTGCGCTAGCTTCGAGATGATATTACAAGATTCAGATTCAAGAAATATGCATGGTATTAAATCCTCAGAAAAGTGAACATTTGTGGTGATAGTTGCGCAATAAAAAATTTGTTTAAATTACCTTTAAGAGAAAAAAGAGATAGTTTGAAGATCACACTCCTTTATTTACTGGATAATTTATCTTTCATTGTGCTTTTCTAATTTTATGTTTTCCATCGTACTCCGAGCTCCTAATTCCAGTTTAAAATCTCCTTTTTTTTGTTTTCCACGAGGATGCTCCGAGGTCAGGTAAACATATGGCAGTGGTGAAACGCCTTCCATTCAACAATAAATGACGTAGTGAAGTGTGATTATCTTCTCCCTTGAAATCCTACTGTTGAGTAACATCCTTAGTATTGCATCTGCCTCCATATTAATCAGATTAAAGTCCCCAAACCCTAATCCCTGTTTACCGATGGCTCTGTTTTTGTACCATAATCTGATGTTCTTTTATTTCCCAGAGATTAAATGGACTCACGGCAGATGAGAGAAATTTGGAGTTCTGTTGATGCACAGGTTGTTTACTGGAAAAAAAAAAATCACAATGGATTTCAGTAAACACAAACAGGTGCGATGAAGTGGAGGGCTCTACTTTTGCATATAGTTGAGTAAAGTAAATAAAATTAAAAATGCTGTACAAGTCTGTTCATTTAATTTGGTTTTCTTTTGTTGTACTGTTGCTCAAAACGGACCTTTGGCTGTGCAGTTTTTTATTCTTAGAAAGCTTAAAAAAATCTACAAATATTGTTGAAAACCCTTTTTGCCTTCACAGCTTTGAATTAAACTAATTAAGGTTTTATATGACAAAAATGTGAAAATAGAGATGATGTAGTGGTCAAGACAGCACTGAACTTTTTTCTGTGACCTTACATTCAGATAATGTTATGCCATTTGATTTGAGCGGATGTGCAGCTTTCACCAGCTGCTCTTTTTCCCATGAACCAAAACAACAAAGAAAAAGGGCAGGGTTTGTCTCAACTCTGACACAATCCTCTTACTATTTTGCCACACAAAAGTCTTGAAAGCAAAGCAGATACCTGGTTGGTATCTGGATGTTTGCGGTGTAAGAAAGATCACTAGTCCTGATCAGTGTGTGGATCCTGACCCTCTCAGGCTTCGTTAAAGTGAAGGTGAAGTGGCTTTCATCTCCAGTCGGTGATGTTCATTAGCTCTGGCTTCCACATTAAAATTAGGACAGGAGGGTGACACCATTATAGTGAGATTCACTCTTTTCAACACGTCTGTTTGGCTCCTTTGCCATGCACACACACTCAGATACACAGTGCTCTGTCATAATTGATCTTCTTTGCTCTTTGCACAAATTTATGTGATTGCTGGAAAGCGTTTTTTAAAACTTGTTCATCTAACAGAATAAAAACTCTAGCACTCATTCGATTTAAAGATTGTTTTCCAGGAGTTACTATGAATTCAAACATAGTCAAAATCTGAAACAAAACTAAATCCATAAAAACTTCATCCCTTTGATAAAAATCTGTCACGTTACTGGAGCATGAAAGCCCGCCGTTGGTGTAACACTTGCTTGGCTGATCCTCCTGATGTGTTGAGTACTACTTCAGTGTATCCGTCTGAGCAGAGGTCTTTAACAGCCATGAATGCCAACTATGGGGGGAGGCAGGGCAGGCCAAGCGTAACCACGGCAGCCCAATGTCCTTGGCTCCTTGGCGGCCTTCACCTCACACTCCCTGCACAGTAGATTTTATGGCTAATTTCCGGCAATTTATCCTGGCACTTTCAGAAGAGAGATTCCTGCGGGAATAATGTGCATAATTTGCATAAATCATCCTGATAGAATGCATATCAGCGTGTGACTCCCCCCTGTCTGATTCTCCAGCATTTACTTTGTAATCAGAACTGACTCTTTTCCACCAACGAATGCACGACAGCAAAAAAGAGGGGAGTCAGACTTTTGGTTGGTGAATGAAACAGAAATAAAGACCCAGAAGAGTTTTCGTGTCTGCTCTCCAAAAGCCACAGTTCAGCAAAAAACCTCACGATCCAGGAGGCAAAGTTTAGTCAGCAATTCTCTCTTCAACTCCTGCTTTGGAGAGCGATTGCATTAGATCAGGTTCTTCATTTGAACTCCTTTTAGTGGGTCTGCAGGCCTTTTTTCCCCCCGCAAAGGCTCCTATGTAAGCAAACAACTGTCTGAGGGGAAGAGACGAGGGTCAGTGAGAGGCTACCCCCCTCTTGCTGTGATCTAATCTGACATTCAGTGAGAACGTGCATAGCCTCTTGGAGTGCCTTCCTCAAAGTTATGATCTGCGTCAAATCAACCTCATTAGTGGGCAGAGTGAGATGAGAGACAGACAGGGAGAACAGAAAGTGGATTTTGGATTTCAGTGCATGCAGAGACATAAAGGTGTGTGGGCCTGATGGGGATGCAGTGCAGCAGAAGATATACGGTGGGTTCACTAATCTAAGTCGACACGCAGACAGAACACAGTTGCTCGTGGAACAAACGATGCACCCCGTGCATGGTTTTTGAGCTGATGGACAGTAAAAGTGAACGTGTGCGCCATTGTTTGGCCGAATTGTTACATTCTACCCAACAAGGTCCTTCAACTGGCCTTCATCCCAGACTGTGAAGATCTCAGATGGTATGACTGGTGACAACGGGACAGTTGTCTGCTGAGTGGACGTTAATCACAATAATACAGGGCAGACCGATCACGACTCACTGATCAAGCGCTTAATGACATGCTTGCCATAACCAACCCGCTGCTGAGGGATTCACACACCAAGACTAGCTCTTTTGTGGGGGCAGGAGGAGGACATCGGTTATGAGGCTGGTGCACAGCCATCCAGACAATAATTACTCGATGACTGTGGTCACATTAGGTATCAGTCAAAGTAGATTAATTTCGACTGATAGCATTGGTTCCTCCTAAATGCAGATTTTCTTAATAAGAGTGAAATTGTCTCACTGAGAGGGTGGTGGACTATGAGGTCTGCTGTATGGGGGTAAGTTCAATTATTTATCTGGAGTGACAATGTCTCCTTCTTCACATGAGCCAAGCTGTATTTTTGAATAACAGCCTAGAATTAACACACAAATGTGTTTTCCCAGGTCCTCTGATCCAGCGTGGGTTTGTATGCCGAGAACGTATGCACTGGCACAAATGAGGCTGTGTGTGATAAGGGTAGGCCTTTCAGTAAATACCCAGAGACCCCAAGAATTACCCAGAGCACAGAGGACAGCATCTGTTTGTGTGCTTGTGCCGAGCAAACAAGGCAATTTAGAGAACACCAAGGGAGCTGCTAATAAACACAACCTTATTCCCCCTTCTACCTGCACCTGGCTCTGAATATTACAGTGCCACAGCAAGGATACACGTCTGTCTTAGTATATCTGTGTGTGTGATGCAATGCCAAATCCTGCTTGACCCGACGGCAAGCGCTGCGTGTGCGTTTTTTTTTCCAAACTTGCATGTGAAAGGGGAAGCGTGCCACGTGTGTGCAACCATTCATCATTCTGCAGCGAGAGGCCTGCCAGAGCTGCTGGGTAACGGCAGGTCTGCGCCCCGTCACATGCTGGTGTCTTTTGTCTGTCCGGTCAAAGTGATGCCAACTTGTCTATCCTGGACATATGGCACAGAAGCAGCACTTTGCCTCTCACAAAGGTGAGTGAATTCAAAGAAACTGGGGTACAAACTGTAGTTTCTCTGTTAAGTTAACAAAAAGAAACCCACAAACACTTAAAAATCTAACAGCATAAATGTATTTTAAATTCAGTTCAGTTTGTTCTGCCTAGCCTGCAAGTGTAGTGATAAACACATCAGACAGAGACATGCAGCTTTGCAGTGAAGTGCAGTTAATGTGACAACCAGTAAAACCAGACACAAAATGGCCGTCCAGTGCTATACCCCGCTTTGGCCTTCACTTCAAATCTCACTGCAAAACCTGGCCTGGGAGTGAAGCTTTTCAAGGTTTTATACGTGAAATTCATTTTAAAAAATTCGATCGGACTTTTTGAAGACCCACTCCGATGAAAATCTTGTTATTGGTGTTTTTAACATGTTCTTGTGGCAATTTTGTCACGATTGAGGACATGTATAAAGAAAATTAGGCTCCAAATTGTATTTCTGAGTATTTTGTTATTCAAATTGTTGTGAATCAGAAGCAGACAAAAAAATTTTGTTGGAAAATGCTTGTAGTTGTGTTGTAGAAGCTACTATGGCTGCCCACAAGCTCCCTTCTCCGTTCCATTCAGATGCATCCACTTGTCGACAAATAGATCCATGTACGTCTTCGTTTTCCTCATCTGAGCTGGCGTTTAGCTCAAAACTGTAGGCTGGATAGCTTCAATATTGCATGTTAGGTTGGGGTTGTTAAGGACTCTAAGTTAGTGGGAGTGTGTGCAAATAAACAGGTGATGAAAAGCGGGGGCAGGCTTGCTCCGTGTCAACATTTTTGATGAACTAGTGTTGCTCTTCAGAAACTATGTCCTAGAAAACACCATATTTTTTTATTTTTGCTGAAAACTTCATAATAATTCAAAGACCATGGGGAATACTTTTAGAAAAGATCAAAAGGTGAAACTCCAACAACTTGATATCAGCGACATCCACTGATGTTCTGTCACGGTGGTGGCATCATGACATGTTCACTGATTAAAGGTTTCTATCGTCTTTCATTTCCACCAAAACCGGTCAATGTCCTGGTTTTTCCAGTCATATCCTGATTACCTGAATCTGGTGTGTTCCTCCACCGACAAGCAGCAAAGATGGGTACAAGGAAAATTAAAGCAGGACAACCCCCTTTAAAATCAATGGACTTCAAGCTGCCTTCTTCCCTCATCATATACCTGGCAGCCTACGACAGCACTTAACTTTCTAAGAGCCATCAAACCAAGAACATCCTGAAATAAAAGGATGGAAAAAATAAGTGTAAAAGAGGAGATTCATTTGAGTTATTACATTGATTAGATTTCCAGAATGCTAATTAAAAGATGTTAGGACATGGGCTCAGCCAAGGATCAGTGGGTGCTAATGAGGACCAATAGGCTTCTGTAATCTGTGCCATAATGAGAATGGTTGAAATGTAAAGTTTGCAGGGAGGCGAGCTGGGAGGCAGAGAGATGGGAGGGTGGAGGAAGGCCGGCCACGTTGTCATTTCAGCCAGTTATGGTGAGGATTCACAGCCGATGGGAGTGAAAATAAAATGAGGGAAAGCAGAGATATTCAATTACACTGAAAGGAAATTTGCACAGTAAAAATATTTTATTATTAGGTAATTAACAGGCTGGTTTAACGGCTGAAGGTCACATGCACTCTTGTCTGGCATTACGACAGGGGCCATTCTAACAAGCCAATATCCTTTAATGGGAAACCAGTTATCTCAAAGCACTGCTCCTTCACTTTCTGCTGCTCTCTTGTGTAATTCATGGTTAACAGGAAAAAAGTTTTACATTCAATCTAAAAAAGTGGATTTTGTCCGTTTTTACTGTTAACTAAAAGTTAAGTCTGTTATATTTATAAATGGTAAAATTAACTGCATACATTCAGTTGACAAACGAGTTTATTGATAAATTGAATGAAACCATGAAAGCTTTACATTTGGTAAGGCAGAACTTGCTAAGATTTCAATTATCACTAGTTTGTAGACTTCAGAGGTCGCTAACATTTAACCCCTTGATGTCTATTGATGCAAATATGCATCAAACCATATAAGCTCAACTATAACCTTGATTTTCCATTTACTTGAACGCAAAAGCGCAAGTGAAATGTTTGTTCTTTGATAGCTGGAAGCACCAACACCAAAAAAGCCGTTCTGGCCAGTTTCATGGGTCAATCCCAGCGAAAGCCACTGAGACACCATTTAGATAATATATATCATGTATTACATTAAGTCATTCATTAATAAATATTTTAATAAATGAATAATAAATATGTTATATTTTTCTTTATGTAACAATTTTAATGTATTTTATTTTGACAGCAGCAAATACAACTTCCTTTCAAAATAAAATCCACTCTGTGTTAAATGAGATCATTCCGTAGCAGCAGATTTTTCTTAAATTTAAAAAAATACAAAAAAGCTAAGTTTTACATGGCATTTACTATGGTTGTCAATTTGGTGCCCTGTCCCCCTTTTTGTCCTTTTACTACTGATTATAAATGTGAAAACGTTTGTGTAGAATCCTTTTTTTTATATCATAACTGTCAGCATTTTTCTTCAAAGCCAAACATCTGCAAGGGAGGAATAATAGCCTCAGGTTGCAGACCCCTGTACTCAATCGTTGCTTTCTCTTTTAGTTTAACAGCTCTCATTTGTAAATTGCTTCAACTCGAATTCGCTGATCCATCTAAATACAGAGGGAGGGATGATTATAAACACGGTTTAAGAGGAGGAATCAATCTGAAGCCAAAGAAAATGACAGAATAATACACAGCAGATGGTTAAGGAGTCAACTGAAATTAAAGAGGTTGTTACTTATTCAGAGGATGATCGTCTTCAGAAAATGGGTCCTACTGACAGGTACACATCTGAATGACAACAAACAGCCATAATCAGCTGGCTAATTCATCACAATAATGAGCTGTGTTGACATCAGGCTGGTAAATACTTGATCAGAATGTTGGCGGCTCACCTGGCTTAGTGCTTACAGCTTCAGGTGCGTAAAAGCCCTTCTATCACATGTGCATCATGCTTACAGTTTATCGCTTCAGTGTTTTGGGAATTGTAAGAATTTAGCTTCTGAAAGAGACACGTGTGTTCTTGCATTTGAATACCTGGTGTTTGCACAGCAAGCTGGCAGCAGGTACTTGTTTGTGGTTTAGTTCAAATCTAACATGTGGTTGAAATGAATGCAAAGAACAACAAAAATGGGAAGACTAGATGAAAAAATCAGCAAAGTATTATGGGAATCTAGACAAACACTGACAAATCTTAAAATAATATGGACAGATATTTTTTCATTGAGAAAAATAGACTGAAAAATTAATTATAATAAGAAAACATATCAATGAAGTCTTCAAACTTTTTTCATTGGCGATGACAAACGGCAGCAAAAGGCATCATGTTTAAATGTGTTTAACCAAGCTTAGGGCCTAATATCCAACCAGCCTTATGGTGCAGAATGAAAATTGCAGCGGTAGTATGACAATGCTGATAGGCTATAAAACCATGTCATTTAATACCCCCACTCAGTCCTCCCCCTTGTGTGGCTCTGCAGTCCACCCACCATTAAGTCGATTCATCACCTGTTAAGAGAAGACCGTGAGACAGATCAAGTCTATCATTCTCTCTTTAGGATGTGGTTGGTGCTCTGATGATCATGGATGTTAACGCAGAGGCCATCCAAACACAGAGCCTTCAATAAAACAAAGCTAATTCATCAGATTTACACAGATTTAAAATATAAAATCGGTTTGAACTTGTTTTCATTAAGGTGTTATGCTTAAAATGACCTCTGGAAAGGGCTTCACATTTGCATTGTTGGTCGGGGCTCCTATGATGAAAAACGTCGGGCACATATTTCACTCAGCCTGTCAAACCCACTCACACCCCTTTGCAGGAAACTTCATTCCACTGCTTCACTACAGTGAATCTGATGAAGCACAAAAAAGGCCGTTCAGACACAATCCTAATAGAGAAATATAGTGGGTTTCCTTATATTTATTTTTTATTTTGCTAAAATTCAATTTGACTCCAAAAGATTGAATATGAAGTCTTCTTAAAGGTTGTTTAGTCTTTTTGACGCTAGTCCAGCTCCAGATTTATGCAATCACAGGCTTGTTAGGAAGATTTCTCTGGTTTATTGACAGTGATGTGCACTGGGGTTTGGCAGATGTGACATGAAGTGGAGTTCTGTGACACCACCTCGCAAAAGCAATTAGAGATCCATACTCCCAGACAGGACAGGACTTTGCACTTTGGTAGAGGGATACAAGCTTTTTTAATGCTTTTATTAACATGACATGCAAGTCCTATGGTTTGTATTCAGATGACAGTCATCACCAGAAGAGGTTGCAGCAATCAGGGAAACTGTGCTCTACTGACAAGTCGGGACATCAAAACCCATTTTCCAAGCGATCGGATTGGGAACTATGAGAGATTTTAAAAGGCTGACCCCCTCCCTCCAATACACACAATTCACAGGACCTAACTAAAATCACACCATGTATCAGACAATGCTGTGGCAGCTGTAAGGAAGCAGAGCTGGATGGTTAATTAGAAATGAGTCAGTTTCAGTTGAGCAGGCTCAAACACACACACTTACTCCCCAGCATTAAATGAACGTCAACTGGCTAAAGTAATTAGTTCAGTCTATTAATTACTATAATCACCCATTATCATGTTGGCCTTCATTTTGAACATGCTTCATGGATGTAACGAGCCTGTAGTGACACCGTTTCTAGAGGTTGCTCACAGCCCGAGTGCTAATTTTGTCGTAATTAAAAGGATAAAGCTGTGACATTTACTTTCATCTCTATAACTTTTTTTATAGCACTCGATTAGAATTTTTTTTAAAGCTGCTTATACAATGTTTTGTATCCCAAATTCACAGGGAAAAATCTGCATTTTGACTACATGAATTTGTGAGCTTGCTTTTTTTGCAGACCTCCAATGAAAATGGTGTATTCTGTGTTTTTTAAACATTCTTGTAGCATTTTTACCTGTGATGTAGGACATACATAAAGAACATTTTGTCTAAAATTGCATTTCTGAGTATTTCTCTCAATGTGAATCAGGAGCAGATGGAAAAATGCCATTGGAACAATCTCTTTTAAATGTAGTAGCTAGAATCAGCTGGCCACAAGCTCCCAACTCCACTTCATTCTGATGCATCTGCTTTTAGACAAATTGATCCATGTACGTCTTTGTTTCCTCGTCCGAGCTGGCATCTGACTCAGACCTGTACAGCTGAAAAGCTCCTTTTCACACCATTTTTGTTGCACCAGTAATGTTAGGTTGGGGTTGTGATGGGCTGCAAACAAGCAGCCCCTCACCTGTGTAAACAGATGGATGATGGGGTATGGGGCAGGCTTACAGTCCCACCAACAACTTAGAGGTGAATTTATAACGAACTACTGCTGTTCTGCAGAAACTATGGCCTGGAAAACAACAAAAAAATAGTCATAATTAAAAGACCATTAGGAACGCATTTACAATGGCTCAAAAGATGATCGGAGTGGGACTTTAAGAACCCCCATTTAAAGAGTTCATCTGTTTATAGAATTTACATTTTACCCATTTTGGTCAACAAATGTAAAAAAAAAAAAAAAGATACATTTCTCCAATTTTTCCTCATCTATATCTACATTATGATGCTGACCATGTCCTCAGCTCTGGCTTTTTGTGATGAAATAAGACCAGGCCTGAAGAGATGGAGGTGGAGCGAGGTAAACAAGACGGCCCTGCTCCCCAGCTGTGAAGGTGACACGGGGAAGCTACACGCAGAACAAGCCCTTTTGATTAATCACAGGATATTTACTAGCTCAGATCTAATCACAGACCGCAGGATCACAGGCTACATCATACACGGCCCAGGAATTTACACAGCAGAGTTAACCTGTCACCTGCCACTGTCCTTTCCTTACATCCATAAACACAGTGTGTGGGTCCACCTGCAAGTATGCACTAAAAGCAAGCGGCATGCTCCAAAAAGTGATTGTTTTATATCCGAAGGCAAGAATATAACCTGCAGTAAGATACTCAACACATGTCGCTTGATATAAAACCTTATGGCAAAGGGGAGAAAGAGCTATTTATCTCAAGGTGGCCCGTTAATGGGACGCAGGAACATGAGGAGCTTCCCCGCATTGTAAGCTGCAGCGTCAGGCTCAGTGGGCCGTCATGGCAGCCTGCAGCAGCTTGATTGTCATTTCCTGAGGAGAACATGTAACCCAAAGACTAATCCAAAGATTACAAGTGAAAAAGGATTATGCAATTGTGAGCTCTGATGGTTTATGACTTCTGTAATCAATTTGACATTCAGAAGATTGCACATTCAATGGAGACATGTTTTTAGGATAATATCCTTCTTTCTAAGATTAACACTACAGTTGTTTTATGTCCCAGTAAGCTTTAGGATTACTCGATTACAGCACTAATCTCAAATATGAAGGACAAAATTTTTTTTAAATCAACTAAGTAGTTAAGGGGTGATGATGTAAAGCAGCTTTTCCTTCCTTATTTGTGACAGTGAAACACAATTTTTCAATGTCCCTTCATTAAAATCCATGCAGATGGAATTGGCAAATACCAACATAAACATACTTCATTTTATAAAAAAGGATTTCCTTGCAGGTGCTTTAAACAATTTATGGACTTAGAGGGGAAGACTTAAAAAAACAAAACAGAATTTGTAGAAACAAAATCCACTTTTTTGGATCGAGAATTTTGTCCGCATCATGATAATCGTAGTTCAACTATTTTTAGATTTTAAATTTGTAAAAAGAACTGTTGTCAAACAATATGAAATGCATGAAGACATAACCTTTAGTGTGTCCTGGGTCCTGTCCTGTGTCATTAGCACTTCCACAGAAAGAGGCAACCATGGAGGAGCCGCAGCCATGCCGTGTTTATGAGGAAGCCTATTGAGGCTTGTACCACTGTGTCGCCTGGAAAATGTCACTCAATGGGGGGTTGCAGAGTTTGAAAAGGTTCTAAGAAAACACTAACATTTCTAAAAATTAATAAATAAAATGAATATAGAATTTAGATTGTTTTAAAAAGGGGAATAAATGCAAACCAAGAGAGAATCTACATAGCATATCTTCTTTGGATGTGATGAGTCTCTGTTTCATCAGATAGAGCTTCACACACTTGCACTGAATTACAAGTTATCTGGAGAGCCTGAGCTACAGATTGTTCTTGAGCCCCCTCCTGCCACATGAGCCCCGGACAAATGGTCTATTAGAGGAGAGTGTTTTTGTCAGACTCCCTGTCTCCCCCATATTTCCTCACAGTGACGAGTCACATTAGAGGCTGGAGGGAGAGTAATTTCTGTGTCACATCCCTTTAGCCCACCCTCAAAGACAATCACCAACATGAAAGCATTCTCACTAAAAATTAATCACATTTGCCTTTTTAATGCTCATCTCGCTGCCAGGAATTTACAATCATCTTCCAGCTATGCGTTTACAGCAGCTCAGTATCTCTTGTGGTGACAAAGTGATTTCAGGGAGTGTATCGATACTCACATCTGCCCTCCAGCCTTCTCTCTTCAGTGTTGACTCTGCCGCACTTTGAGCGAGGCCCAACTGGCAGGCCGCCATCCACTTCAACACACAGAGATAGTCAATTAGTTCATTAAACCAGTTAAAGACATTTGTAGAGAGAAAATCAACAGAAGCTGCACACAAATAAAATTGTGCCCGTAAAATGTCGCTTTTGGCCGCATTGACTTTACTTTGGATGATGATCCTGATGGAGAATCTTAAAATCTTAAAACCTTGAAAAAGAAAATCATTGTTGAGCGTTACTGTGTAATAAAAACGCTTAAATATGTAATAATTATTACCCTTCGTGATTATTTAAGTCAAGTTGTATCAAGCAAGAACAATAAAATAAACAATAATGAATTAAATAATAGTAAAATGTGGTCCAGCAGATGAGGAGAAAGTTTAAAAGTAGAATAATACTTTTCAATAGAGTAAAAGGAGACATAAAATCCTCCAAGAAATCCATGCATTGTTTGTAAACAAACAGGTCAGTGTTCAGATGGATTTGCCTAATTCCATCACAGATACCAACAATGCCTTAACTCAAAGTTTAAATTTGTAATTTATCTAGTCTGATCCTTCCAACAAAAATGGTTATAAATACATGTTAAAGACGTTTATATTAATGGATTTAACCGTGCAGAATACCCTTTTTCCCTAAAAAAAAAAAAAGGGGGTAAAATAAATGTTAAAAGAAAAAACATGCTAAATCGATGTACCCGTTAAGGAATAAAATCAGTTGTTAAATGTTATAACGTTTGTTACATATAATAAAGTGTTTAATATATGTTTTTTTAAAGCTATGCTTGCACTTTTTTGAGGAAACCTTTGTTGTTTAAAGTACAAATATTCACAGTTTTGTTTACAAAACTTCCATCTTTTCTCAGTTGGAAGTGCTAGTCATGCAAAAACGTTTTTTCAGACCAAATTAAATTGTGGTTTTTGAAACCAAACCAAAAAATATAAATGTATAATATGTATTCAAATCATTCTAAAAGAGAGTAATGCTCTGCCACAAAGTTTTAAATATTGCTTTAGGGACCTAACGTTAAGATGTAAAAAAAAAATACAAATTTCAGAAATTACTTTTTATGCAATAGTGTGAAGTTTTCAATATCCATGTAAATAAGTCTTCATTACTTAACTTATCCGATTTTAAAATAACCCTGAACTGTGTCCCAGCTCTGTAGACACAGGCCTCCTCTGCCATCAAATATTCAGACAGACTTGTGATTCCTTGTGAGCGAGAAGCCCTGTAAAAATGACTGGAAAACAAAACACTTGTGGTAAAACAATGTTTTGAGGACATTCTGTCAGATTTCCCTCTTTTCTACAGATTTCATCCCTGAGCTGTTGTGGCGTAAATGCTTTAAAACACTTTGACATAACATGTCCTGTCCAGAGACCAACAGCTTCTGAATTATGAATCTGCAGTATGTTCCCAACAGCTGTCATCCTGTAATATGCTTCATCAAGGCTTTGAATCCCATCTTCAAAGTTCATTTGAAGATATCTGCACAATTTCTTTAATTTACACCGTCATTGCCGTCCCAATTAATAAGAAATTACGGACGTCCAAGGTAACAGCAGGCTTTTGTGAGTGGACAAGACATGAAAACAAAGTCTGGGCCATCCTCCATGCCTGCTGCTCCTGCTTTTTTATATTTAATTCAGAGGCTGTGTATTTCTTTATGTTTGCAACATCTGCTTGCTCCCTGTGCCAGCTCCCTCCGTCAGCCCCCCTCTGTTCAAGAATTCTTGTCCGGACCCCTAAGAGCCCCTGACATCACGGCACCGGCTGCTGCTCAAACTCCACTGGACCGAACACAAAGGGACAGGTGCCCACATGTTCCCTATTTACTGAACTCACAAAGCAAGTTCATCTTCTGCAAGAAGCTTAGAGCCCTGGTGCTGGAGGGAGACAGGTGCACTCATAATTCCCCTTATCAAGAAGAAAACCAGGGTAGTTCTGTTGTTTAAACTCTTTATTAAAAACATTTTCTATTTTCAAGCAGAATATCAGCAAAAAAAGTTTGTAATTACCGGTAGCAATTTTTTTCATCCATTCATTCATCTTCTAAACTTGATTTGTCCCTTTCATGGGGCTGCCGGAGCCTATCCTGGCCACTCGTGAGCAAAGGCAGGCGACAACCTGGACAGTTCGCTAGTCTGTCGCAGGGCCACAATCACACACCCATGCACACTCACATTCACACCTAGGGACAAATTAAAGCAACCGATTAACCTATGAAGCATGTATTTGGACGGTGGGAAGAAGCCAGAGTTCCGAGAAAACCCACGCATGAACGGGGAGAACATGCAAACTCCATACAGAAAGGTCCCCCATTGGTGTTCCGTTTCAGGTCCCCCAGCCGGGATTTGAATCAGGGGACTTTCTTGCTGTGAGCGCCAACCACTGCTCCACCGTGCAGCCAATTTTTTTAAGGTCTATTTTCCAGGTTTAGTTAGCAACCTCTAAAGGTGTCACTTCTTTTGGTTTCCCTGTTTATTTAAGTTTATAAAATTTGTGGCAAGAAAAAAATTTTGAAACAATAGGAAACATTTCTTTTTACATTTACATTATTTTCTTAAAAATAAAATTGTGTATTTTACCACAAACCAAGTGGACCACAGAATCATTTTCTGATATTTTTCTGTTACATTGATGTCACCATGGGTTCTTATGGGTTAAACAGATTTTTTTTAAACTCTTTGACATTCTGTTTGAAGAGTGTCTGTGGACATACTTTAGACTAATGTAATAGCAAAGTTTTTTTTTAAATCAATTGTTTTTTTTGTTTTTGTTTTTTTCAAATAAAATAGCGAACGAGTTCGCCTTTCAGGCAGCCAAAACTCTGCAGTCTTTCCCCCCCCTAGGGCGGTAGTTAATTAACTCACCTGTTCAGCGTTCTATTTAAGTCCAGGTGTGCAGCCGTTCATTCTCTTTCTTACCGCAGCGCTGCATTCGTCGCACCACCCTCCTCCCCGGCTTCCACCTGTGGGCTCCGTCGGGGTTTCTTACCCTAAAGTTTATGGAAATTATCTCATGGAATTGTACGGAGCCTTATGCCAATCAAAGTTTCTTAATGCCAACTAAGATGTAAATTAAGTATGTAAAAATAAATGTATTCTACTGCAAGAGTTTTGTCTGACTGAAACTCTGATATAAGCAATCCAATAGAATTGCCTCCAAGATATGTCAAAGGCCAACCCCCTCCCCAATTATCCTAATGAATATATTAGAAAGGGGGACAAACTGTAACCAGTTTGGGAACACCACCCCAACCATTTGCCCTCCTCAAGAATAAAGCTCCAGGCCTACAGCAGTCGCAGAGGTACCTCAAGGAACAACCCCCCCCTGGCTCAGCCACCCCACGCAGAGAGGGGAGCCAAATGGGTGTTACCCCCAGGAGTAAGGTTTGCTGCCTCCCCACACCTCCAAGCATCATGCCTTTAGGGGGAACTCTGGCAAGGGCTGAACTGGTCTGAAATGCTGAAAGGACAAAATCCCCCAGAAAGGTCCACACTTCATTCTGGTGGTAGACCCCCACAACTCCATGAAATCTACAACCCCCACCCATGAGGGGAGTTTTTCCACTTACTTGGCAAAGTTGTACAGAAATTTGTATTTATTTTTATTTAACCCTTCTAAAAATGTATTTTGTTTTTGGTGTTTCCACGGTAATATGTAATGTTACAACTCTTTCAATTTTGTAAAATGTAATTTCTCACTTCTTTGCAGTTATTGACTGAATGGAACTTGTTTAATTGCATTCAGTGGACATTACCCACACTTTTAGTGTTGGTTAATGAGCTGGGAATTCTTAAATGAATTTGATTTAGATGCATTGAATTTATATTAAAATAACTTAAGTGGAATCCAGTTCTGTTCTCTGACTCTCTTCCCACCTTCTTGAGCTCTCTCCTCACCCCTTGCGTCGCTTTTTCTATTCAAAGATGCAGTTCTGGGGCCTGTTTCAGAAAGGAGGTTAAGTGTAAACTCTGAGTGCGTCAACCCTGAAATCAGGGAAACCCTGGGTTTTCCGTTTCAGAATGGGAGGTTTGTTAAACCAGAGAAAGCAGAGTAAGTCAAACCCGTTTCTGAAAGAGAGGTAACTTCTACTCGGAGTCAGTATCCATGGTTACTTATGCTGTGAACCTAATCTGGTCGGGAGCAGGTTTTATTCTCCAAACTCAAAGTTTCTGCCGGTCCCCTCCCCTTTTTAAAGACGAAGCGGTACGTTTCGCTTTAACCTTCATTGCCCACATGTCCGTCACACAGAGACGGTCTAAGTGACAAGAATGGCTTGTCCTTTTTTGGAGGACCCAACAGACGAGGAGGCTGCATTAATTCGTAGAAAATTATATTTACCTCGTACGAGGATTTTGAGAAGACTCGATTTTTTTTTTTCACTTTTAGCTGCTGCCATGTTCTTTTAATTCCTGCAGGATTGCATCTACGTGAAAATGAAATCAGGGACACTGAATTAGATTAATGTAACAATTACTTTTTGGAAACACAATTTTCTAGCACTGATTACTTTCTTAATCCCGTATAAACCTATACCACTTGATTAATACAAGGGTAGTGTTGCAGTGTGTGTGCTGAGCGGGGTGCGATCCACGAGAGACAAGGGGAGGGGCGAGTGCAGGTGCAGATGGGGGGGGGGGGGGGTGAGCACGGAGCAGAGGTGTGTGCGGGGATATATATTGTGTGTTCGGAGGACGGAGCACTTAGTTAAATAAAGAGAAGGTGTCATTCCCAGAATAACTGTTTTGGAGTCATTCTTAATCCGCTCTGGAGGTTGAGGGTTTCGAACGGGAAGTGAACCCCGAAGGAGAATTCCCTTCAGCCCTGAAGGAAATCTCCCCTGCGTTCTGACCACGGTCGGAAAGACGAGAGAAAAGAAAGGAGAAGTCTTCGCGCAGCGAAAGGTTCAACAGTAGACAAAAGTTCACTTTTAAAAACACAATTGCATGTATTAATATTAAACTGACCAAGAGGGGAAGGTAAACAAAAAAGTCCTCTAAACATTACCGACGTTAAATGCATTTTCCCACAGATTGGTTCTGTACACTATGCAGCATTTCATGCATTTACACCAGGAATAACACTTCAAAAG
The DNA here is from genome assembly GCF_053564925.1 of Oryzias latipes. NCBI lineage: Eukaryota > Metazoa > Chordata > Actinopteri > Beloniformes > Adrianichthyidae > Oryzias > Oryzias latipes. The sequence continues at coordinate 21,424,687 of NC_136256.1, read as the reverse complement.
TACACCGAAATATCGCCATTTTTATTTCACTCCTTACGCTATTTAAAAAGTTATTACAGCCAATATTTTATAACAATGATTTAAATGCAAACTTAGGCATTAACTTGAGCAGCTATGTTTTCCACGCTAACTGTCTGTTTTGCAGATGCAGCGGTGTTGCTTTTCTTCCGTAATATGTGCTCATATTCACTGTAACTCTGCAGCAGCACGTCAAGTTCAGCTGGCGAAAAATATGCAGACCTCTTTTTTTCACGGTTGCCATGGTGACTCGTGATATCTGCGCTCCATTGATAATGGCTTCTTATAGACGCGGTGCGCACGCTCACCTCCGAATCAGTCCACTCAGAGTTGATTGATCTAACTCGGATCAGCTTCTCTGAAACAGAAAACTCAGAGTTGTTAATCTCCCGATTGACCAACTCTGAGTTCAAGTTCAACCTCAGAGTTGGTTGAACCTCCTTTGTGAAACAGGCCCCTGGTGTCTTGCTCCACCTGCTTCTGTTTATCTTTTCTATTTATTCGGCTCTCCTGCTTCTTCTCGTCACCAGATTGTAGACACTTGCAGAGCCAGTCTGTGTTTGGGTTCCTTATAGATGAAGATCTGACAAATGCGTTCCTAATTCCCATCCCAAATGGCAGTAAATAATACTAATGTTAGGACAGACAGGCAGCAAAGAGCCAGAGGAGAAAAGGAAATATTTAATCACAAACATCAAAAGCACACAGTAAGAACACCCCCCACCCCCAAGAAAAAAAAGGAAAGAATAAGAGAGAAATGTGACACAATAAGATCCACAACAGAGCAAAGAATTAAAACATTTTTAAAAGGGTAAAATGCACAGTGTTAGAAACTGTGGTTTAAGGACTCCAATATAGGAGATGGAAACTTGATTTAACTAACTAAATCATGACTGAGCAAAATTCTGAAGCTTGACAAAATTAAGAAAAGAGAACTGGAAGATCAGACAATGACAAACTGCAAAGCTTTAATGCAATTGGGCAACTACAAAGCAGTTTAATTATTTAGTCATTCACTGTTGTGAAGATTAGAGGATCAGAAATTCTGAAAAGACAACAATAAATGGGCAAAAAAAAAAATGACTTTTTGGAAGAAACTCAAAGAACAAATAAAAAAAGAACAAATCCTCCAAAAGTCAACACATAAAACAATTAAGATGTGGAAAAAAGTTATGAAGAAGTGAATTAATTACAGACTTACAGCAGACTTTTCCCCTCATGTAGAACTTCAAGTTTTTAAGTAATAAGTAAAAAAAGTAGTCAACCAAACTCTGGTTCTCTTTACTAATCAAAGATTAGTAAAGTTATTTTTCAAGAGCCTCTCTCAGTTCTGATACACCATGTTAAAAGAGCTGGTTTTTATGCTCTATAGGAAGAATTAAAAACCCACTCAGATCAAAATTGTGGTTTTGACAATTTCTTGTGGCATTTTCTCAGGAGAACATAAATAGAAAATTAAACTAAACATTACATTTCATAGTATTTCGTTATTTAAATTGTTGCAAAAGCTTTTAGGTGTGATGTGGAAGCAACTAAAAAAAAAAATAAATAAATACACAAGCTCCCTGCTCTGCTACATTCTCATGCATCCGCTTGTAAACGACTAGATTCACGTGTGTCTGTTTCCTCGTCTGAGCTGACATCCGGATCAAAACTCTACAGCTGGATAGCTCCAGTATTGCTCGTCATTTTTGTTGCACCGACAGTGCTAGTTTGGGGGTGCTATAAACAGGTGTGAGAGTGTGTAAACAGATGGGTGATGGCAAGTGGGGTTGGGTTATCTTTGCACCAACATTCCCACCCTCAACTCCGAGGCAAATAAGCTCTACCACTAGATGGAACCAAGATGAATGAGGATTTAATTACTTGTTTCTCAAAATTTATTTAATTTTCTAAAAGTAGATTTGTTAAAAAAATTATGTTAAAAGGGGAATCTTTTTTATACTCCAGATGTAACCTTACTAAAACAGAGAAGCCAGATGTTTGGCTGACCTCACATCACTAGGACCAGCTGATGTGGCAGTGATTGAGATGGATACTGGCAGAGGAAAGTGATCTGGTGGCGTCAAAGGTTCCAATTTTTCCCACTTTTTTCTGGTTTTGCCCCCCCCCTAGTCTGGGCAATCCTGGAAGGCAGAAAAATATGAAGGATGGAGGAGGAGAAATATGTAAACACATAATAATAATAATAATAATGGATTGGATTTATCTGCGCTTTTCAAGACACCCAAAGCGCTTACATTGTGTCCATTATTCATTCACTCCTCATTCATACTTGGTGACGGTAAGCTATGGTTGTAGCCACAGCTGCCCTGGGGCAGACTGACAGAGGCGTGGCTGCCATTTCGCGCCTACGGCCCCTCTGACCATCACCGGGATCATTCATGCACATTCACACACCAGTGGAGCCACACTGGAGGCAAGGAGGGTGAAGTGTCTTGCCCAAGGACACAACGACATTTTGGCTGGTGGGAGCGGGGATCGAACCGCCAACCCTTCGATCATTGGACGACCCGCTCAACCACCTGAGCCACTGTCGCCCATAAAACAGAGACAGGGGGAAGACTGGTCAGTTGTGCCGACAGTTGTCACAGATGTTGAGTTCAGCACAAAAGTCTGCCAGAAGCCATCACGTCAAAGCTAAGTTAGCTGAATGAACAAGAACAACTCCAGGCCCTGCCACTTTATATCTTGTTCAAAGTTCAACAGCTGTTTCTTGAACGAATGCAGATGCAAAATAATGATAATAATGTCTACTTACAGCTCCTGCTTAGAAGTAAACAATCTTTCCTGACCACACCCTGTGCACATGGGGTCTCATTAGCTTTCTGCTACCACAGCTCTTTTCCTAGGTTTGATTCTGGGGGCAGTAGAGGTTTGTAACGCGGATCGTCCGGGGCTGAGACCAAACCAACAGGGCTGCTGTGTTTTGAACAAGCTAATTATGAGTCTTTTGTAAATGAAACTGTTTGATAGGCAAATACTTTGACTTTTAAATCACAACTTTGCCAAACAGCAAGTTTACACGGTTGTCACCGACATGCAGAGCATCATTGTGAAACGTATCTGCAGAATTGTGGTTCCTTCAACATCATTTCTCCTCAAATCAACGCTTCAGCTTGTCGAATATGGCATGAGAAATTCTTAACATTTTGACTGGGTGCATCTTGGCTCCAAGCATCTTCACTCAGCTCAGAGAATGTCTTTGTGCCAAGGCCACAGCCTGTGGCACTTTTCCTAGTGACAGATGAGCATGTCAACATGCTTGTGTGTGCGTGTAGAAACAATACACTTTTTTTTAAGCTGTGAACTGTTCTATTTGGGGCCAGGCTATCCAGCAAACCTGATCACATATTAAACGTGTTTAACCAAGTTTAAAAAAAAGAAATGTTTACAACAATGACTAAACAAGGATACAAACACATCTGGATTAAAGACATTCATTTAACTGATATTTTAATTGACACATATCACTCAAGCAGACAAAGTTAAATTATTCCTTAAACAGAGCTGCAATGCAACCTTTTGAGCACTACAAAACAGATTAATAAAAAAATTGTGAAATTAACAATAATGATGATGATAACGACTTTACTCATGAGCTAAAAAAGTACCAAGAACAAATAGGAAGCTGCAACGTGTGGATCTAAATCTATCCATCCTGTCTTTAGGCCAGTTGGCAAAGGGCAGCTCAGCTGTAGCAGACAGATTGTGTGAACAGCAGACTATGAACATCTCTCCACAGGCCATACCAAGGTGTCTAATCCAAGAAACACTGTGAACACACACCCTGTGGGCTCCCACAGTGCACCATGCAGACCTGATCCCAGGATGGTACTACAGCAAATCTTCCATCTGAAGTGGCTGGCTTGTCCATTAGTCGCAATATCTTTAATGCTTGAACAGCATCAGAAGATGAATACAGGTCTGGTGACATATTTATTCTGCATGGGATGGACTTTCTTTGTTTTAGATTGTTTCATCAAATGAAAGATAAAACTCTAGAATATCAAAACAGCTGAATCTATGAATGTTTGTTCAAGTATGAATGAATAAGTTATTTCGGAATAAATTTTGCCATGGTGTCTGAAAAGCTGAAAATATATCAATAAGTCATTTACACTTTCTAGAGTCTCACCTGAAGAAAATTCTCCATCATGCTGAAGAGTGTGTGCTCTCTCCAGCACCTGTCACAGCGGCTGAGTGTCACCCACATCACAGGGCAGTGCGAAATGACAGCTCCCAATGTCTGCAAAGATGAAGCCTCAGGAGAAATGAAAAAAAAAAAAAAAAGGAGGACAGATCTAAATTTCATACTCCCAAATATATCAAAGTGACTCCTGTCAGCATTGCATCAAAGCAGAAAATCAGGAACTGTTCTTTTTTACAGCTGAGCAGGACTCTAGAGGAGGTTTCTGTGGAGACTGACGAGTAAAGTAAGGGTTGTGTGGTTGAAGTGATTAACCATGGATATTTGGATTTAGGAAAACATCCGATACATTTAGATCAAGTTTTTATTTTTATTTTGAAAGTAACAAAAGAGTTAAATCTGTTGATAATATTTTATCCTGCACCTGTTGAGGAAATGCTTATTAAATTAAGTCAGAGTTAGGAAAAAAAATACATTCATGATTGCATTAAAAAAACAAAGAAAATAGCTTTAATGTGCACTTGTTTTATAAAAAATGTCTTGTTTAAGCAATGAAAAATTCAAAGGACATTTTGCGTAAAAGAAAAACAACACAAACAAAGCAGTTTCAGAGGCTTACACTAAACAACATTGACAGTTACCATGGGGCAAGCCTTTTTACCTAAGCAGCCTGAATAACATGCAAGTGTCTTTGCTATTATGACCCTACAGTGCTACAAGATACACAAACACAGCTAGTGCAGATATGACAAATACTAAAGACTTAAGGCTAAGAAGAAGAAAAAAAAAAAAACTAAAATGTGTTTTTGTCCCAGAGCAAAGCCCTGCACAGTACTGTGGGCCACTTCTGATTTCCGCACTAGCTGGTGTAACGCAACCAGCCATGCATTAGCATTGGCCCTCCAGTTAGAGCAGGCTCTTAGGATCCTGTCACCCAAACTTATCATACACTCTTGTTCACATGCGCACAAGCCGACACACAAGCAAACATGGAATTACAGCATGTTTGCTTCACCCAGGCTGTATTTTCTACATGAAAGCGAGACTGCTTTTATTTTGTTAAACAGAACTTTAACTGAAATGTCTACAATATCTGCACATTTCAAGTATGCTGGGCATCCCTCTGCACAATAACATTTCCCCCAGTCTCCTAGATATAGGAGTGTCCAAGCCAGCGAGCGGAGTTTAACAACTGTGTAGAAGGAACAATTAAGGAGGACACACACACAAAGCAGTGACCTTGACTGACAAGTGCTCTTCATTCTGGCCATAAACAGCGGTGGGGCCTGATAAGTGTTCATCGGTGCAGGGAATAATGGCCTATTCGTCAGCAGCGGTTTGACCGTGTGAGGTAGTATAAATGGAACATACATAATGTACAGCAATAACACCAGCATGCTCACAGCCTAATGTATTATCATTATTCTTGGGGACCAGATTTCCACCCCACCCCCCACCCCCCATCTCCTCCAACCCTATACGGCGTGCCTCAACAAGCTGGGTAAGTGCCTTCAGGCCACTATAATTTCATTCTAATCTTCGTTCCATATTATAATTTTCATGGTCAGAAATACACCAAGAAGCAACGACACATCTCTATCGAGGGCTAAACAGAATACAGGCCATAACTGGAGGTTTTATGGGAGTGTATAACAGCCCGTTCACAGAGCACACCAGTCAGTTTATGATAAGAAGGTAGAATGCTATAACTTAACGTGGGATGGCCAATCTCAAACAACATCATTATGTTCCCAACTAACCTCTGATAATGACGCCAAACCTCTTTAAAGAGGAAGTCAGAAACTTCAATACTTATCATGGAAGCAAACCATCAAATATTTATGGAAGATATAATTAGGTTGGTGACAAAAAAAAATAAAAAAGATAGTCAGTGTACACCTGTTTAACATAAAAGTGTTCACTTAAAAGAAAGAAAACCATAAACACCGAGATGCTGTAGGAGTCACTGCCTGTAGTTTAGGTCATTTGAAATGGTTTCATTTCAACAAAAAACACACTTATTGGAGACATTGTGTCAATAAAACTTTATTTGCCGATTCCTTCACAGTTTGTCTGATATTTGCTTGTCACAAGCTATGGTTTTTTCAATATTGTGTCCAGCAAAAACCTACGAGGCTAAAATATGTCAAAGCAGTAAAAAAACAAAGTCGATTGTCTTGCAAAAGTAATTATTCAATGGCACCAATATTTGAAACAAAGGAATCAAGTACGACTGGACTTTTTCTTTTTTTTTTCTTTTTTTAATTTTAGGCAGGGCTGAAATAATCGGTTTTAACATGTTCTTGTGGTATTTGTCTGATAACAGGACATATATAAAATAAGTTAAATTCAAATCAGATTTTTAAGTATTTCTTTATTTAAATCATTGTGAACCAGGAAAAAAAAATACTATTTGATAAAAAACTATGCTGGACGGAACAGGGGTATAAGCTCTCAGCAATAGTGATAGCAAGGGGGCGACATCCGTGCGAATCAGTCAAAGCAAAAGTCACTGTGGGGACCCCTGAAGGGATATGCTGAAAGATGAACAACAATTTCGGCTAAAATTGGCGTATTAATAACTAGAATACCACTGATAATGTTTGACAGTAAATCATAAGATGATCTGAGTGGGACTTTAAACGTGAAACTTCTAATCAGACACATCAAAATGTTTAAAACTCAAATGTCATGCCGGCATTCTACCCTCCTCATCAGTACATTCTGTGGGGGCAATCAGGTAATGCACATTACTAGTGACTCTCCCACGTCAAGAGCATGCAGACCTGCGTTGGTGGGAGTTCATCATGACTCCTTCCCTGTCAAAGTGCCCCGTTTCATGTGGGGTTCCTGCTAACTGAACTGCACCCTCGTCTCCGACCAAACTGTGCGAGTTCTCCCTCACCTGACCCGCCCTTCAAGTCCTCATTCTGAATCCTGAATTGTAGAGAGCAGACCTGTGCTAATTCAAGCTCCAGCGTTAAATCTCACGTTCGAGTAACCAAAGAGTCCTCCTAGCGTTTGCGCTCAGAGGTTTTTACTTCTGTGAAATCAGACAGAATTCCACACAGTGACCGCTCCGCAATGTGTTCAGTCCTTTCCTGCTGATCTGCACCCATGAGTTGCCACAACAAAGTAAGACCAATATATACACTTACCGGTAATCAAAGTCTTGTCCACAAGTCCTAATTGTTCTCCTCCATAGTTACCTCTACATGCCTCCTACTGTCTGAAAGAGGTTAAGACCTGCCACCTCCGATTCCTCGTCCTACCACGAGCTCAATAAATCTCCAACTTCCTCAGAGCCTGTGTTCATTGGGGCCCAACTACAAAGACTTACAAACATAATTCAAAACATACTATACAAAAAAGTCTATTTGTGGTGTACATAAAAACATTGTGATGAAATTCAACTAGACTTTGTTCAGTTTTGAAACAAGCTTTTAGTGGTTATTTGAGGAACTGCAACATTTGATGTTTTTGGGTGTCCTATAACACCAGAGCTTTAGCTCCATGGTTCTTTGAATTATGTTCATTACTCTGTTCATGAAATCAATATAATTTCAACAGATTGTGAAGCAGAGGAAAACGGCTTCAGAGCCGATTTGGCAAAATGGTTGAAGAGTTACGGCAGTTCGAAGAGCGCGTCTCATTCAGTGTGGCTGACGACAACTCTGGTATTAAAGGGTTATAGTCAAGAATGGAATGGGGGGGGGGGGGTTAATGAAGGGCCATCATTTTATTTAAATAATATAACTAATTGTTCCAGTTCTCCTGAATGAATGAAGGCAGAAACTTAAATTCTTACAGAAACAGCTTGGCTCTTTGCAACAAAAGTTTAAGCTGTAAGCAACTATTTGTTAAAAAAAAAAAAAAACGTCATCTGATGGTAGACAATTACTTACAAATGCTATCACCTCCCAAAAATACATGAACAGATGATTTCTCTTTCTTTCTGTCCCTGCAGTAGTTGTGCTGAGTTTTCATGCACCAGCATTAATTAACAGGCCTTTCTAAAGCCTCCCACACACATATTGCATCAAAGTCACAGCCAGTCTTCTTATCCAAAACTCTCCACTTCAACAAAACCAGAACATGCAGTGTTACTATGCAACATAAAATTCCCCTATGTCTGTACATCAGGAGAAAGTTTTCTAAAAGATTTTTACTATGCAAAATTGGTGCTTTTTGCCATTGTGTGTGAGGTTATTTTAAAAAAGCTGCATGATTTGAAGCGCCCTCTGCATTCCTGTCTTATGAGGTTTTCCTACAGAGAAGGCGAAAATGAAAGATGTCTCCAAAGCATGAAGACAGTAATCTCTCCTGTGGAGGTCAAATCTAACATGGCAGGTTAGTTTCTGTGGAGATTGACAGCCTGGAGAAATACTGCTGCCAGGCACCCACAATGCACAGTGACAGTGAACACCTCCCAGGAAAAAAGGCTGGTTACCAAGCCTCATAGAGCCACAGTCAGAGGGCGCCTGTTGTCAAAGCGGCTGCCAGCTCTGCTCCGACAGACTCTGTCAACCCATCTCTATCATATCAAAACCGTCTCAATCATCCACACACTAGTGTGTCCAAGAAGTGCACACATCTAAAGTGTACACATCTATACCAGAAATGTTTACAGCCATCACTTCCCATACAAATTCAATGTAATCTTATCCATTAGACTCTGTTTCCCTAAAACAAACTTGAGTTAAAACAAAATGTCTTTCGTTAAATATGATAAAATAAGGTATTAATCATGGTACATTCAAATATTCTTTCATAATTAAAAAATGCAAAACTTTGCCACATTTCTGCCCCTTATTTTTACAAAACTTTTTTTCACATCAACTCTAAAACATACGTTTTTTTAAATAAATTATTTTGTTTTTTAAAATGCATTTCAAAATAATGCGGAAAATTCTCTGGTTAAAAATAATATTAATGCCACCAGTTAGATTTTCTTAATACATTTTTAACGAAACATTGTAATGTTTGATATTAGTGACTATTATTAGTGAATATTGCGATCAGAAAATGACTTGTGAAACAAAAACAAAATCTAAACAAAGAACAACTAATTGCAGCATTTCCATTTCACTGCATGAATTTTATATACATAAACTTTAAATTATACTCCAATGACGCTCGTTTACATAGGAGGCGGTCATCTGACATGTAGGAGGTCATTCCGATTGGTCAAACGCGTAAAAGGCTTTATTTAATTCATTAAATACTTCAAGCTTCCATAATATTAATTTAGCATGTTTGTAAACATTTATGGTAACCATTTATTGCAATTTACCCCTTCTTTAGCAATACATTATGTATTGCATTGGCTGATATCACGATGATGATACTTTCTTTGATTTATTGTACACAGGTCTCAAAAAAATATCACTAAAAACTTCATACACCACATTTACAGCTCAATTGTATTATTGATCACTGAAAGTCAAAAAAGAAAAATGAATAGAACCCAAAATTACATTACAAGCTTTTCTAGATTGACTTGGACCATAGATCTAATGTTTGCTGTGGTGTTGTGTACACAGATGCAATACAGCAGACTACTAATTGCATAAAATATGTTATCTTACAGGCTTGTGCTGTCTGCGTTTTATAAACAAAGGCTGACAGATCATGCCCTCAACCAGTGACCCTGCTGTGAGCATATGCACTAATGCAAGGTCACACTGAAGAGTGGCCACATGAGGAGAAAACAACCCTCCCAATTTGCCTTGTGAGCTCATCAGACGCAAACCCGTGATGCAGACATTATGGCCTACAAAACAATGTCACTGCAAAAGGACTCTTTCATCTGCAGCTCTAATAAAAAAGGCTCATGTACTGAACTGAGGATTCCCTTTATGTCTGCGAGATGAAAAAGAAATTCATGAGCAGATTTTAGTGCCAAAAATCTGTTGCACCCTCTGCGGCCCTCTCCGCTCTCAGCGCAGAGCAAAAAGCCTGACAGCTCGTGATGACAGGTGGCCATCTTTAAATCGGAGATCTACGTATAATCCCAGCTCCATAACACCACGTAGACTCATATTCATAACAATCTGTAGAGTGACACAATTTACATAATTTTGCTTCTGGACACCATGGAAATAAACGAAATGATGGATAGATTTGGGGATCAAAGTATTTCATATAGAGTAGCTCATGTAAACAAAAACACAAAAGTAGAGATAATATGAAAATGTAAAATATATTCAGTTTTTTTGATAGATTATCTCTACGTTTCATCATAATATTGTGTGATGGACTCATTTAGTGACATTACCTAATGGTTTACACAAATATGTGTTTGGTTCTTTGAATCTCAATATGCCAATTAAAAAAGGTCATCCCATTGCATCTCTTCAAATTCAATAAAGACTTATAGATATTTTCTGATAATTAAGTCTATATTTTAGAGTCTTAAGCATGACAACAATGAAATTAGGGATAGCCAGCACTGACAAAAATACTGAATTAATTCACAACTCAACATTAATTTTTCTCTTCTGATATTCTCACAAAACTGACAATTTGATCACAAAAACAGTTCAAAGCACAGTAGATATAATCAGTAAAAACCAGTGATCTAAACTGAACAAAGTTGAGTCCAAATGATCAAATAATAAATTAATTTAAAGTAAGTTTTTTTTGTAAAAAAGTAGTAAATTGGAAAGAAGGAAAAAAAAAATCAATTAATGAGTTTGATCAATCTTTTTCAATTTCCCATGTAAATATTGATTTGATAACTTTTTAATCAGTCTTCACCTTGTACATATTGAGATAAAACTTGTTTTAGTTGCAGTTTTATTTTTAGTTGGTCTCCTGGCAGCTTTTCATTTCTCAAATGCTCAAACCAGTTGAGTCCACTTAAATGTTCACCGATATATTAATTTAGTCATCTAAAAGTACATTTTTTTAAATATGTCAATTAACTTTCATGTTTTCCACTTTCAGAAACAACTTTTTGCCTCTTTAACTTTAAATCGACATGGAAGAACTGTCAACATTTTTTTAATAAAAGCACAAACATCTCCCCTGCAAGAAATTAATTGTCTAGATTTAGAACTTCAACACCACAGAGGGTTTGGCTGATTAGTGCAAAATGAAAAGGACAGACAGACCTATGGACCGATGACGTCTCCTTTGGTTGCCCTTTGTCATGCATCCTCACCTCCAGAGCTGTCACTGGCTTGTCAGAACCAATCATAGGATGCCATGCTGTCTGCCAGCCATGCACCAGTTTGGACAGGATGACATCAGATTTCTGGTGCTACATGTCAAGGACCATATGAAAACAGATGTCCTCATTATTGGCTCATCACAACCTCACTCCAAACTGCTTTTGCTCATTATACTTTTATGGAAACATCCAATAGGTTTATATACATTTTACAGATTATTTTTGTTTTCAGTTTTGCTGAAATAAAGTGTTAAAAGGGATTTGGGAAAGCAAAGGTGGGACTCAACGTGCCCAAATTTATGTTTAAATAGGGACTGCATAATCGCAAAAAATACAATAACCTCAATAGATACAAAATCCAGTTACGGACAACTCATTGTGTGATAAAACGGTGACATGTCCAAGCCCAGTGTTATGAATATATGAGGCCCTCTGAGATCCGGCATGACAAAAGTAAGTTTATTGAATGGGACAGATCGCTGCTTGTCTGACTGACTTAATCTGTTTGATTGAGCAACGGGACGCCTTCGGCTTCACAAGTCCTTCAAAGGCCGCAGAATCTGCAAGTGTGAAAAAAGAGGGTGGGGAAAAATGATGAGAAAAAAAATCCCCTCGCATCTCTTTCGTCTGCAGTAGACACAGAGCGGAGCAGCTTTTGGAGGGTTTATTTATCATCTTAAAACGGCTTACTTACTGCCCTGCTACCCTTGCTCTTTCAGGTCATCAGCTTTTCACAAAAACTGAGAGCCAGGAAAATCTGTCAACTGTCAGCATCATTGATTAGAAGGCAGAACGATGATGAGGATTCACTGAAACCAACTGTTAGGGAGTAATAAATGGCAGAGTTTTTGGTTTAGACCCAAAAGCACGCCGCATTACAGATCCTTACATTCATTTGCTCAAGCTTCACCGTCTCCTTATGGAGGTTTAACTTTCAGCTCCACCCCTTTCTTTCCACAAGGCTGTCCAAACACAAAGCAGACCTCAGCTATCATTGTTCTTGATCTGAATTTTATTTAGAGCTCCATATGCTTCTCCAGGCTCTTCTCAAAGGCTGGTGCCCATGCTCGGCCTTGCTTGGTCCGTTAAACATTAAAAGAGGAGACATTCTGTCATCACAGGGCCTATTGTCAGCCTTCAAAGTTAGCAGACAAAAGTGTGAGATCATGAATGAGTGTCTGGCAGTCTATTGGGATGGGAATAAAAATCTGCACCTGATGCATTTTTAAGGAGCTATTCATTTAGACAAAGCGGTTCCTTTTTGTGATGTTCACTCTTTTTCCCTCTTCTTTTGTTTACCCTGCTTTTGTACCTAAAACACTCAACTAGATCTTCTGACCCAGACTGAAATTTCACCACATGAGACTACAGATGAGCCCCAAACTGCCCATACCTCACAGTGGGGACGAGACAGAACAGGCTTCCTCTGAACGTGCATCCCCCCCCACAGATTTTCCCTTTAAAATCCCTAAAGCTGAGTCTCTCAATTTCCAGTCCCCCACCCCACCTCAGTGACAATTTGTCCACATCAGAGAGCCGTCATGCCTAACGAGATCTGACTCGTGACTCACAGATGGGGAGGGGCTGGGCACAGGCAGCGCTTGTGCTGGGTGCCCGCCTGCCCTGGGGGTGCAGAAAAGCGCCGTGCTCCAACTGCTGTGTGAGAGAACAGTTGCTGCCTGCTAAACTCTGCACAACCAGCATTAGCTTTACCAGTCCAGCATCTAAATTACTGATCCAATATGTCGGATTTCATTGCAGCAATAAAAGAAGAGCAAAACTTTTAGTCCTGAGGTGATCTTGTAGGCTAATCCCACAGAGCATTCAGCTCCAATGTTGTTTTAAATGCGCAGATACTTCAAGTGAGCCGTAAAATGACATTTTCAATAGCTCAATTTAAAAATTGTTCTCCGTTTCTTTCCCATAGAAATCAAATCCAAATTGTCCGCTAATCATGATCATCTTTCTGAATGCTCCACCCCCCCAAATACCTATGTGCAGAAAACGAAACAACGTTTTCCCCCCTTTAACCTATTTAGGTTGCTGGTTTAGTTTTGTCACCCTTCCCTTGGTTGGTTTGATGTCAGGTTACATAAGAGACACACTCACACTGCCCAACATTAACGCTGCCACACAGACTGACCCGAAACCCCTTAAAAATCACAGCCTCTCTGTTCCGGTCAAGTGCATCAGCCTGACCAATATATGCAATTAGGTCATGTTGGCCACTGAGGGAATAACAGTCATTGTCAATTTTAAGAAAGAAGAAAGAAAATGTAATCAGGGCAGAGAGGTGCAAGTTTCTGAGGGAATAACCTAAATGAAAACAACAGATAAAGAAGAGGAGCAAACAAAGTAAAGAACATAAATAAACATATCCTCTGAGACTAATTTAGCTTCATGTACAAGCATGTATTACCTTTTATTCCCATATAATTATCTTAGTTTGGTCAATGCAACAAGACATTTACAAAAGTTCCAATTAAGGACAACGTCATCAACGGCTTTCAATAAAATACTGTGATGTCAAGCATGTCACCTACCTGTGACAGAAAGGGGTTTGGGGTTGAAATGCCAGCTTCATGAAAACTTTTGAAATATTGGAAAAACAGCAAAACTAAAATTGCGGATCAGAAATCTGCCTTCTCCCCTCCTGCCATGAACACACCTGGTGATGTTTGTAAAACCACAGCTGCTTCCTGTTTGCTAATGACTCTCATTTTTTAAGAACATTGTTTCAGTTGTAGCTTTTTTCTCTGTTACCTACACTCAGTTTTGTGTTTTGACAATAGTGATTTCATTGACATATTCATTTAGGAATAGCTTCCACTGCAAACTATTTAGCACCTTGAGCTGCAATGCATGAAAAGCACTTTCTAATAAAGTTTTTTTTTTTAAACCTGGTTTTAAGTTGCTTTAGCTTTTCTTTGCTCTACATTTTCCCAAGCTTTTCTCAAAATCAGCAGCATAGAGAATTTGTTCATAACAAGGAAATTATTAAAATGAGTCAAAATCAATTTGCTCCACACTCTTGGCGGTAGGAAAACTTAATTTAAGACTTTAAAAAGCTCAAACCACACTTATTTTGGTTCAGTTTTAAGTTAAACTGGTATTCTGTCATTATTTTGGAAACAAAAGTTTAGATTTTTGAGAATAAGTGCTAGTTTTAGATTTTATGAGGATTTATTAAGACATTGTACTATGCCTATGATGGTATTCTCATGTTGTTCACCTTTTATGCTAAAACGAGTCATTTCCACTTTAAAAGGACAGGTTTTTTTACACCAATTTTAGTCACTGCAATCAAAATGAACAACAACTACATAAATACCCCAAAAAGTAAACTGTTAAAACAAGCAAAAGAATTCTTATTGGCAAGTATAACATTCAATTTGAAGTAATTCTAACAGCTTTTTGAATGCTTGTGTGAAACTCCTTGTTTCTAGATTTTGATATATTTAAGTTCTTGGTAAAACTTGCTGCACGGACAGACCATTTTACATCTTTTCTAGTGATTTTCTTTTTAAGATTAGTGTCTATGATAGTCTTTAATAGAAGAAAAATACAAAAAGAATGTGTAACACGAGAAAAGATCACTATAATTTCATTTAAAATGATAATACAACATAAATGCTCACCTTGAGTGGTACTCTTTGTCATTTTAGTAAAATTATAGCTAATTGTTAGAGGGTTCAATTCACAATTATTGATTTTTTAATGAAAAAGGAAAATTAGAAAGGAAAAAAAATGAAAACACCCCACAATTTTTTACATTTTCCAACTTCTCTTTTTTTTTTTTGGTTACTCTTTTTGCTCGAGTGTTTTATTTTCATGCCTCCACTCTTTGCTGCAGCCTTCTCAGCCCTGCTGGCTGCTCTCACCTTTCTCTCCTGGCCCTCTGGCCCTCATCCTTGGCTCAGGCTCCTGACAACCTCACCCACAGAGCTCCAGATTGGCTGGCACACAATGCCCCAGATTCTCAAACACCAGCATAATGCACTCACTGACCATACACCTTCTCTCAGTTTTAGTCTCTCTCCACACACCCCCACCATCCATCCTTTCACCACCCCCCCATCTTTCATTTTCCTCAATTCATTTCTTCAAGCTCTCCAAGTCCATCTCTTCTGCACTGCCAGTTTCTTCCTGGCAGCTGAGCGGAGACTGGTGTAGCACAAGCAGGAACCATCTCCCGCCTTGTTTCATTGCAAGGCACCATGAGCAGAAAGAGGCAGAGCTCACAAAGCTACTGCCGAGTGAAACAAAGGTTGTGTGCTCCATCATTCAAACCGGGGCCACTCCGACAGCTGCCTCTGCCACGCTCACACTGACAAACGGCCAGAAAAACAGATGGTTTGTGCATTCATGACCAGTTTAGTAGAAGCCCAGGAGTCACCCCCATTCAAGGGGAGGGTTTCTGTCAGCTATTCCACGATAAAGCTTTTCTGTCTGGTAGAAAATTAGAAATGCATTTTAAAATTGTCCCTTAATTATTGAGGTCATCCTGGCCCCAAAGAGGAGAGGGGTGAGAGCCGGAGATCTGGCTTTGTGACACATGACTGATCTGAAAAGATGGGCTGCCTCATTTCACTTTTTGAATCCTGCCAGCACATTAACATACATTTGTCAGTGGATTCTGAAAAGCAGATGTATTGAATTTTGAAAGTGAGTTTTCCTTTATGGAGGAAAAGTTTGATTCTTTTGAACTGTAATAATTACAAACAGTCCCCCAATACAACAGATTGAACATGTACAGAATCAGAAGTACTTTTGTTCATAACAAGGAAATTTGTTTGAAATTTCCCACATTTGTAGGGAAATTTTTTTCATTTCTTACAAATTTCCTACAAATTTCCCACATTTCCAACATTTGAAATTTCCCACACGTGGGAAATTTGTGCGTTACCGTAGCAGTAAACGTAAGAGAAAATAGAATAATATAAAAACAATAATATAAAAAAGCAGAAATGTAAACAAATAAGGCAGTATAGTTTAATGACTACAAACAAGTAAAAATGTGCAAAATGTGCAAAAATATGCAAAAGTCATCTGCTGCACTGTGAGTTATTGTAGAGTTGAATTTTGTTAGGGAAGAACGATTTCTTGTATCGGGCAGTTTTGGGACGGAGCTGTCTGAGCCCCAGAATGAGCTCCGCTGTTTGTCCAAATATTGGTGGGTATTTCAAACAAAAAGTTCTCATTTTTAACCTGCAACATAAATTAGTTTGATATTCAGATTTATAGTTTGTGCTATAATCAATCAACTGATTGAAAATTGTGGTCTGTGTCATTGTTTTTTCTGCAAATAAAAACATGTTGAGAAAATGAGTGTTAGACTGTCTTGTTTGCTGAATAAACTGTTTATATGCAGTTACAAAAACTCACAACTATGGGTTCATAATAGGGTTCTGTATGGTGGCCCTAAAGTGCAAATCCCATCAACAAATCATGTAACGCAAAAACATTTTAAAGATCACAATGACAAATAAAAAAGGAAAAACAAAAATTTAAAAAATTCATTTTAAGAATTAAAGCAAAATATTTTAAAAAAATGAAAAGTTTCAGGATAAAACTAGTTTCTAGAAATCAAAATGAAAGGTCAAAAAACAAAACACAAACAGAAACTGGAAAAAGGTAGGAACCATGGAACACCGTTGATCGGATGATGTCTGTCCATCATTTCAACCGAAAGTTATGCCTACAGATAAATTTGAAAAAACGTAAACTTCAAAACTCAAACCACATCATCCAATCAGCGATGTCCCATGGTTCCTACCTTTTCTGGTTTCTTATTGTGTCATTTTGAAAACTTTCATTTTGAATTCTGGAAATTACTTTTATTTTCCAAACATCTAAAATGTAATGTTGTTTTTATTATTTGTTTTGCTTTTCTCTTTTTTGTTCTGATCTTTGAAATGTTTTTGAGTCAAGTGATTTGATGATGTGATTTGCACTTGAGGGCCACCGTAGTTTTGAGGGCATCTATACTTTTACATTTTTTTATTTAAATGTCAACTTTTGAGTTTTGTATTCTATGTTGAAGCAACATTAAAGATTTAACAAGACAAAAAACGTATATGAGACTAAGTCAACCACAATGATGGTGCATGTCTTTTCATTAAAAAGAGCTTAACCATTGCTTTGAAGCAGCGAGGCGTGAACCATACTGATCATCCGAGAATTATCATCAAGCTGCTGGCAACGCAGCCCAACAAGTCATTTTCAATCGTAAGAAAAAGCATTCACCATGTTGCACTGTATCATACACAACTATATTTACACGAATTACACCAAGTGCCAGCCAAAGTGACTCTGACTGAACTTAGTTTGTTTGTTCCTCTGTATTAAATTAGCTGCAGATCACAGCGCCTGGAGACGGGGCCTAAAGCGCAGGAGTGCGGCTGAGCAGATATGAATTAAAGATAATGCCAAGTCACCGCACGTCTGTCTTGGCCTGGAAACCATCTGGACGTTCAATATTAAATCCTTGTCTACACTTTTCACACCGATCAGGGTCGCAACTTTTTTGACGTGCCTTCGTCGTGCGTCCCACTCAGATTTGGTTGCTGTCTGAACAGAAGTATCGCTCTTGTCCTCATCACTTTAAAAAGAAAGGCCTCCAGACGTCACAGCTGAAGCAGAAACAAAGGTGTAAAAAAATGCTTCCAAAACTTCAAATTTCAATGGATAATTTGAAGCAAATAAACAAATTCCCATTTGTTAATGTTGGCCGATTTTCAGATTAACTAAAAACAAGAAAAAAACAGATTTATTTTCCCAAGAAGTCACACTTATTTTCTAAAGTTTGTTCTTTGTATGTTATTTTTCCATACTGGACATTAAAAGAAGACCACAATCATTAGTCCATTTTGTGACCTAACATGCTGTGATCCTATTACTAATCGCAGAGTCTCAGCATCATTGCACTGGACTGGTAGAGTCAAATTAACATAATCATTGTCATCATTAGCATAATTTCTGTGCTAGTTTGTCCATGTTACTTACTGTAATGTATAGCACAACACAGACAGCCAACAGCATGTTACACACTGGATGATACCAATACCACACACTCATTCTGACCTGTGAAAGACCCACACGACTTGCAGAATATAAACAAGGATGCAGCGGACACCTTTGCATAAACACACAAACCACTTCACACTCATGCTGCGGCTGACATCCCCTGCTTTGTTTCCACCTACGCACTGCCCTCCTCTGACTGCCTGCAGAAGTGCAGCTCCTCAAAGTCGACTGCTTCCCCAAGATAAATAAAAGACTTTTACTTTAAATTTTTGCACAAGATTAGAGGAATCCTTCCTATTTTTGCCCCCTTTCCAGTGCCATTTGTTGTTGGACTGCGCCCCTTTGGCTCCAAATAGGAATCACTTCCTCAGAACATGATGTGGGAGGTGTTCAAAGATAGAAGCTGACAGAAATCTGCTGCCAAATGCTCTGAATTACTATGACACAAGCGATGACTCTCAGATGGATCAGTTTTGACCAAAAAATGCACAAAAAGGTATTTGATGAAATGAAATACAAGCACAAGGTGAAAATTGATTTAAGTTTGAAAAAAATCTCAATATATTATTAAACAAAACATAAATTCAACAGCATTAAAATATCCTGGTCTCAAGCTGAACTTTTTTTAAACCAACAAGCGCCTTCATGATCCTGAAAGTTGTTTTCTTGCCAACAAAGATACATTTGTCATCTCTTTTTTTTTATTAAACATTGCAGACTCTGCTCTCCAGCATTTAAGCAGATCATAATTAAGCCCCCAGCAGATTTTAATCAGCATTTGTGAGTGGCATCAGTGTGATTTACAGTTGGAACGCTGTCAAGGTGATTTCTCACCCCTTACCACTCCCACTCTCACAGATTTAAATCTCACACACACACACCAGCACGCTGCCACGCTGTACTCTCCTCTCCCAAATTAATACCCACAGGTGAAAACATAACCTACGGAGGGCAGCCCCGACCTTTTAGCAGGGGATCCACCCCCAAGGCTCGTGGCCCGGCTGTCCTCCCCCTTATTCGCCACTCCCGAGGACTGAACAAGGTCATGCAATTCAGGAGATTAATGAGATGCTCAATGTTACTCCCCTAAAATGTATACATGTTGTTTTTCTAAAAGTTGTTCAACTTTGTGGTTTTATTGAAAAGAAACGCTCTACTCTACTAGGGAAGGCAGCTTCATTTGCGATTTGAAGGGCTTCACAGGGACAGAAAGGATGTTTTTCAGAATTGAATGGACCCTGTCTGTACAGTCACCAAATGGCTGCTGCTTGGTTAGCTGTAAGCCCCATTTTGGGACCTTTGGTTCCCATATTTAATTAAAAATCCATTATGACCTTCCAGCATTGCGAGCAGCACTTCAGCACATACTTTAAAATCTGGTTTCCTAATTATTCCTAATTGGTCTTAGATGACTAAATAGCTTTTTAACACAATCCGTCTTCCAGTTTATAAAAAAAGGAAAAAAAGTAGTTTGAGCACCATTTTTCTTAAAGATGTATTGTTTCTACCAATAATCTCTGAATTAAAACTATACTTAATTGCATGAAAACAAACTTTACAGGAAAAGTTTTGTCTTGATGATGATTTTCTTTAAGTGAACGTGCCAAACAACCTCGATCTGATGGACTCTGACACTCGTCAATGATGTTAACAAAAGGATGCACACACAGAGAGAAAACATCAAGTCAAAGACCTGACAAACACGTGTTTGATCCAAAGCAAAAAGAGAGCTGAAGTCTCCTTCACATCCCAGTGCCGCTCTCCTTCACTACCTTGACGAGTGCGGCCATGCCCCAGCTCCCCTGGCAGAAACTAAGTGGCTTACTGGCATATGGTGTAACCTCCATTTGAGTGCTAAAAGCTGGATATTGTTTTTGCGGAGCAGATGTTGGCGGGCATGAGGCACAGCTGACTGGGTTACACAGCTGGGAATGGTGTGTGTGACCCACATACAGGGGAGCAGGAGTCAGCTGAGAGCCACAATCTTAATGGAGAATGGCTAAACATCATACAAAGTTAGTCCCCCTGTTGTAATTACAAGTATGAAGTGAGGAGTGACATGTTTTTACCTTGTATTTTTCTATGATTTTTCTCACACTTTTTAATGGCAGATGGCAGGAATTTTGCTGCAAAAGCTTGAAAGCTTTGATTCTCATGTCTGATTTTGGTGTTTAACTCATCTGAAGATGTAAAAACTAGATTTTAGTTTATTGCTTTGGTTATGCAGCTTTAAATATGCTTAAAAAACAGAAGCAATACTGATTGGGATGCTTCAACTGTCATCTTTTAAATGTATTTTTAATTAGCTTTTATTAGAATTCAGTTTATAAAACTGAATCTGGACATTTCTTGACTGATTTCTCAAACCCAGAAGTGTCCTGACGCCAAAAGTGGACAAATGAAGATTATGCTGAAATTATAATAGGGATGCCAAAGCCATTATCCAGTCTACTTTGACAAATGTTGCGCCTTTCTGCGAGCAGATGGGGCCCAGAGTTTGAGTGGTGAAACAGGCAACGTATCCTTCACCCAGTTGACTAGAAAACACAAGGATAAATGACAAGCCAGGACTCCAAAGAATCCTTAACATTCTGTGTAATTTTTCTGTGCAAATACTTTGATCAACAGTGACTTGAGAAGGCAACAAGTTAAAAATATCCTTATTTTAATCTGAATTTCCCTAATTTTTTTTGTCTGCTACCAGTCATTTCTGTCTTTAAAAGAGGAAATAGGCAAATCAGTGACTGTTGACAGTCTGACATTTCTGTATTTTGAATGCTGGTCGCCATATGTTGTGGATTGAGGCAAAACAAACTGACTAAACGTGGTTTCCCCCTCGTGAGAAAGGGTTAGAGGCGCCTGTCACTCAGCAGGGTCACCCAGAGCAGGGGAACTACTTAAAAAGTCATTTAGAGAATTAATATGCCCCCAATTGAGCTGCTATCAAGGGAGAGACAAAACTGAAAAACACAACAAATTTAGCAAAAGTAATGAAGCCATGAGGCATTTACTGTTGACCTTTTTCTTTTTTCTCATTTTTTTGCTGTTCTTTTGTTTTGATACGAATAAATAATTGCACACGCTCTTTGGGTCAAGGTGAAACATACGACAACCAAGTGTCCCAGAGTCCTTTAGAAGATGTAGCTGTTTTTGGTAAGAGGCTTTGAAAAGAAATCACAACAATGAGATGTAGTTACTTTTTGAAGCTTCCATGCTATATTAAAATAAATGTTTCTTTCTTCTGTTTTGGTTTTTGACCAAAAATATTTAACTGGTTTAAATGTTTCCAACGTTAACTGAAAGCTGCCGCAGATGGGCCTGTCTCCTGTTAATCAGCTTAGTGTGCTTGGACAACGACTGATGCTGATTATTTTTCAAAATAGCAGAAATTAGGCTGATTAATCGGGTATCCAATTGTAATGTAACTTTATTTATAGAGCACTTTCCCTGTTACAGAACACCTCAAAGTGCTTTAGTTAAATAAATAGTAAAAATAGTAAAGAAATAAAAATAGTGATTATAATGAAAAACAAACACATTCTACAAAAACAAAGGGGAAAAAAACTATCCATAAAATCAAATTAAAACACAAGGGAATGTCACACAATTTACAATTATAAAAAAATGTTTTCAATCGTGTTTTTATGTTCAAGTAAATTAAGTTGAGATAGTAAATTTGACAATAGCACAGAAAATAGGTATAATTTTTGGTTTGTTGCTAATCGGCAACAGCTGGCATCCATGGAAATAGAAAAAAATGTTCTTATCTCCAGAATAAAGAGACTTTTATTCATGCAACACAGTCAATTCCAGTATTTTCACTCTGATGGCTGACAAAACTAATGAACCACAACCATGAACTAAAAAAAGCACATTATAACTCTGTGTTGTGGTCCATTCAATGCTGAAAGTGTGCCTTGCTTCACAATAATTGTGAAATGCAAAGTGAAAAAGATGTCTTTTGAGTTCTTTCTTAAAAACCTCCACATTGGAGGACGCCCTTACAAATAGAGGATGGATGTAGGATATATTTTTTTCATTTGTGGGAAAAGAGACAAGGATGAAAATAAGGTCTTCCTTTTTAAGGGAGGGAACAACTTCATTATTTTTTTTATTTTCTTATGTGAGAACTGAAGGTGAGACGAGTTCAGACAACATCTGCAGTAAGTTCTTTCACCATGTTCGTACCATGAGTCAGGAGGATCTTGTGGCAACGCTCAGTTCATGACACATTTCAGGATCCAGCCATATAACTCGAGCAGGTTACAGGGATTACCTCCAGGTTAGTGAGCACTGCTGGTGCTTTTGCAGAGCACAGTGGATGGCATGTCGGATTAAATGGCACGACTCTGACAGAAGTTACGAATACAGATCAGAAGTCATAACTGACAGGCCCCACTGACGGGCGCTCAGGGCCTCTGGGGCCGAAGAGACGATTTGACAGGAAGATATAGAGAGATGCTACCACAGAAGAGGTGTTTGACAGACAGGTGAAGGGAGCACTTATTTGTGAGTGTTGTACCAAAACTAGATGATAAAACAGCAGTGAGTGACCAGCTCATGCTCTGAACAGGATAAAGCAGATGCCTGAGCATTAAAAATACATGGACAAAGTCTTCAAGTGGTCTTCCAGGTGGCTCAGTTACACATTGAGAAGGGTTTCACTGCCAAAAAACTAAATTTCACATGTTTACTTTTTGATTTGATTTGCCATTTGATATGAATACATTATTCCTTCAACTGCTTTTAAAACAAATTTTGTTTGGCTATGAAAAACATATTTAAAATAATGTAAAACAAATTAAATATGAGATGTCAAAAAAATTATGAGTGAAATAATACAATTTTACTTTTAAAACCAACTCAAAGTAGTTTATTCTAATAAAAGAAAAAAATATTGAAAGAAGAATTATTTCATGATTTTGATAAATCTGTTGCAGTCTATAAATTAGTATGGATTATTTCCAATCTTTACCCCATGATATGCTAAGAAAATAAGTAAATGAAATACTGGGAAGTTTCATAGTTTTATTCGAACAGACTTCTTTTGTAATTAGAATATTAAGAAGAGGGAACTGCTATCAGAAGATTCCCTGAATGTTTGCAACCTTTATGAAATAAAACTAATCTGATACTTAGTGGGTTTTTTTGGAAACAAGATGAAAATGTCTTGTGTTTTACAGTAAATCCTTTAAAATCCTTATTACAGCAGTCAAATATATTAAATCACAAGCATTTTTTATTAATGATTTCAGACACAAGAACTTTTTCAAATAGACTAATATTCGAAACCTTGATCAGATAATTTGGCTTTTTTAGAATAATCTGGACTGAATCATAATAATCTTGAATTTCCTTAAATTGAATTGTAATAAATTTTGTTGTTTTTTTGCTTTTGTGAAGCGCCTTTGGAAAAATTTGTTTTGATTTAATGATTTATTTTTCAAGAAAGAATTACCGGTACATGAATGTTAATCACGACAAGAACAAGACAATAGCAAATTACCAAGTAAAATAGCACTATTAAAGTAAAATATCAATCAGTTGATTTATTAAATATCCCTATTTTCATTGTAAAGTTTTCATATTTTATTTTCAAACGTCATCATGACTTGTGACAGCCAATCATTGATTTTCTTTTGTTTTACTTTAACCTGTTTATTTTTTGAGTGACTTTTTCAATATTTTGATTTTTCGGTAGCTTTTGCAATAATGTCTGCCAAGATTTTTTGTGTATTGTTTATAATATAAATCCTGTTAACCTGAAAAGATAGATTGTTTGCTGTTTACTTTATTACGAAAAACTATTTTTAGAACTTAAACAAATTTTCTGTTTGTTTTAAAGAGCGTCTTAGTATGTTAGAATATTTTTCAGCCTAAAATATTTCTTAAACAAGGCTGGTTGATTTGAAAAATCTAAGTTTACATTTTTTTAAACATTAAAATGAAAAATGTATCCTCAAATTCAATATTACTTTAAAGTTACTGAATCTCCCTTGCATAGATCTATAAACAAAAACAAAAAAAAATCACACAAAAAAAGTTATGATATTTATTGTGGTTTATTTGTGGCCTCGCTCTGCTTCACAATGTATTGACTGCAACCCAGAAGTTTTTCCATGGAGTCGGTGTTGTGTGATGCATGGTGGCAGTGGGCTGCGCCGAAAGTGACAGTCTGATTCTTGGTTTTGTACATGAGTCAGTCCCAGCCTTCCATCTCCTGAGCAGGCCTCAGCCCTCCTGCTTCATATCAGTCTGACTTTGATGGACACATGCTCCCTCTGTGCTTGGCAGGACGCTCTTTTGAAGAAACTCTACAAAAATGGCAACAGTGATTGGGTGAACACAGGAACGACCCCAGATTCACAAAAGCCACTGTCAAAGTCTCATTTGCTGTAGCAGTGTGCAAAAGTTAAGAGAAAACAGAAGTTTGATCAGTTAAAGTAATTTAGAAATATCACCACTCAGTACATAACTGCCAGAACATCAAGACCTAAAACTCTCAACAACTCATTTTTCAGCAAAGTCACGCACTTGACTGAAGCAAGCCTTACTCTTTCGCCAGCAGACAAAGAGAGTCCCGCACTATGTCTATGTCAGTCTGCTCATCCCATTATATCCACTCTGCTGCCCCCAGTCATCAGCTATGACGAGCCTTCACCTGAGTTGACAGGTGACTGTCCTGAGGCAGCGCAGCACCCAACAGGGGAGCCTTAACCTGCCAACTATCTGTCAGCCCCCCAAAACCAGCTCTGTCATGTCATCTCTTCCACGCCAATCACAGTGACACATCAAGTTTGTGTCAGGAAACAGTGCAGGATATTACAATTTAATACAACATTGCCCTCAGCAAATGGGTTGACTTTGTAATTATTATGAGACGGTCGTGTAAATGCTGGCAGCTCACGAGCAAAAGATAATATAAAAGAAATGTCTTCCTGTGGGCTAAACTTTGCTTGTGGAGAATAAAAACCCACTTCCAGTTCAGGGAGAGTTGACAGAGCAGTAGAAAATACTTTACTAATAGATAGAACGAGCCAATCCTAATTCAATTTACACTTTTGTTAAGAAAAAGGATCAACATTAATGTTCTTGTAGCATTTTTCTCATAATGGAGGACATTAGAGTATTCATTCATTCATCTTCTAAACTCGTTTTGTCCCTTTCGGGGTCACGGGGCTGCTGGAGTCTATCCTGGCCACTCGTGGGCGAAGGCAGGGGATATGCTGGACAGGTCACCTGTCTGTAGCAGGGCTGCACACCCATTCAAACTCACATTAGGGACAATTTAGAGCAATCAATTAACCTATGAAGCATGTTTTGGGATGGTGGGAGGAAGCCAGAGTCCCCGGAGAAAACCCTCGCATACACAGGGAGAACATGCAAACTCCACACAGAAAGGTCCCCCATTGGTGTTCTGTTTCCACCGTGCAGCCAAAAATAAGATGAATACTGAGTATTGCTTTATCCAAATCACCATGAATCAGTAGCAGAGGAAATATGCCACTCGAAAAAGCTTGTAAGTGTTACTATGGCAAGTCGCAAGCTCTCTGCTCCGCTCCATTCTGATTCATCCACTTGTAGACGACTAGATCCATGTACATCTTTGTTTTCCTCCACAACATAGAAAAGTTGGTCTTGAGCCTCCTTTTTAAGTCCAACTCCATTCATCTTGTGATCTATTTTAGAAGCCTTCGTAGTGCTTTTTAATTATGATTATTCCGTTTTTTGGCAAAAATCCCAAAACATTTCCTAGGACATAGTTTCTGCAGAGATGCAGAAACGTAGTTCATTAGAAATACGCCTCTGAATTGTGGGCAGGACAGTTGGCATGGAGTAAGCCCACCTTCATTTCCCGTCATCCCTTTGTTTACACCACTCCAACCCTCCAACCCAGCTACCAATAGAACTGGTTTGCACACCCAAATGTAATGAGTTTGCTGTATTTTTTAATGGCAAGGTTCAGGGCATTAAAAAAGCCATCAACTCCACAACACTATCGAACGGCCACCTACTCACTAGGATTAAGACTTTCCTTCCTTTATTTTTAAATCAATTTTCAAATTTTTTTTTTTCTTTTCTTTTAAAGTAAATTTTACGCTGATTATTTCTATGATGTATTGTGATTTTAATGCATTTTTATGTTTTGTGAAGCACCTTGAATTACTTTGTGTACGAATTGTGCTATACAAATGAACTTGCCTTGCCCTTGCCTTACACTATCTCCTGCTAGCTTACAGCCCCTCATTACCCCAACCTAATATCACTGATTCAACAAAATGGTGAGCAATATTAGAGCTATCCAGCCGTACGGTTTCCAACCAAACGTCAGCTCGGATGAGGAAAACAAAGACATACTGTACATTAACCTATTTGTCTGCAGGTGGATGCATCAAAATGGAGCGGAGCAGTTTCCACATCACAGCTACAAGCTTTTTCAAACTGCTTTTATTGTCAAATCCTGATTCACAACAATTTTGAGCTTAATCTTCATTGTCCTCCATCATAAGAAAGAGGCCACAAAAACATGTTCACAAACACCAAAAACACGATTTTCATTGGAGTGGGTCTCTAGTGTGTCTTTTCAAACATGAACAGTCTCTGTGGCCCTAAGGCTCTCTGGGAGGCTCGGGGCCGCAGAGAGTCAACATAGGAAAATGTGTCTGAAACAAATTATATATTCATCCGAATTTCTTCCATCACTCATCTTCATCCAGTCCTATCAGCTAAATCTGACACAAGTTATACTGATAGCATTGGTGTGACGTGTCACTATTGTTACTATTAAAGAACAAGACAGTGCAAAGCTTTTTGCATCAGTAATATGTCAACTTGACAGGATTTAGCCATAAAATTCACTCAAGAACCGGCCCAAGAATCTTTAACGCAAAAAACGTGGCCATATTGAATATCTTTGTTAATTTCTCTCAACTGATGTGTTTAATTAGTCTTCCTAGTTTAAATTCAGCAAAAGGAGCATTAACGTTTTGTGTTTTCCATCTTTTCTGATCAGCCTGAGATTCATTTTTGCAATGGTAAAGGTTGAACTGACCTCGCCCTGCAATCACAAATTTTGGAGTGAGTAGGGGGAGAAGCAATCTGTGCCATATGGCCAACGATCACAATAATACATCAATTTCAGCGTCCTGTCATAATTTATCTAAGATCTTATGAGTTCTGTTCATCAGTTGTTTGCAGTCAGTTGTTTTTAGCGTTTCAAGACCTTTTTTCTTTTTTTTTCCAAAAGTGGCTAGAAGGCACTCAGGCAGAGCTTTAACCAACTGCTGGTGTTTTAGATTGGACTAATCATAAAGAGCAGACTGATTGAAACTCTTATCAGTGGATGCTCCCCCCTCCATATGTAAATGAGTAACCTTTAGGAGGGCTTGGGGTGGTAGCAGTGCCAGATGGGCAGTAACGGTAATGGGGTGGAGGCTGGCTTAAATAAATGTCCCATAGTCAGTAGCTTATTTAGTGCCTCCATTGATCAACTAGTCCTTGACAATAAAAAGGTTAAGAGTCAAGGATTCAGTGAGATTGTGTGTTGAAACATCTGATGAGATTTTTTTGAGACATTGGCTTGACCAATTGATAAACTTCCCATATGAAACAAAAAAAAACCTGAATGTAGATTGAAACATTTGTTTTTTATGTACAAAATGAAAAAATGTGGTATTGCAACCTCAACCCATGCAGGCACGGAACAATATTTTACTGTTGCAATCACTAGACATGCAAATTCTAGTCATTGATACACTTTTTTATCGCTTCTAGTAGTTCTCAAAGAAGAAAGAGCAGAAAAATCGAAGTGAAACCCTGAGGAAGGAAAAGACAATGAATATAATTGTAAAAAAATACAAACAATTTAGAAAGGAAGATATCAAGGTAATTACAAGTTGTAGACACGTTAGGTCACCCCACTCCTGATCTGAAAAACAGCGCCGCTCAAATAAAATATAGAACAGCACAGACTTGTGTGTACTGTGGGTCATTTTCTTCTGCAGCCTTAAATTAACATGACAGCCAATGGTTTCTTGCTGGCACAAAAAGTGAGTGATTAGTATCATCGTTTAAATTGTAATTTTGGCAGTTAATTAAAGTGACCTTGGTTTCTATTGCTGCTTCTGTAAATGGGCAACCAGAGTGCCATTCTGTCTTTCAGCAGTTATAAGGCCGCCGTCACCGGGGTCACTAAATGATTAAGTTACGCCAGTGACAAAACCGTATTAAGCAGCTGTCACTTTTTACCTGCAGCTCAGAGCGGACAATTATTTCCTTTTTCTCCTATTATTACATGCTAATTTATGAATAAATCTTTGGCTAGTTTGTGGATAATAAATGTTTGCAGCATTCAGGTTTCAAAAATGCTAACTTTAATACAAAATAGCTTGACATTCTACCTGTTTGGCTTCTTTCAAAGATGCCAAAACTCCAGAAACATGAAAGAGATGTGAGAAAGTCAGGATTTAGACCGTTAAGCACATTACTTTTTGAAATAGTCATTTGTTGCCAGATGATCACATTAAATAAATGTGTTATACTTAAACAAAAAAAGGGTTTCATACTGAAAATTTGTTTTAAAGTTATTTTTCGTTTTTAATTTGATGCACAAGATTTAAAATAAAAAAAAATAAAAAAATCAATTGTTCCCATCAATGAGATCAGCGTTTTTAAGTTTATAGCAAGTTCATGGAAACAGTTCGTTTTCTAATGTTTCAGGTTTTTGTTTCCTTGGATAGCAAAGTTGAGTTTTTCAGTCTCAATGTTTCAGTACATTTTTTGCGCTTGGGTCCTTCCCAATCACAAAGTTTTGATTCAACATAGCTTTTTAATATAATAATCTACTGAGTTTACTTAGGAAAGTAGTAATCAATTCATCGTTTTATCAGTTCCTTAGGGGGAACTTGAAAAAGGACACACAGATGACCAGCACGACAATTAACACAATGGACTAAGGCTTTTTTGTGAAGACTTAATTTCACAGCTTTTCATTTTTTAAAATGATGACACAATTGAAAAAAAAAGAAATAAAGAAAACTTAAGGCAATGTGTACAGTGCAAAAGTACATGCAAAGCTAATGAAGCAATGCAACAAAACAATTCTTTAAGTATTTGCAGATTATATAAGTTAAGAAAAAATATGTTTAAAACCTTGGTTCTTATTTTGTTTCCTTTTCCATCCACTTTAACCAGTTTTTTGCAAAATGTATCAACATTTCACCAGGAATTGAGAGTAAGCAGCTCCTGGAAGTCCATGTCACAGCATTGAGCACCACCCTTTCAACCATTTATGATAAAAAGGTGATGACAGAAGAGAAATTGTTCGTTGGCTGGATCTGCATTTCAATCTTTGCAGTGGGCTCAGATGAAGAGCTTTCCTGCATCGCCGCCTGCAAACAGACTGATTCAAGACTAACTGCTTTTGATTAAAACGTCAATGAAGCTGTGGAATCCTTTCGTCTCTTTGGCCCCAAGCTGTCAGTCTCCTCCCCCCCACCGGCCCCTGCAAACAGGGTCCAGCTCATGACTCGGGCCACTCATGGGATCCTCCTCTACTGGAGGATTGTGTCAGGTAATAAGCTCTGTCTCTAGAGAGCGTTTAGCCTGATAGGAGAAGCTGATTGGAACAAAAGGCCCCTGAATTTTTATTTGCCCCTAAGATTGGTGGGGGACTTCCTCTTTTGAGCTGATGGACATGTTTAAACTACATAAAAAATTAAGCAAATGTTTAACTTTCCCATCATTACCCGAAGACATCAATTTAGCTTACAAGCAATCTGTGGCAGATGTAAAAAAAAATCAGGAAGTGGAGTCATAAAACTCAGGGGAAATGTTCCATTTCATTATCACAAAGGATGTTGTCTTGTTTGGTTTTGTGTGCTTGAGGCTGAGAGAAGCAGAGAGGAGCAGGCAGGGTGAGCAGAGCAAGCAGCAGCTGTATCCACAGATGCTCATGTGAAAACATCCTTATTCATGTTCCCCTCCACTTGTTTGTTTCCCACTAATTTAGCTCTTCAGCACAAGGAAAAAAAGCTTTGTTTTCATACTAACAAGGCAATTAGCAATCATTACAAATGTTTATAGTGGACTGCCTACAGGCTGATACAAGTCAGCATTAGCCACTGCATTTTATCTCTAATTTATGCACGAGGGGCGTTCACGTCAATATTTAACACAATATTCAAGCATGCAAAATGGTTCAAATCCCAGGGCGCCATTTCCCATGATTTTCACTGACAGATAATGTGAAGATATAACCTCCAGCAGCTTTAGAAGACTCAAAAGTAAACTTCTGCAAACAAAAATTACTTCAAAAAACATTTGACTAATTCATTTATATGTGACTCATCATTCTGTGATCACTAGAGGGAAGAAAAAAAATGTGTAAAAAGACATTATAAAAGCAACAGCTTTGGTTAATCTTACATGTCTAACTTTTACCCGCTCTTGGCAGAAAGAAGGCCTCGGAAAACTTTTATTTCTAGGAGTTTGATGAAGATAGTAGAAAAAAAGCAGAAAGACAGTGTATCAAAAGGAAAAATAGCAGCATCAGATTTTGAGTCCGACAAAAACAGACCAGGTTCCAGACTGAAAAGAAAAACAGGAAAATGTAGTTTTTAGATTTTTGAAAGCAGAAGTTGAGAAACATGACTCAAATTTGTTTATTTTTAATTTATTTTTCACAAAAAACCCACATAAAAACTAACAATGATTGAACTCGCCAAATAAAATATTAAAACTAAGCAGGGAGACACACGTCCAGGATCCTGAAATTATTTTAGAAAACTTTAAACCTATACTTGCTGTTTTAGCGTGCAAATATAAACCCTATTATGTATCTTTTTTGGCTTTAGTTTTAATTTGGATAGCTTGCTGGCACAAACCTCTCCATTCATTCTGAGACAGAGATGTGCTCCCCTATGGCTGCATTCAAGTATCATCCATTGAAATCTGCACAGTAAAGATAAGCCTAAAAAAGACATATTGACTCAACTATACTAAAATACTAAAAAAATACTAAACAATAAAAAACAAAAACAGCTGAACAATACCAAAAAAAGAACAATTGGGAGAAGAAAAAAAAGATTCAAATAAAAGCACTACTCTAAAACTGAGCTTTAATAAAATCAAAACAATTGATCAACCCCCTCCATCAGAACTTGATATGAATAATGTAAAAGACCTATAAAAAAAAAAAAAAAGCATCAGGAACCAGAATGTAAAGAGGCTTAAAGTTTTTAAAATAGGAATCAATAAGGATGTACCTACTTCTAACATCAGCCTCCAGTGGTCTTTTGAGGAACTGCAACATTTGGCACTTGGTTTGCTTCAACTTCGGGAACCTAAGGTGGGCCTGGTCTTTGCAAAAAAGGCAAACAAGGTTATGATTAATTAAATATCAAATGTTTCAACAACAATAAATTACCAAGAGTTCTTCGTTTGAATTAAAAAGGGAGCGAAACACTGCAAAATCTTCACAGGACTTATTGTTATCTATAAAATAATTTACCATACAATTACTTATTTCTTACATCACACAAAGTCAGACAGTTGCTATTGACACAAGCTTAAAAATCTAAAATATTACGGGTGGGGGGATGCCTGGAGCATGGGGCGGGTCTCCCTTGTGGGGTCCTGACTCGTACCTGGGGTTTGGGTGGGGGGATGCCCAGAACTCCTGGGTGGTGGTGAGGTGCTCGTCTGGGGCCGTGGGTGCTCTTCTGGCGTGGCGCGGCGGGGGGGGGGGGGGGGGGGGGGGGGGGGGGTGTGCTCTCCTGGTTGGGCTGGAGCTTGCACTCTCTGTCCCCCCATGCCCCCTTGCGCTCTGGCATTGGGGGCCCCCGTGGCGGTCTAGCTGGTCCTGGCCTGGTTGACGGATGTGATCCCCGGGGGGCGGTTGGTCTCTATCTGCTACCGTGCGGGTGTTGGGGAGGGTCTAGCTGCCAC
The DNA here is from genome assembly GCF_053564925.1 of Oryzias latipes. Taxonomy (NCBI): domain Eukaryota; kingdom Metazoa; phylum Chordata; class Actinopteri; order Beloniformes; family Adrianichthyidae; genus Oryzias; species Oryzias latipes. The sequence continues at coordinate 21,392,372 of NC_136256.1, read as the reverse complement.
TGCTGCTGCAGCGGGGGTCTTGGTGTGGGGATGGCTGGGCACTCTCCCTCCTTCTTTTTACATTCCATTCTCCATTTTAAAAGAACCTAAACACTCATTTGAGCACAGGTGTTAGCTCATCTTTACACGAATAATTGGCGCGATCGAATGAAATATTTCACACTAGTTGGTTTAAAGGCATAGGTATGTGTGTGTGAACATTATTTGTACTGTGTACATGTTGACATTTTAACATTTTTGGAGCCAACAGGTGTGTTTATAACATTTGAGTGTGTGTGTGGACAGGCCCCGCCCTTATAGACTTGTATTTCATCTGAACCTCACTGTAAAGATTATAACCATCCAGCAACTTGTTGCTTAATGCTGCTTCATGGTTTTACCCCCCCCCCCCCTTCTATAATCACCCTCCTATCCCCCCTCTCTAACATCCCTTCCTCCTCTTCCCTCCTTTCCTTTTCCCTCCGGTCTAACACAAAGATTTTCAAATATGATTAAGATGAATACAATTTGGCCTAGATTACAGAAGGGGTTTATTCAGACAAGCCTGTGGTTTGTCAGAAGATTCATAACCCCTGTTGTTAAAGTACAATATGTCCAACACAAGAGGCCTTCAGCTCTCATCTGTTTGCCCAGCTGTTGGACAGGACAAGTTAAAAAAAATGACAAAACTCTTAATCATCAGAAACAGAAACATGGATAAATGACTGAGTTCTGTACACATATAATCCATTATTTTGTGTTGAAGTGTTAATTTTAAAAACTGCCTGCAGCAAATCCAGGTTTAATCTAATAATTTAAATCAGAAATAATTGAAATATTTATTTGAATCTGAACTATTTTTGTGTGGTTATTTTGAAGAGCCACAGAACAAACAGCCTATAGCTCTCCTCCATGTTCGTGGTCCTCGGTTTTCTGTAGCCTCATTTTGTATGCAGGTTAAACTGGCTCAGGGCAGCAGTGGCCCTTGTTGCAAATTGGCCCAAGAGTCCCCGAGGCCTGGCCCTCTGTTTAAGGTCCCAAAGGGCCCCCCCCCCATCCATTTTACCTGCTTCAGCTCGTCTGAGCAGATATGACTGCCATATGTGAAGCTGCGGGAAAGCAGATGCTGTTTTTCCATTTGTGAAATCAAGTTTTTGGAAAGCAATCAGAATTGCGACGGTACGAGTGAAGCCGCTGAGCCAGAATGAAGGGCAAGAGGACAGTGAGGATGCCACAGTTGCCCACTAACACTGCAAGGTCCTAAGGTGGTACAACATGTAAAGTCCTGATGAGTGTTTGAGGCTGAGCAGTGCTTTTACATGTCACCCGCTGATACTGATGGACAACATGGGGCTGAAGATGCGTGATACAAAGAGAAAAGCCTGAATAAAATGATAGACTTGTTCACCATCCCTCCCCATCAACTGTTTCCTTCTCTTGCTGTCCCTAAACATCCACTACCACCCAAAGCCGCTTTGAGAGCTGTGACAAGTCTGACACCTGTCAGTCACACACTCACAGACAGGAGGAAGAGCACGCACAGCTCCACATGTTACAGCAGAACAGTGTTACATTCATACTGTTGGTCATGGGACTGTCATTCCTTTTCTAGTTTCTGCATCATTTTAAAGGGACAATATCATGCAAAATCTACTTTTTTGAGCTTTTAAGTGTATCATAATGTTAATTCATCATGAAAAGCAACCCCAAAGCAGAATTTTGCATCTCTGAAAAAACAAATCCACGAAAAACAATTGGGTCCTCACATTCTTAAATATGAACGTGGGGGAACAGCCCCAACCGGGAACAATCTGCCATGCCAGGGGGGCCATCGACTCTGAGAAGAAGCGATTCCTCATCTTAACAGAACTTAACAGAACTAATCTGCAGAGACAACAACGGCTCACTTTTTTGTGTAAGACAATGTCTTCTAGTGGAGAAAATGTGTTTTAGGCTGCCAAAAATTTAGGAGTTTATTCAATCTTTCCAAAGAAGAGCCTACTCGTCAGAAATGGTTGGAGGACATGCATGCATGACATTGTATGGCATGACAATTCTTAGTTCTATAATAAATGCAACAGTACGACAGGAACTTCTCTTCGATTTTAATTTGCCAGTCAGAAACTTCCTGCAGATGTCTTCGGGGTCGCTGTGGTACCACGTGCACTTCAAATTCCGGATCGGACTCTAGGTAAAGAGTGTAATGATCTACAATATGCACATCCCTCTTTGCAAAAGTTCAGATGTGGTTTGTTTTTTGTAGGGGAATCGCAGACACACTGCTGGCTCTAGGTTGGCGTCATGAAATGGGCGGCACCCAGAAGCAGATTGAATCGTTTTATTTCTGGGTCGGAAAATGACCTGCGTAAATAACTCATATTGTATTTTTTTAAATTGCGATATATCATCATTTATATGGATATAGTTTACTCTGAAAGACCTAAAATAGCATAGGCTCTTTAAAAACTCCACTTTCTTTATGAGCCATATATTAATCACAAAGTAGAATCTCTTTTTCTGGGTAATAACAAAACTGAAGTTTTGTCGCTTCGAACTTTAAGAGGTTATGTTTTCCACAATTATGTGTCAAACCACTGAGCAACTGCAGGCAACCATTTCCCTCTTGGCAACAAATTTCATTAACAAACCTGATGTATACAGTAAATGCGGCCTCAGTTCAAATAGAGAACATAAATTCCAGCCTGTGGGGTACAGCAGTCACTTCGCAACCAATCAACCCTTCTCCATATAATCTTCTGTTCAGATGAGTGAAGGGAGGTAAAGAAAAATACACTGTGACACCTTGTTTCCAATCAGCATAAATTACTGGCATCCATCAGGTGAGGCTCAAATTAAAATCTGACAAAACAACGAAAAAAGTCCAGCACAGCTATGAATCTGTGGGATTTAATACATAATCAAAGAAGCTACAGCCAAACTGCACTCTGAGGATCAACCTTACCGCCTTAATGCTTTTTGGTAATTAAATCTTCAAGTAAGTATCAAGTAAGTCGCGGTGTAACCAAATTAACCATCTTAACAGAACTTTATCACTCATCAACACACAAGTGTTGGAGCTCTGACAAAAACAATTTCTCACATTGTTCAACAGTTTCATTGAATATAATTTGGATCAAAGTCATTTCTTAGAACCGCAGTGCAAAAAAGTAAGGTTAAAATATAATGGAAGACCGGTAAGAAATTTAAATCTTTATATTTATCCTGCTTACATACAGTATCTAAAGTTAGAGATGGTGCATTCATTAATGAAAAGATTTGGGCATCAAATCGGATCACACTCCGGAAATCCCTTTTTCCCTCAGGTTTCTCTTGTAAAGGAGAGCTCAAGAGACTATCCTGTATCAATAAAGGTTTAACGACACACCCCAATAAAAATTATGCTTTTGGTGTTTTTGACATGTTCTTGTAGTACTTTCTTTCCATGATGGAGGATGTGTATAAAGGAATCTAAGATTCAAACTGCATTTCTGAGTATTTCTTTATTAAAATTGATGTGAATTAGGAGCAGAGGAAAAAATATGATTGGGCAAATCCTGTAGGAGTGACAAAGGTGCTACAGTTGGCATGCCACAAGCTCCCTACTCTGCTCCATTCTGATGCATCCAATTGCAGACAAATGGATCCATTCTCGTCTGAGCTGACATCGGCTCAAAACTATACAGAATTAATTAAAGTCAAACAGAGGAAATGTGTTTTGCCTAACAGCCCTCGTGATTTAACTGTTCTGTGGTGGCCGAGCCCCTATAGGAGAAAAATACAACCAATTCCATTTAAAGAATTTAGTTGCTATTATTCTAACCTCGTGGTTAGGAACCTGCAGAACATCTGAAGCTCCCCTGGTCTCAGAATTAGTCAGCTCACAGAGGAAGCCCACTGCACAATACAGTTCAGAAAGCACCCTTATTTTCAATTGAGCTGAGGAAACTAATTACTGTAATTGATCTAATTATTAGTTAAAGTGCACATATTTAACATTTGTAAAATCTTTAAGGGTTTGATTAAGTGCACTCTGAAACACCCCAATAAAACAGGGGAAGTAAATAGAGACAATGGAACATGTCCAATTAATAAAAAAGTGGAGCAATTAACTAAGTGAGTGCTTAAAGAAAAGGTGATTTTCTCTAAAAGGACCTCTGACGTCATCTTATATTAAAACTAAAAACCCAACATGGTCTAGACTAGACTACATAATCTAGATGTAAAATTTGTACATAAAATACCTGCAGCGCCTCAATTTATGCAATTATTATATTTTTGTAAATTAAAAACATGAAATGTAGTATAAAAGGAAAAAATTGTTAGTAATTCATGAGGAACAGTTTGTATCTTTTTTCATCTAAATATACAACAGTAATGCTTATAGCCATATCCTGAAATGATTAGGGGGAGTTTAAAGACAAGAAGCATATCCAATCAGAGGAGTGTTGGACACAGCTCTCTCTGCCCAGATTAGTTTCATTGAACAGATGGCATTTCAATTTTGAACTTTTGCACTGGTGCAAAAAAAGATTGGAGAGTCAGCCTGTTTTTCTCACATCACTGACAGAAGCTGCGCATCAGATGAAGGGGATGTGTGAAATAGCATTCCCAAGCATTTCTGTGTCTGTGTTTAGGACACAGAGATTCAGATAGAAACACGGTGCGGAGGCTGGACCATGCTGCTCTATCAGATGTTAAACAAAAAAACGCCGGAAGGAAGGGGATTCAACTCAATAGAGAATGAGGAAAAATAGTAATCTGATGTGTTAAATGATTTACAACAATGTGAGGTTGAGTAGATGTACAATAGCTCAGATAAAGAGAGTCAACTCATGGGGGTCCTGTCATATCAATATCAGAGAACCAGTTGGTTATTTAATGCCATTCTGGAAACATCCACTATTTTTGCCCCATATTAGCGGAATCATGTTCTCAATTTTCCCCCAGCAGCATTGCTTGTCCTGGCAGTCGGCTTGCCCACGCAGGCACAAGTCGAAAGGACAACTGGAAAAAGATCACAGTTCAGACTCAGTCAGATGGAAAATATGGAAATCAGGCAGTGGATGGACGGACCGCTGTGTGTTCCCCCTGTTTCAGCAAGCTGCCACAGTTTGACTGACAAACTGACTTTTGAGGGGCTTGTGCCCATTCCAGTCAGAGTTTATTGAAGGTGATTTTGATCTCCTCTATGAGGCCACAGCAGCGGTGCTGCCATCTGTCACCTTGATTGCATGGCGGTCTCTCTAGGGGGAGTGCCATGGCTCCTGATCGTTTACAGATTGTGCTGCTTTCGCCTCCATAAGGGCCACATGCACAGGGCCAGATGGTGAGCATACACGCTTATTATGAGTCTTTATCTCTGTGCAGGAAGGAGTGGAACCATTAGGCCTCCCTCAGGATCTCCACTCCTCTCTGCAGCCATGCTGTTCTTCCACAAATACAGTCCTCTTCTTCAGCTGTCACTGGCTTGCTACAAAGCACACGCATGCACAAGCAAGTACATAGCACACAGGACCACTTGTCAAAAAAAGAAAAAGGAAAAAACAAACAACCACAGATCTATTTGGGTCATGTGAGAGCTGTATTAACACATTTGCACTTACACACAAACACCTGCTTCTAAATCTAAATTATGGGGGAAAATGGCATGTAGCAGCATGATAGGTGAGGAGATGTTTGCGACATCTGTTGTCATGGTAACACCATGTCATTTGATGAGTGGCATGGACGTCTATTGACATATGCTGTGGATGTCACACCTTGGCATAGCATGTTGACGGCATCCTACAGGATCACAGCAGAGCCTGTGTGGCCTCACAAGCCTGGAATGTGTGCTCTGAAACAGGTATCAGTGAAAAAAAAAATTATATATATATATAAATCCCTGGGCTTTACTGTGCAACAGCATAAGTGTGCACATCTATTCATGCGTAGGTCTGATTCAAACAGATTCAGCCTGGTATGAGATATTGGCAAAAGGCTGCTGTCCCTATCCCTGACATATGTACTGCATGACCAGGAGGGTGAGGAGTATGTTCAGGGTTGAAAACTAACATGTGTAATGTCACCTCACATTTGTCATGCTCCTTTAGGAACTCAGAGTTCATTCGCTTTAACGCCACACGCTGTCTGCTAAACTATGTCATTTTACACTTAGGTGAAATGGATTTAATAATTATTCTGAATTATTCAGACGTTTACTGTGTAATGCCTTGATGAGCATTACGAAGCCCTTCATGAGAGGTAATATCGCACACATTAACAAAGAGCATTCACTTAGATGCAAAAGGGTTAGCTGCTAGAAGCGTTGCTTCATTTCTCCCAATTACATCTAATCAAATGTTTGGAATGGATCAGCAAAGATTTACTCTTCAAGCAGATCACTGATAAATTAAAATACAATTGTTCCGCACAGCTCCTGAAACATGGCTGCATTGTTCACTTGTGTGATGTCATCTGAAGTGCTGACTGCATGCACCACATTGTCCTTTGCTGTCCCTGATTTCCTGTCCCGGAGCAATAGGCAATGTGCTACACTTTTAGGACAACAGCCGGCTATCTCTGAGGGTGAGCCCCCTTGTCAGTCTCCAGCACGATGCACAAACTGACGCTCTGTACACCAGCCTCTAGCCTTTTTTCAGCACAGAGCAAAGAAGAGACTTTACGGCTGCACACTGTCTCCTGACTTTGATCCAACCAAAGCAGGGCAATTTGAAAAGAATGCAAAAATGAACTGTAACCCAATAATATCAATTCAAATAACTTTTGAAATAGGCTTAATTTTGCTCCATAACATTCATCTCTGTTAATTAAACATAATAATTGAACAGAGAAATCATTGAATGCTACAAGTCCATCACAGAAACAAATTGTATTAGATAAATAACAACATTCACTCCCATATATATATGTGCAGTAAACTTCAACACTCAAGAAAGAAGGTCAGCTGGACCTTTAGGGAGTGTACAACACTGAGCGTATCTAACTACAGATCAGTGGGGTATCAAGGTAAGTGCCACAAGCAACTGACCCTCAAAGGTCTGTCACATTGACTGTATAATAGAACTGGATCGTGCGAGTGTTACATCGCCCATAGAAAATGACTTGCTTCCAGCTCCAATGAAATTAAGTCAATTAGTCATTTTTCCACAGTAAAACGTTGCCATGTTGGAACCAGACAACTACGATAAGCAGTGATTGCTCCAAGTTTGTCTGAGGCAGCATTTCTTTGGCAACCACCTTTGCCAATCAGGAGTGAGGTTGTTGGAAAGTCCACACCCCTAAATCTGAAAGCAGCCTCAAAAGAATCTGCTGACCAAACGTTTTAACATTCGATTTCTCAGTTAAAATCTTTAGGATTTTGGCTTTTTGGGACCAGAAGGTACTTCCTGTTTGGAATGCCAGAGAGAAGGATCACTCAGTCCAGTTCTCGTATACAGTCAGTGGTCTGTCAACAAGTCAGGGTGTGACCCAGGAAACAGTGGTTAAATTAAAAAAAAACCTGCAGCAAAATGCAGAACTGTTTTCTGAGCCTTCTTTGCATGTTTTCTCCTTTCTTCCAAAACACCAGTGAAAACTATGTTGGGATGGTATTTGCAGATTCATGTGGATTATACAATCTATTAAATTCCACCAATTATTTTGCTGGGCATTGTCTGATGACCCAACTTTGTCTTTGTAAGCACAGTATATCATCGGCATATGTGTGAAATTTGCAGATTGAAGAAAACTGAAGAAAATAAGCCAGGTTTCTACTTCCAGGCTTTTCCAAAGTAAAAACTCTTGCAAAAAAAGCCCATTACATATGGGAAAAAAAAATCTATTCAGTAAAAAAATGTGAATAATTCATATTCTTTAAAAAGCTTCAACTATATTTTACAAGGGATTTGATGGCCAAACTTCCATGTAATTGAAGAAGCGTTGCTAGACCCAAGTGGAGAAATGCCATCAGAGAACACCAGAGCTGAGTTACTTAGAGGAAGCCGCCTTTTGTTTGCATTGGACTCAGCTCTGAGAGCACATCCACACATATACATCCATTTCAGCACACAGTCGCTGTCAGCCTTTTTCACCCTTCTGCATCAATCTGTTCCCAAGCTGTTCCCACATTTTGGTGAGTTTCCCAGCCTTATTTCTTGGCAGACTTGCATACTGGGGTTGATTACTTTAGCGTGAACCCTTAAAGTCTGCCCAGTTTGAATATCCAGCAACCTTGAGTCTCTTAAAGAAATGTAAATTTAGTGAATTCAAAGTTTTAGAGTTTGTTCAACTTTGTCTAGTTTAGGCAGGCACCCCAAAATGTCCTCTGAGAAGTCCAGTCTGTATGCAGAGCAACCATCAGCTGCAAATCCAAAGCTCATTAAAGAATATAAATTCAAAATCTATTCTGGCGCTCAATCCAGTTGCAATTTTTTTCTCTCTCTTTATGTCTCATAAATTACAGTTCTGGTGCACTGTGCAAATATTACCAAGCTGTAAGACAGCTGTGCCCCATTAAAATGTGTTATGGTTGCTGATTTCCTACGGCACACGGTCATCGCGCCAAATCTACAGCCAGTAATTAGCCGAGATGAAATGTTTAATTGTGCCTTAATTTTGATAAAATTTGTCTGTCAACCAATCCTGTAATCAGGCATTACGCTCGCAAATCAACGTCAGTGCAGTGAAGCAGAGAGGCATTTAGTAACCTGACAAATACGCTGAGATGCCAGTGCCCTGCTCAAAGGGCTTAGTGCCTTTGAAACAGAGATGGTGTGGTGAAACTGATAAGAGAGCGGTGAGGATGTAATAAGGAAGCTACAATTCACCATCCCAGAAAATAGACAGTTATTTCAGCCCAGACAAAAGCCTACACCCTCTGATTATGTGCTCATGCAAATATATGTAAGATGGTCAGTAGACGATGTGGTGCATGAAACAATTCCCATAAAGAGATAAGACGGCAGCATGTGGGGAATCTTTTCAAAATCATGGGACAACAGGAAAAAAGCATTCTCTGACCGATGGATGACAGGAGTGCAATAGTGGGAGAAGGTCAAAACAAGAAAGACACAAAGCCTTCAACACAGAGGCTGTGGGGTTTCTTAGGGTGTTAAACCATTTAATACTGCCAAAACAAGGCACAGGAAGTCTGAGAAGGGGCTGCTCAAGACGATTTCATAACCAGCTAGATTGACGGGTAAATATCTAAGTCAGTCAGGTAGAAAAGTCTCATTTTGTCTAATATGAGCAACAATATACAGGAAGAGTTTGCAAAGGACAGCAGCTGTTTTGCATATTTATGATCAATGTTGTCCCTCGGAGAAGCCAACCCTCCCCTTGGGGCATTATGGGTGATTATTGTCATCTCAGTGCAGCCAGTTATTCACCAAGATGCACCACATAAAACACATAATTACAAAGGGCCGCGACAGGAAATGAGATGAGGGGCAGGGCTCCAGAAGCAGCCCTTTCTAATCACAACGGCCCAACTGTCACCTTCTGCATCCGCTCATCTGCCACAGCTTTAAGCAGCAGCGTGGAAGGATTTCACTGCAAACTTTTGAGTGGATCTGCAGTGGTAGGATATCCTGCATAACATGTGGCACCCATGATAATTACGGCAGAATTAACACAGTCGGGTTTATGGCCCTTCTGCCGCCAGGAGACGGTGCCAGATAGACACAGGCCTTGTGTTTGAGCAGCATACTTGGGTCCAGACGCCCACCCGTCTCTAACACTTCTCTCAGCAACAACTGTTCTGGAGGAGAGGACCACTTTCAGCAAAGCTGCCTGTCACAAACCCTCTTATCCTCAAAGCAGAATCTGCATAAAATGAGAACCAATTGAAAAATGGCAAGTTACGAACACAGTGGAGCCAAAAGAATGCTGTTAGTGGTGGATTTGTGCACATGATCTTTTTAATCTTATCAGTCCATTAAATGGACATTTGCTTCAATTCAGCCCTGAGTATCTATTACTGAGGAAAATTTAAGCCTAAAGTTTTAATGTGGTTGTTTAATTTGAATAATGTAGACAAAAAAATGCACAATAAACACCCAGATTAATTAAGCAAAATAGGAAAGAAAGATGTTTCTCTGTGGATGACCACAATAAAATGGGATCAGTTTACTACATAAATACATGAACCATGGTATTAATCAAGGTCATGAAAGGGTTTCTGTGCTCCCATTTGGAAACTACATCTGTAAACGAACACAAAAAAGGGAGAGACATCAATAAAGAAGAGCAAGCCGCTCTCTTGCCCTTGATTTCCTGGGGTTTTGTTCAAGGATTAAAGAAGAACATTAGTCATTTGCATTTTAAAATGTGATGATCAAAAAGAATTACCCTCCTCCTTCTGTGTTGTCCTCACAGCAAACGAGTCAGACTTCAGACCTTGGTGAGCTCTTTGCAGCCTTGTTACAATATTTGAAGTTTCCTGCAGTAACTTCATTAGGCGTATTTTGTCCAGAATTAGTGGAGCGTGCTGAAAATTGCTAATGACAGATGTTTCTCCACACTGTCACACTCCTTGTATCATTTGATTTGGAAAGTAACATACGGTGTACTGCTCCATCAGTATGTCACAGGCTGTCTGCAAACAGCTGGTCATAACTCAGTTCAGTAAAAACCATTACTTTCCAATGAAGTGCTGGACATATTCCAAATTGGGTCTTGGCATGGCCTCAGCTGCACCCGTGATGCGGTGCAGCCATGTATCGCAGGTACACATGGAGAAGAAGAGGAGGGGTGAAGGGAGAAGGTGAGGGCAGTTTTGATAATTCCTCCTTTTCTTTGCTCTCTTGCCAAGCAGGAGGAATTTTGCAGCTAAATTCAGAGACTCGTAGATTAAGACACCACACAATCTTAAAAAGACCATAATATTACCCAGTAATATCCAATTCTTCAAGGCAATAATGTCTCAACCTCTCCTCTACTATAACAGCATTGCACACAGGTGGGTGGTTGAATATTTACGACAATTTACTCACTTGTGAGGGTTTTACAAAGTGTTAAAAATCCAGGAAAATGCAAAAAGCACTGGCATAAAAGTTCCCTCCTTTGTGTTTACCTTTTATCATCCATGCACTGAAGTTCAGGGAACAATTATCAATCAACTTCCTATTCACTTATAATAGTTCAAAAAATAAGTTACCTTGATTACACAAGTAACTAATAAAAACTCAAACTTTAAGATTTGGTAGAATACTGTACAGCTCAAATAACACTCATTGCAGAAAACTATTTACTACCAAAAATGTACAAAAGTTATTCATTAAAAGACAGGAAAAATATAATTTTAAGGAAAAAAGTAAACTATTTTATACACAAGGCCTGCAATATATGTAAATTGTGTACCTATATGAATCATGGCTTTGGAAAACAAATCCAAAAGGAGTCCATAAAGTATTTAAGAAAAATACAGAAAATTGATTATTAATAGATATGTTCATATACAAAAAATAAATAAACTATGATTTATCAATAAATGTTCGTGAATATATATTGGAATTGTTTAGGGATGCTGTTGTGGGACATACAGCATACATAAAAGTGTATGTCTGGTGTTTCCATGTGTGTATTTTTCTATGTGTATCTTTATCTATACGTGAAACGGGACTATATTGGGTAGTGGGTGCACTAGATGTAATAATAAAATTGGTTTAGAGCATGGGAGTGAGAATTTATAAGGCTTTGACTACTTACTTCCTCTTGGATATTTGTTGGATTTTAATTTTTTTATTTTTCCTTTTAAAGCACATATTTAAAATAAAATATCATCTTTATCGTCAAGTTACTTTGAACAAATGTAAGTAACTGAATATTGGACCCAGCCATTTCATCACGATGTGATACATGGGAAAATAAAATATTCAAATATTTCTTTTAAATGTTTAAAAGAGACAGAACACTTTCAAAAGAGAAAGAGCACTAAAAATGTGTTTCAGTTTAAACAAATAAATGTAGTAAAAGTTAATACTTTCCAAAAAGTGAGAGAACGGGTACAGTCACTCTCCCTAATTTATTTGAAATAATTCACAATGCAGTTTTTAATTTACTTTTTGTTTGGTTTGACATCTTTTGAGAACACTATGAATAAAATGTGACTAAAAGTCTTGTGCTAAACTGCTGTCCACAAGATCTAGAATGTATAATTTTTTAAATGTACAATTCATGTACAAAACACCACCATAAGGCATGAGTGGTTGCAATAATTATTCATTTTGAAGGTAAAGACTGTAGGTGTTAAGCTACACAGCTCTGGCCAGAAAGACTGTGTGTTGTGCCAGGACATCTCACAGCTCAGCTGCAGCCTGCACACAGCAGAAGTGTCATTGACACCTCGCTCCGTCTCTAAAGATAAGGCAGTTATGACGTTCTGCATTCCCAGCCTTGTCGAGTGAGTTAATCACCATTTGGCCTCAGTGGCGAGGAGCTCAACAGCCAATTAGCATCCTGACAACATATGGGAAATTAATCAAATTATTTTAGATGTAAACCATCCTTTAATGCAAAAAAAGTGTTTTAGTGAGTAAAAGAAGAATCCGTTTTTTTTTTTCTGTTAATAAATAAATAAATATACAAGTTAGTCATTAACTTTTGCATTTTCTGTCATCTCATTCTGTGTAATGGGACTCAAAAACAGAAGCACTAAAAGGACCTTTAAAATGCTCTTATTTACTTTTCCTAATTTGTGACCTCTGGCAATGTTTGGTCCTTTTATGTCTTTACTGATGGCACAACTGTGCAAATGTTGAATTGAGAAAATGACAAAAGAGAAAAGAATTGGAATAATGACAACAAATGTGTTAAGTGGGTTGTATGAATGTGATTCTTCCAGTCTTCTTTGGACTGTACTTCTGTGAAAAAGCCTGTTCTCTCAATCATTGTAATAAGGCTGATCCCAGTCAGAGCTTTGACAGCTCAGTGATGAAGCTGTCCTCATTCTACAGTGCACACGAGAACTGATTGAGCCTGAAGTCTATCCAAGTATGTACCACAAAGTATATACAGTGGTGTTTTGAAAATGCTAATTTTATTTTTGTTTTTGAGTAAATTAGCCTCTTTTCCTTCAAAATTTACATCAGCTTTCTCTGTTTTAGGTAAGGCACCTTTAAAGACAGACTATTAACCTCTTAAGATGTGGCGCCCACATGTGTGGACCTCACATTTTGGGTTATATTGCCACAGTAGTTTATTCTCTAAAAGTCTTCTTTGGTAGGTAAAAATGCTTTTCCGAATTTTGGTGCAAACAAGCAAACCTTTGTCCAACTGGAGATTGGGAACTTGCTCTGATTGACATTGCACCCTGGTGCAGACCTAAAGCAGAAGATAAAGAATGTTACCAAAGAGGGCATACTACATAAGAAGGATTTTGCTTTATTAAGTGCCTTCTGAGTCAACCACCCATGGCTTTAATTCCGATTTATCTTCGGGATGTTGGTCTCCAGTTTGCCCCTATGGTTCAGTTTGCTATGATGAGCTTCACCCAAAGCAGAAGATCATCTATTGAATGATGACATCAGCTTATCTAAGTTAAATAAGTGTGGCTTTTTTCTTTTGTAACTTTGAGGAATTTATTTATTAAAGTCAACTTACATGGGGGGATGAATTGTTAGAAATGACCTCCTGGATCAGCTACTTTTTAAAAACAAGAGAGATTTGGACAATGTCCAGGTAACTTTAATCCTCCACCTTACATAGCTGCTCATTTCTAACAAAAGGGATATGTCTGGAACAACATAAGCATTGAAAAAACATGAAAAGATGAAAAAAAAAGATTAAAATGTTTACTTTTTCTTTTTTTAATTGTTATCAATGGCACAACTGACCGTAATCACTGCTGCAAACGACAAAGATCAAACTATTTTTTACATTTTTGAGGTGAAAGTTGCTCAATCCACACCATAATAACAAAAAAAAAATCCATCCTAAACTCACTTTAATCAAGTTTAGCATGTAAATAAATAACAATGGTTTTGTTTTAAAAAGGATGATTGCTCACACTAAAAAAAAAATTCCTTAGATGAAAGGATGAGGAGCTGCTATGACGTACACAGCAGGGTAATGTCATTATGGCCGCTGTTATTGCTATCAGACCATAAGCAGTACAGCGGAAACGCAGCACGTTAAGGACTTTAGTCCCATCCGGCTGCTAAGATGTCTCTGCAAGGTTAAAGCCCTTATTTCTTGTGCTAATGTTGCATTTGTAGAGAACAATATTGTGACGCTGGTTAGCCACAAAGAAGTGAAAAAAGGAAATTGCTCTTTCATGGTCATGCAAGCATTGACAACACTATTCACAAAGCATGCCTCTGCTTTTGATGGATTGTTATTTATTGGAGCCGTAAAGGAGGATGTCTAATGGAGCTTTACTGCACATTTCTATCCGCACGGTGCAACAGCGTTCCAGCGTTTATGGAAAACAAAGGTGAGGCCAAATAAAAACGATTATAATAACAGTACTTATCTTTAATAAATTAGATATTTTACCTTTTAACTTTGCTGATTTTGGTCTTCAGCTCAACGACCCGAATCTGATTATTGTGTTAAATACGCCTAATGAGGTTAGTTGGCACAAATTTAACTATTAAATGGTGAAAAGGAAGGAGACGCCGCCCTTGGAGCCACCAGCTCAATCAGCACTAATGACTTTAATGCTTCTTTAAGTATTAGTTTTCACACAAGTAATTCAGAAGAAAGGAAAAAAAATAGAGGGTTAAGAGTTGAAGAGATTCTGACATATTTTCTGTTCTAACTTTCAGAGCAATTTTATCAACGATTCAGGAAACACTTTTTTTTTTTTTAACTGTCCACTTATCTCTTGACCTTCACATTGCTTCGGCTGTGATCTCTAACGCTGTCAAGCACATCAGATTTCCATAAATCCCATCTCTTGCATTGTCTGAAGCTCTACTTTGATTTCACAAGGATCCCTCTCAAAACAATAACTCATATTTATCTCCATAATTGGCCTCAGTGTTTAAGTAGATAATGTGGTTATTGCTGTGCTTTTTTGTTCTTTTTCTTTCTCTCCACTGCTCCCTCTTCTATTTTGTGTCTGTGTGCGTGAAACTGTTGAGCTGGTAAGTTCAATGCTGAGGCACGTCTGCACACTGGAAAGGTAATCTAGAAGCCAGTTGAGCCATGACAAATAGGGACAGCTGGCCTAATTGAATCATTTGAGCTAAGACAGCTCAACTTGGTTATCCCCTCTGCAGCCCACACTGATATTAGTGCAGGAATCATTAGCCATGAAATCATGTCTGCTCTCTCTGACTGCATCCTTTATGACATGACAGCCAGCCCATCCTGTCTCTTTTGCTCTCACCCCTTCATCACAAACAGGCAGAGATGGCGGCAAACATCCCTAAGTCAGATGTTTGCTTTTCTTTGTCTGGATGTTCATTTTAGCTCTTTCTTCATCGCTACAACAAAACATGAATGCTAAGAATGTTTGAGATATTTTCCAACTCCCCTTTTTGAAAAGAGAATTTAGCGTCACACTTAGTACTTTTACATTCCTGGTGATTATTTGTGGATAACACAATCAGGTGGGCTGCAGAGGATTATTCGAAGGCTTCTCTGGAGCAGATAACGGGAGATGCCACATGTCGTGACACCCCTCCTGTCTCACAGCCTGTTTTTCGTGTGGTTCCTCTCTGCACGACTCCTTTTACCAACCAGTGCAATGGAGAAGCCAGACGGACAAGCAAGATCCTCAATGGGATTAAATTTGATCATTTCTTTTGGTAAAGGGAGCTACTTAAGCATTTGTATTTGTTTAAGCAGTAGAATGATCAACTGTATTTCCTCTCTGAAGAAAAGACAATCCCTGTGATTTGTATAGTAGTGGACATCCATCCCAGGGTGAGCGTGTCTGGTTTAATGAAGCTCAGATTGGGGATACTGTGCAATGTTCAGGCCCATTTCCCTTTGACTCGCATTGCAGTGGGAGTGGCATGACCCCAATGAGACGCCTGCTTTCCCCAGGTGGCAGTGAATGATGCTCCTCCACAGTGCAGGAGCAGGGGGAACGAGGAGATCCCTCTTTTGCTCAGTGGGTTGGGCTGAACCAACAGATATGCACACAGGCGCTCACCCACCCTTCGCGCCCATCCCAACTCCCCGGCTCTCCTGCCCACTTTCAAGAAAATTTTGACACAAGCAATTATTGAGCGCTCAGGAGTGACAGGTCTATTCCAGGTTTCAACAGGCCCACCAAAGAGGAGCAGGCTGATGATCATGTGGAATTACCACTTGGGTTGAAGCAGTGCTTCAGACTTGCTGGGCTGCATGTCTGCCTGCCTTTCCTTTTGTTTGCCCTGGGGGCTTTTTTAGACGAGCACCCAGCCTCTCTTTGACTGTTTACACATCATTAGGGTTTGTCCATCTCATCTCTGCTGTGGGCTTCAGACAAATCAGCCCTGAGAAGGAGGACAACATGTGAAAGAAAGAAATCAGACAAATAGAAGAAGCTGAAAATGTTATAATGTAATAGTCAGACTGTGAAGAATATTTTGAAATATATTTCTTTTCCAGTTATTAGCATAACATTTGTTTGTTTTCTCTTTATTTTGCAGTTTTTTCACATGTCAAACACACCACAAAGTAACCAATAAATCATACAAGCATCAACTGAGCAGCAAAAAACTTTAAATTCTCACTTGTTCAAGAGAAAAAAAATCACAGCAGGAAAGTCTGGTGTGTGGCAGACACGTTACACAACACTGGTAATGAAGCTTTGGCAGAAAGTGATAATTATTTTAATTAATGATAATGGTTTTAATGATTCAACATTTTTGCCTAATTGATTATGATTGATTGCACATTACTAAACAAGGAAAGTGAATCAGGGAGGTAATCAGGGAGATGACAGCACGGGTCAACACTACAGCGTGACAGAACACACACTACACATGCTAATCAGACCCACGGAGACGGGAAGGGAGTAAAAGGAATGGGCAGATGGAGGAACAATGAAGAGTGGAAGAGACTGAAGTAAAGATACTGCAAGAAGAACCATAAAGAGGAGTCTCAAGGCAGAAAAATGAGCTGGAATACTTTTATTGGTTTTGTGTGGTGATAAGTTCTCTAAAAAAAATTGACTAAAAATTGGATCATTGGTCTGAACAGGTGCACTCATTCTTTCCTGAGAGGCATCAGTTACACCAGTGTCTCTTCACAGATACTTGAAGTGTTTTTGTGTCTCACAAAAGGCAAAACATCTCCTGTATGCTTATGACACCTTTGAGGCTCACCACATGATCATGTCAATGATGTGAGGATGAAGTTTCTCTCCTCGTCTCCATCTACTAACTCTCAGCTTTTTTCCACCGTACGCTTACTCGTGGGAAGGATTTTCCTGCTTCTCCACCTCCATCATCAGCAGCCATTGTCTCATCCTCTGGTGAAACCCGCCACTGGAACCTCCCAACATGCAGATCTCCCCCCTTGATTTCACTTTGGAGAGACGTTGAGTGGAGTGCTGAAGTGTCCTGCCCTCTGATCTGTCACACCCCCGCATCCTTCTCTGTCAGTGGATGGCCTGGGTTTGGGTTTAATTAATGAAATGTATGATAATGTGATTTCTTTAATAGAATGACATCGTTTAATGGTGTTGTGTGATTATGATTAATATGGTACTTCGGTGGAAGAGAACATGGGCCAACAACTAAATGAGGACCTCCCCTCTCTGGTTTCAGAGCTGGACACATTTCAGGTCCGCCTGGATCTCTGTGAGACATGTGTGCTGCTCTCTTTTATGGGGAAGTAATTGTAAAAAAATTTCATATTGCACTTTAAAGTGTTCTAACAATAAAATGCTTCAATAACAATCGAAGACTGTGATTTTTATTCTCAAAAAGAAAAAGTTTGACCAGAATCAAAAAATAATAATCAATTTCAACAATTGACGTGATGGTGCAGCTCGCGCAAAGCAAAATATGGAGCAAATTTAAGTAAACAAGTGAGTTGCAATTGAACAGAGGTGTCCAAATCCAGGCCTCGAGGGCCGGTGTCCAACATGTTTTCCAACCAACCTGCAACTGAAGCTCCTTATTGGCTAAACACACCTGATCCAGGTAATCAACAGATAAGGCAGCATTTCTGGAAAACCTACAGCAGGCCAGACCTGGAGTTTGACACCCTGCTCTAGAGGATTCACTGAGGCCTACAACATAATCTTGACAATGCAGGATGCAGCGTCACTCCTCAAACAAAAAAGAAACAGATTGGAACAGCGTTAAGTTTGTTAGTCTTTTGTCTCAGTTCAGATTTCCATTATTTCAAAGTAATTTGTGGCCTGAATAATTTAGTTGAGCAGTTAAACATCAGCCAAAGAAACATTGTTTTTACTTATATTAGCTTCCTAACAATAACTTTTTAGATTCTTTCCTTTAACTGGCAAATCATTGTCTTTGCATTTGGTCATCTATTAGATTTGTCTGTCGTTTACAAGACTTTGATTACCGATTACAAGTGCACGTTCATGGTTCCCTGCTCTGCCATTCTCCGTTTTGTGTGTCAGACCGTCTAAATGGAAATACCTGCTACCTCAGCTTTCCTTCAGGGGTAGAGTTCTTGTTGTCAATAATTCGGTTGCCTCAACACTTTGGCATAGTAAGTGTTGCCTCATTACTGCGATTCAGAAGAATATGGTGGATTTCTTCTGGTCCCCATTGGCTAAGTGCTGCTGTTCTCTACCTGCCGGTTGAAGAGGGCGGTCAGGGTTTATAGATGTTTCAGCCCGGGTGGCCGCCTTCACACTGCAGACAGCTCAAAGTCTTCTTTACCGTTTTGCACTGCTGTGGTTGGATACTGCATGTGTGCTGCTGAGGAATGCCGGGGGTTATGACTATGACAGACCCCCCCCCCCCCCCCCCCCCCCCCCCCAGCTTCATACCTTGGACTTGACTGGACTTTCGCCTTTTTACCAATCTGTCCTACAAGCCTGGCAACTCTTGCTTTGCAAGACAGACACGGTTACAACATCTGGAGTATGGTTGTTTGAGGAGCCTATTTTATCCTATCCGACTGCATCTAACCAGCGACTGGATGGTATGGTTTTTGATTTTCCTCCTCCACAGGTTTCTCCGTTCTGTGAGGGATAGCAGGAGGACAGAAAAAAAACTCCTGCCCTGGACTACTCCCCAAATGGGGAACCTTGAGACTATTGGGAGGAAGTCTTTGTATTTTGTCAGTGTCAATGTTTTGATCATGCCCTCATTGATGGACATTTGAGTGTCACGGTGGGCTGAAGTTTTGGCACAGGGTCTTCCCCAAGGGGCTGTTGGAGATTCCTGTACAAATCTCCCGTTGAGAAAGTGGTAGGTGACCTCCAGTGGATGGTCGTGGATGGGATCGTAGCCATAAACAGATATCTGGTGCACCTTAATCCTGGCATGGGGGTTACGTGCAGGTTTTGCTCTGTTACAATGGAGCATCTTCTTTGCACTGTCGACATTTGACAAGACTTTTTCTCTTTTTAGTTCTTTTTTCAGGGGCTGTACGTATTTATGAGCCAAAATATTTGGCCAAAAACGCGAAGAGTCCATGTTGTGTTGAATTTTCTTTCAGGGGGCCAAGTTGGCGGTGTGGATGATGAGGAAAAATCAGATATGGGGAGTTGGTTCCAACGATGTCCTGTTTATTTTTAAGAGACTTCTAGTGGCTAGGTTGAGAGTTGAGTTTAGTTTTTACAAGTTTAGTTTTTTCTTTTTTGTTGTGATGTGAATATATTCTTTGTGTAATGACTGATCATTAAATGTGTTTTAAAGGTTTTTGTCTTGATTATTCTTGCTGTACAAGAAAGTTCTGTTTGTATGTAAAAAAAAAGAGACGAATCAAATTAAAAAAAGTAAAAGACATTTTGTGGCAAAAGATTTCAAAAACAATATTTAATCTTTTAGATTTGTTATTTGACCCTAGTTTTCTTTTCATACAATAAACATGTATCTAGTTGATTTTTTTACTGCTAAACAGAGGATCAAAAATTTCAGTCAGAAGTCAGGTGAATCTCACGAAGAAAGTGATGGGTTTGTGGCCAGCTTGAGTTCTACATGACAAGTGTAATTTGGGTTTTTTAGGTGCAAAAGGTGTTTGGTACTAAACAGTACAATCTAACGCATTCATGTTTACTGTAGGTTTAATTGATAATAGAGAAATACTGTTCATTCTCTGAAATGAAGTCTTTTATTATCACTCTGCAAAAGGTCTCAGTCTGCAAGAAATCCTTTGGAAAATATCAAGCTCTATATTTTTGCTTTTTAAAGACCCACTCCGATTATCTTTAGCTATTTTAAAAGCATTCTCAGTGGTCTTTTAATTATGATTTTGTTGTTTTTAGCCACACACAAAAAAGTGTCATTTTCTGCAGAGCAGCAGGAGTTCGTTAGAAATTCAACTCTAAAATGTGGTGGGGAGTGTTAGTATATAGCATTTCCGCCTCCATTTCCTCCTCGTTGCTGAGAAATCTTATTTATGTACATGCACTCCCACTAGCTTACAGTCCCTGACAGCCCACAAACTAACATTAACGGTGCAACAAAAACATCGAGCAATATTGGAGCTATCGAGCCGTACAATTTCAAGCCAGATGCCAGCTCAGGCGACGAAAATGAAGACATACACGTACTCGGTCGTCTACCACTGGATACATCAGAATAGAGCAGAGCAGGGAACTTGTGGCCCACCCAGCACATTTTCTACATCACAATTACAATCATTTTCAAACTGCATTTTTTTTAATCTGCTCTTGACACACTATTTGAACAAAGAAAGATCCAGAAATGCAATTTTAAGCTTAATTTTCTACACAAATTTTCCTCCATAATGAGAAAACTGCCACAAGAACATGTTAAAAACATTGTTTTCCTTGAAGTGGGTCCCACTGCTTTCATCTCCACCTTGCTAACCCCACCTAAACATGAAGAGGATTAATGTCTCAAACCAATCACTTGAACTTTATATACTTTATGTGCAACGCTGGTCAAAGGTCACCATTTTCTCTTTCAGATGTGTTGAAGTGGCAGTCAGGCAAGGCTCATACTACCAATGGGGACATAAATAAGGCTGAGTTGGGGTAAGAGGTTAATGATGTGGGCAAGCAGCTCTTCTTCCCTTTCATGATAGTGGTAAGTATTTTGGTCCGTCTGGTAATTTCTTCAAATAATCCGACTTATTTTTGCCATAATGTGACAAAACTTAAAGCTTTTAACTTCCCACTGAAGCAGCAACAGCCATCTTTAGCAGGTAATCAAGTCTGGAACATCAGCGTAAACAGAAACATCCCACCACACCCACCTGTCTGAAGGTTGTTTGAAGGACAGAAGTAAGCCGTTGTCTGAAGAAACAGGAGGTTCTAGGGAAGCGATTCTTCACAACCGTTTGTCACTCTGATATCTGCTAAATGTGATAATTAATATTGTAATTTCACTAAACCCACTCTGTGAGGGCTGTAATTAAAACTGATGTACCTACTTAGCACACCAAGCATCACAGGTGGGCACAAATTAATCTGCAAATAGAGCTAAATTGCCCGTGTTTAGCATTTTCGTCAACGTCATTCACTTTGGGAGAAAATATCTATAATTAATTCTGATATAACAAAGCCATAAATTTGGGGTTAAGCGCAGCCTTGACAACAGACGCAATGACAGCAAGGGACCTCCTCTAGACATCCCAGATGGGATCTGAGACTCCGCTTTCTCCCAAGAAATTGGCCGAGAGAACCAACCGCTTGCCACAGTAAATACAAGATGGGACTTTCAGAGATGGACTCTTCTCCACATTTCACTCTCGGTGTCCCCAAGTAATCTGAAACGAGCTGAAGTGAAAGTCGGCGTCAAGGAAACAAAACCGAAAAATCAAAAGATTAGTTCTGAATGAAGGCCAAATTAAGGAACAAATTGTGGTTTTTGATGTGCAATGAAGTGAAGATCTATCAACACAATTTATAAGCTTGTATTGTCAGATTTCTTTTATTTTTTGCACTATTTCTTTGCTTCAATACAAACCATTTTAGCAAATGTTTTTTTTAAATCATTGTAAATGAACTTTTTAACTTTTATCTTGCAAATTCACCGCTTGAAATATAAACATCCCCTCATAATCTGAGTAATCAAGAGTTAAAAACCTTGCCAAAACCAGAATATAGGTCCAAATTAAATTAAAAAGCCTTGTACGGTGGACTATTGTAAAAAGGAGATGAACTCCAATAAAAGAAATTGTGTTTTTCTTCTTTTGTTGTTATTTGCTTTTGGCATTAGGCTCTGAAACAAGCGCTGTGTTACCATCGATTGGGAAAAACACCAAATTAAACTGAACAACAGTCAAATCAGAGAAATAATCACATATCCATGAATATTTAATACGGTCATGGCAAATAAGACAAGCAATTAGTTGTTTCCAGAAATTAGGAAATTGTTATTTCATGTTAATGAGAGATCGTCAGCTTTTTCTGATGAATAATTTATGAGGGAGTGTAAAAAGTTTACTGGGTAAAGAAAGAGAAAGTTGTTTACAAGAAAACAAATGCAGTTTCTTTTGTTTTTAGTCAGTTTTTCACTTAAAATGGATTTGTTTTTTGCAAGATGCTACGCTTAGGGAAAAGAAGGGATCGTGGCAATTTGGACAGTTTCTGGGAAGCACAGAAAATATTTAAAAAAAACACATAAATTGCAGAGAATTGCATCAAATTCTGTCAAACTCTTTAAGAAATAAGTATTTTGTTTAAAAAGGGGGGGGGGGGAGTGGGAAGAGAGTGGGTTAATGAAGGCAGGAGGGGGGCGCTGGGTGGGGCAAAAAAAAAGGCGCAGTGAGTCAGAAAACAAGAGCAAAACAAATCTGTGATCTGGAACTCTGAGAGCAGCCACTCAAGAGGGATTAATGAGAAGTAGGAGGCTGTGAAATTATGTGGCCTTTGAGTGGGGAAAATGGCCCTAGCAGAGCATGGCCTTGAAATGAGGTGAGACAAACTTCACCTGATCCACAATTAATGGCATCACGCGGATGGCTGACACGGAGTCAGAGCAGGGGTGGGAAGGAATGAGTCGGTGGAGGAGGGGTAGGGGCGTGTGTGTGTGTGGAAATGATCAGATAAGAAGCGGGCATCAAAAGTGAAGAGGATGGCACACTTCAGGTGGCAAATAAAAGGTGTGAAGATATGAACACTCACGTAACAAAGTAGAAACGCATAAATAAACCCAGAGAGACAGAGGAGGAAAGTGGGGTAGAGTTGATTGCACACTGGGTGAGGAGCAATAACAGGAGCACGAATGATTAAGTGGTGTTAGGGACTGGGAACACTTGTTTGCAAGGACAATCTTTGTATGCTTTTGTTGTCTGCCGGCCGCCTTTATCTTTGTGTAATTCTCCATCTGATGAAATGTGTTTAAAGAGATGAATTGGGATCGAAGAAGCCGTCCTGACATGATTATGAGGGATTCATCTGCAGCCATCTGCCACCCTTATGAGGGGGAGTTGGGGGGGGGGAGTAGCAAAGAGATGGAAAGGGAGGGGAGGGCAGTGCAGACCTTCTGTTCAGCAGTCCTACCACAGACAGACCCACCATCACACAGGCCTCTGGCTTTCAACTTCACATAGATTTGCTCTGCTCCTGTGTGAAGGTGAGCACTTGGATCAATGAGCCGTCGTGAAACTCCTTTTATAGAGTTCAACAGAACTGGGAGTTTGGTTATGCGGTGAAACGAGCATCCTGGCAGTTACAACCAGATCCTTTTTCAGGTGCCACTTGTATTAGCCGTGCTACCGGCTTGCATATTCTACCTTCAGACTACATCATGTTCACACACCAGTTGGAGGAGAGGGCGCAGCAGATGGGTCCATTGCTCATCACAACGTCCACTTGTTCTTAAGGGGACAGCGGGGGCCTTAAATTGCATATCTTAAGTTGTGTAATAAGCTTTTAGTGTCACAAATAAAAGTCACACATTAGCTTTTTTTTTCTCAGCTTGTTTATCTCCTTTGCTTTAGATTTGCACAAAAGTACAAAAAATTGGAAATACAGGTTTTTATCATAAACAGTGTGTTCCTCGAGGAGTTAAGATAAACAATTTTTCAATAGAAAGGATGTCAAATATTTGAGATTTCTAACAATTCACAGTAAAATGTAAATGTCGCTGTTTGTTTTTATAATTTCTTGTACTTTTCAAAGAAAAACATTGATTGTAGTGTACTTTAAAGAAGCACTTTGTTCATTCCCGCCCTGGCTGAGGCATCTCTTCATATTACAGTTCAACTTTATGCTTCTTAATTATGTGCCGGCTGCTTGGAGCCTCTAATAACCTGTCATTGGGGGGGATTTGAATGTCAACCCATTTTGTTGGGCCCTAATGGCAGCAGGCAGATCCACTGATGAGCCGTTTTAGGAAAATTACAATGGAGATTCAAATCACAGATCTGACAAAAGCTGCACACACGCACGCACCGCCAGACGCAGGTTTGTCCGATGCCATGCGTGTGCGCACACACACGCACACAGCACAGCAGCACTTGTTGTTTCTTGACCCTGCCATGCACCCCTCTTGACACAGAGAAGCTGTTTCTCTCCCGCCGCCACCGTTGCTATTCAAACTGTTTTGCTGCAGCCTGAAAGCTTTTTATTATCTGTCCTACCCAGATATGAGGGATTTCATCAAGGTGGGAAGATATGCATATCATGAATTATTTTGACACTGAGACCTTTTAATTTTCCCTGGCAATTTTTTTTGCCCACCAATCAGGGTTTGAAGTGGACGTCGCCGGGCGGATGCAGGAGTGTCAGAAGACCAGAGTCTCTCCCTGGCGGGTCTAAATCATCCCGGGGACTATAATGAGCTATGGCCACAATTATCAGCACGCATCTCATCAGGGCCCTGGAAGCTGCTGCAAGAGGAGAGGCATGCAAACGTGGCCTCAGAACAAGAAATCGACTTCTGTGGACAACACGTCTGATATGAGATGGGAGGAAAGGAATGTTCCCAAGTCTTAATAAAAGGGGCTATACTTCCTGGTAACTCAAGTAACAAGTTGTTCAAGTTTAATAAGTTTTAAGCATACGTTTTAAAAAGAAAAAGTAATATTCTGCACTAGTGTTATTTGTCTAAATAACACTAGTTATTTACTTCCAATTTAAATAGTGTTATTTGTTATAAGAAGTTGCTTTTACACCTAAATGTATTACTTGATTTAGTGATGTTTAATAAATTTTTCACTTTTATTATTTTCCAGCTGTTTCTAGCCAGCTTATATATAGCTGTATAGCTTATAGCTATATATATATATATATATATATATATATATATATATATATATATATATATATATATATATATATATATATATATATATATATATAATGGTTTCAGTTTTAGGGTAACACGTTATTTAATAACAAAACAATTATTTATTGATACATTAAATGGTTATTAATTGGTCGTCTCTTAAATTGTAGCTGAACTTCCATTAATTATTAACGGAAATATGTATAAAGTCATAAGTGAAATACTAATCCATCCATGAAGGATGGTTTTTTTTTATAAGATTTATATGTTTAATGGTTTTAATGCAAAATAAGTCAAGTAGAGTCAGTGAAATCCTCATAGTGCCTTGCCCAGAAGTACTTAAGTTTTTTATACATTTCATGTCCTCTTATTAATGTTCACCTTCATGTTAAATTGGAACTCTTTCAGGGACTGTAGATTTACATATTTTACTAAAAAGGGACAAAGTTTGCCAATTCTCTGACATAATATCACTTTAATTTGGACTTTTGTTTCCTACAGGTGACGTGTTGTAATGCCAGTGTATCCAGTTCAGTGTCTTTCAGTATCTTTACATCTTTGGTCAGGATCACACCTGGTTGGAGTTTGTCATTTTCACAGATGCTTCTGCTCATATGAACTATAAGATGATTGTTTGTTTGTTGTTCTCTTAACATGTTGGGTTCTTTCACCTCTAGCTTTAGTTCAACCTTCAGCCATTTTTCTAAACTGTCATCTTTAATTTATTTCTTTTTTTCTTTATTAATCTGTTTCAGGTCGTTTCAAAATAAGGTTTCCAATATTTTGCCTTTGATTTTTGGCTTTTAGGACCTTCACAAACAACAAAACCCATTTTGTTTCAAGCATTTTCTCCATGCTGGAATTAAAACTAACAAAAAGCAGAGCTGCTTATCAAATAAGACATTGACATAACAGTTCTACTACTAATTACTCATAACTTTTTTTTGTGTTGCAATAGCATGTGTTCTAAAATATAGCTCCCAATGTAAAGACTTATTCTGAATAGATCATCTAATTACTAAAATTGCATAGATTAGTTTAAAGGTTTTAATGGTGACAAGCTGTAGCTGACTGTTGACATTTTGAGTTGTCAAACAGTCAAATGTTAGGTTTAAACTCTAAAGATCATTACGTTGTAACATATTTTAGAAGAAAGTTTCACAAAGATTTATTATTCCTGAGATGCTCTTGGCCTGCCTCACTGTGTGACTCCCACTCTTCACCCGGCATCCTGCAGAGCAGGTATTACCTGAGCAAATTGGATGCTCAAACAGTCAGTCCATGACCTCCCCTCATCCCAGATGTTGACCCCCGTATAAAGAGAGACATTACGTCTCGTTACACAACAACACGGCTCCGGCGCCTCGCTCCAGATAAAGAAAAATGTCTCAATTAAATCTTCACTGGGGCCGCCGGTCCAAGAGTTATCGCCGCCTCGGCAGCGCTGATCGCTGCCCTCACACATCCTCAAAAGTTATTTGACATAAATTGCTGGAGTCACATCATTTCCTGCCACAGTCCGAGTGAGATTTACAGCTGATCCCATTGACTGGGAGCTGAACCTCCTATAAAAATCCTCGGGAGCCAATGGGGCCACAAGAGATGCACCTATCTACCCTCCATCAGAGCCTGTTCTCCTCCACAGATTAACAATGCAAATGTGCACAGGTGGGAGGGAGATACTGACAACACATTTACACACATGTATATGCAAAAGGGCTGATATGGAGGAGACTGAGTTTTATCAGAACAGATAGAAGAATAAATCAAAGTTTATCCCAGAGTTGAAGAAAAATAAGTTTGGAGGTGTCCTTAAACATTGCTGGAAGAAAGTGAGAAATCTGACGACCTGGAGTTAGGCGAAAAACTACAATAAGATCTAAAAGTCACTGAGTCGGTCAATGTGTAAAGTCTGTTAATGGTTCTTATGGATCTTTCCTACGTTTAAAACCACCAGATGGAAACGCAGTTTCATCCCGGGCCTCTCAGCAATTATCTTTGGTCATTTAATTACAAACAAGTGTTTCATTTAAATGGTGGACTTTGAGTTAGGGTTACTGTCTCTCTCTAGTGGTGATGTGTTGAAATATAAACCAACAAACCTGCGAATCAAATGCCTAAACATAAATGCTGCAAAAGACTTGGAAAAAGTCTTTATAAATTGACTATAGATGTGCATGAAAATGCTAAAAGTAAAGATTTATATCTGTTTTACTTCAAAAAAGGTTTTGGCAGAAAGCTTCATTACGTAAAAGACAGGAAATGCTTTTATTTTGAATAAATTGACCATTATAGGTACTAACCCTGATAAACTGGGAATCAAAAGAATAAACGCCTCAGGACGTTCAGAGGTCTACCTTTAAACATTATTTCTCCCCTCCGTCCATCTGAATGATGCAGCAGATAAGCGAAGGCCTTCTCCACAGCTTGGCACAGCATTTCATTGGAGGCTGAGCAGCAGCATCAGCAGCATCTATGGCTCCAGGGCTTCCAGCTGGGGCTGCCTGCTGCCTCTGCCTGCCTACCAGCGCCACGGTTGGGGTAAGTGGTGGACAGGCTACAGGACTGCCCCAAGGCACCCTCGCTTATGCACCAGTGGAAAAAAAATAAATAAATAAGTTCTGCCTCTCTGCTTGTCTTTACACTTTTGTCAACAACTGACAAAGTGGGGAGGGATGTCATGAAGATAAAAGATGTGTAGGCAAAACAAATAAACCAATAAAGACACTTTCAAAAAATTATTAATCAAACGACCAATTATGCTTTTTTTTATTTTTTTGCATTAACAGTGTATGGGAAATCTACACTTTTAAATTATGCACACATTATTTTTTACAACTGCTGTACACAAAAAAGGGATTTTTTTTTAAGTCTTTGTCTTTTTTGTCATCTGGTGGTCAATTATAAACATAAAAAGAAAATTCAGAGCAATCTTCAAGTAAGTCTTTGAGCTATGAGAAAAAAAATAAAAATACAGGAAAACAAACGGTGCAACACAGAAACTTACTGCAAAACATGGATGAGTTCATACTGTAATACTGTTGATCATTTTCACACCCAACTAAAAACTGTGGAACTTGAAACACTTTGTTCCTCTGGCTGTTGCTGAGCCACAAGGGCTACAATAAACGGGGGAAAAAAATATATGTATTGCTTTTTCACAGGACGACCGCCGCCGCCCGTTTGGGCCTTTCTGTGCCATTTCTGTTTGACTCCAACACAATGTGACACATCTGCACCATGAAAGAACAAAAGTGACCTGGTCAGCACTGTGTGCAAAAACCATTAAAGACACACGTCAGAATGATTAAACTGATTCACGAGGTTGTAAGACCTGGAGAATCAGGAAAATCCTCGCTATAAAAGCCTTTGCTGCTATCATATTTTGGGACTTAAATCATAAATGGGAATCCCTAACACTCATTTTTAAATTAAAGAACAACCTTCACATATCAGATTTGAGAATTAAGGGAATGAGGTACCAATTTTTGTAAAAACAGCCACCACCACCCCCCTCCAGCTCAGAGGACAGCATTAGTGATTCAACCTCAGAATGTCCGAGTTTGCTCCAACGTGATCTCTGCTTTAAGGACACTGCTGGCTCAATTGAGAATGAAAAAAGAACTACAACGTTGCCAAAATAAAAAATAAATCAATTTGTGGATTTCCACATAAAACACAGGGAATCGTTGACAAGCAAGCAGATAAAAGGTTTTTTTTTCATGCCGATCTGGGGTTTTACTTGTATTACAGAACGCGCGATGCTGTTGTGAGACAGGAAGCTGAATGCAGAGGTAGCCTAAGTTCTGTGCAACTCACACAAAGAGCTCCCAGTCTGTTCAAAGAGTTCCCATTGAGCCTTTCCTGCATCTTTACACAAACACATTAGCTCAGGTTTTGGACAGAAACCGCTCAATACATGGACGCATTTGCTATCATTCAGTCTCGTTCGCTGCTCCTTCAGATCGCATTTCAGTCTAAAATGCTTGGAAGACGACTAATAATGAAACAAGCTGCATTATTTCCAACTCTTCCTTGGACTAAAGTGATGTTTCTAAGAGAGCTAAAACTAAAATGCAACAATGATCACACATGCTTGAATAGATGATGAATAAATAATTACAACCAAATGTCACGAAGGCAAACACACACATTACAGATGTAGGCAGGAGGCAGGATTGGCACGAAAATGTAACAGTTGTTAAAAAAAGAAAGACAAAGTGAAGAATTTTAAAATTTTAAAGAATTGAACACTTTACCTAAAAAAAATTCAGGAAAGAGGAGATGCAAGCAACCAAATTATGAACATAAAATTAAATCACCTGCGTTTTACTTTGTCTGTGACAACATGTCTGCTTCTCAAAGCTGTTTGTTTCTGTTTGATTTATAGTTCTTTGAATATGTTGTTTAGATGCATATTATGCTAGTTTATTGTTCGCGCACAGCCAGTAGTGTGAGCATAAACATAAAGTTAGTGCAGCTTCGAGTCGGCAGTCCAGCACGTGTTGCACACCTCTGGGCGAGGTCTGTTTGCTCTACAGAGGAGATCTAGGCTAGTGAGGCAGAGCTCAGCGTGGGTCAAGAGTAAGAGATGCTATGCCTGCAGCTGGATAGTACCTTGATATTATAGGGAGAAGACAGAAAATGCATAGGCTGTCACCAGTAAAACGAGCGTGACAGGAAGTTGGCGGCTGTGCTGAGCCAGCCCATGCCATCCGTGATAGATCCTATGCGTGTGACGGCCTTGTCCTGCTCCTGGGACGGACTCTCGTCTTCAGGAAGGTAGTCTGGGATGTCTGTGTTTTCCTCTACTAGCACTGCTGTGTCTTCTTGGAATGGCACAATCATCTGGAAAAAAGAAAAATACTGACTTTAGGGGTGTTCTTCTTAATTTATAAAACATGTTTAAAAAAAATCCCTATTTTTTAAATAAAAGTTCAGTTATTTTACAACAAAACTAAATACAAACTCTGGTTCAGATCTAAAAGTAAGCCAATGCTGCCCCCTGCTGGCCATTTGTTATATCTTCCTTTGCAACTGTTTAGACAAGAACCAGCCCAGTTTTGTCAACACTAGAATTTTATTTGTAGTGAAAGCATTATTTCGTGCTGGAAAATTGAAGCTTTCCTAGTATTGATTTCCATATAACAAGGTGCAACAGGAAATGGTTAAATCCCTGACAAAAAACATGTAGCCTGCAGGCTGGGGCAGAGATGTGACTAGCTAATCACGTCATTGTGAATAAGTCTCAGCCACAGGCAGAGTGGGGGGGTTTACACTCCCTGCACACAAATACACACACTACACAGCAAACACACATACAGTGTCTGCTGTTCTTTAGGGAAACGTTTGGTTTCCATTCATGGCAAACGACAGAAGACTGAGACATGCCTGTTTCCCTCAGCTGTCCTTACCTCTCCTCCATCGTCTGTCTTCATCACCTGCTGCGCCTTCATCACTTTGGTGGAGTTGATTGCAGTTCCCAACGCCTATGAGCAAGCATTTGCATTCATTTGTGTTAATTCCTATTTTCTTTTTGTAGCAAATACACCTCAACACTGAAGCTGCATACCCAATGGGCATTTGACGCACGTTCAAGAACGCGCTAAACGTGAATGTTCACACCGAACAAGAAGGGAGGGGCTTCTTTTTCTACTGTTAACAAGCGCAAGTCTGCCACCTACAAAGAGGTTTGGTGTGAAATGTCGAAGTGGTGCAAATCTTGCTCCAGGCTTTTTCGTTCACAGCTCTATTCTGAAATATGAAAGACTTGGTGTCATATATATACGCACAAACCGCAATTATCAATTTTCCAACAGTTAGAACTTCCATGAATTAAAAGGAATGCCATCCATACGCCACTCTCAAACTGAGTGCCTGATTGGTCAAAGTTCGACTTGACTCAACTTGGAACACGTGTTCTACGGCCACGTATGTATGTAGAGTCTGAAAACAGTTGTAGAAACTTGCGTAGCTATGCATGATCTCGAGAGTTTTGAGCGTGGAAGCCAGAAACCTGGGTTTACGTGATTTTACGTCGACTTTTTATTGGAAGTAGGCCGCGTGATGCCGAGGGCAGTGGATATAATCAACTGGTTTTTTCCAATCTTATGTTAAAAAAGAGAAACATTCTGAAACAATAAAAGAATAAAAACTGTGAATAAACTAATAACAATACAGTCAATCCATTGCTCCATGTGGAAAACTGAATGTTTTCACTTCTTATAGAGGCTTACCTCTGCTTTAAGATCAGAACGGATCCTGACAACACATCGCTTTACAGCCATCTGAAACGTGAAACTGATGACTCCTCGTATCTTTAACAAAGCCTCCTCACACAGACCTCTTCGAGCCTGCTAGGAAAGGGAGAGCAGAAAAGAAAAGGAGCAACATTAAAAACAACAAATCAAACATGGGAGGAAAACCATAAAGTTTGAAAACATACCCCCAAATTATGTCTATGATTCCACATCTCATATTTGATTTTTTATTAATATTCAACAAGGAAAATAAATTGCATCTTGCTTTTTGAAAAATTCTTGCTTTAACATATTGTGTATATGACTTTCACATGCTTGAAAGGTCATCTATCTGCAGTAATGAAATCTGGCTCTAAGCTGGCTTCCTGCAGAGCAACACTCGGGTTCAGCCTCAGCGTCCTGCTGTTCAATAGCTGACATTTACAACCTGACCCCTCCACTCCCCACTCAGGTGCCAGATAGACACCCCAAGATGCTTTGGCAACACTGTGATCACGACAGCAGCAAACATATTAATCTGAAGCGAGACTTTTATCATCAGATGCCTGGTGCGTGCTCCAGCAAGAGCGATGCATGCCAATGTGTTGAGTGAAGACCTACGGAGTCATCCAGTCCATCAATGTGCAGCACTACAGTTTTGGCCCTCTTGTTGTTCGAGCCGAGGAAGAAATGGGCTTTACGCCGGCAGGAGGCAGCGGCTGCCTCGGCCTGTTCGGCTTCTTCTTTACCGGCCGACTGCAGAATCTCGTAGATCTCAGAGGCCAGCAGTTTGGTCTCCCCAGGAGATGTACTTCTGTGGGATGAGGAACAGCAAAGACCAACAGTGCAACATTAAATCAAATGTGCTGTCTTCTAATAAACAAATATTACAGGAAAACAAACGTTATAAATGTGGATTTTCTTTCAAATTAAAGTAGCTGAATCTCCTAACTCTATGCAGACGATTGAGGCGTCAACTTCATACAAAGCTGAAATTATTTACAGACTGAGTGTAGCACACATCCAAGATGGATGTCTCTGAATTTATTAGTTATTTTTAATCTCTGTGGTGCTGCCTAAAAAGGGGGAAGAGTACAACATTCTAGTGAGTTTTGTTTTCCCTTTTAAAGAACATTTCCACTAGCCAGCAGTGAATGCAGTTCATTAAAAATAAACAGAACAGTCTACTCAAACAAAAAACATCTGCAATTTAACAAACTGTTAACGTCGCTTTTTTGCATCTGGTTCCATAGCAAATAGGATCTGTTTTAATACTGTTTCATATTTAATCTAAACTAAAGATAGATGGAAAAAGCTTTGCTCAGATTAAGGTCTCCTTTTCTACAGAGCTTTGCTGTGAAATGTATTTTCATTCCATCTCTTAAAAGACAGAGTCACAGCAAAAACCCTTTTTTTTCATTAGGCTAATGTTATGCAGCGGGCCATTTGTGTTGTTTATATAGATATACAAGCAGAGTTCACAAAGAAGGAATATTTTCAAATTAAACTGTTCAATAGTCTAGTTTTCAAAAATCTCCCTGTGCTTGTTTGCCTTTCTGTTTATTAAAAAAGGGAGTAGCTCCCATTTCTAAACAATTATACAAATAAAAAACAAAGCCAGGCCTTAATGAGATGTGATGATTTGGTCTCAATAGTCAAGTTAACGAATTAGAAAAAGACCTGGCCTCAGCACAAGTATGGCATTAATTAAAATAAAAAGAACAAAACTATGTGTTTAAACATTAACAGAAATTTTT
This sequence comes from Oryzias latipes, assembly GCF_053564925.1. Lineage (NCBI taxonomy): Eukaryota > Metazoa > Chordata > Actinopteri > Beloniformes > Adrianichthyidae > Oryzias > Oryzias latipes. Next base: position 21,359,132 of record NC_136256.1, on the reverse strand, counting down.
CTCATTGAGCCTATTCTTCCAAAGGTCGTTAAAAAGACTTAATAATAAAAACACCTCAAGTACTGAAAGCCTTTCATCTGTTCCTTTTAAACTCCGAAGCTTTCCCTTCATTCTCATCTTAAATCATTCTCCTCTGCATCTCCGTCTCATCTTTATAATTTTATTTTAAATAAAGAGAAGACAAAATTTCTAGCCTTATATTTTGCATAGAAGCAGCTTTTCTCGAGAAATTCTCAGCAAAAGCAGGGCAATGAGTTAAGTTTTATTGGAACACTCGCATCACTGCTTCCTTTGTCACCAAACAGCCACTTTTTCTACAATCTTTTTTAACAGTGGCTTTCTCCATTGAGGCCTAGAGGGCGCCATTTCCACTTGTTTTGTGTTTTTCCACAAGTTTGAACAGAAGAGGCTGAATATGCATCTCTTTTTAAGGAGTTCAGTTGTTAAATATAATATTTACACCTGTTTTGTGCAGTTGTGTTCAACCCTCGTTCTCAGCTTTCCACAGACAAAACAGTGACTACAACACTTTGTTGCTGTTTATCCAGGTTTTCTCTCAAAGCCAAACTAAAGACTAAATGGTGAGGAGGTTTGTTTATCAGGAACTGTGGCGCCTCAGCACAACATCCTGCAACAGACTCTTAACTAAAACAGGTTATGATAAGTAAAAAGAACAGAAATTGGGTTTGTAATAATTGGAAAATAAAATTCATGCCCTGGAAAACCATCAATTAAACAGAATGATGGGTTAGTTAGCACAATCGAATAGTTAATATATCCCAGTATTACATGAGCTTCAATCACAGTTACTCTGGGGCATCATCCTGCAAGAAGACAACTAAAAGCTTAATAGAGAATATAAAGGTTTCATGAGACATAGATACAAATAAAACGTGTGCAATGTGAAGGTAATGGAGACTTGCTTTTGCATGACATTCTGCAAACTCAGCATCATGCCCAGCTCGCTCTTCATCTTCTCCCTGTTGGCTCGACATTCTGCCAGGTAACGCACGGCCTGCAAGGAGGAGGGAAGTCATTATGTCTTCAGAGACAAAATCCAAAACAATTTACAAAAAAAAATTGTGAAAGAAACCCATCTGAAAGTCCAAAGAAAAAGTTAGATTTCGGGGATAGCAGTTTAGAATCTAAAACATCTTTTCTTTATGCACAGTAAGAATTTCAGAGAAAATGCCAGAGATTTGCTTACCAATAATGCGGAATAGACGACCTGTGGATTTGGGTGGTCAAAAAAAAGGATCAGCCCTGGCAAACAGCCTTGGTCCTCAACTATGGCCCGTCGATTAAGAGGGTCTGCAGCAAGATCTCGTAGCTGGTTCACCACGGTCAGTGCATCCATCTCTGCACTCATGGTGCTTCTGGCTTTGATGACATATGCATCAAACTGCCCTCTTCTTCCTACTGAAACTACTACACAAATAAAATCAAGAAATCTGTGATGTAATATAATAACAAAACAAAAAAATAGTAGAAAAAAAAATATTTTTAAAAATAAGGCTGTTTTCTTAGTCGGTTTAAAGGTCTGACATTAGTTAATTGAATGTTTTCTGTAAGCATTTTGTTTGTTTTGGTGGATCAAACTGCAAGAATTTAGCAAAATTGTTCAATACCTCTTTTTAAAAATGTGCTTGAATATAAGATAAATCACAAAGATTTAGTTGTAATCATATCTTTTATTTTTATTACTATTTTTTTTATTAACAAAGGAAATGCTGATTAGCGTTTGATCCATTACAGACTGTTAGTTTGGGTTTGTGACTTTCGTAGTAATTACTGTCCTCAAAATTAATGCTGTAATAAAATGCTTGTAAACTGGAAAGTAAAACTTCAGGGACTAAAGTCAGCAACAAACTAAGGCACGTGTTCCACGAGTGTTTGTCTAATATTGTCAAAACTGCGGACCACTGTCGCAAAAATGATTTTACTGAAATTGTCAATATAGAATACCATCATAGTTTAATAATATCATTTGAATAGAATTTACTTCGACGTGAATACCATGTTTTCCGTAGGAAAATGTCTATTTCTTAACCGATTAAACAAAAGTCAACTAATGTGACCCACAATTTCCCCGCATACGACACCCTGTGGTATTCAGGAGCTAGCCGGCTAAGCTAAGCTAGCAAGTGATATGTTTGTCAGTTTCTCCATACCTTGAGGTCAAGTCTTCACTAAAATCCAACCCGAACCCCACTCCACTTCCGCCACAAACTGATCTAAAATCGCCTGAGAACAACTAACTGTGTTACCATATCGGTCTAAAAGCTAAATGTTAAGAATATTTCACAGACGCAAGGCCGTGTCTCTGTCTTGCCTGCGCTTCTTTAGCTAGCAGCTGTGCGCACACTGCACAGTGTTTTGGGTTTTGTGGTGCAGCTGTTTTGTTATCAAGGGCATCCCAGTGTTCCGCGGGCATTCCGGTAATATAGAATGACAGTTCTTCATCGGGACGAACAAGGGACTAAAACGAACGCACTAGGATTTCCTTAAAAATGATTGGACATTGCCATTTGATGGAACGTGCCTGTGACGAATCATCAATCAGAACTTTCACCATGCTGAATGCTGATTGGTAATTATTTATGTCAATCAAATGGAATAACCAATAGAGTTATTTTTAGGGGCAATTCGTCCCACCTCCATGGTGAAATTTTGTCAACGCGTGTTCCTACGGTTTTCCCACACTGACGCAGATGTACCCCGGCAAGGTGGAAAGAAAACTTTACGTTACCGAACCGTACGTTGTTTTCAAACACCGATACTTATATTTAGTTCCAAATGTTTGTTTAAAAAAAAAGTTACCTTTGTATGTGTTTTTAAATTATAGCAAAGAAAAGTTTGTTTTGAAATAACCGGTCCGGCGCTAAGCGACAGTTAGCCTCTTTCTCCGCTAACCAGAATTAGGAAACCAGATTCGAGGAATGGACGCAATGTTTTCATTTTTTTTAAAGGTTATTTAAAGTTATTACCTTTTTTATCGGACTGTTATGAACAGCGAGGTTCGGGCAAAGCAGACCCAACCCAGAAGGGTATTTTAGCAATATTAAATTAGCCATTAGAAATCACATTATTTTACTTTCATAGTGGTTCAATTGAGATGTATAGTTCAGTCTTTGGGATTTTTATGATGGTTTTAATTGTTTTCTTTTTCCGTCCAAATTCTTAGATGATCTTTGTGCATTGTCTCGCCTGTTCTCAGGAGGTTTAAAGCCAAAGAATGGAGTCAAGGACATGCGTGGATTAAAATGGATTTGGTATGTTTGTGGCAGCCTGTGAAAACAGGAAAACTAAAACATAAAAATGACTTTAAAGTCTATAAAGGAGGCAGCATAACTAAATTGTCTCCCTTTGCAGGCTTTTGGATCAGCTAAGCCCTATGGGTCTTCAAGAAGTATTGTGAGAAGAATAGGTTCAAACCTTCCTTTTGGGCCTTGTCCTCGGATTCATTTTCAGGTGAGGGTGGCTTTATACTCAAAAGATTCACCGTAAAGGAAACCAGCTGCTCTGTTGGAAACTAAAGTTCTTTATAAGAGTCATGTTTTGGTTGATTTAGCCTCATACCTCTACGGTGTACCAATAAATTGCACGCCCTCTTCAAAGTCTGCTTACCTGCGCTTATGTGATTGTTTTCATTTCTGGAACATAAACAGTGCCGTCATCACATCGGGCATGTTATGTTGCTTTCTGTCTAACTTCTGGTTTTGTTCACAGGGTTAATTTTTTTTTATATTATCTCATTGGTATTTGAACAAAAGATCTGTTTTTTTCTTAAACTCTCCTGCCTTTAATACTGTTCTTTCCTCTCTTTTTGTCTTTGTTTCCAGCTTCTCTTATTTTATGGAAATGCAGTTTGTCTGCTTTAGGTCAGTTGGCTCAGCAACCTTCAACAACCTTGAGCTAGCTAAAGACTCGCTGACCTGCAGTAACCTTTCTAACATTTCGACGTGTCTATTCCTTGTGTTTTTCCTGCATGTGCTTTGGTTTCAACTGTTTTAACACTTTTTTTAAATAAGGATTAGATAACATACTAAGTGTTGAAAATTAAATATCAACTTGTTTCAAGGATATTGAAGTGGACAATTTTCTTTACACCAAAAATTTTATTTTTTACCCATTTTTTACACAGACTCTCTCAATGTAATTAAAACCTGTTTAGATGGGAAAGTATGTCCTCCTTGAATGGCTTTTGCTTGCTTTTTGACTAGCCTGATGTTATTTGCATGCATTTACGTGCGATCAAGCACAAAACCTGATCTAAATTCATGTTGGCCACACTTAATACGTGCAGTCAAGATGCACATTACTGCATAGCCCGCACGCATTTTAAGAGATCAGTGTGAAATATTGTTGTTGGTCGCACGTATTAACCGAACCCGAACACTTCCTGTGCATCCAATAAAAAGGTTCAAAACTGGCTGCATGTATTTAGAAAACTATTTTCAAATAGTTACTTTTTTTTTTTTGACAATTTCACCATATTGGCTAAAATGTGACAGTTTAGACATTTTTTTTCTGTACTACCTTGTCATATTTTTGAGTATAATCATTAAATGTTGCACTTATTTTTTTTTATATTTTAAAAAAAGTCATTACTGGTTTTCTGTGAAGTTTGCTTTTATTTTTCACAAAACTCTTTACCGTCACCACATCCTACTTTTTAAAAGGATTAGTTACTTAAATTTAGGATAAAATTAAAGTATTAGATGTATTTTGTGCTGTGGTTGCATGTCTGTAGTGGTTAAAAGTTTCTTATTTATTTATTTTAAATCGTCTGTGCTGCTGTGTCTTCTAAATAGTGATTGTGGCCTTTTCCCCTCTCTGTCAGCTTTACCCGTACTCAGAGGATGCTGGTGTCCTTATCACCACCAGGAGGCGCAACGGCCTGGTGGCCGGTCTGGCAGATATTGCCTGTATTGACAGAGAGAATGAAGACTACTCTGACGCACCCAGGTGAGAGCAGAGATCCAAAATAATGACGGCTCTCCTGTCAAGTGACCTTTTAGTCGTGACTCGTGCATCAGTAACACCTGCATTTTCCGTATTTGGAACAGGTCGGACGTCTCGCAGGGGCTCATGTTTCGAGCCCAGAGGCATCACTTTCATAGAAGACCCCTAACCCGCCAGAGGTCACTACCCAGCATGCCTGAGGGGGCTCCAGATCCGCAAAGTGCAACGGTTGCAAATGATGAGGCTTTTCAGAAAATCAGCCTTCTAGAAGCTGAACTTGCACAACTCCGAGCACAGATAGCTCAAATTGTCTTGACTCAAGAAAGGACTGCACAGTCGGGTATTAAATTATTTACTTTCATTAAAAAAACGTTTTGACAGCAGGATGTTTTATTTATTTATTTATTTGTGCATTTTTTAAACTACAATTTCACGATTTTACCTCTAGATGGCAGCAGATCTTTGTGTTGTCCAGCCTACAATTTTTTCCCCCCTTCCTTTTGTTGCACCAGCTGCTATCACAGGGGTACCTCCACACCCTCCACCTTCTGGCAGTCTGCCTCCACCACCACCACCTCCTCCTCCTCTACCACCCCCAGGTCTACAGCGAACATTTTCAGCCATTGATTTGATAAAAGAGCGCAAAGGAAAGAAGACGGACCAAGCAACAGTTTTGGATTCAAGGCCAGCAGAAATCCCCAACATGCTGGAGGTCCTGAAGGACCTCAACAAAGTTAGGCTGCGATCTGTGAATAGGTTGGTTTCAATGTCAGCTTGCAAACTACTCATACTAGATGAATGGGAAAGGATTGTCTCATTTCTGCCCCTCTGGCTTAATCAATAACATTGTTGGATATGAAACTTATTCTTATTTTAAAGTTGTACTTAAAATACTGTCTCGGTAAAAGATTTACTTTGCAAGTTTCACACAGCAATTTTGACTTGGAAAGTGAAGTTTCTTTGGTTTGTTATTGGGGTCTTCTGTGGCGAAATTCCTTTTGTTTCCAAATGTTTTTGTAGTCAGCCAGCTAAAGAAGTTGCCAAAGTGAGATCCAAAGAGCCAGTGGATGCTGCAGCTCTCATCGCCGAAGCCCTCAGGCGCAAGTTTGCTCATCGCCATCGACTCAACAGCGAGCAGGACGCTGTGGAGGATTTCAAACTTCCTATCAAAGAAGTCAAACCTCAAAGTGAAACGCCTCTGGTGAGAAAAAATCTGTTTGTCTCATTCATACAGAATCAATTTAAACGTAGAGTCAGTGGTTCTATTGTTTATCTATTGGGGAACAAAACGCTGAAATGGTCCAGGAAGCATGTTTAAACTACCCTGACTTTAATCCTGAACTCTGGCTGAAATCCGCCTGAACCTGCTTACTCTGGGTATGTCGGTTCCAAAAGACCGGATATGAGTTGACATGAGTTAGCGTAATTGCGCTCAAGTACATGAAGTACATGAAGACATTCTCAATGGATCAGCAATTTCCGGAGTCACCATGGAAACGCGTGAGACGGAGTCTGAGATTTTAATGACGGCGTATGAAGATTACAAGAAAATAAGTAATACGGCTGCATCCGCAAAAGAAAGAGTTTCTGCTTGTAGTAGAACAAAGTAAACGCATGAGTTTCTGATCTTATTTTCATTTTCCTTGTGACACATAGATATATATATTTATATATATCAATTTAACAATTGAGTTACATTTATTCAACCTAATTTCTTACGTCTATAAAACTTAATTAGTGTTTATACAACTCAAATTTAAATATTTATCTAACTAAATGTCATATTACTTCCATTCATTTTTTTTCCATCTTAATTTATTATAATTCTTCAACTCTCATATGGCTAAGTTTGAGCCTGCAGATATTCTAATTTTTATAACATTAAAAGGAAAGAAACATTTTACATGGAATGCATACAATCATTTACCAATATTCCGACATTGTCATTACAGAATGGGGCAGTAGGGTTGCTATATATATTCATCATCCTCTCCCTCCCTCTCACTCATGGTGCAGAGACTTAAGCATAGTAGGACAAAATAACTCGGCAAAACACAGTAAAACAGCTAAACAACTAAACATATTTAGACAAAAACCCACACTTAAACCCAAATCCGTCCAGACAGGCAAAGGGAATTGTATCCCACAATTCCTTGCGGTGCCGATCTAACAGCAGCACCAAAGTTACACCTACTTAATTGAATTAATTTGAATGAAAGCAAAATAACTGTTTGATAACTGTGTTATTTTTAAGCTGACTTAACAAAAAAAAGATTTATCTTAACTGAAGCAAATAATTAAGTTAGATCAAAGTAAAAAAGTTTATCTTTTTAACATCCATACGTGGTCTTATCACCCTCTCATGGTGGAAAAAGTATCATCTGAGCTTCTTCATCCACTAAATCATCTTCAAATGAACACGTCATGCTGCTTCACCTCTCTGAAAACAAACTAACCTTCAACAAAACCTGCTCCATACCTAATTATGTTCAGAGCATGAGTTGCTATGGCAACTTGACATACCCTGAAACATACCTCCATTTCTGGAACCTGAGGTTATCCACTTCCTTAGCCTCAAACTTACTTTGGGAGCTAGCATAACCTGCTTTCTGGAATACCCCCCTGTTGTGTGAAGCTTTCCTGCTGTGTTTTATCTGTTTCTTTTGTCTTCACAGTTCGGGCAGCACATGTTGAAGGCAACTGGAAAGAGAACGTGTCTATAAGCAGTAGTGTCCACGGCCTGGATAAATGTGGAACAAATGAAGTAAACCTTTTAATTTCAGCAGCCTGTGGAATGACAGAGGATTTTCCTTGAATGGCTCGTTTCAGTCATAGTTGCATGCACAAATGTGGCTAGTTTTGCACTTTTATATTTATCATCTTATTGTTTTGAGTTGTTAAAAACTAACAATAACAAAAATTAAGAGTTTTATTTTTTAATCTTTTTTTGCATTGTGTTAAACGTATTTGCGCATATCAGGACTTGTTCAGTTTTGTATTTTGCAGGCTGTGTGTGTCGACAAGCAGTTCTACCATTAAAGAAAAATGTTTTCAGAAATGGAAATTCATGCTTTGTTGTACACATTTACAAATAGATCAATTTATATTTAAGACTTGTTTGTTTCAAGTATTAAATTAGATTTTAACAGTGAATTGTCAATCATTAAGTAAAGGGGATAAAGTCAAACGTAAATGTTATATCTTCTGTGCCTGTACAGGTTAGATGTCACTTTCTGTTATTTGTTTTTGAATAATTTTGCTTTTTAGGACAGAAATACATTCCACTGATGCTTCTGAATTTTTAGTTTTTTTTAAATTAAATTATTCATATACTTTGTTGGGAATTCTTGGTTGAAATTTTCGGTACGTGACCAGATCTTTCCTCTGTAGTGAGGAGTCATTAGTCACCCAAAACAATAAGTTCACAATGTAAACTGGATGAGGGGGCTTTTTTTGTAGACTCAGCTCAAAAGCACTTCTTGAAACCTGAGTCACATTGGGGCACATTAGGGCATTTGAAGCATTTCTGGATGAGTGGGCGTCTGTGTGGAACCTGCTCTGAGTAAACACTTACCTTTTATAAAGGGCAGGTGAGCCGAGTGTGTCAGTAAGTGATCTCCTTTTGAGATTTTGGAGACTAATTTCAAACTATGTTGTCAAATCTTTCAATAAAAAATCAAATTTCCTTATCTTGTCTGATTTTCTTTATTTCATTGAAGCAATAATTTGTTTTTTTTTGGCAGCCATTCAAGCTGTTAAAAGACCCACTCCAACAAAAACTGTAACATGTTCTTGTGATGTTTTTCTGAAATTGGAAGACATATTTGGAAAATTAAGCTGAAAATTGCATCTCTGAGTATTTCTTTGTTCAAACCGTAAATCAGGAGCAGATGAAAAAATGTAGTTTGAAAAAGAGCTTAGAAAATGCACTGGGAAGAGGGGGCGGGGTTGCTACCACCAATCGGCCTGCCCCCAAGTCAAGCAAATTTCTAATGAACTGCTGCTCTACCGTCCTCGAAAAGTAAACATTTTTGGATTTGGGCTAAAAACAGCATGATCATAATTTAAAGACCACTGGGAACGCTTTTAACCCTTGTCCTGTCTTAGATGACCCCACCCTTATATTGACGTGTTCTCCCTACCATGACAAAGGTGGAAAGATTTCATGTAATCCATGGACACCAGTGAGGTTCACAAATCAGAAGAAAAAAGTTTTAACGCACTCTCTAGTGGGTCTAGATGACCCAACATTAAAGTGCCTAGGATAGCACAAGAGTTAAAAGAGCTCAAAAAATGATCGGAGTGGGTCTTAAAACTCAACCTACATCTTTAACGTTTTTTTTAAGAATGGCTGAAGTATTGGAGTGCATGTTTTGAGTTATGAAAATTAACAACAGGTTTTATTATTCAAATTGGAACTGCAACAGGCATGTATCAAAAAGGTCAAAACAGCAAGGCCTTTACAAAATCTGGCTCGACACTGAAAGTCTTCCCAAAAAATGGCTGTCGCAACAAATTGTAAACAGTTTTGTCAACAGTCTTGCAGCACTTACAGCAAAATACTAATCAGCTAACGTAAGAAAAGCACCTGTTTCCTGTCAAAAACACAAGCACAATCCGAGCCACTATACAGTCCAAAGAGACAAATCAAACAAAGAAATGGAATGTTCGAATTCACTCGGCCAGTTCGTTTCCATAGAAAACACACACACACACCAAAAAACTAAGGAAAAAGTCAGCCGGAGTTGTTCCTCAACAAAAAGGCAAAGGGATTGGACAGTGCATTCGAACAAGCACACCATGCACTTGATGGGAAAGAGGAGTCGGTTTGGTCACTTAGCAGAGTTTGTGCATAGTTATAAGGCATCAGTCGAGCAGTCCTTTAGGTTTCATGTGGCTGTGAGAGACATTCTGCAGGGAGGGAGTCTCCGTCAGCTGATCCGAGCAAACACCCATCAAAGAAACCATGCACTGTCTGTCCTCTCCTCCACCTCCCTCCCTTGTGAAAGAGACAGGCAAAACCCTGAGCGAGTAGATTTGCATGGGGTGGAGTTCCAGGTGAGATGCAGGCGCAGGGGACTGACCGATCTCCTGTCTGCCGGGGACGCCGAGTTAAACCAGGGCTGGATGAGGACACATTTAAAAAAAACGACTACGGTATATCGAACAATAACACAGTTGACAGGATGTTGAGGAAAGGTCACAGAGACGTAGCTGCACACCCAGCATCACAGTTGGGAGTGCAAGAACACATGGTAGCACAGGTGGAGTCATTTATGGCATCTGGTGTGTTAGAATCAGGTTCTGCTCATGGCTTCAGCAGTGGGATGACAGTTCAAACAAGTGGTTCTTCACATCTGTGCTTCAAAGGCAGACCGTGGAGCAGACAGAATTCACCTCAGTTTAAAGAAAGAGTTCAACAAACACAGAGATGCGTAAACAGTCTTCATAGAGGCAGCAGAAGAACTGGGCTTGTCACTTTTTTTTTCTTAAACACAAGGAAGAATCTTCAATATAAATGCAACATGGCATGAATCAAAAGTCTCAGAGGGGTTTCATCTCTCAATACTCCAGTCGTCTCAGTTATTCTCCAAAACTGTTTTTTTTTTTTTTGTAAATGGCACTTCAAAAAATACCATAAAAAAAGTCTTATTCGCTCTGTACACTGCTTTCCCCTTAAAGTTCACAAAACAAAAAATAAAGTGGTGTTTTCAGCCAGTAATGCCTATTCTATTGTGGACAAATAAATAAACGGAGCAAATAAAATACAGCAGTAGGCAAATGAGGTATCTATGTATTGCTCTATGCCGAAACGGGGAAATAAAAATTAAATAAATTAAATAAAAATCAGTGGTTCACCTAGATGGTAGGCAAATGCAAAAACGAAAGGAAAAAAAAGGTGGGTGGGGCAGCAGTGTCGCACGCTCCACCTGGGGTTCTGTGGGAAAGCTCTGATGCTGGGGTCAGGGGTCAGGAGGCGAAGCAGCGCACAGGGAGTGTCAGGATTCTAGGCTTCCCTGAGGTATTTCTTTGGAGCTGCTTCCTCCTGCGACGGCATTCTCTGCGTCGGTTGCGCTGGGCCCGGCCTCCTCTGAGGCGGCGGTTTGTTCCTGCTGCAAGCCCTCCCAGCTGGCTTTGTTCAGCCCCATGTGGCCTAACATGGTCTGGGACAAACGCGAGTCGGAGAAGCGGGCCCACTCTGCAAACAGCGGCTCCACCACGTACGACATAAACCCTGGAAGGACAGCGTTAAATTAAAAAACACATTTTTAGCAAACTATAAATGTTAGCAAATATACGGCAAACTTGCCTATTTGAATGTTGCCAATTGTGTTTGCTTCTCTGTCACAAAGAGGGCTGACCTCAAGTTTGTGCTTCTTCTCAATGTCTCCTGCATGAACAGAGCAATGAAGGCGTTCAGGATCTATGCTACAATCAAACACCAAAGGAGCTAGTCTGAAGCCACATTCACACTTGGTAACCAGCGTTCCAGTGGCCACCTCCAATGAAAAGTCTACTAAATGCGAGTAGACCCATTTTTCGGGCTTCTGCGTTCAAAGCTCTCGCATTCACGCGTAGGTTCGCAAGTTTCTACGACTGTGAATGAAAAAGCCTGGAGCAAGATTCACCAGATTTGCACTGCTTCAACTTTTTGCATCAAGACTCGTCAACTGTAGGTGGTTGACAGGTGCTAGTAAACTCCCTGCTTGGACAGTGTGAACACAGTGGACTGCATGCACGGTCAAGAGCGTGCATTTAACATCATTCTTGAATGCCTGTCTGGTGTGGACGTAGCTTCAGACGGACAGATAACCTTGTTGGAAGAACTCCTCTGTCACTCTCTCGCTCCACTGTTTGCTCAGCTCCCAGGGTCTGCAAGGGTTGCAGATGTCCGCACATTTCAGAGCCATCTGAGCAGTATTAGAGAAAAGAAGCAAAATTAGAAACAGCAACGCTCCTGGGCCCAATCGGCAGAACACGAGGAGCAAACAAACCTGCAGGACAAAGTGACGGTGACTGGCGTTGCTTAAGCACAAGTTCTCCTTGTCCAGATGCATGCGAAACCTGGACAGGTAGTCGTTCTGTCTGCTGATGTCTGTGGCCAGAATCAGGGAGCCCAATTCCCTCTCCATGTTCAGACTAAAAGGAAATGATTTCACATAAGTCCCGTTAGCCGTTTCTCTACAAAACCAGCAGAATCTCTGAAAAATCAGGACACTAGCTGACCTGTCCTCAGCAGGTAAATGAGAGAACAGCCTGGTCTCTCTGAGGAGGCCCACTGCCGACTTCCAGTGGTGGTTTTCCAGAACTGAGGTATTCTGTTGGTAGAAAGAAAAAGCAGCACTGGCACACAAGCTCATTAACGCACATTGTGCCTTTCGAGAGGTGACGTTCTGGAGTCTGCAGAGGAACTGCTGCGTCTCTTACTCTGTAGAGTGTGGCTAGATAGTGGTCAGTCTTAATGAGGAAAGGCTGGTTGACCCCAGGATGACCCAGGTCATGTGTGGCAGCTGCTAGGAGGCCCAGGAGGATGTCATAGGAGGTCAGAGACTTTGCAAGCTGCACTCACAAAAACAAAAAAAAGAACAAAAAGATTATAAAGGGGGGAATAAGGTTATATAGATCTTTTACTGGTAGTCTATTTTGGTGCAGTGGAGAGCATATTTAAAAATGAAGGAAAACTAAAAGATGAAAGATTAAATCATCTGCAAATATCCAGGCAGCTGTTCTTACCATGGGCTCCTGCAGGAAGCAGTACATAGCCTGTGTGACATCTGCAGCATGGACAGCATTGTGGTAAGGGTTGTCGTTGTGGTAGTCCTCCTGAACCATGACCAGAAACCTCCAGAGTTTCACCATATCTAGCTGGAAGAGCTCCACCAGGCCGTACTTGTTCAGCAGGTGGAAAGTCAGTGTGACCAGGCTGTTCCCTAAGCAGGGAGGATTTCACAGTCAGATACTTGCACGTGTACAAACTTATGTTTTTTTTCTTCTTTGTGCTCCTCTCTTCAGCTTCTTTGTGAATATTTCTGACTTTTTAAATGTCCTCTATAGTCAGAAACACAAAGACAGCTTTGTCTACAGAGCTGGTTGTCTAAAGAGCTCTACTTAAAAACAACAAAACAATTGCCATATTTTTTGGAAGTGCAAGTCCCGTTTTTCTTGCATAGTTTGGTCAGGGGTGCAACTTATTCTCAGGAGCGACTTATATGTGATTTTTTAAAATAACCGCTAGAGTGGACTGACGGTGTGTGTATCAGTATTTGCTACTGGCAGCAACACAAAAGAAGAAGCACCGCTCAGCCTAACGCCGGGCTCTGCGGAATTGTTCCAAAGCAACGCAGAGGATAAAGGTTAAATCAACAGATTTAGTGGTTTAAGGTGATACAAAGAGTTTAGTGGACTTGTTAGCATGTTTTTTTTGCTTAGGTTATCGGAATAATTGTTCATATTTTGCGCTTATATACTGCATTCCACCTACGCTTCATGAAGCTAAAAAAGCATCATTGTTACGGCAGTGAAGCGTGTTTAGTCTATTGTTTTTTTTATTCTGTTATTATAATTTGTTTTCAAGGGGAAATGTTTGTTCTGTGTCCGGTATTTTGAAAAATTACATATATATGCATAGGATTTCTTTTCTTCATTATGCCTACTTTTGCTGCTGTGACTTACATGTTTACTCTACAGCGACTTATAAGTTTGAAAAATACAGTAAGTACCCTCGGTTGTTTAACATGAGGATTTTTGAGTTTTACAGTTTATTATAGGAAACCCATTTACACTTAAATATTTTAAGTAAAGTATCTTGAAAGTTAGAACCTTAAAAAAACAGTCATTTTTTGTTTGTTAGTGAAGTTTTTCCCAATTAAAGCATGAATTTTAGACATGATTTAATCTTTTTCTTAGCTATCTGCACAAGTCTCTTAGTGTAATTTTTAGTTGACTCTACTGTAAACATATTTACAGACCATTTTAAAAGTATTTTTGTTTGTTTGAGCTTCTTTTACCTCAAAAAACAGGGGGTATCTGGGAACTTTCATGTGATGACAATTCCACCCACTGAAGTTTTTCCACAGCAATTCTTTAATGTTAAAGCCGCTCTTTCTGTGATTATGTATGTGTTTTTTTATTTTCTTGGCTTAAATTAGAAAATAATAAAAAGAAACCCAAGAGCCTATTTACTTTGAAACCTTTGGTTTCTAAAGTGAGCATTCCTTAATGTTAAATAACTCATTATTTATTTATTATAACTTTTTAAAGTGACAATTACAGTTGCATAAAAAAATATGTTTGCTTGTTATTCTAGCATATATCCTTTTAAATTTGATTCTGTCAGGTTAGGTTAGATGGACAGTGTTTAAGTCCCAATGTATAGTAGCCCAATCCGATATTTTAAGTCAGATTCCCCCTAGATGGGGATAAATACACACCCTTTTTTTTAATTTTATTTTAAGAAAATAAAAACTTTTATGCTCTCGCGGGCCACATAAAATGACATGGAGGGTATAAAGTCTTAATTTAAGTAGGATTTGCTCTGAGGCTCGACTGTCTGGAAATGAGAAATGAGTCACAGAGTTATCTTCATCCTCTAGGTGGCGCCAGCAGTAACGTGAACTCTAAAGCAGAGGGAATGCATTTGAAAAAGCTTCCCATCAGTTTTCCACAAACTACTTTGCTCACCGTTTGTTAATCTATCAAAGAGGAAAATGTCAAAGTTCCAGTTGCCAACTTTCTCCAGCATGCACTGAAATAAAAGCAAGGAAAGAAGCACAAAATCATTATGGATTCAATAACCGGATGAGAAGAGAAGTTGCAGTTTTATTAATGCCGGTGTCATACTTGAGCCTGTCCGTTGTAGTCCTCATCCAGGATGTGGAGGGGAATCTGCTGGGAGATTCCTCGCAGCAGGCGGGATGAGTGCAAGTATCTCTGGAAGCTGAGCAACCTGTGAACTCTCCTTTCAGTGCCTGAGCCGTCTGATGAGGACCCATAGCCCAGCCGTGCTGTGTGCACACACAAAGGTATTTCACAACCAACGCAACAGTTGTTGATAAATTGCACATATTGTTGTTTTTGGTTTGTTGCAGAAGTTCATTAGGCTGGAAGCATCGTTTGGCTCGGTCCAGCTTGGCAGGCATCTGACACCGACAGCGATACACAAACAGTCGCTGCTGACACAGCCTCCCACGCATAAGCCTTTCGTCTGGGATCATGCAGCAGACATGCTTCGTCAGTGGTCTCTATCAAACACACACTCAACAAAGGCACTTTGTCTCTTCAACATGGGGCTATAATCCCCAAATACGTCAGCATGAGGCAGGATTACTTTTGGGTCAAAATGCCACAGAAAATTACCACAAGTCTTTAACTGTTTCACTTCATTCAGCAAAAAGGAATTCATCTGAATCACACTCCTATTCAATAAAAGCATCACTTTTTTTTGGTTCACAACTGTGTGTCATGACAACGGAAAAAAATAAAAAGGAGAAACAAACTGCATGACGACAACGTTTGAGAAGAAACTGCTTTCAAAGACATTTTTAGGTATTTATCCTGAACATTTCTGCAACTGCATCAACATTTAGATTCCCATTTAAAATGAAAAGGATCCAAAGCAATGTTAGGAAAGCACACTTACTGTGAAGTGTTCTGAAGTCGATGCGCAGGTACGGGTGGGAACTCCTTCGTTCGGGTTCAAATCCAACCTGACTTCTCACTCTCACATCTCCTAGAAGAAATCAACACTTATTTCCTCAACATTTATACTGCAAAATAATAAAAAGAACACTGTGCATCAATGTCCTCAAGCACGCAGCACTAACCGGCTTCTTGCTGTAAGTACTTATTGAGGATGGGCTTTACCACACAAACATGAAAAGGGCTACAACAGGAAAAACTCTAAATTAAATTTAAAATTCAGCCCCGATCCTTAAAACAACAGTTTTCCGGCAATATCCAAATATAGGTTTTTTTATTTTCAATTCTTTTGTCTATTTTTTGTTTAATTTCTGTGTTGTAAAGTTATTAATATTACGGATATTAGTGTGTTTTTTTGTAATATTAAAAAAAACCTGAAATATGTGTGTACATTTTTCCATTTTTTCTTTGGAAATTTAAAAAGAAAAACGCAACAAATTTATGTTTTGGACTTTTTGTTTTTTGTTATTCTATTCCATATGCTGTCATATTCTGATCCATTCAGCGTATATTATTGAACTAAATACTTAAAATGTGAGAGAACACTTAATGGGTTCCAAATTGTAAAATGTCCACAACTAAAAATCTAAACTGCAACTGAAGCAGTTGATGGAGTTCACCAGAAACATTTTTTTTTTTTAGGGGTATTTTAACAAACAAATAACTGTACAAGAATAAGTACCGTAAGTTTTTTAAGAATCACCTAACTCTTAGTAGTCTATGAACTCCTTGGGACGTCATCAGTTCTTTCCAATGAGGTAGGAATGACAAATTACCGGTAGTAAGGATTTTACATAAAAATGTCTTGTAAAAAGTTTTAAAAAGATTCTTAGCTTTTTAATTTCTTCAAGAGTTATGACACATAATAGTGATGAAACATAAACAAATCATTATATGTAGTTAAGTGGATGTTTGCTTGTTTTGTTTAAAATATATTTTTCACATTTGCTTTGTTTTTGATGTATACCTTTTTTTCTTTTGTCTCTACATGTTTGATCTTTATTATAATAAATAAAAACAGTTTGATCTCATTGTTTTACATTTTTTCAGTTAAAATAAGACCAAATTTACAGCTCGGGGTTGAGGGGTTTGTCCGGTTTCAGGTTCATTGTGGATTATTTGTGTAATATAATGAAAAGCATGTAACAAAAAAAAGAAGGAAGAATTGTATTAAAAAGATGGATATCAAGCATTACTACATTATTAGAGCAAATTGTAAAATAGTAAAAAGGTCCATGGCTCCTAAGTTTTAATATTCAAGTTTGAATGTCAAAATAAAATGCACGAACAACAGCTTCCTAATAAATGTTTTTAAAAAAGCACTTAACCCCTTGGCGCCTGAATTTATTTTAAGTTACGAAAACAAATTTTACTTGTGTTAATTGCTCTTAAGTTAAAAGCTAAATTAAGGTAAGTTTGGAGCAGAAGTAGTTTGATGCGTATTTGTATCAACAAGAATCAAGGGAATAAAACAGCTGCAGTAACTCAAGTTTAACTTCTGAAGAGTTTTCATTAAGTGGTTCATAAGAAAGTGGGCCTAAAACTGGGGAGTAGAGTAGAGTAGAAGGGAGTCATATTTTTCATCAGAAATCCATCTTAAATGGATACTACAACTGGAAGGATTAAAAGTGTCCGCTGAAGGGGCAGAGAGTCTACCAAACATCTCAGACCTCATTCTCTGCAGACAGAAGGGCCAGATTAATATCATTCTGCTGCAACAGCGTTACTGGAAAAACACATCAGATATGAGAAATCTGCTTTAATTACATGTGCACGGTTTTAAAGGAGGAAACGAAGAAGGAAGCAGATGTTTGGTGGATAGATCTGTGTAACAGCAGTGATAAAGGTTAACATCTAAGACAGCTTTTTTTATTTTGGTACTTTTGTGAACTTTCACTAAGAGAGAGACGGGATTACCAGATGAACTGCTGCCCCGGTTTATTGGAATAGGAGTGACTTCCCACAACAGAGTGTCATGTTGGCCAAGACTGCAGCAGTATGACGTCAAGGCCTACCTACTGCTGGAATGCATGTTGCACAAGTCCATATTGTTGTTGAAGTTGTCAACAGCTTCATATCTACAGTGTCCCTTTGTGACTCTACAGCAGAGCCGGTTGGGTCGGTTCAGTCAAAACATCTCTCTCTCAAACATCAGAGGCTGAAACTCAGCCGTGACACATGCAGAGAGGTAACAACTGAACATAAAGGCACCGTTTGTAATTTTGAAGCCCATTGGCTGACAGAAAAGCAATGGGCTGCAAAGACATAAACCCGTTGATATGGTAGAACCCATCTTTTTATGTGTATTTACAGCAAACCATAACAAAATTGGATCCTTAAAAATTTGATTTAACCAGTGCTTGGTGTGTACAAGGCATGTGTAGGAACAGCCGCACACACAATCGCACAATTTCACGTCTCAGAGGAGAAAACAGACAGAGAAGTTGAACAGCTGAGCATGCAATGTCATGTCAGGACAGTCTGATCTACTATTAGTACACAGCGCCACAGAGAGTGGTTCAGACCCCATCTATGACTGTTTTTAGTAGTCAGGCAGAGCAACAAGATCAAGATTTGGACCTCCCCACCCCAGACGACGGCCAGCTTGCTTGTAGACTGTCAGTCAAGAGCAGCGAGAGCAAAGTGAGGTGACAGGATGGTGCTGTGACACTGATGCTGCAAAATGCTTGATTGTCGTTTCAGGCAAGACCCTATTATGGCAGAGTAGGAACCAAGGTGCTAAACGGTGCAACGGCGTGTTCCAGCATAGCACTTCAGGGTTGTGTCTCGTGTGCGTCAGAAATAAAAAGCAAAGTCGCAAGAATGTGTTCTCACAACCAGCTTGTTACTTACTTGCAAACAGCTCTTTGAATACTACACAAGCTCCTATCAAAAACACCAAAAAACTAAGAATTACTCTTCAAAGCCAAAAGGAGCCTGAACAGGATGCTGAAAAGCTGCAAAGTTTGGACAGCAACATGGAAAGTTACAGCGGCCCTGAAATGCGAATTACATCAACAAATCACTCCACATATTAACGATCACCACGAAAAAGAAAAAAGCCAAAATAAAAAACATTGCATTTAAAAATGATTTCAAAAAATCCAGAAACCAAGACAAGTAAAAGAAAGTAGGTATTATAGAACATGACTGTTGGGATGATGACGTCTGAGTTTTGAAGAAGAGCGAAAGCAGAAGGATGTTTTGCCCGAATTGTGGTGGTAAAGAGTTGATTGAGCAATCACTTTATTTTTGCAGTGGCTAGAAGATTTTTCCATGTTCAAAAGGTAAACAAACATCGTCATCCAATCAGTGACGTCCCATAAAACCTTCTTTTTCCGGTTTCTTATTTGGTTCCATTTTTTAACATTTCACTGTGATTTCTGGAAATTACTTTTGTTTTCTGAAACACTTCCTTTTTCATTGTCATTGTGCTCTTTAATATGTTCTTTTTGCATTGAGTGATTAGTTGATGTGATTTGCACTTCATGGCCACTGTAGAAAGTGACAAAATGGCAAAAAGAAATAAAAATCATCTACAAAACATTCCAAGGCAGCCAGTGTTTTCCCTCGTGTGTACATCTGTCACATTTGCAGATGCATGGACTGGGGTTTAGCACGTGTCTGCACATGTGTGTGATTAGTGAGTTTCCAGTGTCACAGGGTCCATGTTCCCCCTGCGGTGCATTAGTGCTGCCTCTCCGGGGTGGATGTAGGTCATGTCATTATAAGTGATGTGGCAAACGCTCCCAGTCCTGCTATTTGAAAGCACACCAGCATTAGGCCTGACACCCGTCTGCATTAGTGCGTCTGTCCTGCTCAATCTAAAATGTACAGACACACAGAGAGTTTTCTCATTTAGCCAAGTGAAATGATTAAAGACATGCTGTCACTGTGACTACACACAGGGCAGCAGTCAGATTACGATCAGGCTGGGAAGAAGGAGGAGGAGCAATTATATGAAATTTTGAATAAACTGTAGAAAGAGCAATTTGGTTATCACTTGGGAGCTGAACTGATTCTTTTGTTGTTTGGCAGTTGAATCTCATTCATGAGATCGATTTGGGAGCGGCGTTGACAGAATGACATGAAAATCTTTACTTTTCTAGCGAGCCCTCAATAACAACCACTAAACCGTTGTAAAGGGTGGCATAAGTCACACCCGAGGGCACATCTGTATTAAGCAGACAGACCTCAGGGATGCAACAAGGCTCTGATCACATCTGTTGCCAAAGGCCTGATTGATCGGCGAAGCTGACTGTCAGAGCTACGAGCCAAGCATCCTCTCATCCATTTTCTAAACGGCTTAACCCCGTATGAGTCAGTAAGGGCAAATAGACACGCAAACACCCCCATGATGTTTACACGAAGACACTTGTGCATAAACATGCCAGCATTCAGCCCGTTTCGGGACTCAGGTAAAAGCCTGGGACTGAACTTCAAAGACTCGGCACTGCAGATGCACACAGTTTACGCTGGTTGTGAATGAGAGATTAGGAACAAGGCCAGGGATTGAGTGCATTTCAAATATGTGCACTTTAGGGGGATCTTTTTCGCTTTATAATCTCCACACCCCCCACCCCATCTGTTCCCCTGCCTCTGCCTGTTTGAGCTATTCTAAATTAAGAAATGTGCATCATCACGGAGCAAATAAAGCTTCAGATGTTTGAAGAGTGTGTTGTGTGCCTTATGGCAGTGCGCTGAAAGCAAGGAAACATTTACCTAGCATTCGAATATACAGGGCGGTCTGATCAGAGCTGTCGTAGGAGATGGCCCCTCGTCTCTGGAAAGAAAAACAGACATCATCAACATAAAGTTTTAACTTAAGTGACAAATGATTCTTATATCTCATCTTCCCAAATTCCACGCAGAAACAGGAATCGCTTTTCTCACAATTTAAAGACCCACTCCAACGAAAACAGTGTTTTGGGTGTTTTTAACATGGCATTTTTTCTGATGATGGAGGACATGTATAAAGAAAATTAAACCGGAAAATTGCATGTCTGAGTATTTCTATATTCAAATCGTCGTGAGTCAGGACCAGATGAAAAAATGCAGTTTAAAAAAACTGCATTCGTGATAAAGAAATTTGAATGAACTAATGCTGCTCTGCAGAAACTAGGTCTTAGAAAATGAAAATGATTTTTTTTGGCTGAAAATGGCATAATCATAATTAAAAGACCACTAGGAATGCTTTTAAAGTAGATCAAAAGAGGGTCGGAGGGGGTCTGTAATGTTTACACGTTGTGCGGTGAGTGGAGGGTGGCGCAACGCTGCAACAGTCGATTCTAATCTGTGGGGAGTCTAAAAGTGTGTGTACTCTGTTGCTATACTGATAAACGTGTTCCAGCTCTATATCATCGGCCTGATATGGGACTGCTATCAGTCATGTCATGTGAGAAACATGTGAACACAAAGAAACACAAACACACACCTTTTCCCATAACAGAAATGATTACGTCCCATCCTAATCCCACCCCTAACCAGAGGCTTTCTGTAATGTTTACTTCCTTAAAAAATGCCTGACAGAAAGACTTTAAAGTATATAGAATAAGTGTATAGAATAAAGGTACTTCCCCATCCTGAAGTAAGAATCGGTTTGAAATTTGAATGTATTTGAATTTGTATTTAAATTGACTTTGGAGGAAATGACAAGAAGAAAAAAAAACTTTAGTGCACCAACCTGTCTTTAATGATTAATTCTTACATCTTCTTTCTCTTTCGGCTTTTCCCATCAGGGGCTGCCACAGCGAAACAACCTCTCTTTCGAGGATGAGTCACACGGTTAACTTGGCAATGTTTTACGCCGGATGCCCTTCCTGATGCAACCCTCTCAATTTATCCGGGCTTTGGACCGGCATGGAAGCAGAGAAGGGAACAGGGAGCAGCCCAGATTCAAACCCTGGTTTCACGGATGGAAGGCGCCGCAAACCAGCACGAGCTAAAGCCAATGATTTACTTTTACATATGAATGATAAAAATGTCATGAGGATAAAACCTGAAGCCATTGTTAAAATATTTAAAAACCTACACATTTTTTATCTCATTATCTAGCAAATGTTGCTGTTTTCTTCTTAAAGATGGAGTGTTAGGGCCACCATAAATGAACAAAAAAATAGTTATACGACAACAAGGTCGTAAAATTTCCAGAAAAAAAGTCGGGATATTACAAGAATAAAGTCATAAGGAAATGAGGAAAAAGTTAAAATTTCACGAGAATGAACGCGTACATTTGTAAAAAACATAATTAAACCAAATAAAGCTGTAAATTTATGCTGTCATTTTTTTCCGAAAAGTTACATTTTACATTTAGATTTTATTTCAACAATTTCATTTGTTACGGACAATTTAGAGAAATAGAATGGACATCACACTCCTCAAGATTCTTGCTGAATCTGCCTTTTTTGTAAATGTACAACTTTATTTTTACAGAATATTTTAAAAACTTTTTTTTTTACTTTGTAAAATTACATCCTTTTTAAATGAATGACTTCATTCATGTAAAATGTTGACTCTTTTTTCATAATGTTACAAATGTACTCCTTACTATTTTCTTGTCAAAGAATTTTCCTTCCTGGACATTAAGGATGGATCATAAAAATGTACCAATAACGATAAGGATTAAAAAGAAACTGCCTATGTAAACACATCAATTAAGAATTTAGTGGATTTAATAAGAAATAAATGTGATACGTGTTTTTTTACAGCCACATTTATCCCTTATGATGTTTTGCCATGAGTCCAAATGGATCGGATTGAAATACATATATGAAATCCACTATAAATAAATATTGAAAGTGCATGTTTTGTTAAAGAGCCTATACCACGCTTTTTTAAGCCTTTCAGAGTAAACTAAGTCCATATATACCGTATTTCCCGGACTATAAGTCGCTGCGGAGTATAAGTCGCACCAGCCCAAAAATGCATTATAAAGTAGAAAAAAACACAGATAAGTCGCACTGGACTATAAGTCGCATTTTGACGGGAAATTTATTTGACAAAATCTGAGACCAAGATATAATAACTTGCACACCCTCACATGACACAATCATAGCAGACTGTTTATCTCATAATTTGACAGTACAGTGATCCCTTGCTATATCACGGTTTACTTTTCACGGTTTCGCTACTTCACGGATTTGCATCGTGCATTGTGTTCTGCATTCTGATTGGCTAAAAAAGTCACTCCGCTTCTTCTCTACCTGCGCGTCAATAATGTTGCAGTTTAATATGTACACGTACGTAAATCAGCTTTCCAAATTACGTACATGCAAATCATCTTGCAATTTCCTGTTTCTCTAAAACCCATAGAAAAAGAGCGACACCAACTGTCAATCACTATGTTCTTCTCCCGAACAAACACACACAGCTGCACCGCGGGCTTGAGAAGGAGAAAACACTGCAGCCTCTCAGACTGAAGAGCAGTGAAATACACCTGAGCCACTATTTGTCCGTTTGTACTTTGTATTTTTTTCATGATCATTTTAAATTTTCTCCCGTTTAATTCAATTACTCTCGGGTCGCGGTGGGCGGGGCTAATCTCCGCGATTTGAAGCCTTCTGTTCACATTGATGATTAAAATTATTATTTGACAGTACTGTACAGAAGTTATTTGTTGAAAAAAAAACGTTTTTAAAGTACTTTGATTTGTGAAACAAATGTTTGAGCCTGTAAAATGGTTTGTTCTTCTTTTCAATGTATACCAGAGTATTTAATTGTATAATAATTGTTAAAAAAAAATAGAGGTTTCTACTTCACGGATTTTGCCTATCACGGGTTCTTTTTGGAACGTAACCCCCGCGATAAACAAGGGTTTACTGTAATTCTTTCTCATACTTATTTATTTATTCCTTTCATGAAGCATCATTGGCCAACTAATACTCTGTTTTCATCCTGTATTTGTAGAAACAGTTGTCATTTTTATTGCATTTCTGAATCTATGAAATCATTGGAAAATAGAATATTATGTTTTTAGCCTTCAAGATCTTACTGTAAAAAAAGGTTTGCTGATTCTCTGAGTCACTTAACATACTCTTAACACTTAACATACCTCATACATCAAATTGACCCAGGAACATCATCTCTGTTCCTCACAAATGAACATAACAGGAGGGTTAACAATGTCTTTATTTCAATTTATTTCTAATATAAGTCGCTGCGGAGTATAAGTCGCACCCCTTGCTAAACTATGAAAAAAAGGGTGACATAGTCCGGAAAATACGGTAAATGGTAAATGGCGTATAGTTGTATAACGCTTTTCTACCTTCCTCATACGGTATATCCTTTGGCACACTCAAGAATGAATCTTTTTCTCAAATATGCGTTCTTTTCACAGCTCATTTTTCTAACCAGAAGTAAGACGACTTGTTCTCTGAGGCACCGCCCATGAAAACAAACAACATCCAAGCCTTGCAAAAGCGAGAAAGTGGGAGTGTTTGTTAGCCTGGGGGCGGTGCTAGTCTACGTCACAATGTGAGAACCCGCTTGTTTTCCTGGATTGGGGTTGGGCTGGCGCTCAGAGAGCAGGTTTTTAGAAGAATTAAGAGAAATGGGTGACTTTTTTAAGTTGTCAAGACCCGTACTTATAAGTCAATTTGGAAAAATGTCGATATTTTCATAGAAGACCGTCCGTCGTTTGTTTCCCCTTCAGGAAAACAAAGCCCTTTGACCTGCATCTTTTCTCAGAACTCTTATTTTTGTTTTAATTCCTTTGGCAAAGCTTTCTATTCAACACTGTCTGAACTTTTTGTTAGGAGCGCCTCTGTCGTCACCGTCTCCTCTTATCGTGAACATGATCATAAGCTGAGAACTCATTAGCATAAGAAAACTTCAGACAACAAGTTCTGGGAGTGTCTGCCTGTTGTCATGCAGAGAGTTTACCTGTAGCATAATTCCAATAAAATATTTCAATGTTACGCGTTACTTCTTGAAGCATTTTATCCACGGCAAATGAGTTTTATGTGGAATTTCCAAGAGGAACTGCACTATAGTGTTTTTATTAACGACTCCTTAAACAAGAATTCATGCCTAGTTTAATGTCATGTAACAGGATGAAGAATGGTGCTGTATCCACGATGAACCTCATCTGCAGTCAGTGATTAAAATAAGTACAGAGGAAGCTCAAAAGGACCAATAAATCTAAAATGGAGAAGGTTCTGAGAAAGAAAGAAAAAACAGCAATCAAAAGTCAAAGTAAAGCAGCTGCATCAGAAGCTTTCAGGCGCATTTTTGCTCTGTTGACAGATAACTGCTCCGGGCTGTGCTTAGGCGTTGGTTCACCTCTCTGTGCACTCTAAATGTCCTGGCCCCCCTCCAGCAGAATCCCTACATTATCCATCGTGGGGCTCCCTGCATCTTGGGTTACCCAATAACCACTAACAGGCAGATTGGCCCAACTCACTGCCAAACAATGACTTTCCACTCAACCTAAAGAAACAAGAAAAGGAAAAACAAACTATTTTGTTCATGTGTGATCCTTCGTTGACCCCCCCACAAAAGCATGGTGAGATGCTTAGCCTGCACGGTTATTTGTGCCTCTTCCTTTTTTGGAGGGAAAAGCTTAAACAACTTTTTTTTTTGGTCACATCCCAGTAGCTTCAGCAGCCCAGTGACCCCAATCATTTTATTACAGCCGCAAACACAATGTCCTCCCTAATGCGCTCATTAATTCATAGTCTATTAATGTACTTCACAAACACTAGCCACCTAATAATTTCGGCCCTTTAAGCCCATGACAGCTGCCAATCTGGAGCTAATATTTTACCAGATGGCAAACAGCTCCAGTCAGAGCAGGTAACATGCAAGGCTGTATTTTAGTGTCAACAGGTCTGTGTGTTTACACGGCACCTGTGTTTAGCATGAGAATTATAGATAGTGTGCATGTATGCATGGACTGTGAGTGAGAACTGCTTAATGCGGTCTACTGGGCTGCTGCTGGTAAAGACCAGCCCTGCACACACTTTCCCAAACTACCCCTTTTTGGTTTAGGTTCGCTGTATGCAAATGAGGCCACAAACCAAACCAGGTTGCAGAAGAAAAAGAAAGACAGAAATGTCACATCCCTATTAGCCAAATGGAACACACCCCTGTCACACCTTCCAGCTGAAAAACAAACACATCTGCACACCAAAGCTTTGGCCAAGTCTATGAACAGCACTTCTAAGGAGCATTAATCACAGGTGAAGAGTTTCATCAGCTCTACAATGCATAATATATATTAAAAAAATAAAAATAAGAAAAAGAACTGAAGAGTGTAAAAGGATCCAGATGCTGTCTTGTATTTTTCAGAACAAAACAGAAATTCACATTTTAATTATGATGTTTAGTAGTTGTTTATTTGTTCTATGTTTAAAGCAGTGCTTGAAAAATGCATAGCAGACACAATACAGAAGTGACTGAACCTCCCATTCTGAATTGATGTTAGCATTACGACCGCGCAATATGAAGAAAAACAGGTATGACGATGTAACTTGGAAGAGATGAACAACTAGCAAAACAAAAAACAACAAATGCATCAGGCCTGCACAATAAAGTTATCGTTATCGCCATATAAAGCTGCGCAATACGCATATCCCAAAAGACGGCAAAAATTGTGATAAACGGTTGCCTTAAATGTGCCAAAACAATCTTATGGCAGCTTTAAGTATTTAACGAATCAAATAAATCCATTTATGCATTTGACCAATTAGATGGAGCCCTTTTATGTTAGATGTTCGCCTCCTATGTAGACCAGTTTAATTTAGAGTGTAATTTAAGTTATTTTGACTCTTATTTAAATGAAACTGTTGCAGTGAAATGAAAATTATGTATTTAGTTGTTCTGCTATTTGTTCATGTATCACAAGTTATAATGTCATCACAATATTGATCACTAATATCGCAAATCACGGGTTTTCCTCATATGCAGCCCTATAATGCATCATTTTTTTCATTTCACTAAACAGTTTTATTTAAATAAAGTTCAACATAAATTGAATTCCAAATGACCCTCGTCTACATAGGAAGCAGGCATCCAACATAAATGGGCTCCGTTCCATCTGATTGATCAAATGCGTATTACACGTCCACATGTGTAAACACTTAAGGGAACCGTTCATCGCAGCTTACGCCGTCTTTGGCAATTTACGTATGACACAGACTGATGATAAATTTGCCATCTAATGTGCAGGCCTGGTTAGCGTCGGAGCAAAAATGCATCCAAGCACTGTGGAGGCTTCGTTTTTAAAAGCAGAATGACAAAAATGAGACACAAGAAAACTAATGAGAGAATCGGGTAAAGCAGTCTTAAACCATTCTTTCTTCAAAAAACAACAACATTTGTTTCTTACAGGTAAATAAAAAAGTTTAAACTTACTTTGCAGAGTTAATTTTTTTGATTAAATTTTTTTAAACAGGAGAAGGACCCCATTTCCCAAAAGATTGAAGTAAACAGAAAATGTTGACTTTTGAATATGTGTAATCTACATTATAATCTAAAGGTATATGTAGTTTAGGTTTTTTTTTTTACAATTTGTTTTTTAGTACTTGCCTTTGGTTTTATTTAATGTTACAGGGGGGGAAATTGAAATACTAAATAAGAAAGTTTTACAAAAAGTTTCCACTTCACTCTTATTGGAACATGGTTATATTTATATATGGGTTTTTCTTTCCACACTTCATGTGGGAACTTCTAGGGTTGTTTTTGAAAAGGTACCAGCTGTTGGCTTCATAAAAACTGAGTGTAAGTACATTTGGGCTTTCTCCCAAAAAACCCCGGGTGGTTCAGCGTCCTTATCCGAGCTGTTGATCCCAGGTGTGTTACAACAAAGCTCCATGGAAACCTGCCAGTCACTTCAGGGCCCAATGACAACCACATCAATGTTCTTTGGCGATGATATTTTGCTCTTTCATTTAGGATTGCTAACAATTTTCCCTGTGATAACATCTACCAGCTGGCAAGGCGAGTCTCAACTCGGTGTGTGCTGTCCAAAAATGCACTCGTGAACTGCGATCACAAAACTTAGGTTCAAGCTGGTTTTGTTGTTGTTGTTTTTTTAGGATGCATTAGATGTCAGTCGTCCCAGGCCTCACATTTACTTCACTTCAAGCTTTTCAATCAACCTAATATGTGGTTTTGGACTGTGGGATAAAGCTGGAGTTTCCAGAGTTAATTCCCTCAAGGAGGCCAAGCCGAGATTCAAACCAGATACTTCTCTGGTGAGACAAGAGCGCTGGCAGAAACCCCCCCCCGTTTTTATGGTCAAGTGTAAAGAAAAAAATCATTTTTATAAATTCACCTAACTTAATACTATTTAGCATATTTGTATTAGGTTTTGATCCTTTCGTGCACTAAAGCCATTCGGCAGTTGAAGTTCTTTTCGCATGATTCAACAACCAGGCTACAAAATAAAACCCCTTTTTCTCAGATTAACGCCGCGCAACAGAGCTCCATGTCTGTGTCCAGATGTGGTCGATTAAAGGGAACGTCTGAGATAAATTACGTCTAAAAAGAGGAGTGGCAATGAAGCTTGTGTACGTCTCCTCATCGTGATTTATAAACACGCAAAAATAAAAAGCATATGCCCATTTCTGCAGCTACGAACATACAGTTTTTGGCATCTGACCCTTGAAGGCAAACTAAACTATTTGCTTACAGCTTTGCAAATTCAACAGTGTTTGTTTTGTTTGGATTTTTCTGTAATGGTAACAGTCTTTTCATTGTATTTGCTGCACTTCCAAGTGGGCTGCTTTACATACGACTGTGCGCCTCATCTCTTACTGCCTGAGGTCGCCGCACTCAGGTTTCTGAGGTCAAGACCTAACGTCAAAATTTGAACCTTGTGAGTAAATCCAGAGCTACACTTCGGTGTGAAGTAAAGACCTACATGACCTTCCTAGAATGTCATTGCATTCTACCAGTCAAGACGTGCAAAAGCTCTTTCTACAACTGAATTTTGTTGCTTTTGGTGATGTTTGTTTTTTAAGACACATTTTTGTGCAAATTAAACTGTAATATATCCTTAAATGAAAGCAGATCAGTGCTTTTCTTATTGTTCACAGCATTGTAATTGAGACAGTATTGCAATTAAACACTCATCTTGCACTTTACTTGCAACACCAGTGCAACACTTCAGTCAAAAGTCAAACTTGAACAAAGGATGGTCCTGTTGAGGTGCATACGTCAGCATGTAAATGAGTGTGAGCTATATCACTATAAACTGATAGATCAGCAACAAAGAGACACACAAACGACCAGCTGGACTCGGCGCCGTTTCATAAACTGAACGCTTCCTTTTGAGTTATGACCTCTCGCAGCGCTCCGCTGTGTGGGACGCCACATTCCGGTAACTGAGTGCGAGGCCATAAACACTGGCAGGTTCGCAGCAATCGAGTGCCTCTGCGAGTTTGTACACCAGCCGCGGCATACACAAAAGCCCTAGAGTGTACCTGCTGGAAGAGTGTTTTATAGGCCCTATGTCCACCGTGACCCACTTCAGATGCAGTGAATTTGGAGTGAGGACTGCAGGTTTGAGGAGGATCCGATGCCTCAGCGAGCAATGCTGCACTGGTTGAACAGATTGAAATCAGCAGCTTTTGGGGAGGGGTTGTTTGGCTGGAAAAGAGTCATAAGTTACCTCACTTGTTCTTTTTTTTTTTTTTTAACAATTATAACTGCAGTGCTCCATTAAATAAGCTGAGTGCAGGGCGAAGGGCAGGGGTTGCTTCATGTTGTCACAGACTGTCTGCCCCGGTAAAGGAATTTCATTCATTTCAAACATCATCCTCAGGCTCCAATTGCTTCCTGGGGCTAGCTTAATGCCCCCCACTCCACCACCACCCTTTCTTGGAATTTTTTTCTGAGCAGGCCAAAACAAAAGCCAGGTCACAAACCAGTGTGATCTCCTTGTGGTTCGACGCCAAACAAACGTCTCGTTCCTGTGACAGTTTGCCCGCCTGCAGACCTGCACGTGTTTCAGCCGGGGCTGGTGACGCCGTTTCTGTGTGTTGATGTGTGCAGGCGCATTCTTACGGACGATTGCACCCAACGCTGCTGTGCAAAAACATTGTGGTCATGTAATAAAAGAAGGCCCCTTGCACAGACTGGCAGACATGAAAAAAAAAAAAAAAAGCGCTCGCTCTTAAGTGAAAGCTCACATTTTGGTGTTGCAGGGGTTAAAGCTTTTGTGAAAGATTGTGACACACTCAAAATCTGAGCCTGAAGGGCTCCTTCAGCATTCTTACCACATCCTGAAACCGAGTCAATCTGACGGCAGTTCAAAAATAAAAAAAGGTACCTCCCTGACACAAAAGGGACTGGACTGCATTATCTAATGACATTGTGCAAAGAAGCATCCATGGGGTGGCTGGATCAATTGCTTCTACATCCCACCCTCATGCACCAGCTTATCGCAATCTTGTCTGCACTAAATCTCAAAACTAAGAGTTCATCTAGGATCAGTGGCAACAATGGCACGTCTGACTGTGACACGGAAACACTGGTTCGTTTTTCAGTGTAAAATGCTTTTTCTCTGCTATTACTGGAAGAGACAACATGATTTATTGATTCAATTTATTTTTGTTTGCAAAGTTGTAAACGGCACGGCCGTGTGACTGCCGGAGAGTCCTAAATTCTGACTTCTAGACGCACGGCGTGGAAACCCAAGCCCCCTCCACGTGTTACAAAGCTGCACAACTGCATGTGTACAGTTTCAATGAGAACCACAAGCCTGCACGTCACTCCTGTTATTCAGCCCGTCCTTTCAATTTGCACCAATCAGCCCAGTCTCCTTCCTGTGTTTGCCTTTCACTTTTTCGAGACATAGCTGGAAACCAGCAACGATCACTGCATTCTAGCAAGAAAAGGCATAAACGGATAAACGGCTCTGTTTATTTGATGCCATTTGGAACGCCTCTGCAGCAGCATATTTACACCCAGCCATATGCATTCCACAACCAGAGAGTGACAGATTCTTCTGAGACTCAGGCATATCTTTAGACCTGCGCGCTCGTCCTCTGTTTACCAGAGGAAATGTCGTTATCTGCAAGGGAAAGGGAGGGGGTTGCTGACGAAAAAGAGAGGGAGCCTGCGAGTAAAGCTGAATAAGATAGCCAGAGAAAGAAACAAACAAAAAAAAAAGACGGAGACTCTGGCCATCTGCGAGTCTGGCAGTTGGCCAAACCACAACCCACAGGGCCCAGGCACATGCTAAACTGCATCTTTCTGTAATAGGAGATTCCATTTCTACATCCACAGACAACAGGCCTGTGGAACTCCACACACACACACACACACACACAAAAGAAAGAAAGAAAAATCTCAGCAGCCAATAAGGGCAAACGCACCCTTACGGTCATAAATAAGGGCCGAAACACAATATTTGCACAAGTGTAATTGCTATGCAACAAAAGGCGATGTGACACTGAGTGAGTACATGCATATGCATGCATTCTTTATCCATTTCAGCAAATGAGAAATGACTGGAGTTGGCAGTGGTTCATGACTCACTGCCCATTTCTGTGTAGTGTTTACACCTCCAAAGAAATATCCAGATATGCACAACACCTTATGCAGAGCAAGAAGGGCTGAAAGAGGAGACAGGAGACACAGATCTTAAAACCTTAACTTTGTGTTTGCATGAGCAAGACAAGTCCAGCTAAGTTTTGGGGCAAGAAGCTTTTATTTTGGCTCAGTTATGAGAAAGAGCTATGATCTAATAGAATTTAGATCATTGGATTTGACAGTTAAAGACCCACTGTGAGGAAAATCTGCATACATGAACATGTTTTGTCGCATTTTCTCTAAAGATGGAGTACATGTATGAAGCAAATTAAGCTTAAAAATAGCATTTCTGAGTATTTCTTTTTTTCACATTGCTGCTAATCAGGAGCAGACCAAAATCCCATTAGAAAGAGGGTATTTGTGATGTAGAAAATGCAATGGGAATGCTCCACTTCATATAATGCATCCACGTGTGGACGACTAGATCCATGTGCGTCTTCCGTGCGTTTTCCTGACCCTAACCCGAGCTGGCATCTGTTGCATTGCTAATGTTAGGTCGGGGGTGTGCGGGGCTGTACGCTAGTGTACTGTAAGCTAGAAACAAGGAGGGGAAGGGAGGGTAGGGTTTACACCAACGGTCCCACCCACAACTCAGAGGTGAATTTCTAATGGCTTACAGCCACTCTGCACAAACTATGTCCTAGAAAACGACAAGGTTTCTTTTTTTTTTATTTGCCAAAAACTGCATCCTTAAAATTAAAAGACCAGATCAAAAGATAATCGAAATGGGACTTTAAAGGCTGATTTGGTGTTTGATGGCTATATCACCCAACTATTGGCAAGTAAGAAATGCCTGAAAGGGTAAAAGGGAAGACCACTTGACTTATTTAGTTATACCAATCAACAGGATTGGTATAATGGGCTATGCATTGATTTTGAGGGGACTGCCTTTGTGGGCGCCTGGGTGACAGGGTCAAGGCAGCCACACATGGATGGTTAAGTGGAGCAGGGATCTGCAGTTGACACTAATGGCTCCCCCAATAAAAAAAAAAAAGTCCAAACAAATATAGTAACCTAATGTTGAGCTGATGAGCAACTGAGCTGTGAAAGAAGCCATTCTTCCATCTATTTATGAGCAGCTATAGGAGGCTGTGGCCCCATAGACTCTGAGGGCATCCCCCACTATTAGTGGGAGAAAACACACACACACACACATACACATACACACAGGTCCAACATTTTTAACGCAATAATGCAGATGTTTGATAAAAGAATGCACACGACAGTGCTCATATTTGCGTGCAAATGAGAGTCATGCAGACCATGAAGCTGCAGCTTCCATCACCAATCTGCGCACAGAGATGTTTCTAAAGACATTTCCCTCTCCCTGCACATATTATGACAGGGTAAATCCCAGGAGTGCATTTAACCAACAGAGCCTTAATCGGGGGGCGGGCAGCATGCACAAACACAAAGTTGGGAGACGTCTTGCGTGTGTCTCAGAGATAACATGTTGAACGCTTCCGTGCAAGAGCCTGCATGCACTATTAGGGCCTAAATATCCAGCCCCCCCACCCCCACCTGCAAGATTCCTATAGATTACTCCAGAGCAAATGCACATTTTCTTACCCTGTGGTCCCCTGCAAGTGACTTAGGATTTAAAGTTGTGTACCTGTGACAGCTGTCGTGGATCAGGAGCCCCGAAGAGGGAAGAGCTGGAGCTGAAACTAATGGCTCCCCTCCGGCTGAGGACATGCTTGGGAACCGGCCTGTCTAGAGGCAAAACCGGCAGCTGATAACATACTTCCATTGAATAGCCAAAGCGGGATCCGGATCAAAAATAGTAGAAAAATAAGAGTAATATATTCAAAACTGGGGGCTTACAAAACCTTCCAAAAAAAAAAAAGGCGGAAAAAATCTATTCAAAATAGTAAAAACGATCTAATACGAAGCGGTGTAGTATTTCTGTTCATTATGAGAGACTCAAAACTTGTCCAGATCACCTTCATCGATGCAGCGCCTCGTCTACCTCCGCCGTTTTGCCTCCTTTTGGCGTCATTTTGTATGGGGGGGGGGGGAATTATATTCGTGCCGCAGCCGCTTCTGATCCTTTCTTTCTCATTTTGTTTAAATCCGGGCCCACGGACGACGAGACCTTCTTCTTGCCATGTTCTGGGTCTTTGTGAAATCGCTTCCTCATTTTCAAAGCAGAAACAAACGTCCGCTCATTTGGGTTTCGTGGCGTCTGCGGATCCGCATATCACATATATCCCGATTTGAGCACAAGAAAAGGCACGGCCGCTTCCAAAAAATGTCATCAACATTTCATTTTCTATGCAACACCGGCGGACGAGGTGAAGCCGCTCCAGCAGGATGTGAGACCTTGACAGTCCTGGCTAACAGATCGCCGTCAGAGAATGTGCAAACACGAAGGGCTTTTCCGTCTTTTTCTGGAGCCAGATGATGAAGGACCGCTTGTCTAATTCACTGATGGTCGTAAAAACACAAATTGTCTCGCTGAGAGAAGGGGAACCCCGACGTTCCTCTCATTTACTGCGACTCCGGTAAATCAACAGGAAACGTAAAGACACGTGACACTAAACTAGAAACCAAAAACAATCAATTAAAGCCTAAACTAGTTTTTTAAATACAAATATCCCTACAACTACCTGTCTATCGACCTAAACAATTAGCCTACTGTATGCTTTTTAAAGCGCACACCACCTGCCAGAGATGGTGCTGTTGAAGCGAGCAAGGGGAAAAAAACACAACTTGACAAGTTGACCAATAGGGTGATGGTAAATGTTGTAATCTAAGCGCTGATTGGACGATACAATTGACTAATATAAAACGGCTTTTATGATTGGCTGCAGGGCCAGGGCGCTCCTCGACCGAGTCGCTTGCAGGCGGCATGGACATTCTCAAGGGTATTCCTGCACAACGGGGCTTGCCCTGCTTCGGTCAACATCATTACCTTTTTTCCATGATTCATACTATTTGCTCGCTGAGACTACACGTGTGAAATGCAGGCAGTAAAGAACTATTTGCTTCTGCATTGAGCTCTATTGGCAGATAGAAACCACCATAATATAGGTATTTACATTTTAAAAATTGACAGGCATGGGATAAGGAGTGTCACATGTATCCTGGTGTGTTACCGATATGGCATTAGACATCCAAGGTATGAGCGTTTCCACTGGGGGGGTTCTCATGTCTATGCCCCTGTGCAAGGGGACAATGAGTGCACCATGGCAACAGTCAGACCAGTAAGTGCTATTGCAAGCATAATCTCCCCACTCTCCATGGGCCTTTATGCAGTTCCTCATCATTGAACCCCTAACTAAGAGGCCCTGCTTGATATTCCGATTCTGAAAATGTATTTTTTATTCTGATCATGGTTACAATTTAATCATTAGACCAATATTAAAAGATACTCTTTTATTCTTATCACTCAAAAAAAAAAAACAATGAAAAAAACATCTGTATGGCATTACATTTATGTTAGCATGAAGAGTCTTTAAAGCCCCACTCCGATCATCTTTTGATCTACTTCTAAAGCGTTCCTGGTGGTCTTTTAATTATGTTTTTTTTAAATTGGTGTGGTTTTTTTAGGACAAAGTTTCTGCAGAGCGGTAGTAGCTCATTAGAGATTCGCCTCTGGGTTGTGGGTGGGACAGTAGGCCAGGAGCAACCCTGCCTCCACATCCCGTCATCCATCTGTTTTCACTCTGTGTTACGACTCGTGACCGAAGGAACCCAAACGCAGGAAGGAGGAACTCAAACTCGAACTCAAGTAGACTGTCACAGATTTACTCGAAATCTCAAAGAAGTCAAACATCCAGTTGTACAAACAAACAGGACTCTGCGACGCTGAAAACAACAAGGACAGAAACTTAACAAACCACATAATCAGGAAACTGAAAACAGCTGAGAGAAACAGGTGAACACACAGAAGGGGGAGGAGAAGGGTGCAGCTGCCAGCTGATCCATGACATAACCCCCCTCACAAAGTCCGGCTCCCAGACGGACCCCGACGAGGCTGATCAGGGTGGTCACGGTGGAAACGGGCAATCAAGTTTGGGTCGAGGACGTGGCGCTCTGGCACCCACTGACGATCAGCAGGGCCGTAACCCTCCCAGTCCACCAGATACTGGACGCCTCGACCAACCCTCCTGGAGGCGAGGAGTTCCCGAATAGTATACACAGGATCTCCATCCACAATACGAGGTGCAGGGGGGGGCACGGAAGGAGGCTGAAGAGGTGAGTCCTTTGCAGGCTTGAGTTTGCTGACGTGGAACACCGGGTGAACTCTGAGAGTACGGGGCAGACCAAGCCTGACTGCCACAGGGTTGACGATCTCAATTATGGGGTAAGGACCAATGTAGCGAGGCATCAGCTTCCTAGAGCCCCCTTTTAGTGGAATGTCTGCGGAAGAGAGCCACACTCGATCTCCCACCTTGTATTCAGGGGCGGCAGTCCTCCGGCGGTTGGCGACAGCGGTAAACCTCTCTTGGTTTCTCAGCAACCGGTGTCGGAAGTCCTCCCAAAAACGACGACAACGCCTCACAAATGCAGCAGGACCCGAAACCGAGGCCGCCTGCTCCTGGTGTGGGAAGAGAGGCGGTTGGTAGCCGTAAGCTGCTTGGAAGGGGGAAAAACCGGTGGTATTGATGAGAGAGTTGTGTGAATATTCTGCCCAGGGGAGATGAGATGACCAGGTGTTGGGGTTCTTTGAGCACATAGCTCGTAGAGTGGTCTCTAGATCTTGGTTGAACCTCTCTACCTGGCCATTGGTCTGGGGGTGGAAACCGGAACTTAGACTGACCTTGACTCCTAACATTTTACAGAACTCCCTCCAGTAAGAAGCTACAAACTGAGGCCCACGATCAGAAACTATGTTCTGCGGAAGACCGTGCAGACGAAAAACGTGTTTTGTCACCAATACTGCCATCTCCTTGGCTGATGGTAGCCCCTGTAGTGGTATAGCATGAACCAGCTTGGAAAATCTGTCCACTATCGTCATTATGACTGTTTTTCCCTTCGAGCTGGGCAGACCGGTGACGAAATCCATAGCAATATGGGACCACGGCCTGGAGGGTACAGGAAGAGGTTGAAGAAAACCAGCAGGGGGAGTTCTGGGAGTTTTTACACTGGCACACACAGGACAGGAGGCAACAAATGCCCTTATGTCTGAAGACATGGTGGGCCACCAGAATCCTTGGGCCACCAGGAATGCAGTTCTCATAACTCCAGGGTGGCAGGCTAACCGGGACGAATGTCCCCACTTTAGGACTGACGGACGAAGACTGGAAGGAACAAACAGACAGTCTGCCGGACAACCTGGTGGTATATTTGCAGGATCAGAAACCAAGGCCTTGACCCTGCGTTCCAAGGACCACCGTGTAGCACCCAGTACTAAATGAGACGGGACAATGGGGCTGGCTGTAGTTGAATCTCCACCCTCCTCTCTCTGATGTAGACGAGACA
This sequence comes from Oryzias latipes, assembly GCF_053564925.1. Classification (NCBI taxonomy): domain Eukaryota; kingdom Metazoa; phylum Chordata; class Actinopteri; order Beloniformes; family Adrianichthyidae; genus Oryzias; species Oryzias latipes. Next base: position 21,322,505 of record NC_136256.1, on the reverse strand, counting down.
GGGCGTCCGGCTTGGTGTTCTTGCTGCCAGGGCGATAAAGGGTGAAGGCAAAACGGTCAAAAAACAGAGCCCACCTAGCTTGGCGAGGGCTTAGGCGTTTGGCAGTCCTGATATACTCCAGATTCTTGTGGTCCGTCCACACAAGAAATGGTTTCTCAGCACCCTCCAGCCAATGACGCCACTCCTCAAGGGCTAGTTTAACAGCAAGTAGTTCTCTGTTCCCAATGTCGTAATTTCTTTCTGCAGGAGAGAGCTTGCAGGAGAAATACGCGCAGGGATGGACTTTATTATCAGACGCCCTCTGAGATAAAACAGCCCCCACCCCCGTCTCAGACGCATCCACCTCCACAATAAATTGTTTGGAGGGATCAGGCTGAGTCAGGACGGGAGCTGCAGAGAAGCGTCTTTTCAGCTCGGAAAATGCTTTGTCTGCGCCCTTATCCCAGATAAAAGGTACCTTAGCTGATGTGAGTCCATGCAGAGGTGCAGCCACGTCACTGAAGTCTCTAATGAACCGCCTGTAGAAGTTGGCAAACCCTAGGAATCGCTGAACTGGTTTGCGTCCAGTAGGAACAGGCCACTCCAGAACGGCCCTCACTTTGTCCTGGTCCATGAGAACTGATCCAGGTGAGATCACATGGCCAAGGAACTTTGTGTGTGTTGTGTGGAATTCACACTTCTCGGCCTTACAATACAGGTGGTTCTCAAGGAGGCGCTGGAGTACGGCTCGGACGTGCTGCACATGGGTCCCGAGATCTGGAGAAAAGATCAAAATATCGTCCAGATATACAAACACGAACTTATTCAACATGTCCTTGAGCACATCGTTAATAAGACTCTGAAAAACAGCAGGTGCGTTTGTGAGCCCGAAAGGCATAACCAAATATTCAAAGTGGCCATTAAAGGCAGTCTTCCACTCATCCCCCTCACGTATACGGACAAGGTGGTACGCACTTCGGAGGTCCAATTTGGTGAAGATCTGGGCCCCCTTTAATTGATCAAAGGCAGTCTGTAATAGGGGTAAGGGGTAAGTGTTCCGAGCAGTGATGCAGTTCAACCCCCTGTAGTCGATGCAAGGACGCAACCCCCCGTCTCGTTTGCCCACAAAGAAAAATCCTGCTCCTGCAGGAGATGAAGAGGGACGAATGATGCCAGCCTGGAGACCCTCCTGGATGTATTCCTCCATAGCCTCCTGCTCAGGACGAGAGAGAGGATATACATGTCCCTTGGGTGGATGTGTTCCTGGCAGAAGATCTATGGCACAATCATAAGGACGGTGAGGGGGAAGGGACTTGGCAAGGATCTTGCTGAACACAGAACCAAGGTCATGGTATTCAGTAGGAACAGTGCTAAGATCCAAAGGTTCAGGGGAAGGTCTCTTGACTGAGGAGCGAATAGTGGCTGCAGTTAAACAGTTCAACAAACAAAACGAACTCCAAGACAATACACGTCCTGAAGTCCAGTCCATATGAGGGGTGTGTCTGCACAGCCAGGGAAAACCTAAGATAACCTGTGGTTTCAGCGATTCCACAACAAAAAATCTCCGCAGTTCAGTATGGTTACCTGACACAGTTATATGAATTTCAACCGTACGTGCAGACACTTTATGAATGACTGCCCCATTGATGGCATGAATATGCAAAACTGGAGCCAAATGTTCAACAGGAATCTTGAGTGTTTTTATTACTTCATGAGAAATGAAGTCGCCATCTGAACCAGAGTCAATTAAGGTCTCAAGCTCTTCCTGAACTCCTGCATAGTTTATTAAGACCTTAGTTGAAGGCCTTGAGGGAGAAGAAAAAGACGAAATCCGGCTCACCAGTTCCCTCCTTGCTGATGAACCCTGTCGTTTCCCGGGCAGTCGCGCACAAAATGTCCAGACCGTCCACAGTACAAACAAAGTCCAGCTCCCATACGGCGCCGCCGCTCAGCGGGCGTCAGACGTCCTGCACCCAGCTGCATGGGCTCCGAGGAAGGAACGAAATCCTGGCGAGGAGTGCTGGAACGGAGCGGAGGATCACTCACAGGAGGAAGCGGGCGAGGGCGGGGACTGGTGTTGCGGCGTCGCTCACGACCCCGTTCCCGCATCCTCCGATCAATACGAACTGCCAGATCGATCAGCTCCTCTAGGTCCTCTGGAATCTCCCTCGCCGCCAGCTCGTCCTTGAGGACGCTGGAGAGACCCTGGAGAAAAACGTCCACGAGTGCCTCATCCGCCCAGCGGGTGCTGGCGGCCAGGGTCCGGAACTCCACGGCGTAGTCAGAGGCGCTGCGCGGTCCCTGCTGGAGGCGAAGAAGCTCAGACGCGGCTGCTCGATGGGGTGTAGTAGGGTCGAACACAGTGAGGAGGTGGGTTGAAAATGCTCGGAAAGAGCGGCAAAGTTCTGCTCCGCGCTCCCACTCTGCCAAACCCCATCGTTTGGCTCTACCCGTCAGAAAGCTCAAAGCAAAAGCAACCTTGCTCTGCTCGGAGGGGAACTCGTCGGGGTTGAAATCAAAGTGGAGGCGACAGGAGGTGATGAACGCCCGGCAGTCCTCAGCTGTTCCATCGAACGGCTCGGGATGACCCAGTCTGGTTTGTCGGGTCGAAGGTGAAGGAACATGCTCCAGCCTGGAGAGACGATCGTGGAGCTGTTGCATCCCGGACATGAACCCACGCATCTCCTGAGCCAAGGCCAACAGCTCTTCACCGGCGGCGGAGCCTCCTTCACCCGATGATCCAGGTAAGTCCCTCAGCTGGGAACCTCCTGCTGGGTTGGTCATGGTCGCAGAGTAATGTTACGACTCGTGACCGAAGGAACCCAAACGCAGGAAGGAGGAACTCAAACTCGAACTCAAGTAGACTGTCACAGATTTACTCGAAATCTCAAAGAAGTCAAACATCCAGTTGTACAAACAAACAGGACTCTGCGACGCTGAAAACAACAAGGACAGAAACTTAAATAACAAACCACATAATCAGGAAACTGAAAACAGCTGAGAGAAACAGGTGAACACACAGAAGGGGGAGGAGAAGGGTGCAGCTGCCAGCTGATCCATGACACTATGGGGTTATTTTACAACCCCAATCTAACATTACTAATCTTACAAAAATAGCGAGCAATATAGGAACTATCCAGCCTTCTGGTTTTGAACCAGATGCCAGCTCGAACAAAGACGTACTTGGATCTAGTTATATATATTCAGAACTCTTTTGTGAGAACGCTGGCTTACAGACTCACAGGTGCAGAAAATGGCTGTAAGATTCCCCTCATGTCTCACTCCCCAGACTCTTGTGTTGTTAAAATGTCACTAGAGACACATAATTGATTTAGCATATACTCTCTCTAGTATCACACAGGTTTGCTTTTCATTTAATGTAATAGCTGCTCTGTTTTTATTCAGCATTGTCATTGTTTTTTTGACTTATTTGAGGTTTTTTATACAGCCATTTTAAATGTGTATGATTATATGGAGAATTAAAAAAAATTAATCAAATATTTCCATAAAACCATAAATGTTACAGTGTTGGCACTAAACCCATTCTTCTCTCCATGCATTTAGAGCCACCTTGTGGAGAAAAGGAGCCATCACAACTAGTTTGCAAATAAAAGAGAAAGAAAAATGAATAATAATAATCTTATTCCATCATACTCTAATATTAGTTTTTAAACCACAATTAATTAAAAGTGATAGTAGATTACCGGGTTCACACTTTAAAGTACACTATAGTTCAAAGGCTAATTTTCATTTATTAAATATAAATAAAATAATAGTTTAATGATTGTAAACTGACAAACCTTCACAGTTCAATTTGCATTTGCAGAGTATTTGTGTTTCATTTAAGTTTAAAATTGTATAACTTGACTCCTGCCATGAATGATCTAGACTGCTTTCCCTGTGCCTATACTCTTTTGTTTTAAATTAATTCTTTTTTTAGGTGTAAAACTCTTTGAAAGGTACATGTATCGTAAAATATGAAAACAGTGGCCTTAATAAATGTGAAATACCATGTGAACATGTTGCTTCAAGCTGCTAACCGCTTTTATTCACTAGATGGCAACATGGCACTGTTTTACAGTCAGTTAAGCTTTTCAGACACAGACTTTCATTTAAAATTCACCAATTTCTGCTTTTGTGTGATTTTACTGTTAATTTTTCGATAGATTTGAATCAATGGTATTTTCTTTTAAGACAATATTTAGAGTATTTAATTTTTTACTTTCAACATATTTCTCTCAAAGTAAAATAAAACACGCTGGGCTGGAATAAATCAGTATATTTGACAATGAGTTTATCAAGACATTTTCAGCACTGTCCTCAAGATAGCATCTATTTGGAAGACACTATGCAATTTTATATACATGGTTGTGGATTATCATTCATAGATTTTAGTAAATAAAAAATCTGCCATAAAAACATTAGCATTGCATGCTTTTTCAGTAAGTTGCTTATGTAAAAATGTTAAAGAGAATTTCAGATGTAGAAGTTCAATATCTCCAAATGTGTCCCACATCCTCAGTGGTATCAATTCCATGGAGATGGCCCTTGATGTAACAACAGCCGGTTGTTCTGAGGGAGAATAACTGCTTCACTACACTTTCAAGTAAAAACACTGGACTGCACCTCCTCTGGTTTAGAGGCCCTGAGCTTTTAGTCAATTTGAGACACTCTTGAATGCCGAGTGCATCTCAGCTTCCCATAACCAGGAGCTGCAGTGGCGCTTGCTAAAGCACACTGACGTCCTTTTGACGTCATTGTACGGGAGGTGATGTTAAAGAAATTTCCATATGGAAATCTGAGTAAATTTGCTGATCGGTACTTTGATCAAGCAAATAAGTGCTAAATATGATGATTAAAATATTTATATGATGGTTAAAATATTAATAGAGTGTGGGCTCAGGTTATATTTAATGTGCAAATCAATCAGTACCAGGTTTATTCTAATTCTGGGTAGTTATATCCACAGAAGTGCAGTCAATGTTCACAAAAAATTTTCTTTTGTCATTTATAAATGGTCCAAGTTTTAATTTTTTCCTATCAATTATTTTGCGGACATGTTTAATGATAATAGATGGATGGAAACTATCATTTTGTGTTTATCTATGTGTTACCTGTGCATTTTTGTGTTAGTTTAATGTAATGTAGAATGTTCTATATATGTTTATGAACAAAGTTAAATGAAATGTTAAAATGTGAACATGTGACTTTATCTTCAGTTATTATTTTCAAGTAATCGATCTTTTTTTTGGTTTTTGGTTTACTTGTTAGAATAAGGTAAATTTCTCCAAACTACCGCTGCTTTTCCTCATTTCTTAGTCTAATCCTCATCTGCGTTTAGGTTCCACACCACCTCCACCCAGTTTGACATGTAAAGCCCAAAGGAGCAGGAATCTTCTCTTTGTAAATATTTAACTCACTGACTGATGGGGCTCTGCAAATATTTGATTTGATTATGCGATGAGATTAATGGCAGAATGATCCATTGTCGCCCACATTTACGTCCTTTGCAACTGCCGATCTGGCATTTGCCTCATATGGATCAGCTGCAGCATCCCGACAGATCAACTTTACCTAAATTTAGAAACATTTTCAAACCCCTATTTTAGTAATACTGTTTTTTCTTTTTCTGCACATCCAATGAATTAACAGTGTTAACAAATCTTTAAAAAAGATAAGGAAAAAAACAATGCAGATTCCCACCTACTGTGAGTTTAGAATCGCCAATTTACAAATGGGCTGGACTGACGTACGAGTCACAGATATTAATTTGGCATTTTGTAACACCCTTTAGTAACGCTAACTGCCATCACATTAGTCTTACAGCTGCACCCGATTTACATTTCACAGATGGTCAATTATAATTTGGATGTTTTGACATTAATAGTGTTAGATATAACACATTTGCAAAGACACAGACAAGCAGCTGTCACATGCATGCCTTTTTGCTAATATATACTCCTTGGGTTTTGTTGTTTTGAGGGGGCCAGGAGCCTTAGATCTATGAGTCCTCTCTCTGTGCTGTGAGGAGATGAGGAGATATCACTAGAAGCTACACATATTACATCTCAGCATTTTTGTATATCAGGTACCAGTATTGATGACTATTTTTACCATCATCTTCTACAACAGAGACCTAGTATGCTGTTTTTTTATAAAAGACCTCCACTTTTTACTCTCACTCCTCCCAGAGGTGGGGGTCGATCCTTCAGGCCGGTTTATACTTCATAGCAATAAAAAATCGAGCAAAAGGTGAAACAACATGATGCCATCATCTATGATTGGAACTTTATGGCGTGTGTGTGGCGCCATTTGACCTATACCGTACTCTGAGTGATTAGAAGGCAAAATGGTAGAGCAAACACAATGCAGGAAATTACCGTTTCCAAACAACAAGGCCACTATTACTGCATTCTAAATACAAGAGGGGTTAGACATTGTTTCATTCTCACTCAGTTCCAAAAAATAATTAAAAAAATGCATTTTCACTACATAGTTAATGTCAAAATGCAACTATACCATCTGCTTTATTCAATTAAGATATGGAGCTGGTGGCAAATGATTTAAAACTGGAAAATGTGTAGTTATTTAGTACATTGAAGCTTTTAAAAAACAAACAAATAACAAAAACTTTGATTGTTGGGATGGCCGATCACTATTAAATATAAACCTGTCTTTACACCTACCCAGATCTTGGACTGGACCTTAGATCCTCCTCCTCCTCTGTAATGATGTGGGCCCTTGTGGTGGCCCTCCAGCTTCATCTCTGTGAGGATAGCATCTGGTTGCCCTGGTGATAAATGTTCTCAGATTCCATGTCTGATAGAATGTCTTAAGATACATGTGTCTTTCCTTTACAGTGTCTCTTTATTTCCAGTAAAACCCCATCTGCCCTCACAGACACACCTTGTTTTTATCCCCTATCTTGTCTGGAGCTTCAGCTTCAGTTAAAGTTTAGTATCACCTACAAAACAGGGTTTAAACTTACATACATATAAATATATATAAATATTATTAGTATTGTCACAATTTAACCATGTCAATAAAAATTACAGGAACACATCTTCATTTTCAATGATGCAAAAAAATTCTTTTTCATACACTCTTTTGTCAACTGTAACATTGCACCAATATTTTTGTGCATCTTTAGTATAAATAGTTCAAATATGGGACAGACATTTACATTTTTGCATTAAAAGAAATGGTTAATAATTACAGACAAGAAAATTAATCTGTATTTATGTGTTTCATTGACGCATCAATTAAATTATATATTCCTATGTCATTGATTTTTATACTTTTAAGACATTGTTTGTTTGTTTTTCAATACTTTTTATGACATTGTTCTAATACTTGTTTGAGTGTTCTATTTTTATCGTCAAGTCTTTTATTTGTTTTGTGTATTTTGTGGCAAATGGACCTTGAGTCTGTAATAAAGCTTATTATTATTAAATATTAAGCACTAGTCACATGCACCCATACGGGGGTTGACCCGTACAGGTGCTGCAGGTTTGGGTCATCCGGCCCCATAGAGGGTCGTAAACAGCAACTTAATGAGAGTGCAGGTGTTGCAGTTTTCTTGTGGCTCATTTGGCCACCTCAAGGGACTTCATGAAAATGGAATGTACCATTGTCGCCTGTGTGTGGTAAGCATTTGTAAGGATAATGCAGGTTACACCCACATACTACGTATTGGTGATGCTTTACACAACACACCAGTCGTTAGTAAGGTGCACGAACTGACTCCTTACTGACTGCACGCAAATTTTCAGGGTGTCAAAAAAAAATCTTTAGGACACGCCTGCATCTCACCTACTTCACCCTTACTTACCCTTATGTGTGTTTACTACAACCTGACAATCACAACATGCCTGCAGAAAGCAATGTACATGACCTTTTTTGCCTTAGGAGTTCACCAGGTTGTCTACAATCTTAAAATTTCCTGCGGGTGACCTGCTAGACTTGCCAGTTTTTGACCAGCAAAACCACCTGCATTCACCGGTAAGGGTAGTTGTGACTATGGATTTACCACACGCACAACAATCGTATGCTCCATTTTCATGACGTCCCTTAAGGTGGCTGCACAAGCATCAAGGGAACACACCTGCGCTCCCTTTAAGATCAAGCCACTCCTCTCTACACAATGCAAGCATGTGACTATTGAATAACTTGATCGAAAATCACCATTATAGCAAAACAAGAAAGTAGCAAAGTTTTTAATTATTAATCTGTTCAAATAAGACAAAAAAGTGTGGTGCAATAAAACAATTTTTTTACTTAAGTATATGGAAATTATTACTTACCAATTTCGGAATCAGAAGCCCGTTGGTGCTGCAACTTGTCCACCAAAAAAACCTTTGTAAAAAATGTAATCTTGCAAATTTTTCTAAATTAAAATGTTTCCAATGTTTACAGGAAGTGCCAAATTATGGCATACAAAGAAAAGCTGATGTGCTGATGTTTTTTAAGACACTAAGAAAGACTTTTGACAAAAATATTAATAGAGGAGAACAGGTGGCCTTCCTTTTCCTCTGCCATATACATTTACACCCATTCAAAGCCACTAGAAATGTTACATATTGCATGTGAGTAAACAACTTTTTGTAGATTTTGGAAGTACTCTCTTCTTTTTCTATGAATACTTAAAAGTACCACATTTCACAACTGAGACAAGACTTTCACACCGTGCTCTTTATCATTAGCTTCAGAGGAAGAACTTTTTAACATTCATTCTGGCCTTTCATCTACATGAAATTTCCATACTACTCTTAATTTGTCAATCCTTATTGGATTTTTGCCAACAGGCGCTGCAATATTATGAGTCAGATGGTAATAGCTTTGAAATTATGAATTCACTTCAGTCACAAAAACCCAGAACATCTCCCTAATTGATCTCATCTGAATTCACTTTTAGGCATCGTTTAATGATGAGCAGTCCTCGCTTATTAATGAATACGTAATCACACTTGTTCAGCCTTTTTAGTGATTAAAAGTGAATAAAGTTGTAGTCCCACAGTATCATAAAAATCCCAGAAAAAGCTTCATTTGTAGTGCATCACAGGAAAAGCACTTAAACTGCAGACAGGATTTGGGAGAAACACAAACGCCTATAATTAGCGGCAAAAAATTAATAATTATGCTGTTTTACAAGCTCATACATTCACCAATCGTGCACGGAAGTGGCTTTATACATTTAAGCAGGATGTAAAATGTGCAACTTTGAGCTGTTTTCCCATCTTTTCTCACCTCCAAGGCATTAACTTGGTACATGCTTGCTGCTGCACTTCCTAACTGCCTTTTTGATGTCCCTGGATGGACGAATAACAACAAAGAGGAGAGAAATTAGGGAGGGGGCAGGAAACATTCATTATTTTCTGCAACAACATCTGTCTAAAATGTTTAAACATGACTCACTGACTAATGGGGTTGTGTGAAAAGCACTGCATGTGTTTCCATGTGGCCTTACTATAAAGGGAACAGAGGTGCAAGATGCAGATGTCATATTGTATGAGTCAGAAGAAAAGGGCACATTAGGTTTGGTCATAAACTATCAGGATTACTATAAAAGTGCTTGCTTTTATGCTGTTCAATTAATTTTGTTAACATATTTTAAATGCTCTGAGTAAAAGCACTCCCACACACTTCTGGTATCTCTGGATATGCAACAGTCAAACCCCAAATCTCTGTGCAAATTGGAGCATGTTTTTCGATATATTACCAGTTATTTAGCAATCTATTGCAAAAACTACTACTACTGCAGTTTCTTGTGCTATCCTAGGCACTTTAACATTGGGAGTTGGGTCATCTAGACCCACTAGACAGTGCGCTGAACCTTTTTTCTTCAATGATTTGCGAACCTCACTGGTGTCCATGGATTCCATCAAATCTTTCCACCTTTATCCACCTTTGTCATGGTAGGGAGAACACGTCAATGCAATGGTAGGGTCATCTAAGATAGCACAAGGGTTAAGCAAGGTTCCTAAAGAGAAAAGGAAGCAAGCAAAAAAAAAAATGATAAAAATGACTCAAAATAATAAATTTCATTAGAGTGATTCTTTCTACAGTCCTCTTCACCACTGCTAATTATCATCTCTGAGTCATTCATCAATATGCAATCCCCACACAGTAATAAGCCATTTCACAGTCAACACAAATTATTATGTTTGTTTTTATCACTAGGAACAAGCAAATCAGGTGCTAAACTGTCAACTGCATCAAGAACAGAGTTTTCGCAGGTGAAATCATTTATTAATTAACATTCAGATGGTCAATGCAGAGGATGCTGTATACTTACTTGCCAGACCTCCTACGGATGTTTGGCATCAAACACGGATAATGCAAAAACTTTGAGGAAAAAAACGTCAGTATACCTTTAACCTTTAACTTTGAATGTTTTTCTTATCAGGACCAAAATGCCAAGATGTTAAAACTTAAGTGAATGAAACCTCGAGGAGAGAATCAAGACATGACAAATGCTAAGAAATGCAGAAATTAAACAAAAATCGAAGTCTTTAAATGAAATTGACTATTTGCAATTAGCTTGTAAATCTTTTCATGGCTTCATCTTTAAGTTTGTGACACCTGTTTTGGCTTTAGCTGTTAAATGGTACAACATAAATTGGAGATTCACGTGGATATTAAAGAAACACATATTCTTCTTAAGCAGCACTTTAACTTGACTTTTTGGAAGCTTAATTGGCCTCATTAGTAGCTCAAAAAAAAACCTAAAAGAAGTGAGAAATGTTACCCTTTCAGTGCTGGTGCAAAGCAAACTGCACTTAAAAGTGTTAAATACAATTGTTAAAGCTGTTAAATGAATTGAGTTTTTTTTTACATTAATAACTTAGGCTGAACATCGAATGAGATGCACTCGAAAGAAGGACCTAACGATCACTGTGAAAAAACTAGTCTACTGGGAAAAAAGGTTATAATAATTGAGAAACGTTATAATAATTGAGAGACTAATAAATTTGAAAACATTTGCAATTTAGGTGAAAAGCAACGGATATGGTATTCATTGTAATTC